>NC_046301.1:14105213-15492713 GCF_004115265.2 Rhinolophus ferrumequinum | reverse complement strand
AAGTATTTCTTTTTGCTGTAGCAAGACAGGGGCCAAAAGTGGTTAGACATGTATCAACATCGTCACCGGGCAGAGAGAAAGCTGGGGAAGCAAGTCATTACTTACCACTTGTGGTGTGGGCATGCGCCCCAGCTACCGGCCAGGTCACGCGGGACAAGAATATCACAAAGTGTGCAAAAATAAACAGGGCCAGCCCAGACCAGCCCTCTCATAAAATCAAGCTGAAGAAAACTTTTTCTTCCCTTGGGTGTCATTTTCTTTCCCACTCTCCTCCTTATCAAAACTGGAAAATAAATATACTGAGATACACAGAAGAAAAGCCCTGTATATCTGTATTTTTGCTGATCGGTTAACTATATTTCAGTGTGAATTTATGAAAGTGTTAAGTCAACCGGCCATTTGTTTCTAAAGGTGGCAAGAAACAGCTTTATCCCATTGGAAAGAAGGGCTTGGAAAACAAGTAGCCAGTATTGGGGGAAAAGGAGAGGCTGAAATATCTTGGCCCCTGCAAGGGTCAGTCAAACAAAAAGTAAACTGGTAGCATAAAGTTTCTTGGCATTTTTTAGTATAAGGTCTTTTTAATATAAAGATTGCATAGCTCTCTACCTAAGAATTGTCTATTTGTAGAGAAGAGACAATGTTTTATTAACCAGCAATAACACATTCAAAAAATAGAACACAGTATGTTTATGGGAGACATACTGTATATTTTGTCTTAGGTGCACTTGATACGGTGGACCTGTAGCCTGCGAAAGTCCTGTGCCAGGGGCAGGAATGCGAACTTAGACTCAAGTTCAGTGTTCTACTTCTGCTAGTTCTGGGTCTTCCATTTCTTAACTGGACTACTGCACTAACTAACCAGACCTTCTTTGGGCCCTTGTTTGGGGGGTGAGAGGAGTGATGGTTTTTTGTTTTGTTTTATGGTTATTTTGCCTGTTTTGTTTGGGTGGTGGAGTGGGGATTAATTACCTGAAACTTGAATGAACTGAAAGGAACATTTCTGCGGAATGTTCAGACAACGCTTGCCATTGGTCGAAGGAACAGGAAAGGAAGTGTCTAGAAACTAAACCTTATGGTAACACACCTACTGTTCCCATCAGCTCTTTTTCCCTAGTTGTCTACACTGTCCAGCTGTTACGGACTTCCCTTCGGAGCCCAAGTACAAGTAGTCACTTGGGCTGTGTGTAAATAGGTCTCTACCTACCACTTTACTTCCTATTACTTAAAGACCAGCCCTTAAAAGTTTCCGTCATTTGAATGACTGACACATAATTACAGAATCCGGAGACCCAAGTCAACCCCCCACATTTAAATTATCCCAGACACACCAGACTCAGTTGTGTTTTTGAAGATGTTGGGAGATTACATACCTGTGGGCAGTATAACTAACACTCCCATTTTGCACTATCAACAACTCTCACCAGCAGGACTTTCTTTTTTATTTATCAAAGTTTTTCAATGTTACAATTACAGTTGACCCTTGAGCCACACAGGTTTGAACTGTACAGGTCCACTAATCTGTGGGTTTTTTCCAATGAATATGCAGTTGGCCCTCCGTATCCCCGGGTTTCACCTCTGCAGATTCAACCAACTGCGGATCGAAAACAGTATTTGGAAAGCCGTGGATATGGGGGGCCAATTGTATGTCTTTTTATATAAAGGACTTGCCCATTCATGGATTTGGGTATCCACGGCGGGTCCTGGAACCAATTCCCCACGGTTACCAAGGGAAGGCTGTAGTTAAGTTTGGGAGGAGTCTAAAGTCATGTGCAGATTTCCAGCTGCACAGAGGTCAGCACCCGAAAACCCCACGTTGTTCCATGGTCATCTGTCGTTAGAATTCCATCAAACAGCAGATCTTCCTAAAATGTCTCTCCTATTACCTAAGATAAAGTCCGCTTTGGCCAGGTAGGCAGTAAGGATTAAGAGGTAAGGTCATGCTTCCACACTGAAGGTGAACCAACCTAAGGGCTTCGTCCCGTTCCTTTGGAAAAACACAATGTTAGCTGAAAACCTGGTCCGTGTCCCCTTAGTCAGTCCCATCGGAAACAGACTGGATTTGGTCTCAGATTCCCAGAGCCGTTTGCTATGACCTTCTCCCTACAGCCTCTGTCATTCTCCTGTGATAAGGCCACGTGTGAGGTCTACTGGATTGTTTGTAGGAAAATAGGATGTGTGCCACTCAGGACCCCTGGGGTCCACAGCCAGGGCCTCCGCCCCACTCGGCTTTCCCCGTGCTTCCCTTCACACGTGGAATCGTTGCATTCTCTTCTCTTCCTGCCCTCCCAGGAGCAGCACCCGGTCGGGCTTCCCCGGACCACCGGCCCCATGCAGTCGTCCGGGCCCCCCGGCCCAGGCGGCATGGTCTCGGGCGCCAGTCCCGCGGGTCCTGGCTTCCTGGGCAGCCAGCCCCAGGCGGCCATCATGAAGCAGATGCTCATTGACCAGCGGGCCCAGCTGATGGAGCAGCAGAAGCAACAGTTCCTGCGGGAGCAGCGGCAGCAGCAACAGCAGCAGCAGCAGCAGCAGCAGCAGCAGCAGCAGCAGCAGCAGATTCTGGCCGAACAGGTAACAGGCATCCATGGCGGGATTCACCCATTCCGCAAGCATTCATTCAGCGCCTGGGGGTGTACGTGAGGGAGTGCCAGTGCTTGTTCCAGGTCTAGAGTTTCCCGGGATCACGAAAGAACCTGCAGGATTTAGACCTTTCAGTGACTTAGGATTTTTTTTCTCAGAATGAATTAGTTTATTCTTCAAAGACGGGCTTCAGCCATCAGTGTGAAGGCCCGTTTGCCAGAGACATGTCTTCCATTCAAGCCTGACACCTTTTCTCCTGGCTTCTGGGACAGGGGTCTGCATAATCGGCACGAGGGTAGGGAGGGCTGGCTCCCATTCTTCCTAAACTGGAACATTTCTAGCAGGGAGGAGAAAAGAAAATGATTCAGAGAACTTTGTCTCTTGAAAGAAAGTGTCGGGAGGAAGGATTGAGGAGAATTCTACAGAATTGGTCATGAACAATGGAACGGGAACAATAGCAGAATAATAGGGCCCACAGAACTCCCTGCAAACCTAAACTTGGGGTCACAGAAAGGGGGCAAATTTAAGAAAATTCTCAGCAGCTTTTAAAACAGCTCAGGAGATCTTGAAGTTAAAGGAAGGCCTACCACTAACAAGCTTCACCTTGGGCATTTTTGTCCACCGTCGCCATATGATTCCTCCAGCTTTGAAAGAAAGCCTTCCCTGCAGGCTGCACCTGTAGGTTTCAGTGTGGCTCTTTTGGGGGTGTTTTGTTTTGTTTTTGAGATGCCCAGGCCTAATCTAGCACTATCCCAAGAAAGGACTGAGGCCTTCCGCAAGAGATCTCCAGATGGCTCCTGTGGGGGTCTGTATAGGGCATCTCGCTCTTGTCTCGTGGGAGGTGTGAGGTTGTAAGGCTCAAGGCCCAACAGAGCTCTGCCTCCCAGTTCCTGATGGGATCAGGGTTTTGGAAATTTCTCAAGCATCCTCTGTCACTTAGACACAGGCATGTTAGTAGAGGTCCCTTCTCACCAAGAACAGCAGTTCAAAGTAACACCAGTCATCATTGCCCAAATAGAAAAATTGTACCACTGAGCACAGTTCACTTATGTTCCCTTTTTTGCTTTTGATCCTGAACAGCTGTGTAATTATCTCCCGTTTTACCAAGGTCAGTCAGCCGCCTGGCAGCTCTTGTACAAACAAGCCTCTCTCCCTCTCACCCTGCATAAGGTGTGTGACAAGAAAACGCACTAGTGTCCCTCAGGCAATGATGAATGGAGCTGCCAGAGGAGGCTGGGCTTTGTAAGTCCTTTCCTCAGCCAATCCCAGGGAATGTCAGGTGTGCCTGATACTTTGAGTGATGGCTTTAGATATGTGTGCTGTGACCAAGACACAAAATGGAGGCAGGGTAACCAGGCAGAACTCGGCTGTGCCAGCCCAGGGGGGTGCCCACTCGGCAAGGTCAGCCAACCCTGGGAATGAGGAGGAGGCAGAAGAGTGGGAGAAAAGCTGCCCCGGGGTGACACCCACAGACTAGGAGGTCAGCGAGTGAGAGACCCCTCACTCAGGACTCAAAGAAGTGCGGGGCTCCTTGGAAAAGACAGGAAAACGAGAAACTGCAAAAAAAAAAAAAAAAAAAAAAGACCGTAATTCCTTAATGGCATGTGTACCAAGAGATGATGAGGGACCAAGGAAAGAGCAATTCAGTCAAGGTCAGAATGTGCCCAATCTTTGCCTGTGGCGTGATTTCAGGAAAACCACTCAGCCTCTCTCCGCATCTGCCAGGTTAGGTTTTAATAATTTCCCAGCCTTCCTCATATTGCTGTTGTAAGGATCACGTGGGGTAATGGGTGTAAAACTCTTTGGGAACTGCACAAATGTATATGGGGACCTGTCACATGACCCTGGTGTCACAGAAGAGCTGCAGCAACACACGCCCGTCATCCTGTGGGACTAGCCCGGACGTGAAACCAAGAGACTGCGCTGAAAAATCCCAAGTCGCCGTAGCATCTTACCTGGACCCGGAGAACGCGCTTCCTGACGCAGGCTGTGTAGGGTCTACCAGTGGGGGGCTGTCAGCGTTTTGTTTTGAGAATGAATATGGCACATCACTGTCAAGCTGGTTTTCCTGGTGTGTGCAGCACTGTCCTCACACTTTCAATTTTGTAAACAGCGTATTGAAGACACTTGGGTTTCCTGAAAGGCCATGTGAGGAAAACAGAAGGATGTGGAATCTTGCTGAACTTGGGGACCTTTAAAATGATTCTCAGTGGACTTAGAGATCAGAACAGAGCGGGTGGAAAGCAGGCATGAAGTCACATTTAATGCCTTATTCTCAAAGCGCGCAGGGCATGTCACCTCCCGTCCACTCACAAAGGTTCCACAGAACCTAGAATTTTCTAGCTGAAAGAAACATTAGGGATCATCAAGTCCCTTCATTTTACATGTGCGGACACTGAGGCCAGGAGCTGAGGTGACTGATCTGAGATCACAATTAGAGAGAGAAAGAGCCGGGGCTGCAGCTTGGGCCTCCCGACTCCTGACGGGCGGCCCCGCCCCACCCACCCCAGGCCCCCCCCACAGTGTATTCCCAGTGGCAAGTGGGACAGTTACGTTCTTACACGGTATGGGAAATGTGGCTGAGAACCGTTTAAATGCTCAGCTTACTTTCAGTAATGCCCTTACATTGCTGCGTAAAGGATTAGCATGTTTCTTGTCTGTACTTTGTCTACACAATTAATTAATTTTAACAGTTTGTGCAAAACACCCCGGTAGGCAGCACAGGATGGGCTGCACAGGGAGAAGGCTGTTCTTTTCTTTGGTCGCCAGGCCTTGTCGAGGAAAAAAAAAAAAAGAAAGAAAGAAAGAAAGAAAGAAAATTATAGAGCTGCCCAAGAACAAAAACAAGAGAAAAAATAGAAATAAACACATGTGTTACGAAGTGGCCCCTGTGTGTTCGTTTTACAACGAACACTGTAAAGAGCAGGGCCCTTGTTGTGTGTGTTCTTTGTAGCCCTTGCAGATGAAAGGTGCTTAATGAATATTCAGTAGCTGCAGACAGAGGTTAAATGACACACCGAAGGTCCTGCAGCTACTTGACAGCAGACTGAGAACTAAGACCCCTCTCTGCTCTCTCCACCTCACTCTTAGTTTCTCTCCCTTTTCGCATACAGCATGATAATGATCGTAATAGCCTTTCCAGAATGTTGGTAACCGCGCCAGCAGTGCAGAGTCCCGGTGAGTGGAGAAAGACTGAAACGCAGGTCCCCCGGGCTCCTTGAGAAAGTAAATGCTGTCTGTGTGAGTGGTGGCGATGGATTCTAGGGGCAGTGTGGCTTCATGGGAATAAGACGAGCCTTTTTTATAGCCCCCAAGAATCCCATGCTCCTCCACCTGAAGCATCTATGTAGGTCATTAAAAACGAGTTGCTGTCCCTTTGAGCTCGGTCACCACAACGTGCAGGAAAGCTTGCAGGCTGATTGGAAAGTCAGAGTGAAGGCTGCCTCACCCTGTACACATTACTCATGAGCCAGCAAGTCCACACATCAGAAATGCCTGGGACATTCACCAAAAGGCATGGACAGGGGTGTTCATAGCAGCGGTATTAGGGACGGCCCCAAACTGGAAACACCTAAAGGACCACCGCTAATAGAACAGGTAAATTAATTGTGGTATATTCACATGACGGAGTATTCCTCCACGGTGAGAATGAACAGACCACAACTACACACAGCCCCATGGCTGAATCTCACAAATGTAATAAACACAAGAAACCAGACACCAAAGCCAGACACAAGCACGTTGTATAAATCCACTTATATCAGGTTGGTGCAAAATCATTGCGGTTTAAAAGGTTAAAAATAATTGCAAAAACCGCAATGACTTTTGCACCAGCCTAATATTAAGTACAAAAGCAGACATAACTGATCTGTGTCGTTGGGTTAGGGGTCATGTGAAGGGTAATGACTGGCAAGGGGCATCAGGGGTGCCTGACAATGTTCTGTGTCTTGATCTAGATGCCGGTGATGAGTACTGTGTTCATTTGTGCAAAATCCATCAAACTGGACACTTCTGCTTTGTGCACTTGCCTGCATGCATGTTATCCTTCGATACAAGGTTTACTTTTGGGGGAAAACCCGCCTTCCTCAGGACCGCAGGATATTTAATTGCATGCTCTGTCCCCACCTCACCGCTGCCCTTCTTGTCCTCTGTCGTTCCAGCAGTTGCAGCACTCTCATTTACCCCGGCAGCACCTTCAGCCACAGCGGAATCCATACCCAGCGCAGCCGGTCAGTCAGTTTCAAGGTGAGGCGTGTGCATCCCTCTCCCGTCGTACAGCTTCCGGTTGGGAAGTGTAATGAATGTCTGGCTCGTGGCCTGATGCGTTATGTTCATGTCAGGTTATATTAAAGGTGTAAGAATGGAGGGTACCAACCAATCAGAATGCGTTCTTGGAGGCCCCGGCTGTGCCAGGCATTAACCTTTTGGTCGCTGCGTCCCAGAGAGGTCGTGGTGGGCCCAGGGAGGGCTCAGGGTAGCGATGGGGCTGGGACTGAGGCAGCTGTTCGTTGCCAAGGTACAGAAGCACGTCAGTAGTTCAACAACCAACAAGGACCTGCTGGCCCAATAGCAGCCTTGTTTATTTCCGGATCATCATCTCAGTGACCACAAGAGAAAACAATCCCGTACCGTGTCTTTCTTGCTAATCCCAGTAGGTCAACTGGCCAAGGCCTTCACTTCCAACAGCCAAAGTGAAAGAATCTGTCTCGCAGCAGCCTCTAATCTCTCCTGAATGTAGAAAACAAATAAGGCTCTGTGGATGGTTGGACTGTCTTGATCCTGCTGCCCTTTGTGGAAATCCCAAATCATGGCCCCAGTAGCAATGGTGACGGTTGCCATTCGGTTGTAAAGTAGAAGGCCCACTCAAATATCCAACCTTTCTGTCTCCAGTAGAGAGAGCCCCTGCGGGTCTTGCATGCTGTAGAGAATGTGCCTGGGGACCTTTCCCAATCTCGTCCACAGGAATTCTCAAGGAGTCTGTAGGGGTCACCTAACAGCAGAAATCCTAATTCTGATCGCTGCCCTTTCCATGGGATGTAGACCAATGTGTCCCAACTTCTCAAGAGTGACCTACCCTTTGAGAATCTGTCGGGAGCTGTGAAGCTGTTGCACAGAAATATGCATATATAAACATATGTACAAACTTTGTACATCATTTCACAAATGTTACCCCCTCCCTCCATAGACTGTGGGTGAAAAATTCATAATCTAGGGTAGCATTTTTCAGTGTTTGGGTTGCAATACACTAGTAGGTTGTGAAGACAATTTAATAAGCCACAACTAACATGTTCAAAATGAAATACGTACAATAGAAAAGAAACTATCCGAGTGTATCAACAAGGGACACTTTTCTTTTTGTTCCAAACCCGCATATGTATATCCTGAATCGTGTACTGTGAGTTGCAGTTTAAAAAGTCTAAAAGCCACGGGTGTTCACTGTCAGACCTCATGGAAAGCCTGTGAAAACACCGGCTTTGGAGTAGCTACTGCACCCTTCCTGCCCTCCCTGGAACGTTCCTACCACTTCAGATCCCTTTGGCCTTGACATGGGGAAGGACAGAAGAAACTGAACTGTCCACAGGTGTTCTGTGCCCTAAATCAGTGCCAGAATTCTTTGAAGAATTACGTTTCTCACTCGGTCCTGGGTGCAGAGGAGTGGAAATAGTCTTTGCGGTATGGACAGGCTTTGCTGCAGACACAGAGCCCTCCTCTGTACCTGGAGTTGTCACACTGTAGCTGCCACAGAGGCCCCAGCAGAGCTTGTTAAAACACAGATTGCTCTACGGCATCCCCAGATTGTGTCATTCGGGAGGTCTGGAGTGGGACCGAGAATTGACACTTTTAAAAAGTTTCCAGGGGTTGCTGCAGCTGCTAACCTGAGGACCACACTTTGAGAACTGGTGCTTTAGGTTAGGAACGAATTGAAAACATGAAATCTAATGAGCCTAACTTACTGTCCCTTGAGTTTTCTAGGTTCATAACTCATTTATTATTTTTTGGAGTAAAGGGACCCACCAAAATTTAGTAATTCCTCTGTAGTAGGAGTTATTCTGAGTGCTTTGGTTTCACTTTAAAAGTTCTACTCTTTGAACTTTTCTAAAACCCCAAAGCACAGGTAATCAACCTAAAAATTTCACTACACTTAAGGTAAACAAGCCAGTGACCTTTTAGGGTTCCTGAGCTGATGGAGAAATCTATCTATTTACTATCTTTAGTATTTTCATTTATACTAACACCCTAGATAGCGCAATGTTATGTATCTGGGAACATAGCAAATTGACAAATAAGAAATATTGTTCTTGGAGAGAAGTTCTGGTAGGGATACCTTGCATGAGAACCTTGCACATCGCCAAGGTTTTAATGACTCTCTTTCTCTTATTGAGTTCTGTGCCTCTGGGCAATATTACGTGCCTCTGAGGAAATGCTTATTTTTCACAAATACAGGCATCTTGTGAGTGAAGCTAGAACATAGACCCTTTTAGGGGGAAAAAATGCACATTATCCTCTCTATTTGACACGGAAGATTTTCTTTGACATTCTTAGACAAGAAAATTAATCTGACTACAGCATCTCACAATACTAACCGCTTTAGACAAAAATTGACAAAAGAAGAAAAAGTAATCTGTTGTTAAACATATGTAGGAATCAGAGAAAGGCAAGTTAATTCTTTGGACACATTTGAATGTTCTTCTTTATATATTTAAAGTTAGTGAAGGCGTATAACTAGATTCATAAAAGGCTTTTTGTTTTTCTCAGGCTGAAAATGTGGTGCTGATTTTAAAATGCCCTTTTTTCCCATAAGAATTACACCTAGATTGTGCAGTCATTTACACTAAGTGACAATAAAGATTGGCTTGGATTCATCTTTTAATACCTCTTAAAAGGCATTGCAGCAGTTCTGCCCTCTTAATAAAGGAAACTATTTCTCATTCAAAAACTTACTCCGGACAATTTCCAATCCCTTGGCATGTCCATTTTAAACATACAACAAAACTGTACAAAATATTATAGTCATTTTATGTATTTCCAGCAGCCCATGAGCCTGTTTGTGTAATTGGGGTCTATCTGATCAATCTCTGAGTCAGCAATATTTTTCCCTTAAATTTTTAAATAAGCAACTCAATAATCCATTTCACCACAGTTGATCAGATTGGCCATGTAGTCGATACAAATTTAGTGGTGAAGGTCACAAAACTTCATAACAAGATTACAAGTTGCACTATACTTCCATTCAGTATTTAATCAGGAACTTTTGATTTTTTTTAAATAAATCACTTAGATGTAATTAAGCTTACAACAAAAAAAAACAAAAAAAAATGGAAACATTTCTAGGGATCTTTCAGGTTTCCCCACAGTAACCATTTCATTTTTCAATGCAGCATGATATTGATCTCAAGCCTCAAAAACTTAAAGTCGTAATCAACATTCCCGTAATTTTCTTTCTTAAAGCAAGAAATAATATATGGAGACATATTTGCTGCCCAGAAATCAATACCCCCATCAGGAAGACAAAAACACATTTCGGTTATCTGCCAAGGTGCCAGGCTTAACAAGGTTACGGTATTCTCACCGGTTTCTCATCTCAGTTCCAGAGAGGATCAAATTTGCTTATGATATCGATTGGCTCCCATGCTGCATCCTTTTTAAAAGTCCAAGAAAAAAAAAAATATTTTTCTTTGTCTCATAGACTTCATCATTAGCAGGGACATAGAAAAATCCATTTCTTGCACCTCCTAGTTTTTTACCGCATTGACTGGGGTTCTAAGAGTGACGTTTCTATTCTCCTGGCTGGTTTGGAGATTTCCTGGGAACATGGAAAGAAGGACTCACTCAGATGCCTAATTAGAGTGGAGTGACTTGGCACATTCATACCCTGGCCAACTTTTAAACAGCATCATTAAAACTGTGTTAGCAATCTGCTGAGAGACATAGTCATTGCCGATTTCAAGGACTGGACTTTGCTGGAGAGATCCGTAAGTTCATTGCCAAGGAGCAAGTAGCAGGATAATTTCCTTTTCTAGCTCAGGAAGCTGGCCAGTTTGCACTGACATGTTATGATTCAGAGAATCTGGAGCATGTGAAAATCGACAGAGTGGGTCCAAAAAATGTCGCATCTGTCGAAATACTTCTTAGCAGACGCAATGGCCTTTAACCTCTCAAATCCTACTCAAGTCTTAAGGGAAATCAGTCTAATGGTCTTTACTGATAGTATTCTCGACTGAACCATGTTCCACTTCACAAATAGAATATGCAATTGCCGTTTCTTCTTAATTTAGCCTAGAAGGCAAATTTCCCTCTCACCGCCAAGAAAAATGGTACCTAATTGGTCGAGGATGGCATCATATCAAAAGAGTGAGAAACAATCTGCTTCTGAAATGTGAACAAAAATCAGAGTAGTCAAGTGAAAAAGTCAACTACAAAAGCAAGCATGTGTACAGTATGCTCCCAATTTGTGTGTGTGTGTGTGTGTGTGCGCACGCGCGTCTATTTATATATAAATAGTAGCTCTCAGTGGTCATCTCTGGAGGGTGAGAATTTGACTGACTGATTTTCATCTTTGTGCTTTTCAGTGTTTTCCACATTTTTCACAATCAGCATATGTTATAAACAAAAAAATAATAACTGTTTTTTATCAAGGATTTATTATCAGAGTGGATCCTTTCATATAAAAGAATTTTGTCACTCTCAAAGAAAATTCCAACACTTTGTTACCATACATTGCTTATCGAGAAGAGTGAGTGGTGCATGTCCTTCTCTCCCTGCAGGTTCTCCGCAGGATATAGCAGCCGTGAGAAACCAAGCAGCCCTTCAGAGCATGCGGACATCACGGTTGATGGCACAGAACACAGGCATGATGGGAATGGGACCCACCCAGAACCCAGGGACAATGGCCACAGCCACTGCCCAATCAGAGATGGGACTGGCCCCTTACAGCACCACGCCTACCAGCCAACCAGGAATGTACAACATGAGCACAGGAATGACCCAAATGTTGCAGCACCCAAACCAAAGTGGCATGAGCATCACACACAACCAAGCCCAGGGGCCGAGGCAACCTGCCTCCGGGCAAGGGGCTGGGATAGTGAGTGGGTTTGGTCAGAGCATGCTGGTGAACTCAGCCATGACCCAGCAGCACCAGCAGATGAAAGGGCCGGTAGGCCAGGCCTTGCCGAGGCCCCAAGGCCCTCCAAGGCTGCAGGGCATTATGGGAACGGTCCAGCAGGGAGCCCAGAGCTGGCAACAGAGGAGCTTACAGGGGATGCCTGGGAGGACTAGTGGAGAATTAGGTTCATTCAACAACGGCGCCAGCTATCCACTTCAAGCCGGCCAGCCGAGGCTGAGCAAGCAACACTTCCCACAGGGACTGAGCCAGGTCGTGGACGCTAACACTGGCGCGGTGAGAACCCTCAACCCTGCTGCCATGGGTCGGCAGATGATGCCACCACTCCCGGGGCAGCAAGGGACCAGCCAGGCCAGACCGATGGTCATGTCTGGCCTAAGCCAGGGCGTCCCGGGCATGCCAGCGTTCAGCCAGCCCCCAGCACAGCAGCAGATGCCCAGTGGCGGCTTTGCTCCAAGCAGCCAGAGCCAAGCCTATGAGCGGAACCTCCCTCAGGATATGTCATACACATACAGTGGCGAAGCAGCTGGGGCCTCTTTCCCTGGCCTCTCAGACAGTGCCGACCTCGTGGACTCCATCATCAAAGGCGGGCCAGGGGATGAATGGATGCAGGAGCTTGATGAATTGTTTGGAAACCCCTAGTCCAGAGGGGACCCAGGAGCCACAACTCTAGTGGTTAACGCATAAAACGTGAAAAAGAAACAGGATGTGGACCCATCCTTGTTTTTTGTTTTTTTGACCCACGTAAACTGAGCAAAACTGCAGCTGGCTGACAGTGGAAGATTCAGGTGCCAATCCACAGCCCTGCTGGGCCTCATTTCACCTGATTTTCACACAGCAGTCAAGAGGAGACGCCTGCAGGTTCCTGCTGTGAGAGAGGGAGACACACCAGAGGCAGGTGGGGAAGACGGATGAGGCCTCCTGTTCAGCACTCTCTAATGGTCACCTGGCCCAGCGAAAGCTGCTCCAGCTGAGACGGACTGCTACCCAAGGTGAGGCATCTGTCAGCCCCTCCTGGCACAGGTGCCGACACTGCAGCTTTGGAGACACAAGAGACAGAGCCTCGGGCCACAGAGAGCCCCACAGAGACTGCTGGGTGCCCAGGCAAAGAGCACAGATCAGAAATGCACTGAGCTCTGGCAGGAAAAGAGATGTCAGGCCCAAGACCTGCGACTGGACAGGGAGGGCAGGCACGCAGTGAGATGTTGCAGGGAGACTACGAAGGATCCTACCGCCTGTCTCCTGCCCTATGGTGACCCTCAGAAATGGTAGAGGCTGTCTGTCGGCTGCCTCCCCAGGATAGCCAAGGGAGCTAGCTGGCAGGAAGGTCCGTCCTGCAGGCCTGAGGGCAGCGCCCTCTGCTGGTCACCGTGATAGCCATCACTCCCGGTACTTGGGCTGGAGCCTCCAGGGAGCCCAGTACTCTTGTGACACTTCGGCAGTTCCCATCTACTTCGGGTACCACAGGGTGAGGAGACCTCAGGGGATGCTGTGTGCCTGCCAGCGTGGCCGCCTTTCTCCCCAGCCCCTGCCCTGTCCCTCCTTGCGTCCACCCCAGCGCCCTTGCTTCTCCTCGCAAATGAAGCTTTGTCTTTAGGGAGCCTGGGCAGAGTCAAAATAAGTGCGAGAAGAACTGAGACAATGCCGGACATACAGAGGCGACACTGGAGTTGTCCTCCTCTCCCAAGTGTAGAGCTACATGAACAGCCCCTGCCTGGAACTGAGCGGGCTGCTTTGGTATCCGATGGCGGGTTCCTCGCGCGGCACCTGATAACTTCCGGTATTCCCACGGAGGACCGGCCTGGAGGTTGCCGGCCTGGGCTCCCTGTGGGAAAATCCCAGCGATGATGCTGTAAATGTGGCCTTGCCCTTAATCCCTACTCACGGGAAAGAACAATCTAAACTCCTGAGAGATGAGGCCCTGAAAAATCAATTGCTCCACCTTACACATTTTTTATGCTAAAAAGGAGGAAGATATGGTCCCTTTCATAAGGGCAAAGTAATCCACTTCAAAAATCCTGTACAGTTGTTCTCTTTGTAATTCACTCAAATCTGCTCTGACTGAAGTCTGTCAGGAGGGATCAACAACCTCCGCTATTGTAAGCCTCGTCTCTTACTTACAAGAACTTACCTGTCCTGTTTTGGAGGCCATGTTGCATAGCTGTTGTCCTGAGTGAGTAAGAATGCCGTGGGCCCCCTCCCTCTGTGTCCAAAAGGCTGGCCCCCTTCTGTGTAGTCACATGCAACTCCCCACACCAGAGCCCAGGCTGGGTACCATGGAGAACTGAAACGGCTGCACTCGGGGAAGGTCCTGAGAAGGGGGTTCAAACGGAAAGCTGGGGGCAGAGGATGTAGAGAGGCAGCAGGCAGGCAAACACTTGACTTGCTCTCCAGGTACGAAGGTTATGGATCTACTCAGCAAGGGGCAGGATGAAGCCAGAGGTGGCCAGGTGGGCAAGAGCCCAGGCAGGGGCCATGCTCTCTCTGGGAAGAGGCGATAGCAGGGAACCTCTTGAGTGGAAACAGATGAAAACCAAAAAAAGAAAAAGAAAAAAAAAAAGTAAGCCAACAAGAAGACACGGAATACATAATTACCTTTTTCTGAAAGGTACAGGAAATAAATATATAAGCAATGATGAGAAGCTAGAGGCGGCTGATGGAGGCGGGGCTCCATTATCTTTGAAAAGCTTCCTCAGAATGCTCAGTCCCGGGACCAACTAAATAGAGAGGTAGATTTTAATAAGGTGGTTTGGTTTTGTTCTCGTTTTTACTACGGTGCTGATGTATATGTAATGTCTAAAAAAGTTATTTGTAAATAAGTTTTTACAATACTGCAGATATCACTGGGTCTACTATCTGTAAAAAATATACATATAAATATATATATACTGTTTGTTTAAAATAGAGTATTTTTATTTTGTTCCTTAACTCATCATCACAGCAGTGGTATTGCACTTCAGATGACATCTAATTACTAATTTGTACTGTATGACCTATGGCAACTTGCTCCATTTTATTCAGATTTTTCTAGTTTTCTGTTTTTACTTTGTACATTGAGCATTGCTTATTTCCTGTTAAGAAATGTACAGAGCTCTGAAATGTAGAAATGAAGTGATGTTGACATACCACTTTTAAAGAAAAAAAAAAATAATAAAAAGTTATCTGAATCAACCCAAAGTTTATTTTTGGCTTGTCACTGGGTCCCCAACCTTAATTAAGCAGATGTATTATGCCAGGGTTTTAACTGAGTAACTGCAGTTCTTGTCTCAAAATGTTGATACCATCATTTAAACATTTATGTAACAGTAGAGATCAATCAATCATTCACAGCCTTTTTAATTCAACCAAGCAACTAAAACATTCTAAATTTGCACGCCGGGGGATGTGGCAAAGGGAAGTGAAGAGAAGTCAACTCTGAAAGGAACGTACTGAAGTCCGTTTGTAGATTCATTACCGTAATAATTCAAATCCACCTGGTTCATTCAGAGGACTTGGAAAATTAACAATAAAATTTTTATTTAAGACAAGAAAGGGTGAAAACTCAAGGAATATATTTGGGGGAAGGTGACAAAAAAGTCTTGCACTGTAGTACACTGTGTCAGTACACACACACACACACACACACACACTCACACACCATCTTACCAGCCCAGCTTCAGCTCTTTGGAAGACTGCCCTGGGCCAGGGCCTGGCTTACCCTACACCCACCCACAGAGGTAAAGTGCTTAGAAGTTTCCATCTGTGCTGGTGTAGAAGTGTGAGAGCCCCGCTAGGTAACTTCCTGGACAAACCCTGATATGGGATCTATGCTCCAGAGTTCCCCCTGCAGGATCAAGCAGAGGCTGGGACTACCTACCATCACCCCCTTGCTGGGCTTCTTGCCTTCTCCCTGTCTCCCCCATGCACTTTCTGTTTCCCACCCTGGGAGCCCTGCGTCAACCATTCAGACGCGTGACTCCACCCTCCACTTGTAGAAGACCTGGCCTAAGGCTTTCTATTTTAGGGGAGTCAAAAATAAAAATCACCTTTGTTTTGGATCTAATGAAAGTCACATGAACTTGAGGGTGGAAGAAGAGGCCAGTCCTTCGTATGGTGAGCTGTGGTTCCAGACTGGCTGGCAAATAACACCATGTGACACTGGGTTTTGTCTCCGTAATATGGGGCTTAGTACTCTACCAGGTAAGATTAGATCGAAAAATGAACAGAATCCAGGCTGGGGTGTGGTAAGGGTGACAATAGAAGTAAAAACATGAAGCTCTGGGAAGGGTTGAGTACTCCTCCCTATCCCGATTAATTAAAACCACATATTTTTATTTATACGAAAATTTGTTCTGCCCTATGAATGAAATACATTTCTCCTTTAAAACGATCTCTTATATGTAATCGTATTGACCTTTCTAAAATCCCGTGCAGTAAGTGGGTGGTGAGGGAAGGAGGGAGAGCATATTTATCCAGGAAGTCAGTAGGTTTCTGCCCCAGTGAGAAAGGTGTATTTTGTTGCTGAAAGTAACAGGCAGGCCGGGTGGCTCAGGTGGTTGGAGCCTCCAGCTCCTAACACTGAAGGCCATCGGTTCAATTCCCACATGGGCCAGTGAGCTGCGCCCTCTACGGCACAGATTGTGAACAATAGCTCTTCCTGGAGCTGGGCTGCTGCAGGCAGCTCTGCTGTGTATGGTGGGCCACTGTGTGCCTCCGTGGCCGGTGTGAGTGGCCTGCAGCAAGTGTGAGTGGCCCGCAGCAAGTGTGGGCTGCCGTGGGCTACCATGAGTGGCTGTGAGCAGTGCGAGGCTCATAATACCAGCATGGGCCAGGGAGCTAGCTGTGTCCACAACTAGACAACAGACAACGGCTAATGACTAATGACTTGAACCGGAGTGAACCAGCGTCGGGGGGAAGTGGAAGAAAAAGGGGGTGGAAAAAAAAAAGAAAGTTAAGGAAGACTGTGTTTTCTTTATTAATGACTTTATTGGCCACAGCCTACCCTCCTACAGCCCTGCAAAAGGAAAAATATCTGCAGAGAGAGAGGACTACTTATTTGTGCAACCAGGCCTTTATCGTTTTATTGTCTTTTGTAAATCCTAAGGACATTAGATTTCCATGCTGATGTCTTCTGGACGAGCCACCTCAAACACCTGTCTCGTTTCATGCAACAGGCAGCGTTTCCACATTTGGGGCTTAAGGTCCTGACCACGTCCACAACAGCTGCTGGGCCAGGAGTAATGCTGAATGGTGTGAATACCACAGATCCCAAATGAAGCGTACAGCATATTTGGGATCTGAGGTATTTTAAAAGATCTGAAAATCTAAGTGAAGTTAAAACCTAAAAATTAGGTTCTTGGTAGTTCTGAAGATGATTTTATGAATATTTTCAAACAATTAGAAAAATAGAAAAAATAGTACAATGAATAACTATAAACACTCACTGACTCGATTCATAATTCTTAACAGTTTGCCATATGTGCTTCACATACATATTTTGTGGAAGCTTTTCAAAGTGATACATACTGCAGCCATGTCACCCCACCACCTGTCAGCCTGCAGCTGCAAAGAATTAGGGCCTTCTATCCCGTAGCCACACCTCCATTACTGCATCCCACGTAGTGAACATTAATTCCCTAATACCATCTAGTTCTCACTCCATATTCAAATTGTCTCCGCTGTCCTCCACAGCCGCTTTGTTCTAACCAGGATTTGATTGAGGATTCCACATTGCCATTTGGTTTTTATGCCTCTGAAGACTCTTTGAATGCAGAAAAGTTCTTCTCCATCCCTTTTCAGAACATTGACTCTTTGAGGCAAGGAATCTGATTTCTAAAAAATAAAATCAGTTTACAAAATATACAAAAAATATATATGTAACTGTGAAAGTGATCAGTAATTCACGTCTCTCCAGCCAGCCTGTTGGCTTTCTGTAGCCAAATTTGTAGGAATTAAAATGATCAAGAGGTTGCCTTGGTGACAATAGAATTTAGAACAAAGGAAATAAATTCTATAGTTCAGATGTTTAAAGTCACAAATCTCTGCTATCCCAGTGTGCCCATCTTTTTCCACATGTAATTTAACCAAACTGTGAGTGTGTATGTGTTTATAGTTTACATCTATAAAATGTTCCAGTTTAGAGGCAAAAGAGAAATTGTTTAAAAATCCTCAAGCGTAACATTTTGGAGAGAGAGCTGTGTTTTTATCCCACTTCCAGAGGATGTGATTATGCAGTAATTGTGCTTTAGGGTCAAAACTGTGCACTCTCTCTTGCTTGTCTTCAGTGTATAAAACAATGAAAATGTCACAATACAAGTCACCAGGACTGATCAGAATACTAAAAAGTTAAAAGACCACAAAATCATAGCATTTTAGAATATTGGCCCCATTGTACCTGAGAGAACACTGAGGCAGGAGCTACAAAGCACAGCGGGAACACAGACAGCAAAGGGTAGAGCAGGACTGGAGTCACCTGGCTTTGGAGCCTTCACCACTTGGCTGAATCACCACCTCTAATGAGGTGCCTTGTCCGAGGTCTGACAGCCAAAGGGGGCGTGAACCGGTCTTGTATCCAGATATCCCCACTTCCAGACCAATACGTTCTCAGCGTACTTTTGGATATTTAGTACTGGTACTTGGGATGCATGAGGCTGTCATGTTTCTCTCCTCCTATTCTGGGAATGCTGGTATTTAAATGCCTTGATTTCTTTTGCTATTGTTTATAGTCTTTGTAACTTCCTTTGTACTCACACAAAAAAAGAGAAGTCTTATTCAACAGCTTCTTGAAGATGCCCACATCAGATTCAAGACTGGCCAACTTTCTTTGGAAAGATTAACAGAGAGCTCTTTTCTGCATGTTAGCATGGGTTGTATATGCTCATCATTCCATTTTCCTAGTGTCCCTGAGTACCATGAGGTGGACTCATTCCTATTTTACAGATGAAGAAAGTGAAGAAAGGTCGTGTGCAGCTGTGCCAGCCAGTGACTGACATAGGTTCCCAACAGCCACGGGCCCCAAGCCCCACGACTCAGGGGGCGCATCAGGACGCAGCCCTGTCCTGCAGCCCTGACTGTGAACCTCCTTCCCCTGCCAGGGGCAAGAACATTCACTGAGCAGAGGCCCCTGCGTGGTTCCTTAAAACGATATGCCTTTGCTTTCTTTTTCCTTTTTTCTCTATAAAGTCCAGTTCACAGCTGAATTTATTTTATGCTATTCGTTGCTGACTCTTCCCTGGCTACTTACTCTGTGTGTTTGCCTGACGTCCCCCACGTGCAGCCCCTTCTGTTGGTTTCCTGCCACCAAGGCGGTGGGCTCGGCTGCCTTATCAGCATCTATCTGGAACTTTCCATCAAGAGAGAAGCCGTCTCAGAAGCGGATGATGGCAGTGGTCCACAGAAAGCCACATATGGGCCAGGCTGCCTGCTTCCCCAGGAGCAGTCACGACTTCAGCAAGCCCTTCTAAAACCAGGGCTCAGCAGGCTTTCACTGATGAGACGAATACATCCCCTCAGCTCTTAAACAGACAGGAAATGTATTCTCTAAAGTGTGTGTTTCTACAAAACAGTTTCAAGAAAAACAAATTACAGACTTTTATTGTTTAATTGAACAGGTGATACCATATAGCTAACCTTCAGAGTGGCAACATTGTCTGCAAACATTGGAGCAAAGGGAGGGGGAAAGTTAGAAGTGCCTCAGTTTCTTGGCAACGTTGAGGTCCAGGTATTCATCCAGAAAGCTGTTTGCAATCCCCAGGGTGCCTAGGATGGTCAACAAGGCCAAAATCCCCAGACTCAGCCGGAACCCAGTGATCCTGCAGGGCGGATGAGGGAGAGACTGGTAAAAGGCTATACAGTGAGGAAGCTGGGACGCCCTGGGGTAGCCCACTGACAGTTGACACTACCCAGAATTTCCATGGTTCTGCCATTTGAAGATTTTGATTCGTCACATAAATTAAAGCGGATGCCAGCCACAGAGTTAATTGGTTCCTTTGAACATTCAAAGGATTATTAAGGCTGGGCAAGATGATTTCCTTAGTAACTTTTTGGAGATAGTGCAACATTTTTGCAACAGTTTATAAAGTGCAGCGACCAAAGAGCGCCCTTTATCCTTGCCTTTTCCTGTCTCACGCCTAGTTTTGTGTGAGCTGGTGAGACTTGGCCTCAGGCACCAGAGATCACTTTTCCCATCACAGCCATCAGTGCTGTTAATACTCTCAGAACAGGCAAGAATTCAGACTCCATCCTGCTACTTTTTTCCTAAACAGCCAATTCTTGGGTTCTCCTTACCTTTTTTTAGCAGCTTCCGAATATCCCCAGAAGAACTGGTGACGGGCATATATATACACCAGACCCAGACAAGCAGCAAAAACTATAGAGACAAAATAGAAAAGATACAGAATTTAATGGCAATCTCTAAAAATGTGGTGTGAAAACTGGGAAAATGCTCACAAAACACACATCTGACAAAAGACCTGTCCAGGATATATAGAGAACTCCGACGGTGCAACAGTGACAAAAAAACAACTCAATTTTTTAAGTGGGCAAAATGAATAGACGACTCATATAGGAAGATGTAAATGTAGCAATGAACACATGAAACAATTTTCCACATTATTCCACATCATTCAATATCAGCAAACGGTGATTTAAAACCACAATGAGATGATACCATTGCACGCCCACCAGAATGGCTCGAATTTAAATAGAGTGACAACACCAAATGTTGGTGATATTGGAATCCTCAGACATTGTTGGTGGGAATGCAAAATAATACAGCCAGTCTGGGAAAAGTCCTGGTAGTTTCTTATAAAACTAAACATACTTTTGGCCCAGCAATTCCATTCCTATGTATTTACCCAAGAGAAATGAAAGCACATGTCCATAAAAAGCCTTGTACAGAATGTTCGTTGCAGTTTTATTCACCATAGCCAAAAACTGGAAACAGCCCAGAAGTCTATGAACAGGAGAACGGATAACCAAACTGTGATAATCATACAATGGAATATCACTCAGCAATGAAAACAAACAGATACTTGCAACAACATGGTGAATCTCCGACACATTTTGCTGAGTCAATGAAGCATTTTACAAGAAGACATACCATATGATTCCAATTATGGAAAGTTCAGGAAGGGAAAAACTAAACCAGGATGTAAAACATCAGGACAGTATTTGCCTCTGAAAGTGGTTGACTGGAAAGGCATGAGGAAATGTTCTGATTGGTAGTCACGTCCTGTATCTTGATAGGAACTTGGGTCACACAGGTATATCCACTTGTCAAAACTCATCAACTGGTACACAAGATTTGTGGAGTTCTTTAAAAACAAGATTTACCCAAAAGAAATGTAAAGTGTGGTGCGATGTTCTGCTATACTGTCCAAAGAAAAATATCACTATCTTCGCTACATGAGGAACCCTCTCTCTCTCTTTCTCTGCACCTCACAGATGCAAATTATTAGGGACCACTTGGAGTCTATCTGTGGGACTCTGATAGGCTGGATAGAATCAAATTCATCATGTTATTAGGTCACAAACATCTTCTCTTTAGTTTCTACTATATACCAGGTATTATTCTAAGGGTTGGGGTTAGCAGTGAAATAGAAACAAGCTTTTATGGAGTTTATCAGCAAAGACAGACAACAAACAAAGAGAGAAATAAGAAGAAAATGATAGATTAGAAAGTGCGGTGAAGGAAATAAAGAGGGAAGGGACAGCAGCAACGGGAAGAGGTCGCCTTTAGAAAGGGGTGACGGGAGGCCCCTCTGACGGGATGACACTGGCGTTGGGGCCTGAAGGACGAGAAGGAGGGGGACAAACACAGAGCTGGAGAAGAAGAGGTGGTATAGTTACCTGGCGCCCGAAGAAGGAGCGAGATTCTGAGCGTGCCACAGTTTCGAAAATCCCCATCTAATGAATCACTCCCATAAAGCCAGTGAGATCTATTCAGGGGCAGTGAGTAGGCAGCTCACTTTGGATGAGAAAGAAGGAAGAGAAAATTACAACAAGAAGTTACTGGAGAAACCCTTTCCTGACAGGCAGTTGGCCCATCACAGTGAAATCCAAAGGGTGGAATGGCAAAGGCTGAGCCGCAGCATCAAACGGCACTTTTCTTGTTAGTTGTTAATGTGGTCTCGCCGGACAAGGAACGACCGCCTTCATTCGTGCCCTTAAGGGACAAAAGTAGGAGTTGGAATAAAGTTAAGAAGGGTTTCTCTCAAGGACATTTTATCTGAAATTCCTCAGTTGATAGTAAAAATTACAAGAAGAAGGGCTGCCTTTGGAAGCAGCTGGATTTCAGTTTATTTAAGTCTTAGCCATCAAGGGTCAAACCCAAATGAGGCAAGCAGAGTTATCAGAAAGCCAAAGGGATTAAATTTCTCTAACTAAGGTAGCTGGTGCTGGTCTGATCCCCTGTGAAAGGGACAGGCAGAGTTTGGGTAAAGCCCACAGCTCACCAAGGATACCCGTCAAACAGAAAGTACATGTTTGTAGGATGAAAAGGAGGAAAGGATTAAGAAGTACAAATTGGTAGTTATAAAACAGTCACGAGGAAATAAAGTATAGCGTAGGGAATATAGTCAATAATAGGATAATAACTGCATAGTTATTATGCCAGGTGGGTACTAGACTCATTGGGGGGATCAATGAGTCTAAAATTAATAAATTATATTAATATCTAACCACTATGCTGTACACCTGAAACTAATATAAAATAATACTGAATGTCAACTGTAATTCAAAAATTTTAAAAAGAGTACATGTGTAGAGTTGCTATATACAAACAATAGCACCACATTCTTGGGAAACTGAGAAAAGGTACATGGGTTATTGGGTCAAATACTAGCAGACCCTGCTCTGTACTTGGAAGCTAATTTTCTCCTACATTGGTGAATGAAAAGTTGGACACATTACTTAACCTCTCTCTACTTCAATGTCTTTATCTGCAAAGCAGGAATTAACTATAGAACCTACCTCAAAGGAAGGTTTTTAATCTTATAAATCCTCTACATGAGATAATACATGTATATCTCATGTACAGGATTTATACAGGATTTATACCAGGCAGTGCCTGCTGCATAGTAAGTGCTCAATAAATAGAAGCTATAATAGTTAGGGTGAGTTGTTAATTCTGTGTTCTGTTCCTGCAGATAAATTAGAATTTTAGAGAATCAGATCTGAAGACAAATTTCATGTCATTTTGCATTCTAGAGTGCCCAACATTCGGTTTGTTCCAAGTTTTAAAAACAATTACTGAATTAATTGAGAATGAAGCCAAAGTTAGCCTGTCTGTAGCACAGTACTCTGATACACACAGACATTGCGTGTTTTGTTTAAAACAATTTCCAGGATCCATAGATGTGTGGTTGCTTGTCTGCTCCTTAATAGTTCTGAGAACCATAAACCTCATTAGAACAGAGTTGACTGCATTTTAAAATTACCTTGGTGGAAATACCATCCAGCCATCCACAATGTAATCATGAATATGGGGTAATACTCCACACAATTTTGTCTGCAGGAAAAAATAAAGACATGGGTTATTTTATAAGAAAACTGTACTCCAAAGCACTGAGCTTTCATCTGGAGGTAAAATATCTGGTCTCTTCTCACAAAAATAATCTAAGAATTTACATAAAGAGCTTAAATTATCCTTAGATATAAAATTAGGGTTTTTTTGAGTTGGGACTCAAATATTGTTTAAATCTCAGAGCAGGGCCAAGAATCACTCTCTTACATACAAGTTGCCGGGAATAGAAATGAATCATAGCTCTTTTCCAAAAGTCAAGCCTTGCGATGGTCATGATTGTGAGCTTAAAATCATTCTGTGTCTTATCTAAAGAACCCAGAAAATAACTCAACTCATATTAAGTGGATTTCTTCCCCCGCCCAATTCCCTCACATCCATTGCCTTCTGCTTGAGTTACTCAGCACATTTTTTTTTAAAAAATGGTCTTTAAATAATTTCCCTAAAACCTCCTAAAGTAAAGGAATGAGCATATTTCGTTTCCATTTTACAGAGGACAAACTAAGGCCTGAGAGCCCCAGCTGACTGAAGCCTCGTGGAGAACCGAAGGTAGACTGTGTCATGTCCAGGTTCCAAAGCTCTGTCCTAATGTCAACTCGCATTGCCTCTATTCATAGAAGACTTGGATGGAAAATTTGATACTATTTTAAGCAAAAGGGAACAGTTCTCTGGGAACTATAATTAATGCATCTGCACCTAGCAAAGGGAAGAAAGATGAATTATATTCCTCCTCCTTCCTGTGCTACACCTCCCAGTGAGCTTAGCTCAGTTGGCTGAATTCTTTACTGACAATATCACAACCAGAAAGAACTTGAAGGTAATTTGTAATGAGGTCTTGAGTGGATGCTGGTGGAAGAGTCATAGCACACAAGACGATCAGTGATCCCACGTGCCCTTGAGCTTTAAAGTTTGAGCACTTAAGATTATGGACAACTGGCCCAGAAATAGTTGATACTGGTCCTTGAAGACCATAGGTGATGTCTTTTTTTCTTATTGAAAAAATAAGGGGTTTTGTTTGTTTGTTTTGGCAACTAAGATGGTGACATAGGAGGCTCCTGTACTTCTCTCCTCTCACAGACTCATGGAATGAATAGCTACACACAGAGCAATTCCTTCTGAAAAATCCAGAAACCAGCTGAGTGACTCCTACACATCAAGCGAGACAGAAAATGCCCACACAGTTTTATTGTTATAATAAAAGGCTAAGGCACCCTCTTGCCATAAACACCGCCCTCAGCACAGCGCCGTACGTTCTGGAGGGAACCCTCAACTCCCGGCTTCTTTCTGAGGACACATCCTGTACCCCAGTTCTTAAGATTTCCAGCTGAGGTCTGGGGCCCCGAAACACCTCGCTTTGAAAGCCAGTGGGGCTCACATCCAGGAGACCTACAAGGCTTTGGGGAGGATTTCACCAGGGTGGTGGCATGGCCCCTCCCTTAAGCTGCTGGCCAGGAGGAGCTGTGATGTTGCACACATCCCCTGGGGCGCCGGGAAGTAACTGAGAAGATAGGGGAAGGGGGCGCTGGGTGAGCAGGCGTGGTTAGAAGCCATTGAGATACAAGCAAGTAATGGCGTCTAAGCTCGAGGCGGGGGGGCAAAGCCTAAAACGTTTGGCAGTTTAGCACCATATCTGCAGCTTTCCACCCCAAGAGATGTGTCCCTTTGTCTCCTACAAGCAGTTAGTCATGCAGGTCTCACCTTGACCTCATGTTCCAGCTGGGCTCACTGTACTTTTCTCCATGTCCCTCTTCTGTTGACCTTCCTTAAGCCCCAGGCCCTCTGAAATGAGGCTTTGTCCATTTCTTGCTATTATCTTTCAGAGACTGAAAATGATTCTCTGACCCCCAGTCCTGGGGCCCTGCTACTGCTGACAATCTCCTCTGCTGCTGCCTGCTGAGAACACCTGGTATAGCTAGGCCTTAAGATACCTGGAGTCCCACTCTACCTGCTTATTATGACCTCTTCCACCCCCTCCAGCACGTGACCATATTCTTCTACCGCCACGGCCTGTCCTAGGACAACGCATCCACAGTAAGCTGTCAACAGACATTGTTTAATTCAAGGGGACCAAACTCTGAAAATTTCTCCTTAACCATCCTATTGGTGACTAATTACAGTTACCTTACATGAACACCAAAATGAGAATAATTATTGGTCTCTTTTGGACATGAAGGCAGACATATTCTGTCGTCTTATTATAGGAGATCCTCAGGAAAAATCTTCAAATGGGACAGAAAACAGCTGGCAGCAGCTGTGTTGATTTTCCCCCCTGGGGAAGGGAGAGCATGGGTGCTTGTGACCACCGATGGACCACCCGCTTGCCTGCAAGTCCACACCGAGGGAAACCAAGTCTGCCTCCCCGCTTGCTCATAGAGCCTCTTTGCACAATAATCTTGTGCTCTGTTGATATTTAAGCTCCCATAAAAAGATTAGGGAGAAGATTCTCCTTTGTTATAGGCAGATGTCACAATGGGCCTCAAATTCTACACAGGGGTGATAACAAAGAGAGTCTTTGCTGGAAGGACAGTTGGGTGTCCTGCCATCTTGGTTTGCCCTGGACTGAGAAGGTTTTCAGAACATGGGACTTTCAGTTTTAAAACCAGGACTATCCCCAGTAAATTGTCCTGGTTTTCCTGGATTTGAGAGGTTTCCTGGGACACAGAACTTGGAGTACCAAAACCGAGGAAGTCCCAGGCAAACTGGAACAAGTTGGTCATCCTAAAGTCTGGTCTGGCGGAGCCTGTTGAGACTCCATCATGGTCCATCCCAACTCCAAGGGAACCTGGGCCGTGGGATTCAGGACATGAGACTACTGCAGATTCCCGCCTGGATCCGAGGGCGTAATGGGGGGAAATCCCAAACTAAGTACCATTTGGAACCTGTCTCTGCAAAATGCTGCAAAGTTCACCTTATTTTGGAAAAAAGAATCAATGTGTGACCAGGCAGCCCCAGTTCTGACAGTTCCTAAAACACTAGGCTCCAAATGTGTTTAATTGCATAGCCCTAATGGTTATACAACCCTCATAAAAGTACAGACATGTCCTACTGTAGCAGAGGTGCTCACTGACAACAGATGGAGGGAAGCTGGCGGTGCCATACGGTAGTTGCCCAGCCTACTACACCCCCAGCCACCTTGGATTTGGGTGGGGCTCCCTCTCGCCAAAGGAAAGCCAGCAAAAGTGAAATGTGTCACTTCTAAGCCAAATGGTTAAGTAGCTGGTGTGCCAAGCTCCATTCCCCCACTCACTGGCTGAATGGCGACAACTCTGAGGACCTGAATGGGGACAGACCCCTCAGACAGAAGGAGCCTAGGCCTCCAAATGACCCTGTTCCCAACCAGGAACACCCATATTGAACTTGACACGAGCAAGATATAAACTCTCCTTGTGCTAAACCACTGGGAATATCAGGTTGATCTATTAACACAGCTAATACAATTGACTGGAAAAGAATACCGTACACATTATAAAACATACACAAAATAGAAATTAAAGGATGACATTTTAAGGATAAATACAAGTAGCAGCTCCAATGTTTTCCTCACCACCTCCTCCTCCCCAAACAGTTCACTTAGTGCACCCCCCTCAGGGGACACACCACTTGGGAGACCTCTGACTTAAAACATTTCCGAATATCTTTGCTATTTGATACACAGATTTCTAACCAATGTGTAACAGGAAACTGTGTGTATAACAATCTTGTTCATAGAAAATCTGAACCATTTGCCCAAAGGGACAACCTGCTCAGCCATAGCACATTTCTAGTGCCACGCTCATGATATGACATCTTTTAAAAAAATAAACAACAGTCAAGACGACTGCTTCTTGGGAGGTTTTCCTCTCTCAAGTGTTTGTTTGCCTTTTTTTCTCCTTTTGTTTTGTGACTCTGTGTTCTGAGGCAGTGGGCCGCACGCCGCTGTGAGCTGCTTGCCCTGTTAGCAGATGACCCAGCCTCAGTCTGCTGGCTTTCGACGCTGGAAAGCTTTTTGGATTATTACACTGACTGGGGTTCAGAGCAATAGGTTAATATGCTCAGAAGAGTCTTGGGGATGAAAGGTTGCTGGAGTTAATCTTTCTATAGACTCGTAACTGCCTAAATGGCTCCTTGTCAAGTGAGCCTTGTGTGGAGACACCAGAGGGAGGATGGCTGGTGGCAGGAGGGCATGACTTTACCCAACACTCTTCCGTGGCACTGCTGAGGAAGAGGGTGAGCAGATGAGAGAGTGAGGCTTGCAGCACATCCAAATTCTAGCCACCTTTCGTCCGCTCACGACCTGAGAATCACCCAGCTTGTGTGACAGAAGCTATTTGGTAACGGCACTAACTGAAAGTTTGTCCCCCCTGTAATTCATATGCAGAAGTCCTAACACCTGAAGTGGCTCTATTTGGAGTAAGGAAGTAATTAAGGTTAAAGGAGGACAGAAGGGTGGGGCCCTGATCCAATTGGATTGGTGTCACATAAGAAGAAACAGCAGGTGGCTCTCTGACACCCACCACTCACTCTCCCCGCCACCCCACGCACACATGCAGAGAGGAAAGGCCACGTGAGGACAGCAAGCCAAGAAAAGAGAGCTCTCCCCAGAAATCGAATCAGCCAGAACCTTGATCCCAGACTTGCAGCCTCCAGAACTATGAGAAAACAAATGTCTGTTGTTGAAACTACCCAATCTGTGGTATTTTGTTACAGGAGCCTGAGCTGGCTAAAACAGGTGGTTTGTGGAGCAGGATGCTAGAGTTGGAAGAACTCATCATTTAGAGTCACTCTCTCATCTTGGAGATCCCAGCCCTGCATAACTGAGTGGATAAGTTCATCTTGTGCTTTCAGTTAATCTCTAAGATGGATACACTTGTAAGAAAAATGCAGGTGTGTTTATTGTCTCACTTTTATTTAACTTTTCTGTACTTACTACAAAAGCAGGTGACCCACATTTCTATAATCCTAGTGTTGCAGAATATTTGAAAAGCACTGTCTTTGTAATATTGCTAACGAGTGCTCAAATTCATGATGATTGGGTGTACTTGTGGCAGGTGAATTCTGGAACAGGAACTGAATACATCAACATTAAGCAAACAGGAAAGCATTCACAAGAACTAAGTAGGAGGCAATTCCTCTGTCTTATCCAGAACCATGAAACCATTGTTACAATATCACATATACCTCTAGGCTCCAAGTTTAGAAATCCTATGAAAAATTTTAGTCCAAAGATAACCAAAAAATGTTTAATGATTGAAAAACAAAGCTAAAGAATTAGCGCTACCTAGCCTCAAAATACAGAAGATACAAGACACGTAATAACGATCCTCCAGAGGGTGAGGTCAGCAGCTATTCTTCTCTTCCAGTGAGAATAGAATCAGAGGAAATGTATTTAAATTGCAACAAGATCAGTTTATGACATGGATCTACTTTTTAGATTTATAAAAGCCTTTAATCTGAAAGGATGAAGATGCTTGAATTAGACTAGATAGAAGTAGTTTTTTTGTTGTTTTGTTTTGTTTTGTTTTTTAAAGATTTTATTGGGGAAGGGGAACAAGACTTTATTGGGGAACAGTGTGTACTTCCAGGACTTTTTTCCAAGTCAAGTTGATGTCCTTTCAATCTTAATTGTGGAGGGCACAGCTCAGCTCCAGGTCCAGTTGTGTTGCTAGTTGCAGGGGGTGCAGCCCACCATCCCTTGAGGGAGTCGAGGAATTGAACTGGCAACCTTTGTGGTTGAGAGGACACTGGCCGATGTGGGAATCGAACTGGCAGCTTTCGGAGTTAGGAGCACGGAGCTCCAACTGCCTGAGCCACTGGGCCGGCCCCTCGATAGAAGTTTTTAAGCTGAGCAATAACATGCAAGAATGGCCCTTGGTGAAATTATAGTTGCTATTTTTGTAATTAAAAAAAAAAAAAAAGCATGCGTTCTGACAAAAGACTGCAAAACTCTAGAGACAGTCACCTCTAAGACCTTCCCTGTAGGAAGGGAAGAGGGATTGAATGAGGTCTCTGGAGAAGGGGTCCTGGCACTGGTAGTTTGGGTAAGGTAAGCTCCATAATAAGCATCTCAGTTTGGCAAATAAACATCCAACCTGAGGCGACCCTCAGACAGGAAACAGGTACATCAGTGTGGTCAGAGGGACCTGCAGTGATTGCTATGAGATGCCAGGTTCCACTTAAAGACAGAACTTGTCATAACATCAGGCCGCTTGGCTATGCTTTGGGCAAAGCAGCAGGAGAAAGGGGTAGGGAAATGGCAGCAATTTCCGTTACAGCCAAGGCTGGAAGGAGGCTGCAGGGACTCAGGGCTCTGGTCCAGGAGAGCCAGAGGGGAAAGTGCATTCCCTCTCAGGACCTGGCAGAGCTCAAGCGGACGTACCTGTGAAGACCGGAAGAGGTAGCCAAGTAGGCTTTGGAATGTACTGGTTATCCCAGAGGATCCTGTCCTAACTACCTCAGATAAAGTCGAAATGACTTCACTAGCAATGAATCTAATCTGATTTGGCCAGACTAATTCTAAACTTAAAATCTAAGGCAAGAACTGGGCTAGTGTTGTGGACTCTCTAAGAAGAAATTCAGGGAAGGGAGTAGGGCCATCCCCATTCATTCTTCAGGGAGAACCCAGAACAACTACGACTGTGCTCTTACAGCTATTTTATGGCTCCAAATGCCACCCCAACTATGAGCTATTATTTTTTAACCCCTCTCTGTTCTGCCGTGATTAATCAAACAAAACACTTCTAACAAGGAAATTGGGTTTGTATGCTATTTTATAAACAGCAATTTAAGAGACATACTTGGAAATGGTGTCTAGCTTTATTCCTGGGACAAAGAGTCCAGATATAGAAGAGGAAGGAAAGAGAGAAATAACTTGGAAGAAAATCGAATTTGTGGAAGCTATGTGAATGAGCATAGAACCAGAGGTGATCCGAGGATTTAGCCTGCTGGAAGCGCAACAATTCCCCAACAGGAAGTTCTCAGATGATGAGAGACAAAGTGGGAAGATGTGGGGGATTTTTATAAATAGTGCAGTATCTCCCAAACTTCAAGCATTAATAGATCATGGTCAAAATTTTAACCTCTCTATACACCACTTACTATAAATCAAAACAATTTTTTTACTTAAACAAATTAGGGAAAATGAAATTTTACATCACCACAAGTGGAAAAAGAGTATCACTTTCTAAATAAAGGATAAATGTAAAAATAAATCCCATGAAAACAAGAAGTTGCCAAATTCTACCAATTGCTGAAGGGTCTGACTACATACAAGTACATGAATTACTCTGATGAAAGTAAATATTGATTTTGGAAGGTGGGACAGACTGGCACCAAACCAGTCCTTCCCACTGGCATAACCATAAATATTCAAAGACAATTGAAATGAAAATGGCTTTCCCATTATGTGGTTCAATGTTATCTAAAATCATACCTTGGGTGTAAAGTTTCAGTCAAGTAAGAGGAACAAGCTCTAGAGATCGCTGTACAACATTGTACCTCTAGTTGACAATATGTACTTTTAAAAAATTAAGAGGGTTACATATTCTTACCATGATAAACTTTTTTTAAATTATCATGTCTATGCACCTATTCAAAGGATCTCTTCTACTACCAGTGGTGTTCGTCTCACCTTTTCAAGCCGAGGAAATAGTCTGTGCTGGCCTCCTTGGAACAAATAGATGGACAAGAGACCAACGTTGTCAGAACCCAAGGGTCAGAACTTGCCCAAAGTCACTCAAGACTTAATAAAAAGCCTGAATAGTCCAATTGTCATTAAAAAAACTTAAATCCCATAGTTTAAAATGTTTCCACAAGGAACACATCAGGTCCTCATCATTCTACGCACACATTCTAACAACTTACTGAGGTACTTATTGGTACACTCTTCCAATCTTATTAAAATTCTCTGAGAAAATAATTCTCTAACTTGTTCTGTAAGACTAGTATAAGCTTGATATCAAAATGAGACAAGGACCACACAAAAAGGAAAATGAGAGGCCAACCTCCCTCGTGAACATAGATGAAAAATCCTGAAGTATTAACAAAACAACCGAGCGACGTAGTATAAATGGTGATAGGTGCCATGTTTTTAAAAGCACTTAGTTTGGGGCATGAAATACAAAGGGAGCCCAAGTGTCTTACAGCAGGCAAATTCATGATGCTTATGGTGGAACATTCTGTGTGGGTCTGAAAAGGCAAGGAGAACCAGATGACCAACAGCATGACGAGTATATGTTTAATAAAAGCTTTCTCATTCTTGCGTGTTTCTGATTTGAGGAAATGGTTCGTGGGCAGAGGGTAATACTAACCCCCCTCTGTTTTGAAGAGGAGAGGAGAAAATAAAGACAGAAAAGTGAAAATTGATGGTGTAACTAATACAACTTGAGGCTACTGAACTCTCAGGGGGCTCTTTGACCCAACTGCCGTGCTGAGAGTCGTAGAGCGGGGCCTCCTAAGATCCCAGCCTATTTTGTAAATAGAATGAATCTGTATATTACCTAAATCTGTACAGTAGGTGGGTAGAGACTCCATGCACTGCGTACCTCAAGCATCAAGGATCATAAGAAGTGGTCTTGGCCATGAAGAGTGGTTATCTCTTCTCTGCACCTTGTCCTCCTAATCAGAATTGTGTATATGTGGCCAGCCCGGATCCCTGGAGGGTGGGAGAAGCATTACTTACTGGGCACGAAATATTCTCTCGAACTCTGGTGACCCAAAGACTGCCGGGGGTGTAATTTTGTATTTTAATCTTGCCCTTGCTACCTGCAAAGCAAAATAACCTGCAAGAAAAAAAGGAATTAATGTTAAAAATATGCCACATCATTATTAATTAGTAAAATGCAAATTGAAACCACAATTAGACACCACTACATACCTATCAAAATGTCTGAAATTTAAAAGACAGCTCATACCAGTTAAAAAAAGACAGACAGGGGCCAGCCTAGTGGCTCAGGCGGTTGGAGCTCTGTGCTCCTAACACCGAAGGCTGACGGTTCGATTCCCACATGGGCCAGTGGGCTCTCAATCACAAGGTTGCTGGTTCAATTCCTCCACTCCTGCAAGGGATGGTGGGCTCTGCCCCCGCAACTAAAATTGAACACGGCACTTAGAGCTGAGCTGCTGCTGAGCTCCCAGATGGCTCAGTCAGTTGGAACGCGTCCTCTCTACCACAAGGTTGCCAGTTGGACTCCCGCAAAGGATGGTGGGCTGTGCCCCCTGCAACTAACAACAGCAACTGACCTGGAGCTGAGCTGCGCCCTCCACAACTAAGATTGAAAGGACAACAACTTGACTTGGAAAAAGTCCTGAAAGTACACACTGTTCCCCCAATAAAGTCCTGTTCCCCTTCCCCAATAAAATCTTAAAAAAAAAAAAAAAAAGACAGGTGAGAACGTAAGAGCGACTGGAACTCTCATAACCTGCTGGTGGGGATGTAAAATGGTACAACCACTTTAAAGAACCATTTGGAAGAGATTTTTTAGTTAGATATAGATAGACTATATGATTCAGCCATGCTACTCCAGGTATTTCCCCAAGAGAAATGAAAGCATATCTCCATACAAAGACTTGTACACAAACGTGCACAGCATGTTATTTGTAATAGCCAAAACTTAGAGACAACTCTGTTATGGTTAATTTTAGGTGTCAAATAGGCTACGATATGGGACTCAGTTGTTTGGTCAAACACCAGTCCAGATGTTGCTGTGAAGGTAATTTTAGATGTGATTTACATTTACATTAATCGCCTTTGAGTAAAGCAGATTACCCTCCTTAACGTGGGTGGGCTTCATCCAATCAGTTGAAGACCTTAAAAGCATGAGGTCTGCAAAGAGGAAGGAATTCTGCCTCCACACTGCCTTCAGACTCAAGACTCCTGCTGGAATTTCCAGACTTCCAGGCCACCCTGCAAATTTCAGACTTGCCAGACTCCACAATTGCATGAACCAATTTCTAAAATAAATGTGTGTGTGTGTGTGTGTGTGTGCATATAGTGCAGTCCTTCTGTTTCTCTGGAGAACCCTGACTAGCACAGATGTCTATCAACAAGTCAATGGATAAACAAACTGTGGTATATGTATACATACATACAATAGGATACTACTCAACAGTATGTATACATACGTACAAAAGGAATGAACTATTAACACGAAACAACATGGATGAATCTCAAAATAATTAGGCTGAATGAAAGAAGCAAGACCAAATAAAAGACTACCACTGGATAATTCCATTCATACAAAATTCTCAAAACTACAAGTGAATCTATAGGGACATGAAAAAGATCAGTGGTTGCCTAGAGATGAGGAGGGCCAGAGGGAGGCTTATAAGAAAACTTGGGAATGACAGATCCGTGCCCGACTCGGTTTCCCTACTATGAAATGAGTATGACTTTGTTCTGCTTTGTTTGCTGTATGGAAGGTGCACTAGATTATCAAACCCCACTGCACCTTACGATTCGTTCTGTGAACCTCTTTCAGTTTCAGACCCACACTTTCTCCTTTGTTCAGTAGTTCTCAATTCCTCAGCTTCCTCCATTTACCCCATAGTTAATTCTGGGGTCTTTTATGCCCCATCAGATTGTTTCTTCCAGTTTCAGTTCCTTACCAGTTGTCCCCAACACTATTTTGGTCCCACTTGTTTTAGTACTTCCATATCCATTTCCTACTTGCTAATGTTTTAAAAATAGTTTCCTTTCCCACACCAAGTTTGTAGTTTCATTCTCTCACTGTGTTACAGAATTAGGGGTGATGGGTTTCTTCCAGAAAAGCTGGGCTCAGAGGGCCCACCACGTCCCCATGGGGAAATCTAGTCCCTAAAATGGCCCTGAAACACGGTGCTATCTTCTCCCCTCTGACAAGAAATCGGTAAATGTTGAACCTGGTTTAGTAAGGGCTCTTGCACCACTTTCCTTCCCCTTGACTCCGCTGTGCTACAAACAAACTGCTGTTTGGGATTTAAAAGCTGGAGCTGAATGTCTAAAGTGTGTAAATGCTTCGGGCTGGAGTCCTTCTCCTTCAAACTGCAGTCCATCCCCAAAGCCTGAGTGAGTAGAGGGAAGATAAGAAAAGTGCGGAACCAAACACCAACTACTTCAAGCCCTGGGCTAAATCTTTTCAAGGTAGCGTAGATTTGGGACCCATGAGACCAGTGACTCATGGGCCCAGCTGGAGCCAAAAAGGAGATCCATCTGCTGAGGGGGGAATTTGGACGTGTCTGCTCTGGACCCTGCTTCCAACTCACTCCACAGCCTTGGAGAAACCCCTTGGTGAGGCTTCTCATTTCCATCTGTAGATTGTACATTAGCAATGGTGCAAGAACCTGGAGCTTCCGAATGAAGCTGTAAGAAAGTGAAAGCTTTGCAAGTGCTGTCTTCCTCTAGGCTGTGCGTTGCACCTGGCTGGCCCCTGTCTATAGCGGCTGCAGCAGTGAGGAATGTGCTTCAGCAAAAGGAAGGCGTGTTTGAATACCCAGCCAACCCAGCTCCAGGAAGGAGGAGTCAGTTGGGCCAGCGAAGCCCCCAGGGGTGGAAGCCCATCTCTGTCCTCTCAGCTCAGGGGCCTGAGAGACACGTGGCTACCATTGGGACATGATGAGGGTGGAAAGGCTATTTCACCACTTCTTCTGGAGAGCTTCAACTTTGTTTCCCTTCTTATGAGTTGATTAAACATGGCTTAAGAATAGTCTTTTGCTTTGCCTGTCTTTCCTCTCTCCCTAGCTTTCTCCAGAGGGACAGGTACACTGGGGAGACCACCCCCCACCATAACTCCCCTCCCCTCCAGCCACAGCTGTCAATCCTGCAGAAGCTCCTGTCTGTAGGTAAGCAGTGAGAATGGGACTGACGTCTGACCCTGGGCCTGGTACCCTGGTGGGCGTTTCTTACCCAGTGACCTATTTAACCCTTTCTGATAAGAACACTGAAGGATGCAATATGCTGGCCAGAGGTACCCAAAAGGTAAGTTGCTGGAATGGAAAGATACAAGCTTGTCTTCAAAAGCTGAGCTGCTTCTACTATGGCACACGCTGTCCTGCCTCCATTAACACCAGACTTTTGTAGAAGCAGCAAATTCTGGTTCCTAATGCCAGCTAAACAGCAGTCTCTCATCTCTCTTTCACCTATCATTAAACAGTTCCTGTCCCCCAGCAACCACCATTGGCCCAGCCTCCTCTCCTCTTTCTCACGCCCACCCATGCCACCCAGCTGCCAGACCTTCTGGCTACAGTTCACATTGTCCCCTGCACCCACCAGCACACAGTAGCCTTCCTGTGCAAATGACAGAGGCTCTGTCCGCCTGGGGTCATCTGTGGACCTTCTCCTGTGCTCCTGCCGTGCTGCGATGAGGGCACACGTGGGTTGGCAGTGCCTCTGAGTAGGTCTGTGTGAATGAGGAATCAGCACAGCCAACTGCCTCCGACCTCAGGGCTCCTTAAATCGGTAATAAACATCCTGCTCTACTCCAGGAAAGATTGGGACTCAGACCACAGAATGTGGGTCTTAAGTTATAGTATTTTGATAAATCCACAAAACAGACTGGCTAGGCAAGACACTGAGCACGTGTACAGGCTGGACTTTATCCTAAATGGTGGTGCCCTCCTGCTTCTGGGTTCTGGGCACAGCCCACAGCCCTGCCCTGTTTCCTGGTACAAGCACACTTGGAAAGATAAATACGTGTACTTGGTAAGAAGTCTTGCCCACCAGTGCTCACTCAGACCCTTTTCCCGATTTAGCAGGTAAGAGAATATGAATTGAGTAAATGTGGTCCCCGTTGAGAAAAAGCCCTCATTTAACCAGGCAGTTGGGATATTGAATAACCCTCGCGGGAAGGTGCTTTAAAATTTAGAATTAACTACTTAATCTGAAGCTCATGTTTCTGCAGATTTTTTTTTAACCTGATAATCATACCTGCCATAGGCAGTTTGTTTAAGAAAATGCATTAATTAAAAGATTAGGGTTTAAGAAATCACAGCCAGAGTTTACAAGCAGGTACAATTAATATTTTTAGGCCATTTGCCCCAGGTTACCACAATGCTAAGGGGCTTGAATTGGGCTGTGGTAACCACTGATGATGCAGAAAGGCTGGGCTCAGAGGTCTTAGGTCCCCCCATGGGGAGATCTCACCCCTGGAATGGTCCCACTCTCTGCCCGTCCCAGGGAAAGCCGCACTGATGGCCCTAAGCAGACTATGCTCTTTGGAGCACACAGGGCCACCAGCAAGGAAGTATGAAACCACAAAAGCAGACCTCCCTCCCTCTGCCACATACATACACACACACACACACACACACACACACACACACTGCCCGGGACTCTTACTTTGCTGACAGGCAGAGAGGACAGAGACAGCAGCCAGCAAGATTGAATTCCCAGCCATCTTCCACTTGGAACGTTCTGCTTCACAGAACAATTTGTAGAACTCAAGAGGCAGATAACACAGGCACTTTCAACTTGGCAATGCTGACCTTCCTTAAAAGGTAAACAAAGCAGGGGAAGGGAAAGAAAAAAAAAAAAGATGATTCAAGCGGCTGAGTGACCTTTGCTCTGGAACAGGAACAGGAACCGGCAAAGCCGGCAGTTCTGGGGCTGCCAGTCACAGATCTGCATCTGGCCCTGGAGTTGCTTTCCTGATCTTGATTTCCTTCTGTCTGGTCGCCAGCCACAGGCTTCAGGGTTCGCATCCACATCAGCACCCGCTGTTAAACCCTCTTCTCCACCAATTCAAAAGCAATTTCCCCTCCCCGTCTGCCAACTTCTGGACCCCTCTAGTGCCCTAGCCAGCTCCAAGGACTCGGCCTCATCTCCTGTGGGAAAAGTAAAGGTACAGAAAGTACTTATTTAATCCCATTGAGATTTAAATCCTCATTTAAATTGATTCTAACTTCATTCCCCAGTAAATGGCAGACCCAGAATTTGAACCCAAGGCTGGTAGATTCTATCTGTGCCCTGTTTCCTGTACCATGATGCCTCCCACTGTCACCTTGACTCTCTCTTCAAAATTGAGATAGAATTGACAACATAACATTGTGTTAGTTTTAGGTGTACGACCTAATGATTTGATATATGTATATATTACGAAAGGAGTACCAGCATAAATTTAGTTAACATCCATCACCTCACAAAGTTAGACATTTTTTTCTCGTGATGCAACTTTCCAATATGCAGTACAGTATTGTTAAGTATAGTCACCATGCTGTACACTACATCCCCAGGATGTATTTATTTTATAACCATTTAGTTTATGTCACAATTTAAAAAACAAACAAACAACAACAACAGAAAAACTTGGATATGTGTTCTGAGAAGAAAAAAGAACCTTGAGGCGAGAAGTGGACCACTATTTTAAGTTCACCTCTAGTAGGAAACAGTGCACAGGATGCTGCAGGGCCTGTCCACTGTGGGAGCAATGCCCCACCCTACCCCGGTGGAGCGCAGGTCCTTCCACAGCTGGGGGCCTGCACAGAACCCAGTCTTCACAGCCCCTCCCCGCTGTCAACACAATCATTTTGCTCTTTAAAGATGCAGCTTTCCACAGCACAAAGTTGGGGTCCCTTCCTCATCTCACCCCCCCTACCCCCCACCTCCCACCCCCCCACCCCCGCCAGCTCACTTAGAGGGAGCCCCACCCAGTGCCCACAGGAAGGCCAGTGTGTGTCAGCCTCACACAGGCCTGCACCGAGACACTTAATGATGACACAACCCAGGGCAGGATTCGGAGCCGCAGTTTGTTAAGATGGACTAATGAAGGCTGAAGGGACCTTTACATGAAATAGGGCAGTTATGAGGCTTGAATTGGTTAACATTTATAAAGCACTTAAAATAGCACACAGCATCTAAAAATGTGTTCCATCTGTTTGTTAAATAAACACATAAAGTATCTAGAAAAGTACTTGGCATATTGTTTACCTAATGTTAAACGAAATTTGTTAAAAGGTAAAAACCATGCCTCTCATACAAATATAAAATGAAAACACATCAGAGATTTTATTGAATTCGTTAATGAGGGAACAAGTATGACATCTTAACCAGTACAAAGGAGAGCTCAAAAAACCACATATATATATAGTGGTAAAAAACAAAACTCAACCGAGCACATTTTGAAGACCTCCTTGGCTTTACTCATTGGTTCATGAATCAGGCAGCATCCATACCTGCAGATAGAAAGGAGCTTCGAGAAGCGGGGCAAAAATGAAAGACTTTTACAGGCAGAAGAAAATGGGAACAAGGAAGTTATATTTGGCAAAAAAAAGCAAACTGGTTACTGCAAACTCACTTTCCTTTATGTGGATAGCAGGGGTTTATCAGGCAGATTACCTACCGTGTTTCCCCAAAAATAAGACCTAATCGGACCGTCAGCTCTAATGTGCCTTTTGGAGCAAAAATTAATATAAGACCCAGTCTTATTTTATTATAATATATGACCGGGTATAATATAACATAATGCCTGGTCTTATTTTACTATAATACCAGGTCTTATACAATATAATATAATAAAATATAATGTAATGCAATATATAATATAATATAATACCTAGTCTTATATTAATTTTTGCTCCAAAAGACGCATTAGAGCTGATGGTCCGGCTAGGTCTTGTTTTCAGGGAAACATGGTACCTAGTGCTGATAAGGCGATTCCTGATTTTCTGGTGGAAATTTCCATTTCTGGAACAGCCAAGACTGTAATTAAGTCTTGGTTTGGTGATGTGGCATTCAGTATAAGTGACTCCACTTGGGGCCTGTTGGCTGGTGTTTTAACAATAGGGACTAAGGAATGCCAGAATTCATTTCCAAATCCTTGCAAACCATGTCTGCTCACAATGCCCTGTTGGTCTCTGCAGGTTCCCTCCTCTATTCTTGAAACCACTGAAGACCAAGACTATGTAAGACGGATCCTAGAAGCCCAGGACAGCACCGAAACTCTCTTGTGTATTTGACCGAATGGTTTTGGCCCTCAGCACACGGCAGGGATTCTAAACTGCAGGCCAGCTGCCCTGAACCCGTATCACCATCTGCTGAAATAACTTCCCAAATGCCAGGCCTCACAGGAGAGAGACGGGCTGGGCCTTGGCCAGGCAGAGGCTCCCCAAGTAAGAGAACCGCTCCAAGAGGTTCCAAGTAAGAGGCTCTCCAAGTAAGAGAACTAGCAGGATAAAGAGGTGAGCAGGGAAATGGGGCCCCTGGCTGATGGCCTCAACCTTTGGGTATTTATAGCTCCTGTTTTGAGAAACTCGGGCACATCCATACTAAGGAGCTAGTTTTTTAAAGAAAAAAACAAGACAACTCCAGAGTGACCTTCTTTGTCTCCCCATTGAATTGCCTTCCTCCCACTTTCCAGACAAACCCTGAGATTCCTGACTTCTCCCTGCCAATGTCAGTCAGCCCCCAAACCCAGATCCTAAGAGATGGTTGATACAAAATAGAAAACGGTGTCGCAAGGGCTTTGAAGCCCCATCCTTTTGAGTGTGACTTGCTTTAATAGATCTTGAAAGCATACATAGTTTCTGCCGCTAGGAAGGTAGGAAGGTTTAGAACAATGGAGCTTTGGATAATGAAATGTTTTTCACCTTCTGTGGTGATAAAACTTCCAGATGATCCCACAGTCGAAATGCTGCCATTGCATTGACAAAACCCACAAAGCTTTGGGTTTCTCTGCACATTTTCCCTGCCTGTGCTGAAGGTGAAAAGCGTTTTCCCTGAATGTCATACACATAGATCGTTCTGGTGTGTATCACATTCCTTACATTTTTGTAAGAAAAGAAAAACAAGGAGCAGAATATTGCTAATTATTGTAAAGTGTTTTAAAAATATTTTTCAACATTTTCTTATTAGTTTCAGGTGCACAAAACAATGTAATAGTTAGACATTTATTGTTTATGTCCCTCACACAGTGACAAATCCCCCCTCCCCATCCACTACCCCTCTGACATCACACACAGACATTACATTTCCACTGTCTCTATTCCTAATGCTGTACTCCGCTTCTTGTAACTATGTACATATATATATATATATATATATATATATATATATATATATATATATATAAAATTATAGTTGGCATTCATTATTATTCAGCTTCAGGTGTCCAGTGCAGTGATCAGGCATCTACATCATCCCTGAGGTGGTTTCCCTAAACATATTTTTATTAACCTATATATACTCCAAAGAAACCTATAAGGGTTTCTGAGAGTTCAGCTTATTAGTTAGTCATTGTTTGTTATCAAAATTATACTCTGGCTAAGGCAACATAAGGAGGCCAAGTTCTGGCAACATCAAAATGCTCCGGACCATATTGAAAGAGCTGCCGTCATGAAATGTGAACTCTAAATATAATCATTTCTGAATGACTTTGGTAATAGATGAAAAGAAATGATGCTCTCTCTGACCAATTGTGTCCCCCCAAATCGTGCCCTGGCCTTACCCTCTCTGTTCTATCCCTAACCCTCCAAAATCCACAGCTCGTCATGCTGGTTTCGGCTGGCACTGCAGCAGGACAACACCCCTTCCCAGGATGCCCCGAAATAATCAGAGTGATCACAGTATCAACGACTATATACTCTGATTGACAAATAGACAACGGAAGGTTCTCCATATGCCTAGAAGGTTCTCCATATGCCTCCATTACCTTGCTGGAAGAACCCCATAACAACACAGCAATTGTTTAAACCAAGCTCAAAAAAACCAAATTTAAAATTATGCCTCAACCTACCCTTTGCAAAACTTGAGAGGAAAAACCTGCAGCGATCCTGCAGGATATTTTCTCCCCTTTCAGAAACTGGAACACTTTGCTCTGAAGCTGGGTGTGGAAAACCAAGCAAAAGAGGGCTGAGGCATTTTCCCCATGGACTCCTTTGCTCTGGGGAGGGCAGGGGACCCCAATCGGGCTACACCAAGCCTCTGGCAGAAACTGTCTGTCACCAAAGCCAGGAATGTCCCATCCAGGCTCAAAGACAGAGACAAAAGAAGAGCAGAAAGGAGAGGAAAATAAAGATTAGTTCCCAGGGTAATGCAGGAAAAAGAGCACACCTTTGGAGCTAGTGATCTAGGCTCAGGTCCCTGAGTGGTGTTGGGCTAGTTCCTCAACAGCCTTGGACACGTTTTCTCAAAGGGAAATAACTGTACTGACCGTCCCGGGTTCCTCTCATGAGTTAATGAAATATTGTGAAGGAAGCAAGTAGCACAGAGCCCAGCATGCGGCAGGCTGTCCACTGCTCTGTCTACCCCTCCCCCTCCAGCCCTGGAGGGCGCAGAAGAGAAAAAAGCTATTTGTTGAAGCCATTTTACAAAGCAGCAGATGATCACAGAACGCTGTTATAATTTCCAAGACTGTACAGATTTCCCAGAAGAGTGGAAACACCATTTGAATTGCTTCAAAATGGCTTTTGACAGTAATAGAAGGTCTCAACCTGAGTTGTCATAAGTTTACGTAAGGCTTAAGAGAGGACGGAGTCAAGCAGAACCTGAAGACTGGTGAGGGGAACAAGAAATCCTCCTTCCTGACAACTCCCAGCACATACAACCCTCTTCACACACAGTTACACACTCACACATGTATTCGCACACGCAAACGGCTTCACACACATTCATAAACACACCCGTACACACGCATAAACATACACTGACACACTTATGTCAATACTCACACTCATTCACTCACACACACGCAAAGCACCCATGTTCACATTCAAAACACATACCACACACTCACACACTCACACACACACTCACCTACTCTCACGTCCCAAAAGGGGGTTCGTAAGCCGAATATTTAGACTCACAAACCATATTCTCCCGGAAATAATATAATAAATGGTGGCCATGTTTCCAGGTTGCCAAACCACGAAGAAAAATTTAACTTGTGAGGTAACACACTTCATATTGGCAAGTGAACAACAACAACAAGGGAGCTAACACTCCTGATTTGCCTCTTTCTTTTAATCATTACTGATTTTTTTAAACTGAATATTATTTGGAATTAAGTTCTTTACAACAGGGCTGTGGGCATGCACTCTCTGCCACACCCTGCCCGTGGGGAGAAGCCAGGTTCCCTCTGAGCTCAGACTGGATTCATAAAGTTTCTGGGACCAGAGCGACGACAAGAGGCAGGAGAGCCCTGAGCCCAGAGGCCTGAGGCGCTCGGGATGGGCCTGGGGCTGACCCGGGCCACCGATACCCACCACCCTTCAGCTGCCAGTTCCAGTCAACAAGCGAGAAGGTCTGAGCACTGTGCCAGACCCTGTGCCAACCTCTGTACAGAACTGTCTCAACTAACCTGCACAATCAAGCAATGAAGTACATATTTTATTCCCATTTTTCAGATGGAGAAACTGAGGCCCAGAAGATAGTGACTTGTCCAAAGTCAGTACAGCCCAGTCCTGCTGACCCCAAAGCCTTTGCTCTTAACTTTGGCTGCACACTGGAGTCACCCATGTGTGGTGGTCAAAAATACTGATGCCAAGCTCTCCGCTCACACAGCAATTCTGATGTCATTGGTTTCAGGTTCAGCCTGGGCATCCGGACTTTTTAAATCATCCCTGATGATTCTAGTACACAGTGAAGGTGGAGAACTACCGACTTAACCATTATTTCTCAGTGTGGTCCTCACCACGGCTACCATCACCTGAAGTGATACAAAAATGAGGATTTCTAGGCCCCCTACAGGATCCATAAGTAAGCTTCTATTTCATGATGGCTAAGCATACACGGCCTCATGTAATTCACCCGACACTCCTATGAGGTTGTAAATTATTCCCATTTTACAGATTAGGAAACTGAGCTCCACAGGGCTTTGGGAGTTGGCCTAGGCACTCCATCTCACTGCCTCCCGAAGAGGAAAGATCACACACCCTTTTAGGGTGGGGTTGGGGGTGTGAACAAGCCAGTGGAAACCAACATGAGCATCAGTGGCGTCCAGAAAGGAAGAGGAAGGGGTGAGGCTGGGAGGAACAGGTCCCTGCAGGCCTCTGAGTGCAGCCCGAGAAGAACGCTGAAGGAGGTAAGGAATTTCCACAGGAGGAATTTCTGGGGTGCCTGGTAAGGAAGGAGGAGAAGAGAGACATGGGAGGGAAATTGAGTCTGAGTTGGGGAGAAAGGGTTATTGGAGGTCCCAACCTAGGTACATCTGGCTGGAACCCGCATCTCAGCTAATTTCATGTCGGGTCCACCAGTACTTGCCAGCTAACTGGCTTTGATGTGTGTCTAGACTGGTGGTTCTCACATTTGAATCACCAAGGACGCTCTTTAAATAAATACCAATTTAACTGAGAAATCGCTTGGATTTGGTGACACCAGGATAACCAGCGCCTGCTTCAGAGAATTTACTGAGATTTCTAAGCACCAAAGAGGGAGAGCTTACCTCCTCTGAACCTAAAACATAGCATTTCTCTTCGGCTTGTCCTTAAGGTTTAAATGTTATTTTGTCTCTTGTGCGTGGCCCGTTCTTTCATTAGCCATCTTACGTAGACCGTGGAGAAATCTAGCACACAGATAGTGCAGAGTGATTGGGCTACTTAAGAACAAAGCGGTACTGGGATTTCCCCATCTCTCTGGGGCTTGTTAAGGCAAAAGCAAAGGGCAGCTATCCCTGCTTGATGAGAAAACACAAAAGCAAACAGTTAAAAGCAGCTTTTAATTTGAAATGTGGTACGAAACCTGCGTCTGGGCTGACACATCAAATAACAATTGCAACAGAGCACAACCTGTCATAACACGACTCACAAAAACACCCGTCTGACTGGGCCAAGGCCAGTCAGATCCTGCAGAAAAAGAAACATAACAAAACAAAACGGGAAAACCTACCAGCTCCAAAGAGGAAAAACCCAGTGTAACCCCAAGAGTTGTGGAGGCCCGCCACTGTTCTGGTCTACCTTAGCAAGACGATAAAGACTTTCAAAGACTGGACACCTGGTTTTCTATTCTCTTCTGCCCCTTTCTTTCTTTTTGTTTATTCTTCCAGTTTTCCCTTAGATTGTGTTTGGTTCTCTCTTTTTTTATCTGAGACTTCGTCAGCAAAGCATCTTCAGAATTTCAGTCTCTGGCAGGTCCCAGGCAAACCTACCAGGGACTGGAATTCCAGACAAAACAGCTTTATCTGTCCTTCTATGCCCCCACCTCCATGAGCCCATTTCCCATTCTCTTCTCGGAGGACTCAGTGGCTCAGTACCTCATGTCAACCCTAATTTGCAATTAGAAGATTCTGAACTGCCACACATTCAGAGCTGGGAGCCTTGCTTAAACTTTGCCCTACCTTGTCTCACCACTAGGGACAGTAAATCCCAGGATTACCAGAACTCTGGGGATTCAACACCTGGGGAGGAACCTAGAGCTTCAAGACCAGCCTGCTGGGGGCTGTCAATCACAGCTTCCTCCTCCAGCTTCTAGAGGCCCCTAAGAAGGCACACCGGCAAAACTGGAACAAGTCAGTTAACAAAAACTGTCAAAATCACTTCTAAACGATGCCCGAAAAAAATGTCAGGTTTTCAGAGATCAGCATATTGACCATGTCCAGCGAGAGCCCTGTGACACGCGAGAACTTCAAACCTTGAGAACTTACCTGTAAAAACCCCAGGATTTAATGCTTATTCCTGACCCACTCAAAACTAGACACAAGCCAAACACAGACTCTGTACCAGAGGCTTACGTTCCATCAGGAAAGGGTCCAAAACAGGATACTTCAAATTTGGCATCCCTGTCGGAGATTGCAGGAGGCAGTCAGGAATGAGAGGTGACAAGAGACACAAGAAGTCACATTCAGGGGACACCACAGCCAAGGGGCGAGACTCCATTTTTTAATAAATATTTTGAGGAATCCAATACCTCAAATATCTTGGACTTTGATTTGATCCTTCAATGCCCCTCTGGCCAGGTCCCTCTGGCTTCTGGAGTGGTTTGGTAAAACTGAAAAGGACTCTGCAAAGTACTTTGCATACATTCTTTGCAAAGGAGCAGGTCAGAGAGCTGGGCAGAGTCTGGAGAGATTCTCAGGGCCGGGCGGACAGTTTAATTGGAAAAACTTCAGAGAAAGAGGGCGGCTTCACAGTGGCAGAGAAAAATCTAGAGCGAGGAAAGGAGGGAATCGGAAGATAGTCTCAGGAATATGTATAAGTACTGGCCCATTCGCTTGTCCACTCATCACCAAATGCACCGAGCAGGCACCACAGGCCAAGCTCCGTGCTGAGCACGGGGATAGAGCCCTGCTGTCCTGGAGTTTAGGGAGGAGCAAGGACCAGCCCTAACGAGGCCTCACAAAGCTGATGACGCACCACCATCAGGAGGAGTGCTGTGAGTGACAGGTCCTGGGTGCCATGGAGCGTGCTTCAGAGGACACACCTGGTCTGGGAGGCCACAAGAGCCCTCCCAAAAGTGCCGTTTTCACTGAGGACTAGTCAGTAATTGTGTTCGCTAGGTGAGTGGTGTGCTGGTGTGTGTTGGGGTGGACGGGTAGGAGAAGAGGGGATGTTCCAGGCTGAGGAACAGCGGTAACAAGACCTGAAAAGGGAAAGGCCCTGTCGTGGCTGAAGAGTTCTGAGAGATGTCCAGGGTGGCTGCTGCGTGGGGACCTGGGAGAGAGCAGGCTCTGGGCAGCCGGGGCCACCCACACAGCCCAGGGTAAGTATGAATGCCCATGTTAGACCAGAGCTGCTCAACCAGACAATTTTGCACCCACCGCAGCCACCCTGCAGGGACATTTGGCCATGTCTGGAGGCACTTTTCCTTGTCACAGCTGGGGGACGGAGTGCTACTGGTGTCCAGAGAGTAGAGGTCAGGGATGTTGCTATGGAGGCCCCCACAACAAAGAATTATCCCCCATGTCAGCAGCGCTGAGGGCGAGAAGCCCTGTTGTGTAGTGAGGATGAGGAACCACTAAAGGGTTTTCAGCTGGGAGATTTTGTGATGAGATTTGTTTCAGAAAGATCCCTCTGACCTCGGTGTGGACTGCTGGGGGAGAAGCACTCGTGTGGACCTACAGGGGTCTGTGGGAGAGAGGAGATGATGGCCTGGCCTGGGGGAGTGTCGGTGTGGGTGGAGAAAAGTGAATGGACAAGAAAGACATTTAAAAGAACACGTCACTCAGATCTGGCGACAGATGAGTGGTGGAAGGTAGCTTAGTCCACTCAATCTGAAACAACAGAGCCTGACGCGAGGCTTAAAGCTGATGCTTTGTTCGGATGGTGTGAGATCTGGGCCGCAATAGTGAGGGAAAAGGGAAGTACGGCAGAAAGATGGGCTCCAGTGCCTCTCCTCCTGGACCACTGCTTTAAATGAGCTGCGGTGCGCCACCACTGGCCACCACCAGGCTCCGCAGCCACCACGCAGGATAGCTTTGGATGGGCTGTTGGAGGAACTGCCCCTCAGAACAGTCTACTCTGGAGGCAGGAAAGGAGAATTCATCTTCTATCTCCTGTCTCTTCTTGGTCATTTTGCCCCTGGGGCAATTTTAAAACATATCTGCAAATTCGATGACATTTCTCCATCATGAGGGATGGACTACATCCTCTCCTGTGAATCTGGACTGCCCTTAATTCCTCCCTGGTAGCCAGGGGAGCGTGGTAGGAGTGATGCTGTGTGACTTCTGAGGGTCTGTGTAAAAGGCCATGCGGCTTCTGCCTTGCTCATTGGAGCACTGTGCTTGGAGCCCGCGGCTGCCGTGTAAGAAGTCCACTACCCTAAGGCCAGCACCGTGCTGGGATGCAGCCACATGGGAGGGCTCAGCATGAACGGCCAGACCTGGGAGTGAAGGTGCTTTCAGGTGATTCTGCACATTGCACAGTCCCTCCCAGCCATTCGCTCTCCCACCTCTGGCTTCAGACACAAGCCAGTCCTACTGTGTCCTACTGACCCACATAGTCTGTGAACTTAATGAAATGGTTGTTCTAAACCCCTTTTAGGGTCATTTGTCACTCCCGAACAGTCACTGCAACAACCTCGAGTTACAAGTTAACAAGTCAGTCTTCCAGGTTGCAGCACTGGGCCCCTTTGACGTCATCCCATGCCCTGAAGTGTGGCACTTCAGACAGGAGCTGGGGACACCAGGGGTCTGGCTGGCAGTCCTTGGGTGGCAGATTGCAGATACCCCACAGGGAGACCGTCAGCCACAGTGACGCCGAGGTGGGGCATTTGGCTGAGGATTCAGGACAGAGACGAGATCAGGAACGCGGAGCACGGTGCCCTAGAGATGTCTCATAGAGGGGTAAGGCCGCGGGGACGCAGGAGGCAAGGATTCCAACACTTCTGGTTTCCGACTCGAGCAACCAGGAAGATTAATGGTGGTGCAATTTACTGAGATGCAAATTAGATGAAAGGAGGTGGCTCAGTTTGAAGCGCCCGTGAGCCCATTGGCTATGGCAAGGAGTGGGATCCCAGGTCACCAACGACGGTCAAGGTCACGGAGCTTTAGACTGCAGGGCCCCGAGAGGGCTTAGGTAGGGTCTGTCCCCGATTCTTCTTCACTGTGTGATGAACGTTTCCCAAGTCTTAGGTTGAATTGCATATTTCAAGACAAGTGTTAGAGGAGACAGAGGTAGCCTCTGGAAAGAGCATGGCATCTGCAAGGCCTACCATATGCAGACACATGCCCTGTATCCCAGTGATGGCAGGAGAGAGGCCATCAGGTTGACTTATGCTTAATATGTGGGGAAAACATTTCAGTTATTTTCAAATAGGTTGGAATCCTTTCTCAAGATGCAATTCTCCTCTTCCTCCTCCCTCTCACCTTTAACCCAAGTTCTTTATGTTCTACACGGGTATAATGCCCGCTGTTTTGCATTATTTAGATCACGGGTGCCTTTGACTCACATTCTTGTCAACGTTGCATCAGTTCGTAGACTCATAATATCCCCAGGCCTGGAGGAGATCTCCAAAGGTGATAATGCCTAAATGCCTAAGGTTCGGGGAACCCACCACTTACTGTCCCTGGTCACATGGAGGCAGGTCCGCTTCTGAAACAAGAAGTCAAGGTCCGGCCTGAAGCCAGACGATCGCTCTGATTCCTGCGAGGGCAGGGCCTGGGTGCTCTCCCATGGCCCACGCCCTTCTGTTTCCCCTACACACAGGTTCAGGTGCTTCCAAACCACCACCCCCCATCCAAACCTGCTGCAGGAATCACGTCTGATTATTTACAAAATCGTGTGGGGGTGGGGGTGGGGATTCGAGGAGGAACGAAGATTATGCAGCTAATAAAATGAAAAGCCAGGGTCCATTTCTGACTCCAGTCCAGTGCTCGTTGCACTATCACTTTCTTCCCAAGAGTCTTTGTATCCACCCTTCTGTCACTCTTTACAGAACAGAAGGGGGCTACCTGAGTTTTGGGGAGACCAGGATTTGTGCACCAGAACCACTGTACCTCTCCCTGAGCGCCACCAGATGGCGCAGTGAGAAGCTAAAATCCTGCTGCCTTTCATGGGCGCACTTGGCGAGACCGACAAGCGTGGGGACACCAGCTGCAAGGAGATTGTCAAAACAGAGTTCTATTTAGGAAAGTGAAGCCGTCTGCCTGGCCCCGTCTCCCACCGCGATCCTTGGTTGGCTCTCCGCAGACTATAAATGAATTTGCTTCTTTCTTCCTTCCCCATCGGAAGGCTAACCCACATCTCGGAATCTATTTTCTCCTGGTCCCTGGCACACGGGCACTAGTCCCATCCACATCAGGAAATAGTGTGTCCTGAAGCCAGAGGGCAGCAGCCAAGCTGGGTGATGGAGAGAATGCTGCCCCACAGCAACTGGTGGGCTATGTCCCAAACATGTCCCTTCCCACCCACTTACCCACCACACGTCACAGCACACACGTGCTGATCTGAGGGACCTGTCTTAGTCAGCTCGGGCTGCCGTAACAAAGGACCACAGGCTCGGGGGCTCAAACAACAGAAATTTATGTTCTCACAGTTCTGGGGGCTGGAAGTCCAAGGCCAAGGGGATGGCAGATTGGTTTTCTTCTGAGGTGTCTCTCCGTGGCCACCTTCTCTCTGTGTCCTCACATGGTCATTTGTCTGTTTCCCTGTGTGTCCTCATCTCCTCTTCTTGTAAGGACACCAGTCAGATTGGATGAGGGCCCACTTAACAGCCTCGTTTTATTTTAATCACCTCTTTAAAGGTGCTGTCTCCAAATGCAGTCCCATTCTGCGGTACTCGGGATTAGGGGGACACAAGTCAGTCCACGGCAAGACCCAGTCATTTATTTTTTTAAAATCCTGAAGAGAGGGCAGAATTGTGTGCTTAATTCTGGTCCCAAGCGGCCATAGGAAAAGTCACAGGTGACAATATGCTTATGAAGCTCACTAAGTGAATTTCATCAATTGCGTGGTTAAGGATCAGAGGGCTGGAAGAACCCAAAATCCAGAATGGCCTGTGCTCAGGGGCTCACATGGTAGCCCTGATGGGTCTGGGTTGGGGTGTGTAGCTGATTAACTGATGGGAGCACCACCAAGTGTCGAGTTCTCCGTGAAAGCACCGTTTCCCCGCCTCTCCCCCCTTTGAGTGTCCTCCAGTGCAGAGCACTTCTGGAGGTCACAGAACTCCCTCATTCTCTGGGGCCTTTCTACCTGAGAGATGACTCTTAGACGGCTACCTGGATCTACCTGACACACCCTGAGTTGCTATAGGGTTGGCAAAATTGTCCCCAGGTTGGGGACAGATCAGGCCAAAGGGTCTCAACGTGGGAGTGCCCCAGGCCAGGCTACCCGGCGCCTCATGGAGAAGAAATGAGAAATCCCATAAAGAATTAAGAAATCCCAAAGAAGTTGTACTTCCCAGAGGGAAACTAGCAGAGAGATAAGGGAAATGCCTAATTAGAGAATGAAGAAAGCAGCTGCTGTTTGACACTGGCCAACAGGGCGTTGGATTGGGGGTCTGGGTTCCCCTAAGCTGCGGAGTGATTGTGTGGTCACTTTGACACCTACGGATCTCCAGCGCCTGCTTTTCCCCAGACTGCCCTGCTATCCCCTCAGAGCACCAACTGGCACAAGTCCAATAACCTAAGTAATTCTCAGCCCACTCCCTATGCAGCCCTCTCAAGGGCAACCTGCCTTTTCCTAGACGTAAGATTTCTGTATTCGAGTGTGACATCATGGTCAAGCAAAGTCATATGGGGCTGGAGCCACAACTGAGTGTGCACAATAGTTGTGAGTCTGGCCTCACAGTCCAGGCCGTGGTTTTGTCAGGCACATGGCAAGTAGGGAAGGTGAGCTGGTACCCAGAATAAGTGTGAGAACTTCAGTGAGAACAAAGTGCTGCCCCTCGCCCAATGGAAGTGGCCTTATGGGATCGCCCTGCTGCCAGGGGACTGGCTGATGACTCGGGGAACGATGACATTCTGTGGGAAAGTTTTGCTTCCCATCCCTGCAGGCTCTGTTAGCCTAGACATTTTAGTCCCCAAGGAAGGAATGCATTGGGAGAGACAGCATTAAACTGGCGGTTGAGATGGCCATCGGGCCACTTTGGGTTCCTCACACCGGCGAATCAACAAAGAAGGGTGTTTGTACGTGATCTGAGGTGACGGGTCCTGACGATTGAGGTGCATTTGGGACCCTGACAAGTATGTCTGGAGCGCAGGCACTTCCATAGGCTGTCTCTTAGTACTCTCATGTCCATGGAAAACCACATTACCAGGACTTCTAATGGGCCAGACTTCTCCGGAAGGAAGGTTTGAGTCATCCACCAGGCAAGGACTCATGTCCAGACAAACTGGCAAAAGACAAAGGAAATATGAAATAAGTAATGGATGAAGGTGGTTTGAAAGCCCAACTAAGGCCGCATGATCCGCTGTAGCAACAAGAACTGCACTGGTTATGAGTATCTCTTTGCTTATATTGATATGAATGTGTGTCTGTATTAACTAATTTTTCTCTCTCCCTCTTCCATTCACCTACACCTGTCACGTAGGGTGTCATGCAGGGTCTCTGGTCCCGCTCCCCACATAAGAACGCAGAATATGGTGAGGCCAAACAGGAACATCCACACAGCCACAGATAGGGGAGTCATACCACTGTATTCTCGCTGGAGGCTGGGTTGGAGACAGAGGAAGCAGGAGCCACATTATCCGCTTCTCTGCCAACCCACCTCATCACTTGCTAACTGCAATCTGCCGTGCTAACTGAAATCCGTGCTTGCTAGTTTAGCCATGGCAGTTATATTGGTGGCTAATGGTTAACGGGTAACAGCTGATGGCCAACTAGTCACAGCTGATGGCCATCTACTACCCGAGCCAGCACTTTTCCACGTGAGACCGAGAACCTGGAAACTGGGAGTCTACACCACAACCTAACAAAAATGTATTCATAATATTTAATTTCCTGTCTCACAGACACAATGTGAGAAGACAAAAAGTCATCACACAAAGGGGAAAAGGGGGTTGGGGGTCCTTTTTGGAGAAAGGCTACGTTTCGGGTTGTATGAGGAGCAATTACAGTGTGACAGATGGAAGCATCATTTTGCTGCTTTCTTAATTTAGGAGTCAATCTTAAGCATCGTTAAGAAAAGAATACAGATTCCATCTTGACACACACTCTGGTGGGTTTGTAGGGAGTCAACTTAATGAAGTTAGAAATGCGTTTTCTTCCTGAGAAGGTCTGGGTTTGTCTGGGCCACCAGAGACATTTTGCGCGAGATTTGGAGGGCAGACGCAAAGCAACAATGTTCTTCTTTTTCTACTAGAAGGTCAGCACCTAACACCAGGTGCTGTGGCCGCTCGTGCACAGTGTCCCGTGTCCTGGCTCTCCGTGCTGGCCTGGGGCAGCAGCCAGCCTGCCGCTGCTCAGCTCCTGCCAGACCTCTCCCTCCGCTCCTTTGGCGCTAGACCAGGTGTGTGTGTCATCTTATGATGAAGGGCAGATTCTGTTATAGATGTTGGAGGTGGGAGGTGATGAGCGGCTGCCGGGAGTCCCAGCCCATCCCTGGCGTGTGTGTTTGCTTCCTCCCTTCATGTCCATCTTCCCTCCCTCTGCCTGTCCTACTGATCAGGCCCCAGTGACAGAAGCAGCAGCCACGAGAGACGGGATAACCAGCTCCCACACCTGCACAAGGTCAAACGCCCATAAAAATCCCTTAATATGTGTGTTGCTATAGACTAAATGCTTGTGTCTCCCCCCACCCAAATAAATTCATATGTTGAAATCTTAACTCCTAACGTGACGGTATTGGGAGGTGGGCCTTTGGGAGGTGATTAGGCTATAAGGGCAGAACCCTCATGAGCAGGATTAGTGTCCTTATGAGAGAGACCCCGGAGGGCGCCCTCACTTTGTGCCGTGTGAGGAAGGACGCAGAGAATAGAGGGCCTCTATGACCTAGGAAGTGGCCCTCAGCAGACACTGAATCTGCTGGTGCCTTGTCACTTTGATCTTGGATTTGCCAGCATGCGGAACAGTGAGAAATAAAATTTTGTTGTTTATAAGCCACCCGGTCTATGATATTGTTATAGCAGCCCAAACTGACTAAGAAATATACATGTGTGTACATATATGTGTGTGGGGTGTGTGGGGGGTGTGTGTGGTATGAGGTGTGTGGGGGGTGTGTAGTGTGGGGGGGGGTGGGGGTGTGTGCACACACTCACAAATATGTCTCTGCTTCTCTGATTGACCCCTGACCAACAGAGTAGAAGGCTGAGAATAGACACCGAGTAACAAAAGGGAAGGAGCTTGCCAGTCCTTGGCCGCTTTTCCCTTAGCTCTCTTCTTCGCCCTTTCCCTGCTCCAAATTGCAGGGACTGACCCACGCAGGCTGTGTTTCCCAGGCTCCTCTTCCAGCTGGCTTCCACCTTGGTTTAGCCAATGGAAACCCAAGTGAGAAGTAGGAGGGGTGGGAAGAAAAAGCTGAGGAAGTCCTTCATCTCCTTCTGCCTCAAGTATCATGTCTGGCCCTGCCCACATCTCTACCTCCAGCTCTCTCCAAACACACCCACCATGGAGTCACATGTCACCGGTGGTTTTGGTCCCCGGCTCCGGCGAGGCTGTCTCCATGTTCGTCTCCAGCCTACGGGTGGTAGAACTTCGATGCTATTGCTAAGTGTTGGGTTGCCTCACCCCCGGCCCATTTGACTTCTCAGTCCATCCCTCATTTACGGAACTCGTTCCCTGTATTGGATTCCCACTGTCTTAGACACTTAGAGTAGCTTATTTTTGCCTGATTGGGCCCAGAATGACACAGACCTCTTGCAGTTTGAGTTCATTAACTGAAAATGAGAACAATGAGGATGGCATGTGACTTTTCCCAGTAGCGTTCAGCTCTTTTTCAGGTGCAGGCACAGAATAGGTGGAGAGTGGGATTTAATGCAGGCTGGAGTTTTGCCAGGAAAATTTCATGGAAGGAGAAGAAGCTGAAGGTGATTTTAAGGGTGGCCCAAAACTCTCAGTTGGGTTAGGAGATAAGGAAGGTTATGAAAGGGTGAGTGACACTGCAAAGAGGGGAACGTCAGTGAATTAAAAATCCATGTGTGTTTGGTCATTTTTAAAGTAGGGGTGAAGTAGGGCCATAAAGTAGGGGTGAAGTAGGGCCGTCGGAAACGAGTAGACGGTATACATAAGGGTAATCAGGGTTAGGATGCTTGGAATCAAAACTTTGGAAGAGACACAGCAGTTACTGATGACAAGATACGTGGTCTGACCGTTGGAATGAGTGGCTGGGACAGGCTGGAGGACAAAATCAACGGAAATGAGATGATTTGCAAGGTCAAGGTGTTGTACAGATTACCTCTGTAGAAACTGAAAGGCCGATACCCACCCTAAGACTTCTAAAGGATCTGGTTCTCTCTTCTCTTGCTCAAACCTTGGAGAATGGGCATCCGCCTTCTTCTGTCCTCTTCTCTGTGTGCTGCGCTCTCCCTCACCGTTGCCCTCCATGCATGGCCACAGTTACTCCTCCTTCCCCCAAGCCCCAGTAGCACAAAGCTGCTGTGTGTAATAGACCTTTACCAATATTTGCAGGTAAAAGAGGAGACCACAGCAGAGCATAAGGCTAGAAATAACTTAAAACTGAACATTACAGACAATATCCCAGGGCCCTTAATAGGAATTTCTCAAGGACCATTTTCCCCCTAAGGTCCCAACTCTGCCAGTTTTGTTCAGGTCACCTTTCTCTATAGAGACTCTCCTCCACTTTTCTTCCTCTCCAGGTCGTCTGGTCCCCTACGCCCCCCTTTATTACAAGCCTCCCGGGTCATGCTCTTAAATTCACGTACAGTGGATGTACACACATCAGTGCTGTTCTTTCACACCCCTGTCACCATGGGGGCCCACCTTGTATTTCCAAAAGGACTTTCAAGGTATTTTCCTAAAGAGCCATCAGTTTCTAAGAGAATTCTGCTTCTCCCCCAAAACGCAGAATTACAACAACCATGGAATTTTTCTAATAAAGCAACTTTATCACATTCCTGTTACCCAACATGAAATGACATCATGTAGATGACAGTGTTTAAAATCTGAAAAGCACCTTTCTAATTCAAATTTAAGAGGAGAGAAATTTTACGCACAGTCCCACAAGCCAGTCTGATAAAGAGATCCTCCAAGAACCGAAGGTCCATTTGTCTGTAAGGCCCCAGGTGTGCAGACCGGGGAAATTAGGTGGTGGTTAAACGCCAAGCTCCATTAAATGAATGAATGAAGTGTGTGTAGGTGTTATGATGTTCTGATTTATAATAAGAGACTTACGCTTAGTCTTTATCCCAGTTTCTGGCACAAAGCTCCTAAAACCCTTGGAATTTCCTAAGTGATAAGAGCAATAGGGGCGTCTTTTGTTATATTTGGTCTTTTGGCCTCAGTCCTGAAATAGCTCCAGAGCCATAAGGTGTAAAGAGTGTCTTACTATTCATAACAAACCAGTTTCAACCACACCTGAGTTTATGTTAGGGAGGTGACTTTTGAAAAGTCCCTAAGGATGGGGGTTTGATGCCAGGAGAACCAAACATGTGACTAGAAAATTGGAACTTACACACACACACACACACACACACACACACACACACACACCTCTGGGGAGGACTGGAGATTGATACTCAATCACCAATGGCCAATGATGGAATCAATCATGCCTATGGAATGAAGCCTCCATGAAAACCCAAAAGGTGAGGTTCAAAGAGCTCCTAGGCTGGTGACCACGTGGAGGTGGAGTGTTTCCCTGGGAGAGGCCGTGGAAGCACCGTGCACCTTCCCACAGGCCTTGCCCTATACAGCTCTGCCATCTGGCTTTTCCTGAGTTATATCCTTTCATAATAAACTGGTAAGTTAGTAAGCAAAGAGTTCTCCTGAATTCTGTGAGTTGCTCTAACAAATTAACCAAACAAAAGGAGGGGATTTGTTGGAACCTTCAATTTACAGCCAGTAGGTCAGAGGCAGAGGTGACAACCTGGACCTGTGATTAGCATCTGAAGTGGGGTGGGGGGCAGTCTTGTAGGACTGAGCCCTTACCTGTGGGATCTGATACTAGCTCCAGGTAGCATCAGAACTGAATTGAAGTATAGGACACCCAGCTGGTGTTGCAGAATTGATCTGCATCTGCAGAATTGACATCTGGTGTCAGAAATATTGTCAGTGGTACCGTGTTTCCCAGAAAATAAAACCTAGCCGGACCATCAGCTCTAATGTGTCTTTTGGAGCAAAAATTAATATAAGACCTGGCCTTATTTTAATATAAGACTGGGTCTTTAATATAATATAATACCCAGTCTTATTTTAATATAAGATCGGGTCATATATAATATAATATAATATAATATAATATAATATAATATATAATATTATATAATAAAAATCATATGTAATATAATACCCGGTCTTATTTTAATATAAGACCAGGTCTTATAATATAATATTATATATAATACTGGGTCTTATATTAATTTTTGCTCCAAAAGACGCATTAGATCTGATGGTCTGGCTAGGTCTTATTTTTGGGGAAACATGGTAGTAGTATGAAAGTAGAGGAGAAACACAGGAGTGTGTTTTTCTTTTTCTTTTTTTTTTTTTTTAATTTATTGGGGTGACAATTGTTAGTAAAATTACATAGATTTCAGGTGTACAATTCTGTATTACATCATCTATAAATCCCATTGTGTATTCACCACCCGGAGTCAGTTCTCCTTCCATCACCATATATTTGATCCCCTTTACCCTCATCTCCCACAGTGTGTTTTTCTTTACACTGTAACACAAGGAGATATTTAGTAGGCAGTTTTGGACCATCTCAATGAAAAACATTTCAGAGCTGTGGTGGAAAGCAGGCTAGGTTGGAGAATGAATGGAAATGAGAAAATGGACAAAACGCCTGTGTCTTTCCTTTTCTAGAAGCTGAATGTGAAAGGGAGGACAGTGTGGTAACTGCTTGGTTCCAGCACTCCATGACACACAGGATCCAGACTGTTCTGCCACCTAGTTATTTCATACTCCCGGCGTCTTTAGGAGACCCTAGCAAAGAGCACCTCCCCACCCAGCTCTTCACCCCATGTACCTCAGGCCATGCCCGCTATGCCCTTCCCTGAGTGACTGTTGTGGCAGAGTTTTAGGGGAGAGGAGTAGAAAGGACAGGTCTGCAAACGCGGAAAGAAGATGAAGTAGAAGTTATAGACTGAATTGTCCCAACAGCCACATGTTGAAGCGCTCACACCCAATGTGACCATATTTGGAGCCAGGACCTTTAAGGAGGTAATTATGTTAAATGAGGTCGTTTAAGGGTGGGCCTAACCCCACAGAGCTTTTGTCCTGGTGAGAAGAGGTAGACACACCAGGAGAGCGCTCAGCTCTCACACCGGAAGGCCACGTGGGGACAGCGAGAAGGCCGCCACCTGCTGGTCAGGGAGGGAGCCTTCACCAGGAACCAACCCTGTCCGCAGATTGATCCTGGCCTTCCGGCCTCCAGCACTGGGAGCAAGTTCATTTCTGTTGTTTGTCACCAGCCTGAGGTACTTCGCTATGGCAGCCCCGTGGACTAATACAGGAAACGTAATTTATACGTAAATAAATAAAGGGAGGCTCCATCTAGGACACTCAACCTAGATTTTTCTTCGCACAATTTTGTGTAGGTCTGGCTCCAGTGACACAATTGGAGAGGGAACGGGAGAAGGGGAGGAACGGGACGTATGCAGATTTGTCACACAACTAGGACAGCAGCTCCTACAGAGCCAGGCCACGCGCCGCCCCCCACCCTCCACAGCCGTCCCTGTTTGCTGTCCTCCGTCCCCAGGATTTCTGGGGCTGGCTGTCAGGCTGAGGCAAACACTCTGCCTCACACAAAGGCAGTTGTTTAAGTTGGGAGCGCTCGCCTGAATCACTCTAGAGTCCTCTCCAAGGTTCTCTTTAAATTCCCCACTTTAGATAATGCAAGTTCCGTGGTGGGAGTCCTGAATTTTTTTTTCCTTCTGACGATGCCAGGATCAAAAGACGCTTCAGTGTCTTCCCCGTTGTTGTCGTGGACCCATTGCGAGCAGCTCAGCCGCGAAGCCTCGCTGTGATGCGCCGACGCCGGCTTTAGGGAGGATTCAGCAGACGGTGGAAGAACGGCCCGCCGCCAGGGTACCTGGCGTCTTTCTTTGCACGCACATAATGGGCCCAAAGTGGTGTATCGCCCACAAATTCATCCCCCCCTCCTTTCATTTCTAACCTTAGGGGAAGAACTGCATTAATTAAACACTCGCGCTGCTCAAAGGCTCCTGTTCAGCTGCAGCGCTCACGCGGCTGCCTCTTTTATCTCGGGCAGGTCGCTGCTGCCAAGGGTGGGCGCCTGAGGGCGGCCTTTCAAGGGGCGCCTGTTTAAACAAGGCCAATTTCCCGCCTGCTTTGCAATGCAAATGCTTACCAGAGCATCCCGGCTTGCTCCTTAAGAATCCGATGGAATAAAGACACTTAGGAGGGATGTGGCTTGGTTTGTTTCCAGGCTTTCCTCCTCTGGCTAAAACCAGTTTCTCCCAGATTATCCTTTTGGTCTTGCTGTTTTCAGAGTTATACCATAAGGAAAATTACTTTATCCTACAGGAAGAACAGTTTAAAATGGGAACCATTTAATGTGGTTGCTTTAAATGTATTTAAAAGAGTGTCCTTTAAATGGGTCTCGTAAAACCACTTGCCCTGGCAATGTTATTTTTATGTGCACAATTCCAGGCTCCATGGACTGTGTTCATCATTAGGGCATCCTGCTTGCAGAGCTGCACGAGGTCAGTGTGGCTTTAACGTTTCTGTGTCTGGCCAGGTACCTGCCACGCACACAGTAAGCACTCACTAAATAATTTCCTTGGTAAATTACGGTGCAGTTGCACTAATCTTTTATCTTAGACTCTAAAATGTTGGTTTGGCTGTTTTGTAAATCTTTTCCACAAATGGGCCTTTTCCCTGTACTCATTGTATTGTTAGCAGTTCAACAAAAGCAACAACAAAATGTTACCATGTGCTAAATGATATTTGTTTCTGGTTAATTTGGTGGGATTATTTTGTTTGTTTTTTAATTAAATTAATGAGACAGGTTAGTTAGCATATCGTTAGGTAGACAGGGAGATCCCTGGTGGAAGAAGCAAAAGGCAGACATATCCTGAAACTCTAGGTTCTGGAATGTCTGCTGCACTTCAGGACAAAGATATGAGAGCATGCCTTGAGGTTAATAAATTATCTCAAATCCCTTTTGGCCGGACAAAGGAGCAGATCTAGTAGACAGGAATGGGTTATTCGTTAATCCCTTCAGGATGGACAAGCAGGACAAACCTAATAGATGAATTCTATTAGAAGGTTCCAGCCCCCTTCTTCAAACAGACAAAAGGTATAAAAGTAAGAGCTTTTGCCTCAGTCGCTGGGCTCCCCCATTCGGGACCCCCTCCCGCTCGGGAGCTCTGGCCCTTTGCTTTCAATAAACTGTCCTCTTTTTAAAATTCTTTGCCTCTCCTGGGTCCGTGTTTCCATTCTAAGGTCTCTCACGAGACACGATCCTGGCACTCACTCACTCAAAAGTCCCCTCCATCATTTGGGGACTCACAGAGAAAAGATTCTACATCATTAATACCCATAAATTTTACCAAGATTGGCAATTTTCTGATATTCTTCTGGCAGAAGTTCTCAAACTCCTAAGCATGGTGAAGGAAGCATAGCTTTTCTGTCTCTGGAGCTCAGAAACATTTTTATGGATGAAATAAAAGAAGGTAAGAGGCCACAGTAGAGTGAACAAAAGGAGTCCTGGGGCAATCCATTTCATTCTTATACTCAGACATTGACAGAGGCATTTACTGGGGGCTCAGCCCTGCTTTCAGAAGCCCACAGTCTAGGGAAACACATAAGCAAATAACGACGGACATTTTCATAGCTGTTTCCCTTATTAAATGTCACTGGTTGGCATAGGAGCATGTTATATGCCGGAGGGGCTGTAGCAGACACTGACACTCAGATGAGCCAATCTAAAGCATGGAACTCTGCAGCCCCGGCTGCCTCACCCCTTGTTGTGGGCAGGAGGCAGGTCCGCTGAGCAAAGGTGCAGAGGGGTGTGTGGGGACTGGGCCCGGGAGACAGGGGCATCACAGCCTTCCACAGCACACGTGTCAAGGCCCCATGCCGGGCCTCGTGGCCAGGTTTCCAGGAACAGCTGCCTCCTTACCATTCCAAGAAGAAACCAAACAAAAAAAAAAGCTATCTTAAAGGTCACTGGCAAAAGCCTGCTTGTCCTTTGGAGCAGTGCAATGCTGATCTGTACTGCGTGCCCAGTTACCAGCTTCATGGAAGAACAGCCACAGCAGACAACAGGGAAGGGAAGAGAGCCAGCCCTCTGGCAGGACTTCTAATGCTCAGATACAAGGATGGCCATATCCCCCAGGAACCCCACAGAGAGGCAGGAAGCTTTGCAGTAAATCCATCTTGGAAAGCAGTTCGTCTTGGCCACGTCCCTCAGAGGTAGGCCAACGGGGGGTGCAATAGTTTGTGCAGCCGAAAAGACCTGCCTTAAGCTGGCTTGTGACCTCACCACAGCCACTTTATTCCAAGCAAATGGATCAGCTCTTCAGAAAACCTTTCAAGAGAATCGAGCAAATCAAGCCAAAGCTGCCCCCTACCCTCTGTGTGTCCTAGTCTGTTTACCCATAAAGGAAATGAAACCAGCACAGCTGACAGGCAGGAGAACATGGGCCAGCTGGTTTTCTCCATCCCACCCCACTCCATCTTTCCCCCTCCCGCCTACCACCCTGAAGAAGTCACTTTCTGGAATAAGCTGTCTTTCAACCCTGTCACCTCCAACATGGCATGGAGGTGCTGGATGAAGATTACAATGAGAAGTGAGATAAGTCAATTCAAAGAGGGGACAACACTGGCTGGGCTGTGCCAAGGGTGTCCCTTTCCCCATGACCAAGACTGCCTTACCGGTCCTTCCTTTCAGCTTGACTGAAAACCTGACCTCCCTTTTCTTAGAAAACTTATAATGGCAAGTTCTTTCTCTGCCCCTCCGAGATGTATGTAAATCTTTTTAAAAAGCCTCTACAAGCTTTACAACCCAGAAATGTCTTTCTCTGGGACCTGGGAACGATCTCTTTGAAATCATCAAAGGAGATGGCTCTTCTGCCTCCCAGTCTTTGTGGGAGGGTAGGAGCCTAACTTCTGCGGGACACTTTACTTTGTATTGTAAAATCACCCCATCATAAAGATAGAAGTTTGTTAATAAACACTAGTGGCCTATGACATACACACGTCACACACACCTCCTCCTCCAGTCCTCCAATACTTTTCCATCAGCTCACCCCAACCTTTTAACCCCATACCACCTCAGCTTCGGGAGAGTTGAATTCAGACTGAGTTCTGGCCTCTCTTCCTTATTGCAATAGCCTTGAATCAAGCTCCCCTCATCTATTGAACTTCGTCGGATGCAATCTGTGCTTTGACACCCCCCACACCCTTTCAAAAGCCATCTCCTTCCTGTGTTGCAGTGGCTCTCAAACATGAGCGTGTTTCTGAATCACCTGGAGGGCTTGTTAGAACAGTTTCTGAAGCAATAGGCCTCCATGAGGCGTCACACGTTTTCAACAAGTTTCCTGATAAGTCATACATAGCTGCTTTGGAGAGCATACTTGAGCCTGCTTTTTACCAAGACTGTTTGAGTCCTCTGAGGCCCCTGGAGTTAATGCAGACCCCAGTACACCATCCTGCGGTGGGGTCATTTCCAGATGCTTTCTTTCCCACAGTCTTCTCCCTCTCTCCCTGCTTAAGACTAGCTCCTCCTCTACACTCTGGCCTATTTCTTCTTTTCTTTTCTCTCCTTCCACTCCCAGGTCACAGACCTTCTCTTCCAATCAGCCTTCCCCTTCCAAAAAGAAAAGTAGCAGCCCGCTACTCCTTAGGGTAGCACTTAATCTTTCCATCTTCGAAGCTGTAATTGTTTTGTTTCTTAACGGCCAAATCCTTCCTGGGGCCCCCCCTTAGCACTCTGCTTCCCTGGGGATGGGAGCAGGCTTCCCTCATCCTTCCTGGTTACCTAGCAACTTGTCTCCTTGCTGACAAGTCACTGCCCCTGCAGAGATGCCGGCTGATGTGCACACAACAAAGGGAAAGTGACACCATCCCGCCATCCCCTTCTGAGAAGGCCTCCCTGTTCATTAGCACTGTGATAAGTGGCTTGCTATGGGCAGGTCCCCTCAGGCCCCCTCCCCAATCAAGCCAGATGCAGCGCTGCTCCTCTCAGGGATCTTGGAGTGATGGCAGCTTGTCAAGTTCCCAAGCCGCTGAGTATGGACTGGGAATTTCAGATTTAATCCCTAATTATATCCAGTCCATCACCTTTGTAATAGGAGCCATAATAGTTTTTTCATTGTCGTCTTCAAGTCACTGAGGCTGTGTGGAGGACTATATCCATATTCATGCATGTGTTTTCTACTTTGTTGCTACATCCTCGTTAGACTTCAAAATGAAGGGGCTTTTCTTTTCTCCTGCAAAAGCCTTTATGAAAGAAGCTGTTTGCTTAACACCCTCCAAGGTTCCCCCCCCCCAACCCTCACACTCACTATCCTTTGTTCCTTCTCTACACAGTCATGAATTAACTGCTTTGGGCCGAGACTTGGTAACTGACTTTAATTTATCACAGAAGACATAGATGCCCTCAGGTACCGCTTGTCTAGTGGAAAGTTTGATCCTGGACCAGTGGAGGAAGGAAGGTTTCTAACCTCACTTTCTGTAATCCTGAGAGAGGTAGCAGAATAAGAAAGCAGGAAGGGAAGGTGGGAGAAAAAGGGAAAAAAAAATGAATTCCACTCTAAAAAAAACCCAGCCATTCATACCATTAATGCTTATAACAGAGAACAATGGTAAATTTCCCAGATGCTCAATAGGTGAATATCCAAACAATCAGTGTAATAACACAAGAGAATGTCATTAGATCAATTTTACAAATAGTAGCCATTTATATGGACCGTTCCAATCATAGAGATAAATGTATATTTAAACATACACAAGGCATGCAACATATGAATATATGTGACATATATACAATATGTGACACATATATATAGCAAGTAATTCAGGGGAAAAAAATCCCAGTGAGCTTGGACACACTGTTTAGATACATGCAAAAATGTATGCAACGGTTCAGAAAAATTAGAAGAACATGTGAAAAGCATCAATGGGGTAGAGCTGCACTCTCCAATACGGTAGCCGCAGGTGGCTATTGAGTTTTAGAAATGTGGCTCGTCTGAATTGAGACGTGTCATAAGTGTAAACTAGATTTCAAAGTATAGTATGAAAAATATATATAAAATATCTCATTAATAAGTTTATGTTGATTACATGTTGAAATGATCATATTTTTAATATTTTGGTTTAAATAAAATATATTATTAAAATCGATTCCACTTGTTTCTTTTAACTTTTTTAATGTGGTTACCAGAAAATTTTAAATTACATATATGGCTCACATTTGTGGCTTGCATTATATTTCTATTGGACAGTGCTAGTTTTGAGTTTAATATTTATTAGGTCCTTTTTTCTACAAAATTGCTGAGCTTCTTGTTCTGTTTATGTGTATAAGATGTATGAGTTCTAGAATATGGAGTGATTTGAAAACAATAGCTCCACAAAGACCAGTTCTAGGGCTGGCTTTCTGCATCCTATAACAGACTCTAGACAAATAATGGAAATTGTGGCTTCTCTGGGGAGATGGGAGAGAGTATGGTGTGGAAGAAGGGAAGAGGCAGGCCTGGAGATGGAAGGAGGAAGCCCCCATACTTCACAAGTGATAGGATCATTCACACAACGAAATGTACGGTCTGCCAAGAAGGCCCAGTGGTCTCCTTCTAAGATGTCACTTGTTACTCTTCCTTCCCAAACCAACTCTTTCCTGCTGGCCTGCCAGCTTGACCTCTGGGCATTGAGAAATGTCCTCCTACTAATTGCAAGAACACATTCATTAAGCTATGAGTCAATTATATACCTTAGTGTAGAATTAAGGATTTTTGTCATTTATGTGTTTGATTTCATTGTTACAATTCTTTCCTTCAGGACGTTTGTTACCCACAGGTTTTCACAGGGGTGGGCAGGGGTGGCAATGTGGCCAACAGAGCAGTACTGGTGCTGAGGATGGGGACAGAGGCATGGGAGTGCCACAGGGAGTGGGGATACGGTGGAACAATGAGAAAAAGTCACCTACGTAATCAACCTTTAGCTACGACTAGTTATGGGTGTGTGACCAGGATGTTGTAGAATAGCAGCCAGAAGCGTCCCAGCACATATTCTCACAAGCCATTTGGGAGAGGAGGCAATGGAGAAACTAGACGCAGTCTTCATTCCAGGGATTCTCCAGACAAGAGAGAATAATCCTCGTATTCAGGCCTGATTCTGCCGGTGGCTGCCCCGGGGCCGCTCTCATTACCATGGAAAGATGTACCCCAAAGTAACTCTTGGTCACAGAAGTCCATTAAAGTTGGGAGAACTGTTTTTTTTTTCCCAACTGAAAAAATCATGGTATCACATTCTTTCTTAAGAAAAATAAATTGTTATTCAACTACTGTATCCCATTTGTTCAATAAACATTAATTGAATTCCTACTAGGTACCATTCATCCTTTTAACAAACACTGAGCCCCTGATATGTAGAATATTGGTTAGTTAAGACCCTAGAGTCTGAAAGACTGCCTGGATTTAAATCCTGGCTCTACTACTTCCAGTCTGGATGACCTTGGGCAAATTATTTAACCGCTCTAATCCTTTCTTCATCTATAAAGGGAAGTACTAATATAATGTTGGTGTGAGAATTAAATGAGTTAATACATGAAAAATACTTGAAAATACATGAAAAATAATACATGAAAAGTACTGGTACAGCGTAGGTGATATATAAGTATTTGCTGCTTTGTGTAGGCCAATGTGTGACAGGGATACAAAGACAAGCACAACACAATGTTTGCCCTCAAGTAGACTCCATCTGGTGGCCTTTCACACACATCCATTTAACCTTCACAACCAGCCCATGAGTTAGTTCTGTTAATCTGAGGCTCAGACAGACTAAACTACCTGCCAGAGATCACGCAAGTAATAAATGATAGGTAGTTTAGAGCTAGTTATTCTGACCCTACGTCCAGAGCTCCTGGCTCAATCATATACTGCCTTTCTAGTCTTCCACAGGCCAAATCTTACCTCCCGCATGAAGCAGAAAGCTCTATATCCGATAGCATTATAAAGATATTTTCTTTGCTGCAGTGTTTGTTAGGCTGTCCGGGGAGGCAAGTAACAGAAGTTCTTACTGAGTTTGGCTTACACATTAAGATTAATTATCTCACATTTTTCAAAGTCTCAATATAGGTTGCTCAGGGTGTGATCATTTTATTCTCTCCATCCCTCTGCTCTGTGCTTCAACTTTGTGCCAATGTCACAAGATGACAACCGTTCTTCCCAGCATTATCTACAGATACCACCACAGCCTCCCACAGAAGAGAGGACAAATTCTCCACGAAGCTTCCTCACTTTCACGCATGTGTCATTAGGACAGAAGCCCACCTTTGATGCAATCACTGACAAGGAAAATGGAATTACCGCAATTGGCTCAGCAAAATCATGATTTCCCCCTGAATGGGAAATAGGATCACTGTCACAGAGGAAATGAAGCACCTTCACATAAAGACAGTGGACACAACTACAAAATCAGAGCTCCTGCTGTCGGTTGCATAGGCAGTCAACAGCGTCTGCGGCAAATGACACCAAATAACATTCATGTCACCGAATAGTATTTATCAAGTAGCATTACTTTCACAGGTGATAGGTTCTCATCTCAACTTAGAAGGAAAATCCAAAATCAAAGGAGATTGTAAATAAGGTTGAAAGTGATGAGATTTCTACAATTTTGTCCAAACCCTTTTTATTTTGAGAGTTTGGTTGAAGTCATCAAAGCGTCCAACTTACCCCAATGCGTTCAAATCTCTTAGAACATTATTTGTGACTGTTTCTCTTTGGGCAGTGTTTGGTTTTTTGGGGTTTTTTTTAGGAAAGAAAAGAGGGTAGACAGTAGTAAAATATGCAAAGGGATGTGTAGCAACCAAAGGGAAATGTTATCCCTCCCAGGAAACAGGATTTTATGGGATTCCTGGATCATTTTTGTATCTGATTGTTGAGATCTTGACAGCTTTTCAATTGAGGAATACGGTCATGTCTGTTAAATTAATTATAGCTGTTCACTCCACTGTATAATTTTACAACATTTCAGCTTCAAATAGAATGGCTTCAATAAACATAAAGCAGACTGACACATCCCAGATTTCTGCAGTTTATTTTACACCAAGAAATTATATTTAGAGATTTCCAGACGTATGCTATAAATGAAAATTCAACAGGAAGTTTCTTTTACTTCCTCTAGATCTAACCTACATTTCGAAAATGTATGAGTGGGCTCTAACCTGGAACTTCTTCTCTTGCTGCCATCATTCACACTGTGTTTTCTGAAGATGTTTTTCCTCCTTAATGACTCTAATGGCCATTGAGGGAACTGTACGTACTGAGTATCTATACAGCCCTGAGTGAAATGGTAACAATTCTCAATACAACTGGCAAAATCATATAACTCTGGGCTACCTACATCCATCAGATTAACCAGAAAAGTAACCTCCACACTGCTAGTGTGGAATAGATGAAACCCATGGCTTTTCCATCTTAACAAACTTAGATATTTTTAGTGCAAGCAGCCATTTGGTGGCTATATCTTCCACAGATCGTATGCCACCCACCTGTCTACTCTAAAGGAATGCTGTGGTGATGAATTAGATTCAGTATGTGTAACATTATCAGCTATTTAGAGAATAGTGCCATATAAATTCAAGACCTTGTTAAAAATGAGCTAAGGCCCATAATATACTAACTCACATATATTTTATTGTACTCTAGGCTGCAATATAAACATGGAACAGTCCCATACCTCCTCTACCTGCCATCTGAAGAGTTCTAAAACCCAGAATGTGAGTCTGGTGCTGTATTTAATTCTAGCATCCTTTCATGGTAAAAATACTCAACAAACTAGAAACAGAAGGGAACTTCCTAAACCTAATAAAAGGCATCTGTGAAAAACCCACAGCTAACACCGTACTTAGTGATGAAACGCGTACTTAGTGATGAAATGCTTTCCCTCTAAGATCAGGAACAAGACAGGGCTGCTTGTTCTTGCCACTTCTGTTCAACACTGTACTGTAGGTTCTAGCTCATGCAATTAGGTATCCATTAGAAAAGAAGAAGTAAACCTATCTCTATTTGCAGATCACATAATCTTGAATATAGTAAATCCTAAATAATCCACCAGAAAAAAAAAAAAGAAAGAAAATAAAAAGAACTACTGTGTTAGAGCTAATAAACAAGTTCAACAAGGTTGCAGGACACAATACCCATATACAAAAAGCAATTGTAGATTCACTAATCTGAATTAAGGGATTTTTCTTTGTCTCATAAGATGAGATTCTTTTTCCAATGTCTTTTCTGTTTGCTTTACCTACAAGTGTCCTTCTCAGGAGCTGATTGGTTGGGGAGAGAAAAAAAAAATCAATTGTATTTCTATAAACTAAAAAATGAACAACTTGGAAGTGAAATTAAGGAAATAATTCCACTTACAATGGTATCAAAAAGAATAAACTAATGAAAGATAAATTTAACAAAAGAAATGCAAAAAGTGTACACTGAAAGCTATAAAGCATCATTGAAAAAAATTAAAGAAGACTTAAATAAATGGTAAAACTTCCTGAGTTCACGGATGGAAGATAATATTGTTAAAGTAGCAATACTCCCCAAATTGATTTACAGATTCAATACAATCTCTATCAAAATCTCATATGCCTGTTTTTTTTGTTGTTGTTTTTTTTGCAGAAAAGGACAAGCTGATCCTAAAATTTATATGGAAATACAAGGAACCCAGAATAACCCATGCAATCTTGAAAAATAAGAATATAGTTGGAAGATTCATGCTTCTCAGTTTAAAAGCTTATTACAGTTCAACAATAACTAAGACTTAGTTCTGGCATAAGGAAAGACAGACATATAGATCCATGCAATAAAACTCAGAGTCCAGATTTAAACTTCAAGGCTAACAGTAACCATGTGGTAGGAAAATTCTGATGAGGACCTACCTCTGGGATGAGATGACATATCTGAGTTGGATTCAACAGTAAGACGAACATCTGACTGGATTAACCGGAATCACTTGCTCCCAGATGAAGGGAAGGCAGGGCTTCCCACTGTAGTCGAAGAAGCGATGACTACAAATAAGAACATCAGAATACTGTTTTAACAGGCTTATCTTATGTTGTCCCCATCCCTATTGATTTCCATGGAATAAAAAACTGAAAAAGCATATTTTTGAAGGGACAGAGGCTTCTCACACCTCATTTTGTAGTTTTGCCATTAAATATATATCTGTGCTTCTTTACTTTTTGTTTCTTAATTCTGGTGCTTCTCTGCTTCACTCGTTCCCAAATCTTTCACCACATTCTTTATTCTCTATATAGTCCTGTCCCGGCCTGCTCCCCAAAATCTTTACCACCACCAATCTCTCTCTCTCTCTGTCTCTCTCTCTCTCTCTGTCTCTCTCTCTCTCTGTCTCTCTCTGTCTCTCTGTCTCTCTGTCTGTCTGTCTGTCTGTCTGTCTCTCTCTCTCTCTCTCACACACACACACACACACACACACACACACACACACACACATTCGCCCTGCTTTCTTATCACAGCAGTAAATAGCTCATTAAGAGCATGGATTTTGGATTTAGACTGATCTAACTAAATCCATCAGGCATGTACATAAGCTCTAAGCTCGTTTTCTTGTCCATAAAATGAAGCTAATAAAAATATCCAGCTCACAGCAGTTTTGTGATGTTTAAATTAGGTGCATGTAAGATATTTAGCCCAGCGCTTAGCACACTGTCACTTCTCACTTAATGGCGTGTATAGTAGCTGTGACTGCACCACCTGCTAACCAGTGAAGATGTTAAGAATAAGAAACACATCCTGGACTGGCTTCATTCTGCTGAAGATCTGAGAAAGAGAAACCCTGACTTACCCAACGGATGGCAACATTTTAAAAATAATTTCTTTTTACGGTGGAAATTTTCCTAGATATGATATCTCCAGTGTTCCGTTACTGACCTGTCTTTAGATGCTTGCAATAAATACATGGTTCTATCGAATCTGTTGCTTTTTCAAAGGGGGATTTTCAGGCTTATATATAAAATTATTAAGGGGTAGAGAAACACACACTGTGAAAGAGATAATAGAAGCAGGATTTGGCTTGGGGGAAAAAAGACGGCAGAGTGTGTGAAATTAATAGCTGTCTTCAATAAGGATATTAAAAGCTATTATGATGAGTACAGTGGTCAGCTCTGTTCCATTTCCACTAAGACAGAAATGAATTATGAGGCTTAACTGTGGCATTTAAAGTAGAGATTTAGCCCACTCTGGATTAATTCCTCTTAGAAAAAGGAATCAAGGAACGGATCATGCAAACCAGTTTATAATGTAAAACACTGTTTGGCTTTGACGTGAAGTCATTGACACTTATTAAGAGATTGTCTTTATGAAAACAACCATTGACTGTTCTGCAGATTTTTTTCCCGCCTGTGTTCATTTATTGCACAACCGACTGCACCAGCTGGTAGATCATTTGGGGTAATTTCTTTCTTTTTTTTTTTTTTTATGCTGAGGCATCTTAATTCGCTTCTATCACAGTTTGAAAAACAACAGGCCATCTCTAGACGGGTTTGTAGACCTTCGTCAGGCGGTGAACACCATTTCCTTAGTGAGTCAAGCCTCCTGACACCGGCACTCCTCCGCTTCCCTCAAAACCCTACTCCATGCAGGCTCCTGTCTCCAAGGGAGGACGTAGGCCCCTGATTTGAGCTCTTCCTCTCCACCCCAAGACCTGTCAGCATCTTAGGTGACCTCAGTTTCCGCCGAGATGACCAGAGCTCCTCACTGCACAGATAGATATACACTTGATCTTGTCTCACCACATCTCCTCTTCCTCGGAAATCAGACGTAACACAGTACGTTCTTACCCTTCCCAGCAGCTGGCGCTCTGACGTCCCAGATAACATCTCCTTGACCTCTGCAGCCCCACCTTGTTTCTTGGATCGACTCTCTCCTGATCCCAGGGTGACTGCTTCAAACCTCCGCCTGCACTCCTAGCCCCTTCCCTGCGTCTTCAGTAGCTCACCGCCCCCCATGTCCCCACTTCATCCAGAAGAAAATAGATACTGCCAGGAAAGAATACCCACCACATTAGCCACCAAATCATCGTACCTGCCCTCTTCCACCTCCCGCCTTTCCTCGGGGTACAATGGCTGGCCACCCTCATCCTCCTGGCTCTGGACCTTTCTCAATTACCTTCTCAGGGACCCACAAGCTCTTCTTCTTATCTTCAGCCCCTCCCTTCCTGTAGACTCTTCCCGTCAGCATTTAACACATTCGTTTTCGCTCATCTTAAAAAATTAAATCAAAACTCTCCCTCAAGCCCCACTTCTAACCTTTCGCCTTTCCCTCCGTGAAACTTTTCTATTTTCTCCATCCATACCCCTCACTCAGCCCACGCCAGCCGGTCCTTGGCTCCCACTGCACCAAAACTGCTCTCACCAGAGCCTCCCGCTGACCCAGATAAAGCTTTTTGCAGTAACCTATCTCTGGTTTGCATTTTCTTGACCAGGGGCAACATTTGCCCCTGCAATTACGCCCCTGCAATTCACCCAACGCCTTACTTTCTGTGACACGCGTGCTCCATGCTCTCTTGGTCTCATACCTTCTCTCGTACCCTCTTCTTTCTGGTCTCCTTTCTAGACACCCCCACTCCCAAAGGATGTGTTTTATTTTGTATTTTCTCCTAGGACTCTGTCTTAGGCTCTTTTCTCTTTTCACTCTTCAAACTCTCCCTGGATGAGCTCGTTTATTTTCAAGGCATAATTAACTATGTAAAGTCTGACAATGCTTAGGCCTTTCCCTCTGGTCCAGGTCTCTTCTGAACTCCATATGGCCCACTGGGCACTGGACACCTCCCCTTGGATCCATCGCCTAGAAATCCCTCAGCTCCTCGTGGCCCAGAGTGAACTCCTCATTAGTCTTTCCTTCCTCCCAGCGCTCACAGTACAGACCCCTCTACTTACACCGGTGCTGCAGCCAGGAACCCAGGAGTTATTCTTGCTCTTCACATCCAATCAGTGGTCAATTCTTCCAATTCTCCCTCCTAAATATCTGTCCGTCTCCGCGTTTCTCCATCCTCACTGCCACTTGCTGGTCCAGGCCACCAGCCCTGGCTTAGGGTAGATCGCAAAACTCTCGGGACTGGTCCCCCTGGCTCCTGCCTGGCTCCAACAAACAGCTTTGTTGGATCTAAAATGTTCCTTGGATTGTGTCCTGTACCTGTCCTCTTCCTCTGAAATCCTCTGAAAGTCCCAAGGCCCTTAAGATGAAATGCAGACTTGCAGACAGAGCTCCCAGGGGTCTTGCTTCTCTGCCTGTCCCCTTGCTCTGTACGACTCCCCGTGCTCCTCCCTCCCTGAGCCAGTCCTCCCACATGCCTGTCCTTCCCTCCAATCCTCGAACCCTTACTTAGGCTTCTGGTCTCAGCTTAAATGTCACTTGCTTCAGAAGCCTTCCATAGTCTATTGAAGAGCGCCTGCCCCACTTCACTCCCCACACAAACTATTCCACACCCTAATGCCTGGAACCTGTGATTATACCTTATAAGATGAAAGACGTGATTCAGCGGAGAATCTCGAGAGAGTTTCCTGGATGCTCCAAGTGGGCCTTGTATTAGTCAGTTCAGGCTGCCCCAACAAAATTTCACAGACTGGGGGGCTTAAACAACAGAAATTTATGCTCTCACAGTTCTGGAGGCTGGAAGTCCAACACAAGATGCTGGCAAATTTGATTCTGGTAAGAATTCTCTTCCTGGTTTACAGATGGCCACTTTCTCACTGTGTCATCACATGGCCTTTCCTTGGAGAGAGAACTCTGATGTCTCTGACTCTTCCTTTAAGGCCACCAGTCCTATTAAATTGGATCTCATTTAACCTTACTTATGTTCAAGGGTTTATCTCCAAATAGGGTTATATTGGGGGTTAGGGCTTTGCCATATGGATTTGGGGGGCACACAACTCAATGCATAACAGGCCGTAAATGCAATCACATGTATCCTTATATGTAGACACACAGAAAGAGGAGGAGGTAATGTGAGCACAGAGGCAGAGGCTGAGTGATGCAGCCACAAACCAAGGATGCCTGGAGCCACCAGACGAGGGAGAGACAAAGAACTGCTTCCTTCTGGAGCCTTGGGAGGCCATGCGGCCCTGCAAACACCCTGTTTCAACTCTGGCTTCTGAAACTGTGAGGTAATCACTTTTTGTTGTTTGAAGCCACCGAGCTTGTGACAATTTGTTATGTAAACCACGAGAAACGGATACACTTTGGTGACCCCATAGTTAGGTTAGGTCCTCTGCTTGCTGCCAAGGCCTGTCTGCCCATGTCATGGCCCATGTCACACTGAATTGTAAGGGTCTGTTTTCAGTCAGTCTTCTCTTCCAGACTGCAGGTGCAAGAGGGCAGAGGTTTTGACTTTCTTCTCTACCACTGCTTCCCCAGGGCTTGGTACACAGAAGGTGCTCAAATAACATGTGAGATGAATGGATAAATGAGCTGGTATTGAAAATTTTTTGGTCGGAAGAGATGTTAAATAATAGACTGGATTATGAAAACCAGCTAGGGAAGTTACTCCTTACAGGAGACAGTCTCAGTCCTCTGAACTAATTAGATTATGGGCTCGTCTGACCACAAGAATGACTGACCGGTCCAGGGTTTTCTAGGCCCTGACGCTCTGACCTTGTATGGCGCCGTTTTCCCAGCAACTTGAGCTTTGGTGCCCTCTGGTGACAGAAGTGAATTGTCTCTCGTTTTAAGTCTGTCAAGAGTGACACAAATCTAGTTACCTGCTACGGTCTGGGATCATCTCATTATGGAGAAATTGAATTTTGTCCTTAGAGTTAAAAGCAATCTACTGAAAATGTGTATTTAACCATGAAGTCGATAAAAGTTACATAAAGCATATAACCTGTGACGCCTTTCCAAATGTCCTATTGAGTGTCTTCTTTCGAATACTAAGATTTTCTTATGAAATACAAAATTTCAGGTTATGCTTATTCCAACACTTTCTCCTCAAATAGCCATGGTTTTTATGGTCAAATTTAATTGTCATTTGGAAAAACTAACATTGTATTGTAAGTGGTTGCCGACAATCGCTTAAGACTTAACAGTGCTTTCCAAAGCCTTTAAACCTTTATAGTGATTGAAAATCAAGTTGTTCTTTTTTAACAAACCACATACATAAAAAAGATTGTGTGTGTGCTGTTTGTAAATGAGAAGTTATGGGTCTGGCTGCCTGTCTGTAAACAGACTTACTTTCTCTCCTGAGCTTGTGAAAATGCTGACAGCTACACTGTCTTCCAATTTTAATTCTGTGTGTGCTGCAAGGCCAGACTGTTCTCACATGGCAACTGCGTGTGTGAGTATATTAGCTTCATGACAAAAAAGTGGTTTTCAGTGTCATTTTAAGATGATTTGAGAGGAAAGAGTAAACAAATTTTCTTTTCTCACCGATTACATAATCGTTTCATCTGCAATTTACCACGTTCTGACTGATCATCCCAGGATCACTTTGACTTGCTAACATTTTGGTTTGAGGTTTTCCTGACCCCAACCATTTAAATAAACATGGGCTCGTTGGCCCCAGGGAACTGCTATTCACAGGCACTCGACACTGGTTTCTTTTCTAAAGAATTAAAGAATCCTTTTCTAATGTAAACAACCACCCTCTGATTTTGTTTGTTTTGTATATTCAAGAGTTCCACTTTCCTTTTGGCTCAAAGCACCTTACGTCTGTAGAGACCCATCAGACAGTGGCCCCGCTAAGCTGGTTGACACGGTGGAAAACAGAACTTTCATGAAACCCTGGAATACGTGGTTTTCAACCTCATGGCTCACTCTGGAGTCAAGTTTGGCTTCTTGTCCTAAGCTGGACAGGTAGTGAATGTGGTGAGGGGATTGGATCACTCCAGGGAAGCCCAAGTGAAATAATAATAAGTGTTATTGAAAACTACAGCTTTTCAACTTAAAGAGGAAGAAAATCCTGTCATGTTACACTGTGGATGAACCTTAAGGATGTTACGCTAAGTCAAATAAGCGAGTCACAGAAGGACAAATACTGTAGGATGCCATTTACCTGAGGTACCTAGAGTGGTCAAAATCATAAAGATAGAAAATAGAATGCTGGCTGCCAGGGATTGGGCACGAAAGGGAGTTATTATTCAATGGATACAAAGTTTCGGTTTTGGGGGATGAAAGGAGCGCTGAGCTGGATGGTGGTGGTGGTTGTACAAGGGGAATGTACTTACCACCACTGAACCATACACTTAAACGTGTATTTTATCACAATTTAATATTTAGAATAAATAAGTAAATAAGCAAATGTCTTAAAAGTACAGCTTTCGATGGCGTAGAATTCTCTCCGTCTTCTTGGTTTCCAGAAGGTGAGAGGGAGCAGCATAAGACAGCACGGATGTGCCATGTTGTTGCATTGATTCTTGTCGACCACTGTATTGAGGCTGTCTGATATTCAGTTGTTCACTAAACAAACATTTACGGAGCACTTACTGTGTTCTAGACCTTGTTCTAGAGGCTGGAGTTACACCAGTGAACAAAAAGGATCCCCCAAACTCCCTATCCATAGGGATCCCATCTTCCAGCAGGTGGAGAAAAACATGAAATAAAATAAAAAAGTAAGATACATGGTACTTAGATGGCAATAAAAGCTACGGAGAAAGTGGATGGAGCATGATATGGGTTGTAATTTTAAATAAGGTGATCAGAGAGGACCTCACTGAGAAGACGCTATGTGAGTTAAGACTTGAATGAGATAAGAGAATTGGCCCTGTAGGTATCTGGGGTAAGTGTGTTTCTGACAAAAAGTTAGTGCAAAGGCCCTGAGGCAGAAGCATGACTGGTGTGTACATGAGGAGCCAACGGGTCATAGTGGCTGGAGCAGAAAGCACAGGGGACGTCGTCCTAGACGAGGTTAGAGGTGTAATGCAGGCTGGCCCATGAAGACCATGGTAACCCGTTGTTAGTAAGACTGTGGCCGTTACTCTCAGGTGGTAGCTATAGAATGACATGATCTAACATGGACCACTGAGGGGGCATCAAGGGCAGAACCAGGGAGACTAGTAGGATTGCAGGATTCCAGACAAGAGATGCTGAGAGCTCAAACTAGGTACGTAGTGACGGAGGTGGTCAGAAGTAGTCAGATTCTGGGTGTACTTTGAAGATGGGGCCAATGGATTAGCTGAGAGACTGGAAATAAGGCTCCAGAGAAAGGAAAAGAAGAGAAAGGTTAAAGATGACTATGTTAGCTTCCTGTGGCTGCTGTTTTAAACCTTGGTGGCTTAAAACAACAGAAAGTTATTATCTCATGTTCTGGAGGCTAGAAGTCTGAAGAAAAGGGGTCGGCAGGGCTGCCCTGTCTCCAGAGGCTCTAGGGCTTTTCTATTCCCTGCATGTTCCAGCCTCTGATGGATCCAGGCCTCCCTGGGTTTGTGGCTGCTGAACTTCAATCTCTGCCTCTGTCCTCACATGGCCTCTCCTCAGTGTCTATGTCATTTCCATGTTTGTCTCTTGTAAGGACACTGGTCATTGGATTTAGGGCCCGGCCAGAATAGTCCAGGGTGATCTCATCTCAAGATCCTTTTTGATTTGATTACATCTGCTAAGACCCATTTCCCAAGCAAGGTCACAGTCTCAGGTACTGGGACATGGACATAGCTTTTTAGGAGCCACCATTCCACTCATGACAATGACTCTGAGGTATTTTAGCCTAAGAAACTACAATGATGAACTTGCCGTTAACTGAGTTGGGAAGAATGTGGGTTGAACAGATTTGGGAGAGGAGTCCAGGAGCTCAGTGTTGGATGCATTGGGGCTGAGATGCTATGTGACAGTGGAGATGTTGAGGGAGCAGGCAGCTCAGGGCAGTAGATGGGTAGGAGGTAAAAATAGGGCCGTACAGGATTTGGGTGGCACTGAAAGCCACAAGACCCATGACGTCAACCAGGGGAGGAGAGTAGGTGGGAGAAGGAGCCACGCCAGCTAAGAGACTGACAGGAGCAGCCAGGGAGGAGACACAGGACGGGTGAAGTCCCAGGAGCCAAGTGAAGTAACTGCTTCAAGGAGGAGGGCGTAACCCCCACCCCCTTATTCTGACTATGGCATCAGGCTCACACATTCTCAGCCCTGAGTTTTCCCATAAAAGTTGAAATGTCCTCTGGTTTCCTGTAACAAGCTTCTGTAATTTTCGTGTAACTCCTCTTGTATGATGTGGGAAAGCCAGTGACATCTGCTTGACATCATCACCTGCTTGACATCATCACTTAAGTTATCTTATAATGAAGTATATTTTCAAAGTGTTTTGTTATTGTTTTTCACCAGCAAAGCCTTTTCATAGGGTCAGCATTTAGTGCGTTTGACTCAGAAGAGGGAAAGAAAAGTGTCTGTGTTAACCCTCCGCAGGATCGAAACAGTCCTGAGCCATTACTGCCTGGAATCACACCATTTTCTTAATTTTACCTCCCTGAGGTAAAGCCTTATTGTCCTTAATAACACTGGTGGCTGTGTGAGGAAAATCACTCAGAAAACCTGTTGTGAAAAGTTCTAAATTGTTGCTGGAGAACAGTGTAGTCGCCTCAAGAATCAAGACAATTAGACAAGTGAAAAACTCCTTAAATTCCACTGTCCTGGCTGAAAGTCTATTACACAACGCCAAATATCTGGTCCAATCAATCAATGTCGTGCAATACCCAAACCAAATCATCTGTCATTCGGTGGGGGAAAGCAATGGGAGGTGATTGATTGGATTCTCCACCAATGGGCACCCAGGAGATGCAGATTAAATCTTGAGCAGTTTTCGGCTTTTTCAGTGAATGATAATAAATGCTTAAATTAGAGAGTTGCGTGCAAAAACCTGAAGAATACATCTTCTGGAAATTGTTTCTGTGTCTCAGTAGCCAAAATATCTCAGGCATCACTAGTCTGTGACCACAAATGAGATTTCATCAATATTAATACCCAAACCTCCATGACTCACAGCCTCCACCAGCTTAACATCAAGTTCCCCTCCCTTGAATATATTTGGGGATTCCCAGTGTGTGTATTTAAAGTGTCCCTGAAGTTGCAAGCTTGGCTAAGAGGGGACTTCAACCCTGACCCCAGAAGAGCCCCTCCAAGCTGCTGGTTGCTCCGCCCACCCAGACCCTTTGCTTCACCTGGGTGCCCGCCAGGCTGGAAGGCCACTGAGACTCCACGCCGGGAGACAAGCCTCATCTCTCCTGTGAAGTCAGAACATTCTCTGGTTACACTCAGAGGGTTGACAACACAAGGGTTCTGGAGCCTCAGAATGTCACAAGCCTTAGTCACCAGCCCTTTCAATTCAGGCACAAAGCTCTTTTCTCCTCTGGGCATGAAATCGTGCTGCCTGGGTGGGAGGCAGTTCTGGAAACAGGCTCCACAGCTCTTTACGCTGAGTGGGCCTGGCTGTCAGCAGCTTCCTGTTGCCCAGGAGGCTCCTCACTCCTTGGGTGTCGGTAGTTGTGAATAGGTTGATGGGAGAAGCTACCTGTAACTTTACTTATCAGAATCATCTGAGCCTCTACTCTGTCTCCAGCTGACACCATTCTTTAGAAGGATTTTTTTTTTCTATGGATTGGAAATGTTCTGTCCTCTAAAATGATAGCACAGTGGACTGTTTCCAATTTCAGTAGAAGACAGAAACTACAGGGGAAATAGGAGCAGCAGACAGAGCCCTTTGGGAGAGGGGTCCATCCCTTGCTCGTCTGCAAGCTTCCAGGCCCTGTACCTAACAGAAACCCCGGGGCTTGCTCGTGGGGTTTGGGACACCAGTGGAAGTATTCCAGCCTTGAAAAAGCCCCCAAGAACCCAGGATAGGGACTCCTGAAGTAGAGACCAAAACTTTTTCTTTCCCCACGCCAACTCTCTCAGATACACACACTGTTGGGTTATTCTGCAGAGAGAAAGGAATTCAGCAGTCTAGAGCTTTTCAACAATGGGTCAAATGTATAATAGTAATGTAATAAGAAGAAGAAATTTAATTTCTTTGAGTATTTATTATGTACTCAGCACTATGCTAAGTATTTTACATATAATCTTATTTCATCCATACACCAAGCTTATGTGATGTGGATTTAGTTTCCCAAGTTTACAAAAAAGTAAACTGAGGCTGGGAACATTTTCATCAACAAGGTCACACAGCGAGTAAGTTCTGAATTCAGGAGCCCAACCCAGTACAACTCCAAAGCCTGAGCTTCGAACCATGATACCGTATTGGCTCTTAACATTCCGAAGTAAAATTGTCATCCCAACCTCTCTCTGAAAACAGAAAAGCCCTTCACAAAACACAGTTTTATTGAGGGGTTCCTTTGGACATCATTGCAGTGAGTTTGGTCTGTGTTCCAGAAAGACTAATGTGAGTGAAAGGAAAAACACACATCCGGGAAGGGTTCTCCTGAGTCCTCTGACGCAAAGAGGTCTCAGGAGATCTGGCTTCCAGCAGCCTCCCTATCCCTCAGGATCGGACCCATGACGCTGCTGAGTGTGTGATTCTTGGAGAGCCATATATGGGTAGAGCTTTTTGCAGCTGTCCCCAGGCCCTGGTTTCACCTGATTCAGGGACCGTGTGCCCTCAGAAAGGTCATGGCACCTCCCAGGGCTTCCTCAAGGTCAGGAGAAAGGTAGTAGGTGTGGTAATGCTCTCCATCGCTAGTCCTGCCAGCCCCACCTGTCCCACCAGTCCCACCAGCCCTGAGAAAGATTCTAAATCACCAGAAGATGCTACTTTTCATTATTTCAGTAACCAAGGAGTTTTTTCTCCCAAGCCACCACTCTGATTCTATTCACCACCAAGTATTAATAATTTCACTACAGATGAGCTCAAGAATGAAAAATAAAATGGTCATTAAAAGTTTTATTACAGTGCATGCCCAGTGATTATTTTTAAATAAAATCTCTTTGAAATTTTATTCTTTACATTTTTTTTTCATCAAATGATTGGGACTATTTGATGGATTAACTGAAATTTCACTTTAGAATTATGTTGATTTTTAACTGTCAAATAAATGAGATATTCATTTTCATTCTTCTTCTCATCCAAAAGGAACATCCAATTAAAGTCTGGAGAAAAGAAATTGTAACCATTTCCTCCTTTTCTTCAACATCACTGTATAAGACTTCAAAAAAAAATCAGTTCAATTATTAATCTCCAAGAAATGAGACAGATAATGAAAATGGAGATGGCACCTGAAACCCCTAAGTTCATGGACAGCAATACTTGCAGGAACTGTAAATGGAAGCTTTGTGATAAAATGCATGGACAGAATCAATTCATTGGCATCCCATTTTATAGGACACTAAATAGAAGAGCTAGTGTCACAATTTCATTATCCCTGTCCCTCATGCATATTGCATTGTGAATTAATGTAATGACACAAAATCGAAAGCCACCTTAAAGGCTTTCTGAGCACACGGCTCAGAGCAGCTTACTCCACGGTGCCCCATTCTGTCAATTTCAATTTACCATCATTGCGTTATCTCACTCTCTTGTCCTAACCTAATGACATCGGAGGCACTGAATCTGGAAACTGTAGTGACAGGACAGTCCTCTGCAAGGCATATAATACTTAGAAGAACTAAGCGACTGGAAAGAGAACCTCCCCTTGGGGAACAGGCAGCCAATGAGAGATTGCTTTGATGATGTAATGCCTTTTCTCCCTGGCCAGTCCTTGGTCAAACAGAAACAAAGATAACCACAATGTGCTCCAGGAGTTTGTGAATTCCTTCTGCCTGAACAACTCCTGTCGTTTGGCCGACACCTCATTTGATCTCAGGAGGTGGGTGTGTGGATTCAAAACAAGCCATCCAAGAGGTGCCTCTGTGGTATGCAGATTATTTAGACCTAAAAGCAACTGAAATCCTGTGGGCTCAAGAGCAACTTCTGCCCACCCCCGACCCACACACACACCCAAACACCTAGAAGAATTTAGGGGTCTTTCCCATAAAAAGAGAGTCTCAGAGATAACCTTTTGGGACCTGTCTATACGGCAGGGCAAACTACTAATTACTGAGCATTGTTCTTCTTATCATCTTGCAATGACCCTCTGAAGCCCCTGGCACCTTACCTGTCCCTAGCTCAGAATGTCACCTATACCTCATTTTCCCTTGCTGTCTCTGCACCGCTAATGTATGTGGGGTCTGACTCATATATCGGGGTTCTCATGCACACAAAATTAAATTTGATTTTATCTTGTCAATCTGTCTCATGTTGACTTGATCAGTTAACCAGCCAAAAGAACCAGAGGACGGAAGGGGACGTTTTTCCCTTTCCCCGTAAGGGCATGATCTCTATCTACTTAGGGGATGGCAAGGATTTCAAACACAGTGCCAGGCTAGAGCCCAAAGCAACAGATGGATTGTAGCTGCCTGAGACAGCAACAAGACCCTGGGGTTTGCCAGTTCCCCTGGGTTGGATGGCCTGGTGTGTTTTTCCAACACCACCAAGCAATTCTCCAGTTCTCAGCAGATGCTGACTGGGGTGTCTTACAAATTTAACTCAGTTCTGACACTACCTGGAGATAGCCTCAGATCCACAGGTTAAGAGCTGAAGCCCCATAGCCCCCATTTCAGACACCAATTGCAAGTCCGGGCTTTTACCTGAGCTTCTGACCAACTGGCTATAAATTAGAGGTTTCCACAACCCCTCCCGACTCCCACCTAGGGTTCGATTAATTTGCTAGTGCGACTCAGAACTCTGAGAAACATTTACATACATTTGCCAGTTTCTTAGGACATTGTAAGGGATTCAGATGAAGAGGTGCTCGTAGGGAAGGTCCGGGAGGGTTCTGAGTGCAGGAGCTTCTGTCCCCTGGACTAGGCAGCACCACCTTCCTGGCACATGGATGTTTTCACCAACCCAGGAGTTCATCAAACCTCATTGTCCAAGAGTTTTTTAAGAGCATATTGCCGCCGTCCCATCCCCCCCTCCCCCTCCATTTCCTCCTTCCCAGAGGTCGGTGTGTGGGGCTGAAAGTCCCTACCTTTTAATCACTTGCTCTTTCAGCTGAGCGGCCCCTGAGGCTAAGGCACCTCGTTAACACAACTCAGGTGTGCGGGCTGTAAAGGGGCTCCTTAGGAATACCAAAGACACTCCCATCACTCGGGAAATTCCAAGGGTTTGAGCAGCTCTGTGCCAGGAACCAGGGACAAAACCAAATATGTTTCTTCTTATACCCCAGGTGGGCATCACCCATACTTTTCAGTGATGGCAAGCAGGGACTGCTTCAGCTAACACAGAGGGTGAGGATGAGCTCCAAGGTGCCGCCCGCACGAGCACCTGCTCTGCTGCCTGCAGTCTCTCCTACCTGATACACGCCAGGCTCATTCCAACAAAGCATCTCTGACCACCTCCCTCTCCTGCTCAAAATAAAGGCCTGGTATCTCAGCTGTCTTGTCTTTCCAAACTTTCCAACTACTCTCTTCCCAGGCTCCCGCCTAGCCCAACTCTCCCCTCACTAGGCACCTGTGTTCTCCCACTTCTGAGCCTTTTTCATACTGTCTTCTCTGCCTGCCCTGCGCTTCTCTGTCATGTGTGTCCAAATCCTATGTCGTATCTACGTCTGTGAACCCATCCTCACGGCCTGGTCCACTTCTCCCTCCTTAAGAGGAAACTCTCTTTTGTTTAAAGATATAAAGAAGTCCAGGGTCTGGTGCAGTGGCCCTCAAACATTTTTATTTGTGTATGCCTCACATAATTTTTTGTAAGATCACATGTCCCCGCACACATTTGAAACTGACATAAAAAGATTTTCATTATGAGATTAAGTAACTGCAAAGGCAGTAAGTTCTGATGCAGTGGTTCTCAAACTTAGCCTGCACAAGGTCACCTGGAGGGCAGGTTAAAACACAGATTGTGGGGGACGCTCTCAGACTTTCTGATTCAGAGGGGTTAAGGTGAGGCCTGAGGACTTGCATTTTTGTAAAGTTCTCAGGTGATCCCAAGGCTGCTAGCTCAGGAACCACATTTTGAGAACTGCTGTTTTGGTGTATTGTAAATGTTGACATTTTTAAATAACACCATCAAATCTCTCTTTTAAATGCATCGCGTGGATTAAAAACCATAACTATAATCATCCATTTTTTTAAATACAAGAATAAGCTCTTCTTGACAACTGGAAATTTTGTGTTATTCTTTTTTCTCCTAGAGCTTTTATTTCCATTCTACTTCCTCCGCTGAATTGTATGTGAATGTAATATATTTTATTCTTAAAAGTATTTTATATATCTTGGCCATATATCGTTCATATATCTCTGCCATAAATATATGTATAGAAGTTGAAATACAAATTTATTTAAATGTCCTGTAACTATTAAGATCTGAGTGTTTAAAATTTTTACTTTGGACTAAGTATTACAATTATTAGCAGTGTACGATTAAACAAAACAACCTATATATTTATTAAAGACAAAATTAAAATTTTGCTGGAAATGTATCTCCTAATGAGACTGTTATTTTTTTAAATTAGTTCTAGTTTTTAAAATTACTATTACTTATTGCTAGAACGATACAGGCTTCTTTATGAAATTTTTCTATTTGTATTTTTTTATAGACACAAGCACCAAAGATTATTGTTGACATGAATAAGTGGGTAAAAATGGAATGAGTTTTGCAACTGCAATTTTACTTAATTCTCTGAATGCTTTCCAAGTTATAGACCAGCAATCACACAGTGATCTAACATCTAACACTTTTTTTATGATCTACCAGCTAAAAATGTGATTATGTTCTTCTTCAAAATACTTGAAAGTGAAGAATTAGAAACTTACTGGGGACACTCCCGTGTAGATCAAAGTTGCTTGAGTTGAGGAATCATAGTAAATCACATTGTTGGAATTATTCCTTGTCCTAGATTCCTAAATGTAAGCTAGGAATTACATTTACATGAAATTCCAGGGCCCTATTATTTTGCTTCTGACTGTCTGTGAACCTATTCTCACCAAGGCAGTTATCGTCTTCTTACACTGTTGCTAGTTTTACCCTTCTTCGTAGTTCCTGGCACCCTTTGAACTCATGAGTCTATGAAGGCTTTTGTATGCCTCTTACAGGAAGGCCTCCATGCATCCTTCAGCTCTCCCTGCATATTGAATTATTTCTGTGTGGATGTGTGTCTCTCCATGCACCTGGTTTAGCTGTATAGATTTATCACGTGACAGCAAAGCCTTGTACTTTACTTCACTGGCCCAACGTGCACTCAACTCACTGTTTAAAAGCATCCGCCAGCCGTGGATGCATGATGTGCGTATCTGGGTGTTGAAAGTGTATGCATCTGTTTGCTATCACAGGTCCTCCAGGGACACTTTGAGGACAGCTGGCTGCCCTGTCAAGGAATAATCTAGAAGAGTGGGCTCTACTTGGACCCCATAGAATGTCATGCTGAGCCGAGGAGAAAAGAAGGGAATGAGTTAATATGAATGCTGGCAGATCTCAGAGAGTATTTTGCTCACAAAAACTGAAAATAGCATGTAGAAGTAGGACATTTGAGCCTTATGGAAAAGAGTTAAAGGATATTTTGTGACAAAATGCTCTAACCCCCTGTGGGTCTGAAACACTACAGATCCAATGGGTCATTTTCAGCTCATGCAACGTAATGAAGTTAATGTCTTAAAAATGAAGATTTTCCAAGATGTCAGAGGGGTAGTAGCTTGGGGGAGGGAGGTTACCACCTTGTGAGGGGTGTAAATGTCTAACTATTATGTCGCTTGTGTACCTGAAACTAATAAAACATAAATAATTAATTAAATCAGAACTAAACTTTAAAAAAAAATTTTTTTAATGAAGATTTGCCCCCATCTGCCTTTATAATAACGCAGATGTCCCTAGCCACAGACTTCCTCGTCAACAACAGGGCAATGTATTTCCTTCAAGCAGCAATGCTATGAAACTCTCATAGACACCCTGGTTCCCAATAATTTTCCTGTGAGATCCGGGAAACAAGTGTCAACAGAGCGGTAAGGAAGGAGGGAGAAGCTGCGGGAATCTTGAGAGCTCTGGCCTCTGAGCTCAACTCATTGGGCTCTCTGACCCACCCCCTGTGGCCTGGCCCGGCCCTCTTCCCTCTGAGACTGGGCTTTGCTTTCTCATGAGTGTTGAATGTGTCTTGAATTAAACATTTCATTTAAAAAAATGCATTTTCATCACATGTATTACTTGCCTCCTATGAGATAGTCATATTACATCAAGACTGCTGCTAGTCCATACGGTGCTTTTGGACAAATCAGAAAAGGCCTCCCTTATGCTTTATCCCCCTCTATTAAAAAAATTGTCATAGGGACCATTTTATTTGACTAAGACCCTTTAGTGCCATCTTCAGGAAAATTGTCAGTGATGTCTCGCGTTAATAAGCACAGGCCCTAGAGCCAACCAATTTGGATTCAAAATCTACTTCTGCCTATTCCAGCAGTGTGATCTTGGGCAAACTGCTTAACTTTTCTGAGCACTAGGCTTGTCCCACTTGTAAAATGGGTGTAACATACCTAACTATCAAGCTAGTTATGGGGATGAAATGAGATGATATATGTAAAGCACTTGGTATTATGGTCATTAAATATTATGGGTTGTACAGCAATGACAGGAACACACATACCAACAGCACACATGGTATAAACTAAAAATAGGATTTATTGGGTAAAAAACTTATAAGCATAGAAGTAATGAGTGTGCGTGAGGCTCTGATGTCCCATTATCCAGCACAGAGGTGTGTGGGCCCCAGCACAGTGGGACAGGCACACCACGGGAAGACCCCAGGAGAGGGCCCCTGTGCTGTTAGTGCTGTGTACACACTGGAGAAAGAAGCATGGCATCATCCAGATACCTCTGTGGTGACGGAGCTTCCTTGTTAGAAAGGGGAGGGCTCCAGAGCTCAATCTCCGGCATCAGCCTCTTCCTCCCTTAGCCAACTGACAACTGAGCTGGCTTCTTGCTGCAAAAGAGGAGGAAACGGGCCTCCAGGGGCAAATGGTTTTCTCTCTCCCGTGAGTGTCACACAAGAAAACATGGGAGGAGACTAAGGCATTTTCTTGCCCATCGCAAGGATTGTACTCAGCTTTTCCAGTTTCTAAGACCAGGGATTCCTGTACTCGGCCATGCTGCCCCAACGAGCAAGTCAGCCTGGGAATCATTGAACCAGTTTAACTAAAACTAATTCCAAATCTCTTCAAGTCATAGATTGAAAAGCCATTAGAGATACTGTCATTCAATCCTACATTTGTGGACAAAAGTGAGACTCAAAGTAGCTAGTGAATGTGATTACCAGTGAGCAGTGGCAGAGTTAGGACTTGAACCTTCATCTTCCAAATCCCATTTCCTCTAAAATTGCAAAGAAGGGCAGTGTAACCTTGTTTAGCACCCAAGTCACAGAGATCCGGTTAAAAAAAGGCTTTAATGGCTATAATCTACAAGGGTCTGCGGAAAAGACAGTAGCTTCCAGAGTAAAGCAAGAGAGCAAGGAGACCCAACGATAATTGGTTCATTTTGTTAAAAATTTTGACTTTTGTAAATAAGAAAGAAAAGCCAAATAGCAGATAGTAATTAGGAGAACATCACTTATTAAAACCTAAGAGACGTAATCAAAGGTTTGTTCAGAGGAAAAGTCATCCTTTTAAAACCTTTTTAGTTTAAGAAAAATGAATGTGAAGGAAGTGATTAAGTCAAGAAGATGGAAAAAACTTTTAAATCTAAGGAAAGAATTAAAAATGAAAGCAGAATATAATGACGTTGAAAATCCAATCAGTTGAATCGATTGTTGGGAGACAATCCTCCAAGTCTTACATTTCTGCACTCTCAGGGGCAGAGGCACGGGCTGCTTTTGTCCTGGCCCATCTCTTCAAGGAGATTTGTGTAGCAAACAGCTTTGGAAGATAGAGGGAGTACCTCCACCCAGAGCCAAGGGCAGGCATGCTTACTGTCCATTATAAAAGATTCAAGCTCCTTAAGCTTAGGATTCAGGTTCCTCCCCTGTAACTCAACCCATTTTGTGAGCAGGTGTCATGGCGGGAAGTGGGGCTGAGGGAACTGACCCAAATGCTGCTCCTGTAGCTCTCTCCGACCCAGGAGGCTCAAGTGTTCTGCCAGCTGACTAACTTGTTAGTATGTGAGTAGGGTAAAATCTCAAGCCCTTTGCAGGGCTGCACATTAATAAAGAAATTCGGAGCTCATTAGGAAAAAAAAAAAAGGAAAACAGCAACAATAATAAATAATCCATTAATTAGCCTATCAAGAAAAAAAGGGGTAAAAATAAAGAATTAGAAAAAGGATTAACACACATGTATAGGAAACTATAATTTTTTTAACTTTTATTTACTTATTTGAGATATAATCAATATATAACATTATATTAGTTTCAGGTGTTTAACACGATTTGATATTTGTATGTAGAAAACTATAATTCTTATAAAAGAATCATTTGTACAAGTATGTGCTAATATTGTGAAAACCTGAGTGACAAATCATTTTTTGAAGAAAATGTAAAATATCCAAATTTACTCAAAAAGAAGCAGAAAATCTAAACAGGCAATCCCGTGCAAGAAATTGAGAGGCCAAAGCCAAGGTCTTGTTTTACTTAGTGGATCAGCCACATTCTTCCAGTGCCTGCCCATTGGCTTTTCCTGGCCTTCCATCAAAGGCGGATGACCTCATCAAAGGCGGATGACCTCATCAGCCATCAGCCAAAAGGGCTCTTGTTTGGCTCTGCTTAGAGTTGAGAGAGGGGGTCAAATCTCCCAGCCTTAACTGGAAACATTATGGTGTGACAAAATAACCACGTTTAATTGCATTTTTTCACTGGAGAAATAATTTTTATGAAACAGTACACATACATATTTCTTATGAGCCCTGCCCGTTAAATTTTATGCCGTTTTCTTTATTGATATAACATAACACCTTTGCCCTGGAAATGCTGGTGAAGGAGTGACTGATTTCGATTGGACAAAGACAGAAAGATTCCTTTGGTGCGTGCCAGTGCATCCCTTTGGCTCAGTCTGCTGCCACACGTGACGGCCCTTCCCTACATACCCCACCCATTGTCACAGAGCAGTGCTTCAACCAGCAGCAGCAGCATTACCCAAGAACTGGTGAGAAAGGCACATTCCTGGGCCCCACCCCAGACCCACTGATTCAGAAATCCTGGGGGTGGGGCCCAGCAATCTGGGTTTTAACAAGCCCCTCCCATGATGCTGATGCAAACTCAAGTTTGAGAGGTACTGCCATAGGCCTCATTCATGTTATCAAATTTAGCATCTATCAGAGCCCACTTCCTGTTGGTCGCATCAAAACTACTCAGAAGGAGAAAATTCCATTCTTGTGCACCCCCATCTTGCTATAAATAGTGAACACTTGCTCACCAGCGAGCAGCTGGAGTTCCGGCCCATCCCTGTTACAGCGCTCCGGGCTCCATCGGACAGCTGCTGCAGAATACCAACAGTGGAAAGAAAGCGGTGTTCAGACGGGCTGACGGGAAAATTGCGCCATCTTTCAGGCCCTGCTCAACAAACTCATAAAGTAGTTTAGCAGTAGACAATTTTTTTTTTAATGAAGAAAATTAAGCTGGAACGAATTCAGTTTACCGCCCCTAATCCTAAGTCAATGTGAGATTCAAAGAGACAGCAAGACCTCAGGCACCAAAACTGGAAGGACCAGAAACCTGAATGCTTCCTGTCTTTGTTACTAATTCACCGTAGGACCTTGGGAACATTACTTAAGCTTTTAATTCTTTAATATTCCGTGAAATATTAGAGGTAATAACCCCTCCTTCCTTCATCACAGACTGGTGGGTGGATTCAGTACATGAGCCAGAAAAGAGCTTTTAAGAGAAAAGACCTACCAGCAGTGCTGGCTATAAGGTGGGTACTACCCATCTCCAGTCTCTACCCACCTCCTCCAAACTCAGGAGGAGAGTGGGGAAGGGCTAGCATTTTAAAGACCCCCTAGCTCATACACACACAATCTGAGCGGCTCATCTCCACCTCAGGGCAAATTGGGCTGCTTCAGCCCTGGGCTTGTCCCTCTGACTTTAGGGGGTGGAGAGAGGTGGAGGGCGCTTTTCCATGATTCCCTCTTACCCCATGGCTACCTTGATCAAATATTGTGAGCCCAAAATAGGGGTTCATGCTTAAGAAATAAAAGGTACCTATGGAGAAACTAGGCAGGATTCTTTTCATCAAGGGGGCATGCTTTGCTTTCCCTGTCACCTCCTGGACAATCTCCCCTGCACGAGCTCTCCTAAGAGGTCTGTGGTCTGCTGCACCTGCCTCCATTGGGAGCTCGTGGAGAACCGTGTCTTTCCTTCACTATCTTTTATGCATTCTGGGTGCTCAATATATGTTTGTTGAACGAAAGATAAAAGAGGAATGAATGGATTAATTCTTCCCCTTTAAGAGCGCACTTGACACACATTTTATCCTACTTTCTTTCACCAGCTTACAGGAGACAACATTATCCCCACTGAGAACTGCCTGGGGCCATTGCTTCTTGAGAAGTAGGATTTTATCACAACAAGGAAACAGGGAACTTAGTTGTCGCTCATACACCCTTCTTTTACATAGTAAACCGAGGTTCAGAGGAAGAAATGACCTGGATCTGTGTATCCTCTAGAAACTTGAGTGTTAGTATATTAAGTGATTGAGTGATAATCACTATATCAAAGGACTTAGAAACCTCTGAAGCAAAGAATGGATTTGGGATATAACCAACATCTGGGCACTGTCTTTGAGGAATGAAAAGCATACTCACACACAAGTCAGCATTTACACCCGTGTTCATACAACCCAACTAATTCAGCTGCAGTCACAGCGAGCAGAAGGTAACGCTTTTGAAAACAGGGTTGAAGCAGTTTGTCTCCCACAGACCTACATGCCTGGGTCCTGTCCCGAGTTACAGATGGCCTCTCCCAAAGCCCCAGGGGAGAGGGAAAGTGCCCTTAATGGTCCCTTATGTATTTTTCAAGGAATACTATCAAGACTTTCCAGTTAGTCTTGATCTCTCCTCACTTGTTCTAATCCATGTTATGAGGGAGGCGTGGGTTTTGTCCGTCAGAGATGAAACAGCTGGGGCATGGACAACAGCGTCCTGCCCATTTGCGCCAGTCACCATCAGGGAAGGAATTCAAAGTTTAAAATCCAGTTCCGCCAGCAGGGTGGGGCTGGGTGGGGCTCTAAGGTGCCGAAGGCTCTCCTGTCTCTGCTGTCTTCCCTTCCACTGCTCCCATTCGCCTGCTTCCTTTGCCTGTCCCAGCACCTCAGTGTCCAGGCCTTACCCTCTCTGGCCTGGCACCAGGTCTTCCCCAGAGCCAACCACACTTTTACACCCCAGGCCTCCCACGTGACCTCTCCTCCTGAACATAACTTGTGTCTCCTGCACTGATCTCATTTGTGCAAAGTAAAGGACTGCTGTTTCAGAGCCACCAATGGTAGACCAGAAAGGGGGATAAATGGCCAGAGACAATGCCTCCTTCCTCTGATAGTACAGGGGGGCCACATTCAAATCATACCACTTACTCTGCTAAAATGGGGTGCAAGCCCCTTGTTCTCCCTTGAAAGGATATATGCAGAAGGCCGTAAGCAAGTGACAGAAAAAGGTCTCCACAAGTCCCCAAAACACACCTCTTCCATGGTAATGGCACCCCCGTTTGTGCACTGTCTGCCAGGCACTCTAAATCTCACCACCATCCTGTGATGTGTTATTACCCCCATGTTACAGATGAGAAGACCGAGGCTCAGAGACATTCGTGGACATTAGCTCATTGGTGATAGAGCTTGAATATGAACCCAGGTCTGCTTGACTTCAACAGCCAGATTTCTAACTTCTACATTCTTCTATGTTCAGCCTAACTCTGGGATGGCTGACTTGTTCCAAGCTACACTGATAGCTGGACAGTGTCTTAATGAAGGGTGTCGGATAATGCTCCAGGGGTAGCCTCTTCCTCCTCTTCCACACCCCAAACTCTCGCCTCTGTGGAAAGCTGATTTCCTGCAACTTTTCTGTCTGGCCTGACCCCACTCCCTCCAATCTCTCTACACTTCATGGGTGGTTTCTGATGGAAAGGTGTGGACGCCTCCTTATAACTATCCTATTAGTTCTCCTTTTAAAACATAAAAAAACAAGTTTGCATTATAAAATGTGGAAGCATGACTCAGTGAAGTAAAAAATTATGTCAGAACAAAGGACATAAAAGCCAGAACCCTTAGAAGGAGACATACCAAACCTGTACAACCCATCACAAAGCTGTTTTTTGCACTGAAGAAATCACGAGCACCTCTACCTGCTGTGTCCTTGAAAGACTCTCCAGAACTGCTCTAAGCAGTGGGAGAGTCTTTGTGCTCCCCTTGCAAATGTCACCGGCATTAAAACCCTAGCCCCATAGGAGAAGAAAGTTGGAGCAGTGAAACCAGCTCTTAACTGGGAGTCAGTCCACTACTTAACTACCATAGGCAGGCAGTCAGCCTCTCTGGGCCTCAGCTCCCCATATGCCAGTGACTTTCGAATGCTGGTGCCAAGTTAATGATAAACAAATCACCTGGAGAGCTTTTTAAAAGTCCAACTCCACCCTGCAACTCTGAATCTCTCAGATGCAGCCTAGGAATCGATATGTTTTAAAAGTTCCCTCGGTGATCTCTACCCATAGCCAGACTTGGGAATCATTGAAGTCGATAATATGTAAGATACCTTCCAACTCTACAAAATATATGAAATTTTCCTTTACTCCACCAAGGGCAGCCTGATAGCACCCCCACATTGGCACTGGCATTGCCAAGTGCACCCCAAATGTCAGGGGAAATAGGGACATTGGTTTTATCGTAGACCGGAGATCACGAGGATGGATTTTGATGACCGTTTGAAATCAAGACCCAGTGAGGGGCTTAGCTGCCACCCAAGAGGGAAATGGGGTTTGGTTGTTGCCAGCCTGGATGGAAAGCAGGGAATACTTCTCTGGAAACAATTGGTAACACATTCTTTGCCAGAGTCCTGCTGGAAAGAATCCCTCCCTCTTTAAACAAAGCAAACTCCTTGCCTTCAAGTTTACCGACAAACAGAACCAACCTAAGAGTCTTATGTGTTTACATCTGAACATGCTGGATGAGCAAAACCTCTGTGACGGTAACATCCAGCGGAGGAAGAGATTTTAGAAAACAAAATGTAAGACACTAGTTCTTACTTTGGAGAATTTTTGGAAGAACTTCTATTACTGTTATGGATTGAACTGTGGGTTCCCCCAATCCCCTGCCCCCCCAAACAAAAGATATATTGAAGTCCAAATCCCAGGAGCTCAGAATGTGACCTCTTTTAGTAACAGGATCTTTGCAGACAGAGGTGATCAAGTTAAAATGAGGTCATTAGTGTGGGCCCTAATCCAATCTGACGGGTCCTTCTAGAAAGGGGGAATTGAGACACAGAGACAGACGCACACCAGGTGAAGACACACATGGAGAAGATGTCATGTAGCTACATCTCATAACGCTGTATCTACAAAGCAAGGAATGCCAAGGATGCTTGGCAAACACCAGAGCTAGGAAGAGATAAGGAAGGATTTCCCTACATGTTTCAGAGGGAGCACGGGCCCTGCTGACACCTTCATCTCGGACTTCTAGCCTCCAGAACGGGGAGACAATATATTTCTGTTGTTTCAAGTACCACTTGGTTTGTGGTACTTTGTAACAGCACCCTAGGAAACAAATATAACCAGCAACCTACATTTTAAAATAATGACAACAACAACAAAATTATGGCTGCCATCTGTTGCTGGGTTTTACACGCATGAACTCATTTAATCCTCTTAGTAACCCAATGAAGTGGGTTTATCATCCCCACTTATATTCTATTGTCCTTTCCATTTTAGAAAAAGAGTAGGCATGGCTAAGTAAGGTTAAGAAATTTGCTGAAGATCAGACAGAGAAAAAGGGGTGGGTCGTGAATTTGATCTCGTGCTACCTGACCCCAAAGCCTTCCTCCATATTATACTGCTGCTGACACGATAGAAGGCTCCAAGGAAGAACTAAAACTGGTAAAGAAAACCAAAGTAATTCCTCAACCACTGAGGCCAATGTTTATGGCCTAGTCTCATTATTTTGTTTAAAGTAAAATTACAGATCAGATATAATAGGTAAATACCAAAATAATTAAATAAAATGTAAAATGGTTTTAAATTAAGTTATCTGAGATGATCCAGACCCTGCTTCTGTTAGCATAATCACTCATTGACTCAATATATTAATACTAAAGATGATAAAAACAGTGATATAAGAAGTGTGACTATTTCCATTTCACAATTGATGAAACTGAGCCACTGTTGAGAGAGGTGACTTGTCCGGAGGACATGCTGTGGAGAAGCAGAGCCTGGGTAGTCTAACCTTCTTACTCCTAATCCAGTAGGCTCTGCCTCCTTTAGAAGGAAACGTGTGTGATGTATTCCACATATGCCTGATTACAAAGATGACCTATATAACGTGATCCTTATTCTTCCAGTGAGATTCTGTTTCCCCTGAATTAGCCCAGTGGAATATATAAACTATTAGGTCTGCAGATGAAAGAGCCAGATGTCTGTAATAGTTAATATATTAATTTGATTGCATATATATTTAAATCACACATTATATAAAAACAATCTCTTAATTAAGAAATACTGCTATTTTTTTTAAGCGAAGTTATTCTTTTTATTTATTTATTTATTTATTTATTTTTATCGGAAGGCACAGCTCACAGTGGCCCATGCGGGGATTGAACCGGCAACCCTGATGTTATTAGCACCACAATCTAACCAACTGCGCGAACCGGCCATCCCTGAAATACTGCTATTTTCAATCTCACATGTCATGAGACAATTTTATTCAAATTCCTCAAAAACGTCATCATCACTAGAGCCCTTTCTTCTCCTGCCTAAGCTCTTAAAATTCCATATTAGACACTGTCATTGGAAATGTTACCTCATTTTGTATTTGTCCTCTAAATTTAGATTCATCATTGCTGCAAGTATAACTATTTACTGCTATTGCTTTTAAGTGATCCTTAAGGATTCATTTATATGATATACAACACTTAACAATTGTGAGTTCCTCTTTCAAGAAATACTAACTAACCACGTGTTAAAATTTCTTTGCTTCCTTTACCAATTCTTCCAGGAGACACTCTCTAGAAGCTTTAGGGTTGATTGAAGTTGTTTCAGGTTAATGGGTCTTTCCCAAATAAAACATTTTCTCATTCCAAATAACACAACGAATTTTAGAAGGACCTCCCCCCCAAAAAAAAGAGGTCCCCCTGCTTTGTGAGGCCTAACTTTTAGGCAATAAAAGCTTTGGCTTCAAGGTAGCAGCACAAAAACCACATATATGGGCGGGTGGGGAACGCCTGAGTGTACTTAGCGGTAATTTCAATAATGAAATGATGACTTTCAATGATGAAACCCAAACTGAACCCGTTATTTTTTAAGTTGTATTATCCTGTTTATACTTAGATAACTCAGGCAGAAGTTCCCTGGGAAAGCTCATGAACCATCCGATTGTTACACACTCGGGTCTCGGTTGTGTGGAAGAGTTCTGTTGATTCTACCCTCTAGAATTCAACGGTTGAAAGTGTTCGCGTCAGCCACACCTGGCCTCTGTTGCACGTAGACCTGCAGGAATGTTCCCCCCAGACAGGCTCAGACCTGCTCAGGACCGAGCTGTCCTGACCAAGTGGGCGTGGCTTTTGTCTGCAGCCTCAGCCAATCAGACGCAGGGCTGAGGTGTGGCCTTGACAGCCGGGCTTCCACCCTGTTCTGAATCTTCCACAGCCTAGGCCCTACCCCTGGCCCTACCCCCTCATCTTCCTTTGTTCCTCACGCACTAGTTTTCCAGATAAACATTTAAATTGTATTTCTTATTCATTCTCCCTGTTTCGTTTCCTAGAGTTTCAACATATTTTTTTCTACTGAGCGTTGTGGGTTAAATAGGCTTTTGTGGACAAGTCTGGGAACATTGCTTGCAGTGAAAAATGCATTCTGTGTTGGAAACAAACACCATACACAAAGAACCGTTGGAACACGACCTCTTTGTAGAGTAGGGACTGCCTGTCCAGCCTCACGTACCAGGGTTAAAGCCTGCAAACCTTCTCTTTTCAAATCTGGGCACCTATTTTTTTTTTTAAGTCTCAATCTGGGATGGAAAGCTATGAATCTGGCCACCTGGGGAGGATCCTAAAAACCAGACCATTTTGGATTTTTTGTTTGTTTGTTTGTTTTATCATCGACTTTCTAACTGGGAGCGGTGGGTATAGAAATAAAGTGATATGATTGCCTTCTTCCTCTTTAGGAAAACATCAACCCTCTGAGGAGAAGGGGTGGGAGGTGACTAAACTGTTTGATCATTTGACTAAGATAATCTAATTGATTAAATCATCTAACAACCATACTTTGAGCACCTATAATGTGCTGGACACTGTTCTAGGCATTCCAGTGTAAACTCTGACAAAACAAACAAGGTCTATGGGGAGACTGACACTAGGTGACAGAATAAAACAAATAACAAGAAACATGCAAAGTAGTGACAAATGCGCTGATGAAAATCAAACAGAGAAGTATTAAACAGGGGAAGTGGGCCTGGGCAGCTGCTTTTGGTTGGATGGCCAGGAAAGGGCTCCCTGGGGAGGAATTTTTACATGAAGACCAAAACCCTGCTTGAGAAGATACAGGGAAGAGGATTCCAGGTAAAGGGACTAGTGAGTGCAAAGGCACTGAGGTAGGACAGAACTTGATTTTACTGTAGGAACAGAAGAGACACTGTGGCTGGAGGATAGCAACGGAGAAGACTGGAGGGGACTGGGAGAGTTGCTTACACAGGTGGCAGAGGGACCAGATCCTGCAGGGCTCTGCCTGCAGGGTAAGCTGTTCAGATCTAATCCTAAATGCAAGGACAACACTGGAAGGCTTTAAGCAGGGAGATGGCTTAGGGGATCTGACTTGAAAGGCCCAGCAGCTACTCCAGAGAAGGCAAGAGGAGAAGTAGAAGCGTCAGTTAACACGGTGACAGTGGGAATGATGTGGCCATCAGGCTCTGTGCACTGTCCTTACCGTGTGCCTGGAACTCGTTACATGGATTAATCCTCACAACCACTCTATGGAGTGGAAGGTACTAGAATTTCCCGATTACACGTAAAGAAAATAAAGCCTGGAAAAGTAAAGAAATTTGCCTCCAGCTGGTAGTTTTTTTAATAACCTCCTTTTACAATTATGTAAGTTAATAACAGTCATGATAAAACTTTTTTAAATAAACAAACAAATTAAATCTCTTGAAATCACATCACTCTGAGATTACCACTGTTAAATTTTGGGTTGTATTTTTCCAGATGCAAATATATTATCTCCTGTTCTCAAAAGCATACGACTGCTTACTTCTATATATGACATAACTCCCAGATTACAGATTGTTTTACATTTTTATTATTAATTTTAAGAATACTGCCCACAAATTCATCTTGAATCATAGTATGAAAAAAGTGTCAAACTATAATACATAGAATCAAGTATACTATTGAATAGTTAACTAATAGGAAGTATCAATTAGGAATGGAGTTATCTGGCAAATTATAGAATATTATGTATCCTGTAAGCCCCCTTTGCCTATGCTTATATATTTTTAGAAAGTGTCTGAAAGGATATATACCACATTTTTTAGAGGTTAGTGTTGGTGGTTAGGGTTTCAAATGAGTTTTACTTTCTTCTTTCTCATATCTCTGTAATGAGTGTTTTTCTTCCAAAAGTAACAAAGGACATGGTGGTGTAAAATTATACATTAAGACTAGATTTTTCCTAATTTAATGAAGTGCTCCAAAAAGTATTTTTCAGCCCTCTTCCATGCCCACAGCTCAAAAGTCATCTGTCAGACGTAATTTGCTCCCAAGAAGGCCAGACTCAATCACCTGTGCTGTGGGCTTGTCCGGGTGGCCCCCCAGTGCCAGAGACCATCTCCTGAGCACCTGCCATTGTGCTAGGCACCACGAAGGTCATCACAGCAACAGCAAACCTAATTTCTGCCCTCCGCCTCAGCCACCACAGCCAGAAAAACAAACTGAGTGACTTGCGCTTCAGCTGTACATCATCTGAAATAGGTGAAGGTCCTCTGAAACAAGGGAGGGCCACTTGGGACCTCCATACAAACGTATATGCTCTTGTGCTTTTGTTCCCCATGAAATTTGCTGTTAAGAGCTTCCTCAAGAACTCTTCCTTTACTCAGGAATGTTGTAGAATTGTTTCTCTAACACTGTCCTGTTATTTCTTTTTTCCTCTGCTTGCGCCTCGTCGTGGTTTAGACAGCTATGGCTCCAATCCTACTACTACTGGTTATGTGATCTCAGACAAGTTATTTAAACTCAGAGTCTCAGGTTTCCTTACCGATAAATGGTGACAATATTCCATAAGGTCATTTTCAGGATTAAATGAAATCACATGGACCAAGCTTCTGGGATACAGTAGACTATCTCTAAATGCCAGTCTCCTCTCACTTTTCTCCTGCCCTCTAAAGAATCTCATTACTCTGCAAGAGACGTGTGGGCCTTGATCTGAGCACCATTCAGCCACGTTTCTGTTGTGGGGTGTTGGGCAAGTCTTTAAACCATCATGGTTTGGGGATTACTATGAGATACAAATGAGATTATAGATACCAAATTACTTTCTATTCAAGATAAAACTCTCCAAATACTAGAAGAGTGTGGCAACAAGAGTGTGGCTGAAAATGAACTTATAAATAAGATTAATCCACTACATAACCCAAAAGCTTTCAATGAGCATATTCAGAGGGACTATTTTGAAATAAGAGAATTAATTGCAAAATGCCCAAATCTAATGCAAGACTGGTGGGAGGGAAAAGAAACTTGACTTGCCCCTTTCGCTTATGTCACATACAACTGAGAATGAACCTCGCCTGCTTCAAATCACAAACTTTTGGCACATCTGAATGGGTAGAGAGTGGCAGGGAAGCCAGTTCAGAGAAGGGGAGTGCAAGCAATATGGAGGAGGTGCCCCGCCTTCCCAGCTCAGCAATAACTACGCTGCCCCTTGGATGGGGACCCATGCTCAGCCCAGACTTGCAGCATGCCCGGATGCCAGGCTCGGAAGAAATACTTGGGGTGTGCAGACGAATGTGCTACAGCAGAGCTGCTCAACTAGCATTGTTCTCCCAGGAGACAGTGCATGGCCTGCCACTGGGCTGCTTCTCTGTGTTCCTCCTTGAGCACAGGAGCGTTGGAACCGGGCTAGTTAAATATGGATGAAAGATATTCCAAGAGGTTGGCCACAGCTTCTCTTCCTAGGAATTGATCTATGGACTCAGCAAGGAGGATCAATAGAGGACCTTACACGACCTGAAAGGACACCCCACATTCAAAACGACTGCAAGGCAGGTCCTAAGCGAAGCACATCCTGGGAAGGGATGGCTTGGCACCAGGTCCCTTTGGGGGTGAGCTGCCTATGGGTCCAGGGTGTCATTTCAATGCCGGGGTCCCAGAAACACTTCATCAACCTGTCCTTGTTTGTGACTTAACAGGGCCATGTGAATCGTTTTTCATTACTGGATATTCAGTTCAAAATCAGAGTCCTGTTTGGACACTTTGCTCTCCCTCTGTTATAGTAGAAGACACCTGCACCGTCAAGGTGAAATTTCACAGGCTAAGTCATCACAGCAAAGCTCTGTACTCCTGCACAAAAGAGGAAAAACACACGAGCTAGGTACCCAGGAAAAGATGGACAAGCCTATCACAGCATAGGACATATGGCCCTTAATAAGCCCGATCTCTTTATTCAAAAGGCGTAGTAACCTGAGGACCGTTAGGCTGCTATTGGCTGCCCATAAAGACAAAATGAGGTACTTCTCCAAAAACTTTGGGTATCAGGTCACCTTCAGAAAGTTAGACTGGCAAAATCTGCACACATGATACATTTGACTAGAATTCAGGGACAAGTGAACCAAGACAGTAACTGAATTTGTGGCTGAAGAATTTGGAGCTACCCCAAATGCCCATCAAAGTGACTTGACTGTCATATCAGGAAGGTAGAAATAGAATGTGATTACGACTTTACAAATGTAAATCTGCCTAGTTGGCTGTAGAGGATGCCGAGTGGAGAAATCAGTTTGAAGAGATGAGAGCATGCAAAAAAGAAACCCAAAATCTCAGAAGCCGACAGGGTCCTCTAAGCAGGGATGGGTGGGGTGGCTGGGCAGCCTCATTCTTTCAGGACACTGTGTCAGGAGTATTTCTCCTGTGGAACACACGACTAATTTTATTTATTCTAACTCCAAGGTAAGTAAATAAACATCTGGATGGAATTTGTCTTCTTAAGTCCATTTACCTATAAAGGGAGACTGTGCTTGCCCTGATAGCATGAGTATTCTGGTCAGTTGGTCATAATTGAGGTATGTACCTCCGTCTCTGGGGTCTGGTTAATGTGAGCCCACTGGAGGAAGGTCAGGATCTGGGCCTTGATGATATTGTGACATTTGTGGTAAGTCAGTCAGCTGGAAATACCCTTCCATTCACTCTGTGTATGGTAATGTCAAAAGACTACACAGTGTACCCACCCTCTGCCATGTTAGAATTTGCATCTGACTGATTGCAGGACCCAACAATCTTAGTGATAGCTCAGTAAAATAATTTTTTAAAAATCAAAAAAATAAATTAATACTAACGTTAAAAATAAACACATTTGGTTTTGATGGTAGCTGTATTTTTCAAATTTTCTGCATCCTGTGGATTTGTCTGAGTTTCCAAAGCAGTGGCCTCTTTAAAAATCGTTTCCAATTTTTTCAGTTTTGTTTTTCAAATTGCATCACTCAGCAGCTTCACCAGACCCCAGCCTGATAAGGCTTTTCATATCCCATCATGCAAAGACCAAAAGAACCAGGCCTTCTGTGAACGGAGAACATTCGCCCGGAGTGGACCCATACAGGGAGATTTGGGCTGCGTCTTCCATTCCTCCATGCCCTGAAGTGTCTAAATTTAGTTTACTGGTTAGACTATAATGACATTAACATGTTGCTAGAACAAGAATCAAGCAAGAGAGAAAAAAGAAGCTTAATGTGGCATGAGGTATTTTAATGCCATGGCAACTCTGATGTCGTCTCTATTATTTAATTCACTTCCTCAGGTCAGGTTATTCTGCCCTGTCTCTTTCCTGCACTTCCTGTTGCTGTAATCAAATCAGGTCACTCTGAATTCCTGAGTGCTCTTCACGACTGCAGTCATGTCTATTTCCAGCAGAATGTATTTTCTCCACCTCTTCCTTTGCTCCCGGACCTTTGTTTGGTGCCCTTGTTCCCCGTTGCTCCCCTGGGCTCCACAAGCTGTAAACGCCTCTTACATCCACATCTCCTCCCCCGTGCCCTTCTCCTTGCTGCTCCTTTCCCTGCCCCTCCTTCCTGCTTCTGCACTAGTCACCAACATAGTTAGCCGCTTGATTTGTGACTCAGTGCTTCAGAACCCAAGGACCGTCGCTCTCCTGAAAGGCCCATGCCTCTCTTCCTAGAGTAAGATGAAGTCCCTCCTGGTGCCCAGGTCTCAGTGCCATCGCATTGAGATGACTGGGGGACTTGAGTATGGTAGTTTCCCCTTTCCTTTTCCTGTGCATGTCCCCGGGACTCTCCAGGCTCTATTTAGCTTTTCTCCAGGAAAGGTGGACAGAGAAGGTTTGAGCCCAACCTCCTTCCTCACTTCCAGATGAAAAAACTAAGGTCCAGAGAGCTTCACTGACCAGTTGCATGGCTAGTTCTTGGAGGAATCAAAACAAACAGGGTGAAAACTCAATCAAATTGGCGAATTTGGTGGGGGAAAAAATTTTGTTAAGGCGTGAGCTCTTATGATTATCTAAGAGTTCTTTCACTCATTCCGTCCTTGTCTTCCGGCCAGCAGTGTAAACAAGCAAAGCAGAACGGAGACACCAGCCAGAGATCCACAGGACACCTGGAGAGCTCCTTGCCTTCCAGGATCGGGGAGGCTGGGAAGACTGCCTGGGCCCCCGCAGCCTCTACCATCAGGGCAGGGTGCGGGGTCAGGCACAGCCCGCACTAGGGAATGCTGCAGAGTTCCACATCCATTAGATTTTTCCCAATTTGCAAGTGCGCATAGTGGTGAATTGACAGAATGGTTTCCCCTAAATGTAGGAAAGTGTATGAAATACAAGATACCTATAAAAATACATTTACTGTAAAAGTTATATCATCTTATAAGTAAGCCCCCGCCTTCTCTGGGGAAAGACATGGATGATAAAAATGAATAAAAGAACTCAGTATTTTGATTGCTTGCTGCAGTGGAAGAGGGATTTACGTTTCCCAAGCTGAGGGTGGAAAGGAGGGATATGTCCTTGGGTGCAAAGGAAGCAAGCCAGACAGCTTAGAAAAAGCCACTCCAAGGTGTGAGCGTGGAAGCAGGTCCCACGTGGGGTGCTGTGTGGTCCCTGCGCTCCCAGCGAGGGCTGGTTCTGGCACATTGATCTGCTGAGTTAGGCCCTGAGCCACGCAGCTGCTGCAGCTACCCACTGTGATTAAGAGCTTTATTGATTTTCTAGCCCAGGACCACATCGGTAGGGACAGAGTACGACAGAGGAGAATGGCGGGAAGCCAAGAGGAAAGAGGGCTTATGAAATGAGCTCTCAATGAAGAAAACTGTGGGGAAGAATGTGGTGGAAGCAGATTTGGGGCCAGTAGATGTGGGAAAGTAGAACACCTCAAAAACTCTTCCGACTTGAGCTGAAACAAAGCACATTGCCAACACAGGCAGAGGATCCCGTATGTGAGAGAGAGACTCAGCACTGGTTATCTACAACAGAATATTCCTCTCTGCAAAATCACCGCTGACATTGCCTAACCCTCATTCTGTACCAGGCACTGTGTTGGGCTGTAGGGATGTAAATAACAACCAGTCCGTCTAGAGAAGGAGATTGAACACATACCTAAAACGATTTGCAAAAATGCAAATGTATCTTCAGGGAGTCATAAAAACATTTTGCCTAAATTTGGGGCCCAGAGCCAGCAGGAATGAATGGGGGTTAAAGGAGGCAGGACTGTGTGTTGGCTGCTGCCTGCCTCACGTGCAATCTGATGGAGGTTCTCCCGGAGCTTTCAGCCCCGTCACTGCCTGTCCTGGCAGGAAGACCCTGGCGGCTTCCCTTGCCCACCCATTACTGGTCCGGAGGAGGCGCGCTTCGGGGATGCAGGCTGGGCTCCCAGTGCTCTTAGGGCAGCAGGTGGAAAGGAAGCAGTTGACAGTTTGGGTGTGCGGTACAGGCTGGGAAACCCTCATGGGCCCAACCGGATGGCTAGACAACCCTTTGGAACCGAGACATAGGGGCCGGGCATTTAGGACGTGATTCTTGCCTCCAGCCCCACATACTCACCCACCATGAACTTGTGTATCTGTGGCTCACCTGTGTGTTTTCAGGAGAGATTTCTTCCAACCTACATTTCCCTTCCCTTAGCCTTCTTTTAGTAAAGGAATAAATTATTTTTGCTTCCTGTTTGCTTTCAAAAAATTCTTTTTTGCCCCTGAAAATAAACTGGAAACTGGGGAAGATGTGTGTCTGCTGTGTTTTTGTATGTCAGTGTAATATATAAGGGAGGAGATGATATGTTCAAAAAAGGAAAATAAAAAAATAGCATATAACTCAAAACCAGTGAGTGACCAAGCTCAGTACATGATGGCTTTTTTTTTCCCCAGTCAAAAATAAAACCCCATTTCTGTGGTTCCTGTGTGAAAATGATGTGACCTGTGCGGCTCTTGCATCCATCTTCCACTGCGAGAAACACCTCCTCTGTGCCGCTTTGGCACCCAGGTATCTGCACTGGAGGGCTTCAAGGAGGCTCAACTTAAGCCAGAAGAGTTCAGAGAGGTGTAGACCAAACTGGAGGCCCTCTGAGTGGTCCAGCCCAAGCCAGAGGGATCTTATCCCAGTGTAGCCTCAGCCTTTTATCTCCTGGGGGAGGAATAGGCTGGCAGAGCAGGTGAGCAGCACCAGTCTCCCAACTCATAATCCACCACCCTTCCCTGTCTTTCTAAAACAGTCAAAAGGGATTGAAATTCCTGGCAGTGTATGGGACAAATGTCCCTACCACTGTTCTTTTCTTCACAGAGGAAAATTGAATGTAAGAAGAAATTCATAATACCTGGCATTTAAATACAGAGCCAAAAGCAAGGTGCGGTCTCCCTGGTGCTAGAAGTTCTTTGCAATCTTCAAAGCCTCATTCGTTGTTCGGAAAACAAAATCAAACAACTTTCTTTGCTCCCTCCTGCCCCTCCCTCGCGCAGTAGCTGTTCTTGGCAGATGTCCAGAGCGGCACCCGGTAATTCCACGGTACACTGTGTACATTTGCATCCATTTAACCAGCTATTTACAGCCACCCTTTATGCCACCTGTAAGAGGCAGCGCCACAATGACACTAAGTGGCAGGGCCGGGAATCGGGTGCCCCGTGATATTGTCCGCTTGAAAAGCCTGAATTTATGGAGTGGTTGGCACTTGGAGAAACAGGGTAACAGCTGGGGACATCACAGGAACGGTGCGGGAGGTGCCAGGAGGCGCACCAGACGGAGGGTCCTTCCTCATCAGCTCCACTCGGTGGCTCCTTTTCTATGACCACACAGCGAGGAGGAACCTGCGGGCCTTCCGTGCAGCCAGTTTCCTGCCTGATAAAGAGTCCGCAGCCGTTTGGACTTGAATTTCTGAATCACCGAGACGCCTGGCGGTCCGGAGGAGGGCGGGAACGCGATGCGCTGGGGTGGGAGCCGCAGTCCCGCGGAATCAGGACTGGATGTCACCCCCTGGAGTCTGGGAAACATGCTCGCGTATGTGATGCGGCGACATGGGGACACCTGCATTCCCGTGCGTGCCGCACTTGTGCAGCTCCGGGTGGCAAACGGGGTGAAGTGAGGACGTGGGCGAGAGGAAGTCGAGGCGCAGGAGCGTCAGAAACACTGTCAGCGTCCCTTGTTCTTTGGAGGCTGTCCCGACGTGGGGGTGGGGGCTGGTGGCTGGTGGGCACCGCGCGATGGACTTCCAAGTTGCCCGGGCACAGCTGGAGGTCAGGAGTGCAGGGCCCCCCGAGGGTCGGTACCCGGTGGTCCCAAGTGCCCACGAGAGGCCCGCGGCGCCCAGGACCGCATGGTGCGCTCGGAGCTCACAGAGCTGCCAAGAAGCCAAGCAGAAACCCTGATGGGCCCGGGGGCTGGTTGGCTGGGGCGCAGAGGCAACGCGGACTCCGAGCGCCTTTCGTTTTAAGGAGCCTTACTTCTGGGAAGGGACAGGGAACTGTCAATCAGCGAGGGAGGGAGCGCACCGGCTCCGGGTGATGTCAGCGGATCAGCTGCTCGCTAACAAAGAGGGGGTATTACAGGAGAAAGTTGCGGCGGCGGCGGCCTCGGCGGCACCCCGGAGCCTCGGAGGAGAGGGGCAAGTAGGCGAAGGGAAGGGGGTCGGCTGCGGCAGCGGCAGCTGAAGGCCAAGGAATTGAAAGGGCTGTAGGGGGAGGCAGTGCGAGCCAGCCCCGACTGCTCCTCCTCTTCCTCCTCCTCCAAACTCGCAGGGTTCAGCCCCAGCGCTCGCCCAGCCGCCCGAGCACCCGGAGGGACGGGAGGCAGCCGCGCGGCCCCGAGCTGGGCAGGGTCCCCAGGCGCCATGGATAGCGACGACGAGATGGTGGAGGAGGCGGTGGAAGGTACAAACATTTCTCTGGGTCCGGGGGAGGAGGCGCCGAGGGCTCGGAACGCGGAAGGAGTGCAGGGCTGTGAGCGGCGCTGCGCCGAGCCCCGCGGCCGCCACTGTACCCTGCACGGGTGGCCCGGCTCCGGCAGGGGCTGGACAGCCACCGCCACGCAGCCGGGAGCGCGCATGGAGCGGCGGGGCGCAGGCCGGGAAGCGGGCTCCGCGGCGACGGGGTCCCCAGTAGGGCACGGCGGCTCCATCCCGCCGGCCACAGCCTGCATCCCATCCTAGGAGTTTCGAAACCTGCCCTGCACTCTTCCCCCTTTCGGGGATGGAAGGTGGGGGTGCGCAGCAGGACAGTGCTTTGAGAACCGTGGTCTCCGCGGAGCAATGCCTCCGCCAGCTTTTGGCAACCCCGATCCCCTCTCCCGCCGCCAGCCCTTTCCTTCTTCTGGCCCCTGCGAATCACCGTGACCACGGCTGCGGCCGGGTGGGCCTCCCCCCCACCGCCCGCGCAGCGCATGGTACCGAACCTGGCACGTGGCAGCCGCGGCCCGAGCGGCCGCTCCTCCGAAAAGATGAAATCATTGCAGGGCAAGGGACGATACTCCCGACCCGGGGATTGAACGTGCGCAGACAGGGAGCGGGTGGCCCTCCCCTTTGCTGTCCCCAAGCGAACTCAGTCACACCGCCCCCTCCCCCTTCCTGCTTCCGAGCCGGGGGCCGCCGCCACGCTGTGCAGGCGCGCCGCAAGCCCGGACCGACATTGCTGGGTGACACTTAACTTTCTGAATTCCATGCAGTTGGCTGTGGGTGATATCACCGCCTGGGTGTCGTGTTTCTCCGCCCCTTCTCTTCTAGCGCCCCTCCCCCGACTTTTCTCGCACTTTGTTTTGCTGAGTTTCTCCACCTCTTTTTTTGCTAGTTCTAAAAAGCGAGGTGGGGACGTTATACAATCTCGTTGTTTGTATCATGAGATGTTATGATTTTGTAACAGTGAATACTGGAAGATACTCTTTAGCGTATTTATTTATTTGATTCTACCCAGACAGTACGTCGTGATGTTTTGCAATATTGTATGGTATTATTCCAGAATACTTTAAGCATCTAAGTAAACAATTTTTAGCTTTTGGTTGAATCTCGTTTCTACCTCATTTGTATAAACAATTTCTCATAAACGGTAAAGAGAAACAAAGTAGCAACACCGTACAAATACATAAAGATACGTAATTATGGCTACATTGGGAAAAGAAATCCATTTTTATGTTTTCATAAAACATAATTGACTCTTCTTCAGCAGCGCTCCAGAGGTCTTAGGATGAGATTAAGTAGAATAATATTTCTGAATTCTCTGAAAGGTATCCATTATAATGTAACTATTAAAACTTATTTCTTTGTCCATCTTCAAAGAGTGTTTGTTGTTGTTTTAATTTCACAATGTTGTGAATTCTCTAATAAGTAAAGCCAGTGCTGGGGCTTGCTGGGTCCCAAAGACATTGATGGAGTCCGTCCATTGAAAGCCTTCTTGCAATTTAAGTTATTGACTTCTTGTGCCTTCATGTTGTGCAAGATAAATGAAAAAATGCTCTTCTCAAGTTGTCAGGGCTTTCTCTCATTCTTCAAAGGGTACTTCTACTTGAGCTTGTGAAAATTTAATGCAAACCCTTGAGCATGGGGAGTGCTCCCCAGGTTAAACTACTTTCCCCTTTGAAGCTGCCTAGAAATAGAAAGCCCAGTTGTCCATGGTCCTCAAGCTCCTTGTAGAACGTGGACAAGCAACTTTAGAAATGTATCTCAGTGTTGTTTTTGAGCTTGTCTAATTTGTAGAAACAGACACCATTCTTTATATAAACAAGGAATGTTCTGTTATATAGGGTGACTATATACATGATTGTCCAAAATCAGAATATGCCTGAGAATGAGAGGGATCACTATTAATACCTATACTGGTAAAACAAAAACAAACTCACAGATACAGAGAACGGATCAGTGATTACCAGAGGGAAAGGGGGTTGGGGAGTGTGGGTGAAAGGGGTGAAGGAAGTCAATTATATGCTGATGGATAATAACTAGGCTTTTGGGGGTGATCACTTTGTAGTGTATACAGATAAATTGCAAAGTTCTACAGCTGAAACTTTTGTATGTATATACTTAATGCCAGGACAACTGGGTAAGCTTTCAGCATTTGGGGCCATCCAGGACACATGATCACTCAGTTGTACCTAAGCGTAAACAATTAGAGTAACAGAATCTTTAAAAGTCCTTAGAAGCATCCAAGGCTCAAACTCACACAGTGTCTAGAATGTGTGAGTATGCACGCGGTAAACTGTACCAGTGGGCTTTTCTCCAGCCATTCTTGGCCTTTTTAGTGCTGTTTGTAATAGTCTTTACTTAACATGTAACACATCATGGGGGACTGGTATAAAGCTAGTCTGACTATTTTGGAAGGACCAACTAACCTACCTCTCTCCATAAACAAAAACTCTGTTCTCAGTAGTTTCACCAACTTAGCTATTATTATTATTATTATTGTTGTTGCTTCTATAATTATTTAGTTCTTATTTTATGCAGGCTCTGTGCTGAATGTTTCACACACACATTACCCATTCAGTCTTACGAGGTGGGTACTAATATTTTCCTAATTTTACAGAGGTGGAAACTGAGGCATAGAGCAGTTAAGAGGTAATCCAAGGACACTCAGTGGGACAGCAGACAGGCTTGGACCTCCAGAACCCAACCCCACCATACCCAACACTACATTTTTCAATTTTTTTGATTTTTAATCAATCGTCAAATATATTCATTAAAAATCAAGCCTGCTTCCAAGCCTGGAAACAACAGTTAAATATTATGTCAGTATCAGTTCTTTATCAGTGGTTATCTTTCTAGAGGCTGGTTCTGATGGAGTTCAGTGACTTTCAGAAAAATGTATTTGGGGAAAGAGTTTCACTTACAGCCTCTACAATAAACATCCTTTTTCTTCCTCCGAAGAAATTTACTCTGGGGGAAAAAAAAATTGGTCTTTTCAGGTCTTGATTTGAAATGCCTTTTGTCACATCATACATATTTGGGTTCTCTGTCAAGGCGGAACCAGCTCTGGTGAAGTGCTAAACTCAGGATGGATCCATGAGGGAGGGGAGCTGGTGGTGGAGAGCGTGTCCGTGCACATTGCCTCCAGGATGGCAGTATAGCGAGCCCTGGGCCGCAGAGGCCTGAGACGGCCACCTGAACTCCCGCGGTGGATTTAAAAAAATTCTTTGGAGTCTCACTGGTTCAGTGGGAAGTGATGTTTAGCTTTGGGAACAGAAATATTTATTACTATAGTATGTCTTTGTCTCCCCACAGACAGACAGATGACTACAATGTGGTTCCTAAGATAATTTCAAATTAATATAGCATATCTAAACAGATGAATTACCGGGCTTGAGAAGAAGTGAAACTTACTTCCAGCTTGAGAAAGGAGATGGGGAAAGAGTTCCCACAAGGGGTGGAATGGAGTTGAGCCCAGTTGACGGGGAACATTGCGAGTATAGACATAGAGATATGGAATTATGCAGGCACGCCCAAAGACAAATCACTGGGTTCTGCTATAGCAGAGGGCCCAGGAGGAGAAAAATGGAGAGCAAGACAGGGAAATGGTGGCTATATCACAGGTCAAAGGCTGGGACTGTACTGGAAGCCACAGGAAGCCGTGGGTTCCTTGGGAACGACAGGATCAGAACCTGCTCTGGGAAGAGGAACCGGCCGTGGTGAGCAGGTGAGGCCATCACCTGAAAGGCTTTTGGCAATAGTCCCCATGTGCACTTATGAGGACAGGAAAAAAATGGAGAGGCCTGGAAATGTACAGGAGACACTCAGGAAGAACACTCAAACAGGGGAAATAACAGAATCCCCGGAATTAAGGAGCCCAAATGAAAACAAGGATCTCAGTGTTCCTGCCCTCAGCCCCTCAAAATATCAAGAATATTTTAACTGTCTCCCTAATATCTATCCTGCCTGCCTCTGTTAAGATTGCTCACTCTCTGTACTTCGGAAAAATGCACGCTGCGTGGGCTGGCAGCGCCCTCTCCTGTGGCCACACCTCAAAACTGTGACCCTCACCGCTATTAATTGAGCTCTTGTAAAGAATTACCCTCAGAAATCCAATTATGTTTTTAACAACCAGTGTCAACGCATCATCATGAGGGCATGTTCTTTGCACCAAATCGAATAAGCTTGCCTTTTTTATTATTATTACTTTTTTAAAGCAGTTCTAGTCTACAAAACCAACAGTGCATGTAAGAGTCTCTTGTTGTAAGGAACACACACACACACCCCACTGTCAGCTCTCCTGTGAGTAAGCTTGAGGCAGTAAGCAGCTGGGTGTGTGATCCGGAGAGAATTTGCCAAGCCCAGATGTAACCATCACTGCCAGAATACAGGCCTGGCTCTCATCCGGTTAAGGAAAAAACTCAGATAACACAAAGCGGGAAATTTCACTTTCTGTCCATTCAGTAGACAGTGGTCTTCAGAATAAAGTGAAAAAGGAGACTCGTGAGACTGTTACATTTTTGTTCCCTTTCTCTAACGTCTGTAAATATGTAAAAATCATGCTGCAGACACACAGACAGCACATCAGCTGGGACAGACAGCATTATTGAGCAGTCATTCCAGTGAATTTTCCCTGTTGTTTGGCCCGGTGTTCAACCTCTGTTTAGTGGGAACTGGCCTCTATGGCTGGCTGTTGGCTGATTTGGCGCATTTCACAAACTGACCTCACTCAGAGCAAGAAGGGCTCGTGTTTCAATTTGAGTTAGGTAACACTTGGAACGGGTAGGAATTCGCAACCAGGATATGCTGTTGGAAAGGCTGGTGGTTCTATGAGAACTATCTTCATTACAAAGTCTCTTCCACTTTTCTGCCTGGGACTTGGGCACACCTCCCTGTTTAGAGGCACCTGCATCCAGTTTGCCCTTCCCTAGAGAGAAGCAGAATGGAAAGACCTGGGCGAGGGGCTTTCAGCATTCGGTAGCACATTCAGAGCTAGTGAGGAGTTCCTTGGGCAAGTCATGTACCTTGGCTTCCTCCTCTATAAGCTTGGCACTCGGGAGACTGCTGTGAGGTTAATTTAGGTAAAAGGAATGCACGTAACCCAGTGCCAGACGCACCGAAGGCACACAAACCTTTTTCTTCACTATATATCAGTATCTCTCTCCATGAAACTGACTAATACCAACAAGACAAATACAACCTGATCTATTGTCCAGATGGCAGTTCACCAAGAGTTGGACCAGAAGTTCTTTTAGTGCTAATGTCGAAAGATGTGAGGGCACTGCAACCCAGTCTGTTCTCTTCCCTACGTCTCTTTCTTTGGGAAATCTCTTTGTTGTTCTTACTGTTTGGGTTGTGCTGCTGTTTTCTACACGAAGTTCTGCTTAGGACAACGACACTTGGCTATTAAACACTAACAGTGGAAGCCTTGAATGATGATAACCCTTAATATTGAGTTCCAGTTCATTGATCACATCCTATTAATTGATCACATTGTCCTCCTTTTAGAAGAAAACAACAAATAGGCCGAGAGGGGTCCTGCAGTGGCCTGATAGAGGCAGATTCAGAACTTTCCCGCAACAAGCAACCTAACACTTTAGAATGGCAGGGGAGCGTCACACGTCCAAGCACTTCCTCCAGTGTTTGTTGAAGAAATGGCCATCGTGCCATCGTTCGGCAGCTCTTCTCTGTTCCTCTCTCTCCCTGGAGACTAAGAAGGTGATGGGACCCCTCTTCACTGGCCTGTTGAAAGAGGCGTTGAAACAAGTATCCTTCACGAAGCGGGGTTGATATTTCTGCTTTCATCTCTATACCGTCCCTCTAGTGTTTTTAGTGTGTTATATGACACTTTCCATTTTCTCTACTATCTAAATTCCATTGCTGAGGGTGCCCCTGCAGTGTTTTATTCAGAAATAGGACTATTGTCACTGAGGAAAGGTGGATATGAATTTACAATGGGTTTTTCCCCCTTCGTGTTGTTCATGGTTATCTTAATATTTCTCTTGATCTAAAGTAGAATAACCAATTTTATCAAACACTAACTTCTTAAAGTCTGAAATATGCGAACTGTTTTCTTTGAAGGAAGCATTTCCAACAAAATTAGTAAATACTTCGATATAAGGCTAACATGATTATCCTGGTATTTATACTTAAATCAAAAGTAAAATGCCAAAATCACAGGAATGTTAAAAGCTAAATCTAATTTGATCCCAACAGCATTTCATAAAAGAAGGCTTTTAGCTATACATTGAGTGGGGCTTTTTTTTTTTTAATGAAAAGGAAAAAATGATTTATTTCAATAAGAGAGATGTCATCAGTTGCTATTTAGAAAATAATGGTTCAAATTATTTCATCTGACTCAAGTGTCATTGAATTATGTCACATGCAATTTGTTATTGAGTGAGAAAAAAGCAATTATGGCCCATTTCCCTCCTGACCATTAATTTCCTGGCTCTAGGTAGGAAAAAAAAATTGTGTCCAGAGGAAAGGAATTCTATCAATTGCAATTTAAGTAGCAATGTTTTATTGCAATGCATTCTAGGTAACATTGTATACAGAGTCAGATGTAGCAATAAAACAGTGTATTTGTTCATTGTTGTTTTATGCTTATGTAATAATGCAATAAAAATTTAAGAGCTTGTTTGTTCTCTATAAGAGTTTTTACTTACCCATCTCTTCCAAGGGATGCTATTCTTTTATCCCTTTAGAAGAAATCATTTTAGGACACTAAAGTGTTCGTGGTGGTGAGATGGTTTGTGCTTTCTTTCATGTCTGTGAGCCATCTGGAAGCCACATTTAAGTGTTTAATGTCCCTGCATTGCACACAGTGTTTTTGTCTATGACCCAGGTCATTAACCCAGGAAAAAGCCAGTAGATTAACTACTGCCTTCAGTTTCACCCGCCTCTGCAAAACTCTGCTCACCAGAATGATTGGGGAAACATCAATGAGTTGACTGCTGGGTTTTGGGAAATACACAGATAATAATTAAAAAAAAAAAAAAAGCCCTAACCATGGACTGTAGACATCAATGTTAGAATATACCTGTCTGTGACCCAGGCAGAAACAGCAATTTAAAGAACACAGTATAGTAACTGCTGCTGATGTTCAAAATCACTGCTTAAATGGCCATGTGGATGCTTCTCGCTGCATTTAAAGCACAAGCCCTCCAAACACAGTAGAGACGGTATATAACAAGGTTATTACTAAACATTTAAACCTGGGAGATTTTGTAAAGTAAAGCAGTAAGGTCAGGATTAAGCTTAAATTCAAGCGTAGAAGGATTCTGAGTTCATGTGTTAGCACAAGGAGCTTTATAAATATTAGGGCAGTTTCAGAGACATGGCTAAGCCCCTTGTTTGAATGTGATGAATAGCAATGGGGTTTTCAGAAATCACCTGGCTGGTTATCCTCCACATCATACTATATAATGATATATAAAATCATACTATATAATAGTTCTAGAATTAGATGACTTATTGCAAAGATACTGTATCTGGCAATAGCCTGTAAAATGGTGCTATCTGAACTACATTTCTGTTAAGCATGAGTTTGGGGGCCTTAATGCCAAATATGAGACGTACCATGTGGGGAGGTACTTGGTAAATTGAAACATGCAGATGTTATTATTGATAAGAACTCTCGGTCCCCAGTAAAATGCAAGATTATGTTCTATTCATGTTCTGAAATGTGTCTGAGTCTCTCTATTGTGGACCCGTCAGTTCACAAAGTGTACAGAACAGTCCAGTGGACACTGCGCCGCAGGCAAAGTGGGAAGCCGTTGTGTTCCCTCTCCTGTCCGGCAGGAAAGGGACCCTTTGGCTGCCCAGGGGCCTTGCTGGCAGCACCGAGGGAGCACGGATTTGTCGGTGGGGAAGCAATGAAGATGCTAAGGTTTGCCTTGTGGTTCCCTTTCCCCAGGGCACCTGGATGACGACGGATTACCCCACGGGTTCTGTACAGTCACCTACTCCTCCACGGACAGATTTGAGGGGAACTTTGTTCACGGAGAAAAAAACGGACGGGGGAAGTTCTTCTTCTTTGATGGCAGGTAGCATTCAGAGTTTTGTTTTGTTATGTTGGGGGGTGCTAATGTTATGTTGGGGGGTGTTCACCAAATTACTTTATTTGGAGGAATGATACAAATGAAATAATGTAAGTGGATGTGCTGGTGCAGCTTACAGAAAACGTCAAAGGAACCCCAACACACATGCATGCACTGCTTTGGGGACCAGGGAAGAGTCACCCCCTGTGGTCATGGGGAAGCCAGCCTAAGGCTTAGCTCTGTCATCACTGCCTCCTGGGGTGTGCTTGTCAAAGAGAGACTTTGCGGTGAGGGGCCCCCACCTCGCACAAGGTGGTGAGGTAGTCGCTCAGTTGTTTGATGGATCTCATCTACTCAGGTAATGAGTCTCAATGAAACCACACAGTAGGGTTGCTTATGTCAGGGGCCGGTCTGTGCATGGCCAGCATTGACCGACTCACGCTTTTCCCCACGTGTACTGCACACTCCATTGCATTCAGCCCGCCCTCTTAGTCCTCACGGTCTGGCTTCTATTCTGAAGGAAGATTCAGCCACCTGGTTGGTTCTGCAGCTTCACCAGTTTCTCAGCATGTTCCCTCTCCTCATGAGATTGGTCAAGAAAACATGTAGCAAAGGTCTGCAAAGCCACATAATCGTGGTCCAAGCACGAACAGGTAGATGCAGGAGGTGGACAGCTCTGGCCTCACAGGGCTGTAAACGCCTGTCTGGGGATAACTGCTCTTTCTGTGTGATTCCTTCTCTTGTGATCGCAGGTAAACTGGCCAGAGGGAAACATTTCCTATTTCCTCCTTTTCTTATTTCCATAACAGTTTAGTTATTGCTCTCTTCTGGATAGTGTCTCTTTTTACCTCATGTTGCAATTATTCTTTTATTTATTCAGCAAATATAATTTATGCCAATGTCTTATTTCTCCTACAGAACAGAGGTTTCCTTGCGGGCAGAATCTTATGGTTCATCTCCTATGCTTCATAGCACTTTCCCTTAATTGGATACTTTAAAAAAATTCTTGCTGAGTGAGTGTGGGAGCTGAGAGAGAGTCGAATTCACCCAGAACACACACACACACACACACACACACACACACACACACTCATGCTTTAAATCAGGTAGTTTGATGATCAGAGCAAGTAACTGACTGGCTCTGAAAAAACAGCCCAGCAGGTTTGGTTGAATTTCGTGTTGGTTACCTGATTGCTTCACAGACCAAATACACAGAGCACTGACGGGCAGGACCCAGCTTCTGAGCCGTAGCCAAGAACGAGCTATATGTGAGCGCCACAATACCGACCCCTCAGCCCGTGGGCCTGACATTTCCCCAGCACCTCCCTTCCTCTGTCAAGCTCCTCACTTCTAGCTCCAAGCACCTCCCTCCAGGCACCCAGTGTGTCTTACAAATGCAGTAATTTGCATGTGTGCCATGGCATGAAAAAAACGGAAGCACTAGATCAGGTTTAAGCACGAGGCCAATAGCTATCTCCAGGACAGGAATAACAGCCTATGGGATAGAAATAAATAACCTTTGTTAGCTTCCTTCAAATAGACGGGGACTAATGCCTTGAGGGGAGGTCAGTATCATGCTTTTATGACATATGACGAAGCGGTATGGTGACAGGTTCTCATCACCTTCTTTCTTAAGGCCACTACTGACATGTTAAGAGACACCTGCGAAAAAGATTCAGTGTAAAAATTAATGAGTTAGTCTAGTCTTCTGACTGGAACAAAGGACGTGCGACTGATTAGGTCTTTCTAAGGGGGATGCAGGCTTTGGTCCTGGAGAACTCAGTTGTTTCTACAGGAAGCAGCACCTTAATTTATAGTTGTCTATTCATTTTTTTCCCTATTGCCCCTCCCAATTTTTAGGGTCTGATACGCTAGGTAAAATAAAACGGGGACCCTACACCTTTCCTGCCAGTCAGGAGGCTTTGGTATGGAAAGAATTTCCCCCAAAAGGCTGAGATCAAGGTTTTAAAATAACAGGGGAGGAAACAAAAAGTTTCTATTAGAGTTTTAAAAAGTTGTTCAAACCTGTAGTACTTGCTTGCGTTCCTATCAAAGGGTTTGTTTGCAATTGTGGAACCTGTGTTTGCAAAATCACAAAGTGTGGCGATAAAAGATTTAGACCCGTACATCCTAATCTTATATATTAATAAAACCTGAACCCAACTGTGTGATGTTTTTAAACTACTTTATTGAGGTATGATTCTCATGCAAAAAGCTGTACATATTTAATGTATACAACAAGAGGAGTTTGGAGTTAAATATATGTCCATGAAACTGTCACCATAATCGATGCCATTAACTAGGTGTGTGATTCATGGGACGGTTTCACACAAATATGAATTTATATCAAGAAAATTCCAGAATCAATTTTTCCCTTAACATAGATTATGATAAACCCAAATAAGGATTTTAAATATTAAGATCACCAGGAAAATGGCCCTGTTAAATTTTTTAACCAAGTTCCTAGATAGAAGCAGAATATTTTATTTTGTTTTTAAATTACATGTGTGGCAAATGCTTGGTTAGGATTAAAAATTTCAAGAAATACAGAAGTGTAAAAAGTGAATGTGTTCCCCTTTTGTTCAACCTCATCCCCATGTCACAGAGGTAACCACTATTGGCAAAGAATTTAAGCATCTTAATTAAATATTTTCAAGGCAAAATAAGAAATAAATATCTACTTCTAAATCTCTAAATTAAGTTTAAATAGCCAAAATGTACACTGTTTACCTTTGTACTACTGTCTCAACTTCAGAATGTTTGCTAGTTTTAAGATCTTGATCAACAGTTACTCTTTCCTTCATTATATGATAAAATGTAACACAAAAGAGCTAAGTTATTACAAACTGCTTATCAAGTCAGAAATCTCAAGTCAGACTACTCATCCTTTACCAGACAGTTTATCACACAAATGAGGAATGAATGTGAAAATTGACCCTTAATTTGAAAATTGTCTTTTCAAGCAGCTATTGTTTCCTATTTTTCCCTCTTATTAAAGGAAAGAAAAAAATCATCCTAAAATTAGATTATTGGGACTTACCGTCCGCTCTGGTCCTGAGGTAGACATTTATGCAGCGGGGCGAAAGGAAGTTTGGGGCTTTGTTGGCTCTGCAGTGATTCGTGGAGCACTGTGGGGTATTATTAAAATGTTTAGTATGCAAAATACTTTGATATACACATCTCAAATTTTTATACTAATCCCTGATTCTGGATGTTTATTATATTTTTTCCCTTAATTGTTCTCATTTCAACCAAGATTTATGGATGTAAAGACAATTTAGCAGGACTTCTCAATATCTTAGAATGGTTACAAGGAAGTGATATTTTAATGCAGATTGGCTTCGGGCTGTGTAATATTAGGGAAACGTGCGGGTTTTAGCTTGGATACTAAGTAGAGATAATTCATTCAGTTTTATTTTTTTTATGTTGTTTTGTCTTCTCCTTATGAGCCAATTAGATTTCAAAGTATTATTTACTGCTCATGACTTCACTTTCCTGTGTGCTCACCATTTTCTGATGTTGATTTGCTACATTAATGTGTCTGGCTAAAAGAGCTCCTTGTAGCTTATCATCAGCCAAGTAACGTAAGCAAGGTTGTGCATCTGATGAGCCTGAAGAAAGCTGATGTTATTCCAGGTGACAGGTCCATGCAGGATTTCTTGTGTTTGCTTTTCAGAAAGTGCTTGCTCACATTTCAGAGAAATTGGAGATAGAATGGACTTCTGAAATCATGTATTCCAACCTCCCACACAAGGCAAAAAAAAAGGTCCCTTCTCTATTCCTGACAGTCATCCAGCTTTTGTTGGAACCAGGCTCAACAAATACATTTATCTGTATTCTAATGAACAGTGCTGATTAAGGCAAATATTTTCATGACATACAAGAAGGAAGGGAGTGGAAAAGAAGTGGATAACTGAATACTTTTCATCTGTTCAATATGGGACATGTTGCCTTCATATAATCTGGGAAGTCGGTTCTATAGTCCTATTTTACATATGAAGACACTGAGGCACAGAGTGGCGAAGTAACTTACCCAAGTCCCCCTAGTTAGTAAGGGTTGGAGCTGAGATTCAAGGGCAGAGCCACCCCTCTTCTCACTACATCTACTGCTCTCCTGTAACGAGACCCGAGGAAATATTTCTGATCCTGACAACTGTGCTTCCATGCTTTAACTTTACTTGAGGTCACTCATTAGGTATAATTGTGAGAAATTCAAAGGAGTCCTGGGATGAATTCAGTTAGTTTCTGGTAGGAGTTTGAACAACTTGGTAGGAGTTTGGCAGTTCGATGGAAGGGTTTCCTGAGGAACAACTCAGAGGGGCCCTGCTCTGGCGATGCGGCCTCTTCCTCATTTGTAAAATGCAGATAATCACGCCTACTTCTGAGTTGTTGCGAGGACCAAATGAGAAAACCTGCAAAGACCTTGCAGAGTGAATAACACCTAGTAGGCGTTCACAGGAAATTGTGGATTTTTTTCCTTCTCTTACTCTATTATCTGCGTTTTTCCGGCTTTATTGCGATATAATTCACATATAACACATGTAAGTTTAAGGTGTTTAGTGTGATTTGATACATGTATATATTGAGAAATTGTTACTTCACACATAATTAACATTTTTGTGTGTATGGTGCTAATATTTAAGATCTGTTCTCGTAACCAGTTTTAAGTATATGACGCAGTGTTGTTAATTAAAGTCAGCAAGTGGTACCTTAGAGCCCCAAACTTATTCCTCTTACAGCTACAAGGCTGTGCCCTTTGGAATAGAGTCAACAGAATTGTAACAGCTAAATACGATGTCAGAGGGGTAGTAGATTGGGGGAGAGAGGTTATCACTTTGCGAGACGTGTAAATGTCTAACTATTACATTGTTTTGTACACCTGAAACTAATAAAAAGAAATCCTTAACTTAAACAAACAAACAAACGAAAGGTCTGTAGCCTTTGGCCAACATCTCACCATTTCCTCTGCCCGCCCCCCCCGCCCCCATCCTCTGTAACCACCATTCTACTCTCTATTTCTGTGAGTTGGGCCTTTTTAGATTCCACGTGTAAGTGATGACACGTAGTGTTTGTCTATCTCTGTCTGACTTATTTTAGTTAGCACAGTGCCTTCCAGGTCAAGGATGGATTATTATTATCTTTTATCATTGTTGTCAGTGTTATTATTAGTTGATAGCAGTGCTGGCAGCATTTTCTCAGGGTTTGTTTTCAGAGAGCAAAACTCAATTTCACTAATTGCTTCTCAAATATTCCTCTGTCCTCTCAAGACTTTATAAGAATCAGATCCCACAGGCTCCTAGACCTTCTGGGAGAGGGTAAAAACCTTTGCAGGTGGACAGCACGTGTTACACAAAAGCTTTGGCAGTCTCCTCTCCACTGCCATCACACCGGGGAAGAAGCTGAAGCTTCTGGCTGGATAGAGCCCTAGCAGACATTCCTGTTCTTTACTTAGTTTCAAGTATTTTAAGAGATAATATATATTGTCATATAAAATCATTCCTAAAACAATGTTTTAATACTAAAAATCACTATTTAATTTGGTTAGAGATGGGAATTTAAAGTGGAATTATGATTCATTTAAAATTTCCCTCTTGGTTCTTACATCGCTTTACCTTTTACTGCCCGAGAGGGAGGGAACTCATGGGGGCGGGGAGGGAATAGAGTGTATGCCCCTGAGGTGGAAAGCCCAAAACTTTCTAGATCCCAAAACTAGGAAGAAGAAGCCAAAGCTGCTAAGTGTCCTCAGACCACTTTTGTGTATTCAGATATTAAAGAGAATTTTAAAATGAAAATACAGTAATATTTGCATAGAATGCAGATGTGTCAGTCTAGGTAAAAGAGAATGTGACCCATACATTTTTTTTTCTGAATATCCTCAGGGATTTTAAAAGTTTGATTATATGTGTTTTAAGGAAAGAAGCAAGGAAAACATACATGGAAGCTAAGATATATAGAGGTGTGCTTACAGCCCATGAATAAACTAACGTGAGCAGAAAATTCTAGAGCAGGAGTCAGCAAACTTTTTCTGTATAGGGTGAGACAGTACAAAAGCAAACTTTTTCTGTATAGGGTGAGGCTCCTCAGACCACATAGAATCTCTGCTGCAACTATTCAACTCTGCTGTTGTAATATGAAAGCAGCCATAGCGGATACAGGAAGGAATGTACATGGCTGTGTTCCAATAAAACTCTGTTTACAAAAACAGATAACAGGCCATGGCTTGCCAGCCTCCTCTGGCTGAGGAAGAAGTTGGAAAGAAAGGAAGCGCCCTTAACACCAGACTGAGAAGCTTTTCTTTTATTTCCCCCCATAACAGAGGATTTCAAAGCCTTATCATTTTCACTGCTCTGGAGAACCCGTTGGGATCACTTGCCCCCTTTGTCATCAGATCCCATCCAAGCCACCATAAAAATTTGCCAAAATAATGCAGTTAAGTTTTGCTCTCCAGTGCCATAAGAATTTCCATTTGGGTATCTTCCATCTGTTGAGCTAAGAGGAAATGTCAGTTTGTTCTTAGTATTATGGTAAAAATAAGGATGGGCTCCACTGCCAGGGGGGTGGAACAAGCTACTGGATATGGTGGAATATGTGCAGGTCCATATGATTGTTTAACTGATTCACAAGACCCATGCCTTGTAGATTTGATCATGAACCTGGGACATACTGGCAGACTAGTCCATCCGGGAATAACTCCACCCAACACACAATTCAATTTTCAGAGCTGCTGAGAATCCAAAGTTAACCCAGTTTTCACAAATAAATATCCAGGACACCCACTGAAAATGGTATGGCAGATAAACAATGAAAAAATATATTGGTATAACGATGTCCCATCCAATATTTGGGACATATTTATACGAAAAATTTATTCGCTATTTATCTGAAATTTAAACTTAACTGAGCCTCCTGCATTTTCTCTGGCAGTCCTAACAATGAAGATACAGGATTAGTTTTTTGCACTATTTATTGCATCATTATGTCAGTTGATTAGTTATCCTTCAGCAAGGCTGTTCTCTTTTTTAATTAATTGTGGGAGTCTAATGACAGTCGAATCTCATTAATTCCAACCTCACTGATTTAGAATTTTGATTATTTATGCAAAGCTTCTGCTGAAATGTACTTTAAAATAAGCCTATTTGTCATTGATAGTACAAACAAAAGCGAAAGAGAACTATTTATCTCCTTGGAAGACTACAAATAGTGTAATTACAATGTAATCAGAAGCTATTGTCATTTAGACTGTATGTTTCATTTAATAATTACAGATCATTCTGTCATTTATTGAAGCAAGCCAAGACTTGACCAGGCAGAGTCAGGTGCAGCCACCTAAGTCCCCCTAGCCCTTGCATCCCACCTGTCCCCGGTACACGGTGTGTGCCAGTCTCTCCTGTTTGATGGTGTTGGTTTTGTTCATTGGGCTTTCTAGAACCTCACTACTTAGAAGGTACCCTATAAATGTGTGTTAGGTGGGTTAGTGAATGAGTGCTATCTGTACCTGGTAACATAATCAAAGTGTCTTTGTTGCTACACATCTTACATTTTATATTTAAAAAGATAAATTTGAGCTGGTGTCCCCCTCATTCCAAATTTCAGTCCATAAAGAGAGTTTTTGGTAAAGTTAGTTCCATTGCATAATGGCCTGCGTGAGCCTAACACTGAAAACATGTTATTGAAATTCTGCAAGTGTTTTATGAGGAGAGAAAGAGAGAGAGGTGCTTGTAAAATCACCATGAGCACCCCTCTCTTCTATGCTAGGATCGTGGGTCTCAAACATTATCCGGCCGCTAATGATGTACAAGTAAATAAGGTTTAGCCTGCAATCCTCCTTACTTGCTCCCATTTTCCATGATCATGTACACACATACACACACATACACACACGCACCAATTATGGCTGTCACTGACAATATATTAATGATTTCAAACAAATATGTAGGCATTTACACATGCTAAACCGCATTTGTATTATTGGAGACCACTTTAACTATATGCAAGCCAACTGAAAGATCCTTGGGTCTACCAGTGGACTCTGGACCACTTGTGAGGGAAATTAGGCCTGAGTGGCTTATATGGGGAAAGCGTGACACCAGAATCTCTATTGCCAGGGAATGGTCAGCATCTAGTCTTAGAGACATACTCAGATGAGGCTTGTTCTCAGTTTCTATCTGTGGCTTCTTTCTTCTCTATTTCCTCCAGCAGAGAAAATGCATTCATAGGAACCAGGGGATTAAGAATGAAATCTCCCTGTATGTTCATAATCCCACCCACATTTCAGGAGTATTTTTCCCAGAAATCTAGGAGAATTCAGGAGGGTGATCAGGGGCTTTTGGATGTGAGCTGACTCATGGTCTGACGACTGCCTGTGTGCTTCCTTGTCTCACAGCACCCTGGAGGGCTACTATGTGGACGACGCCCTGCAGGGCCAGGGTGTTTACACGTATGAGGATGGCGGCGTTCTCCAGGGCTCCTATGTGGATGGAGAGCTGAATGGTCCGGCTCAGGAATACGACACAGACGGGAGACTGATCTTCAAGGGACAATATAAAGATAATATTCGGCACGGAGTATGCTGGATATATTTCCCAGTAAGCCTTGCGATGGGACATTTTGCTGGAAAATAGCATGTTTTAAGACAATGCTTTGACTCTTCACAATAAAGAGTAAAATGTATTCTCTACATCAGCAAATGTGAAGCCGTGAATGTTGAGTCACAGTAGCTGAAGCCAACAGTTCAAGGGCTATGTCCTGTCAGTGACTTAGATTGCCAGTCCTTCCACCTTCCATGAGTTTCTTTTCAGTTGGTTTGGAAAGGGATGATTCAGGGATGACTAAAACAAACTGAGACCAATTGGTTGTATTGCGTACCACTAATGAAGACAAAAATACAGAACTTTTAAACAATATTTCTTTGATTTACTATAGAAAGAGATGGTGGAATATTTCATAGTTGCATTTAATTTCATTCTGTTTCTCATATGCAAAAACTAATCCAGCAATTCCCCATCTTTTTGGACTTACTACACTGTAGTTACTTGATTTTACAATTTTATTGTTTAATAAGGTGATTTGTGGTTTATATTGCTTAAATTGATTAAAATTAACTTGGCTTTGAGTATTTGATAACATTTTATGATATGTCTGGAGTTTACTAGAGCAAAAAGATGTGGCAAAAACCATAATTGGGAATTAATGCTGTAAATTTTGTTTGCATTTCAAACATCCCATCTGTTGTTAGTAAATTTCCAGAAAATGTTTCAGAAAATCGACCTTAGAAAATATTTTATCTAATATTTTATTGTATCTAGAGCTTCAGTCGAAATATATTTTTCCTTACTCTGAACCCTATCTTCCTATGATTAAAAAGTATTAATAAAAACAAAGTATTTATTACATGTAGAACAAGACAAGTAGTCCCAGCCAGATCTACTTATCCATTATTGTTCTTAAAAAATGTTATACTCTGGGAACAGGGCATAATCAAAGAACATAGTAAAACATTTTAAAAACATTTTCTAAAGCATTTACACATCCTCTCGATAGGATCTGCAACAGATCAGAAGTCCTTTCAGTCACTGCCTAGAAGGAGCGAGAAGAGGGCTGTGGTGGGGGCCACTTACTCATTTAGAAAGACCTGAAGCTTCCTTGCTTCATGAGTACGCGGGGTGAACTTCTTGCCGCTGATAGGACAGTGATTCTTGAAGTCAGGAGAAGTGGAACTCTGCGTGAGGATGTGTGTGAGAAAGAGGCAAAATGTGGTTTCGCAGATTCTCCCACTACCTGTCATTTTACTTGTGACTATGATCAACTAAGTCCCTAGAGATCAAAGATGCACTGACCGAATGGATCCACCTTCCTCTTTGTAGTTGCATTTTGAAACCTAAATGGGCAGCTACATTTTAGCCTTTAGCCTTAGTAGCTTTTTTTTACTTATTTATTTTCTTCAGTTTCAGCTGACGTTCAAGATTATTTTATATTAGTTTCAGCTGTACAGCATAATGGTTAGACATTTATATAATGTATGCAGTGATCCCCCGATTAATCATTATCTTATTAAACGCGAAGAGAAGACTCTGCCATGGGAAGGAAACATTGGGGAGTTATAAGCTGTCAAATTAATGTGGTTGAGAACAATAGCCTTCTCTCCAGTGGCTCTTGGCAGTGGAGGGGGCTAATCCCACCCCTTTGCTCTCTGGATTCAGAATCAACTAAGAAGCAGGCAGAGGTGTCAGGGATAACAGTGTGGGTTTTATTATGGCAGTGTTGGATTGGAGAGGTGGTGTGGGCTCCTACCTTCCCCTCTGAACCGAACATCTGGACCAGCTGCAGACAGAGCAACTAGAAAGCTGCAGATTTCCCCTGGGGAAGCAGGATCTCCCTGGGGGAGCTCCCCTAAGGGGAGGACAGTAGTGGAGAGGTAAACAGGTGTACCCATGGGCACTGCCAGTTCCCAGGCCCCTGGAGACGGTGAGCAAACATGCAGCAGGACACATGGGAGCAGCAGGCTTTCTCCTGTTCTAACCCCAACCCAATAGCGAGATGGGTGTCAGTGGGTGTCAGACTCTGCCTTCTCACTAATGAGTTCTCCTCTCAAGAGAAGGAGCCACTGGGCAGAGGAGAGAAAACGGCTTCTTCCCCAACCCTCCCTGACACCGCAGACGAGGAAGTTTCTGTTACCTGGGGTCAAAGCAGAAACAAGGGGAGGAAAAACTACTGATTCTCCCTGCAGTATTTATAAGCTCACTCTATGGACAGCTTCTTTTTTTCAAAATTTTACCCTGGGACAGGGCGGTCAAGTTTTTAATTAAAAATTCATAACCCCTTTTGGAAATAAAAGTAGAATCTCTGCTTTATTATTCTAGACAAATAAATTCACTTGCCCCCAAAACCAGAAGTTTAAAGCATGTAAGGGAAAAAAAATGTAAGACCCTAGAAAGGCAGAATAAACAGCACCGCTGATGGCTTATATTCGTTTGGGCATATAAGAAGCACAAAAGCTCTAACACCCTTCAGCTAAATAGCCACGGAAGCCTGAAGGCAGGTCTTGCAGAAAGCGTCAGACCCTTTTATGCTGGGTTATTAAGAATTAACTCGGGGAGGAGGAAGCTGTAATTGATCCCTAATGCACTTTCTCCGTGAAAAAACACTTCCAAGTATTTTTCTTTCTATGAAGTGCTGTGGTTCGTTTTTTAGTTTATAACCTTTTTTTCTCCAAAGAGCAATTAGATTCAGGGAATTGCAGAAATCATGTACCCGATGTTATTCGTTCCTGCTGGCTTTCAGTAAGCAGCATTTTTGGGATCACTGAGAAATCATCCTCCATCACTGACTCTGAGTAGCTGCTCCTAGAACCTCTGAGTTGGGGAAATAACCAAGCTTTTAGAAGATATCCTAGTATTACTATTGTTACATCAAATCCATAGAGGTCTTAGAATTTCAAAGTTATATCATAAGGACCTTCTGGTGGGGGGAAGGAGACAACTCTTGCAGTCTAGATTAGATTATTTTGTGATTATTTATTAGGTTGGTGCAAAAGTAATTGCAGTTTAAAAGGTTAAAAATAATTGCAAAAACCACAATTACTTTTGCACCAACCTAATATTAGATTATTTTTCGGTATTCCAAGTCACTTCAAAAAGTATTTATGGATCGGGAGCATTTGAGATCTTGCTCCTTGCCATATTTCATCAGTTTAGCTCAATATTAGGTTGGTGCAAAAGTAATTGTGGGTTAAAAATATAATTGCAAAAACCACAATTACTTTTGCACCAACCTAATAAACTTATAAAAAATTACAAATATATATATATGTATGTATATGTATATAGATTACCTTCTGTGTCCCTAGCACTTACCAGGATATAGAATTCTATGACAGCCTCTGCCCTAAAGCATTTAATGACCCTTAGGAATGAAGTAAGTGACAATTAAACAGGAAGCACAGCTGGCTTCTCTCCTGGAAAGAGGCAGGAGGGAGCAGTAAATCAAGAAGATTGGGAAGGAAGAAGTGATGGGGAAGGGAGTGGAATTTAGTTGATCTTTTTTCACTTTTTCTTCTAACTCCCAAAAAAGTGATGGTACAGGATTCTCAGAAAGGTAGTGTCCAGAAGACCTTTTTGTTTATCTCCTAGAAAATGCAGACAACTCTCTTCACTCACATACACTAAATTAATTCTTACATACATTTGAACTAAAGATTTTCCCAACAGACAGGCAATCCAAAATACAACATTGAGAAGTGAAATCGTATGAATAGTGGGTCAGACTGTCTTGCCACAGAGCCTCATCATATCTGGTATTGGCCCAAAGTAACACGTAGTTACATTTCCTTTAAATGTTTGTAACTAATATTACAAATATGACATATTTGTTTCTTAGATCATAAACCAAGATAGAGTATCAGTAACTTGTGCAGGATTATAAATGGCAACTCAATCTCTGACTGTAAATCAGGCCTCTCTGCCCCTCTGCATATAACTTCTAGAAGTTTATCCATATGGGGCTGGATAGGGAGATAGGCATCATGGGTTTTGCACTCCTTTGAAAAGTTCTGAGTTCTTAAACTGTTACGATCCATATTAGTGCTATGAACCATGGGAGTACAGAAGAGAAATTTCTTGAAATGCATGTCATAGAGATAAATACTATATATAACCTTCTCTGGGTTTTGGTTTCTCCCATTAGGATGGAGGCAGCCTTGTAGGAGAAGTAAATGAAGACGGGGAGATGACTGGAGAGAAGGTAGCTTATGTGTACCCCGATGAGAGGACTGCACTGTATGGAAAATTCATCGATGGAGAGATGATAGAAGGAAAGCTGGCTACCCTGGTGTCCACTGACGAAGGAAGGCCCCACTTTCAACTGACGCCCGGAAGTAAGTGGAATCTGCTTCAGGGGGGCTGCTCTAATTCCAAAGCAGTTTGTTAGGGCTTATATGAGAGAAGTTCATTTCTTCGTCTAGTCCACTTTTATCAGCTTTGCTGCATAAAAGACACCTCAACACCTCAAAAGTTTACCACAGCAAACGCAAATCTGCTGACCAGCTCGTCCCGGCGGGGCTTGGCTGGACCAGGGTAGCCCTGAAGCTTTTAGTCAGGTTTTAGTCTGCGCTGTATGTCTTCATTCTAGGGCCCAGTTGGAAGGGACAGTGGCAACCTGTGTCAAGATCTTCTCAGGTGGGTCACAGGAGGCCAGAGCATGAGCAGACACCTGTGATGCCTCTTAAAGCCTCAACTTGGAACTGACACAATGTCACTTTCACCCACGTTTCATTGGTCAAAGCAAAGTCACATGGTGAAGCCAAACATCAGTGGGGCAGTGAAATATACACCAGGCACTTTCACAGCAGATGCTGAAAAGTCACATGACAAGGGTATAGCTGCATAATTCAAATACAGGGAACGAGTAAAGAAATGACAGCAGTAATCCAATCAATTTCAAACATGATATTTCAGAAAAAAACGGAACTACAGATTAATAACATTAAAGAATCAAATTAGGCTGATCTCCAAATTGGTACAAATTGTAAAGCTGACTCAGCTTGAGCTCTGATTGGGAAAAATACATGCATATTGGGATCCCTGCCCTCTTCAGAACCTGGCATCTGCCTGGAGTACACACTTGATACATGAGTGAGCCCCCTGGAATCCATATTAGGAAAAAAATCCTATTTCCTTTTAGAAGTACAGTAGAGTACACAAAACATTTTTTTCTGATTATAAAATTTTATATTGTAAAAAATCTGGAAAATAGATAAGGAAAAAAAAAATCAAGACTTTTTTGAGTATTTTGAGTGGTACCACATAGGAAAGCTGTTTGAGTTGGTCTGATTCCTTGAAAACAGTATATGCATGTATTTCCAATCCAAGTTAAGCTATAAAGAGAGAAACAAGAACAGATAATAAATGTAGGCATTAAGGGGCCTAAATAATCTTTAGCTATTTGTGATCTGAAGGAGACTCTCCAAAGGGAGATTTTGTCCAAAAATAGAACATATGGAACTTTACATTTAGGTCCAACTTGGGTTGTTTTAAATATCTCTTTTTTTTTTTTTTTTTTTTGTTAAAAATTGAGGCCATCTAAATGCAATGTGGGGTTCTGGGTTGGGTCTTGGAAGAGAAAAAAAATTATGGAAAAACTGGTGAAATCTGAAGAAAGCCTGGAGTTTAGTTAATAGTAATATAGCTATGTTGGTCTCTTTATTTTGACAAACATGCCATGTAACATAAGAAGTTAACATTAGGAGAAACCATGAGGGGTGTTTGAACTCTACACTATCTTTGCAACTTTTCTGTAAATTTAAAATCATTCCCAAATCAAAAGGCTGTTTGTTGTTGTTTTTTAAGTGCGACAGCAATCGTTGAACTTCACACTCTAATATCTGTGCTGTTCACGTATGTTCCGAAAGGAGACATGTTATAATGTTCAGAAATGAGGAGACTCAGGCCAGGGGAGGATCCCAATGGGTGATGCAAATTTTAAAACTTCAGAAGTGGCAGCATTTTTAGTGGCAAGATCCTTGAACTTCAGAGTCACTTAATTTGTGAAGAGGGTAAAGGGGGTCAAATATATGGTGACAGAAGGAGACTAGACTTTGGGTGGTAAACACACAATACAGTAGACAGATACTATATTATAAAGTTGTGCACCTGAAACTTATATAACATTATTAACCAATGTTACCCCAATAAATTTCATTAAAATTTAGAAAGGAATAAATAATGACAATGGGGAGAAAAGAATCACTTAATTTGAGTCTCAGCTCCAACATTTACTGTATTATATTTTGGGGCAAGTTACTTTTATTTATCCTTTTGGAACTGTTTCTTCATTGTAAAATACAGATCTTGGCACCTACCATAAAATATCATAATGAAAGTTCTTGTTACTACATTCTTCTTGGTATTAGTAAAAAATAGATTTTGGAAAGTCAGAGTAATCATTCTTAGGGGAATGATGGTTTTGCTTAGAACCCCTGGTTGCAAATAACGAACATCCTCTTCAAACTACCGTAAGGCAAACAAAAACAGGGCAGGGGAGTGGGGTGGAGAGTTCACTGTCAAGATTCTGGCAGGTCTCAGCTATTTTAAGGACTGATGAACAATTCGGGTTTCAGAAGGGTCAGAAGCCATGGCTGTTTTGGATGACTCAAAAGAAGCCATGCACAAATCTTTAGCGTGCTGCCACTTTTGCTTCTCTCCCTAATTCTCTCTTCCAGTTACATTTATTGACCTGCTGATCAGCCAATAGATCAGGTCTTACAGGGTCATGTGGCCATCTGGCCCAATGGTCAGGGAAGGAGAAGGAAAACGGAATGCAAATACCTCTCCTGAAATATTCCTGACCTCTCCCCCCACACCCTTTCTTTCTCCTTAGATTTTTGTAACCACAGATCGCTTCCAGGTCTTCACTTTCTTCTTGCTGATTTCTTTACCATGCCTCTGGCTGGAATTGCTTCTCTCCTTATCTCCACAAAGGAAGTCCTGTCCCTGGCTCATTCCTATTCCAGCTTTAAGGCTTGGCTCACCTCTTAGAATCAATGTTGGTCAAGTGAATAAATGAATTCTAGCCAAAGATCCTAGTATAAACTATAGAGAAAAGGAGGAAAAGTAAAGAATGCCTTCTGTTTGCCTGGAGCATCAGGAGTAGAGGAAGGGACAACAAGCCTTGGGAAAGGTGGCATCAATTCGCCGAAAGCAGGAAAAGACATTTGTTACTCCTATGTGTATCTGCACAGCCCCCAGCACAGCGCTTGCACGTGCTTGGCATTTAGCACGTTTGTGATGAGTGTTAGTCTAAGGAAAAGAGATGGAAGTTCATAGGAGAATTTCTGCATAATAAAACGTGTATTCCACAGAAAAAGTTTGTTTAAAAAATGTGATTTGTTTGATATATCTCCTTGGGCAAGGGAAACAAAGGGGAAAAAATAAATGGGACTACATCAAACTAAAAAGTTGTTGCACAGCAAAGGAAACTGTCAACAAAACAAAAAGGTATCCTACTTAATGGGAGAGTATATTCAACAATCATACATCTGATAAGGGGTTCATATCCAAAATTTATAAAGAACTCATACAACTCAATGCCAAAAAGACAAGCAATCCAATTAAAAAGTGGGCAGAGGCCCTGAATAGACATTTCTCCAAAGAGGACATACAGATGGCCAATAGACATATAAAAAGATGCTTAACATCACTAATCATCAGAGAAATACAAATAGAAACCACAATGAGATATTACCTCACACCTGTCAGAATGGCCGTCATCAAAACATTAACAAAAATCAAGTATTTGCGAGGATGTGGAGAAAAGGGAACCCCTCGTGCACTGTTAGTGAGATTGCAAATTGGTGCAGCCACTGAGGAAAACAGTATGGAGGTTCCTCAAAAAATTAAAAATAGAACCTTATGACCCAGCAATTCCACTCCTGGGTATTTATCTAAAGAAGTCAAAAACACTAATTTGAAAAGATATATAACCCCCCATGCTCATTGCAGTGTGATTTACAATAGCTAAGATATAGAAGCAACCTAAATGCCCGTCGATACACAATTGGATAAAGAAGATATGGTACATATGGAATATTACTTGGCGATAAAAAAGAATGAAATCTTACAACTCTTGAAATATGGATGGACCTAGAAGGTATTATGTTAAGTGAAATAAGTCAGACAGAGAAAGACTAATACTGCATGATCTCACTTATATGTGGACTCTAAAGAACAAAATAAACTAAGAAATAAAATAGAAACAGACTCATAGCTACCGACAACAAACTGATAGTTACCAGATGGGAGAGGGGTTGGGGGCCTGGGTGAAAAAGGTGAAGGGATTAGGAAGTAAAAATTGGTAGTTACAGAATAGTCACAGGGATGTAAAGTACAGCATAGAGAATATAGTAATATTGTAATAACTATGCATAGTGCCAGGGGGCTATGCATAGACTAATCAGGGGGATCACTTCTTAAATTATATAAATGTCTAAACACTATGCTGTATACCTGAAACTAATATAAAATAATATTGAATGTCAACGGTAACTGAAAAATAAATTTTAAAAAATAATGAAAATAATTTAAAAAGCCGATCCCGAGGGGGGGAAAAAAGTGGTTTTTTTTGTGGGTTTTTTTTTTCTTCCTTCTTTTGAACTAACTTCCTTTAATGGAATGTGTGCTGGTCCATTGCCAGTGTGCTCTCAGATGCATGTCTCGGCCTTTTCCTGCCCTGCTTCTATGCAGGAGGGTCTGCCCCTTATAGGCTGCCTTTCCCAGGCTCCTGTGCCTCTGGCTTCTGTCAGGGTTTGGCCAACTGGAGGCACTGGCCAGGGACATGAGAGAGAAGGGAGCAGGGAGAAGCCCTCTTTGTGTCCAGCAATATCTCAAGCTGTGGCCTCTCTCCTGACGTCGTCTTATACCAGGAATGTCCCCATAGTTCCAGCTTCACCAGGCTACCCCAGACCTAGAGCTCCAGGAACCCCCGCTCTGCCTTTGTCCTTCTGGCTTGAGGTTGTGGCATCCTGCTTTTGCCAGTTTCTGGGCTCTTCACTGCCCCATCTGGCTTCTCAGCTCTCCCATCCTCTGTGTAACCAATTTCCTAAATTCAGCTCTCTTTAAAATACTCTAATGGTCTGTTTCCTAGTTAGACACTGACTGACTGGTTTGTTTTCTAACTTTTAGTTTGAGACATTAATTTGGGTTTTGATTGCAATATAAAAAAAGGAATAGGTCCTGGTAACCCCTGAGAACCTCTAAGGAATTGCTTAATGGAATTATTTGTGACGCCTTAGTGCCTAAAATAACTTACTTTGCAGGAGCAAACCCTCCAGTTCCAAAACTTGTTTCTTTACTCATTAGCCTTTGGAGCATTGTGTGTCTTCACTGTGCTCTGGGGTGATCCTCTGAGGCTAATCCTTTGCAGAGAACCAATGTTAATTCTAGGCCAGAGGTTAATTCTAGGACCATAGTTTCTAGAATAAATTACTAATTGGCTTTTGAACCACTTTAATAGAAATAGGATGACTTTGTAAATGCTTCATCAAAAGTAGTTCTGTTCTTAATTCTGGTGAAGCCAAATGTTTATTTTTAGTGAAAGAGACAAGTGCCAGGGCTGGGTGGTTGGATTCTATAGACTGTGTCTAGTATGAAGAAAACCACAAGAAAATTTTAAGACCATTATCCAATATGATCTGACCAGAGAGATCTCAAAGTTTCATGACAAAGCATTTTCTTGATTAAAAATTTTAATTACGCAAGCATCTTTTAAACCATTTGAATCAAGAAAATTTAAAACAAAAATAGGATTTTAAGGGCTACTTCTGATGGCTATTCATTAAGACCTGAAACTAAAACTCAAGAGCAAATCTAAACACTGTGTCCATTTATTTTGAAGAAGTTCATTCTAGTTGGTATAACTTGAATCCACATTTTTTGTTATTTAACTTTTCCTGGTCCCATGGACACAGAGAAGTTTGAAATGCTTTCCCCTAACTCTGTATCCAGACTGAGATTTTTGTTTGCTTTTTAGGTTCGGTGTACCACTTCGATAAGTCAACTTCATCTTGCATTTCTACCAGTGCTCTTGTTCCAGATCCATATGAATCAGACAGGTAATTTTTTCCTTGTGGTTTTAATGGCACTGTTTGCGTGAGGTTAAATAACCCTGGTGGTGGGAACTCATGGTCCTCTGTGGCCCTCTGCTCAGGCCACGTTCCTGACCAGAAAACAATGTTCATATGTTCTGAAGAAGAATGTTTTTATTCTCACAAAGAATCTGTGCCTGTAAGAGAGTTTCTCCACTGAGAAAGCACAGAACAGCCCGTGTATCCATTCTAGAATGAAATCTCTACATTCGGGCCAGGCAGCCAGCTATGCCCTGCCCAGGTGTCCCCTTTCTCGGGGCTCTGGTGCCACATGCTGGCCTCTAGGGGAGCATTTCACACTCTTTAAAGCTCTAACCTGGGCAGGGACCAGAATGCCTTCTTTTCTACTCAGCCCAGCTGAGGGCGGCTGGAACGCAAGGCAACTGATTCACTAAGGGAGAACAAGAGTGAAACGAAGAAAATATAAGAAGCATGAAAACATTCCAGCTTATGAATTACAAGAGTCTGACTCTATAAGCTCACTCCCCAAGTGTCAAGTCCTGTTCCGTTTCCTGTCTTATCTAAACTCAGCTCCTGATTCTTGCTATAGCTTCTCTGGTGCCTTCCTGGGCTTCTTATTCCCTAGCAGCTGGCCTATTGATGAGTTAAGAGACCGTCGGCAGGTAGTTTCCTCTCAGCTTCACTCTTTGTAAGCCTGGCTTACAAAGACTGGTTTCCATTCACTTTCTGCTCCCATCTGAGAAATAGGCCTCTTCTTGGTTCAACTGACATGGTTGACCCCACAATGTCATAATGAGTGAACGGTCTCTTTCTTGACATGAGGCTCTGGCCCATTTACAAAGGGAAGGGTTTGGTCTCTTGTTAGCCCTGAAACACCACAGTATCACCATTGTACGTATGTCTTTTTGGTTACTGTCATTGTGATGATGTCGCATACCGATATCCTCAAAACTTACCAGGGGTTTATGAATGCAAACCTTTTATTTCACACTCAAGGTTCTGTGGGTTGGCCGAGGTTCAGTCACTTTTGACTGGGCTCATCTCAGATCAGCTGGACTAGGCTGAACTCCAGGTTTCAAGTTGGGTTCAGGTCTGTTTCACATGTCTTCATTCCAAAATTCAGGCTAAAGGAGCAAGAGCCACCGGGGCCATCTTCTTCTTGAGGCGATGAATGGAAACTCTGGAGGTGGCTGGCAGAAGCTTGCCATGCTTCATAACACCTGAGACCTGGCGTGCAGTCACTCTGCCCACATTCTAATAGCAAAGCAGATCATACGACCAAGCTCAAAGTCAGTCAGGCAGGGACGTAGCCTCTGCTAGCTCTGAAGAAACACCGCAAGGTTATGTGGCAAAGTGGCAGGATGTATAGTTCCCTCACAGGAGGGAGTAAAGAGTTGGAAGCAGTAATTCAGTCTTCCACTCCATAAAATAAGCGTGAGGTCCGTGTAACAGAAATTACAGATGACCAGTTTCACTAGAGCCATCACACCCCAGTGCCCGAAGGAACTGAAACAGTTGATGGAGCGTGTGCTCTCTGTTAAATCCGGCTCAATAATCACGAGTGCTGTTTTCTTGTAAAACAAGGGGTGGGCGAACTTTTTCTATACAGGGCCACCTAGTAAAGATTTTAGGCTTTGTGGGTCTCTATTGCAACTACTCAGCTGTGCCTTTGTAATACTAAAGCAGTCATAGACAATACTAAACAAATAGGTTTGGCTGTGTTCCAATAAAACTTTATTTACAAAAATGAGGGGCAGCCAGATTTGGCCCCTGGACCAGAGTCAGCTGACCTGTTATAAACTTCTTTGTTGGGAAGTGCTTTTTGGATGGATTTTATTAACTATTTGTCATGCTTTCACATAAAAGATTCATCTTGGGACTTTAAAACATTTTTTCCCTCCTATTTGGCACTGACAAACCTGGGTATCACTTTAACTACCTTTGGAAAATGTTTTATTTGTCTAGGAAGACAGTGAAAATTGACACTAACTAAAAACATAAATTTTTTAAAACCTGGTATCAAGCACTGAGTTGCTTTATGAATGTCCCATAATAACCCTCTTATTAGAGAACACATTTCGAACATCACTCTCAAAAGAGATATAAGCACCAGTTCTTCAATTTCCAGTGCCAAAATATTTTAACTTTCCTTCCTTCCCTCCTTCCTTCCTTCCTTCCTTCCTCCTTCCCTTCCTCCCTCCCTTTTTCCTCATTAGATTATTACTGAACTGACAGTTTGGATTCAGTAGCCATAATGATATTTTGGTGGTTGGTGTAAGGAGTGACATATCAAACTTAAAGAATCATTATTTGACTCTTTTTGCTATTTAGGGTTTATGTTGCTGAATCTCTCATTTCCAGTGCTGGAGAAGGACTATTCTCAAAGGTAGCAGTGGGACCTAATACTGTTATGTCTTTTTATAATGGAGTCCGAATTACACACCAAGAGGTGAGTGGAGTAGAAGTGGAAAATCCACTCGATTTGTTAAAGGGCTTTGCTTCAAACACCCTTTATGTTCTCATTAGTGCCTTTATTTTAGTATTTATTAGAAATGTAAAGGAACAAACAGATAGGCTTTTTTGTAAAATTGATTGGATATTGTCTTATAGCAGTCTTCAGCCTGCTAGAGCAAAACTACCATAGACTGGGTAGCTTATGAACAGCAAAAATTTCTTTCTCAGAGTTCTGGAGGCTCAGAAGTTCAAGGTCAAGGTGTCAGCAGATTTGGTGTCTGCCAAAAGTCCACTTTGCTTCCTGGTTTATGGATGGCCCTCTTTTCTCTGTAATCTCACATGGCGGGAGGGGTGAGGGAGCTCTCTGGGATCCCTTATATAAGGCCATTATTCCATTCATGCGGGCCCATATGACCTAATTACCTCTCAAAGCCCCCCACGTTGGGGTTAGGTTTCAACATGTGAATTTGGGGGGGGGAACAAACATTCAGCCTGTAGCAAATGTTTTCCTCTGTGAGTCTTAAAATGATTTTTCTTTGGAGGTCCACAACTATTTTATAGAAAGCGGGGTGGTTCTTTCAATGATACAGTGATTGCTTTGTCCTGGACAATACCCAGTGTCTGAAAAACTGAGATCCAGTTGGACTTTGTCAACAACTAATTTCTGACCTTGGGCAGGGAGCTTTATAAAAAGACCCCCTGTTTGTGCAAAAGCTATACAATCAATCCCCTTCCTGGCTTCTATTGCCAAAAAATAATTTAAAATAAAAAGTTAAAGAGTCGAATCACTTCTTGCCTTTAAGACACAATCTTTGTTGTATTTCCAAGATTTCATATTTTGTTTCTGTTGTTGTTTCTTCACTTCACAATTAACTTCCTTAAGTATCTGCTTAAGAGCAGAAAGTTCAACGATTCCAGCGTAGGTTGTGCTCGCCATCCTGCTCTGATTTGTATCGAGTGTATGGGATTTAGATTTATCACTCATACCCCACATTCAAGCCGTCACTTTTCACTTACGGCTATGGAGTGAGAAGGGGGAAACGCCATGAAATAACGAAGTTATTGCACATTCAAAGCAGTCACACGGCGATGCACTCAACCTGAGCGGTGGTCTGGCACACAATGACCCCGCGACGACCAGACCGCTGGATTAGCAATCCTGAGAGCCCCAGAAATTCAGCATATGAAAGGTGGCTCAGGATACTGATATATAATTTACTTATTCAAATCTTTCACAGATAAAGAAACTGAAGCCCAGACAGGTTAAGCAATTTGCCCAAGGTCACAAATACAGCAACCCGCTGAGTTCGAGCAGGGTTTCACATCCCAGAATCTGGCTCTGGGTAAATGAATGAGGCAACCTCCTTGCCCTCCTGAAATTTAGATTCTGCTGGGGGGATAAGAACACACAACTAATGGCAACATAATAATAAATAGTAGCTTAATTATTTCATGGCATACCAAGTGTCACATATCAATATCACAAGACAGGTCTGGAATATTAAGATCCATAAAGATTTTTTTTCCCCTCTCATCACTGCTCTATCCCTACACCTACAACAGTGCCTGGCACACAGCAGGCACTCAGTAAGTATCTCTTGAATGAATATCGGATACACATAACAGCTTAAATGTAATTTAGAGGCGGGAGAGTTGGTATGCCTCTGAAAGTCAACAGTTTTGTTTGTGCGCAAATGTGATCGTCTTTGTTTCAAAAGGCTGCTCTACTGGCCTCAGCAGATCCTGGGGTGTGGTTTGGAGGCCGGAAGCCTGTTGGTTGCACTGCAGATAGTGAGTGAGTGAGTCCTGTTGCAGATGAGAAAGCGGCCAGTAACCGTGACTGTGCTGGTCACAGTGATTGCCCGTCCACCTGTAACAAAGATGTGGGACTTTCCTAGAGTGCAGTTTGCCATTCTTTATATTTCTGGTTCTTTTCGTTTTTCTTTTGCGTTCTTTTCCTCACTGTAGGGGTTCAAGGGATTTGGGGACTGATCCAAGAAAAAGCCATGACCCCAAGGGGCAGTAGCACACAGGAAGCTTGGGTGGGGTTCGGACAGGGTGCATGAGTGGGGATGTCCTCCCAGCGTGAGAGGAGGAGGGCCAGGAACTCCCGAGAAAGAGAGAGATCATACCTGTCCAGGTGACACAGAGCATGATGAGGAGTCTGTGGACCCGAGAGCTCCAAGGAGAGCAACTATCTTGGGTCTTCATGGTCTGGTTTATCTTATCTGTGGCTCAAAGCTGGGGAGTGAGGGGTCCCCTTGAAAGCAGGCTCTAAATGGCTGAAACTGCTTTGTTTGGGCTTTTTAAAACACGATTGGATGTGTAAAAATTTAAGTGCGGTGCTGGCAGACTTTTGAGGTGACAGTTCTCAGCCTGCAGCAAATAAACCAACAACCGAGGGATATCTGGTTATATTTTTGGGTGTCTTTGTAAGGGACTTTTAATCCTTTTTTTCATATAAATAAGGCAACAATCAATAAATAGGAAGTTGAGCTCCCCAGGGATGGCCACATATGTCTTTTGTACCATCAACAGTGGAGGGATACCTTAGGCTCTTTGCAAGTTCGTGGCACTCAAACCCTGAAGTTCAAAGACAAATGAGTTACCTATATCGATATCCTTTAAGCTTTGGGGAGAAAGGTCCCCTCTCATGCTCACCTTTTTTGCTTTTTGCAGGTTGACAGCAGAGACTGGGCCCTTAATGGGAACACCCTCTCTCTTGATGAAGAAACGGTCATTGATGTGCCTGAGCCCTACAACCACGTGTCCAAGTACTGTGCCTCCTTGGGACACAAGGCAAATCACTCCTTCACTCCAAACTGTACCTACGACATGTAAGTGTGACACTTAGCTGCTGGGCAGATCTGTGCCTCGGGGCCCTGAAGTGGAGGGGGGCTGGCGAAAGGTGTTATCCTGCCCCAGATGAAGCCACTCCCTCAGAATCTCCAAGGGTCCCCCGCCAGGGGTCTCACGGTTATGACTTGAAACTCAGAATCTAAACAGCCCCACTCTTGGGCCTTGGCAGGCTAAGAAATGGAAAAGTGCTTTAAAGAGTAGAAATGCTATGGAAATACCATACTTAGTGGTTACTGTTTTATTATGGCTCATTTTTGTCCTTCAGGTGTCTCATTCTGGAAAATTAAGGATAGTGGTATTTAAAATAGTAAAAATTGAAATTACTCTGCATAGTGGACATGAGGGAACCCTTTTATGATGTGAAAGGAAGGAGGAAAATAAAATCCTAAGCATATGGCCTGCAGTCTCAGTGTTGGAAAAGACCTATAAAATCAGAGAGTGCCTATTATTTGACAATAAAGACGAATGAAGTACTGACACATGCTACAGCATGGATGAGCCTTGAAAACATATGCCAAGTGCAAGAAGCCAACCACAAAAGACCATTTATATGAATTGTCCACTATAGCCAAATTCATAGAAACAGAATGTAGATCACTGGTTGCCTAGAGCTGGGGGGAGTGGGGAGAAGTGGGGGTTTCTCATGAGTATGGGGTTTCTTTTGAGGGTAATGAAAGTTTTTAAAATTATAGTGGTGATGGTTGCACCATTGAAAAATTACTGAATCGTTCACTTTAAATGGATGAATTTTATGATATGTGAATTACATCTCAACAAAACTGCTATTTAAAAAAATCAAATAATCCTACCTCCCTCTCGTGGTTTGAGCCTCCCCTTCCAACTGTTTATTGAACCTCTTCTTGGAAACTGCCATCAATGGGGAGCTTACTCTTATCCCTGAAGGCAGCTGTCTGGGCAAACTGAAACAGATATTATGAAATTAGCTTTTGGGCTCTGATGATTAGAAAGGTCTCTTCACTGAGCCTAAATGGTTTTCCTGTCACACCCAGCCGTTGGCCCTAATTGTCTCCCTTTGTCGTGCATTATGTCAATCTCTCTTCCACCTAGTAGTCCTCCAAATATTTTAGTTTTCATGTGCCCCCTGAATGTTCTCTTCCCAAAGTCAGCATCTCTGATGAAAGGATGCACTGGGATTTTTTTTGTCCTATCATCACTGCTGTCCTTCGCTGACGCTGAGAATGCCAGTTCTTCCTGGGAGCCACGGAGCTGGGTGCATCCTTTCCTGCTCAGCGGTAGCTTGCAGTCCCTCCGTCCTCTAGCTTGTTAACATAAGCAGGGTCAGATCACGTGCATTTAATCTGTAGGAAAATTGCCAGGATTTGACTGTCCCTTCTTGCATCCCTGAGATGGCTTAAAAATGGCTCTGGCGGTGACTGCTCTCCTCGGCAGTCAGCAACAAGTACTGAAGCTACAACTTCTGTTTAAAGGGCGGGTAGAAATGGCAAAGGACGTGTGTCATGTGAAATGAAACTGACACTGTTATTAACGCCAAGGCTTTCGTAGCCAATGTGAATTAGGCCAACACATGGTTTCAAGCTGCACGCAGCTGAACAACAGCCCTTTAAAGCAGGGGTAACTGATGACACAAGCTACCTACTTAGACTGCTGTTTCAAAGCAAATCGGTTCTGTAATGTCACTGTAAGGACGTGATTTTTCTCACCAAAAAGAAGAGAGAGCAGGACAGAAGTGAAGGAACCATTTTGTATAAAATCAAGTCCCTGTACTCTTCAGGGTTATTTCTTAAAAGTCCAACATGACCAATTAGTTATTTGGGGCAATGGGAAGACCACCTGAAGGATAATCAAATATACAATTCAGGTATCAATTCGGGACACTTACTTGTTTCTAAAAGCATCGGTATTGTTACGCACACTCCACATAAACAAAACAACGCCTTTGTTTTCACTGTAGTCTGGTACCTGATGCCAAATGGACACACAGTCGAGAACGACTTCCCTAGTCGTAAATACAGGTAGCATGTCGACAAGCTATCATTTTCTGCGCACTCACTCTGGGCCGATGCGGTGCTTCTCGTGCATTCTCATGCAGTCCTCCCAGGGACTCCGTGGGGCAGCTCCTGTCACCATCCCAGGTCACAGACAGCACATGCTGGTCTCTCAAAGGAGCTAAGTGTTCTGAACTGCTGTGTCTTAGCGCCCGCCCCCTGGAACAGCCTACACCTGAAACTGAGCTCTTTCTTTTCAGTCTGTCCATTTTCTACTCTCTGAAAATCAAGATAATGAGCAGGAAAATGAAAATACAAGAGGGTTGTAAGAGAAGCCTTAGGCTTCTCACAGGACATTTTTCAGTGTACCAAAAGACGAAACTAGAGCTCCATTTCAGGAGTTTTTTTTTTTTTTTTTTTTTTAATGAACTATTTTAGAGACAAAAGAGTTGTGATTTTAATAAGGAATTCCTGAATCCCTGACCACGCTGTCTCTCTCACACATGCATATGCTCACCATAGTAACTAATACTAGTTGAGGCCTCATTTGGTGCCAGGCACCGTGTGAGGTGACTCTTATTTTGTCACAACAACTCCTGTCGGATAAGGGTGACTAGTGTTACCATGATTTTGCAGACGAGGGAAGAGGGAAGTGAGATTCAGACATAGATACCAAGGTGAGCTTTCAAGAGGAGGCAATGATCACGTGTGGAACCAGCACTCACATTAGAGTCTTCCGACCCCAACTGAAGTAGGCTTTCGGGGAATCATGGCCCCCGAGTAGGGTGGACATAGCGACCCTCTTGGAGTAAGGATGACATTGTTCCTTTTAACCCCACATAAAAGATGTCCCTAAGCCACAGACATATTCCGTTCCCGCCACCGTTAGAGGGAACCAGCCAAGGACTTGACTCATGCCCTATGCACCAAAATACTCTGGGCCTGGAACCTTCTCCTTTGGTGTCTCAATGCCTTTTGTTAAAAATGTGACAATAAATGAATGAGACTGATTTGACCACATGCGTATAAAAATAAAGCTCATTTCTTTCTGGCCATGCCTTACACCCGTTTTGGGTTTCAGCAGCTGTTAGGGTAGCTGAGTCCGTTATTTATTTCGTGTCCTCCTGAAGGGAGCTGGGCAGGGGATCCGGGTTGGGAGCCTTTGGCGGAGGTATATACATAGTCACAGCCCAGCCTCCGTTTCTGAAAGGACTCCATCCAGGATGAGAGGCTGCTCCCTTCACGGGATACTTCACAGGGAAATTGGCAGATAGTTCTAGACTTCCCTCTTGAAGAGAAACCTGCATCTACGATTTTGCTAGGAAGGAACACTTCCTTTATCTGTATAGGATGGCATACAGAGATTTTTGCTTTTGGAAACCCACAGGGCTGATCTTACAACTCCAAAAGTGCCCTGGTAACGCCTCCCCCGACCCCTCCCCCAGGTGCAGCCGGGTAATCTGATGCCACAGGCCCGAGGAGCTGAAAGGTTGACGGATCCGATTTCTCATTAAGGACAGATTTTTGATGTTGACCATGATTGTTGGTTTATAAATACAGAGGGCCAAATATGCTCGAAAAGAAAGATAAGAGCAGTGCTTTTTAAAGTTTAATGTGCCTATGAATCACCAGGGGGTGTCTGAAAGATGCCAGCCCCGCAGGTCTCCTGTTAGCACTCGTTGAGGACCTACCCATGGTGTCAGCATTACACCAGGTGTGATTCCCGCATCAGCCCCCTCCGCCCGCGCCTGTGCCCCTCACCTGCCCCGGAATGACTGTGCACATCTTGATGTCTAGGTTTGTCCACCCCCGTTTTGGGCCCATCAAATGCATCCGCACACTCCGAGCTGTGGAAGTCAACGAGGAGCTCACCGTGGCTTATGGCTATGACCACAGCCCCCCAGGGAAGAGTGGGCCTGAAGCCCCCGAGTGGTACCAGGTGGAGCTGAAGGCCTTCCAGGCCACCCAGCAGAAGTGAGGGGCCAGGCTCTGGGCTTCAGAGACCGGCAGTCGAAACTTGGATCTATGCACTTCGTGTATCCGACAACGGAACAACCAGGGACTCGTGCTGTGACATCACGTCCTCTCACTCTGCGTTCACAACAACTTTCTCGCATACTAACTAGGTTTGACTGTATTACTCATACCAGATTTAAAATTAGCTAGCCCTGCAACAACGTCCTACTGAGAGGGATTGTCGAGCACTTGAATAAGACAGCATGATGTCCTTGGGTGGTTCAATTCTAAATCTGTACCACATTCAGAGATGCCAAATGATGAGACTGAAAAAGGGAAAGGAGGGTTTTCAGTCATTTTTAGTCCGTGGTTTTTCCATGCTGTTTTTTCCTATGGTCAATGCAAACTGTGTTGTCATCACACTTGCAGATGTGCCATATGGAAGAGAGAATTACTACATTTTTATTCTCTAAATGTAGTATAATTTGCCTTTTAACCTTTGATCTGTATCTTGCAATAGAATGGCTTTGTTCTTTTTCCTAGCGAACAGAACCCCACTCTTTGGGTCACTTCACCCCTCAGTCCTGTTCTCTATCTGAGCTACCTTTTACAAGAGAAAACTTCCCAATGGATTTTGTGTCAGTGCCAGTGTGTAGGTCTCTCTGGCTCTTTCTATATCATTGCTTCCTTATTATGTCCTGATATAAATAACTGGCTCATAGGGCCGGGGTATTATTATAGAATTATTATTCTCGCATGTAAACAAAGATATCTTTGCTTTAAGATGAGAAGAGTTTACTTTGTTTGCATTAAGTTATTGTAATATATAATTTAAGAAAGAAGAGAGAGAACTTAGTATTTCTAAGCAGTAACTGTGGCAATTTTGCAATATCTTCAATAGTGCTAGTAATTTTTTTCTCCTTGCATACACATTAAATGTATATAACATACAGCAGTCTGGCTTGTGGCACAGTGCATTGAATTCAAAAGTCAAAAAGCAAATTTGAATTCTAACACAGAATTCACAAGTTTTTTTTTTAATTGCTACTATTAAGAGAGACATACTGATCACTAGGTACAAATCAAACCTTAACGCTAAAACTCTTTATCATTGTAATTTCACAGCACTTATCTGCTTCAGAGCATTGTGAATTAAGAATAACACCTGTATAGTTTAAAAGCGATGATTATCAGTAGCATTTCAGCCATTTTGCAAGCCATATGTAATCACACCTGCAGAAATAAGGAGAAAACCCTGTTTTTAGTTTAGCTGATTAGGTATGTAACATAACTGCGATGGCTCTGAATGAATTCAGGAGTTTGGGGTTTTTGTAAGCGCCCTCACCACATGCCATAGCTATGTCTCCTTTAGATGCCTGGATGAGACAGCTGGGAGGTCTGGAGCACAGCAGTTGCTCCAACTTGCAAGTGTCAATGCCAGTAACTGTCGCCTCCGCCAGTTTGGACTTGAAAGCTGAAGCTTTCCAAGCTGTAGCCCATGGCGAGCTCTGGCTGAGAAGGCTTATGGGGTGTGAGAAAAGAGGGAAGAAACAGGCAGAAGGAAGCTTGATATTGCTTGTCAGTTACACGTTGCTCTTACTAGGAAGAATTTCACAGAAATACTTGATCCAGGGCTGCTCATGACTTTCAGTTCAGGCAGCCCCTGGGCACAGGACTCAGCCCTCAAGACAGTGACAAAAGCAGCCCTTCTCTTTTTTGCAAAGCAGAGCTGGAGGAACTAGGTGGCAGTGGTTTCAGGCAGACAAGCTGATGGTTCACACATGAGAAGTTGTCAGGGCTGCCAGACAGATCTCCCACAAAAGGAACTGAAGAGAGTGTTTAGGTTAAAAGGCACCCAGGATAGGATCCCTTCTATTCTGTAGAAAGAGACCGGTCTGTAAACTGTGACAGATGGGCAATCTTGGTATTCTGATAGGTGCTTTAATTCAAATGGGTCCCAAAGTGAGTGACTGTTATTAGGAAGAGAAAGATGGCTTTAATTAACCCCAGTCAGCTGTGTTGTGGAGTCAGGTCAGGGAGAGGGCGACACAGGTCACACCGATGATGCAGCTACAAAGCTTTGAATGTTCCTGAGGGTGGTTCTGCTCTGGCTGGGGCGGCAATGGGCTATGATTTCTGTCCTGATGGGCTACTCTCATTACGCCACTCACATGGAATCTTTCTTCCTTTTTTCTTTTTTGATAAAAGGGATTGAAGAGTTGTAAGTAGTGATTAACCAACTAATCCATTTCTTAAATTAGATATTGAATGATAACACTCTGAGTTTAAAACCTACCAGTGTGTCTGTGACATTCAGACAAATCAGAGGGAACAAGACACCCAAGCAGAGCCTTTCTCTGTCTTTCTCCCTCTTCTCTTCTATGTGTCTACTGGCTCTTCCTTCTCCTTCCTCTTTCTCTTGTCTGTAAAAATGCCTGGGTGTCTGCATGTAACAAGACCCCCAGCTGATCTCTCCCGCTCTGTTCCTCTGTCTCCTCTGTGTTCTGAGCTCCTGTCTTGCTCTGTGTGCCATGTAGACACTCTCTCTCTCTTTCCCTCTGTGTCCATGTCTAGCTCTGCTGGTTGTGATCTCCCCCTGCCATACACAGACACACAGACTCTCTCTCTCTCTTTTTCTCTATCTCTCTCTCAAAGCCAAATGTAAGGCTTTGTCCACAGGGTAGAATCAAAGGGGGGCTTCAGATTCACTGTTATGTAGGTAGGAAAAAGAAGTCCAAGGGGTTGGTGTTCCCTAAGGAAGTAACTGGGGAGGAAATACGGGTGTGTTCCTTGTCTGAGCCAAAGTCTGAGGGGGAAAGCCTCGGGATGTATTTTTCTGCTGAATCTTACATCTGCTGTAGAAGAAAATAATGTCAGGAAGCAGCGAAAGCTGGTAGTTTCATCAACATCATAATCACAACAGAAATGTGGAAGGTTCCATGTGGTGGGGCAAAAAGACGGAACTTTTTGCTCTCCCCAGAACCAGCTGGCGCCTGTTGAGTGTGCAGGATGCCATGGTCTCAAGGAAATTCACTCAGAGCCATCGCAGCCCAACCCCTGCATGACTAGATCTTTCCTTAGCAGCTTTTCTATGATGGAATATTATCTTGTGTTAGAGTTAGGAATAGGAACTAATCTGTAGGAGTATGTCCTCAAGTGGACATTTGAGTGGACTGATGAAAACAACTGTAAGGACTGAATTTCTGACGCAAAGGAAGGATGACATTTAAAAAAGCAACAGGTTAGGAAGACTTGAATTTTGTTAGGACCTATTCTTATTTTAACCTGCTTCATTCCTGGTCTACCTGAGAAACTAAGAAGGAAATTTGTTTTTCAAGACCTCTTTGAACCTGTCAGGGGCTTGGTTAAACTCATTTACCTTCTGGAGGTTCTTCACACTTGAAAAACTATTTCCTTATCACCAACAACCTGAAAAGGCCACTGTGGGGGCCAAGTGTAACCATTTACAACATTTAATGTAACTATTAAAAATGCAGTAACTGTGAACAGTGAATTCAAGAGTTATCTTCTCAGTGAGACAGTATGTGGCACTTTGGTAACTTTTTCCTTTAATATATACAATTTTAAGTCACTCTGCAAAATGCATTTAGGATCTTCCAAGAAGGTATAGTTTTCTGTTTTGCTTTGTTTTAAAACAGTTGCCTCAAGTTTCTGTCATAAGAGTAGGGATTTAGAATCCAGACATTTTTTGTTTTAGAAAAAAACGAGCAAAACTATGTTGCAAGACTGATCTTTGTAGTGTTTATTTGCCACAGATCAAAGGTTCACAATATATTAAATTTACATCTACTTGAGGTATCTTGACAGATTTTTTTTCTTTGATCTTTCCCTTCAGGAATTGGACCCTGTGTCACTTTTTTATGTTAAATATACTAAATTTTAATAGTTTTGTTTTGCCAAATGTGTGCATACATATTCAAAGCAATGGAACTACTTCAAGCCATACAACCCCAGGGGTGGAAACCCTTTTCACAAATTTTAATGTGTTTGTATGTAAATAGATGTTTGTATGAAATATTTTCATGGTAGAATGAATATATTTAAATGAAGTTGAATTATTCCAGTGCTATTTAAACAAATTACAAAATTTTTGGTGAGAATATCTGAGTCTATCGAGATATAATGCAGATCAATTTTGATTTTTAAAAATCTAAAGCCTACAGATCAACTCTGACCCAAGGCAACTTCCCTGTGTTGTTGCATCTGACGTGGAGAGAGCTTGTAGGCTTCCCCAGTGCCTCAGCCGCTTCCTGGTGTAAGTTAGGTGCTCGTGGAGGTGTGTCCACCTTTCAGTGACATCGCTCTGGGCCTTCGAGGGCCTGCGAGTGTATTCGAGGCATTAGAGACACTGGTGCATTTATCCAGAGCACAATTTCCTTGCAGGGCAGCAGAATCAGAAGCCAGACGTGGCCGTGGGACCCTCAGAAGTGGGTTTTCGGGCCGCCATCATCCGCCACCTTACTGCCTAGTCACACATGTCAGGGAGGCTGCCCTCAGTGGAGTTGGGGTTCAGACCTCAGGGGGGGACTTCACGGTTCGCCAGCAGTGCCTGCTTCCCGGCCTCCACCTCACAGAGAGGGGCGAGGAGGGTGCTGCTGGCGAGGGGCCTATTTGTCAGCACAGGACATCCTGTCTCAGCTCTGGGAGACTATGCACGTAAGCACCAAACTTCCAACCAGAGAGAGACGCCCTCCGATCACGCCAATCCTGGCTTCCTCTGCCTGTGACTTTAATAGCAAGACCAATCACAGCCCCACAACATGCCTCCCAGTTCTCCCGACGCTTATGTTACCAGAACGCTCCTGTACAGCGTGATTCCACTTGAGTGGGGGTTTTCTGTTTTCCTCTTTGGTCCCGGATATAATGAAATGATCCATTTTCTGACAAATTTTCACTGTGTATACTAGCAATATGTACACACATGCCAATGGATCTTAACATATCAACTTGGTTACATTTTGGGTTACTATAATCTCGATTCGTGCAGTGGGAAGTACAGGGACTACGTAATGTCTGCTTGGCATAGAAGAAATCAGGTTCATGGTTCTGAGCTCCCTACTTCAAAAGTTTTCCTCCTCGGTTTTCTACGTTCTCGTTTTATCCTGAAATGCATTTATGAGGTTGTGAGGTATGTTTAAGACACGGAAGTCAAGGGTTCGCTTTCGGCATTTATTGCAACCAAAAGTTAACCCATCACAGTTAACGAGCATCTTTGATTGGTCTTTTGTGGAAATTGAACAAAATCTATGAGCCTTATTCAATATCTATAATTCTATGATTTTTTTAAATTATGGGAAATTAATGAAAGATGTTTACATGAATAATGTTTGCCCTTACTGTGTTATGAATGAGTTTTTTGTAGTGTGTCTGGGTGCATGTGCAAGAGAGTAGGAAAAATGTTTCTGAAACAAAACTTGACAAATATTTGTAATGAAAAGTAAATTTAAAGATTGCTATAATTGCGCTATAGAAACAATGCAAGTATTAAACAAAATATACAATCACCTGTCATTGTCTTCCTTTGGTCGTCAAGGGCAAAAAGGCAGTAACATTTTTGTTATGACACTCTCACCTGTATATTTTAAATTACTAAGCAAACTTTATAAGTTGTTTAACAATGTCATTAACCAGTTTCCATTGTCAAAGCATTGTAGTAAGACCTGAGGAGGGGATAGAAAGATTAGGAGCTTGCATGACTCCACGGATACACTCACGAATCCAGAAACATTAGCAAGATAACTCAAGAATGTCGGCTTGACGACATAAATGTTAAGGGCCCTGAACATAAATGAGAGGATGAGGGAAGAGATCTGGAGAATGGGAAAGCAAAACAAAAAGATGGGCCCTCACTGGTCTCCCTCCTCTGTGCCCCCGTGGGAGTCGACAGGTCACCTCAGGCTACAGGCTGCACATCCTCCACTGTTTAATGACTGAAACATCTAGCTCACTTCCCCCTCTGATGACACGCTTTGGGGGACCAGCAAGTATGTCTTACTGGATGCATACAAAGCATTCCCCAAATATTTGAGGTGAGAGTGACTGAAGCAGAGTGTCCTTTTTTAAAAAAACATCATGTTCTCAGTTTGCTCATTTATTTGGCATGTATTTCTTAAGCTTTTTCTTAAGCTTTACCATCTAGCAGTCACTATTCTAGGCCATTGAATAAAAACAAATCAGTGAACAACAACAAAGTCCCTGCTTTGTGGAGCTTACATTTTCATGGGGACACCGGTTGTGAACCAGCGAGGGAATGACTGAGTGTGCCAGGTAAGTGCTATGGAACAAGGACGTAGGGTAAGGAGTGTTGGGAGAGGGGTACAGGGGCAAGATCGGGGAGACCTCACTGAAAGGGGAAAACACAAAATGCGGAGGTCTGGGGAAAGGTTGCAGGCCCAGGTGGGGCTGCAAGGAGCCAAGCCCTGAGGTAGGGGTTTGCGTGGAGTGTCCAAGAACAGTGGGGTGACTGGTGAGGAGGGAGGTTTGGGTGATGCACTCAGAGGGAGCTGAGAGGGAGTCAGATTCTGCAGGGCCCCCAAAGCCATTTTAAGGACTTTATTTTTAACTTGGAGTGCAATGGGAGGTCAACCAATGATGTAAAATAAAACAGCTTTGTCCAACTTAGTTTACTGCAGGTCCACAACATGCTTTTGACATTTTAATTGCTAGTAGTCCTTCCCCTGGTGGGCTCTGAACAGAAGCGTGGTTGAGACCTGCCTTCCTTGTGTGACAGGATTACTCTCTGGCTGTTAACAGGTGGAGAACAGACTACAGTAGGGAGTGAGGACCCAAGTGAAAACAGGAAGTACAAAATGAGGGTGGGTGGGCAGAAGTGGTGACAGTGATGGGAAGTGGTTGAATTTTGTGTACACCATAAAGGCAGAGACAACAGGATTTGCTGAGGTGTGGGGTTAGGTCTAGTAAAATGTAGGTTTTATTATTCAGGTATGGTGAGGCCAACAGGTCAGGAGACAGGTGCCATTAAAAAGACAGTTCCCAAGAGGAGGGGGGTACGCCAAGCCTCGGGCTACACGGAAGCACCAGGGACAGTCAAGAGATCGAGGGGGAAGGGGAAATCTGGGCCAGAGCCTTTATTGTGGCTTCTAGGGGGAAGGTAGGAGAGGCACGGCAAGCAGGTTTCAGATTGGCTAGTTTGCATCATTTCCATAGGCTCTGGGGTGAGAGTGGCCCAGAGTGTAAGAGTCTGTAAAGAAAAGAAAAAAAAAAAAGAGTCTGTAAAGAAGCTGGTTGCCGTGTGGGCTCTGGATGGGCTGGTCTGCATGTGAAAGCTAGGCGTTGTTTGCTGTCTCTAGGAATTGGTAGCCCCGGGTCAGCAGGCCCCAGATGCCAAAGGCTGAGAATCAAAAGGAATGATGAATACAGCGGGAAATAGGGAACTGAAGCCGACTCTGAATCCTGGTCTGAGCAACTGAAAGAGCAGTCATCACTTGTGAAAATAACTCTGTCACCACCCATAATACAGGTGGTCTCATCCTGTTTTTATTCGTAGTTCCAGAATGACCCATTAATTCTGTCATGGTCCAGCTCCCTCTTGTGGTAGCGTTTGTTCTCATCCTGCTTGTGAAGTGAAGCTATGAGACAAAAAACGAACTGGAGCAAATGAATGATGTAATGCATTTTAAAAACAAACACTAACGCAGAGCTGATGTTTACTCCTGTCGTCAGGTTGAACTTTGGGCAAATGAAGATACCACTTCCAGGGCTTTTTTTATTTTTTAAATAAGCCCACATTTCAAAAGGGCTAACAGCACTTGGAGCCTGCAGCCAACTCCATTGAACACAGCTTGTTTATCTTTTAAAACAAACAGAAGCATTTCGATGTCACCTGCCTCTTTAAAATTGATTTAGCTAGAGCACATTTTCTGCAAAACAGGGGTTATGAGCTCATTAATCCTAAATTAATCTAATCTTGTACTTCTGATTTATCACTTTTTCTTTCTTTCTTTTTTTTAGTCAACTAGGGTGTGCCCAAAGAGTTAGAGAACAGCAGGGCAAGTTACCTTCCAAATAACCGTATGCACAAGCCATACAGAATTAAATGGAAGTTGTAGATACTTTCACTGACAAGCAACTTCCTGAATTTCTTCTAGACTCTAGAATCTAGCTCCTAGCCCGGGAAAGAGGAATACAGTTTCTCCAAAACAAGGAAATCTTAAGTAGCTTGAAATAAAAAATGGGAGTTATTTTCAGGCTTACCATGTGAGCCGGATACACACTGAGGGGAGTTGTGTCCATCCCACATGTACTGAAATTAGTCCCTAAAAGGAACTTCTCCCAGTAGAACAATGGCGATATTAGAGACATTTCTAGAAACTTCTTTACATAGAACTATTCCAAATACAGCATCTGGCCTGTGTGGGTTGTATGCTTGTGTGTGTGTGTGTGTGTGTGTGTGTGTGTCTAGGAACACCACTTATCTAGGTAAGATTTGCAGCACCCACAACTGCGTGGAACACAGCCAGACACCTGAAGGCTGGTGACTTCCGAGCAGCCAATAATTCTTTAAAAGTTCACGTATTTTGCCCTGTAGAACCCCTGACACAGCCACCATGGAACCTCAAATTCCAGCCTCACGGTCTCTGACCCAGTGAGATGTGAGAGCCAGCAAGAGAGGGGTGGGAGAAGCATTAGAAAAATGCAGCTGGTTTTCTAAAAGTCTCTTTTCCAGTTTTTCAGCCCGGTGGCTTGAAACCTATGGGCTGAGCAATGTCTGCCCAGGTTCAACAGGCAGAATCACGTGGGAACTATGCAGATTCTTGGGCCCCCAGCCAGAGATCCTGCATGTGGGATCACCCCCACCCCACCCCCTGCAGCACACAGAAGACCTAGTATTTCTGCTTCACAGTGCAGTCCATTAAGTGATATTCAGGATGATTCCTGAGGAATTCAGATCCAAGTACCTGGCAGGTGCTGCACCTAATGACCCTGGTAATGGTCGGAGCACAGGCTTCCCCCAAGAACTCAAAAATCACTCTCTGGGAGCCGTGTTGAGATTAGGGCAGAGATTATCTAAAGTCACCAGAGAAAGAAAAAAAAAAGGCTCTCAAACCAGCAGGACTTGATTTGACAAAATATCTTTTAAAACAATCAGGATGTTTGGCATTTTCTTCAAACACCAATAAAGGAAGTGGGGAAGTGGGTGGGGACGTAGATAAAAGCAGACTGGCTCTGTGCGGATCATGAGAGAAGCTGGGTGTGGGCACGTGGGGGTTCATTATCATATACTGGGTATTTTTATGTTTCCAAATATCCATAATACAAAGTCAAAGAAAAACAGAAACTGAAAAAGAGAAAGTCATCAACTATAAACATATCAAAAACAAGTGTCACAAACATTACCTGTCCTAATTCTGTCCAAGTAATGGCCTTCCTGGAATTCCCTGGGCTTACTGGCAAACTAATCTCTACTGTGACATCACTCTATTAGGTGACATTAAATCTATTAGGTCACATAAGTGAACATTCCCCTTCTCATTCCTGGAGAAAATACTCTTATCTACAGCACCTCTATCCAATCATATTCTTATTATCTGTGACCAGACGAGGATTCTGGTTCTGATTCTAGTCTTACGAGTTTGGTTAATGAATCCGTTCTGAAAGGTGGAGCTAATTCCCAAAGTGCTGACAAAATATCCAGGTTCCGAGCCTATAAAAACCAGGAAAAGCACTAAGCTAAGGAAAGTTTCCCAAGATAATGAATGTCTCCTGATGTAACCTCTACGAAGAGGCCAGCAAGGTCAACAAACGTACAGCCCATCCAGCTTGTGGTTGTCCTCCTTGAACTTCTGGAGTAACAGTGGCGTAATTTATTGAATGTGTGCTATTCAGCAAGCAGTGTACTGGGTACTTGCCATTAGTTATCTCACTTAGTTTCCATAGTAGAAAACACTGCATGTAATTACTTGGGAAAGAATTCCATCTTAACTGTTAGTTAAAAGAAAACAAACACATGAAAGATTTTTCATTAATCTGGAAAAATGTACCTTTGTGGAATACTCACCGCATATTATCTATAATGTAGTGGGGCTACAATGCCATGTGCAAATAAGTAAACAAAAAATAAATATATATAACAATTGTTAAGCATTGTTTTTCTAACAAGAATTTCATTGATACTCCCCCATCTCCTTACAAAGAATTATAGAATGTACCATTTAAGATAATAAGACTAGTAAATCCATTTAGCCAGGCACCTGCACACTCCTATTGTCACAATCCACTGAAAATGAACGCACAGTTAGGGTGCAGTGTAGACTGCAGAATCAGGGTCCCTGGATTCCGTATGTGTGAGGCATGTGTCTGTCTGACATCCAATGTCAATTCATGGATTCAGTATGCCATGAAGTTCAGCCATGCTGAACTTCTGTCTGTATCTACATCACCTAGATTCACACAAACAGAACCCTGCTGTCCTTCCCACACTATAGTGGGTTGCCTTCCATAGCCTCTGGTGTATGCTCTTATTCTGCTTGGTGGAACAGCATTTCCTAGTATAACAGAAGACACTATTTATTGTTTTATTTTCATTTAAAAGAGGCTTCTCTCCATTCCAAAGTCTGGTCCCATAAACCTGTCATCCCAGCTGTGGTAATTGCTCAGGTACACTGGACATTGAACACAGTTAGGAGAATGACTCACCCAGGACACATGGGACTGGGGTAAGCCTTTAGCCGGGCCCAGGATACTGAAAGGTAGTGAGGAGAGCATCTTCAATTTGAGGCCAAAATTTGAGGCAAAAGACAGGATTTTATGAGCCTTGTGCTCTTTAACGCGCTTTCCCCTTTATAAACAAGTCCAATAAAAATTGCCCAGGCCTGTTTCACAGGCCTGTTTTAAGAATAATGCAGCTGACTCCAGTGGCAGACACTGCCCCAAAGCCATTCACACGTCATTTTCCCCCTTGCCTTCTGTGCCTAAAATATTCACATTCCAAGAATCCCTTGCAGCTGGGATTGGCCAGCAGACCCAGTTTCAGTCAATAAGATTTCAGGGGAAGGGGACGGGCAGTCACTGAGTGGAGCCCCTGGGAAAGCTGTGCAAAAGGAGGACACTCGGCTGGTATGCTGCCTTCACCTCTTACTCTCCAATCCACCTTTAAAAAAAAAAAAAAAAAAAATTTAGTCGTTTATCTTTTTTTTTAAGATTTTATTGGGGAAGGGGAACAGGACTTTATTGGGGAACAGTGTGTACTTCCAGGACTTTTTTCCAAGTCAAGTTGTTGTCCTTTCAATCTTAGTTGTGGAGGGTGCCGTTCAGCTTCAAGTTGTTGTCCTTTCAGTCTTAGTTGTGGAGGGCGCAGCTCAGCTCCAGGTCCAGTTGCCGTTTTCTAGTTGCAGGGGGCGCAGCCCACCATCCCTTGCGGGAGTCGAACCGGCAACCTTGTGATTGAGAGGACACACGCTCCAACTGATCCATCCGGGAGCTCAGCGGCAGCTCAGCTCAAGGTGCCGTGTTCAATCTTAGTTGCAGGGGGTGGATGGAGCCCACTATCCCTTCTGGGAGTAGAGGAATGGAACCGGCAACCTTATGGTTGAGAGCCCACTGGCCCATGTGGGAATCAACCCGGCAGCCTTCGGAGTTAGGAGCACGGAGCTCCAACCGCCTGAGCCACCGGGCCGGCCCTCCAATCCACTTTTCACACAGCATCCAGAGTCATTTTTTAAACTAGTAAAGCGGATCGTGCCATTGCATTGCTGAAACCCTTCAATGGCTTCCTAGTTCAGTTAGAATACAATCTAAACTATTTACCATAGACTGGCTCCCTCTACCTCTCTACTGTCATTCAGTCCACTCCCCCCACACACTGCAACCCAGCCAGACCTTCTGTTCCGCAAAAATGCCAAGCGTTTTCCTGGCTCCAAGCCTCTACACCCGCTGATTCCTCTGCCTGCTGTGGTTCTCCACCAGCTCTTTGCATGACTTGTTCTCAACTGTCAGCTTTTAACTCATACAGTCAGAGTAAGAGATGCTTTCCCTGACCATCCTGTTTTAGAAGGCCACCTGCCTTTACCCTCTATTTCGTCCCCCAATTTGTTTTATTGTTATCCCCCATCCCAATCCACAGTTGTTTTGGGTATTTGCTTCCCTGGTAGCTGTCTTTTATCGCTGGAAGAGGAGCATCGCTGGGTGACAGCCTTTGTCTACCTTGTTTATTGCTATACCCTTACTCCTTGCACGGTGTCTGAAACATACAAGACATTCGTTCAATATCTGCTGAATAAATGAATGGATCTCCATCTTCTATTCCTCACTTCTTCATCAGAGGAAATGAGATGCTAAACAAGAGTTTGTAATGAGAATAGTAAGTGCTTAACACAGGACATGTATGATGGTTGGACAACTTCCAGGAAGGGGTAAATCAGAGAAGCCAACTTGGTAGGGAAAAAAAAGGGAACAACTGTGATTGGCTGGGAGTTGAATGTAGTAGAAAATACTGTTGCCATCATTGCCCTATAGCTATTTGGATTGCCATGGCTATCGACACCTCGGGGACTCTTGGAAGAAGACACTGGAAGTGAAGGTGACCCAGCCAGTCAAGATAAAATGCCTCTTCCTGCCAAGTCAGCATCATGTGCCAGGGCTGAGCTGGCTCGCCCTGTTCATTTAAATTCCCCTTTCTCTTTACTTCCTCTCCTCACAGGCCTCCTCTATTCAATCCAACTCTGACTCATATCCTTGGGGTTCTTTAAAGCACTTGTTAACATTTATTCTCTCTGTGTGTGTGTATGTACAGATGCTCCTTCACTTACAATGCAATCACATCCCAAAAAACCCATCGTAAACCAAAAACACTGGAAGTGGAAAATGCAATTAATGCATTCAACTTACTGACCATCATAGCTTAGCCGAGTCCACCCTAAATGAGCTCAGAACACTTACATTAGCCTACAGTTGGGCAAAACTATCTAACGCAAAGCCTATTTTATATTCAAGTTCTGAATATCTCATGTAAATTATTAAGCGTATCGCTTTCAGACCACCATAAAGTTGAAAAATCATAGTCGAGACCGTCTGTGTGTATATGTAAATACACACACACATATTTTTTATTACCATTTTTGCAGAAACTTTTCAAAGCAGGTGGCTGACTTGCTGAGTGATTTTCAAATGGCAAACACTTAAAAGAAAGGATGATTGTGTAGGAAACAAATCATACTCAAATATAAGATACTGACCTCAAAGATGTGGAAACTATCATCCATAATCAGGGCTACTGTGAGCAGAATAAGTGAGACTAGTTCCTCCTCCTTCCCACCATGTAGTCATTATTTTGCAGAACATTTTGAAAGCCAGTTGCTGACATCAAGAGACTTCACCCCTAAATACCTCCACAGGTACCTCCTAAGAGTCTCCCACTGAACACAATACCATTACCACAGCTAAGAAAATTAACAATCATTCTCTAATACCATCTCGCACACAACCTGTATTCAAATTTCCAAGCATTCTTTCTTTTGGAAGTCTCACTCCATATGATATCAAATAGATTAAAATGCACCCACAATAGTTTTTCTGGAAAAATATTTTTTAATGATTTAGCTACAAGTAAACCATTTAATTTGTGATCAGTTAGTTTCTCAGCAAGCATGGTATATGGTCCTTTGGAAGCGAAATAATCTAACCTACTAATTGATTTGAAATATAATTAGTTTCTGGTGAGGATGTGGAGAAAAGGGAACCCCTGTACACTGTTGGTGGGACTGCAGATTGGTGCAGCCACTATGGAAAACAGTCTGGAGGTTCCTCAAAAAACTAAAAATAGAACTACCATATGACCCAGCAATTCCACTTCTACTTATCCAAAGAAATCCAAAACACTAACTCGTAAAGATATATGCACCCCTGTTCACTGCAGCACTATTTACAATAGCCAAGATATGGAATCAACCAAATGCTCATCAATAGATGTTTGGATAAAGAAATTGTGGTACATTTATACAATGGAGTATTACTCTGCCATAAAAAAGAATGAAATCTTACCATTTGCAACAACACGGATGGACCTAGAAGGTATCATGCTGAGTAAAATTGACTGATAAAGACAAATACCATATGATCTTACTCATATGTGAAATCTAAAGAACAAAATACAGAAATAAAACATAAACAGACTCATATGTATAGATGAACAAACTGATGGTTACCAGGTGGGAGGGGATTGGGGGACTGGATGAAAAAGGTGAAGGGATTAAGTACAAATTGGTAATTACAAAACAGTCACAGGGATGTAAAGTTCAGTATGGGGAATATAGTCGGTAATATTGTAGTAACTACGTATAGTGCCAGGTGGGTACCAGACTTGTCTGGGGATCACTTCATGAATTACATAAAGGCCTAACCACTACGCTGTACACCTGAAACTAATACAAAATAATACTGAATGACAACTATAATTTTTAAAAATTTATAATTAGTTTTTATGACCATTAATATTTTATCAGTTAATGTCAGCATGATTTTTAGTTTGTAGACATTTCTTAATTTTCATATTCTGAGGTTGATCCTTTTTTTTTTGTTCAGGTCTCAAAACTTTTCATAGCTCTTCAGAGAGCGCCTTGGTCCTAAGCTTGGTGCAGACGCTGCCTGCTGGGTAGAGAGCTTGCTGGGGGGCAGGAGATAGGAGAAGGGGACTCAGCGTGTGGCCTCCAAAATACAAAGATGCAGACTTTAAGCCCAGAACGAACCTCCCTCTCCCTGAGGCAGCTGCCATTGCCTGAGTTTCCAAACCTGGACTGAAGTGAGGAGTTCTTGAGGCTCAGAGAAAGAGTGAGAGAAAAAAGCTGCTTCTAGGAGACAGCAGTTTCCAGCCTGTGCAGCCCAGCATTCATGGGTCACTTCTGAAAAAAACAGGCTTTAAGATAGTAATGAAATGTAATCTGAGCAAGCCTCAGAGCTGGTCAGAAACTCCAGACGAGGGCACATGGTTTGGAAGACTTTGGTGGCTCTTTGTTCATTTTGCTTTGTTTCTGCTGTAGGGGATATCTGAAATCAAGGGTATCTAATTTGAATTCAATTCATAAAGCTGAAAAAGCGTCTAACTGTAAGAAATTTCAGGATGATGGTCCCCATAAGACAAAATACAATAGAAAACGGAGAAGTTTTTACTAGAAACTACTTTGTCAATTGAAGAAGAAAGAAGTCCTACTTATACTTCCAAGAGGATTTCATAAGTTTAAGTCAATGTAATAACAACTGCCTTACAGCATAAAAGGGGGCCGGCATTATTATTGGTCCCATTTTGTAGATGGGGAAACTGAGGCCTAGAGATGTAACATGGCTTATAGAGGTCTTCCTGAGATTCAGCTGGTAGAACTGCCTGCCATCATGATACAAGAGAAAAAGATGAAGACTTCAGTATTTTTTAAGTTCATTATCTTTTTTAAATTAAGAACTGCTGCTTTGTTTTTCTAAGCTTAGGAAAGGAGTTAAAAGCAGAATGACTTCATTCTTCCTTTCATGTAACAAAACTCCCAGAAGACACATGTTCTCGGCAGAGTCTGGAGGCAGTATTGCTATAGCATCATGCTGGGCATGAATTGCTCATTTTCACGAAGCGTGACTCAACCTTCACATCAGGAATTTTTTTCCTCTTGAAACCTCTTGGAGCCAACTTGTTAAAGACTCAAGAGGAATCACTTAAGGACATGAGTGATTGTCAAATGGGAAACACTGTGGGAAAGAGGGTGACTGTGGAGGAGACAAATGACATTCAAATACTAGATACTGACTGAAGACGGGGAAGCTGTTATATGCGATCAAACCTCCTAGAAGCAGAATTAATGAAAGCAGTTCCTCCTCCTCCCACTGCAATATCCTAGGGACGGATGGAATGAAAGTGGTGCGATTAAAAATGCTTCATTACTTTGACAATCTTGATTTAACATTTTATGGTCTGTTTCTAAATCCAGTTTATGTTGATACTTGTACTTAATGACTGTCAGTTAAAAAAAAAAAAACCCTCACAAAGACCCTTGGGTCCAAATAGAAGAACATCATCCACTGGGTTTATTAAACCTGGTGTGGAGTTTTCAGTTCCATCCACTGGCTACACAAAGGTTTTTAGTGAAATTCTTTTGCTAGATTTCCATCTCCCCAATTCGTTCTTGCAAACTACTATGCTGCATTTACACTTGAACAAATGGATCCAAAGTCTAGTGCAAGTCTTAGTTGGAAAATTTTTCAACAGAATGGAAAATTCTAACTTTTAAAATGCTTACATAACAGCGTTTTTATAGGTGACAGAGACTTTAGAAACATAGCCCATCAGACAGAAACGTTTCCAAACATCCACCAGGAAGAGATAGTGTTTGTTTTTGTAAAAATAACTCTTAAGTAGCATATTCCTTACTATGAAATACATTCCAGACACATTTCATTGTAGAAATGGTCAACAATTTGACTGATGTCACTTTATAAAAGAAAAATGTGTTGCACATCTTTCAGTTTGGTAAGTACTATAAACTCTGCCATTAGATAACCAGTGAATCATCTGAATGGCACCAATCGAAATAAAATTTCTTTATGGCAAAGCTGGTTTATTGAACTTCATGAGGGAAATGTTACAGTGACACTATCCCACCAAAAAATTATTTAACTTTAGTTTAGATTTCATGAGGAAACATATTAGCAGTATACTGTCAATAAAGCATCATCATTAATAGCTAACTATATTAAATTCTGGATTAGCTTCCTTTGGTGTTCTCAAATTAAAACTTCTCCAGATATATATGTTTTCAATTAAAAGGTCACAATTAACATAAATTCACATGAGTTACAAAATGTACTTGTGCTTTAAAAATTAATAATTAGTTGTTTGATAGCCACCATTTTGGAAGTGATTTCTCAACAGTCAATGAAGTGTTTCTATAAATATTTTAGAAAATACCTAAAAGCTTTATCTCCATTCAACTCATATGTATGCTCTTTGTAAAAATAAAAAACATACATATAAAAAAATTGAAACAAATCATTAGAAAGATACAAATACTTTAAAATTAATAAATATTAAGGCGAAAAAAGTAAATCCTTTCACAGACCTGTAAATAGTTAACTACTAACTTCTTACAAAAAGAAAGTTAAATTCCTTTTTTAAAAACCATTAACACTAGCACTGAAAAAACATAAATGTGCTTGGAAAGTCTGTAAACTTTCTTCCCCCACTTTAGAAAATGTTTTGAAAAGCAATAAACAGATTCCCTTCTTTAAAAAACTGCTACACCCATCATAATTATTACAGCTGTCACGGTTTTACTATAAAAATAGTTACAAATCAACATTAATTTACATAAAGTCAAATCCTTTTTAATTCTAGCATCTCCCTAAACATAAATAAAACCAAGTTGTTTTTCCTTAATCTCTAATATTTAAAACTGAAGAATTATTTCCTATAATTATTACTTGCAGTTAGTTCAGTTCATAGAATTATCTTTCATAATTAAATTATCTAGTTAGGACCATCATGGTAATAAAACAAAGATCCTAGATTAGACACATATTTAATTTGTTTCCCACATTCTGAGATACTGTAAGTACAATCATCTTTTGGCTTAAGTTCCTCTAAAATGATGCAGGACAGCAATCTATCAGTGTTAGTGCACACACTGCAGTAAAAGTTCATGGCTTACGTCCGTTCATGATAGCTTCGTACTATTTCCTCTGTGCAAAGTCTTAACTTCAAAACAAAAGTAGGGTAAAAAACTTTTTGAAATATTCTTTCCACCACTGAAGGACAGACAAGATATTTTTCAATATCTAATTTGTTTTTCATACTGAGGAGGAATAGCATGTTGTAGCCATAAAATGTAAAGATTTTAAAAATTGATGTACTGTAACACAATACTATTACAGATATATGGGAATTCACAGCAATTTGAGGTCTGTCCTCGGAGCTACAATCCAAATGGAAGATGATTTGTTAATTCAGCCTTTAGTCATTAAGTTGATTGGGTGTGAGGGCGAGCAAGAGATACTATGCCAGATACACATTCAGAAATTACTAAAAGCTAAGAATAGGTCTCCTGTGTAGCCAGGAGCCACATTTACCTATTTTTCCCCCAAGTTACAACTCCTCATAGGCTTTCAATTTGCTTTTCACTGTTTAAAGATATCATAATAAAATATAAAGCACCTTATTATGTCATTTCATTTGCATTAAAATTTAACTAATTTTGCTTATTTTAATAGAATTTACTAAGAAAACAATTCAAATTACTCTTCTAAAAGTAAGTTTTTATATACCTGATACTGATTAGAAATATCAAGCATCGCAATCTGTTGGCAAAGTCATTCTTTATGGACTGAGAACCAGAACACATTCGATGCCTTCTCCTCCCACTGGAACTAAAGTCTTAGCTCTAAAATGCACCAATAGTAATGCAATTAAATCCATCAATACAAAGAAAGAAGTCTAAGGAGAGGCAAATACCAGTTTTTATCCAACTGAGAACACATCCCATTCAAAGGACACACGGTTAAGCGTGTACTGAACCCCTAATATTTGGTTTTCAATCACAGGAACACAGGATTGAACAGTCACTGACTCTTGAAACTCCATCATACGCTTATTTGAAGCCCCCTGCCCCGGGCTCTCAAGGGAGAGATGTTCTGACTCGTCCCACCTTGGCTTCATTTTCAACCTCACCTGAAAAGCAACTTTTTCCTTCTGCTGTCACAGTGACAAACTTGATTAAGCAAATACAGAATACGAAAGTGAGCATGATGATGATAAACAGCAAAGTGTCAGGATGATTCACTGTATTTGAGATGAAATCGTATGACTATCACTGTCATACTTCCAAAGTATTTCTTTAGTCAAAATTAAATAGTATAACAAAGGCTGTTACTTAGCACCAGCACGTCACTGAAGGTTTTGGTTCAGGTTTCAGGATAACTCCGTTATCAGGGGGTTGACTAAGCATTAATGGTTTGTGGCTCTTAAGCTTATGGGCCAAGGTCATAAATATAGCTTCCACGTGGTCATTATCATTGGGGTTTTTAGCAGAGGTTTCAAACAAAGGCATACTGTGTGTGTCAGCAAATTTTTGTGCCAAGTCTGTAGGTACCTGAATGGCACTTCTTAAGTCACATTTATTTCCAACGAGAATCCGTGGTATGTCACTGGCTAGCAAATGTTGTTTGCATTCTTCTATCCAAGATGGCAGGCTGTGAAAACTAGCCATGTTGGTCATATCATACACGAAGACCACGGCATGGACGTTTCTGTAGTAGTGCTGTACCATGCTCTTTCTGAAGCGTTCCTGTCCTGCTGTGTCCCATAGCTGGATCTGAAAACGGAAAGAAAAGAGAGAGAGAGAAAAAACTGATTCCAATTATTCATACTGAAAATCTGAATCACCTTTGCATGGTCCTTAGTACTTCTTCCCTTCTATTACTTTGTTCCCTTCCATAATGCCTTTTCAGTGTTATTTATGGGATCCACCTTTCATGATGCTAGCTAGACACCTTGCAATTAATGCAAGCACCTGAACAAATATTTCAATTTAGCATTTACATTTCAGTAAATCAAATGTCTGAATAAAATTATGCCTCAAAAATTGATTAAAATATTAAAACTGTATCAGGTTTCAACAAACGTAAGTGTCTAATTCCTATAAATTTAGTTACTATATGCCCTTCTCTACCTTTCACAAGTCTAATTTAAAACAGCAGATTTAGGACAGATGTTAGAGTCATGAAGTCTAGCCCCCAACATACATATACATATACACACACACACACACACACACACACACACAGTCTATGAAATCCAAGCTCCCTTGAAAATTTTAAAAGGCTAAAAAAATTCACTTGTCTATCCTAAACATTTCGACCAACAAAACACTTACAATATTTCCTAGTTGAAATAAGAGGGAATTGGGGAAAATGACATCTAAAGATGGCCCTTTGTAAATGCCTCATTAACTCAGTAATTACTTTTATTGCTCTCCAATAAAGTGTGAAGTTATTATTTCACACTTCTTCTTTCCCAGAAGTCTTGATGTGATTAGGAGGTATAAGTTCAGCAGGATGATGGGAACAGTATTGCTGAGTTCACCCCACCCTAAAACAAAACCAACAGATGGTCTCAGGGATACACAGCCTCATCATCACCACTTGTGTTTAGTGAGAACTTTGAGACAGGTCTAAATTCTGTGTATTTTTTTGAAGTTTAGTTTTCATAAAAGAAATGCATGTTTGTTATGGAAAACAGAAAAGTAGAAATAAAGGGGAAATTGACTTAAAGACCATCATTAATAATATTTTGGTATATTTCCTTTTTGTGTGCTTTTTTTTTAAACTTGTAAGTATATTGTGCTTGAAACATTATAAATCATTCTTCACTGATGAAATTACTGTTTGAATAGAGTTACAGGAAATGTTATTAAAAGAGAAAAGATCAGCTCCAATTTATTTAGGCAGCTTTTAGACAGGTCATACAATTTATTTCCAAATACCTTTCTAAATGTTAAAGATACATTTTTTTTAATTAAAAAAACAGATATAATTCACATACAATAAAATTTACCCTTTAAAAATATACAATTCGGTGGTTTTTAGTATATTCCCAAGGCTATGCAATCCTCATCACTATCTAATTCCAGAACATTTCATCACTCCAAAAAGAAACCCCATGCCCATTAGCAGTTACCCCCATTCCTCCCCTGGATGATGCTGAGCAGAAACAGAAGAGGCAGAAACAGTCTCAGAGACAGAGAGAAAAAACTGAGGGTTCCTAGATGGGAGGGGGGTGGGGATAAAGGGGAGGGTGAGGGGATTAGAAAGCACAGTCAGTAACCACAAGATTGCCACGGGGATATGAAAGATATTTTGGGGAATATAATCAATAATGTAAAGATTTTGTATGGTATCCGATGGACACTTGTCTTATTAGGGAGACCACCTCAGGGATGGTGTAGATGCCTGATCACTGCACTGTACACCTGAAGCTGAATAATAATGAATGTCTACTGTAATTTAATATATGTATATAGTCACAGGATGTGGAGCACAGCATAGGGAATAGACTCAATGGAATTGTAACAGCTATATACGATGATAGAGGGGTAGCAGTTTGGGGGACGGGGGTTATCACTTTGTGAGGGGTGTAAATGTCTAACTATTACATTGTTTTGTACACCTAAAGAAAAGAAAAAAGAAAAGAAACAGGAGAGGCAGATTTGCTAGGAAAGATGAATTCCTTCAGACATTTGAGACGAAGGAGGGATTATCCAAACAGCCATGTCGAGAAGACAGGAGGAAATGCAGAATGACAGGAGGACAGAGATCTGGGCCAACCAAAGACTCGGAAGTCGTCTTCACAGAAGTGACAGCTAAAGCCGAGAGACTACTACAGGCGAGAAGCAGATAGAACAGGTCAAGGGTAGACTGAGGCTCACCCTGGAATCGTCCTCAATTGCTGCCACATTTATCTTCCTCTTTTAACTCTACATATGTAATACTTAGGAACAGATGAACCAATACAGACTTTATTACATTTCCTAAAGCGTTTAACTGATTCTGAAAGGGCACCGCTACACAACATGCTCTTTGAAAAATTTCTAGTCCACAATTAAAAACATTTAGCACAAGATCTCATTTTTATCAAACAAAATAGTCTAATATGTCATTTTATTAAAGTAACATAGAGCTGTGCAGCTTTCACTTTAAGATGAAATTAGAAGAAAAGTCATTTCAGATTAGGCTTATATTTTCCAAAGAGAAAATATGAACACTTCAGCAGCACTTAAGATGGAGTACAGGTTAACAAAAAAGCAGAAACAGTACATGGGATGAAGCTCTTCTATTCACTTCATTTATTTTTTTAAGACACTAAAAAAGTAAAGTTTTTGAAAAAGCGTCCAATGTAGCTGTATCTTTTTCTGATACAGAAATTTCAGAATATTTCTGTAGTCTTTTGAACCACAATAAATATCTCACTCAGTTTTCCAGTTGGAGGTACAAATCAATGGCTAAGGCCTTAGAAAGAAGAAAACGAAACTGCGTCCAGGTCCTTGTTGACATAACAGATTAGGCTGAAGCTCAGGAAGAATGACCCCAGAAAAAAACGTTTTCTCCTTACTCCTCTCACGGGACCACAAGGACCGACCGTGCTCCCAGTTTCCTCACACCTCGGTCCTCGTTTACTTATCACTGCCAGCACTTATCCCAGTAGTTAAGTGTTCAACTTTATACACTGGACATGCTTTGTATTTTTTCAATGTAAGTATCTCTTCCATTTGCACCTGACTCATCTGTGATCTTAAAAGTATGAATGGCAAACCAGAAGCAGGTAAAGTGCTATCAAATCTCAACTCCTCCCCTGCCTCCCTTCCCTCTACTTATTTTAATATCCTGCTCCCAGTTGGGGGGAATTTCTCTCCCGCTCATCTGTCTGCCTAAGCTCTGCTTTATTCCTGCTTCACTCTCTGGTTATGCAGCTACAGACCTGATGGAGCCAAAGCAGAATGATGGTGTTAAGCCACCAGGGAAGAAGAATCTCCTAAAGATTACCAACTAACCTGGTGCTTCATGTATGCTCTCATCTACTTCTCACACCAGCCTGACACAGTATTATTATCTCAATGTTTCAGAAGAGAACATAGACTCTGAAAGATTAAGGAACCTGCCTAAGGACTAGAGTAACAAACCACCCCCAGTTTGCCTGAGACTGAGCGGGTTCCAGGGATGTGGAACTTCCAGTTTTAAAACTGGAACAGTCTCGGGCACCCTACTAAGGACACACAGCCCATCCTTACCCTTTCATTGGTTCAGATTTGAGCCAGGTCAGTTGGGCTCCAAAACCCATGCACTTTCTCCCAGAACTCCTGCTTCTCCCAAACTAAGGCTGCCCTCAAACCTCCGAAGCCCCATTATTTTCCTCACCTACAGTTCCTGGGCCTAACCTAATTCTGATGACAACCTCCAGTCTCTTCTTATTCTATCTTTTCCTCTGTAATGGATACAAATCTTTTGTGAACTCCCTAACACAGCGCACCCAAAGGATCACCATTGGTAGCTTCAATGCGACAATAAAAAACTAAAGTGAAAATGAAAAGGCAAAAGGGCCTACAGAAGGATGATTTCTTTTCATCCCAATTTCTTCTTTGCTGTACCACTTTCAGCATTTAAACCCCTTTGGGAGTGGGGGGATAGGGCGGTGGTTAGGGAACTAAAAATTAAATTGTCCTTGCCTCAAGGATGAGGGTGTAGGAAGGAAGCAGTGAGCCTATTTTTTTCCCCCATGGAGGACGGAAGTAAAGACGAACCTCCTATTAGGTTGGTGCAAAAGTAATCGTAGTTTTTGCAATTATTTTTCACCTTTTAAACCACAATTACTTTTGCACCAACCTAATAATTTAAAGCAAAAACGTAAATGCAGTATCAGGCAGGCAGGGCAGTTCCTAGGCTCCGCATGTTTTAAGGGGTGGTATCAGCAGATGGCTGAGGAGTAAGCAGTGGCTTGGAATGAAGACGAGTGTCAGGTTCACACCATCAGGAGGCCGTGGCCCTGTCATTGGTCTTCATTCTCCAGTGCCCCATTCCAAGTCCTCGGAACCCCCGTCTTGGCCTTGGGTTCATGACCTTCTCCACTATTATTACTGCGTCCTTAGTCTCAGGAGCCAGCAATAAACATTAAAAAAGAACTGGGAGAGAGTGGCACCAGGAATGTGCTTCTGGCAACACAAGCAGGAACTATAATAGTAGGTACAGAATGTTTCTGCAGGAAAACAGATTTTCCTAAACAACTCAGCGTCATACAGAAACTACAGCAGCAAAACTGGATGTGACAAACCTACCTAAGCACTTCCTCAAAGACAACAGGGCTTCACTGTCACGATACAATACCCAGGGCAATGCTCAGGTGACTGTTTAATAACGAATATTTACTAAATAGATTTTCCCAGCTTGAGAAATTTCGCTGTTTCTCCTTGGGCCTTACTTCACTGACTTCCAGCACATGAGACACTGCCAGTGAGTCAGCGGCTGCCCCCCACACTCTTGCTACTCAAAGCACGATCCGCGGACTAGCGGTTTCTGCATCCCCTGGGACCTTACCGAATCAGAATCCGCCTTAAAAAAAAATGCTGGGTAAAGAGCACGACATTCAAGTTGGAGAAGCACGGCCTTGGAAGTTTGCTACATACAAATCCTTCCAATCCCCAACTCCCATCTCCCCATCAGCGTTGAGAAAAAACTGGAGCGTACACATTGCACAGGGCCAGCGTTTAACCCACGGTGGGGCTGGCACACGAATCACGCCGGGGCGTCCCTGCTCCCCTGGCAGACCCCGTCCGCTCACCTTGATGCGCTCCCCATCAATCTCCACCGCTCGTTCGCGGAAATCCACCCCGATAGTCGCCTCTGTGCGGTCCGGGAAGCGGCCGGCGCAGAAGCGGTAGGTCAGGCACGTTTTGCCCACATTGGAGTCGCCGATCACGATGATCTTGAAGATGCGGGAGCGTGCCGGCGGCAGGAAGGCCGACGCCCCTGACAGCGCGCCGCTGGACGTGAAGCTCGCCTCCAACGACGACTCCATCTCGGAAGCCATCTCCTGGCCCGCCCCACACCGAGGCGGAGGAAAGCAGACGCAGACCCGCTAGCAGATTACGCCGCCGCGAGCGAGGGCGCCCAGCCCGCCGGCTCGGCTGAGCAACGTCGCCGGAGCCACCGCCCTCCAGGCCGGCGGCGCGCGTGCGCACCTTGGGCCCCGCCCCCGCCCGCGCAGGTGAGGCGCCCCCTCCCAGCCTCGCAGGTCCTCCCGCCCCGGCCGCCGCTGCACGCCTGCGTCACTCGGGCCGGCGCTCGTCTACCTGGGAAGGCCGGAATCTGTCGGGGGCCGGACGACGGCGCGGGAGGCCAGCCTGCCGAGCGGCCGAGCGGAGCGCCCCAGGCCTGGCACCCGGGCTGGCCCCGTCACGCCACGTCCAAGGCTCCCACCCTCCGGAGGAAGCCGCGCAGTCTGGGGGCGGGGAGACAGAGACAGCGGAGAGGAAGGAGGTACCACCAGCGTTCTCTCGCGAGACCGCCGTAGAGCCGCCTCTGCCGCGGGCGTGCGCCTGGTGGGGGTCCGTAGGGTTGTCCGAAGGCTCCGGCGTCGGTTTGGGCGCTGTGGTCGACGTACTGTTGGGGCCTTCCCGGACGTGCACGTGGGGACGGGTTCCCCGGGCCTGCGGCTGGGCGCTGCGCCCCCTGCCTCCCCCGGCCGCTCTGGACCGCGGGAGTTGGGACGGCGACAAAGGCTGGAGGTGGTGCTGCCAAAGGCCCGCCCGGCGCGGGAAGCCCTTGCGGCGAGCTGCGGGGAGTGTGGCAGCCTTCTTTCTTGGCAGGCGCATGGCTGTCAGAGAGTAGGCAGGAGTTCGAGGTCGCCCACCGCGTGGCCAAGAATAATTTCCTTAGCCGCCCGTTAGGCCATGTGATGGTCTCCGCGGGACCCTGGTGCCCAGGGCTCGTTTGGCCGATGTCCCCGGCCCAAGAAGTAAAGATCACCTGTAGGCCACTTGGGAGCATTGAACCTGGGAGTTACTAGATGGCTTCTCTGATGAGAATAAAACCCATCATGCCCTAGTTACGTCTTATGCCTGGGTGACGATGGTGTAGGCGTTAAATATTACTGAGCGTCTGCAGGAATTGTCTGGCAAACTACCTAAGGAAAATATGAATAGGAGAGACCACCCAGCCTTAAAGAGCCTTCTCTGGATTACCGTGAATTTTACAGAGGAAACCTACCATCCATTAAGTCATATAAAAGGTCCAAAATGTGCAAACGTTGCATTTTGTGAAAAGTTGTTTTGCGATAAGACTGTTTTTGTTTGAGCCAAATGGTTATGGCATTTTGAAAGTCGAGGACTATGGAGAGGAGGACATGGCAGGTCTTAAATAGAGTAAGGGGAATGATAAAACACTGAGAGTTCTAGGAAAGGAGATAAACTGTTTATTCCATTAGATAAAATGTAGTCAGAGCAAATTAATGGTAGAAACTGAACATGGCCAGAGTTAACAGGAATTTACAACCTCGTTGAATTGTGTATGCCAATTACATTTATTCAGTTTTCTGTTTTGGGTACTAGAACATGGGCTGGAAAATTCTGATTGTTTATCTGTGAAGTTATTTCCACGAAGATTAATCATCCCAGAAACTATAGTAGCGAGCGTTGGAATATAGTCCTCTAATTTATCCCATTAAAAGGAGAGAATCAGAAGATTTAAGACAAAAAGCAGTTGAACAATTCAAAAATGTGGATAATCATGTAATTTCAGAGGGTGGTGACAAAAGTAACATCTTTGCACCCCAAGACCTTTGCTCTTTGTTTTTTGTATTCTGGCTTTTTTGGTTTAACTCTTGCTACACTGCATCAGAAATTCTTTCATCTTGTCTGTTTATCCATATGCTATTCATATTTCACATCCTTGCTCAAAAGTCTCATCTCTGAAGCTTTTCTTGATTAGTTCAGCTCAGAATGTTCTTTGCTTTAGTCTAAGTCTAACACACTTTTGGGGTATTGTTCATTTGGTTTTTGAATGCTGTCTTCACTGCTTAATAATTATGTATTGTCTTACCTACTGGATTGTCAACTCTTGACTATAGACTGAAAGCTCGTTGTTATTCAGCAAATGATGAATAAATGAGTGAAGTGAAAAATTTCTTGTGTAAGGATTATCAATTTGAACCCCAATTATACACAGTTGAGCACCACTGAGATGGAAAAATCACAGTGGACGCTGGACATAGTTATGAGGAGTTTTGTATTTTCAGCTAGCAGTTTGAGAGACTCTTCATGAGACTAAAGTATATGCCACTCTTCTTAACTGAAAAACACCAGAACCTCCAGGTTTGATAGTTGAAAGAGAATCTATTATATTATCGGGAAGAGTAGACTTTTTTAAAAGTGGGTAAATTTTAAAGTCTTATTTCTCCGCAAAAATAATAGCAATATTTTGTGGCGATTATAACACATAGAAAGGGAATGTATGCCTACAATATCACAAAGGATGGGAGGGAAAAATGAAAATATCTTACATTATAGTATATGTGTTGTAGTATGATACTTTTTGAAGGTAGACTGTCATATATGAGTTAAAGATGTATACTGTAAAACTTAGAACTAAAATAATAAAGAAGCATAGCTAAGCCAACAGAGGAATTAAAATGGAATACTACAAATTAGTCCAAAAGGAACCAAAAAGGTAAAGTGGCAAATAAAAATGTAGGTTGTTCAAATAGAAAACAAGTATCAATCATATCAATTAATTGTAAATTTAGACACTGCAATTAAAAGGAAGACCTACTTCTCTAAATAAAAAACCAATTATGTACTGTTTACATAAAAGGCATCACCAACATAAAAACACAGATAAGTTCAAATTAAAATGATGGGAAAATATGCAAACAATAAAGCTGGATCACCAGTATTAATGTTAGACAAAGTAGACTTCAGGAAAAGGAATTTGGTCCATCTTCAAGACAAGCGATAAAGAGGGACATTTCATATAAAAGGGTCAATTCACCAAGAAGTTATAGTAACAAAGCTTCAAATTACATGAAGTAAAAACTGACAGAAAAGAAATAGAAAAATTACAATTATAGCTGAGATTTCAAGTCCCCTCTCAGTATCTGATAAGACAAGTAGACTTTAAAAATCAGTAATATTGTATGTGAACTACAATAAAAACAATTATGCAGAGTGACATAAATGATATTTTTAAAAAGTAAATACTGTATAGTCTCATTTATATAAAACTGAAAAACATAAACTAGATATAGAAAGCTGAGGTTAGGGGCTTGCATGGTAGGAGGGAGGGATTACAGAAGGGCAGGAGGAAACTAGGGTGATGGTATGTTTATTACTTTGGTGATTTCATGGGTGTGTACATATGTCTTGTACATTTTAAGTATAAGCAGTTTATAGTATGTAAATTATACCTCAATAAAACTGTTTTTAAAAAACACTTCCCGTTGAGTTCCTCTTTTATACTATTTTATGTCAAATCTGAGTAAAACATTAGTGTAAAATTTTAAGATTAGAGTGTGTGTGTGTGTGTGTGTATTTTAACTTCTGGACAAGATAATCATGACAATAAAGATAAAATCACTTACATGATTAGTTATAAATTATTATAGTTAAATGATTAAATACCTTACATAAGGTAAAATGGTCCACAATATTTTATTTCTAATGATTGAAATTGCTCCACTTTACTAGGGAATAAATACTAGGGAATATTTAAATTCAGAATATGAGTAGATAATGGAATAAACATGTTACTACTTCATGCAATAATGTAAAAACAGGTCATTCATTGAGAGAAAATTTAGCTGTATTCATTTAGATGTAAACTGTAGAGACAACATCGATATCTAGTTATTGAATACTGAGTATATTGTTGAAACTTCTTGACCGTTTCAATTTCTCTTTTATGTAGCTATTCAAGGAACATACCGAAGGCCTCAGCCAATTACATTTCCTTCCAAAGGGTGTTGTGAATGGGATGGCCAGTGTGGCTTAATGCTGCGTAAGTACAAGCCTCAACATAGGCAGCTGATTGTGTTCCCTATGCTCCAGGCTCTTCTGTATTACACGTACACACTGCAAGCAAAACCACACCGAACCAAGAAAACCATCAACTTGATCCCAGCCCTAAGGAGTTAGTCAGGGAAACCAATGACTAGGCATTTCCGTACAGTGTCGTGGGTGCTCTGAGAGCAGAAGTACAGAAACTATGTGGGCTCAGAAGAGCACCAGGAGCGTGTGGGGGGGGGGGGTTCAGGGAAGACCAGTAGGGGAGGAAGTTTATCTATAATAAAAGCATGGAATAAGAGGAGTGATGAATTAATGAGCTAAGAGAGGTAAGGAAAGATGACATTCTGCAGTGCCCTGTAAACTATTTTATCCTAGAAGCAATGGGAAGCTTTTGGAGGATTTTAAGCCAAGCAATGAAATAATTAGATTTGTATTTTAGGAATACTATTCTGGTGGCAGTAGGGAGAATAGATTAAAAGGAGATGGGATTAGAGGCCATTTAAAGGTTGTTGGACTAATTTGGGCAAGAGATGATACTAAAATAGGATTATAAACAGGAAAGTGGGGAGAAGTGGGCTTGAAAATGGTCAGATAGAGTAAATGTGACTTGCTAAAAGCTAACTGTGCAGAATTAGGAAGAGGGAGACACCAAAGATGACTTCCATGCTTCTGACTTGAGAACTGAGCAGAAGGAGGTGCCCCGAAAAGCGGAGGAGCAGGTTTTGAGAACAGATAAAATTCAATTTTAGCTCCTGCTGAGCTGAGTGACTTGTGGTATATCCACGTATATCTATTTAACAACTGGATGTATGGCATGATGTTCGGTAGGGAAATATGGAACCCTTCAGCACATAAGTTATCACTGATACCATAGGAGTAGCATGGAGCACTGGATGTATTTCAGGAAACGTGCCCTGCACGTAGAGACATGCACAGAGTAGAAGGAAGATGAGCAGAGACAACAGAAGGAATAGCCAAGGAAGTCCTGCCTTCTCACTACACCTCAGGCCGGCAGAACTTCCTGCTGCTCCCTCAGGCTCCCAGTTTTCCATCTGTGCATCCATCCAGGCATATATTCACCTGTCATCGAATATATTTATCTTCATCTCTCCTTCTACCAAACTAAGGATCTTAAGGCCCCAATCATGTCAGATTCATCACTGGATTCCCAGGACTAAGCGCAGTGCCTGGCAGATAGTCTTTAATAAGACTTTTATGAAATAATTAATGATGGGAAAACATTTATTGACTATTTTTTGGGTTTGGAGCACTTTACATACAAGGTCTATTATTATACCCATAATGGATTAAGACTCCGAAAAGTGAACTGCCCAAGTTGCCAGGATTCAGGTCTGAGTCTTTGTGAGTCCAAGCCTTTTCCACTACATCATACTCTCTCCAAAAGACTGGTGAATGAAGTCTATCTTTTACAAAAGCAGGAAAAAAGGGATTGCACCTTATAGAAAGTACAGGTACTGATCCTTATGCTAAAGAGGGTGCAGTCCGGTAAAGTCCTTATATTGTCTTTTGGGATGTCTGCTGCATGCCATGCCTGCCAGAAAGTGTGACCAATCAATGGCTGTTTGTCTTACACCCATAAGGAAGTTGAGCAGAGACTAAGCCAAATACTACCACACTCAGCATTTTGCACAGCATCCCCTGCAAGGGTCCAACAATTATGACAGCCATAGATCTAGAAACACTCCTACAAAGGTCAAACACCACCTGGGACCTTCACTTTATCGTTTTGTTAAAAGAAAAACGGGGCCAAAAGCTGAGAGACTGTAGTTCCATCCAAACTTTTCATTCCCATTATACGTGGTCACTGCTCAGACAGTGGCCACCACCCAACCACCGGTTTCCTCTCGTCTCCAAACTGCTGTGTGCCTGACTGCATGCCCTCTTGACCCCTCACCCCTACCTTTCCCACAAGACCCTCCTTTGGGCCTTTCCCTTGTGGGCTTCGGCAACCTATTCCACTGAAAATAAACTGACCTGTACCCTCCGTTGTTGTTGATGAATAAATATGTCTTCTATTTCCTTGACCTCTTTCTCAACGATACTGCTTCCTTTTCAGTTTCCTCAAACTCTATGCACCACAGACTTAGAATTGATACCACATTTTTCTCCATATTCTATTTTAAACCACTTCACTCTCTGGTAAAAACTTTCGTTCCTTTGAAGTTCATTCCATCCAGTTTTGTCACCATTTACCTGCTTGGTTCCTAACATCCATTAACCTCCAGGTCATTTCCCCACAATAATGTACCTGGATCGTGTTACTCCTTTAAACCTCAATTCCTTTCATTATTTCCTAGATCTCAATATTCATGTGAATGGTCCGTTGAACACCCAATCATCACCGTTCCAAGGCCACTTCAACTTCATTCTCTTGGCCACATTCCACTTTGTTCTGGAGTAGTTCTGAGGGATTTCAATACCCTTACCCTTCCATCCATACTACCCCCAGTGGCTTGGTCCACAATCTCAAAACTTCCTTTCCTATAATATTGCCTTTTCTTCCAGTTTATTCTGGTCCCACTTTCTTCCATTATCTGGCCTGGTTCTCTTAATTGGCCATGTGACCTGTTCTCTCACCAGTGCTTTCAATACCCCTCCATTTGTCTTTCCCTGCTCTCTCTCTTCCCACTCACCTTTCTAGAACAGTGCTATATTCTGTCTGGTGCCGATGCCCTCAGCTCCCTTCATCCCTGTCTTGCTCCTCCATCTGTCATTCACCTCAGTTCTGCATCAGTCCTATAATATGCCTGGCCTTGTAAGCCATCCGGCTGAGGTACGAGAAATAATCATGCAACGACTATACTTTCATGATTTCCAAACTCAATTTGGTAATTAACACTGTTCATTAATGATTTTGTCTTTGGTCAGCTGTTTATTCCAAACCATCTCCCTTCTGTTCAAACCGCCCCCAGACTTATCTTTCACCTGCTGCTACTTCACAAATAGCATCAGCTATTATTTCCTACTTCACAAAAAATATTGAGGCCATCTATCACAAACCTCTCCTCTCACAGCTATATATTTACCTATAGCCATTCCCTTACTTCCTTTTAATTTCTCAGAAAAGGTAACTTTTTTCAGGGCCCACTTTTCCTGTCTCTTTTGGGACCTGGCACCTTCAATTTTCTTCCTCCTCTAGAAGTTCCTTTCAAATTACAATCATGCTTAAATCTCTCAAATACCATGACTCCTCTTTTTCCCTTTATCTCCTTGTTTCTGCCCTTCATCTCTTTCCATCTCATTCAAAGCTTTTGGAAAAAGTGTTATTCTCTGAAAGTGTCCATGGCTTCACCTCTCATTCCTGGGCTTCAATTCCCACTACTCTGTGGAAACCGATTTTGCTCATTCAATGAAGGACTTCCTCATTGCAAAATCTAAGAAACATTAGAGGTTGTGAGTTTCTAACAGTTTTCAGCAATGGTAGTGTCATCACTCATTTCACTCGGGAGGAGTGTCTCTTTGGCCTGCAGCATACATGTCACATCACACGCAGTGGGGGTGAAAGGTAAGCACACATGGACCCTATTTCCTTGGTTTCTAATGATAATACTTCAGCAAGGTGGCCTGGCAGTCTGTAATCATCAGTGCGTCTGGAACACACCTCTGGGCCACTTCAGTACTGCCATCCCATCCACTGGAGCGGTTTCTGATGTACGAACTGCATTTCACTTAAGGGGTACAGCGAAGGTAGTTTCTAATTCACAAACGAGGTCCATGATCTTAGATACTTACCTTCATCTTAAAGATCCACTTCCCCATTGTAAAAGGAAGTCCAAATGTCAGCGTAACAGGAGGCTGGGGGAGGGAAGATAAGTTTGCAACATAAAGCAGTGTCAGGATAGCAGAAGGGATAGAGAAACAAATACTTGTAAGAACACAGTTTAGAAAATACTCATTTTTATTTCAACAATTTTTTTCTCTAAGGAAGTTCTAAATAGCACTTGAACTTCAGTACTAGCTCTCTAGGCAGAATAATGGGATTCAGGAACAGTGTAGTGTAGTTTGCCTTGAAATGAAAAACCTGGGTTCAAGTTCCTGCTTTCACATTCACAGTGACCCTGAACACCCAGCTGATAACGGGAGCAACGTGGGGAAGGATACACACGGGTTCTCTGCCCTGGCCCTGCTACTGGCTGGGCGCTCCTTAGCGAGTCATTTAAGACGGAGACACTTATCTTCATCTACGTTATGAGCACTTTGGAAATCACAGAGGAAAAAACAATGTTTTTGATTATTAGAGCCTGTTTTCCTCCTAAGAAATTGTTACACATCCTGATAACACTCCCTCCTGCTTTTCATCTTCTGGTCAGCCTTGATCAGTACAAAGGACCCTTGACCTTTGGGAGCTTAGAAACCAAAGTAGTATTTGTTTCAATTGTGGATAGTTTCCCTACTTTCTGAATTAGTATTATTCAGTATTTTGTCCACCCATTTTTTTCAGTGGGAAATAAAAAATTGTTTTAACTATAAAAAAAAGTATCCTATATAGACCCCAAATTAACAAAAACACCAAATCTTAACACTGCCACATTTACCTCAACCATGTTTTTTAGGAAATAAAAATCATAGGCCATCTACATGCCTCTCCTTCCTCTAAAGAGAAACACTGTCCTGAATTTTGTTTAGAACTCCCAAGCCTGTTTTTAAACTTTTACTTTACATGAATATATCCATAAACCAATATACTAAATATTGTTTTACATTAAAAAAATTTACATACAAGATATACAATATGATGTCATTTAACTTTTTTTGGTATCACCAGTTTTGGAGAACAATCCTCATTCACTTAATGCTAGCTTATTCATTTTATAACTATATAGCGTTCCATTAAATGAATATAGCACAATTTATCCATTCTCATATTACATTTTATTTCCAGATTCCATTATTATAAACAAACTGTGATGAACATTCTTGCATGTCCCTCTGGCAAATGTGTAAAAATGTTTACAGGGTAGAATTTCTGGTTCATAAGATATGCACATGTTTAATTTTAGTAAACGAGTATTGCCAATTCCCTCGTAATGATTATCAATTTTTACTGCCAGTGCCTGAAAGTTCCTGGTGTTTTTGAACATCATTGCCAACGTTTGCTATTCAGACTAAAATGTTACCAAATAGGTAGATACTAGTTATAGTGTCTTGATTTTGACCCTGTTGAACCCAACCTTTGAAAAATTTTGATTCAATACAATTATCTTCTACTTTTCAACTATTTCTTGGTCTCCTTTTGTTAGTTTCTCTTCCTCTACCTGCTTCTGTTGGTATTTGTGAGCCATCATCTTTGCTCAGTCTCTTTCAGCAGTCTTGTCCCAGGCCACCCCACTCAGAATGCACTCTTCCATCACCTCTTCTAAGTTTCAAACCCAAATACCTAGCTGCTTCCTACCCATCTTAATGGGACTTACATGTCCCATAAGCATGTCCGAAAAGGACCTCACTTTTCTCCTCAGTTTCTTCCTAATTCTTACTGTTTAATGATACTGTCGACGATAAATTGTTTTATGTCCAAACCCTGGACACCACTGTTAATGCTTCCTTCTCTATTCACGACGCTCTCCCCTCCAACTGTCAACTTATCTAGTCTCTACCATCTCAGTATCTCTTGTATACCCTGCCCTCCTCGCCGTACTTAGTCGTCCTTACCACTTCTCCCCAGGTAATATTGATCAGAAGCAATCACGCTGGGATTAGACACACCGGGGCTGGAATGCAGATCTTTATCACTGACTTACAAGCTGTGTGGGCCTGGGCAACTTATGACCCTCAAGTTGTTCAATGGGAGGGATACACCTCATATGGTTTTCTCAAGGATTAAAGAGCTAACGGATGCAGAACGCTTCCTACACTGCCTGGCACATAGTGAGAGCGCAGTGAGCGATAGTCATTAGCTCAGCTTGTCTCCTCATTAGTCGGTGCAGCCACGCTTGCTCCCCGCTCCCATCGCATTGCTGGCAGAAGTCTCTCAAACACTTATCATCCTTCCCTCATTCTCCATTAACTGTCCTTTGCTTACACAAAGCCCAAGTCAACCTCTTAGTAAGCCATGTAAGTCTCTCTTTGATCTGAGCCCCAGCCTCATTGCCCAGATTCTGTTCACACTTCACATCAACTCCCTGAGTACTCCACCTTGTTTCACGTATCTGTGCCTTCAGAACAGCCTATCTTTTGTCTGTCTTGGAAATTCATCTTCATCTTTCCAAACTGAAGTTTTTCCTAGTACATCCAAACAGAAATGAGTACTGACTCATAGGGGTTTATATACTGCTGCTGCAATTATTTCTCAATTTGTCTGTCTCCTTTACTAGCCTGTGAAAAAGGTGCGAGCAGACTGTGTGTCACATATCCTATGAAGCCTAGCTCCTAGAGGTAGTCTTCAGTCACTACTGGATGGATGGAAGGAGGGACCATGGGACTGGCCTTATGTCACATCTTCTAAATGGTTTTTAACAGCAGCATTAAGAAATCTGCCAAATTCACTAACACTAGTAAGTTTCCATGAATGTCACGATGATGGAGGATGGAGATATTACAGGTGGTTTTCTCTTGTGTGTTGAAAGGCAAAGTAGTGTAAGTACTAGCATGTGTTGTATAAAATACTACAGAAAAACTCAAAATTTGAGCTGTTGCTATCTAGGAAAGAATTAGAAACTACATATTTCCTGAATATGCTAGCCCAATGTAGTGCAGGAGAAAATAGAAAAATAAGGATAATTAAGTAGAATATTGACAATTAAACAGGAAAGAACATCCTTTTGCAAAAACTAGTATTTATAAATGAATGCTTGGAGTGGCCGGTTAGCTCAGTTGGTTAGAATGTGGTGCTAATAACACCAAGGTTGCCGGTTCAATCCCAGCATGGGCCACTGTGAGCTGCGCCCTCCTCAAAAAAAAAAAAAAAAAGAATGTTTATTATGTATCAGTCCTTATGGTAATCACTTTATATATAATATGTTACTTAATCCGTCCAACAACTCTATAAACTAGAAATTCATAGCATCTTGCCTAAGAGACCTGAGCCAGGATTTAAACCTAGTTCACATTCTGACTTAAAAGCTGACGTTGGGCGGTTGGTTGGCTCAGTGGTTCGAGCGCAGTGCTCGTAACACCAAGGTCACCGGTTCAATTCCCACATGGGCCAGTGAGCTGCACCCTCTACAACTAGATTGAAAAACGGCTTGACCTGGAGTTGAGCTGCGCCTCCCAGAACTAGATTGAAAACGACTTGGCATGGAGCTGATGGGTCCTGGAAAGGCACAGTTCCCCAATATTCCCCAGTGGAAAGAAGAAGGAAAAAAAGCTTGTATGTTTTTAACCACATCATATATTGTACACCAAGTCACTGTTTATCCCAGTAATTTGGCATTTAGTCACAAGGATCAGAGAAACTAAAGCATAAGGCAAGCCTCCTATGTGAAGAGTCCAGAACAATTTAGACCTTCCAGTTTGCAATGGTGAAGGAAAATGGTGATAGACATGGATACATGTCTATCAGCTCAAGAATGGTGAAAGTATCAACACAATAAGGACCATTTATCACATACTTTAACCAGTCAAGAATAAACTACATAGAATTGAGGGGTGGTCTATAAAACAATTCCTATTTTACTGAAGAAAAAAATGCTAGATTGATTTGGCACATATAGCCAGAATGTTATTTCAACAGATCTTATAAAGCAGGTTTTCGTTTGTGTAGCATGTAAATCTCCTTTCCAGGTTCTATACTAACAGGCCCAACATTTAGATTTAAATTGTCTCTCCTAGCGTCATGGTTCATTGCACATCTGAGATTTGCTAACAGTAATTCACTTGTTTACAGAAAATGCAGTCCTTTAGGGAGAAAAAATACGCATTTCATTGGGGGTTAGGTGTGTGCAGATCTTCAAGGAGTAGCATCTACCACGTCCTTATTTAAAAGCCTGCTGACTGTGCTTTGCTTTGATATTCATCCACTCAAAAACTCGAGTATCTGTCTATGGCAATTATATTTTAAAAGTTGTTTCAAAGGAGAGAAGTTACATCTAACAAAACTATGAAGATGTGATTTTTTTTCCTTTGAATACCAGTGTCTCAGTAGTATAGTAGTAGCATGATTTAAGTAGGAAAAAGCATGGATTTTGAAAATAACCAACTCTTGACAGAAAGTTCAAATGCAAGTTCTTCCTCTTAATATAACATGGGGGAAAATTCATTTTTACACTGACATAGTTGTTGGCCCCTTTGATCTCTTTGAGGAAAACAACCAAATACTGTATTTTAAACTTCTTCCTAACCAAAGACACTGGTTCTCAACTTTGGATGTACCTTAGAATCACTGGGGTACTCTTTAAAAGAAAAAAGAAAAGAAAGAAGGACCAATACCCAGGCCTGACTCCAGATCTTTTAAATCAGAATTTTTGCAGGTGGGCCTGGGCTTTGAGGTTTGTGTTTCAAAAATAGTTCCCCAGGGATTCTAATATACAACCAGGGTTAAGTGTATGACTTAAAAGGATTCACTTGCCTACCTTACGTAGAGATCAACTGTGGACCACAGCTGTTGTGATGAACACTGGCTGTAAGGTCAAGTGTCTAGAAATAACCACAGCAGATCCCTACCCAGTGTCTCCTTGCTTGTAATGATTAACAGTGGAGATACTAGGCTGTAAAAAACAGAGCCCTCCAGATAGTTGGTGTGTTACCGGTCTCTTCATACTGTTTGAAGGATGAAAAACAACTACCGAGTGACAATCTTTGTAGTAACTATTTCCACTGGATGTTACCTGGGTGTCTGGTGGCAAAAGACATAAGGATGAATAAATTCATTGCCAACTAATGCCACAATGAACAGGCAAGTGAAAAGTCAGAGGATGGTCCATCAGTCATCTGCTTCCTATAAGGCTGGTCACACCCATTCCTGACAAACTATAGGAAAAAAAGAAAGATGTGAGAAATCCATTCAATATAAATAAAATATAATGGATCTGTGGTTTTGAGGGAATTCCTGAAGACCAACAGAGAGGGACAAGACGAAGATGAATGGGAATACTCTAAATCAAGAAAAGGGATAAAAAATTTGTGAGCCTTTGCAGGTGACCTGAAAGTTAATAGTACTTTATTGCTATTTTCTACAATCTGTAGAGCAGTAATAATATTTACAGCAAATTTAACAAGGATTTAAATATCTACTATGTATTATCCTAGTCACTGTACCTTTATACTAAAATGAACCCAGTGTAAATCCTGGAGATTTCATACATCACATTGGAAATGGATTTACGAGTCTGAACCAAAGCATTGATCATTTAACTTCATAATGTAATTAGACATTTCTCTCAAATAAAAAGCATCCTAGCAGGTGAATGAAAAATGCTATGTGAAATTAAATGTTTGAAATAACAAATAGGCTCTTGAAATAAAACTAGTTATAAAAAACAAAACTACAAGTTGGCTTATTCTTAGGTCCTTTTCAATGAACATCTGAGCAAATAATGTAAACAGTACAACAATGCTAGCTGAATGAGTCTCTGAATACTTGTACTACTGTTATTAATGCATTTTATTTTTTTTTTACTGTTAATAAAGAGAAAAATTAGTATCCCATAGTTCAGAACTTAAAGGGAAGGTGTCTGGGAGACAGGCTATTTCTTTAAATGGCCCCCATTTCATTTTTAAATGTATCAACCAGCAGTATGACTACTTGAAGGCAAGTAAGTAGTTCAAAAGAAAGATGGGAGGTAGTAGCTAACTTAGTTATTCATTAGTAATGAAGAAACACCAGAGTTTTGGAAGAACACTTTAGAAAACTCAGTTCCTATCCCACTTGCAATGAGGCATCAAGCACTAGACAATGGACCCAATAAACTTACAGATCAAACTAAGCAAGTGGCAAGTTTTAAAAAGGTCAATGTTAGGAAACCATGGTTGATTGGAATGACAGCCATAGAATGGGATGAAGAGAGGCTTCTTGTTAGACAATGCACACAGGTAACTAGGCAAACTCAATTATTAGCTGAAAGCAAACCATGGGATCCAGAACATATTCCAGAAATCTCTTCACTTGTTATGTTGTTTCTAAATGAGAAGATAATTTGTACTTATTGAGGCCAAGTTGAAGATTTAGCAAAAGCAGAAATCTTTATATCACAGATAAAAAACTTTTCATTATCATTCATCACTATCAATTTATTTTCAGTTAGGAAGAATTGTACCATTTGTATGAAATAACAGACCCTTAAATAGAAACCAAGGTCTCATATAAAAAATGTTAAGAACTACAAACATTACAGTCTTGTTGGAGCGCCAAGTATCAACTTTACTCTTGCTACAAGCAGCCTTGAAACAAAATCTATATTGTTTTTGGCACATAGAACTCTATAAAAGAGCACTAAATATTAATTCCAAGCTTGTCTATAGCCAACAACTAGTAAAAGTTCTAACTTACATAGTACCAATTTTTCCTTTCTTTTGGCTACTATCCCAAAATGGCATTGCTTCAAAAGCAACTGAATAAACTGAGAGGCTGGGAACCTTCAGACCCTCTTTCCTGCACCACTGCTCCCTTCCCTCTGTCCATTATGTCATCGTAAGAGGATGTCCTGATGGAGGTAGCAGTGTTAAATAAATACAGTGTGTCACTTACAGCATGTTAATGATGTTCTTCTGCTTTAATGAAATAAGAGCAATTCTTTCCTCCAAAAGCTCCTGCAAACTACCATCACTTTTATTTCATTATCCATCTTGTAGGTCGCATATTGAAAGGTTAAAGTGCAATTCAATAAATAACCTTTTCCAAAAATATTTTGCTGCTACAAGTTGTGAGATTTCCAACCCATCAAAACTGGAACAAAACATAAGTTTTCAGCTCCCTATGGTGCAACACGCCATTTCATAGGACTTTATTTTGGCAGTGGATTCGGCAAAGTTTAGATGATGGCTGAATGGCATCGAGAAACCCTGTCAGTAACTTCCAGAAGTGGAGCATGCGCTAGCACAGGAAGACCACCTTCCATCCGAGAGGACAGTCTTTCTTTGAATTCTCTTAAGAGTAATTTCAAAATTTAAGGCTGGTAATTACTAAGACAAGTATATACGTATTTTGAGAGAAAATCCAACACTTAATCACCTTTTTCTAAACAGATGCTACACATGGCAACTAAAATATTCCTAGAAATTGTGCAGAAGAGAGACTTCCCTGAATTTATCACATCCTACCTGAATCTAGACCACACCTTCCTGGTCTCTCATAATCACAGCTTTCATTTCACAGCTCTAATAGCAATACACCATGGAGTACAAACAACACTGTGAAAAACAAGGGCCTGGTAAAACCCACGGGAAAGCTATGAACTAATGTCGGGACTACTTTTAGTCATGCCATTATAGATCACAGTTTATTCTTGTGCATAATAAATACAGAAAAATGTTGAAAATGCATGATTCAACTAACTGATTAAAGTTGAGTATACTAACTAGTCAGATTTTAATTTTTAAATGAGAAATGACAAGAGTAGTAAATATGAAGAAAAACAAAAAGAACTTTACTTTCCTATGTTAATACAGGTCAAAGGACCCTTTCTTCTCAAAAGGGTTGATAACACCAGTTCTTAGCAATAAACATAAGGCACTTGTTTAGATTACAACATCACTGCATTTTCTTTTCCACTTGTTTTTCTAACCCTGTTTTCCCCCCACAGTATCATTTGGAATTGAGTGAATGAGGCAAATGTGAGATGACCCAGTTGATACTACTCAGGGCAAAAGAGTACAGTACAATGTTTTAGGGGTGATGTCTGGACATACAGGGGACCCTGTCAAGGTCCTCTGACACCAGCCAATGTATCACTATCAAGTAAACCTGAAAGAAAATACAGTATTTATTCAATAGTTCCAGCAAAATTGGGTTGGAATACAACAACATATATGTTGGGAATCTAGCTCTTCACGGTGGCCTCTGCATTGAGAGCTGAGTACTTAGGAATATTCATCCTAAGACAATCTACATCATTTGAACATTGTCAAGACAAACATGAATTTCATTTCAATATACAGTAGAGTTGAAACATAATTCACACACACGCCCCATCGCGTGGCTGGCGCCTCCTCCAAACACCTCTGAGTGGCAGAGGGAGCACCAGTGTTCTTCCCCAACAAGAACGTCAGTTGCCACTCATAGGAGACATTTTTTAAAAAGTTGGATTTTTTTTTGCCATCTGTTAAGATGTTCCTGAGACAGGACCAGTTAAAACATAACAAGCACTGGAGTTCAGTTCGTACTTTTCTTTACCTCACTAAACCGTTAGACTGGGATGGGGAATGCAGGTGACATACTATGAAAGGTTGAGTTTAGCATAACTGTCAAATCAGTACAAGGATCAGGTCTCCTGAAAATTCCCTTTGGAATACATTTTCTAGAAACTAAAAGTACCACAAAAAGGTCAGTTATATATACAATTGATTTTTAATCTTATTTGCTCAGATCTTGTAAATGCAATGAGAACCTTGAGCCAGAGGCTAGTTCTCAGTGTAGAGGTTTAACATTTTAAGGCTCATTTTCTCAATCAAAATAGCAGTTTTCTTTTCAAATTATGAATTCCAAATTACATTCACAGTACCTGCCGCCATCCTAGCACTCAATAAAATCTCCATGCAGAGCAGCACTGCGTTTGCATTTCGGTGTTTCCTGCCACCAGCACTCAGGCCTGTCTACAAAGCTCCCCCTGCACTAGCCTTCCAGCACACCACCTCTGGCCTGCACCTCTGTTTCCACCTGTGTGTTTGCACAGAAGCCCAACACAGACTAGTTGAAATATTCACACAACTGTTTTTCAAAACAATTTATTGCATCATATTTGGTACCTTATGTTTGACAACAAAAAGGAAATTACATCTGTAACTGCAGGAAAAAGAAGCTGGTCTGTTATTGAAAAAAAAATTTTTGGGCCCTTTAAAAATTACAAAGTCTTGGGCTTGCCTGAAACAACTGAGCAAGAAATATATTCTTAGAAATGTAGGGCTTCAAGTATTACAAACCTGTGACACTGTGGAAAAATTCCAGAGGTATCTAAACTGCAGCACTTTTTTTTCTGCATATCATGAACAAGGCCTGCTGAGGTTTTAACTATTAGTCTCTTGATCAGTCATAGAATGGTAGTCAGGAGTTCTGCTCTTTAACTTCAAGCCATGGTAGGTTTTCTTTTTTTCACTCTTGGGTGAAAAAATTCATGCTTGCTAATTAGTTGGTGCCACATCACAGTGCATTTGGTTCTTGCATTACAGTTTCAACAAGTTTGGCCAAAACAATGCTGAAAGGTTTGCATTGTTATTTTAGTTCTTCAAGTTTTAGTTAATTGAGATTGTTCTAACTGGTTCCTTCAGTTAAAAACTGTGGTACAAGAACACCAAACTGATCATGTACAGTGAATTTTGGAAACACAAGCGTATTGAACACCCTCTAGGTTTCTTCGAATTCTGCTTGGTATATGTTATGTCCCAGCTTCTACAACATGAAGCATCTGTTGTAGGTTTCTCTGTAAATAGTGATTCACATTTGCATACTTCCTATGGCCAGAATCAACCCCGCAACAAAACCAGACAGATGCTAAAGCCCCAACAACTCTTTGTGCTCAGTGAAACAATCCAGTGCTAAAACAGCATTTATGCTGTCTGAGATATAGTAAAATCTCACAAGACAAATTTAAAGTAATATTTCTGCCACACACCTGCTTTGTTAGCTGTAACAGCCTCCAGATTTTATATAAATTAGTTTAAAAACATGGGTGGGTAGGTAGGAAGAGGATAAGGTATCTTTTTTTTACCCCTCAATTTTAGCAGCTTTTAATGTTTAAGAAACTGAACCTATATCCTGTAATATGTTAGATATTTTATATATACTTTTTCAGCAGGATAAAAAACGTAAAACACTATTTGAAGGCAAGAACATTTACTCTTCTCATTCTGTGTAAGTCAGAGCAATGCAGCAGGTGCGTGACAAAAATATTATACACTAGGTATGGTCCAAAGTCATTCCATTTGCTTGTTTAATGATGTTCAAATTTCATTGGCCAGTTCTTCAGTTTCTGCAGAACTATCTCCATTAACTGTGATCTTCATATCCTCTTCATATCCAGGAGGCATGAAAGCCAAAGCATAAGGGAAAAGCTTATGACAATTTGCTCTATAAACTTCAGCAGCGTCTTTACAGTCTCCTAGGCTACCATCACACAAGGCGTCTAATACCTCCATACAAGTCTAAAGAAAGAAAAAAGGCCATGTTATAACTTGTCCAAAAAACCACTTTAATGTGAATTTATCAGACATTTTGTTAACAACAGATTTGTGAAATAAGACGCCAACATACACATGTAAGAAAAACATAACCATTCACTCCCACCTTTGTATTCCATTAGAATTAGTTTCTCCAGAATTACAGGGTTAATATAAAAGATGAATATATAAGTAGGGCCAGGACTGGGGTTGGGCAAGCAAGGTGTGTCAGGTGCTACATTTAAAGAGATGTCCACTTTCAGTAAATGCTGGACCCTAGGTGGCCACCTTGCCTCCGCCTAGCCTGGCCTGGAATATAAACGTCAAACTTGACACACCAATGTCAATTACTGCACTTGAGCATTTTAACTATATTGGAGGCTTAGAGGCAGTTGGCAAAGTCAAACATTGTTTTTCAACCTTGTATTCAAACTAAAGACTTAAGACTTAAGACATGTCCAATAACTAAGCAGGAAAGAGTCTCAAACACAACGGGTATATATGTAAAAATAATTTGTTCATGAAAATTGATAATTCTTTCAACCAAATCCTAAGTAGGTCTGCTTACATTTCTAAATAATTCATGGTGACAGCATTTCTCATGTTGTTTTTCTTCATCTTTTCACCTGGAAAACAGTTTGTACTTTCCAGATATATAACACCCTAAACAAGCTTTGCCAGTCTAGAAAGGTTCTAATCTAAATGATACAACCAATGAGGCAAACTTTCCTTTCTTAAACATATTTCCTTATTAAAGGAAATTATTAAAGGAAAATATTTAACCGTCTTTCAGCAAGTGCTTTTTTTATCTGGTTGATTATTATCATACAAAATAGCTGTCCTTTGTTTTCAGTCTAACTAAAAACTGTATTTTGCAACATACCCATATTATCTTTCACGCTACCTAATCTCATGTTGTATTTACAAGAAATAAAACGAGTATTTAAACTCAACTTCTGACAAATACATCTTAAATATGTCAGAATCTTCAATGAGACCACTGCTTGCTCAGAAATGCATATGAACTGAAATCCAAAATTACCAATGGAATGTACATATGATTTTACTAAAACATTTCTAAAAAAATTATTGTTGACAGGTGTAAAACGTTATTAAACGCCAAGTAGCCTACTGTGCATGTGTGAACAAACACACAACCCTAAATAAATGTAAGTTTCTGATATGGATTCATAATGGTTTGGAGAACAGTATGCATAAATAACAAAAAAATTATTTGGTGAAAACTGTTCTCTTGATAAAAAGAGGAACAAAAAGTAATCAGGTACACTTACAAAGAGATTACAAAAGACTTTACCTGGAGGTTTCTGTTAGTGAGGGATTCATCAAGTGTTGTTGCCAACTCTACAGCTCGCTTCTGACTAGAAGGATCTAAATAATATACCATTTTGGCAGCTAAACGAGAAGGAAAAAGGAAATCTGTTTTATTTTAAGATACAACCAGCATCTTACCCTCCATCTATTCAAATATAAAATACAAGGTATATGTGCACACAGTGTGGCACTTTATTAAAAAAAATGAGAAAAGCCATTTGAAACACTTTTATTTAAAAAAAATAAAAATAGTTCTAGAGGGTAGACCAGAAACAGACTAACTGTCCAAATTAGGAGAACAATTAAGGCAAGAGATGAAGAAATGAAAATATTCTAATAACATGTGTTTTTGTATGGTGGGACGGACCATGGATAGTTTTCTTTCTAAAATGAGCATACTTTGGGGTTGAGGGGAATACCCAACCATGATGGTAGGAGCCAAAAAGCTGAATTCACAATTCCACAAGGGCACACAAAGCTGCTGGGTTTCTTAGCCAGGTATTTTAAAAGCACCCTACTAAGGCTCCACCTACGTGATCCCACTGAGTCCAGACTTTAGCTTACTAGTAGACTCTTGCCAGATGACCCCTGACTGTTAGATGGTTTCAGGTGTTCAGTATTGCCAAGTTTGATATCTTACATACACACGAGAAATTGAAGATGATGGTCACATCCAAGTGAATTTTAAGAGCACATTGATGGCAGAAAGAAATAGAGAGCTCTCCTTTATTTTATGTACTGCATGGCTAAATTCAGTTATACATGCTTCTTTGTAATGCCTATGCTGAACCAGGAGAGATTACTGACTGACCTTGATTCATAGTAACAATTCTGTCTGAGAAATTAACAAATGTATAGGAAGCATATTTAAGCTTCGTAATTTTCATGGATTAAAATGTGACACATGTTGCCTCTTACATGCAAAAAATGTGTAACCTTGTCATTGACCCATTGAAATAAAAAATGAAGTTGTGTTAGGAGGCTAAGCGATAAGGACAAAATAAAGTGATTACCTGATAATCTGTGTGGCAATGAATCAGAATTCCTTTTCAGAAAAGTTTCATTAAAATTCTTTGGATTTGTTGCTCCAAAAAGACGATTCATTTCTTGTTTTAATACTGTTCTAACTGTATCAGATAAATCTTTACTTTCACATACTGCTAAACAAATTAAAAACAAACTCTGTTAGCAATGAGAAACTGATAAAGTTTGCTGGAGTTAAAAAATTATCTACTTGATGAGGCCAATGAAACAAAGCAATTATAGACAAAGACTAGACAAACCTACAGATAATTCAACATTGAAGAGCTTACCTATATAAATTTAAAGAATGTGTGTCAGCAGAGTAATCTAATGACTTTCTAGAGGTACTCAAAGACATTTCATTGACAGATGATTCATTTCCAGAAAAGAACAGAGAGCAAAAGAGATGACTAAAGATGTAGTTCCATAGCCTTCTAAACCCCTAGGGGCTGGCCCCCATTAATTTTAAAGAGTCTGCAAAGCAGGGCCTTGACAGCACCTACCAGGTAGATAATGTCACAGCAAATATGCAGTGCTGAAGACAACAGAATTTCCTTCACCATCTCCATCTTCTCTATACCCAAGTAAGGCACTACAAACTTATCAATACTAAAAGAAAATAGTTGACTTCCTTGACCTTTATTTTCAGGTTATGTGAACTGAGCTATCACTATATATAATAAACTCCAAAGGACCATCAAGGTATTTTCCTATAATGAATGCACTGTAGTCATCTTATGCTCAGGCCTTGGGATTTGGAGATGGAAAAACTGACCCACACTTTTCTGGACTGAATCCTAGTTACGCTTTGTTTCACTGTTGGCAGACCTCAGAGATATTGCAGGTTCAGTTCCAGACCACCACAATAAATCAAAGTATCACAATAAAGCAAGTCACACAAAGTTTTTGGTTTTCCAGTACATATAAAAGCTAATGTGTTTCCCCGAAAATAAGACCTAGCTGGACAATCAGCTCTAATATGTCTTTTGGAGCAAAAATTAATATAAGACATATTTATATTATATTACATTATATATTATATTAAAGACCTGGTCTTATATTATAGTAAAATAAGACCGGGTCTTATATTAATTTTTGCTCCAAAAAACGCATTAGCGCTGACTGTCCGGCTAGGTCCTATTTTCAGGGAAACACGGTATGTTTATACTATACTGTAATCTATTAAGTGTGCAATAATAGCATTATGTCTAAAACAACCAATGTACATTAAAAAATACTTTATTGCTAAAAAGTGCTAACCATCCTCTGAACCTGTTGAAAAAATGGATGGTGCTGATAGACTTGCTCAAAGTAGTGTTACCAAAAACCTTCAATTTGCAAAAAACGCAGTTTGCAGAGCGCAATAAAACAAGGTATGCCTGTTTTAATTTGGTATACAGAGACAGCCTGGAGCTTTGAGCCAGACAGACCTGGGTATAGATCTAGGCTTGGACAAATCACAACCTCTCTGAACCTATTTCTTGATCTATAAAACTGAGGTGATATATCTAACCTACAAGGATCACAGTAAGAAAGAGCTAAGATTAAAAGAACTAATTATGTAATAGATACTCAATAAATTGTAGTTATTATTTTTGTCATAGATTGAAAACACGAATAGGTTTTCCTTATGGTTAGCAACTATGACGGTGGCTTTCAAACCTTGTCTACAACCAAGTATTTGTACTCCGATAAATATGTATCCCATTTACATAACTTATCATGTGAAGCCAAAGTTCCTTACTAATCCTTACTTTGTGCAGTAACATGCTGGTATTTTCTATTCTATTTTTATTTTATGTTTTCGAATGCTGATAATGACCCACCCACTAACCTGCTTTCATTGCCTCACCAACAGATCATTACCCTAAGTTTAAAAAGCACTGAATTTTTGAGTAGTAAATATCCAAATGAAACATTCTACACATAATTACTAACTAAATAATTGACTGATATGAAATGATAAACAGCATTTCTTCTATCATTCTATGGAATTGGGTGGTTCAAATAAACGAGCTACTAGTTAAAGAAGTTAGCTTAACGTCCATATGGCTGTACTTTCAACTTGGTTTAAAGGAATCCTATGGGGTTTAACAAAGATGCCCCAATTTTGTGTCGTTGTACACCCCTGTTCTTAACAAAGCTATTAAGCAGTATATCCAACTTCTTGAACACTTTTTGAAGACACAGTGCTTCTTTATCACTACAAATTATCACTGCTTTCATGGCCTAAATTTAGTCAAAACAAAAATCACTTTGTAAATCTCTTTCTGACAATGTCAGCCGAACACCTGGGGCAATGGGGATCGCTAACAAGACATTCAATAATCCTGCCTTTGCTCCTCTGAAGTCCCTGAGCATTTCAATTTTCTGAAACAACCGATGCAAGAAAAGAGTCATGTTCATCAATCCATACACTCATTATAAGCAAATACATTTAGAAATGACAATTTTAATTCATATTTCACAGGAAAGTCTCTTAACTCTATAGCACTTATATCTATTATTTTACTACCTTCAGGAAAGAATCGATCATACAAAAACAAAGTGTTTATGTTACTTTTGAAAACAGTTTAGGTGTACTCCATCCTAACTGAGAATGGATTAAAACTATTATTTCTAGCCTTAATTTTCTGATGCATGATTTCAAAGTTTTTTTTAATACAAAAAAGAGACTAAAAAAATTCTTTTTTTGTCTAAATATAGCAGTTCTTTCTTCTATTTTCTATAATGTGGATATATTATTTATTACTTTCTGATTTTAAAAACATTGAGGAAAAACATTTCCATGATTCAGTTTTCAAAACAGGAATCATATCTCTGACAAGCATAATTTAAATAAGGCTTTAACTGCACCCACCCTCCGGTTCAAGCCGCTGTTTCTCAGTCTAGTTGTGTAGGACACAGCCACCTGGTCCATGCTGGTATTATGAGCCTTGCGATCCCCCACCCCCGGGGCTGAGGCAGTCGGTCGCCAGTCTTTGGTCGGCCGCTCACAGCAGTGCACCGCAGCTCTCGCCAACCTCCAACCTCCTCCAACCTTCGGCTGCTCACAGCAGCCCAGTTCCAGGGGGAGCTGTTGTTCACAATCTTAGCTGTAAAGGGTGCAGCTCACTGGTCCATATGGGAATCAAACCCACAACCGTGGTGTTAGAAGCACAGCGCTCCAACCACCTGAGCCACCGGGCCAGCCCTAGGCTTTACTTTTTCTTAGAAGACAAAACAATGTTCTTAATTGGGACAATTTAGCAATTTTCAAAACAATGATTGGGATGTCTAGTTTAATCTCATTATTTTATATAATGTATGGATTCTTATTGGACTGGGTAGTTAGCAATTAGATAGCTAATTTAATAGTATTTCTAAAGTCTGCAGGTTGGAAACATTCAATTTCTCCTTCTCCAGTTACTTAAAAATCAAAACAACAATATCAACATTATTTGACTATAGGAGTACATTATCTAAATTAGTAAAAAGAACAATATGAAAGACCTGGACTCTTGTAGTAAAAAGAACAATATGAAGACCTGGACTCTCGTCCCTGCTTCATTACTAATTATCTATCTTACCTTGAATAAGTAATTTAATCTTTAAGTGTCCCAAATTTCTCAACTATAAAATGAGAGAAAATAAGCAGAGAATTTTAGAGAACCTTCCGTTCTCTAAAATTCTGCAGTTCTATGGTACTTCACATTAAAACTAATGTATGGAATCTTTTTGTCAAAATATTTGAGAAGTACAATGATCAATGTTTTAAAGTTCTTTTTAACCTGTATTTAGTAACAAAAATTGTATGATTCAAATTGTGCTAAACACAGATAAGGGGATAACCAGTGAATTTCAGAGATTTTAGAACAATTTACTATGAAGCTTAACATAAAATATGATTCAAAGCTTCAACTTACATATTAACTTTTTAGAAACAAAGGTGATTCTCAAATATCTGGACTGAACAATTCGATGTCAAGAAACACATGACATTTCTAGTCTTAAAGACCCTCAATACAAAGAAAAGAACCCTGTTTTTTTCCTCAGCTAATTTAATGTGCAACGGCTTTAAAATGATTGAGTTTATGATAAACTTGTAAAGATCACTTATACAATCACTATCAACTACTATACTCAAATAATTAAGTAATGGAAAACAAAAACATACCAGTACTAAACAGTCGAATCATACACTCATGAAGCCAGGGATGACTAGAATCAATAGCAAATGCCCGCTTTACTGATTGTAGCATCAAAAGAAACTTTTCTATAAAAAGAAAAAGTAAGATATATTTTGATCATTTGATAAAATACAATGCCCTCCTTTGGAGGACTAAGACCTTTCAAATAGAAAAACTAATTTAGAGTCAAACCATCTGAACTACAACATATGACTAAAGTAAATGATTTATTCAGATTAGCAACATTAGCTAATGTTTTCCACACAACATTCTTTGAGAAAAAAAGATTTATAAAAATTTAGATAGCAGTCAGCAAAATCTGAACTAACGCCATGTAAGCAAAGAAACAAATCTGAAGCCATTTCATTTCCTAACCTCCTTTAATTTAATTGAAATAAAGGGGTTTTTCCCGCTACTTAGAAAACTCATTGTTTATGCTTAACACCATCTCCTTTTCTCCTTTCTTGTGTTTTGTGACATGTAAAATGGTTTGCCTCCTACCTGACGGACCGGTCCTCTACTGTCAATCCCTGGCTGTCCCCTCCTCCCCAGAAAGGTAGAGTTTCAGTCATTTTCTAATCTTTATGCTATTCCCCCATGCATATCCCTGTGTTTCCCAAGTTTCAGTAGTGTTTCCGCCTGATGCATGGAAATTTGCAACAGAATACTCACCATAGTTCCAAGCCTCCTCTATGACCACCTCTTTGTTAAGACTTCCCTAATTTGGTACCATTCTCCAAATATCAAAATTCAAAACCCCAGGCTCCTTGTCATTTCCATTTCCCTGACCCCCAACGCTCAGAAAGCTCAAAGCAGTGCCATGCCCTCTTTTACTACCCATTTTAGTCTACTGCAGTGGAGTCCCAATACTAGACAGCCAGCCCTTCAGATGTTAAGAACACAGCCAAGAAGTCCACTGAATGGAATTTAGATCGCCTTTCCCCACTTTAAGCAGAACAGCTTTTATTTTATACTTTGGGATTTATTTAAGAGTATTTGTTAAAAAGGGAGCTGCAGTAACTGTTTTAAAAGTTTTAAATTACTGGATTATCTATTAAACTTACTTTCCAAATTATAACATAATCATTGTGGAAAATAGAAAATATAGTAGAAAATATTTTAATCATTCAAATTCAAGAGACAATCTCTGTTATCTTTGGATCTATTTTTCCCGGCCACTTTATATTTTACATATCCATATAAGTATCTTATTAAAATTAAAATCAAACTATAGTTTTTTTGTCCTATTTTCAAACAATGTTATATGGCAACCTTTCCCCAAAATCACAAATTACTTTTTTGATAAATGTGATTTTTTAATGGATACTCTATAGAGGTACCATTTTATTCAATCTCTTTTAGTAGGACAGTTACACTGGAGCAACAACCTCTGTTGGATCTTACTAACCCTTGTTTCTTCTTCCCTTGAATATGCATCACCTAAACGATAAACTTTTTTTTTTTTAATGAACCATTTGGATTACATCAATTCAATGCCATAAAGTCTTCTTAGTATCTATTTCTATATATAATGTAACCATTCTAAAACTGGCAACCAAGACCCTTCATTTACATCCTTCATTTATACTTTACCTGGCTCAGTCAATATAGCCAACCTCAACATTATTTACACACACTTGAGTTTTCTTAACAAAGCCCCTTCCCTTCTATGCATTTTTTCTTTTAGAAATATGATCTATCCTTCAAGATACACCTCAAGAATCACATCTTCTATTTTTAACAACAACTAATAATAGCTAACATTTATTTAATGCTTACTGTGTCACAGACATTATCCAAGCTCTACATGTATGAACTAGTTTTATCCAAATGTACATGGTAATTACTATATCTGACCTTAATCCTACATTGATACATTGTACGTACACCTACATTGATTTTCATGTCCTATAAGAGATATCTGTATCACTGTACCTCCCTGCAACATACTGTGTGTGCACAGCAGGCATTTCCGTGAGGAAGCTGTATTGGCATTTGCTCAAAAAACCCTCCAGTGGTGAGGCTATTGAAGTTGGGAGACTATAGCTAAGAAATACAGTGATCAATTTTATCAGGGCCACTATATCCTAATTGCCTACCTTTCCTAAAATAAATTTCAAAGGCAAAAAGATGAGTTTCTATCTTGTTCTTCACCAAGTTCTTCAATGGTGTTAAAAATTTAACAGCTTCTTCCAACGGAGTTTCAACCTAACAAAAAAAAAGATATTATATAAATGGAAGCAAGATTTTGGGGGGATGTGATGTCATTCTATTAAAAACTTTTTGTTTTTTTGTAAAAATCAGTTACCCGTCACCCAGAAATACACCGTTGTATTTTTAATTCCCATAATCTAAAGAAAAAGGATTCTGAACTATATTAACTCTCCACTGGTTTTTTAACTACAGAGGTTACATTATTTCTGGATAGAAACTATCCAACAACTAAGAAGATAAAATAGAACCAGGGAAAGAAAGACAGTAAAAGAAACAGGTAAGATAACGGGTGGGGGACAGAGGAGGGGTGTGAAATAGGATGAAGAGGGGTAAGAAGAAAACTGGAGAGAACATTGCTGAATAAGTGAATGTTCTTTTTAAATTCAAACAAAGTAAAGTATAATTAAGCTATAAAAAAAATAATACAATATCCATTCTGTCTTGCTTTATTCCACTACATATTCTATAGAAATTCATATTATTCAAATGCCATACTAATGGTGAGATGGCATTTGAAAAGATTTATTTTTATAGAACTGTCTCTACCACCTTTTATTAATTATGCAAATGTCACTGAATCACTTATCATCAGTATTGAGCAGGTGTAATGTTTACTATATAAGTGTACTACTATACTACACTGAGTATTGAGACAAGACTATTCTCTACAGACTGTGGTGTGGGTTCGGAACACCACCAATTTTATCAGAAGGGCACTGAATATCTGGGTTCTATATTTGTCTTCTCTCAATCATAGAGGCAGTAAGAATTTATCCTCGATGGAATGTGGATTTGCCCTATTATCTGACCAACATGTTTGTTTGCAGTACAGTAATTGTAGTTTCACCAACACTGACTAGCCAAGGAAATTACTTCACAGCATTAAAAAACAAAAGTTAAGCAATGAGGTGAGAGCTATAGGATTGACCTTGTACTAACTAGCGTGTAAAGCAACTGGCATTATTCTGAAGGATACATGCTCTAAACCAGAAATTAGTACATGGCACCGGCACTCTAATAGCTGCAGGCACAAGAGACAGAGGAAGAAATAGGGGCCCTCATGACTATGCCTTTCTCACACATTTATAAATGTTTTACTTCTTATTCCCATGATTCTAAGTTCTACTGAATTGGAATTTGGGGTATACAGGAGAGAAAACATCTACCAGGGAAAGGTAAAGAACTGGAAACTGAAATGCCATCCGTCTCTATCAAGCTTTTCATGCCTCTCGGGGTGTAGATTGAACTCAGGTCACTTAGATATGGCTGCTATTACAAAATGGAAACAAGGAATGTAGGGAAGTGAATGAATACAAGCACTATACTAACCGAAATCAAGTATTTGAACTTGGAAAGAGAAAACAGAAATTAATTGCCTACAATTCTAATAAAAGAGAACGTGTTCTCCCAAGGAGATCTGGATCTGCTGTCCCCATGATTCTGCACGCCTCAGTTCTGTGTGCCTCTCATAGATTAAGATTTTCTCAGGCTAAATCTAAGTGTTTAGCAATATGCACATAAACACAATAAAGTTAACTACATTCTATATTTACATATACATAATGCAGTATGGGGTTATATATATATGTACATATATATATGCACACACACACACACACACACACACACACACACAAGCATATAAGCAGGGACAAGGTCGTAAAATCAGTGCCTAAGACAAAATAAAAAGGAAATAAAAAGTATATTTTTTCTTATTTAGAAAACTATCTTGGAAAATCCCTTAAGTTGTAAAGACAGATCTATAGATATGACTGTATCACTAGTTTACATTATGTATAAGAAAACCATGTATTTCAGTACCAAAATCATAATCATTATAGCAAGATGCTCACACTAGAAGAGGCATGCAAGAACTGAGATGGACTAAATAAATGGGAGCCGTACCTCCCACATCTTATACTCAGCTGCGGTCTATGCTCACTGAGTGGAGTAATGGATGGAACTATCGGCATTATGCATACTCTTTTCGTCTCTACCAAAAACGACATCTTGTCATGAAGATTTGAGTTTACTTAAGTTACATAAATGTAGACGGGAACTGCAATGTGAGACATTTGCAAGGGCAGTTTTGACCATATTGATATATAAACTAACCTGTAATCTAATCTGTATGTTAAGATACGTTGTGTAGGAGTGTATCTCCCTATACACCCAGCATAAACAAAAAGTTTAAATTATATAGATCGAATACTGAAGACTGATTGCCCTTGGTAAGGAACGTGTTTGCATTACAGAAAATAATCCAGCCAAGATGACTGCTAACTGGAGGTGGATGGGTGGTTCACGAGGGAACTCAAATACCAACTACTGCCTTGGGATATGGTGGAGAAACAAGCAAAACAGCGACCACCAAGACTTCAGATTCATACCGAGTCAACTGAGTATTCAACTCACTAGTAAACTTCTTCCTATCGTCCTTAACTAGCATTACTGCAAATTTAATAATGCTTTTTATTTATGTGAGATATCTATTATCCTGAACTAGAGACACTAAATTTACCATTTACCACATAGAAGAATGCTGAAATATAATTATCACAAAAAAGCATGTATGGATTGTAGACCCAGACTTGGCAGGCAGCTTTTAAAGTGGCCGACAATGGCACTCCTGGTTGTGAGGGCTTGATGGAATTTGGCATTGCCACCTCATTGAGGATATGGCTGAGTGGATGCTATTAGAAAGGGGCATCTTGGAGCAGTTATCCTAGAAAGAGAAGGATGTTATGCGCCTAACGGGTAAGAACGGTATATACTGAAGGGCAATCCATACACCTGGCTGCCTTCCTCTAGGCTCCTTCCAAATAAAGCACATTCTGTAGGCATTACTCTGTTCTGAGACTCTACAACCCTCTAGCTAAGATTAGACTACAACTTGACATCTGGCCCCAAAGCTGCCTTTCTAGGCTGGACACAAGGAAAACCCAATAGCCTACAGGAGGCCTGGTGTAACAATTCTGCTCTGCGAGGGTATCTTCATTGGACAGCGACTAAATAATCCAAATAGATCCTCTCTCTAAGAACTATAATGCGAGATATGAAAAGTTATGAAGCAAAAATCATTAAGGAAAGCCATGTGATAGAGAGAAAGCAAGTAGAAAGAATAATGGTGGCAGGTAGTCAGTTATGGTGGTAAAAGCAGAAGCAATAAAGTTGAGACCTAAAGATGGAAGGCCCCTAAAGTTGGTATTATTCCTGAATAACTGCAATTCTCCATGAGGCCTAAAAGGTCAATTTTCTGTGCTCACTCACTTCCCTATATATTCTTCCAATAAACTCCTCAAAACAATAAAAAGATACTATCTTTGTTCCTAGAAAAAAACATAATTAGCTGTGAAAGGATGTCAATATAACCTTGTGAAATCTAAGCTAGATTTCGCTGCGGTTCTTAAATAGCAAAAATGCTATTTAAGGAGATATTACTGTCTGTCTGCTCTGGTATAATTCTAAAACTATTTTCCAGCTCTATTTGTTAGGTATTATAATTTTCCTTTGTTATAAAGCAATCAAGGATTTTTGAATTTTTAGTTACTAGTGAGGCTAAAACTGAACCCTAGGGCAATGTTCTTATGTCTACTGCTTTAGCACAATAAATTATGCAGTTATTTTCACATGGACTAGGAGGATGTCAAAGGCCCAAGGGAAAAGTACATAGGTAAATTGTTAATCAAAACGGTTCATGTGACAATGAATACCTTGGTTTTAGCTTAATGGTTTAAAATGGCAGATAAGATTTTAGCTTGGGGGAAAATATTTAGGGACTTTTATGATATTAGGTGCAACTCACATAGTTCAATAAAGAAATATTGTAAACTGACAACACAGGTGAGAGATGCATATATAAAACTCACTTTTTAACAAGTTGAATCTATATATAAAAACTTGCATATTCCCACTTAGGCACTACATTCTTTACACATGTATTTTCTCTCATCCCTAGTGGGGATTTTTCCTAATCCCATTTTATAGATGAGGAAAACATCAGAGAGGTTAGACAAAGTGTCCAAGACACATAGTGAAGATAAGAGCTGACATGTGGACTCAGATCAGAATGACTCAAAAGCCAAAACTTTCCTATACCATACCAGATTACTTTGGATCACAATCATTCCAAGTTTTGAACATGAAATATGATCAGGGGAGAAAAAGTCAAAACAGACTAAATTCAGAATGATTTTTTGCTCTAAAACCTGTAATCAAATTAGTTGAATAAAACAGTATAAAATGGCAATAGCTGGTCATGAAATTTCACTGAATTGTGCTAAACACTATTATGAAGTACCTTGGCCAGTTTTTCAGGGATAAGTTCTTCTTTCGGACCTCCAATTTCCTCATCATCATCATCTTTCTTCTTTTTCTGATTTCTCTGCTGCTTTTCTTTTTCTGCATTTTTTTTCTCTTCTTCTAACTGGGCTTTCTTTTGAGCTCTTCTTTGTTTATTACGTAGCTTCTTTAGTTCTTTGTCAGACATGTTTGCTGTAGGCAGTAAGTGTTAATGAAATAATAAGCACGTTAATCAGATTAGTAATGATCAATTACTACTACTTAATATTCCCAAACTCCCATAAAAATATTATTATACATGTTCATGTGTCAATGTGTATCTAGCCTTTTAATGACTCCACATTTTATAGAGAGCACTGCTTAACTTCTTCAAAAAGATTTTTGAAAGCAGGTGGGGACCTGGTGCTGCAACCATAGCAAAGCAAAGAAGCATACAAGTTTCTATAGCCATATTAAACTACTTGCAATTCTAGGAACATAAAAGTTGTTTCGTATCTCCACGGCTTTGGACGATGCTTTCTCTTAGGTATGCCTTCTTTAACGTTCTCAAACAGTTATTCATTCTCCACTCTGTGCTGCCACTATGTCTTATATATTTTGCTTGTCACAATACTTGGGTGTATACATCTGTTCTCTTTTAGATGGTGAGCTCCTTGGTGGAAGAGACTGTCTTACTTGTGATCTTTGTATCCTCAAGGCCTACCTCAGCACCATACCAAAACACAGAGAAAACACTAAATATTTGTGATTGGAATAATGAATAAAACTATATGGTAAATTAAAAATCTGACATTGAAAAAATTAACATCTCTTGAAGTACAAACTGGAATCTCTCAAAAGAAAGACTGGGAATCTTTTGATGTGTATTAGAACAAGACACCATGCCCACAACCCACCACATTACTTTTTCAGAACTTAGTTCATGACAAAGGTGGCGTTTTATGACAACCTATTCAATATATACTGTTGAGGAGTCAGCAGTCTATTGGGGATAAAAAAGCCATCCTCCATGTCACATCACATATAAAAGTCAATTCCAAATGATTAAACAGCCAACGAACTATAAAAATAACAAAACATCATTATAAGGAAACAAGATATTTATAAATATATTTTAAATTTCTAAGTAGAAAAGCCTTTCTAAGCAAGACCCAGAAGCCACCAAAGACTAAAAAAATTTCGTCTCATAAAAACTAACTTTCACATAAGGAAAGATACCCACCATAAATAAAGGTAAGACCTAGATGACAGGAATAAAATATCTGCAATACATAAAGAGGAATTAAGAGTCCTGAATCCTGAACATGTGCAGAACTTCTACAAATTAACAAGTTTAAAAATAAAATGGGCAAAAGATATGAATAGCCAATTCACAGAAGAAACCCTAAGGCCACGTGAAAACACACGCAGATGCTCCATTCTTAAAAAAACCTAGGAATGGGTGGCAGGTTAGCTCAGTTGGTTAAGAGTCTGGTACTGGTAGCACCAAGGTTGCCGGTTCGATCCCCACATGGGCCACTGTGAGCTGCGCCCTCCTTAAAACAAAACAAAAAAACCCCAAAAACAAAAAAACAAACAAAAACCCTAGGATTTATAAATCAGTATTCTTCCCAAATAACAAAAGTAAAGGACAAATAATTTTCAGTGTTAACAATAAAGTAAAACAAAAGACAATCTCAATACAGTGTTGGTGGCAATAAAAACTGATAAACCTTTTATGGAAAGCAATTTGACACTATTTCAAATTCTCTTTGACCCAGCAATTTCCACTTATAACAATCCATGCTAAATAAATATGTGCATAATGATATGCAAGAACATTTACTATAGCACTGTAATGTTGAAAAAACAAATCCACATAAGATTCCTACATGGTCATTAAAATGATTAATAATGATAATAAGCTGTATACAGACATGGAGCAACACTACAAAATGAAAAAATTGTAAGCTGCAGAACCCTAGGTATATTATCATCCCATTACAGGCTTTAGAAAAATAAAGGAAAACCAAACCAACTACAGAGAACCACCCTGAAATGTGTGTGTAGAGTATACGTACACAATAAAACTCCGAAAACTGTAATTGTAATCAAAGGAAAATGAACCTTTCATAGGGATAACCTTTGGGCAGGAGAAAAGTGAAAGAGGATTTTTCACATTGCTAGATATATTTCTGAATTGTTTCAGTTTTGTATAATTAGAGTATATTATTTGTACAGTTTGAAGGAGAGGAGGAAGGCAGGAAGAGTGAACAAAAAAGGTAAAGAAGCCAGAAGATCTCAGCTCTCAGCTTCAACTGTAAATTGTCCTATAGAATCTTACTGGCATTTTCTTTCTACTTGAAGAAGCAACAACAGAGATTCAAGTGAAATCTGTACAAGAGTTTCAACATATGATCTTAACAAAGTTCTACACTGTTCTTGGCTAACAGGAAGTAAAATTTAATAAAAAATTAACAAATTAACAAAAAAACCCGAAGCTCTTTAGCAGGAGGAAGGATAGACAAAGCAACTAACCATAAACCCAGAAAAGGAGTAAATTTAAGATTGAAAAAAACCTGACACACATTTTATGCCCCAACTCCTGTAACATTTTTGTCATGAATAAATGACAAAATATTTAGATGTACAATTAATTTATATCCTTCTATATGCCTAGATCACTTACATTCTGAGATCCTTTCCCAAATAATTATCTAAGGAAGATTTCACCTTACACACCCTAACATCCTGTTATAAAAATGGCACGGTAAAAAGTGGTCCAATGATTCGCCACTAGGCAATTTTACTAGCTTAATTCCAAGCTGGCTTTAAATGTTAAAGCAATATTCATCTTTTAGTAGGTTAATTTTAAGTTACTATTAAAAAGAGGAATAACTAGATATACTGACAGCCAACACTAATTACATGTAGTTAGCAATTTATATAGTATTGTAGCTAGCAATTTACAATATAAGGTAAACCAATTATTAAATGCAAAACTCATAAAATTCAACTTCTTAAAAGCTGATGATCAAATTAAATTCTTACTTAACTTTTGAAAGTATACAGTAAACAGTATATTTCTTTTGTTACTTAAAGAAACTCACAGAATGACCATCATCATCTTCTAAGCACGTATACAGTCATCCCTAAGTATCCTTGAGGGATTGGTTCCAGGATCCCCACAGATACCAAAATCCATGGATGCTAAAGTCCCTTATATAAAATGTCATAGTTATTACATAACCTATACTTGCATATAGGCTACAGAAGGGTACGCCTACATATCACTTCATTTGCATGGATTCAGTATAATGCTTGGCAAATTCAAGTTTTACTTTATGGAACTTTCTGGGATTCCCCCCCCTCCCCTTTCCAATCCAGGTGGTTGAATCCACAGACGCAAAACCCACCGACGTGAAGGATGGACTACAGTATATTTCCACAAAATACTAAACAAAATGCTCAGGGAAAAATCTGTTAGACAAAAACATAAATACAGATACACATACCATAGCAAATAATAAGAAATCTTTGTTTATTATACCTGTATCAGCTTCGTGTTCTTTATTCTCATCTGTAAGGGGGTTGTCATGAAGCTTCAAATAGATCTCTATAGCAATTCTTGCTGCCTTGAAGTAAAATGGATGCTGTCGAAGTACATCTTCTAGTTTTAATAAGTCCACATATGATCTAAGGGTAATCTTCCTCATACAGTATGTATGAAAGTCAAACTGGTCATCAGTGATTTCTATAAAATGCTAACAAAATTGTCTTTTTTATTATACTAAAGTATAGGAATGTCAAAGAAAGCTACAAAAATCAAAGCCTTTGAATTACTTGTTTCCCAGGCATGAAAAAAATTAGTAAAATAAAATTTTAAAACTACAGTCATTCAACATAAATACTTGGCACATCAAATAAGCAAATAAGCAAATAAGCAACCACTAGCAAAGTATATGGCATACACCAGGCACTGAATTATTTGTTCAATGAAAAGGAAACACGATGCTTTAAAACATATATATTTATTCCTTCCTTAATCATACTTAAATAAAGCTATAATGACAAATCAAACATAATTTATTAGTATACATAATGGTGCAATACAGTAGATTTACATGTTAAACATTCAGTTTTTATATTTAGAACGATTTGCAAAGGATTATAATATGTAGTATTTGGTAATTTTTCTGAGAATACAAATCTGAATCCTATGCAACAGTAATGCTGGTATGCAGAAGAGAAATCAATTAGCAAGTAAGTTAACCAACCAGAAATTAACACAATTGAACTAAGCTCTGAGGTCCCCTACTTCACAAAACAAACATGAAATTATATAAACATCTTATCTGTGAAAAACAAAAATGAATCAAAAGTGAAGGGGACTAAGAAAACAATGAATTTATCAAACCCTGAGGAATTACAGAGGCTACAGAAATATTGTGAAAAGGCTTCAAAAGTTTTATCTTATAAGTATCAAGGGTATATGGCATCACTAATCAACACGACAAACAGGTTTCTAGGATAACTTAATGAGCTTTGTATGTGTTACTAAAGAAACAGCAGCAATTTGAAACATTGAAAAACAATGAAAACATAAGCAAGATACAAACTTTCCATAAAATTTTTTACATGAATTCTTGTAGGAAGAGTAAACAATAGGGAAGTCTGCTGAAAATGTAGTTTATAATACTGAAAAATGTAAACACTGACATGTAGAAATCACTTACTGTGAATTATAAAGATAAAAATAAATAAATAAGACCAATAGGATTTGCCCCAAACCTTCACCATTTACCAAAATAAAATGAGAAACTCATATGTATAGGGTACTTACTCTTTCAATTTCATGACATTTCTTAAGTGCTTCACCAAATTTATTCATTGTCTTATAAGCCTGGGCACATTCTGTCTGGAACCACATGCATTGCATTTCATTCAAATTTTCTACCGCTGATGTTCCTTCCTATATGAAAATCACATATATTCAAGACCATTTCTTACTAAATAAGGAAAAGATGGTCAGTTGAATTCTTTTAAAATCGTTTTCTATTTTTTTAACCATTCTCAGTGCAAGAGAGAACAGTTAATATGCAAAAGAAACTGAAATTATATTTCTAAGCACTGAACACAATATGTGCCTTTGTAAATGATTAATCAAAAGATATACATAATTGGGGTTGGAGAATAACGTAAGAAATATTAGCACATAGCAGGTACTCAGATTAGTATCAGTTCTCTTCACCCATAAAAAATCTGAACAGCCACCAACATAAATCAGTTTAAAAATCCACTGTACAACCATCTAAAATGAAAATGTTTTATACTAATATTGTTTTTTTCTGATAAGGTGATTTAATTAAAATCCTGACTATTTTGATATTAAAAATATTAGAAATAAACTCTGAAAAATAAGGTATAAAAGTATTAAATGTTTATTCATAAGTTAAGAACACTAGCTGTACAAACCCGTGTAAACTTTGAGCACATTTCTTCAGCCTCCTTTATCAGGTTGGCTTTCAGCATGTATTTTGCACACTTGGAGTTGATAAATCTGTCTGCTGTGTCCAAGGCCTGAGCCTCATCCATCCACCTTGCAGCTTCTTTAATATTCCCAGCATGCTTATAGTGTATGAAAACAAAATAAACCCGGTCAGTATACTAATTTTACCATGCAAATAATTAGTTACCTGTTGATAAATAACTAAATCATAAACAAAGATATTCTTCTGACTCTTATTAATCAATGTAGATGCATACATTCTACTATAATATAAGTTCTGATACCTTTCTGGCCATGCGGACTATCAGCTCTCTAATAGTAAAAAACTGAACTTTTTTTTTTTTTTGGAATAACTTTGCCTACTGTTATAACTTCATTGCCTACAACAGTAGCTGGCACATAGTGATGAATACTCAAAAATAATGGTTGAATCAAAGAATAAACCAATAATTGAAATCTTTTAAGTCAGAACAACATAATTCAATGTAAAGGTCATAAAAGGCAAAGTGATGGCCAAATTTCTATTCCAAAGGAAACATGGAAACATCATTGATTAGGACCATTATTACATATTCCACAATCCCCATTCTAATTCACCTAACTAGTTCACTGAGTAAAGCCACAGCACTAATGAACATCACATGGCTTTGAAAAGTGCTTTTAAAACATTACTTAATTTCATTACTTTTTGGTAAGTAAATTATTGGTTTATAATCTCTTCCCCAAGAGCTTTTAGTACTAAATTAAATTTGTATTAAGATAGAGAAGATCTAATTTTATTTTAAGATGATGCTAGATCATATAATTAAAGATTCTAATTCAAGAGGAGTTGAGGCAAAAGAAATCACAATATGCAAAATTCATAGTAGAATCTTCAGTTTCATTAAGATTACCAGATACTGATATATGATCACACTCAAATGTTAACAGAAACAAACATTTCACAGCAAATATAATTACTTTTGATTACCAATATTCTTACTACTTAAAGCCAAGAAATTAACCAGATGTGAAGATGTGTGAATGTATCAATATATAATATGAATAACCATATATAACTATATATATGTATGTGTATATATAGAGGTGAATGATCAAATTAGAATGACCACAAGTCTAAAAGTAATCAGACTGAGAAATGTACTATACTTGTTCCATGTTTTATAAGCCATCAAATAATCATTGTTTTTATAGCATTTAGAATCCATAAAATATATGAAAAAGTTGTCAGTTTCATTATAAGAAAAAGGGGAATAGATTTTTACCTTATAAATTTTAGCTTTCACAAGAAAGAGTTCTATCAACGTAGGTGTACTTTCAATAGCAGTATTTATGTATTCCAGAGCAATAGATGGCTGACCAATTTTGTCATAATGTTGTGCCAAGTAGTACTGAACCCAAAGTAATGTGGTTGGTGGCTCCTCTTTTCCATCATCTTTAAAAAATGGGGAGGTGGGGAGTGGGAGAGGAAAAAAAACAAGATTAGTCATCATATATATTAAGAGGATACCCATCTCAAAATGTGTACTCTATCTTTATTAATAAGGAAAGCAGTTTGAACTGTGCTATTTATACATCTAGCTATAAAACTACCACTAAATTTGTAAGGTCTTTGGAAGGGACACTTTTTGTTCCATATCACTATAGCCCCTAGCATAATGCCTTGCATTTATTAAGAACTTTACATAATAAATATGGCAGATAAATGCGATCAAAGATGTAATAAATTACCTAAAAAGGAAACTGAAAGGGGTGGGAAGACAAGTTGTACTAGAAATAGAGTGTATTGTTATCAAAGAAAAAAAAAATCAAAAGAAATTTTCCATTAATGTGAGGTTAAAAAAAAAAAAAGACCCAACTGCTTCATTGGGTTTCTAGCTAATGTACTAAACTATGCATAAATATACTTGTGATGTGCTAATTTTAAAATTTGGTGATTATAATAATCTCAATATATTTTAATATTATGCTGAATATTCAATGATGTATAATTGAGGTAGAATAAAAACTATATCCCAAAAAAGAGATAAGTAAAAAAACTTATTCTATATTTTAGTTCATAATTTAATTTTTATACACTAAGAAAATGTGTGAGTTAAATACACAACCCACACATTAAAAAGTGCTTTTTAACCCAAATTTCTAAAGTCTGAGAATTGTTATTTGCTTTCAAAGAAAGCAATAGATTGCTTATTTTTATCCTGGTAAAAGTAGGATGGCTCAGTGGACAAACAATAGGAGTGGAACTCACCAACTCCCGATCTGATAGATCTGCAACTAAAGTGCTGCATATTCTTGGGCATGTCATTGAACCTCTTCCACATTTGTAAAATATGTAGGAAAATGCTGATAATCAAAGGAACATCATGATGATTAACCAATGAAACCATGGTAACGCCTTCTAAAAAGTATTATTAAAATTAAACTGAGACCTAGAAACAATGATCAAACCCAATAGCAATGAGTATCCCAGGTCCCATACTGGGCTTTCCCACTGTAGAAACCAGGGCTCCTTGGGAAAAACAATTGCTTCCAGGTCTCTATGGGCAGTGCACAAGATGAACTGGAATAATTTGTCATACCAAACTGCAAGGAAGCTATCAACTACTACCATGGTATATGAGGGCTGGAACCATTTAAAACTGCAACAGTTTAAAACATCAAATATGTTTAAATCTATGAATTCATAATAATACCTTTAAAACGTGTATTAGCCATCTTCGAAGGATGATACTAAATCAATTATTTTGAAAATGTAAACAAAAAGAAGGTAGAAGAGTCAAGGGAGAAAAAGGTGCATTTATCTTGCTTTTCCTATACTCAATGAAATATTGAATAAGCAGAAATAGATGAAAGAAAATTTCCTTTTTAAGGTAATAAAAAATGAATGATGGAATATCACCCGTCTGTAATTCCTAACAGTTGCTAACATGTAAAACAAATACTACATGCCTCCTGATGAAAGAACACACCACCACTCGTGAAAGAACCTTGCTCATCACTCTTATATTTAAAACAAAACATAAAGCAAACAACCAAAACCATGTTCTAATCTCATCAGGCCTCTGGTCAGACGTGCCCATTGGAAGTTTCTGCTATGATGGAAAGGCTCTGTATTTTTCCTGTCCAATATGGTACGCAGTAGCTTCACATGGCTACTGAGCAGCACTTGCAATGTGGCTACTGCAACTGAGGAATTAAATTTTTAATTTAAAAAATTTTAATAGCCACATCATACCAGACAGCACAGTTATACATCCAATTTAACAATTTATAGCAAATTAAGAGGGGTGCATTCAGCAAAATCTAGGAAAACTCAAGAAAAAAACTAATTTCTTTAACAAACAAGTTGAAGAAAGGAAAAGATGGAGGGAAAAACCTATAGATTAAAAGAGAGTTAAAAGATATTATCAACCAAATTCAAAGTATAGATTTCATTTGGATCTTCATTCATACTTCAAAAACAAAAAGAAACAATGACATTTCTAAGATGACATTGTTTGGTATTTTAAGAAAATATTTATGTACAGGTGTGGTGAGGATATTATGGTTACGATCTCCTGAATATTAAAATATTCATGGGTGAAATGGTGTGATGTTTGGGATTTGCTTCAGAATAACATGGCAGTAGAAGGAAGCAGGTAAGAATATAAATGAAATGAGTTTGGTCATGAGTTAAAAAAATCACTGAAGCTGGATGGTGGGTAAATGGATGATCATTACATTATTACACCTAGTATTGCAGATGTTCTAAATTTTACATAAAATGTTTTTCAATAAGCTAATGTGATTCTCTTCTTACCAAATATTTTCACAATATGCAAATTAATGCATCTCCATCTTAAAGGGAAAAAAAGTTTAAATATACTAAACTTATTGCCTAAATAAAAAAAAAAAATACTGTCCTTCTAAGAATTTCATAGTATATTAAAAATTGCAAGATGTTTTTAAAACATAAAACTTGAGCACTTACCATTGGGATTAAATAACCGGCAGCTTTTTAGAGAAGTTTCATAACCTACTACTAATTCTTCTATGATTGCCACCTAGAGTACAAACATACAAGCACACTTTAATTAAAAAAAAAAAATTACATATGTATATATACATTTACTACCCTTGTGCAAAATTTATTTACTATTAAAGGGCTAAACAAACATTCACACACACACTTTTATAAATCTCTTAACTTATGCATAAAAATTTTAAAGCAAGTAAACCATATTTTTGAAGGTGTGTATTAAGACTTAACTTTCTAGAATCATACTGACAACTCCTTTCCCTGCTAGAAAATCTAGCATTGAGCTGAACTAGAAATCAGGAAAGGGTTGGACAAAAAGAGGTAATATTGTGGATGATTTTTATCTTGGCTCATTTTTATCTCAATCCAACATAAATAACACCCACAAGTATCATTTGCTCTTCAGGGATCGAGAATTAAATACTATGTGAAAAGAGAAATTCCTTAAGTAGATGATAGCATCGATTCTCAATTCCATAATCCCAGGGAAAGCATCAGTACCACTGACATATGGTACAGTAGGTAGGTTTCTGAGGTCCAGGAGAATGAGTGGTTGTCCAGGTTCTGGTTTTTCCTGAGTCATGACTATACTACTTGCTCCTGGCTTCCTAAGAGATCTGTGAATACTTTTAATTTATTAATCCCCTTCTTAGCTTAATCCATCTATAATGGATTTCCAGAAGCTCTCTTAAATGACTCAACAGATTAACACCAGCTCTCTCCATTACCTCAGATAACTGTGAGGATTGAATGGTCACAGCTAGATTACTCTGGTGTGCCCATGTTCCTCTGCTCCCAGAAGCTGAGCTACATTCTTACTAAGAGTTTTCTTTTCCCAAACCTGTTTGAATCAGTTGTATTTATTACCATCACTGCAGAATAGAATTCAATATTATGTAAACTTAAGAAATAAGAACAAAAAGAAAGAACTTGTTTCTATAAGTTGAATATCATGGGAAAATGCAGGATAAATTGAACATTTTTAACCAATTTAGATTTACATGCGATGACCATATATATCATAAAAACATACAGGATTCTATAATCAAGACTGCCTTGTAAGCATCAAGTTCTTGCTCTATCAGAACTGGAAATAACAGACCACATTTTATAAATGTGATGCATGCAAGAAAAAAAGTGAAGCAGTCATCAAAAGCCAACGCCTTGGGCCTCTCAACAAACAATTGGTAAAAACCTTACATGCTTTAGCTTCAAATGTTAAGCATGTTTAATTTGTCCCATCTTTTTTGATACTTCACTTGTAACTCATTTTTTTTTAATCCAACCAACATGTCTTGATGTCACTGCACTTGTAAGCAAAATAATTTAAATTATGATTAAAACACCCTCTTAACAAGCATTTTGAATGTTGTAATATATAGCTGAAAGAGTAAGGTGACTTACTTGGACAACAAACAAACTCTTCTGACATAATTTTTTTCTACCAAATAAAAAAGGATTTATTAAGCTAAAACTTAGTTAAAAAAAAAAATCACTTCTGAGTTTCACCATGAGCAGGGATGAGAGAAAATACTGAAGAAATCACTACCGTACCAACTTTCATGCCTACACTGACTCATTAAAGTATACACCAGAAACAAAAGAGAGAAAACGAATAAGCCATAAGTTATTTAGTTATAGAAAGAAGAGGATGAAAAAGAAGAGGCCAAGATGCATTTAAACTGCAAGCTAGGAAAACTGATACAAGATGTACAAATGTGTACTATGTGCCCAGATAAGCAAGAATTAACTATTTCAAATACTGAGCAAAGAAATGATACTCCCCCCCACAAAAAAAAGTTACTTTGCTTTACCTTTTCTTTATCTTTGTATAATGACCTCAAAGTATTGAAGACAGGTGGACAACCCTTGCTGAAGTTCATCCTTAGGAACTTATCCAAACATTCTTTAAACTTCTCACCTTGGAAGAAAAAAAGTTGTGTTGACCTCCATTTACCCAGACAATCCTAACAATGTGTACTTTAACCTCACTATGCACATTCACATATTTAAAACCAAGGAAAGAAACTGTAAATCATACCATCATTGCATTCCTTTGCAATTATTCTCACTTACCAGATAAAAAGTTTAATGGCAGTCTTCTTGGCACCAGTCCCCTGGGATACTTAGTCCAGGCCTCTTCATAAATTTTTAGTCGTTCTAACATATTAGCTGCAGGCAAAAAAGAAGTATGTAATTATAACTTGTATATTTTTCTAGGAAATTTCTCAAAGTATATAAAATTTTTCACATTAAACAGAAAATTTGAAGATGGGAAGAAAATATTTTGTAATCTAACTACTTCAATGTCAAGTCATTTTAGAATATTTCCTTCTAATACTTTCATATATTAAATACCTATACTCGTATAATTTTCTTTATCCTATTCTGTTTTAGGTAGCCCTTTAAAATCTGAGGACTCCTTTACCTTAGTTCTAAGAAAGGCTCAGTTATTATATTCCCATATATGGCTTCGCCACCATTCTCTTTAGCCTCTCCTTTTCTAACTCCTCTCCTGATTTATTTTGGAGCTTCTGGATCTGCCCCCTATCTTCCATTTCTCCACATTTCTTTTATATCTTCTCTTTTACTATCAGTTGAGAACGTCCCCCCTGAAGTCAATCTTCCACTTCACTAATTTTTCTTTAGCTGTGGCCTGTACGCTATTCAACCCATTAAGATCTTTTTGTCACTAAGTAGGTTTTTCATTTCCCAGATTCCTAACTGGTACTTTCACATAACTATTCATATTTCCTGGCTGCAATTCCCTGTCCTCATCTTACATCCCCCCATTGTCTCTACACTCCCTTTTGCTGGCACTGATGACGATTATTCCTGTGCTGGTGTACCTATGATAGTATGACATTCCTTGTTACGAGGTTTCTCCTACAGACATCACTGTATCAGGAATGGCTCACTACCAGTCTTGAGGGAAACAGCTTCAAATCAGATCATCTTGGCTAAGAAACAGGTCTATTTGTAGATGACATATTTCTGGACCTGTCCTCACTAGTGGGTCCCATTCCTGGGAGAGGGTGACGAGGAAAGGAGAGAAAAAGAGTCTTTAGACCCAAGTTGATTTGAGTGATGGAAATTTAGTTCTTCTTCCCACATAGGAAAGCAGTGCTCAGCTTGGCTACCTTCACTGGCAGGACACTCTGCTGTCCCTGGCAGGACACTCTGCTGCAGCCACAGGTTACCACAGAAGTTATGCTTGCTTCTTTCCTTTAGGGAGACATCTCCATTTCTGTCAGTGGAAATCGCCCTTTCATGCTTTTGATGCTTTTTTGTTATGCATTTGTGAATTTTTAAAAGTTCTTTCAAAAAATTTTTTCTCAACTATTTCCTTGAATTTGTGGCAGAAAAGGTTTCAGAAAATGCTCAGTCTGCCATATTAAATGGAAGTTTGCAAATGTACTTTTATATTCAGATTTTGAACCAATTCTTAACCATCGTTTTTTCAGTTATGCTTTTCAGTGAGTTAATAAAATCTATATTAACAAAAGAAGCAATTAAAACTTAGAAAGTAAGTTTTAAACAATACTACCTGGCTTGAGTGCCTTTTCCAAGCCTTTGTAATAGGCCCAGTTTTCAGGATTTCTCTCTTGTAATCCTCTATAAACATCAGTTGCATCTTCCAAACGAGATAATTGCAATAGAAGTTCCCCTGATAAAAAGCAAATTAAATTAGCTAAATATCTTCTGGTTATAACTTTAACTTTTCCTCAAATTTTCTCTTAAAAGTCTTTTCAATGTTGTGAAGTGGATGGTAGCCTCCTGAGCTTCCAATTCCCTTCAACAAGATTATTTACCATATAATTTTATTCTCTCCTTTTTTGAAGTTTATATTTAGAAATGCCATTCTCTTCACATCCTCAATTTATTCAGGTAGTTGTCTAAGTTCATTCAGGCTACTTTCTCAAATTCACTGAACACAATCATCAAGCGATCGTCTACTATTCAATTATTTCCTGATGTTACATGGACAATTTCAATACCTAAATTAACGACCCAATCCAATATCCTAACCCTATCATCCCTTGATGAACTATAAAACGATTCTGCTGTAGCAGCCCACAATCTTGGCCACACTCAAAACCTTTTTCTAAAGCTTGCCAACTAGCAAACAGGCCTCTTGCTTTGAGCTTAACTGTCTTGTCTCCTTAATCCTACCCCTTAGCCTAGAGAAAAACCATTTCCTTTTTCCCCCTCAGGCCATCTCATCAACTCTAGTCTCATTGCTTGTCTTCTCTGGGCTACGTGACCAATCTCATCCCTGAATGAAATTAGCAGCCCCAAGTATCAAAACCAGTCTCAAAACCCAGGCTCCCCCTTTTTACCAATTTTAAGGCCCGGATCATTCCAGGTATTTGCTCCACTCTTTCTCACAAAAGGAAGCAAAGACATTAGATGAATGGACAGAGGCACTGGTATTACTAGGAATATGTGAGCTCCAAACACAGATAAGCCTCCAACACTGCTCAGAATCCTTACCCTAATGGGCTCCTTTGACCAAAGGTATGATTTTCAAACCATAACTTGATCCTTGCACCTTCTGCTCTCCTCAGATAATAAAAACGAACACTTACAGAGTGCTCACTACGTGCTAGTGACTTTAACATTTCACGTGCATTAACTAATTCAATTTTCAAAATTCTATGAGCTAGGTTACAATTATTTTCATCATTTTAAAGCAGAGAGACCTTAACTTGCTAAGGGTCTTTCAGCTAGTTAATTGTTGGAGTCGGGATTTGAACCCAAGCAATTTGGCTGAAAGAGCCCACATTCTTAATGACTATACCAGTGGTTCTCAGGGGCACTTTTGCAACCCAGGGACATCTGGCAATTTCTGCAGAATTTTTAGTTATCACAGTAAAGGGGCGTGGGTGCTACTGCTATCTGATGTGTAGAAGCTAGAAATGGTGCTCAACATTTGGCAACACATAGGAGACTTCCATTCCCAACATCTCGGTCCCAAAATCTCAACAGTGTTGAGGTGGACAGCACGCTCTATAGTAACCAAAAGCCTATTTCACTAAGAACATCCTGCAATTCTCCCTACACTACACCCATTCCCGTCCTTTCTTGAATCTTCTCCCACCTCATCTTTGGAAGGAACTGCTGGAATAAGCGTCGATGACACTTCCTGCCTAACTATATGCCCACTCACCCTCTCTAGGAAGCTCCCAGCACTAGCAACGATGCCTTTACTACAAGAATTGCCAAAGATCGATGATTCTACTCAGTTATCAAGAGGAGCAAATGAAATAATGCTCCTAAGAGAGTATTTTGAAAACTCCCATGTACTTCCATAAAGAAACTGTCACCCAAGACTTGCCCCTGGTCATATAGCTAATTAGAAGCCTGCTAACGAAGGAACCCAAACTAACTTTTTTTAAAAAAACATCATTGGTAACACACAGTAGATTTGATAAAACTTTCTAAACATATCTTCCTAACTTAAAAACATTTTTTCTTTTTTAAAAAATTTTAAATTACAGTTGACATTCAACATTATATCAGTTTCAAGACCTAGTTCTTGCCAATCTTGTCATCTTTCCATTAAGTATAAATCTCCTCCCTTTATAACTATTTAATAGACTGCTAAGAGATGACAACTCAAATGAAAGGGGCTGTCCGGGATCTCTAGTTCACAACTGAGCTCCAGGATCCTTAACTTTCCTTTTTTCCCTTGCCAGTAGCATTACCCTCTGCTCAAAGTTCATCTGGCAAATAACGGCTACATCTGCTATGTATACGGATACCACACTTATCTAGTGTTCAACTTCAAGGGGAGCCAAAAGAATTTGAAACCAACCAACTTCAGTTCCCTGAACTAACAAGGGCAAAAAAACGTTTCTTAAAAAGTACTTGTATTTTCAATTACTTGTTATTTTTCTTTCATTTTTCCATAATCAGTTCCTCAATTTTTAAAATTAGAAGACTTCTTCTTCTCTGCCTTCCAACAAATGGCAACATTGGAGATCTTTAAAGATCTACCCTTCCTATCATAATCCACACATAAAAACAAAATCTCTGGTTTCAATTCACGTTCTATGTCCAGAAAGACATTCAGATAAACCATAAAGAATATCCCACATGTACTTTAGTAAAGACTGATTTACCAATATATACGACTGGTAATAAAGAAATCCGGTGCACACACACAGTTTGGCTAATAAGCTGTTTCTAAGAAATTTAATCCTGTCTTATAAAATTAAGCAATTGCACCTTGTGTTTTGGTCAAACCTTGTAATATTTTCAGATCAAAAATGCTTTAAAGAAAAAATTTTTGAGTATTTTCATTCAATATTTATTGTTTGCAATTTTTTTACCTACATCAACAATGTTTAAATGAGTATTTTCCCACCTTATAAATTATTCAAAGTACAGAGTAAGAAATACATTTTCTATCATCAAAAGTTGAATTATATACAATGACCAGCAGCAACTACACTTTTGGCCTTACACTCTGTCTTAATTAAATACTAGAACAAATGACATTCTTTAAAAACAATACCTTTGGTTTCTTCTACAGCAAGTTTATCACAAATCTGCTTTTCATAGGTACAAAGATGTTCCAGGGCTTCTCTATAGAGACCTGCTTCCCGAAGAACTTGATTCTGATATAAAAGGAGCTCACTATATTCATAATCCACTTTATCGGGGGACGTCTATATATGGACATAAGAAATACTAACAGTAAGAACTTTGTTTTCATATTAGAAAATTGTTTATACACTCAAATACATACAGGAAGCCTACAGATAATATCTGATTGATAAAACTCATTTTAAAAAAATTCCTAAATATCTGCCTAGGGAGCAATTAAGTAAATAATGACAGTATTAACTCATAACCCATTGAATAAGAATCTATAAGTCCTTACATATAATAAATAAGTAGGAGAAAGGAAAGATCTTCCCTAACAGTAGAATGTCAAATAATAAATCTAAAAGGAATAAAAGACAGAGAATCACCATTTTGCAACTATCACTGGCACAACTGCCTCACACAAGACTTATAATCAATGAATGCAAAAACTAGTGGTGAAAGTTTGATAAGGAACAGACTATTCATAAAGTTGCCAATTGTTTATCAGATATAAAGAGAAAAAATAAGTTTATATGGTGAAACCTAACAGGCACCACCTTAACCAAGTAATCAAATGGAACAAACAGACATCATCTGCCTCTTAATGTGACGAACTGAGGGCTCAATATTACTTCTGTGGTTTCCTGCTAAAAATACCTAACTATAATAATGAGGAACCATCAAACAAATCCAAACCAATACACTCTAAAAAACACTGCCCTGTACTCTTCAAAAATATCAAATGTCGTGAAATACACAATGTCTTCAAAACTTCAGATTAAAAAAGACCAAAGACAAATGATAACTAAATGTAAGGTATGATTCTAAACTGCATCCTTAAATGGAAAAGAAATCTAAGAAAGGAGATAAACAATTAATAAATTTTGAATATGGGCTGTGGATTAGATAATAGTCCATTAATATTAAATTTTCCAATTTTTTCCTACATAGTACTATCTATAGAATTCACAACTATAGAGTTATTCTCAGGAAATATCACACTGAAGCATTTGAGAGTAAAAGAGCATTGTGTCTGCAATTACTTACAAATGTTTCAAGAAGAAAATTTAAACAGATAAATAAATACAGATTATAAAGTAAATATGTCAAATATTAACAATTAATTAGTTATTGTCCTATATGAAGTTCTCTGTACTATTCTTGCAACTTTTCTGTAAGTTTAAAACTACTCCAATATAAAAAAGTAGCAAGTCTATGTACACTTCTTTCTTTTAGTTATACTTAGAATCAGACCTAGTTCACTAGGTCTGGCTTCTCGTTGTTACCTGTTGTGTTTTCCTAAATTCTTCTAAAATCTTTGCTGCCATTTCATAATCTTCTAATAAATGGTAAGCGATAGCATAACCAATCCATGATGCTCTCTGTGCAGGTCGAAGCTGAAGTAGTTGATATCTTGTTTCCTTTAAGGGGGGAAAACACCACTTGTTCTTAGGTTTACAGTGAAAGCAAATGCTCCTTTAAAAGATCATATTAATTTCCCCACAACACTGAGCAATTTGCAGCACAATGCTGGGAATAATAATACAAAAGAGTTTCAAACATCCACATTGTGTAGCTTTAGAGGCAAAAAAAGGTTTGTTAAGCACAAGGAAGTCCCCAAGGTAACCGTGTAAATTGTTTAAAACATTAAGACCAGTTGCCCTTTATCATTTCCTGACCTACTTACTCTAAGAAAAGAGGATGGAAAAGATAATACAATATTTTCCCCTAGAATAAAAACATTCTTTTACTTACCCTGTAACCCTCAAGGTCTCGCATTTGAATCTGTAGTAAAGAAAGGTCCCTTAAGATTTGAAGATTGTCCTTATCCCATTTTAGCGCATTTCTGTAACACTTAATGGCTTCATCATATTTCTTGTCTGACCTCTGGAGAAGGCCGTAAACATGCCAACCTAAAGGATTTAGTTAAGGATACAACCTAAAAGATTTAGTTAAGTCAAGAAATAATATTCCATTAATGTTCCCCAGGAAACTCTGAGAACTACAGCTACTTAAAAAATTACAAGTTTAAAAAAAGGAGAGAATATAAATATAGAGGTGGTTTAATACAGCGTTTCGAGCCAGAGAAAAGAGTTCTAGCTTGCCTTGTTAACTCTGTAACCTTGGACAAGTTATTTAGTCTCATTATGTTTCCTCAATTATAAAATGTAAATAGAAAGTCTATAGAGCAAGGCATATAGTACTTTGGTGACTAAACAGAATAACACATATAAAGTGCTCACTGCCTGGCACAAAATACTCGTAAATGCTCAATATATGTTAGATATTATTTTTGAAAGGAAAAAGAGGGAATGGGTATCTATGACATGAAATTCTTTTTAGTCATGTATACTTTCTTTTCTTTAGCTAATGAAGTTACCTACAGAAAGGACAGACCCTCAGTGCACAACAAAGTTCCTAAAAATCAACCACACATAAAATAACATTGATTCTTTTAACAAATATCAAAGTTTCTTAATAATTGATGGATGACCAAAATGGGCAGACTCCTGCATGCAAAGAACTTGGAGTCCAGTAAGAGACATAGATATGCAAAATTACCAGTTGTAAAAAATGCTGTAAAGGAGGAAAATATGTAAATAATTCTACTCCCCTAATGCAGGTTCTTTGCATTTTAGATCTTGATTATTACAAGTCACCCATCCTCCCACCTTCAGTCTCTCGGCTTTTTTATTCTCTCCTGCCAAAATAACCATAGTCAAAAGAAAAAAAATCCAATTCCTTTTCCAGGAATTTACAATGTTGCTCTCTCAGATCAGGTTCAAACTTTTCAATCTAACTTTTACACCAGAGATCCTCAACAGTCAGAAAAAGAATGTCTAGAACGGCATGTGTAACTAAAAATATATTTAATACTATAAATTTTATTTGAAAAATAATCTTTGTTTTCGCATGGCAAGGTAAAACTTAACAAAATCTTCTCATCGGGAACAAGATAAAAAAATATCTATCACAGTCTTATTCATTAATGCTTTGTTTACCTTGTCAGTGTCTGGTTACTCCCAACTCACTTCGGCTTTACTGGAATAGTGGTAATTTTTGAATAAGCTGTCACATTTTATGTAATACTCAGAAGTCTTCACTAGAATAAATTCCTCAAGAACAAAATCCCTCTTTTTTTTAGTCTGTACTATGCCACGGACCTGGTAAATGCTTGAAAATTTGCTAAGTATTTTAGCAATTAAAATTGTGTTAGCCCACAAACTAGGCGAGGAAATATGTGTTTAAAAACTATTTAAAAATTAGTAACCCACAATTTCCCCCTCTATCTTCCCTCAGACATTTGTACTTGCTCCTATCCTCACACTTCCCTTAATGAAATAAAATTTATCTAGTAATTAGCATTAGCAGGGACTATATTAGGCATCATTACATCTTTACAACACTACAATGATGTGGGTCTGATTACCGTCATTTTAAGTCCTAAGATCACAAAAAGAAGCTGAGCGGGGATTCAAACCTGAGCGAAGCACACTCCTAAGCTTGTGCTCTTAATCAGTACACTACATTGTCTCTCGCTATTTCTTTGTGCATATCCATCTCCGAATTTATGATCATGATGAAATCTGCAGGGTACTTCTTTTTTTTGAAGCACGAGAAGAACTTTCAGAGATATTTTAAAAAGCAAGTCCCATTTATCTGTAAATAGACATAATGTTAGAACATGGTAGGTATATAAAAATGTTCCCTGAATTAAGGTAGTTGCTATTATTGAATTTAAGAAAGTAACATCTTCTGTGGAGTTACGTGGTAAGAGGAATCTAAAACTTCTGACTCCCAAATTGCTGCCTTAGTTCAAGATACTCCAACCCAATCCTTAAATATATCTCAAAAAGGATACAGACATGACTCTTCAAGTCATTTCTCAAACCTCTACGAACCAATTCATAAGCTTCTTCCTTTTTTCCCAAACAGTTCAACGTTAATCCTTTCATAGCCAGGGTTTCTATTTTTTAAAAAATAAGAAGGGTAGAAAAAAGAAATTAAATATTAAAAATAAATTAACATCAAAAAAGGTAACCATAATCTCAAAAACAAATGTTATATTACCCTAAGAGTTGAAAACTTCGAGAAGATTATTGGGAAAATTTTCCAGGTTTGCACACAATTAAAATATTTTTAAAAATTCACAAACCAAGTTAAACCATATTTCTCTACTTTAGGCCTCTGGAGTTTATTTTTCAGATAAAAGTTACAAAATTGCGTGAATATCTGGTAATTCATATTGTAATAAATTACAATGGCTCTATTATTGTTCTTTAGAGGAATTCCATGTAATGACCTTATATAATCACTCCTTTAAAGTATGAAAAACTTTATCTTGAAACAGACTTTACCCCTTTGAACCCAAATTACATAAAGATTAAATTCACTGCTCAATGATTAAAATATAAACAAATTATATACATTTATGATTTTCATAAATGTATATCAGAATTAAAGGTATTATCCTGAGGAAGAACTCAACATTTATAGGAAAATACAGATAAAGAAATTGAAGCAAAAGAGAAGGGGGAAAAATCACGTACAAACCATTATAAATCATAGATAAGTTTAAAGGACAAGAAAACAAACAAAATATATTTGGCAAATAAGACAAATTAACAAGGAACTGTAGAAAGTAGCCTTTTGTTGTCAAATAAAATCTATTCTTCCAAGTTTTACCAAACATCTTAAAGTGCCTTAATTAATAAAACCCTGGGTGGCAATTAAGTCTAAGACATGTAACGTTAAAAAATATTTTCAGTTAAATTATGACACTTCACATGCAACCTGATTTCAGATATGTTAAATATGAGAGAAACTGCATTTTAGAAACAATGACAGCCTAATATCCAGCTGGCCAGAGAAAATATTTAACAAACCAAAAGAGACAAATTTACATACTTTTATTCCCATTGCTTTCCATCTCCAAACAATTTTATTATTATACTGAAAGTATACAAGAGTAAAGAAAGCTAGGAGAGAACTATTACTCTCTCGCTTCGATACTAAGAGAATATTATCAAATTAATTACCAAACAGCCATGTTTCCTAACTGTACAAATCAGACCTGTGAAAGCTTATTTTTCCTTTGCCTCTTCACGAGTTTAGCTACACTCTTCCCTTACCCTATAAATATCGCACTGCCTAATCTTCCACCATCACACTGGCAAAAGCTAAAAAAACTTTCAGAACATTGCAATATATAAATTATGTCTTAAACATGACTGTTTTGAAAAACTAATTAAAATACAATGCTAAATAAAAAGATGTTGGTTCATCAGCAAAGGACCAAATGGGCCCTTTCTGAATAAGCTTATTATAAGGAATAAAATTCTCCAGCTCAATCAAAGTTCTAAAGTAAATTTTTCTTATACCATCTTAAATAAAGTTACTTGTCAAACTTAAATAAGCATATTTGTCCCACTAGGTTCTTGTGCATTTCCTATGGTGCCTTTATTGAAACAACGAATAACTCAGAACTCAAGTAGAATGTGTTATTATTTTCTTGACATTAAATTCAAAATACAGTATGAAACATCTTTTCACAGGAGCCAAGGACAAGAAGGTCCATTCTCTCTGGAAAATAGTTATGGCAGCTGGAAGTGACAGAACCCAAGAGACAGAACCCAAATAAGTAAAACCGGACAGGTAAGCAAAGCCTTATCTACTTAAACTTACAAGTATATAATAGTTACACTTACCTCCATGCTCTGCAAATTTAGGGTTAGAGAGGATTTGTTTACAGAATTTCAATCCATTTCTATACTGTTTATGTTCATAACACCTCTGTGAAAACAAAAAAGAAAATTTGAGTTTAGTAAGAAATGCAAAAAATTTAAATCTAATGCTCAATTTTTGATTCTGTTAAATACAACATAATGATCAAATGTTATTTCCATATTATCCTAAATCCCACTAAAATGCCAGTAAAAAAATATGGAAGGTTCAAATACAGAAAGTGAAGGCAAAACAAAAGGATAGAAAACAGATTAGGAAAAACAAGAAAATTAGCTCACTTCAAAAGGTCCAAAAAGTGTTGTTTGAAAACTGAAAAAAAAGTAAAGGTGTCGATGTTATATTTCAAAATAACATTTTCTTTTTAACTGAGGAAGTCTCTCCAGCTGTAAAGGGACAAACAAGGGCATACAAAATAATGAAGGGAAAAGAAAAGACCCACCGCATGGCACACCATAATAAAATTTCAAAACCTGGAAATAAAGAAAAGGTCTTTAAAAACTTCCAGAGTGTGTGTGTGGGGGGGACAACAACAAACAAAAACAAGCCACATAAGAAGGATCTGTAATCAAAATGGCATTGAACTTTTATTCCAAAGTAACAATGGAATATTGCTGAAAGCCAGAAAAAAACTATACACAGTCTTCAAAATACAGAGTGAAATTAAGTTTCAACCAAGAATTCTATACCCAGCCAAATTATCCATCAAGTACATGAGTAAAGTGAAATTTTAAGGATTCTCAAAATGCTAAAATTTTATTTCTATGCACTCTTCCTTAGCAAGCTATTAAAAAGGATCAAAACAAATAAAAAAAGAGATAATATAGAACTTAGTAAACAAGGAATTTAACGCAGAAAAAAAAAAACCCAAATCCCTAGAGAACAATCACTCCAAAATGAAACAAGAAGCCAAAGGCCACCATGGAATAGGTTTCCAGCAAGGGCAAAAATAGAACTGATGTACTTCATAATATGGAAAATATTCATTTATTTATAAGCACAGGACAGAAATACAGACACATTTTGGGGGAATAAACCCTAACAGATTTACAGAAAAAACCAGGCAACTGCATAAATGAGACAGGAGAAATAAATGCTTATCTAAGAAAGTGTGGTCTTAGTGTAATATTTGGCTTACCATTAACAAATAAATGCATAATTATAAAAATGTAAACATTCAGTACTGATTGATCCAAATATTGTGATATACTATAACTATAATGGGAAAGTGGGCAAACGTGTGAATGACGAAGTTCTAAGTCCTCATTTTCCATAACCAGAAGTCAACAAATATCTAGAAGTCATGTATCAAGAAACAGTGATATATTATTAAACAAGCAAGCAAATACCCGAGAAAATGGCTAGAAGGATTCAGGGTGCTTAATTCCAGAGTGGGAAGTCATGGAAGGGGGATAACTTTTTTTCATCAAAAACCTTTTAGTGCTATTTCACTTTTGGGTGCTTTCTTAATAATTTTTGAAGCACTGTATTTATTACAGAAAAAAACCTGCTTCTAAAAGATATGATATTCTATGCCAAAATCACTGTCATAAATTTAAACAAATATTACTCACAATTTTTGATGTAATATATTCAAAATCTGGGAGAGATTAGTTAATGCAAATAATGAAAAAATGATAGTAGAAAAACGTGTAGAAACAAAAATAATGAAAACGTACATTTTAAAATTTAACATCAAATCAATTGCTTAAGCTCAATGCCATAGCCAACTACAGAGTTATTCTATACCAACTATGTACTCACCATCTTTTGTTGTTTCACATCTCAAACCTAATATCCAAAACACAACTGATTTTCTCCCAGAATCTATTCTTCACCAAGTCTTCACCATCTTAGTAGATGTCCTCCCCTCGACCCATCCAACCAGATGATGATGCAAACAAACTAATTATCCTCAGTGTTTTCCTTCCCTCATACTTCCATCCTCTAGTAAGTCTCATCAGTCCCAGCTTCTCTGCAATTATCTTCCTAACTCTCTGCCCCTCCTACAATCAACTATGCACTCAGCGGGCAGAGGCAGAATGACCTGGGGGATAAGAGGGAGGCGAAAGCAGAAGCAGTAGTTTGGGAGCTATCGTTAACCGTATATGTAACCAAAGAAACATTAGACTAAGTAACCAAATTTAGTGTTCCTACTTACTTAGCAGAAAGCCTAAAAATAATTTGGGTTTTTAAAATATATTTATAATAATAGTAAAAACATGAAAGGAAGCAATGATGTTAAGACTAGGCTAATTAAAAGGAACACTCAATTTCCGGGAACTACATACATACAAAGAACAGTTTAAGCGCATTGTGTTTAAAACCCTCAATTAGCTTTCTGAAAATTTATTTATGTAAAAATGTAGTAAGAGAACTTCCACTTTTGGCTATGATGGGATGAGGCTGAACTTGTCTTCTACCATAAACAACAAAACTGGACAAAATGTATGAACTAATTGTCGTCGGACACTGGACAACAGGCAGCGCAGACTGTAAACCATGAGAGGGGGGAAAAACATGATGAGCTTAGAAATGCCATTGCTTTACAGATCCCAACACAGGGAAAAGAATCCTAAGCAGAGCACAATCGTCCACAGAGATAAAGAGACAAAGGCTGAAGTTCAATGATGTCAACGATGATGAAGCAAAAAATGATGGAACTATTTAGAGAAAGAGATCCAACGATCTGCATGGGATCCCATGCATCTGTTGCTGAATGACTGAGTCTTGTATATGTGGGGTGAAACTTCAAAAGGCCAAATAAGCCGTAAATTAAACAATTTTCAGGGCTCATATGGCACTGAGAGTTCCAAGTAGCCAGAATGGAATCTTCGATAAACAGCTGCAGAATTCAGTAAATATTGAAGAAAGGTCTACTCAGCAGTAGACAAAAACTAGCCCTAGTGTAACTGCACTCTAGACCAACCCTAACAAAGCCATAGACTGATGTACAAGTATCTTCTTCACTATCTGCTTTAAAAATATCCAACGCTGGTTAAAGGCAGTGAAATCCATAATGTCCAACATCCAATAAAAAATTACTATACAAGCTAAGAAGCAGAAAAACATGACCCATAACCAGGAGAAATAAAAGAGAAATGATGGGATTATGAGATAAGAAAAACAAAACTTTTTGTAAGTATGCTCAAAAAGTTAAAAATAAAAACATATGAAGAGAGAAATGGAATATATATAAAAGAACCAAAAAGCACTTCAAGAGATGAAAAATACAATATCTACAATGAAAACTTCATCAGGTAAGATTAAAGAAATTATGACACTGCAGAAAAAAGATCAGTGAAATGGAAGACACAGCAATAGAAACAACCAAACTGGAGTATAGAGAGAAAAAAAGATAGAAAAAATAAATTAGCCAATGGCACGATGACTACTTTACAACAGAAAACTGAATTCTAAAAGCAAAACAGATCTAAATGTGAGAAGTAAAGAAAAAAAGCTTCTAAAAGAACATATTTTAAAATTTCATTATGTTGGGTAGATCCCTTAAACAGGAAATTTTAAAAATTCAAGATAGTGTTTAAAAAAAGGCAGGACAGAGAAGACATATGCAAAAAAATATGTCTGACAAAGATCTTACATCCAGAATATATTAAAAAGTCCTATAAGTCAATAAGACAGAAAAAACACACCCAAAAAAGGTTATCCTACAGGCCAACAAACACATAAAAGGTGATTAACTCCATCAAAACCACAATGCCACGCCATGTAATTTAATTAAAATATATTAGACAATATCTGATGATGTTGTAATGCAACTGGAACTCTTACACATTGTTGGTAGGAGAGAAAATTGGTTAATCAATTGGTTCAGCAGTTTGACAGAAAGAATTTCATGGTCTAAAAATTATACTGCAATAAACCAGATTTTTAAAACATACTGTTCAGCAGTATCTAATAAAACTAACCATACACGTACACTGACCCAGAAATTCCAACTTGAGGTATATACCCAACAGAAATATAGACATATATTCACCAAAAAACAGGAAAAAAATGTGATTTATTAATAGCTGATTATAAAATAAATTCATGAAAGTGACAAAAATTAATGACATACCTGAACTAATAATAATGTCATCAAAAACAATAACTCAAACTCTTTTATTAATTTACTTTGTATTAAAAATTGCTTCCCACCTAAAGCTTAAATTTACCAAAGCCAATATAGTAAATGTAATACAAAAGAAGTCTAGGTCTTCTCTGTAAAGTATACAAATCATAAAGTATCATTAGTGTGTCCTAATCCTAGCATTATATTCCTAGATAATTCTTATGTATCAAAAACAAAACTTTACTTCAAGGAATTAGCAAGCAATAAAAAGAGCTGCCTTTGGAATCAAATAGCTCTGGTTTCAATCACTAATTTCAGACACTAAAACTAGTTATGTAATCTTAAGTACTTTGCTGAGTATCAAAAAGAATCCTTAAATCACAGTGACAAATCATCAGAAAAAGACATGTAAAACACTGAATATTAACAGCTGACACTTCCTAAGCATTTACTATGTGCCAGGCACTGTGCTAAGTGCTTTATCGGGAAAACTCATTTAAATATCTTTTTTCCCATTGGATATATATTTTTATTATCATATTTTGTTGTTGGCTCATTTAATCTTAAGAACGGCATGAAGTAGGTACTCTTTTTATCCTCATTTTAGATGAGATAACTGAGGTCCAAAGAAATCACTATATAATTTGGCCAAGGTCACACAGCTATTAGACGAAAAAAAGTGAACTAGACAATCGGAATTCAGAGCCATTCCACTTAACCATTGTAACTACCTCTCTACCTCTCTACTATAGTTAAATAGGCTAAGACAGGAAAGAAAAGAAAAAGGTGTTTTTAAAATAAAACCACTAAAACAAATTATATAAAGTCATTGCAGAAAAGAGGGAGCAAGAGAAAGAGAAAAGTCAACCATATTCCCTTTTAGAGGCAACTACTATTAACATCCTGATTTTAACAAGAAAGTTTCAATAGAAAAATTACAGAACAGTCGACTATCCTACAGTATAAAATGAACTTGTATAGATATAATTCACAACTAGCATATAAAAATCATAGACGTTTATATTCTTACTTGACATGCACAAGGTGACTTTATTTTGTATAGTTGAACTTAAAACACTCAGGATTCCACTTGTTTTTTTCTTGGTCTTACTGGAAATACCTTAATTGTTTACAGCACCACTTTTTTTTAGAGATTTCACACTAAGATCTCATTTAATCTTCATGATACTCCTGTAAACTAAGCACAAAAGGTTCAATCCTTATTGTACAGGTAAGATTTAAAAAACCATTTGCCAGAGACTACCAGCCTAGTTAGTGCAAAATTTAGACTGAGTCGCAGTTGAAAGCTCTTTCCACCACACACAGAAATTCTATTACATTTTATTACTATAAATGTTATTAAAGCCAAGAGTTTAAATCTTCTAGCAGATCTTGTAATCAGCAAATTTAACTGTTATCTCATCTTTTATTTGCTTACTCAGTATTATAATCAAATGGGCAAGAAAAATGCCAAAATTAGGTGAGAGAGAGAGAGAGAGGGAGAGACACTAAACCAATGGGATAATTCCACCTAATAAGTGAATTTACCAAATACAAATTAGAAACCAAACTCCACTTTCTTGGAATGAGATGATAATACTATTACACTTAGCTTTTTATTTTATCACACTTCAAAACAGTAATTAAGCTTAAGTTCCTAATGATTATGTTCCCAATTAATTAAATTTGGCCTTCTTGCATATTGAAATTATACTCAGTGTCACTATCCCAATTATCTCCTGTCAATGTGACCTATAAAAATAATTCAGCAAGGCATACGTCTTTAAATAACTGGTAAGAATTCATTCTCCCCCATCAAGAATCAGTGTGTGTTTAAGGAAATTGATGTCACTTTGTTTTTTTCCTGAAAGTACTACTTCTACAACAGGTCAATCATTACAAACGACAGTAGTATTCTCACAGTTTAATGGAAAAAGAAACAAATACTCAACTTAGTTTATTCCATAAGCTTTCCTCAAAACTTTTACTCTTGCCCAAGGATAAACTATTGTAGCAAATAAGGTTAACAACAAAAAAATACGAAAATAAGAGTACCAGTATTTCATTCAACAATTTCTCTTTCCCCAAACATATATCAGGCCAGATCTATACATAACTCAGCTTTAACACAGGTTTTTGTCTAATTAAAATAGAATCTTCTAAAAGCAGTCTTACAATATAAAAGATAATCCTAAAGAGTCCTTTTTTGAACCATTCAAAAGTGTGTATGTACAAAATGAAAAAATATTTGGTTGTTTTTAAAAAATCCCACGTAACCATTATCACTCAAGTTCATTCTACAGAACTATATGGTAAGACACGTATTATGACAAGATTCTTAATGCTGCCCTAACCAAACCCATAGGCTTAATTAAGGTTTTCAGGAAACTTACTTTACTTTTATTTAGGGAAAGAGAGATGCAAAATACTACATGTAGTAGACTCTGAGCAAAGGTTTCACATTCAATTCATTTCAAACATATTAAGTTCTCCACAGCAGAATAATCCAATTAAATAGAAACATAAGTCTACAATCCCATCTCTGAAACTCTTATATTTGGGGGAGTTCTTAAAATTTCAGAATTGTGAATAAGGGTTTCCCTTGGTACCGAATGAACGCTGTAGTGCTCTATTTGTCCTCTTGCCTAAAACATGGTCATATGTTCATTCAAAATTAAACAAAACAGTTTCAAAAATACTAGAATACAGCAGACTATTATCTTTCATTAGCAGTTCAATTTTTAAACATTAACACTGTGCTATAGTAAAGCAAAACAGGATACAATTAAAACAGAGTAAAGTATTCTAGCAGATTAAAAAAACCCATTTGCTAAATACTGGCACCATACACAGAGACTCCTGCTTCCAAATATATAGGAATCCCTGACACCAGATCATGCTGCTGCCAAGCACAAAACTGGGAAGTAAGAAATAACTATTTTCAACTGTTGGACTAGAGCCATCACAGGACTGTGAGCTCAGAAGGGAAAGAAGGTAAATAAATCCCAAGAAAATCTTTTTCTGCCTAGAGGCATTGTCCAGACTGCAGAACAGAATGGGGGAACCCAAACAGAACACGGCAGTCCTGCTGATCTAAGCATGTATCTGCGTTAGAAACTGCTCGAATAGTTGGTAATATTTATCGGGCAGGGTATCAGAGAACTGTACAGAAATGAAGCTTCAGAAATCTGCACAGGAAGCTTTGGCCAAATATTAAGCTGAGCAGATTCTACTGCAAGATTCTACTGAGTCTGGGCACAGAACAACTACCAAGTAGTAGCAGGAGCTGAACGACTAACTATTGGCGCTCATCCATGGCTAGGAGACATGGGGGTTTCTACATTAAACACTCCAGAACTAAGCAGAGACCCAGAAATGCCATACCTTAGGAATAAGGCTAACCTACACTCACTTTTATTAAACCTTAAAAAGAAGCACTGAAAAGAACAAGCTGATACACAAATTAACTGCAAAAACAAAACTCCACTAAGACAACAGGAACTGGACATTCAATATCCTAGTGTCCATAATAGTCAATATTATGAAAAACAAAAATTACTAGAAATGGGAACAGAAAATTTTGACCCATGACCTATAAGAAAAAAAAGAGGCTATTTTATAGAATCTCTTTATCGGAGGAGACTTTAAATGTCACCTGGTGCAAGTGGTCACACAGCTCATGTATGGTTTCGGTTCATTCTTTGCTAAAATGTTTTTAGATATACTAAGCCAAACTGTATCTCCTTGTACTTTACTGATTCTAGCTTTGTAAGAGTTCAGTTTTCTCTTATGCAAGCTAAACGTATTTATTTGTTCTTTTAGTTGTTCCTTATATGAAAGTTTTAAGTCCTTTGACTCTTAGGGCCAACCTCTCAGGTTGGAACAATACAGTCCCCACCCTTGTACATATTTTGAAAACTAATAAAACTTCAAAAAACAAATACTATTTTAAATGGGGTTGCAAAATTTTTACTTTTCTAAATAAACCACTTTTTAAAGATCTGTCATTAGTATTTCAAAAAACAAAAGGCACTTCAATATTTTCAAATAACACGTACACAGTCTCAAATACGAGACAAGAAAGATCTGCAGAAATTTTACATCTATGTGCTTGTACTGTGTGAGCATTTGGAGCCATTGGTCTGCATCTCTCCAAGTTTTGGGCCCAGAAGTTAAAATTACAGGCATGGTCTTACTAGCCGCAGAATTGAATATGACAATCACCATTTTTTTCTGGATACTAGATCCCTGTTAATGCAGTGTAAAATGTGCCAGACTTTATCTTACCATTCTTTTCATTTTTCTTTTTTTACCAGCATTAAATTCTGTCACTTGAGAAAAAAAAAAAGGATTCCTGCTTAACGTGAGTGAAAGTCTGCTAAAGGAATGCTATCAGCTATGAACACTGATGCTATAGATAGGACAAAATTCAATAAAAGTCAAGGTATATACATATAACTGAGAGACAGCTATATAATAGAACCTCATAATTATTTCAACGATAAATACAGAAGAGTTTTAAGAGAACAGTGAGTGGCCATGAGGACACAAAAACAGAAGTATAACCAATTATTCAATCATATGAAACCTAAACTGCAAATTATTTTAAGGGAAGCTCTATTATTTTCAAGCACGGCACATAAAAACAAAAATGAATTCTTTAATAGGATAACGGCTGCCCCTAACTTCTACACACTCCACAAATCCTCATAAAAACCACACAGGACACGAAAGAGAGCAAATGAAATCACCCACAGAATTATAAGGAGATGAGAAACTAAAAACTCCAATTTATATTAACTGTATAAGCACCCAAGACCAGAGGCTCCAATGCGAACTGTCCAAAACAGCAATACAACAGGGTCCTCATGATGACTGAATACATGTCATATTAACTAGGATTCACCCTCAGAAGGAGAGGGCCACTTGTTGACAAAAAGAACTGAGAGACATGATAGATGAGTGCAATGGCTACTAAGGAGTCAAAAAGAAGAGGCTTAGCAAGTTTGTAAGACCAAAGGTTGTAGTTTTAGCAAGACACAGCTTTGGAGGAGTCACTGCAGAAGGAAGTGTCACTTGAGGGAATGATGCAGAAAGAAGTGACTGAAGATAAAGACCCTACTAAAATTAGGTAGAACAATGGGGGGGGGGGCTGCATTTATTTTAAAAACTGCAATTCACTATAGCAACAAAAGAGGGTGCTCTTGAACTAAGAGACTGAAAAAGCCACCCAAACCTCACTCCAAAAATTAAATTGTCTATATTGTTGGTCCAGTAAAATCCATCCAAGTAACCCATCATCCTTATCAAGTTACTGACATGGAATTAAAAAAGTGAAAAACTTTTTGGCAGATGAACACACACGAAAAACCCTAGTGATAAAAGATGTAACAACACTCCATCATGAAATCAATTAAATGTACACATAAAAGAACACCTCAAATCAGATCTTCAAAATTTAAAATAGAGAGGACAAATGATGGGAAGATATAAAACAGGAACAGACTGAACTTAAGAAACAAAATTATCTCAAAATGAAGACTATATTACAAGACACATGATCTAAAGAGATAGAAAATAGGAATGTTACTCAAATAAATGAAAAGTAAATAGAAATGAAAAGAAGTGAAGGAAAATAAATACGAAAGAAAGGCAAAGAAGATCTAACAGGCAAAGATCACTGAAGAATGAAACAGAATACTCAAAACTATAATTCTTGAATTAAAAGAAAACATCAATCTACATTCTGAAACCACGTATCATGGGAAATGTATACACAGTAATTGACACAGAGATATACCCTAGTGAAACAATTCAATTTTAAAGATAAAGGAAAAGCCCTCGAATCTCCAAAAAGAAAGACCAAGTCATCTACAAAGAAAGAAAATCAGGTTGACATCAGCAACATGTAAGCAAGACAACAGCCAGGTAGTATTTTCAAGAAACTAAAAAAGATGTGAGTCAAGGATTTTATATCCAGCCAAGCTGTCCTTCAACTATCAAGACTATAAAAGAAAACTTAAAAGATGTAAAAACTTAAAAGATTTTCACAAGCACTGCTGAATAATCTCTATTAGACAATAAATAAACTTCATCCAACCAAGAGATGATTGGGACAGCTTCAACAAAAGGTCTGTTGGTGAATATTAATGATATTTAACTATAGAACTAAATCTAAAACAAAGGTATTGATGAGGGTAGAAGAGTATTATGTAAAATGACATGCTCTCACAAAATAAAAATAATTTTAAAAGTCAGAGGAAAAGAGACGTAGAGAAAAAAGTAAAGTAGAATAAGCTCATTAATTGCTTCACACATAAAAAAATAAGACTCAATGGATTTAAAGCTGGCATCAAATAGAAGCCAAAAAGAAAAAAGAAAAAAAAGAGAGAGGACTAAGATAATTTTTTAAAGGTATAAATATAAAGGTAAGTGACTAGAACAAAAACATAAACCTTCCAAAACCAAAAACATACAAAAACAAAATAAAAATATCCAACAAAATATAAGATACATACATGGTAAGGGTAACAAAACAAAGATGGGATCAATTCAACGAAAAGGCTAAAGTTCTTTTTTTTTTTTTTTTTTTAAATAAGGAGGGCGCAACTCACAGTGGCCCATGCGGGGATGGAACCGGCAACCTTGGTGTTATTAGCACCACGCTCTAACCAAATGAGCTAACCGGCCACCCAAGGCTAAAAAGCTCTTAATAGACTACACCTATAACAAAACAAGTACTAATAATGCCCACGCTTTACTGTTTGCAAGGCACTTTCACACAGCTCACTATCTGACCAGTGAGGTAGGTCAGAAAAGTATTGTTTTCTCTTTTGTTCAGGTGTACAAACAGTCTTAAAAAGAGTAAGGAATAAAGGAAAGCAGAGCCAGGATTCAACCCAGAATCTGTCTATTGTTCTTTCCACATCAGGAGTCCTGGTTGAGCATCAAAATTGTTTCAAAACACAAATTGAAGAAATGTGTAATAGTCTATTTCCCTGTTTTTTAAACATTACTTAGTCTCCCCAGAAAAATATACAGAATGACTTTGCCTGAAACTTTTAATACTCTGAACACTAAACTTCTTATAATAAAAAAAAACATTGAAAGAAGTTTAAGTTTCCTTAGTGGCACTGGCAACTAAGATGGCAAAGAATGTGACACTATCTCAGGTACTAGATACAAGAAGTTCTCACTTAGTAACCAGTCACACTTCAGCATGAAGTACCACCCACACGCTGGCTGTGTGATCTCTACATCACTAAGTCAGATAATGGTATAGTCAGTCTGATACAATGCTTGTTTGGAAAAACACACATTTGCTCTAGTACCACTGATTTATTAGGGAACATTTTGAGCATACTAAATTCCAAATTTGATGTTTGCTTCTGTGGGATTCTGTCTGGGAGCAATTCTAGGTGATCCCAGAAAAGGGCTAACAGGAGCAGCACTGGCACGCATACTTCCAACATCTCCCAGCTACCTCCGGTCACCTTGTGTGGTATAAGCCACACCCATCCACATCTGCTGTTACAACTTGACCTCAGATTTCAGATACTAACTTTCCTTCCATCACTTCAAAATAATTCACAAGCTGCAACCCTTCTGACACCCACTTCCACAAGCAAACTTCAGATCTTTTCCAAGATGAAGGATAGAATTCACACTGTAGTATTCCTGTATTTGTTAACCATTTACCATATGTAAAACTGTGCTATCATTTTTATTAGGTTCTTACCTTTGTTTTAAATGTCAGTAATCAAGTTTTTCAGGGCTGTGCCCAACCCCGTTTTTGCAAGCTGTTAGTTTGCACTGCATGATTTTGCATAGTGCATTAACTTTTAGGAACCATGTCCTGATGTAGCACAAGTGAATGACTGTATAGAAAGCCATTAGAAATATACTTTTAACAAAGTAATAAGTTCCCAGACAAGAAAAAGCTGAAGGAGTTCATTATCACCAAACCAGTATAAGAAATGTTAAAGGGACTGCTTTAAGAAAAAGAAAAAAAGATAAAAAAATATGAATAAAATGACAATAACTACATTATCTGTGAATACTTTAAATGTAAGTGGATTAAATGCTCCAATCGAAAGACATAAGGTGGTTGAATGAATAAGAGAACAAGACCCATACATATGCTGCCTACAAGAGACTAACTTCAGATCAAAAGCACACAGACTGTTAAGTAAAGGGATGGAAAGGTATTTCATGAAAATGAAAACGGGAAAAAAAAAAGCTAGGCTAGCAACGCTTATACCACACAAAACAGACTTTAAAACAAATAGTATCTCAACTGAAAATGTGTTCCCATTTTACTCATCAATGAAAATCTCAATGGAATAGAGCATATCAGGTAACAAAAAACATTACCCTCTCATCCATTTATTTCTATACTGCAATTTTTACTTTTAAATAGCCAAAAGATTGTTTTTATTAAATTAAAATTTGAAGGAATTATTTTAATTCCAAATTAAGTAGTGAGCAATATAATTCATAGTTTACCTAAGAGGGAAAAACTATATGTAACAAGTTAAACTAGTTTTTTTAAAGTCACAACTTCGACATGAGTTTGTACAGCATGCATCATAAAACAGAGTAGATATACCATGGAAATTCCCAGAAGTCAAGAATACAATCACAGCATAAAATTCCCTCCCCTCCACCTCCTAATATTTATACTAAGACCTATCACTCTTTTAAACTTTTTCACTTGCTCTTCTTGCAATCAGCACTGGCAAATGACATTCTTCTCAAAAACAATTTTCACTGAGAAGTTTTTCTCTCTTCAAAATGTCTATTGCCTATAAATAGAGGGCGGAGTTGTATTTAGATGTGACTGCTCATGATTGGCTAGGTCCACTCATTAGTGAAGTGGCTTGCTCTGATACCCTAGCTTCCAGCGTGCCTTTCCAAATTCCAAGAATTCATCTTGATTTCTAAATTTTCTGAAAATGATTCCCAAAGGAACTCTAAATTACAAATTTCTTCCCTTCTAACATTTTGTATTCCTGTGTCATAATAGCATATACAGAGGTCTTCACCCCGACTGTGTCAGAAGAGTTGTCGAGCTTTGGGAAACTGCAGGTGACTGAGCCTCACCATCTGATTCAGCAAGCTCCTCACAACATTCTCATTGAACCCAGATGCCGTGTTTCCTCCAAAGCAACCCCCCAAAAAGTTCCTCTTATGCTTTTGTGATGGGAGAAAGGCCACGTAAACAAACTAATGCTATGATTCATTCATAAATGAAACTTCCAAGGTCTTACCAGGTAATACAGGTTCTGCCTGATACTCAACAATTACCTCATATAGTAATGTATTCTACAAAGCCAAGGCCTCGCTTCCCTCCCTCCTCCAAAAATCTTCATGCAAGCACCCAATCCAAAGATTTCTCTCCTGTCCTGTAGTCACTGTTTTAACACTCACTTTATCAAACAAATATTTACTAAGTATCTATTATGGCACATTATTCGAACCAATAGGGGATGAGCAGTTAACAGAACAAAGTCCCTATCCTCATAAAAACCTACATTTTAATTATAAATTAAACTTGTGTACGTATGTCAGATGGTGATAAGTGATATGGAGAAAAAGCAAGGAAGAAAATAAGGTTGAATTGAGGAGGCCTTCTCCTGGCTAAGGAAGGCCTCTATATAATACTGAGAGGACATCTGAGCAGAATTCTAGAAAGAAGAGAAGAAATGAGCCATGCAGGCATCCGGGAGAAAAAATTCTAAACAAATAGTACTTTGCATATGATCCCTGTAGGGCCTAGCTTTTTAGGTCCCAAAACACTTTTGGACAAACCTCTTTTGAACAAAGAAGATATATCTGAATCAATGCTCTGAGAGAAGTGCATTATCAGAAGTAGAAATATTAAAAGAAATAAGAATGCACACGAAGCAAAGAAACCCCTTCAGTAAAGGCTTGTTAGCCAGTAGGCTCTTCAGTCTTCCAATCATACAGGGCACCATGTCCTCCTCTGTGGAAACTGTCTCGTAACTGTTAAAAGTGGTAACCATTCACATGTGACTATTTGAATTTCAATTTAAATTAATTAAAATTAAAAACTCAGTTCCTCAATTGCACTAGCCATATTTCAAGTGTACACACAACAGCCACATGTGGCTAATGGCTATCATACTGGACAGAGCAGAAATGTTCTATAACATTTCCATCACCACACAAAGTTGTCTTGCGCACTATAAATGTTAAGTTTCAGTAAATCACAAATATTATCACCATGCTATGCTAACTTCTCTTACCATTTTTCTAGGAAAGGAAAATTCTGTCCTTTAGACTTTTAACTAACAACATAAATCATTCAGGCAAAAGTCCAAAAATAGATTAATGATGTACAGTATTTTAAGAACTCCCAACTTAGATGTTTTTCTTACAGCTCACATTAACATCTGAAGAGAGAAAAGAAAGCAGCAGCAGCAACAGTCATGGACCTAGTAATAACTGACTGCAAGGCAAGAGGGTTTGTCCAACTTTTCCAAGTAGGCTAAAATCTACAAAGGTGTGGATTTTGTTCTACCCAGACAACTTCATTTCTCCTACTCCTCACCTCTATCTTAAGAAAGGGGTGTAAAGATCTGGTAAGACTTCTCAAACTATTCAGATAAATAGTATCAAGAGTAAGCAAAGCCACAATTGTCTAATGAGTTAGTTTTTCAAATCGTTAAAATAGTGTGTAATTACAACAACAAAACCCCACAAAAACCACTTCTGGCAAACACAAATATCTCTTCTCTAAACTACTACCTAACACATATCACAGTAAGTTCATGCCTACCCTTTCTCTAAACAAATTATAGAGAAGACACATTTTACAGATATTTTGACCAACTTGTAACAATGCTTTATAGTTAGAAAACAGTAACGTGGGGAAGAAAGATGGGCCAAATAGGCAACAAAATTAAATTTTAGGTATCAACTAAACTAGAACAAGCCAGACAAATCCACTACAAAACCTGAATTTTTTTGCAAAATGATGTGTAAAGCAGGTTTTCTTTGAAAATTTAAGGCAAAAACATGCTTCATTATTTTTAAATTGAAGTTTAAAAAAACAAACTAATTTCATTTCCTACAGTTGACTACAAATTAAGTATGGTACAACTAACAAAGTAGTAGCTCAAAAACTGAATGCTGCTGGAATGATTTAAGTTACCAACCTAGCAACACGTCACTACAAGGCAGTGGAGTATGCCCAACTTTTCCCTTATCCAAGAGGGGAGGGAGCTTGTAGTCAAAAGAACTAACTACTATAACTGAGGAAGCAGAAACAATTTTGAAAAAAATCAAATACTAACTATACTTTTGGTTAGTAGTATTTTCTTCATTCACAATGTAAAAGAATAAGGACATTATATCCCCTTTTCTTTCATTTAGTGATTTTCACATTTCTTCTTATCTCAATAAATCCGTTAGCACTTTGACTTTAGCAATGAACTTAAATGTTCTGCCCCTCTATTACACCCAAAAAACTATTTAGGATGCTTAATCAAAAATTGTTATTCATATATTATAGTTACAGGATGTGGAATACAGCATAAGGAATAATCAGTGAAACTGTAACAGCTATATCCGATGTCAGAGGGGTAGTAGCTTGGGGGTGGGGTGTTATCACTTTATAAGGGGTGTATATGTCTATTACATTGTGTTGTACACCTGAAAGTAATAAAAAAATTGTTATTCTATGAATGGTTAAACTGTGGTACATCCATATCATAGAATTCTACTCAGCAATAACAAGGAACAAAACCCAACAACTTGGATGAATCTGAAGGGAATTATGCTGCATAAAAAATGGCCAATTGTAAAAAGCTTTACATTTCAGGATTCTTTTTAGAAAACATTCTTGAAAATAAACAAATTAGCAGTGGTTGCCAGAGTTTGGGGTAGAGCGGATGGGCGGGCGGGGGAGGGTATGGTTCTCACAGGGCAAGGGAAGGCTTCTTGTGCTCCTGGAACTGTTCTGTAAATTGACTGTTGTGGTAGTTATGTAACCTACACATGTGATATCACTGCATAGAACTAAATACACAAATTAGCACAAGTAAAATTTAGGAGTAATCTGAATAAGACTGGTAGATTGCATCCTTATGATGTTGAACTACAGTTTTGCAAAGCATAAGCATTGGGGAAACTGCATAATGAGTACCAGGGATCTCAATGCATTACTTGTTAAAACTACGTGTGACCTTATAGTTACCTCAAAATAAAAAGTCTGATTTTTAAAAAAGTGCTACCCTAACAACTAGGAGAATCTGAATATGAACTGGATATCAGACATTAGGCAATGACTGTTAATAATAACATGGTTATACAGGACAATGTCCTTATTCTTTGGAGATGCTCGTTGAAGCATTTAGGAATGAAGTATTATGCCTGCAACTTACTTTTAACTCTTCTGTATGTACGAGAAGAAAGCAAATCTGGCAAATGTTAAATATTAAATCTAGGTAAAGGGTTTATGAGTGTCCCTTGTACTCTTCTCTCAACTTCCCAGTTTGAATTTTTTCAAAATAAATTGGGGGAGACGATAAAGACAAACTGCTATCCTAAAACTATATTATAGTTGAACCCACACACCAATTAGTCTTTTAAAAGGTTTAAAAAATAACTTGTTCTGGTAAAACTATGCTATAGTCCCACCTACACTAATTAGTCTTAAAACAAAACAAAAAGTGGCAATAAGGATTTAAATAAGAGTTACATAGTATTGGATGTGACTTTTCCGACGTTTTACAACATGAATTGACTAAATCTGAAGGGCATATGGCTATTTTTCTAAAATCAGATAGTTCAACAAGGATTACTCTTATTTCTAGAAAAACTGGATCCCCAGAGTTGTTCTACTCTTCAAACAAGTGAAATGAATTTAAATTTTAAGAGAAAAGGCTTAACACTTTGACACACACACTTCCAAATTTTAAGTCTTAAATTTCGTAGACAGAGTTAATTCACAAAGAAATGTTTCCATGAAAGGGGCAACCCACACACTAAATGCCAAACAAAAAGATGTGCTACAATGTATTAATTATAGCGCCAAGGTTACAAGGCATATTTTACAATGTAAACAGTTCCTCCAAACATCATTGCAAACTGCACACATCTGAAAGGTAGCGAATAAGTGAGTTTGAGCTAGTGTCAAAAAGATCCATCTCAAAAGTTCCTATATTGTCTTTTCTCTGCTGCTCAATTTTTCCATCAGTGTTAATACACTTACGTCGAAAAGAAAATCGGTGCCTTTTCACTTCCTACCGGACCGCCCCCACGCAGTGGGCCCCACCTCCCGAGGAGGGTGATGGGGTGGGGCTGTTTCCCGCTCAGAAACCAAGAAATAAATGTCTCTTCTCTACTCCAGAGAGGAGGGAAAAAGAGAGGCCGAGAAGCTGCAGGCTCAACGATACAACGGACTACAAGGAGGTAGTCGTTAGGAAAGCTTCCTTTCCTCTTCTGAGCTCCGTCCTGCCTTCCCTCCGTTCAGGTCATTCAGTGACCCCGGGCCGGGCGGGGACAGGTGAATCCCGAGAGGAGAGGAAGAGGGAGGGACCGGCGATGGAGGGAAAGCCGCGCTGGGGCAATGAATGAGCTGTGCCGCATCCGCACCACCTGTTCCTTCCAAGGGTGCCACCCCGGCCCGCCGGCAGGGTTCCCACACCACCCGAGCCGCGGGCTCCTGCCCGTGAAGCCCGCTTCCCTGCTCAAGGCCGGGCCTCTCCTCCCTTCGCTCTTCGGGGATCAAAAGCGGCAGTCTAGAAGCTGGGAGAACAGGGCCTAGTCCGGAACCACGGCCTCCGGCGCGCGGTGACGGGAGGAGGAAGCCTGTGGTCCCCGGCGCACGGGCCGAAGTGAGAACCAAAGGGAGTAGACCAGAGAGTTCATTCGGCCTGACTAGGAGTACGAAGGCGGGGTCCCGGGCGGGGGTGGCTCGGTGCCCGTCGGACCGAGGTTACGGGTGACAGGCCCGTGTACCGGCTGAATCCTTGCCACCGCTTGCCCCGAGCCTCACACTTACCAAGATCCGCTTGAAGAGCGCGTTCTCCTTGGGCGGGAGGCTTACGGCCGGCATCGTTCCGGCTCCTCCCGCGGCTCCCACCACCGCCCGGCTCGGTCAGTCTGTTTGTCCCACCGCCGCCGCCGTTCCCTGGCTGCTTCAGCCTTGATTGCCCCGATCTACTGCCGCCACCAGGCCTCGGGTGTCACCGCGTCGCCCAACCCCGAGACCCCCTGCCCCTCGTTGTCCTTTTTCCTTTCTCACTTAACGCTGCCGCCGCCTCCCCGCCCCCCCACTGGTCTCCGTCGGCGGTTCACGTGGTAACTGAACAGACCGACAGAGGCAGCCAAAATGGCGGACGCGGAGAGCTTTCCCACCCGGGTCACACCTCCTAGCACGCAGGCGCGATGACCTCCTTTCCCCACCTCCTCTGTCCTGGAGCTTGCTGGGAAACTTGGAGGCTGGCGGAGGCGCCTAGGCTGAGAGGGTCGCGGCGGGCACTATGTTTTGGAAGCAATGGAGCGAGCCACGGGAGAGTGTCAACAGTGGTGCGGACCGCCTCCGCATTAAACACAGCCGTTCTGCTCCTTTCTGCTAGATTGGCCTTTAATTCATTGGGTCGACTCTCCCGGACCGTGTGATCAAAGCTTGAGCCTGAAGTGCTAAAATGCAGGTGTTCAAGAAGTGCTGCGTTCGATCGTGCACAAAGTGCCTAATTAGCAGAGGCGGAGGGGAAATGAAGGCTTCATACCAGTGGGATTTATTAACAGATATGGAGAGGAGGGGGCTTAACGGCTGGAGCCTAAAAAGCAATTAAATGGGCCTGCCTGGCTGGGGTATCAGTGATTTAGTTTATTCCTCAGATAAGCCCAGAAAGGTTAGCCGGATCTGAAGTGTCATTTTGCAGTGCCAAAGAAGCATCTGAAGGTTAAAGTGTGTGTTTTTATTTCATTGTTGAATCCATACAATGCAGGGTTGATGACTGAGTCACCCTGGGGTAGTGGAGAGTTAGGGACACTGACTCCCCTGGAGCTGGCTTCAAGCTAGTGCTTAACATTGTGACTCGTTGGGCTCCCCATCACCAGCAATTCTCAAATCTTAGAAACCCGAGAGTGTCTGGCAAGGATACTAAAGAACTGCTGCAGTAGGCTAGGTCAGACTAGGTACCGATTAGGGCCTATTCCACATATATGTCATTTCATTAACAATCGACAGTAAAACTTAAATTTTAAAAGTGGCTTCCATTGATGATATATAATTTTTCACGCTATATGAGCCATTTTACCTTTATTTTTGATGACCTCTCTCCAGATCCTGAATTACATCCGTAGCATTCTTTGCATCGTGAATTATTAAAAAACATGTGCAGTAGCTTTGCTCTTTTAAATTTATTTACCCAGATATTATACCGTTTTCAGCTTGCTCTTCCTTAACCCTTCCTTAACATGTGCCTTCAGTAACATGTTTCCCAGTGGAAAAATCTGGAACTAATGCTTGGCTTTTCTAGCTGTTATCTCAAATACCCTCTCTTTTTCCTGGATCATAAATAAGGTTTTAGCAGTCACATCCTGGAATTTCCTCAATTTCTGTGCTCTCTCTTCAAAATTTTCATTAAGAAAATTGTACCTACAGGAAACCATGTTTGATTTTTGGAATATGGCCAGTTTTTAAATCTTCAAAAAAAAAAAAGCTAAGAATGAACTTAGAATTCATAAAAAATAGTTATTTTGCAATAACCTTCAAACTTCACTACCCCCAAGAGGTCTTTCTTTCAACTATGTGAATTATTAAAAGGTAGAAAAATTGTCTAACTTCAAGTGATAATTTTTGCTTAGCTACTAACTTGGGTTTCCAAATCTCTGGCTTCATATCCAAAGTCCCTACAGCAATATTATTTGCTATGATTTTCTAAATTTCTCCTGTAAATAATATACTATTTTCCCCTTGGGGACATAAAATTGGTGGTCTTTAAAACAAACTTTTGTTTAAAACAAACAAAAGTTTTCACCAGAAGCTAAGCACCTAAATAGATGAGCCAGCAATATAGTTTGGCAAGTTTTAAGACTCAGTGAAGTCTTATAAATACTAGTCTGAGTTAACATTTTTCTTCTTATAAATACTAGTCTGAGTTAACATTTTTCTGAGTCATATCCTAGTTAAAATGCACCTACAGATAACAGTTGAACTACACAGTCAGTGATTTGATAGCCTGAACTCAATATAAAATATTTACTCTGATAGATCACCATTGTTTGACAAATGGAGATCCCATTTATGCTGTGAATGACTGCTATGCAGGAAGTTAACATATCCAAGACTAGACGATGATGACGATGATGAAGATGATGGTTAGTTCATTCACCTGACCCCGTGTATTTGCATATCCCTATTGTCAAAATGCCTCTTCCAAAAAAAATTAATCAAAAATAAATAAGTAAATCATTTACCTGCAAAATTGAATTCTAAAAAGGGATATGTAGAGTGAAATTTTCTTCATCTTCACATATGTAAGATGTTCTCTATTGCCACTTTCATGTCTTCATTATTAAGTAATTAAAATTTATAGAAATACAACAGAAAAGAAATTATGTATTTGCCCACCCCAGATTTAACAAATGTTAAAATGTGACTGCTTCTGATTGTTTTTTAAGTAAAAACTTGCAGCTACATCAGGCACTCCATCCCTCTCCAGATCCTGAATTGATGTATAGTATTCTCACGCATCATAAATCAATAAACATATATGTAGTGCTTTTACATTTTTATACTGTTTCAACTCTTGCTCTTCTTTAACCCTTTTTGGGAGGTGTGAGTTGAGTAATAAGTTTTCCAGATCTGGGACTAAGACTCTGTTTTCCTAGCTCTAACTCAAAACCCCTCTCCCTTTGCCTGGGTCATAAATAAGGTTTTTGACACTCAAATTCTGAAGATGCTTAAGTGAATGTCATGAAGCAACTTATACCAAAATATCATAGCTATTAGCTCCTGGCTGGAATTGCTTCATCGGGATTCTTTTCAAGATGCAGTTTCACCTACAGCTGCCTACTCCAAGTGTAGGGTTCCATCAGCTTTAACATGCTGAGAGAAATGTGCTTATACTTCATCACTTTCCCAAAATATACACCAGTAAAAGGATCCAAGGAACAAAAGAACAAAACAGCCTTTTCCAGCAACAGTACTGAAATTAGTAATTTGCTTACTGGCTCTGTATGTTCTTACTAAACATGGCTTCTGTTCCAACTTGTTGGATATTAGCAAAAGCTGTGTCAGGACAAGCTTCCAAGGGATGATGTAAAAAGAATATACAACTGACTGGTTGCTGAGTGGACAAGAAGCGAAGAAGTTGAGAACCAACCACTGACTCAGCATGTTAGTTGAGTGGTTTGCTTACTTGAGCATGAGACCAGGAGGCCCAAACTAGGTTACAAACTATGAAGTGACTCACAATTTAGCAATCTATTTAGCCATCAGTTACATGTAAAAATGAACCAGAAAATATAATCTAATTATTTTACTCTCCAGTTAATAGAATTTCATTAAAAAATTCGTTTCAATAACATTGCTAAAGAAAATAAAGAAGGAAAAGAGATTTGCTAACATTTTGCTTTTAAAACACACCAAAATGGCATTAGGTTTAAAGGATTAGAGTTAAAGTATTAAAATTTATCTCTTTTACTTATACTTATTTTTACTTGTACATGGTCTTTAGACAGATTGAATTGAGAACTGAATACACAAAAATCTGGCTAAACTGTGAAAGACAAAACCTATTGATCAATACAATGTCTTTATTAGGTAAAAAAAAAAGTTGTTTACAAAGTTAGCATCCCAATGACATTATAGGATGGGTTTTATGTTACAGATGTAACATTAAGATATAGAGAGGTTAAATAAATTGCCTAAAAAATCATACAGCTAAAAAAAATGGGGAGCAAGAATACCCTTTGAGCTCCACACTTTGAATCCTTCTCTACAGCTCCTGGCCTCAGGGAACTGTCCAAGCCTGTTAGGTGGGCTAATGTGGATCACCAGATCTGGGATCAGAAGACCTCAGTCTAGATCCCACCTGCCCCAACTGTGTGATCTTGAGCAGCTCAGGGCACTTATTTTATTTTTTTAATTTTTATAAAATTTATTTGGGCTAAACAGAGGACATGCCGAGAAGCAAGATATCAACAGACGGAGAAAATACTTCTCAGGGCACTTATTTTAAAATGCAATGATTCTCTTTTCCGCACAGTATTGTGAGGCTTTACTATGATAGTGCGCGTAACCAGATTTTGGGAACTGTAAGAGGTCTTTTCAAATACAGAGGGTGCCAAAAAAAAATGTATATACATTTTAAGAAAGAAAAAAACTATTAAAATTGTAATACTCAATATATATCGATAACAAAAGACGCACACAAGTCACGTGTACACATTTTTTGGCACCCCCTCCACCCCATATAAAGTATATGTCACCTTGGATGAAAAGCTTGTCTTCTTTGAGCTTCGTCTGTAAAATGAAGATAATAATCACAGCATATCTTGCAGTCGTTGTGGAGATGAAATGAGACAATGAGACAATGAAACCATATGATGCATTAATGTACGGTGTCTGGAACACACAATTCAATTAACCTGCTAGCTATTATTCAACAAGACACTTCATTTAAAGTTTTCTGGCGCACGTAGGAAAATTCCAGTAAATCTCGAGTGTCCCCGGAGAAGGGGGTCTGAAATAAACTCAGAGGACAGAGAAGTGGATAAACTCCGAACTCCGCCCCCGACCCCCACCCCCACACACCTTTAATCATTTCCTTCCTAAACCCATTTTACAGACAGAAGCCTGAGACCAGGGGAGCTAGAGTACCTGGCTATAAATGCGATTCTCCGAGCGTAACACACCTCCCACGCAGCGCGGCTGCGGAGCCGGCGACTTCCGCGCCTCCGCCCGCCAGGGGGCGCTCGGCCGGCCGCCGATTCCGCGAGAGACGCGCCTGGGAGGAGGAGCCTGACTCGGCAAGATGGCGTCGTTCGCGTTGTTGCGCCCCTTCTGCAGGCTGCTGCCCCCGACCAGGCTCCCGAGCGGCTGTGAGTGCCCTTCCTCGCGCAGGCCGACCCGACCTCCCAGCCTGCCCCTCCCCGGGTGAACCCAGCCCGCGGGGGCAGGGCGCAGCTGTGGCCCGGGCTCGTCCTGCAGTGACCTTCGCCGGCTTGCGTCGCGGAGCCCACGCCACCCCCCACCCCTGATTCTTGGCTCCCCATCACTCGCCACCGACCCTCCTCCAAGTGCCAGGCGACCCCTCTTGGTCTCTGCGAATGGCCTTTGGGTTCCTCCTCCCTCCGCTTTGCTGGAGGGGAGACCCTACCGGGAGCGCTTCCTACCCTCCCACGCCCGAGTCTTCCGAGGGTCCGCAAAAGCGGGTAAACGAGGCTTTGAAGGCGTCCTGGGGGGCAGGGGCCACCGGTCAGGCTCTGCCGGTGGCCCAGGGCGAGTTACTTGACCTCTCAGAACCTGTTCCCTTGGCTGTTTAAGTTGGGGGCTGGGGGTGTTGAAGGGAGAATTGAAAGCGGTAATACACCTGTAAATGTGAGAGGTGGTAAGTTACCGATTTACAGACTCTCTGTCTCCTTTCAGCTTCAGCGCGGTCAAAGTTCTATGTTCGGGAGCCGCTCCACGACAAGCCTGACTGGCTGAAAGTTGGGTTCGCCTTGGGCACCTCGGTCTTCATGTGGATCTATGTAAGCCTTTACTGCTTTACGTCGTGGGTCCCCGACACAGTGAGGGGGAGAAACATCAGTGAGATTGAATGTTGTCGGCAGATCGCCCACACAGTAGGATATTTATGTAATTGCTGATAACATATTTCTCCATGAGGAAAATCCCAAAGACTGAAACAATGTTAAGATTTCAGCAGCATCAAGAAAATATGATGAAACTGAAATTTGTCGTCATTGTTACTTAGCGTGGTTTTGTCGTGAATGGCAGTTTTACTACATATTCATTATCCTTTATTTTATTAATGAGGGTGGAGGCTGGTTGGGGTTTTATGAAGGCACTTTTTTTCAGATGCCATAGGGACAAACCATCAGTGAACAGGGTATACAAATAACATCCCGTTAGACTTACAAAACCTAATGTTTTATACAAACCAGTGTTTGTATAAATATATTGTTGGAAATTATACTTAGTGTGTAGTAGCTTACATGCAAAAACTCTATAATCTTTTAAATAACACTGTGTGCTAGGTACTATTATTGTTGACCTTGAACAGGTGAAGGAAACACTTGGAGAAATTAGTTTGCTGATTCGGGCTCTCCCTGACATCAGAACTAGCTAGCTACACTATAGACAGCTCTGAAATACTACTCCCTCTAGATAAATTTTGAGAAAGTTGATTCAGAGTATCTGTGCTACATTAGTATTTAAAATTTTTGTTCTGTATCTAATGGGTTTGAGGCTTCCTCCACTGCCCCCACTTCCAAATCTTAAATCTCTTATTTTGGATTTTCTCATTAAAGTGGTTCAGCTCTTTCACATGGAAAGGAGTGAGAGATGTTGAAAGTCACTTACAACCTAACAACAGCAACTAATCCTTTTTTTAATGTTTGTTATAATGAAACTTTCTTTATACATTCTTAAAGTTTCCTAAAAAGAAGCTTAATTGCTGCTGAGAGCTCTGATAGAAATTAAATCCTGAATTGCAGCAAATGTCACCCTATACCAACCATTGTTCCAGTTGCATATTCTGTGAGACAGTGGTTCTAAGAAAGTAGCCATCCTTCATGACATCAAATTAATACACATACGTATAGTTGGGGGATGGGATTTGTCATTCACTCACAGTATCACACTTCTAAGGTTAGAAGTATTGTACACACACACACACCAACCTGCCTGTATCCCATTTAATAATCAAGTTCTGCATTGTCGTGCTGGTTTAGCCCCTCTGTGGTAAGGCTTTCCATTCCATGAACTACCCACTGGAGTGAAGTAATCTATATGGAAAAAGTTGAATTTAAACTTTAAGGGTTGCCTTCTCAAATGGAGTTTGTCAAGTTGTAGTGAACAAGTATATACCTAACCTAATATATATCCATAGTCTTTGGACTTTTGCTTCTTAGCCTTTTCTTTCGGGTTTTTTTTTTTTTTCCAGTTAAAGTGACACTCAATATTACATTAGTTTCAGGTGTGCAGCATAATGGTTAGACATTTATATAATTTTTGCAGTGATCCCCTGATTAGTCTGGTACCCACCTGGCACTATACATAGTTGTTGCAACATTATTGACCACATTCTCTATGCTGTACTTTATATCCACACCTTAGCCTTTTATTTCTAACTAAAATAGTTCTAATTCTTGTAATCTGCCTTTACTCCTTTGCAAAATGTAAGTATTAGCTAGCCTCCTCCTCTTTAAGTTGCCAGGAAGATTACGTTTCTAATTATAACTGTTACCTCCTTCTAGCTCATTAAACAACATAATGAAGATGTTTTAGAGTATAAAAGAAGAAATGGGTTGGAATAAACTTTTTAAACATTTATATGGTAAGTATGCAATTTTATAGGATGAATAGATTATGCAAGTTATTTTGAACTTTTTAAAATAATGTATTTTGGTAGTTTTTTTTTAAATTAGGTTTATGCTTTTTAGTACCTATATTCCTGTCTGTGATGAATTTATGAATTTTTAATACCTTGCCTCAAGTGTTATTAGCATAATCATTTTTAACCATTATGCTTTGACTGTGTTCAAAGAAAATTATGTTTAAGAATGAAACCCAAATCATATTATTTTATTAAATCTAATAGGGCTGTACACAGTGCCTTCATAGCACTTATAAAAAGTTATCATTATTTGTGTATATATTCCTTACTTAATATCTGTTTGACATATACCACACTTGAGTATAAATTCCATGAAAACAGGAACCCTGTCTATTTTATTAATTGTTATGTACTCAGCAACTTGCTCAGTGCCTGGCCTAACTGGGAGCTTCATATTTAGAATAGATTTATATATAAGGGCAGCAGATTGTTAAAATTTTTACTGCATGACCATTTCATTATGATTGTTACTACAACTAACACCCAGGACAATTGTCCAGGGTGTTACAGGACAATTGTCCAGGACAATTCCTGGACAATAGCTGCAAACAAGGTAGTATATATGGTCTATGATTCTGTGATTTAAAAGAGTGAGTTTATTTTTACATATATGGTGCAATTTTGAAAATCCTCTTAAAGAAATCCTGTATTAACCCTTTTGTAAAGTAAAAAATCATACTTATGAATCTCAACTTTCATAGAGTTGGTTGATTAAAGTAGATAACATATCTGCTGAATAAAATATTAATCAGTAATATACTTTTTCCTCCCCATATTTAAAAACTCTCAAACTCAGCTCTACGGTTTGCTTATCCAAATATTTTGCTTCTTTTTTTTCTATTTCACTACTTCAGTAGCCCATTTCACTACTTCAGTCAGCCAATCTAGAGGTAAAAATGAAAAAGGTATTTAAATCAAAACCAGATGCTTTTGCTACTCTTTCATAGTTCAAATAAAATATTTCTTGCTAAAACTTAGGTAAAATGAGGGGTTGATAGCTCTGTGGATTTGTTTTCTAGACTTTCCCTGATGCTCTAAGGTGAATTTTTGCTGGTTAATGCTATAGTTTTAATTTTTTTCTCTTCATTATAGGTGTGCTCCATATAGCAACTAAAGCAGTTCAATCTGTTGAGCTGTAAACGTGAGAGAAAAAGTTATATGTGAATATGTGTCAAGTCAGCATTTATGTTTTGCATCATAAATGAAAAAATAAAAATGCTTCTGTATTCTTCAGATTATGTATGTTGTGACAATGTGTAGAAAATGTCAATTCTAAGTACATTATTACAGGTATTTCAGTGTGGAAGGTACCATCGGATAACAGGGTCAGTAGTAATTAAAGACACATTGGTAAGAAAACTTGTTAAGGAGCTAGATTAAAAAATCACTGTTGAACTAGTTACTCCTTATATCTTTAATGTCTAATCAAAACACTTATTCTTTAGTGGAATACGGTGATAGAATTACTTTATTACTCAAAATACAAAAGAGCTCAAATACTCTTTTCTTCTCAACGGGCCATTTTGGTTAAGTCACAAAGTAAAGATGAATCCTATTACAAGAGTTTCTTCTCATTCTATTTCTTTGAAATTGAATAATTTTCATTTGGGTGACTGGTTATGGCAACATGAGGTTTCTTGTCCCTTTTTGCTAATACGACTTTCATCCAATGATTAGCAAACTCCTGACTATTTAAAAGGTGGGGAGGGGAAGGGTTAGCAGATACACATTAAAACATACTGCGTTTATTCCTCATCATAATCTTTTTTTGTGAATCAGTTAAAACATTTATATGCCACTTTGTTAACTTGTAATTTAAACAGTGTACCATATATTTAAAAATTTAATATTTGTATCTCCATTCTGATGTTAAGTGGAAAGGTTTATTGCCTTATAATTGGTTTTGTGTGTGTTTTGGGCTCTGGCCACACTTATTCTGGGAGATTCATGGCTCAGTATCAAATCCAGGGAAAGACCAGATATAACAGTACCTATTAACTTGTCAATATGGAGTCCTAGCAGATAGAGCCTGAAAGGACCTTACGGGTCATGTGGACCAGTCTCAAAATTTTACAGATGCGAGAACCAGAGGAAGAGTGATTTGCCGTACATCACTGTGGTAGGTAGAATAGTGGACCCCCAAGGATAACCATGTCCTACTCCCTAGAATCTGTATGTATGTTAGGTTATGTGGCAGAGGAGAATTAAGGTTGCAAATGGAATTAAATTTGCTCATCAGCTGACACTGAAATGGGGACTATCCTGGGTTATCTGGTTGGACCCATTGTAATCACAAGGGTGCTTATAAGTGAAAGAGAGACACACGAGTGTGTGAAAGTGATGTGATGTGAGAAAGACTCAACTGACCATTGCTAGCTTTGAAGATGGAAGGGGTCCAAGAGCCAAGGAATGGAAAAGTAAAGAAACAAATTCTCCCGTGGAGCCTCCAGAAGGTAACACAGCCCTGTTGTCACCTTGATTTAGCCCTATGAGAGCCGTGTCAGATTTCTCACCTGTAAAACTGTAGGGTAATAAATGCTTTCTGTTGTTTTAAACCACTGAGTTTGTTATAGCAGCAGTAGGAAACTTGTTGTCACAGGGTAATAGAAAGAGACCAAGAAGTCAGGTATCAACTCTAATCCAAGGCACTTTGCACCAAAGAAACATTTAAAAATTCGTATCCCTAAAGGGAACAGAAAACTCTAAAGCACTCGAAATTCTGGAAACTGACAGCCTTAGTTGACAATAACAACTGTCACTTCAATAAACAATATCTACTGTGTGTCTGTTACCCAGTGTGGACTTTCATCTTGATTGTGCCTCTTTAACTCCAGGGGGAGCCATTCGTGAAGCCATTTGGGGCTGTCCAAAATAGTGGAAATCTATCTGCTATCCCGTACAGTAGCTAGTACTCCCGTGTGGCCGTTGAGCATTTGGAATGTGATTAGTGTGACTGAATTTTTAACATTATTTAATTTTAATTAAGTAGCCACAAGGGGCTGGTGGCAGCTGTATTAGCACAGATGTGGATTATTCTGTGAGGAACACCTAGACTTGTGCTACATAGTGGTGCTGGTTAAAAAAAAAAAAAGCTTTGTAAATTAAATATTGAAACCTAACTTAAACAATGCTAAGGTAATAAAAAGGTTATGAGGATACAGAATGACTCACAGACCCCAAGAACAGGAATACACCTAGACTCAGAAATAACCGGGGCCTGGGACTCAGATGTCATCTTCTGCCCTTGGCTCTGCAGTCTGTGTATCTGCTTTATTTCCTCTGCACACGGAACTTCTCTTCCCCAATCCACATTGTAAAGAGAAGGCCACAATCAGTAGTTCTAGGTTTACATTTCAGTTCAAGAGAGTAGCTGAACTGAACAAGAATCATTCTGATTATAAATTCTCAAGAGAAACGTCAAATGATGGTTCCTTTAGTAGTGATGTGAAAGAGTTTCCGTAAGAAAAGAGGACACAAAATACAGTCATATGTCAAATACAGTCAAGTTTTTTATTACATCAAAGTCAGGTAAACCTTTTGTTAGGTTTAGTGTCTGTGAGGTAGTCATTTAAATTATTTTCTTAAGTTGCCATGGGAAAAAAAATAGGCTATATGAACTCAATTTCAAGTATAAGAAGTTGTTATGCATTGAACTGTGCCCCCCCAAAAAAGATAGGTTTAAATCCTAACCCCAGTATCTCAGAATGACACCTAATTTGGAAACGGTAGTTGCAGACGTAGTTAGTTGACTTCATACTAGTGTAGGCTGGGCCCTTAATCCAATATGACTGGCGTGTTTATAAGAAGAGAGGAGACAGACACACACAGAGAACACAGCCATGTAATGATGGAGGCAGAGAGGGAAATGACACATCTGTACAAGCCAAGGATTACTAGCAAATATCAGGAGAAGAGGCAAAGAAGGGTTCTCCCCAGGTTTCTGAGGGGTATGGTTCTGCCAATACCTTCATTTCAGATTTCTGGCCTCCATCACTGTGAGAGAAATTTGTTTTAAGCCATCCAAATGTGGAGTGATTTGTTACGGTAGCCTTAGGGAAATAATACAGATGTGTTAGGGAACGTCCTGTGTATTTTGTTACAGAAGAGAAAGTGAGTAGATGGGGAGGAGAGTTCTGAGTGTCCTCCAAGAATAGTTTCAGAATATACCATCTTGATTACCCTTTCCCCTTCATTTTATCTAAATGTTTTAAATATTTAAATAAAGAAGATACTTTTATTAGGCCTTTTCTTAATTGCTTGCCAATTTGTCTTCCTAGATACTCCTCTAAATGGTTTCACTTTGTATCCATATTGATCTGTTGAAAGTACAGTTCATAGCCTAAGAATTTAGTGCTAAGAAAAACAAAGCTGTTTTCTAGCTTTCTGTGGAGCCCTGGAAATCACTCAGTCTTTGACAATTTCTTTTAATTACATAGCACTTAGGCCTTGAATAAGTATGGTTAATATTGCCAGGAGAGGATCCTTACAGTATGTTTTCAAAACTAATACCATCTTTGTCAACAGTCACAATTAGGTGGAGGTCATCTTAGATAAACCAAGTTATCTCTGACCCTAGATTCTTGTTTTCCCAACAAGACCAAGAAAAATGTCAAGGATGTAGACTCAAGGGCAGCATTATAAACAGTGTGACCAAGAGCTGGGAAACTTGCCTGAGCCTCAGAGTCTTTTACAGCAAAGACCTAATGTTAAAATTCTCTCAGTTGGGAGAAACAACTCACCACAGAGTGAATTTGTCAACGCACAAGCATGTCCTCTCTTGAGAAATGTTTTATCAAGATGTGAAAAAAGTTTGCCATCAAGATGGCCAAGGGGCATGAACTTTTAATAACTAAGATGAAAAGGGATCTGGAGAAGTGGCACTATTTGTCTCACAGTTCTTGCCTTTCCCAGCTGGGATGGCCACAATCGCGAGGACATGATAAGCTCCCCATTGGACTTTACCATCTATGAGATAAGATGGTGGAATAAAAAGGATGCTGTCATGTGTGCGCTGAAAGGCAGCAGAACATAGTAAGGGAGCCTTGAGCTTCGGCCTAGGCTGGAAGTCAAAACCTAGCACTGCCTCCTCCAATGAGCTGATGTGTTCCCTACCTAATGTGCTTTAGCGCTCACAACAACCCTAGGAATAAAGGGATTATCCACATTTTACTCAGACCAATAAGTCAGACCAGGTGTCTGACTCCCAAACTCGTGCTCAACCACAGTATTCTACTACCTTGGTTTTTTTTCAGATGTTAACCCAGGGATGATCAACGTTCCCCCACCCACTCCTTAGAATTGTTCAGAGGATGAAGTATAACTATAGATGTGACGCTACTTTGGGAAAAGTTTTTAAAGTTTATACACGTGTGTTATTTTTGAATGATTTAAACCAGTTTGGTTGTAACCAAAACCCTTAGATTACATCTAATACTGACGTCTGATCAGAAATTCTTTGTGATCATTGACCCTATTGACAGAGGGTTGGCAGCTACCCCTGAGAAAAGATACTGGTTCAGTCAGAAATTATAATCTCTGTGAGTGATTGCAGAAATCACATCTTGCTCATTGAAGAATGCCTTGGAACAGTGCCTAACACATAATAGATACTCGATAAATGTTTATGAAATAAATTATAACCAATCCCCTGCAGCTGGCAGGGTCCCTAGCTACTGTCGCCATTTTGACAGATACTTATAGACAGTTGGGCTGACAGATTAGGTGGCTGCTATGGAACCAGGGGATGATCCAGAAGGCCTCGGACGACATCCAGATCCTGAGTCTACAACTGAGCTCTGAAGGGGATCCTTGAATAGTTGTTCTGGGAGCCATCATCATTTACAAATGTTTACTCAGAAGAACGATTTTTAGGGGAGCTTCCAACACATTAAATCACTCTAATGCATGCAGTATAAATGCATTTACTGCTTTTGACTATTCCTCTCTGTGGCAACCAAATCAGAATTCAACCCTAAGTACATGAAGGAAAGAATGAGCTGTAATGGTAGATTTATTTTGTTTTTTAATTTTAAATCCGATACGGCAAATATGGAAGTGGTTCGGAGTGTTCTGGACAGATTTGGTTTTGTCAACCTGTCCTAGCTGCTAGCAGTTCATTAAACATTCTACACCACCAGTGAAACAGCTAATCCCTAGTTGCTGCAGGATGTGTACCTGACGCTGGTCAAAGGTAGCAAGTACTAATCTGGGTTTTGTTGCTTTCAAGACTACCTTTTTTTTTTTTTAATTTCAGGTGTACAAAGCAATGTAATAGACATTTACACCCCTCACAGAGTGATAACCACCCCCCAATCTATTACCTCCCTGACATCCTATATAGCTGTTACTATACCATTGCCTCTATTCCCTATGCTGTACTCCGCATCCTGTGACTACACACATATTTAATTATAGTTGACATTCAGTATTACTCAATTTCAGCTTCAGGTGTACACTGCAGTGGTCAGGCATCTACACAGTCCGTGAAGTGATCTCCCTGATAAGTCCAGTGCCCACCTGGCACTCCACATAACCTTTACAACATTATTGATTATAGGACTACCTAACTTCTTGGTGAAGGGTCTGGGTCTCAGCCCCTTCTCCTGCTGCTTGGGAGTCTAAATCTGACCTCTCATTAACTGAAGACTACCCAGTGGCTCTTGTTAAGTGTTTAATCCCTAGAAGTACCTATCTATTCTGAGTATCCAAAAAGCAGTTCTGATCATTGGCTTGTACTCTTCAAAAGAGAATATGTTAAATATTGTTAGAATTGCGTTCAGAACTAGAATCTCCAAGGAATGTTTAGTTACTTAAGTAACAAATGAGCAAATGTTTTGTCTGTAACTTGCCTTAGAGAACTTGGAACTAGAAAGACTATGTTCACGTCCTTAAAAAAAAAGACCATCAGTCCCTGGACATTCCTCCCCACCACTGTTTACTAAAGAGAATAATCTCCAACCCCCTCAGAGGGTTGAAGTGAGAATTAAAGAAGATAATATGTGAAAGTGCTTTATAAACTGTCAAGTGCCAAACACACATAAGGGATTACTCTAGTAGGAAACCGTCCCTACCAAAGATTAATCATTTAGAAAATGTTATAAACATAAATGATTGGTTTTCATATTCAAACTCTGACAAATTGTAGCCATGAGGCAAGTAATTGAAATCTGGGGAGAAAACTTAACAATCTAGCATTTTCAGTTGATTTGGAAATACTAGTTTCACATCTCATAGAGTAATTAATATACAGCATTTGGGGGCTTGTATTTAAAGTCATTGTAACAGTGAATTGCCTAGCGAGGCAACCATTGCCTGGGAATTTCACGATTCTGAACATTAGCCAGTGCACTAACGGAAGGCTGAGGCTACCCTGCTCTTACCGCTCCATTTCCAGGAAACTTTCAGCCACCTTTTTGACGCTGTTAGGATAGCTAACGGAGTACGTGAGTTAAAGTGGGTTCAGATTTCATCCGGTATGCTAACCCATGTCTATGTTCCGGATGCGAACCAAGAACATTTCTAGCCTTCCTTGAGGAATTCCACTCCGCGGAACAGTACGGAGCAGGCAGGTGAAAGCCACTTCTCGATTCCCCATCCCTTTTCTGAGATGCCGCCATCAGCTCTTGGACCCCAGAGAAAGCAACAGAGCTTGGAGACTGGGGTCGAGGGAGGATGGTGCTGACGACCCGCTCCTACCCGCCCCCCGGGACCTCCCGGGCGGGGTTGGGCAGGGGTCGTCGCCCCTCCCCGGGGCGGGGCTCGTCCCGGCTCACCGCGCCCGGCTGAGTTGCCGGCTACAGAGGCTGCAGCGCAGTGGGCGGCAGGCGCGATGTATCTCCGCAGGGCCGTCTCCAAGACCCTGGCGCTGCCGCTGAGGACGCCCTGCAGCCCCGCGCCGCTCCGGAAGGACGGTGAGTGCCAGGCGCTGGGCAGGCTGTCCAAGCCTGAAAAGTACAGGAGCCTCGCGCGCGGATCCCGCGGGCGCCCCTGTAACCATCTGTCGCTGGTGGGCCAAACCCGACCCGGAGCAGCAGAAGCCTGAGTTGGAGATGGGGAGGAGAACTGGGAAAGGGGAAGGCGCCCCGAAGTTCTTGGGAGACTTTGATAGTAGGGAGCCTTTCCAGCGCAGCTTCTGAATCCGGGCTAGAATTCCTGGGTTCGAATCTTGATCTTGGGCAAGTGATTTCACCTCAGTTTCCTCATCTGTAAAATGGGACTATCACGGTTGAGTTCCAATGGGTTACTATCTAGTTAAAGCGCTTAGAACTGCCAAGCTTACAAACTCTTGGCTGGCTAGTTGTATTACTATAGGGACCAATGCACTCTCCAACTTCATGGGGAAGCAGAGGCATGAGTGGGAAGGTGGGCACTGACCAGTGAGCCAGGCAGGGTGCTGGACGGAGTGCCGCCCCAGTGGGAGTAGGTTACGGCTCTTGAGTAAATAAACTCAATACATGGCCGGGGCGCGGCAGCCTCGACCCACGAGCCCTGGCCCTGGCACCCCGGCGAGGAAGCGGCCTACGAAGCACTTTACTTGGCGGTTGCAGGTAGACCTGGAGCTGTCCAGCTGTTTGGCTTGGTCATCCTTGTATCTGTAACCTTTAGGTGTGCTGGGGAAGAGGAAGCATATTCAGAAAGTTCCTGGAGGGGAAGTTGCCGTGAAAGCTGGACGCTTATTAAATAAAAATTGACAGGTACGAAAGCGCCAAGCATCGTACCTGCAACATTGCAGGTGCATAGGTGCGAGCGTAGGAGTACTTGTCAGCGCACCAGGGTCGCGCTCCGGTGCGGTCCTGTCCCTGCCGGCTCTTTCCGAGTCCTCACCCGACTCCCCTCCATTTACCGTGCCCCTGATTGGTGCGGGGAGGCTTCTAGACCACCTCATAGACAATTCTCAGTTCTCCCTTCACGCCGCCTCACTTCCTAAGGCTTGTCAGGTGGCTTTGGCTCAGTTCGTGCATTTGAGCCAGAGAGAGAGAAAGACTCCTGCGGAAAATTCCATGGGTCTTTGTTGTTGTTGTTGTTTTTTCACGTCGATTAGGCCAGTGGTGGTGACGGTACTGGTGGGAGGGAAGGAAGATCTATCCAACTAGCTTTGTTTCTCTCTTAAAATGCTGGTGGGAAGAAGTTCCCTCACGACAAACAGAAATAAGGCGTCTTCGTTCTCCTTGATCTTTAAACCGAATGAGATAGAGCAATTTTTTTTCTTTGGTGAAATGGAGAAGCCATTCATCTTAAACTGCTGAAGATAACGGGGCTGTTGTGATTGTGGGTGGGGAGAAAGCTGAGTCCTTCGACCTGGTCTTTCGCATTATCTGTGCGCATCCCCCACGGTCATCACCCGCAGACATACGCGTCCACACTTTTTTGTTTTTCTTTTTTGGTAGCTGCACATGTTTCAAATAATGTCCTCCCCAACTTGAGGCAAAAGAAATTTAAAACTTCTAAATAGGCAGTGAGCAATACTGGTTGTAGCAGTGCTAGTCTTTCTCTAATTTTCACCTAATTACTTTTTTTGTAGCACCTATTTGCTTGTGTACGTGAAGAATTAATGTTGACTGGAAATTTGGCTTCAGTCATGGACATTAACCTTTTGGTTCTTTCTATTTTGATGAAAAATAAAATTGTTTCAGTTTTATTGAAGGATACAATTTTAACTGCCTCATCAAATTTTGTTCTCTGGTTTTTGCTTGTAAAAATATAACTTTTAAATGAATAAATAATTTAGGTTTATAATAGGTCATTGGAAAAAACACAGAAAGACAAAATAGAAGTCACCTGTAATCCTACTACTCAGTTGATACCACTATTTATATTTTAGTATATGTAACGCTCCAGACTTTTTTTCCCTTAGGCACATTGCTTCCAAATATCTGGAACAGTTCTGTATACATTATTTTGGTACAACTTTTCACTTAATATATTGTAAATATTTTCTCAAGTAAATATTCTTCTGGAAAATTTATAATGTCTATTTGTTTCCCATTGTATGAATATGCTAAATTTGTCTAATTGATCTTTCTTGAATATTTATTTCCCATTTCATTGCTCTTTTAAATAACTTTGCCATAATTGTATTTAAGTCTTAAGTCTCTGATAATTTTCTTCATTTCTTCTTATTAAAAAATCTTTTTAATATTTATGTCATTGATAACTATGAATATTACACATTTCTATTTAATAATAAATATATTTTTAAACCAACAAAAGCTCCACTACAAGTCAATACCATAACCTCTTAGCAGAGTCTATTTGGGCACATTTGCAGGGAAAAAAATTTGTTTCTAAGAGATAGTCACTTACATTCAAACTAAGAACATACTTATGAAATCTCTCCAAGTTTGCTACTACAAAGATTTGTAATCAGTGCAAAGGTCTTAAGATTTGCCCTCTGCAACTCATAACTTCTCACTGGTCCCCACACCCATATGCTCTATGACAGGCCACATCAAATTCCTTTGTCCTTTCCCAGTCACACAACTCATGCTTTTGCACATGCTGTGCCTTCCACCTCCAGTGCAATTTTCCCTTCCCTTATTTATCTGACAAACTCCTACTTTCCTTTAAAACTCAGGGAATGTTTTTTAAATTGTGTCCGCTACCTTGAGCCAACTAGCTGAGTTTTTCCACTGTATTTTCATGGTACTGTTGCAGCTACTACTTATATCTATTCCAGCATTTGTCATACTGCATTGCAATTGTTTGTCTGCAGTTATGTGTCTGTCCATCTGTTCCTTCTTTCTAGATTGTGAGCTACTCGACGCTAGGAACCTTGTGCGTCTTGTTCACGGTTTTTTCCTTAATGCTTCTAAGAATGCCAAACACATAATAGGGGTTCAACTGTATTTGTTGATGGATAAATAAATGTCTCTACTTTTTTTATCTTTAAAATAAAGAATTTGAGCTATGTGAACTTTAAGCTCCGTCTAGGTCTGAGTCTATTATAAAAATTTCAATTCCAGGGCATATAGTATGTACAAATTTTGGCACTATAGAGTAAGTATATGTAAATATAACAATACAGCACTTTTATCTATCTCTATTTAGTTTCTACAGAATTGTACTTCCCTTTCAGATGTGACTTTGCTGTAACGTTTGCCTTTAAAAAGCTTCTCACTGCCCATGTTTAAAGGCTTTACATTAGAAAAGGAACGCTTCTTCCTATATCTACATTTGTATAACAGATTTACAGAAGTGTGTTAAATTTCAACATAAATGTTTTATGTAGCATGTAAATTTTAAGTACAAATATATTTAATTCATTTTTTGGAAATGTCTTTTCCACTAAATCCTGTTGTGGAGTACATACAGTAAATGGATTTATTTTGCTAATATGCATCTCATTTGACGCTTACAATTGTTCAGTGCTTTTGTCATTTCTCCTCACCCACACCTGCACTCCTTTCAAGAAAAGCATGATGCTAAGCATCAAAATGACAGGTTTCATAAGTACTTGTCAAATTAGATTGGGAAACTGTCAAGTGGAATTATTACCCTACCTCTTAACACTGTCTTCCCTTAAGCTAATGTCACTTGATGTTAATAGAGTCTAGGTTCACTGAGCGGAAAATATTTTTAAGATGTAATTATTTAAAACAGCTTTGCTTAAGTGATGTGAACACACCTAACTGTGTTTAAACTTGTTTTCTTAGCGTCTCTCAGGTGGGTGTCGTCTAACAGATTCCCTGGGTCGCCTGGTTCCAACACGATCTACTATCTGGTTGTTGGTGTCACAGGCAGTGCTGGTGGATACTACGTAAGTGTTGAAATAACCAGTGTGTTCAGCAACTCATGTATTTTCAACCTGTGGTTAAACTCAAAGCAATGTCAAGGTCAGGAAATGGGATTAATTAAATAACAAGATTCTGAAGATTTTTTTAAGTAGAAAAATCAACATTTTGTAATACCACTAAGTGTGGGTGACTTTCAATAAAAACAATGTCATTACAGATATTAAATATAATAGCTGACAGTTGAGTGTCATGTGACAGACTCATGGCTCATTGAATAATTACAATTCTGGAAGATAGGTACTGTTATTAACATTGAATAGGAACTGTTTTTGAAAGATTAACTTTTAAAAAAATGAGTAGACTTTATTCTTTAGAGCAGTTTTAGATTTACAAAAAAAGTAACAGAAAGTCATATTATTTGGAATTGGGGTTCCCAGGTACCTCTTCTTACCCCTGTGCCCCACCTTCCCCTATCAACAATCTTGCTTTAGTGTGGCACGTTTGTTACAACTGGTAAGTTAATATTGACACATTATTATTAACTAAAGTCTATAGTTTACATTAGGCTTCACTCTATGTTGTACATTCTATGGGTTTTTACATTTGATAAATGTATAATGACATGTATCCACCATTACAGTATCATACAGAATAGTTTCACTAAAAATCCCCTGTACTTACCTATTCATTCCTCCCTCTTCTCCCCAATCTTTTTACTGTCTCCATTGTTTTCGTTACTTTTATATCTTTATATACTTTTATTATTTAAAACAATTAGTATTTATTCATAATTTAAAAAAAATTCAAAATAGATATATAAAATTTAAAAAAATGTTTTCCTCCCTGGTCCTCATATTCATTCCCCACCCCAGATAATAACTGTAAAACAAAGCTTTTAATATTGATAATATGATTTTGGAGCTAAAACAATGGACCATTTGTGAGTTAAATACGATAAACCTATTGAATCATTCCCCAGTTTTGTCATAAACTTTGTAAGTCAAAATCTGATCTTCATTATGAACAAAAGTAGAGTAAGTATATTCTTTGGAAGCCATAAGAGTACACAATCACTATGTTTTAGTTTGACCCTACAGACATATGCGTAAAGGGATGTTTAGTCATAACTAGGAACAATTTATAGGACTATGTAGATGGCCAAAGCAAAATACACATTCTAATCTTCAAAATTTTGAGAGCCTCAAGAAGTCAGGAAACTTCAAACATGTCACTTGTATTATTGCCCTCCACTAATCTACCAGCTTTCATTCATATCCAGATTCCTTTGCTTCTATCATCTTTCTGCTGTTTAATGTTGAATTCTTCCCAGGACTACTATAGTTGGATATAGGCCTCTGGAAAAATCAATATTGGATTAGGCCATGCAATTATGTGGGAAGCTGGAAGGCTGACATTCATCTGGGCATCTCTGCACCCCTAACTATGTTTACTAGTACCAGACATGAACCTCTCCAGTCTGCTAAATCTTTCTTTGCCAAAGTTATGGAAGGTTATGAACTGGCTGCTCCTGAGAGCCCTTTCTGGCCTTGTTCTCTCACAGGGGGCGTGGAAGTTGGACAAGTGATGATCTCTGAGACCCGTGCAAGTCCCTTTCCCGTGCAAATCTCTAAGATTATGTAGTTTTCATCTTGAATGTTGGAAGCCTTAATTCTCAAGAATCTCAGGCTAATTTCAGGAGGAAATACAGAATGTGAGGCACTCGAAAACTTGTATTCTAGTCCTCGCCTCCCCTGCCTTGTCCTGTACTAAAGTAAGTTCTCTGTTAGATGTATCTGAATTAAATCCACAGATGCTCAGTAGCCAAGAGCAGTCTTCCATTTCCAAGTCAAATCTACTACTAAGGCCCCTTAGAATCTGAGAAAGGCCCAGGTCACTTAAATTTTTTTAGAATCTGCATATAATGAACAACCAAACTGGTTTATAAAAGTTGTGATATATTTTAAATGCTTTCATTTAATAAATAACTCATATCACTTGGAAATAACCTCCCCCAAAGTCTAAATTTGAGATCCCCTCTTCTAACAGGCCTTTGTTCTATTCCGCTTGACTGTATTAGATTTGGAAAAACTAGATTCTCTGGGCCACTCATGAATGAGAATTTTTCTAATGTCATCATCTCTCCAATTCTGCCTAAAGCAGCTTTCTCCTCACCTTGTGTTCTAGCCCCTTGAACGAGAAGTCCCTAATGTCCCTTGGGACATTGCTGCTGGAATGGTCGTTTCAGGGAAATGAACTTCGCACAGGTTCACCTTTCGTGTACTGCAAACCGAGGGTGCTGATTCAGCATATTGGTCCGATAAGCTGTCTTTATCTACTGTGTGTGTTCTCAGTTTTCTGTTAGAGCATTTGTTTCTTTCCTTTTTTAAAGCATTCTACCTAATTACAAAGGTTTTCAAAGGGGAAACAAAAGAATGGATGGTGTGCATTGATTGGTTTCTCTTCTTTGAAGTGTATATACCTTTGAACTTAAGCTTTGCATGATGAATATAAATCATGATGAAAAAAACGCTCAAGAAATAAACTTAAGCACACATTTACTTTCAGACTTATAGGACAGTAACATCAGAGCAAGCCAAACACACTGAACATACAACGAATTTGAAAGAAAAAACCAAAGAAGAGTTACAGCCATTTCAAGGTAAAGTGAATTTATTATTATCATTTTTTTCCTTAAGGCACTGATTTCCATCATCTTAGCCTAGCAACAAACACTATTTCCTTTTGGCTTGTTTACTGACTAAATCCAGAATGGCTCTGGGTAGGAGTTTGTTCAGACAGGAAAAGCCCAGCCAAAACCTAGAGAATATTGTTCTATGTTTTGGATGAGTGCATTTGATAAAAGAAAATGTTTTACATTTATACAGCTGACCAGCAGTTTTGACTTCTCTGTGTGGTAATATTACTTTTCCCCTACTGAGGCTTCCATTCATGCAGGCCTAATTTTAGTATCTGTCTCTCTCAGCAGCTTGATCCTTCATTTCCCTTTTTTAGTTTTTCAAATCATAAAACTAATTTTTGTTTCAGTTTTGGCTAAGACCAGTCGTGTGTCTTTGCCCAAAGTATACTTGACATTAGTGGAGGGACACTGAGTCCCTCCGTTGACCCAATTAATAAAATGGCAACTATAGGAACAGAAACTTTACATTTTCACCCTAATGTATATTTCTTGCCTTAAACTGCTTGCTTTAAATCATACTTTCCCCCATCTCAACTATAATGCGATCCTGATCACTTACTATGATCAATTTTGGGGGACAGAGATAATAGCTGCTCATGGACCAGTTTTAATCTTTTAGTCATGACAATAGTAAGAAACAATATCATCAGTAAACATTATTGAATATAATCATGCGGAGACTGATTGTAATAATAATAAAATAGAGCCTTTCCATAGCAGCTTAGTGGTTTTAAACCCCTTTTTATACATAATGTTTTAATCAGTTCTCACAATGGCTCTGTGCAATAAATATTTTTAATATCCCCATTTTGCAGATGACAGAACTGAGGTTGAGAATGGATTAATGACTCCTCAGTCATCGACTAGTAAATTGGCTACTTTTCTATGCTATCTCATATGACAGGTTGGCTGTATATTTTCCTGTTCTTTGTATCTGAGTAAATAATATATGTAAATTATCTTTTTAAGTTCAATAGGTTCAGAAGGTTTACGGAAAAGCAGATTCCCCATTTTCCCTCCCCAGAGGCAACCAATAATACCAGTTTTTCTGAATCTTCCTGGAAATAGTCTTTGTAAATATAACTACCTAGGTATATAACTTATCCCCTTTTGTCCTAATACAAATAGTACCAAACTACACATTGGTTTTTCCTTGTTTTTTTTCACTTAACAGTCTACCTTGAAGACCTTACATATCAGTACATATAGATCTGTCTCCTTTTTTAAAATGACTGCATAGTGATCCACTGTCTTCCCATGCTCTTTCAATTAATACTTTGCTTCTTAAAACTAAAACTACCTTATGACCCAGCAATTCCACTTCTGGGTATACAGAGAAAAAACTGATGGTTGCCAGATGGGAAGAGGGGTTAGCGGATGGGGGAGAAGGTGAAGGGATTAGAAAGTACAAATTGGTTGTCACAAAATAGTTATGGGATGTGAAATACAGTATGGGGAAAATAATCAATAATGTTGTAAAGATATGTAGGTCGTCAGATGGGTACTGGAGTTATTGGGGGGATCACTTCATAGATTATATAAACGCCCAAACATTGTGCAGTACACCTGAAACTAATATAAAATAATGTTGAATGTCAATTATAATTAAATAGTATATACATATTTAATTATAACTTATATAAGTATATGTATTATATATATCGTCAAGGGATGTAAAGTACAGCATAGGGAAAATAGTCAATGGTATAGTGAGAGCTATATACAAGGTCAGAGGGGTAATAGACTTGGGGGGCTTATCACTTTGTGAGGGGCACAAATGTTTAATCATTACGTTGTTTTGTACAACTAATAAAAAATTACTCAAAAAATTTATACTTTGATTAATGGACTAAATCTTAAAGGTGAAAGAGAGAACCTTTCGGGAGCGGCGAAAGCAAGTTCAGAACCCCCTGAAGTACCTTCAGTGGAAGCTCAGGCGGTGGCTGCTGGAGAATTCCTCGATGCCACTGTTGCAGTCCTAACAGAGGCTTCAGCGGGTCCCCACCCTGCGGAGGCTGCCCGGGTGGACACCACGGCAGTCGGTGCTGAAACTGGGCCAGAGGTTCCAAATGCAGCCACCGGTGAAACCGCAGAAGTCAGCACCGAAACGACCTCAGAGGTTACCAGTGCAGCTCTGGGTGAAGCTGATGCCATTAAAAATGATAACGGTACAACTGAGAACGAAAGCAATGGTGAATTTGCTGAACTAGAAAAAGGAAATTCTCCAATTGAGTCAGAATCCTCGACCGAGGATGATTTACAGGAAGAAGCCAGTGTAGGTTCTGAGGCCACCTCTGCTCAAGGCTAATTTCATGCTGACTGACACTTCAGCAAAAAATGCAATAGAGTCTGATAGGTGCTTTTGTAGGTTTAGTAACCTCAGTGTTTTTTTTTAAAAAAGCTTGCTTTTCTAGAAAACTGTAATATGCCTTGAAGAGTTTTGGTATCTACTGACAAGTTTCAGGATTGAGAGATTTGAGATTTTATATGTCTTTTAGAAGAGTTTTCTAGTCTCTGAGATAGAATATGACAATGCAGTAAAGAGCTTCAAGAGTTTCATTGTGGATTTAAATTTTATATCATAGGAATTGAGCTATCTATACAACCCGCATTCCTGTTAATTTTGCTATATCTTTATTTTTACTTCAGTGTGTGTAAATCTAGATTCTTGAATTTTGATTTGAACCCATTTAAATAAAATTGGAAAATCTAGTGTTTCTATTTTTATTCATTAATATTTATATGTATAAATATTATATATTAACATGTGCACATATATCATCAAATGAATGTTGCAATATTATCCAAAACAATCATGTAACCTAAGGAGAACTCTGCATATAGCAATATATATGTCCTTTCTTCCATCAATATTACCTGGGGGCTGTGCTGATATTTTCCGTTTCTGTTTAGTTCAGTTCAATCACTGTTTATTGAGGACTTAACACTTTGTGCCAGGAATCATTCATTCTTTTGCTCATTCATGTATTCAACAAATATTAACTGAGCACCTGTAACCTACCAGTTTTAAGTGCTGAGAATAAAAAAAAAAAAGAAAAATTCCTACACTTCCCAGTTTATATTCTAGAGTATGATCAAACAATAAACAAGATATATTGAAAACAAGAAAGTGAAAGGGTTATAAGTGTTGGTTAGAGGTGGAAATTGTAATTTTGGAGAGGGTAGCCAGAGAAGGCCTTACTAAGAAGCTGTCTTGTGAATAAAAACATGAAGGATGCATAAGGGACCTAGTCATGAGGACATGGGGGCAGGAAGGGGGAAGAGCGAGGGAGAATCATTCCAGATGGGAGAACTGAGAAGGGCAAAGGATCTGAAGCACTATGAGATATGTATATATATATACAGACACAAATTTGAGGCATTCCAAAGTGCCAGTGTGGCTACAGTGGAGTGGAAAGAGGGAGCATAGTTGGAGATGATTTCGAAGAGAAAGAGAATGGTTATGCAGGGACGGGCTAGATCCTGCAGGGTCTAGGAAGATTTGGGCTGTTAGAAGTTGTCGTGGATGCTGCGGTGCTCTGCCTGGATCCCCTTAACTGGGCCAGCACATTTATTCCCAGCTGCTGCGAGTGCTACACACCCCCTGTCACCCCAGGCCGCTCACAACAATGACTGACTGCAACCGTGATACAAAAGGTGGGGCCCCGAGCTAACCAGGGAGGGGCTCAGGCTGGAGTTGGTTTCCAGCGGAGATTACATCCTTGCTTAGCTTTTTTCCCCTGTCCTACCCACTTTCCTTCCTGGATTCTCCTGAAAGCATTCTTTCAATAAATCATTTGCCCCAAAATTCCTGCTTCAAGCTGTTCTAGGGAACTCCACCTAAGATAATTGGCTTGGGATGTGGTTCTAGGAAGAGGACCCTAAGAATAGGATTCTGGAATCATATCACACTCCAGCAAGGGGGCAGCCAGGACCCCCTCGCTGCTGGTAGGTGGAGGAAGGCTAGTCTCTATCTGTCTGTAGCAGTGTGATTGCTCACATTTTCACCCATGCTAAACTAGGGTGAGATTTAAGTGGAAGATGATATAATGTTAAACTCTGAGGTACAGGATGGTATCTTGGATTTGTTGTGAATTTGTCTCAATATCAGCTTTGCATTAGACTCAGAAGTCTAAGGCCCATGGCACAATTAAGGGATGCTGTTTTACTCATCCCTTAAGGGATGCTGTTTTACTCATCTTACTTAATCCTGTAAGATGGAGCAGAAATATTACCGAGTGCCACTCTTAAGTTATCAACACACACGCAAAAAAGCATTCTTCTCCACTGTTTCGGTTAGGATGGGTTCTGCTGCAAGTAACAGAAAACTCAAAATGGAGTAAACAACAGACAGACAGTTATTATCTAAGTAGATATCCAGAGGTCGAGCAGCTCCAGGGTTGGTTTATTCTGTGGCTTGGTCGTCAAGAACCAGGTTGTTTATATTATTCTGCTCTATTATCAAGAATGTGTGGGCTTTATCCTTGGTAGGCTTTCTTCATAATCACACGGTGAATCACTACAATTCTAGGTATTTTACTGAGCCACAATAATGTCCACCAGAAGCCTTTCAAAGACAAGAATTTCCGCCTCTTAAAAAAATAATTTAAATACATTTTTTTCAACATTTTATTGTGGAAATTTTCAAACAAAAGTGGATAGAACAGCATAAGGAATCTTCATGTGCCCTACAATGCGGATTTATTAATGATCAACTCTTGGCAAATCTTGTATTCATAGTCCTACCCACTTATCTTCCACTACCACCACTGACTGTATTTAAGATCATAATGACAACTATAACAACAATAACTGTTTAGTAATACTAATTATCTGGTCAGGGATCAAATTTCATCAACTGCCTCATAAGGGTTCCCCCCACCCCAGTTTGTTTTTTGAATCAGAATCTAATTAAAGTCCTCATTGCACTTTGCAATTGGTCGATACATATATTCTTAAGTCCCTTTTTCTATAGGTCCCCCCTCCATCTCTCTTTTGTTTTTCTTTACAATTTTTATTTTTAATAAACTGGGTTATTTGATCTGTAGAATTTTTCACAGTCTGGATTATGTGTTTTTGTTTTGTTTTGTTTTAATATGTTCCTCTGCCCTGTACTGCCTCTTAGTTTGTACAGTATTTAGATCTATAGGTTTGATCACAGTTAGGTATATTGTTTTGGCAGGAATACGTCATAGGTGGTATTCACACTTCCATCAGGAGACATGCAATATCGGACTGTTTTTGTGATGTTAGACATTATGGTGATGCTGTAATCTTGTCATTATTTGTGTATTAGCAGGACTACTTCTCTAAAGGGGAACTTCTTTCACCAACTGTTTGCTTACACTGAGATACAGTTCAAACAGGAAAGACAGAATAAGGATTTGAATCTTTTTATTTCCAGTTTTCAAAATAATGAGATGGCTCCCTAGCATCCTCCATAAGCGACCAATAAATTATTTTTTAGCATCATTATGAACCATTTAAACATAATGTATGTGCTTCAGTCAATTGCAGTTATTATCCTTACTAATGCTCAAATTTCTCATCATTGACACAGGGGAGATTCTTCAAGTGGGCTTCTGAATCCTTTTGACTCCACCCTCATGGTCCTGGATAGCTTCATTGCTTTCCGGTATGATGAGACGTAAATATCCTACACCAGCCTCAGAGTCAGCTGTTTCTTTAAGAAGCACTGCTTCTTTTCAATGTGAGTGTAGTCCTTAAGGATTTCAGGATTTAAACTACAATCTGCGTGATGAAGGGGTGTCCATTGCTGCTATTGGGTTGGTCATTGCATCCAGGCCTTTAAGTGGACAGAGCTAAGAAGTACATTTTTTAAAAAGATAACATATATCATGAATTCGTACTGATACTTCTAATTCAAAGCTAGGGCCACAAGGTTTTTACAATTTAACCTGATTGATCTTCTGTTTCACTCCAAAAATTTGCATCTCAAAGACACCAACAGAATTACTTACGTGATTTGTCCCACAACACACAAACTGCAGTCTCGAAATAACAAATGCTCTCGTTAATAATATAATTACTAAAAACACTTCAGGATTTATTTGTGGAGTACTTGTTATCCTTGGTGCATATACAGTAATATACTGTGCTTGGACGTCACTTGCAACAGCTCCTCTCTGCGCAGTTGTGCCATAACTCAAATCGCACTTTCATATTGTTTTCAAGGGATTACCTTTTAAAACTATTTTTAACTTCTTAATAATTATATAAACTCCTTTCTTGGTTCTAACGTCAAATCTGTGAAACAAGATACATGAGTATGCAGAGAAGTCTAGCTTTTCTCTCTATTTCTTCCATCTGGTTCCTTCCATTTTGTGGGTTTTTTTTCCTTCCTTATTTTGGTATAAACTATATATATTTGTTACCCTTTCTTTTTAGATAAACAGTAGTATACTATACATACAGTGCTCCACTTTGCTTTTTTGCTGTTGTTTTTTTCACTGAACTGCGCACCTGGAGATCGCTGTATTGTGGTACATAGAGATAGTCTTCATTACTTGTCATGGCTGCATAGTCATGGCTGCATAAAACTCCACATGAGAGTACCATGGTTTACTCAACCAGTCTCCTACTGATGGACATTTGAGTTGTTTCCAGTATTTGCTATTACAAATATTGCTGCAATGAATAGCTTCATGCAAATGTCTTTTTGCATTTTGACAGTGTATCATTGGGATAGATATCTGAAAGAGGGATTGCTAGGTCAAATACATATGTCATTTTGCTAGCTATTGCAAAGTCCTTCCATAGGAGCCATACCACTTTGCTCCCCCAAAATGGCAATGTATGTGAGAGCCTGTTTCCTGACAAAGTATTTTGTCAAATGTTTGGATTTTTGCTCATGTGATAGATAAAAAAATAATATCTCAGTGTAGTTTTAATTTGTACTTCCTTTATTAAGAGTGAGGTTGAGTATTTTTTTTATTTGGTTAAGGTCCATGTACATTTCTTTTTCTGCAAACCATCTGTTCAGATCTCTAGGGCATCTTTTATAGTGTTGTCAGTATTTTCCCATTCTATTTTTTTAGAGCTCTTTATACACTAGAAATGGTAAACTTTTGTCTATTGATACAAGGTATAAATATTTTTTCCAAGTTTGTCCTTCATCTTCTTACTTTACTTATGGTATTTTTACAGTACAAGAGATTTTTAATTTTCCTGTAATCAAATTTATCAGTTTTTTTTTCTGTATTGTTTCTGAATTTTGAGCCATTGTTAGTGTAGTGAATTGGGGAAAAAAAATAGCCACAAATTCTTCCCCTGTATGCACACTCCTGTGAAGTGTGACTTTATACCTCTTTCCGTCAAGAGATGGAGACTGTTTTTCCATCCCCTTGAATTTGGGCTTGCCTTGAACTTTGGTGTGATACGATGGTGTGGTAATGATTTTGTGCAAGTTCTCACACTCTGGGACCCTGAGAGCACTGTGGGAAGAAGCCTGGGCTCCCCTCCATGAGAATGAGAGACCATAGGGAGAGAGGGGCCCCACCTACCACTCGCACTAACTCCAGATATGTGAGTGAGGCCATCTTAGATCAGCTCCAGCCTTGATGGCAGACGGCTGCAATTGTTTGAGTGAGCCCAGACAAGATCAAGTAAAAACCACCCAGTTGAACACAGACCAGATTGCTAATCCACAAAATTGTGAGCGAGTGAGAGAGTTCTGCATGAAGCCATGAAGATGGGGTAGTTTAAGCAGCGATATATAGTGAAGATAGATAGGAAATAAAGCTTAACCTTGAATTTGGTGCAGACTAGGTTTCATGCTGTTGTATTTCACATTCCTCAGAAGGGATGAAGAAAGAACTAGCTGTGCCAAGTCGATCCAGGATTTGTCTGGCTTAGGCTCCCGGACAATTGTTGCCTTTTCTGAAAAATTGTTTAGTTCTCCTAATTGGCAAACGTGACTGCACACGGAAGGATTATTTTTCCTTTTAAAATTCAATATATTTTTAAAACAACCTTTTAAAGCAGCAGTTATCATGTCTAAAAGCAACCTATATTTTGTTAACCTTTTTCAACCTTTAACAACCAATGTAATGCAAGTTTAACAACAATATTCCACAGGCAGCATTTTTATTATCAGACCATTGACTGATTTTAATAACATAAAAAAGGATATTTAAAAAGTCAAAGTGGAATAAATAGAGTATGGGGCCCATAATGTGAAACTCACTGCAAAAGATAAAAACTGGCAGCAGAATCAGAGAACCAAGTTCTCTTTGATGAAGATAGGGATATAAAGGAAGACTAAGTTTAGGAAAATACAACACACACTTCTAATTAATGACATGCTGTGGGGACAGAGCCAGGAGTGCAGTTTCCAGGCTCTCGGCCTCACATGGAAAGGTGCTGGCTCGGAAGACTAAGTTTAGGAAAATGCAACACACACTTCTAATCAATGACATGCTGTGGGGACAGAGCCAGGAGTGCAGTTTCCAGGCTCTCGGCCTCACATGGAAAGGTGCTGGCTCAGGTAGTAAATGGCCATCCGCTGTGATTGGATGGCCATCAGCTGTGGCTGGCTGGCCATCAGCTGTGACCAGTGAGCCATTGGCCACTAATATAACTGCTGTGGCTACGCTAGCAGCAAATGGGGGCTAGCAAGCGCAAGAAGATGGTGGCTGGCAAGTGCGGATTGCAGTTAGGACAGTGTGGGTTGCGGACAGTGTGGCTCCTGCTTCCTGTGTCTCCAACCCAGCCGCCAGGGAGAATATAGTGGTATGACTCCCCTACCTATGGCTCCGTGGGTGTTCCTTTTTGGCCTCACCATGTCCTGCGTTCTTATGTGGGGAGCGGGAGCAGAGAGCCTGCAGGCCCCCCCCCACAACAAATGGCGCAGCGAGCAGGGTCTCCCACGTGACTCCCTGCATGACACATGCCCATGAAATTTAAATATTACTTTAATTGTTGAAAGAAAGGTATGGAACAGTCTTGAACAATGATCAGAAATAACTACTCTGTTCATTTTTTTTTTCAATTTGAATTTTCCATTAGAAAGGGCAGTGTATTCCAAGCCAGCTTTTGAGAGTTGAAGCTGGATTCAGGGAAGATTAGTTTCTGAATGTGTTAGTAATTTCTGCGCCAAGTATTTGTCCTGTCAAATAGCATCTGTTGACCAGAATCAACACTGTTCATTGTAATAAAGCACAATTATATAATGTTTTTCCTCAGTTAAATGTCCTTCTAAAGACATTTCTAGAAAAAAAGATCGTTTATTTTATTTAACTTTTGGCGTAAGTTTTTGGTGAATAAGTTGGAGGAATCTGGAAAGTTAAGTATTATTACTTGAATTTTTCACATGGATAAATAACTTTAAGTGCCGAAATTAATGATTAAACTAATATAAAAACTTAATTTTTCTTTTCTGAGATGATTTCTCGGGTGGGGGAAGAGAATGAAGAGAAAAATCAGATTTTCCTTTATCAGGTGACATGAAGATGAGAAGACTGTGGGCATTATTACCTCCCCTTTACCAATAAGCATTTCTCCCCACATATCAGAAATGCTTTCATTCAGAACTAGGGAAAAATCTCCTTTGGACTGGAAGATTCTATGTAGACTGTGTTTATATGAGTATTTATTGTGTCTCGAGCAGAAACCAAATAGGATAACCAATTAAACTGATTTTTAAAAATTCATATTTAAATTAGATGATAATTGATTGAATTTATCATGCAGTGGTTTTATTCTATTATTCAGAGATTTAGAATAACAGGTTTTATTAGATTGGTGCAACAGTAATTGCGGTTTAGAAGGTAAAAAATAATTGCAAAAACCGCAATTACCGTTGCACCAACCTAATACAAAGCCACGACCCAGTTATTTTAGTCATATAGAAATTTCAGTAAGGAAAATATTACATTTTTTGGATAACTTCAAACAGTAGCAAAATATTCTGGAACAAAGCTCTTTTGAATTTACCACCATCACACCTCTCGCTCCTCCCTGTCCTCACCATCTCCAAACTGTCTCCACACTGTTACCTTAGTTCAATTCCTCACACCAATGGCTGCTTAGCAAGTCTTCCTGCTATTCAGTTTACAGTTATCCTTCTAAAATGGTAAGTTGATCCTGTTATTTCCTAGCTTAAAACTTTTCACTAGCCCACCAATATCTGATGGAGGACATTTCTTTTAAAATTAGTTTCCGGTGCACAAAACAATGTAATAGTTAGACATTTATCATTTATGTCCCTCACACAGTGACAACCCCCTTCCCCATCCACTACCCCTCTGACATCGCACACAGCCATTGCATTTCCACTGTCTCTATTCCTAATGCTGTACTCTGCTTCTTGTAACTATATATGTTTATAAAATTGTAGTTGATATTCATTATTGTTCAGCTTCAGCTTCAGGTGTACAGTGCAGTGATCAGGCATCTACACCTTTCCTGAGGTGGTCTCCCTAATGGCACAAGTGTCCCGATGGAGGACATTTAAATTTGTTACTTTACAGTCAAAATTCTTATTCTGTACTATGACTTTCAAGGCCCGCCACAAACCACACCTGTCCAGTCTCTCTCCAATCTTATTTTCTGTCCTTACTCCTGTTTTCCTGCAGCCTCCAGCCACCTTCCCTTGCCCAAGATCCAGACAGCCTACATGACCTAACAGCATCGATGCTTGAACTTGCCATCCCGTTTTCTGCCTCAGAGATCTTGTACAGGCAGTTCACTGCACCTGGAAAGACACTCCCAGGCCCTCCACCGGCTCGCCTTCTTTCTGGTTACTCAGCTTAGACATCACGTGCTTTGCTGCGCCTTTTCTCACCTGACTGAGCTGAATCTATCACACCTTCCTTTGTGTCATTCTGTACGTTACTCTTATTGCATTTATTATACTGGTTTTTAATTATTTGTTTATGTTTTAGAAACTCCAACTGGAACGGGAGTTGCCTGAGAAGAAAAACCAGGGTAGGGCCCTCAATAAATGTGGCATGAAATCAGGAGGCTCAGGGAATGACGGCCTGTTTTATAGAGCTGACCTCCATGAAACTGCTGATATTTAGTCACTTTTGATTTAGAGAAACAGCAATTCCATAGCATTCGACCTAAATACGTTCCAAGAGGTAAATTTGGAGAAAAATTCAGATTGTTAACTTCACTAAAATATTTACACCTTCTGATGTAAACACAGAATTTTCTTATATTATATGAAAACTCAACTGAAGAAATCCCCAAATGTAAATGTGTTTTTCTTTCCAAAAAGCAGTAAGCCTATATTTTTCTTCTTTTAGTACAAAGACTACCTGTGATTCTGAATGGGATTTTCATTCCAGTTGTACTTTTTTTTTTTAAAGAAAGTATTACATTTACAGATATCTTGCTCAGGTCTCTATCTCGACCATTTCCCTTCACATCTTGTTCACAGTCTAGAGGACAGGCATCAGATTTTGGTTCAACAGTGCTCTGGTAAGCCTTGTCAGCTTTAGAAGGCACTTCACCATGTTAGCCAGTTGACACGAGAGCCGTAGCTGCAGGCAGATTCCTGTGCAATCACATGTGCCACCTCCCATTATTTTAGCTTCACTGTTCCCGAAGCGATTGTCTCCCAAGTATTTATACATGACGCTTCATAACAGTAACTGACTTTCTCCTAAGCTGAAAGTTGAACTGAAATACCCAGTATCTTTATATTATTCCTCAAAACTCTTTTAAAACTCAAGTCAACATAATAAAGTTGATATGAGAGCTTATATAAGTTCTTGCAAAGACATTCCTTGACGATAACTTACTTCAAAAGATTTATCCATGGAAACAGCAGTAAATGAAGGAGGGTTCCGTTTTAATTCTTTTGTACCTACTGGCTATTTTGGTTACAGTAATATTTTCTGCTTCTCCCTAAAAGTCAATTTCCTGTTTCCTCATAACTCAGTATTAATTGGAAGCAGAATTTCTCATAGTCTTGTCAGCACATACAGTTGGCCATCATCTGGACTGTGTGGAATATCCTTGTGGGGATGAGTTTTTTCTAGTCAAGTCCCCATAGTTTGCAGTGTAATATAAATATATGGCTAAAAATATATGATTAAAAAATGAAAGAAGTAGTGTATGTGTGTGTGCATCCCCCCAGATACTTATAAAGCTAAAGCCATTAAGATACTTGGCACAGGTGGATGGGTAAACAAATAACCGATGGAATAGGGTGCCCAGAAAGCCCACATGTATATAGAAAGGAGTATTATGATTGATTAGAAACCAGTGTGCAAGCGAAAACCTCCTTAGTAAGTGGTGCAGGGACTATTCGGTATGCGTATGGAAAACAAAATAAAATTAGCCCCTTACCTCACAATGTACACACACAAAATTCCATATGGATTAATGATTTAAAAGTCAGAAGAAAAATTCTAAAATTTTTGGAAGAAAATAATTCTTTGACTTCAGAAAAGGGAAGGCTATCTTAAGCGATGTGGGGACACAAAGTGTCTCATTAGCCTTGCTCCACAGCAGTGCCCGGACACATCTGCACTCCAAGTTAGTTAGTGATGATTAAGGGAAGGTAATTTTCTATTTGTTATTTACTTATAATATTCACCATTCTGGACTTCCAAAGGTATTTATAATCACATTCATACTCTGTGAAAATATAGGGACGTCTAAAAACAGTCAGAAAGAAGCGGTAATAATTACAGATTCATGAGTAATTTTATCAAATATAAACTTTTCTAGCACTTTAAACCTTCCACTCAAAGTTAATCACTCACTATACTGACTTCAGTTGTAATTTTAGTGTTAAAGGAGCATGAATATTATTATTTCTTTTACATGGACAAGAAAGCAACGAGAATTCATTTAATTGCGATGAAAATGAGTCCCACTTACTACATTTCAAAATCTTAGGACTTGGTGGAAGTCATAAAGAAAACCATTTTCTGCCTGACTGCATGAGTCCCAGAGAACTCTGTGGGAAACTCAGAAAACAAATAAATGGCATTCTGTGGAAGGCATTCCTGGTCCACTATTGCAGCCTCCACGCTAAGGAAAGATAAACCAGCCGGGCACTTCCCCAGTCACTACAGTCTGGGAGGCAGAGCTGCAAAGTGATCAGCCCAAGTGTGCAAAGGGCCCGAAAATGCAGATAAGAAAGCCTTCTCTTCCCCGCCTTCGGCCTGTTGGGACGTAGAAGAGTAGAGAGGGTCCCCTGTATTCCCAGAGGCAAGTGATAAATAACTGAATGAGAAGGGAGTCTAATTATGGTGACATACATAGAGGGATAATAATGGGTTTTTTTTTTGTCTCTTTGGGATTTTAAGAATTAGAAATTACTTGCTTTTTATTCCCTTTAGCCAGTTTTAATAAGAAAAATATAAAAAATTCCTTTCCTCTGAACGGTTTGAAAATATTTTATTTTCTTCCAAGTATTTTCCTGAAGTAATTTCCTGCTTTACTTTCAGAAATGTAAAACGTGGGACGGGGATAACAAAAGATTTGCCAGACTTTAGGACAAATAATACTTACATAAGGCTGAATCTAAATTATCCCAAGAGAAGTACAGGTTTGCCATCTTTTATAATTGGTTAAAAAAGATAAAAATCTGTCACTTGATTGCCTTACAATTAGTATGGAAAGCTTCCAGCTCCATTTCGAGGTTGCCGGACTATAGGACCGAAAAACCCTCATATAATTCCTTTCTGGGATCTGTACACGCTCTGTGATTTGCTGAATGATCAAAGACCAGTAGTTATGCTGCTCTGCATCTGGATTTTTCTGTCAAATGGAAATTTAAGAACAGTTTTTCTCCTCAGCCATAGGTGTCGCGGATTTGAGACTAGATTCTCATTTTTAATTTTTTAAAATTTTTATGGTCAATATGGAATTGGGAATCCTGAACTTGGAAGAGAAAGAAAGGGTCCAAACGCTCCAGAACAGTACCTGATTATAATTTCCTGCCAGTCATTTCCCCCGCCATACAGCAAAAACTCTTGCTGAAAAAGGAAAGAAAGGTGATTTTCCTTATTCTTAGATTTTTCTGAGCACGAAAAAAGAGCCAAAGTGGTTTTTTAATGTTATTGTGGAGAGAAGAAACAGAAAGAAAACCAAACATGCTTCTCAATTTCTTTCCTTTTTAAGTGACTACTAAAAAACTTTGCAGTATAAAGTCTTGTTAATAGAGTTCTCTTAATAACTTCTTTGATTTGGTTAAGTCAATTCACTACTTTTTAATACTCTGAATAACATGTATTAAACTGCCTGCTACGGTAATGGCATTGTACTAGGGTGGACAGACTGAGAAGCTTACATTCTAGTTGGGGACCAAGACAAATAAACAAAATGTGCTATAAATATGAAAGCAGCTATGGGAGCCTAAAGGAGTGGGGCAGTGGATCATGGTCACGTTTCTTGGTGAAGATAATTTGTCACCTGTGTGATGGAGGGTGATTAGGGTTAGCCAGCTGAAGAAGTGGGGAGTTGGGCCAGTGGGCATTCCAGGTGGAGCCGGGAGACAGGGTGACCATTCAGAATCTAAGATGTTTGGGGTCTGCAGACGTCGGGCACTGCTACTGTTTTAATTAGAGTGTGTGCCAGTGTATAGAGGATGAGTTCCAGGGCTACCCCAAGCTCTCAAATCTTGGGATAGAACCCCAATAATCACAGAGTAGGGACATGTTCGGACAGGACCGTTGTCTTTCTGGTCCTTTCACAGTTCCTGCTGTCTTCATGCCTAAAGCATTTCCATGGTTTCACACGAACTAGTATTTTACGTGGATGTTATATAATCAGGACGCCAATACCTAGAGGCAATTCTTTTCACCGTTAGTCAATTATTTTATTGACTACTTTTTGTCTCAGCTCACCCATCTGGATTGCACTGTACTACTTTTCAACCATGAATAATATTTTCAACCATAGTCATTTTAAGGCAATAAAACATTATGACAATTCTTTGGCATTTTCTTGGTTCAGAACAGAGAAATATATAATAAGGCATTTTATTAGATTTTTTTCAATTTAAACCTTCATTTTTCAGGAAGTATTGTAATACCTTACATCTATAGCCTAACCACTAAATATTAAACGTGACCCATTTAAGAGATAATTTTTAAAAATATCACTATTTTAAAGGATATTTCCTGACATTCTTCTCACCTCCCCACACCCCTACTCCAAACCCAAAAACCCCAAGAAAGAGTACAGCTGCGTTTCTGGGCCACATAAAGTGATCATTTCTGTTTCTGAAACCTGGCATATCTCTGTCTAGAACTCCCTCTATGCTGTCTGCTCTCAGGGAAGGTCACGCTCCTGGACTGCAGCCACGTCTCAGGAGGACCGAAGTGAGCAGGGAGGGTCAGGTAAAACACTCCCGGTCAGCAGCGGGATGACAAAGCACCCTCACTCTTGACTTTCTAGGGTGAACTAGTGAAATGTTTTCCTTTAAAGTGTAAATCACGCTTGATTCCTTGATCAGTGGTTTCCCCTGGGCCTCCAGGGCCCTCGCCTCCTTGCCAGGACAGCTGTTTTGGGGCTGAAACCCTGACAGCACCACAGGCCAAGGGCTGGCTGGGCTCCCATTCATACATTCATTGCTTCGTCATTCCATAAGTAGTTATGGAGTGCCTACTATATGTCAGACACTGCTCTAAGCAGACACCGAAAGAGACAAAAATCCGAGTCTTCAAGAGGCTTATGTCCTAAGGCACATTTCTGTTAGCCCTGGCGCCCTGCTCTCCATTCCCAGGGCTGCTGATACAGGTCTCTGCCACTGTGGCTGAGGCTCAGTGTTTTTTCCAGGTGCTTTGCTTTGCTCCAGTGTCACTCTTAGAAGTGGCCTTTCTCAGTACAGCTCTTCCAACTCATTACATGCAGACATTTTCCCAAGGCATTCCATAGTATCTAGGTCAGGAGAAATTCCCGCCTCAGCTACACTCTGTGCCCCAAGTCAATGCCTGCCTCCAGTGATTCAGGTCCTGCAGGTCTAGGTCATTAGTTCAGATTCTCCCTTCCCGACAGTTAATTTCCTCTCAAGGATTTTCTTCCCTCACTGACATTTGAACTTTCTGATTCCTCCCAGGCTCCCACAGCCATCTTTGCAATCAGACATGTGCTAATAAATGTGAACTTTAAAGAAAGGATCTACATCCCAATTTCTAATCTCACAAAGGTTTTTTCTCTCCCATCCCTATAGAAACTTTTAGATGCAAATAAACATGTGAATAGAGTATCTGCCAGCTTCACTAGACAACATCCAAGCTCAAAGCCAGTGGTATTACCTCTTTTTATCTAAGTGTCTAAGCCCCAGGCCTTTGTTGAGCTAAAAAATATCTTGTTATAGGTGAAATACAATAAACATTGTGTTAAAGTTTTTAAAAAGCTATCTGAATATCTCCTGGTTTTTTATTTTAAATTAAGCTCTTTCCAGTTTCTATTGTAAAGAAGTAATAGACAATCATTTTTAAAATTAGAAAATAACCATAGACAAAAATATAAGCCATGTTCCACTATCCAAAGGTAATACTTATAATTCCATTGCATTTTATATATTTTAACTTCCTAGCTCTTAAAAATGTTTCTAATTATGTTTTAAATTGTACTGCTCTCAAAAATCATAAAGGCATAGAGTATAAAAAGGTTCCCAGTTTCCCCCACAATAGCATTTCTGACAGCTACTCACTGTTAATACTGACTATATTTCTAGACATTTCTATGTATACATAAACTTATACTTTCAAACTTTTTGAATCCATAGAGGTTTTTTTTTGGTTTGATTTATAACGTTACACTTCTTTTTTTCCCAACTTTGTTGAGGCATATTTTACATATCACATAATTCACTCATTTCAAGTGTTCAATTCAATTACTTTTAGTACAGCTTTTTTATTTTTTAACATGTGCAGCTGTCACCGTTTATGAGTTTTAAAATATCTTCATCACTCAGTAAGATCCCTCATGCACATTTACTGTCAACCCCCGCTCTCCTGAGCCCTGACCCGGGGCAAATACTAATCTACTTTCTGTCATTAGAGTTTTGCCTTTTGTGGATATTTCACATGAATGGTATTATACACTATGTAGTTTCCTCTTGTGTCTACTTTCTTTCATTTGGCATGATGCATTTATTTTTAGAAAGTGCAGGAAAAAGTTTATGGATGCTTAATGAGTTTCATTTGAAAATGATCTGTCACAAAAACTACAGAGAAGTTCTAAGCACTGCTAACATTAGGGAGAGGACCAGCAGCGCTCACCTGCCTCTGAGAGACCCTGAGGAAGACCGCTACGTTTTTCGACATTCCACTCTTCCCCCTAGTGGCCAGGACGAAAAAAGGCTATCATGTTGGTTAGTCGGAAAGCATCCCAGCTTTTTCAAATGCTCGTAAATGAGAGGCATTACTTTTGGAAATTTCATATGAGAGATATTTCCTTCTGGTTTATTGGAGGCCTTTTATAAAGCACATTTCCTGGGAGGCATCATTTATCATTCTCTGAAATTCTTCTACAATCAAATCTAGCAGCCTCCCCATGTGGAGGGGTTTAGTATGGTGTTATAAGATCAAGGCTCTTCTTGCCCAATTGCCCAAGTTCAAATCTCAACTCTGCCGCTTGCTAGTCATGGGACCTGGGGCAAGTTACCTACTCCGTGGCTGAGTTTCTTCTTCTTCTGTAACACCTGCCTCCTGGGGTGGTTGTGAGGACTGAATGAATTAAGATCCATGGAACTCCTTAGAACAGCCCTGGCACATAGTAGGAGTTGAATGAACCCTATGTATCGTCTTTGCACATTGTCTGTCTTCCTGCCTACTCCCACAAACTGCCAAGCCAGCCCCTCCCTGTGCTTTGTTATCCCCACCCTTCTTCCCAAGGATTTTGCTTTGGTAATTTTTTTCATCTTTCTCCCTTTGCAATTTCCTCTTCTTTCCTCGGTCAGATCATCCCACTTCTTCCATCTCCAGTACTGCCTCTCTGGTGTAAGACAACCGTCATGCCCTGGTCATCACCAGACGACTGCTGACGTCTTCTGACCAGTTGCCCTGTGTCAACTCCTACAGCCTACCGTCACTCAACAACCTGAGTGTTTAAAAGTAGTTGTACGTTAAAAATACAAACCGGAATTTATTTGTTTCTGCGCCAAACTAATGTTTTGTGGGAGTAGGTGATTTGAATACTATATGGGATGGGTGTTGACTTCCTAGTCAAAAATTGCTCCCTGCAGCCAACTACTGACACTTGACACTCCTTGTTGCTCCATCATTCTAACCACAGACTTCCCAGTTTGGGAGGCAGTCCTGACCAAGACCGCCAACCTATCTAGAGCCCCTTTTCACCCACAGATAGTGTCTGGGATTCATTCTACTCTTACTAGCCCTGTACTTCTGGCAATTCTGTACTTCCTCAGTGAGCTCTGGGACCCTAATACCTGCCCTATGAGCTGCAACCTTCCCAACCACCTGCTATGTTTGCCTAGTGTGTGAGCCTCAACTTTTGCTGCTGTCTGCTTTAGACACCAGGATGCTCTGCCAGAAGGGGAATGTCCCCTGACCACTAACTTACTGGATTTGGATATTCACGATAATGGTCAGGTCTTGTCACTCTTCTTTCCAAGGGGTTAGACTGGGCCTCCATGCCCTGTGGTTTCCCCGGGGTCCTGCTGGAGCCCACGCGGACTACTCCCACTGCCATCCACCTTACTCTAAATAACAGTCCCCCACCCGGAGAGTCCTGCTGACGTGCCCTGCCTGCCGGATTAGAACTTCGTGGGTATTGTGGGGAGTGGGGATGCTTATGCTCTCTCGGCGCTGACATATGCAATTGGCCAAGTTCCCGGAGCAGGTTTTCTTTATTTTGCTGTAAAAGTAAGGAATAGGTTCGTTCCCTCTCTCAGCCGTGTCAGTCCGAAAGCACTGCCCTATGATCAACCGGCCAGGACGGCCTCCATCCCCTTCTCACCTTGCCATGGCATGGCTTCAAGTTTCCAAGGCTAAGTCCCAAGAATTCAGATGGAGGGGTCCACATACCATATGTCTATATATGTATGAATTATAAATCAAGTGGACAAACTGTTCAATAAAATCTATCCTCCAACCTTAAGAAATGCACCTGCAGAGTAATAAAATTGAAATATATGTAAAGCTATGTTTTTTAATATGAGTAAAAATTGGCAAAATATTGAAGATGAATAAATTCAATTATTGCACATTTAATTATTATTGCATATTATTGTTCTAGTGATGAGTATAGAATAAAGGAGATCATAACTCATAAATGTTTACATATTTCTCTCCTCTTCATGTCAGCGAAGCCCCAATTGTGCTGTTCTAATCAAGATTTTCACAGCGATTAGCCTGGACACTCACGGTTGCATGCCATTGAGGGAACAGCAAAAGCTCCTTTGCTCTGTCTCCAGGTCTCACACTCCTGGCCTTGCCCTGCTCCCTTCAGTTTCTGATCCCAGGTGAAAAGGGACGTATTTAAATAGAGAGTTTGGGAGAAGCTGAGTATGCTCAAGTTCTTCCTCCTCCTTTTCTTGTTGGCTTTTGCCTGCCCACAGGGAGCACATGACGGCCCCACTCTTCCATGTGGTTGTCCAGCACCGTCTATGACGAGGTAGGTAAGTTCAATTTGGGGTGAAATATTAGGTAACCCACGTTACTAACACACCTACTCCACATCCTTTAACGGCCTTTATGGGCCATAAAGGTGCTATTTTTGCTTTCCTGCTGCCTTACTTTCATTTCTCTCTCTCTCAGTTGGTTCCACATTTGGGCAGGAAACAAAGATATCATTCACTGGGCCCTGTAAATGCCGACATGCAGAGGGGATGAGTTTCCCATGGGAGTACAGTCTGGGCACTGTGCTTCTTTCAGAGATTTGCCCAAATGTGGACACGTCTTTTAACTCATTCTCCATAAAACAACTTCAGCCATGGTTTTACTCGAGGTTCAGGGAGGGAGTACAACACAGAAAATAATTCATAATCACAGCTCAATCCTGGCTTCCTGCCTGGCTCCTGCACTGCTGTAATTGATCTGGGACAGCTCACTCTGTCCCCCCAAATCCACTTCACCACTCTAACCTCCCTATCTCTGCCTCAGAATCCAGTCCCAACAACCCCTGGCTCCTACTGAGTCCCAGAGAGAAGAGGAAGACTTGCTCTCCACTGGGTCACAGCCACCAATCTAAGTCTTCAGTTTCTTTCTGTCCCTGAACTAACTTTTCTCCAAGTTGAGTGACAGTAGGAACATAGTTTGTCAGAGAAAAATTTGTCAAAGAAAATTTCAGGCCCATATACAGGCATGAATTCTGGTCCTATGGTTCTTACAATACTGCTCGAAAGTACATTTACCAAAGTCTGGGTTATACAGTGTTACTAATATGATGGATGGTAAACCAATCGGTTACACAATTCGCAGTGAACTACACTAAGCCTGGACCAGTTCTTTTCACAGCCTTTCCTTCCGCCTGAAGAAATTAGGCCTGAGCATCCGTTCTACACGCTTCCCCCTCTGAATTCTGCATCTGCAAACAGCTTCTCCAAAACTGTGTGCAGGACTCCTCGGAAGCGTGGAGAGTCTGGTTGCCTAATATTCTGAGAAAACTTAGAGGGCAATTAGTGAAGTATGGCCTAACAGTTATGGCCTTTGTGGAGATAATGTCACCATTGATCATGTGTCCCTGACCTCATTATTGGGCAGGTGTGTCAGTAGTGTCCTGAAGAAAGCAGATAATGGGACCGAGTTAGGAGATTTATTGGGGAAGAAAGCCTCTGAAAGATAAAGGGGAGGGTGCAGGACTGGGCAGAGGTAGCCATCAGACCGTGATGCAGATCTGACACTTGGAAAAGAAAAAGGAGGAGGTAGCAGATGGGCAGCGACAGCCACAGGCCAACGCAGGTCTGATAAAGTCTCAGCCAAACCATCCAGAGCAGATTGCCCACGAGAGGAGTCCAGCTTCGGCGGGAATGATCAGACCGAGTAGCCCTGCCATGCATGGTCACTGGCTGGGGCTGCCCAGGAAGAGCCCGGCTTAGGCCTGAAAGCCCAGGCGAACACTTCCTTACAGCTGAACAGCATGTTCTTCCTTAAAAAGAGATCCAAGCATAGTGTGTTTCCCCGAAAATAAGCCCTAGCTGGACCATCAGCTCTAATGCATCGTTTGGAGCAAAAATTAATATAAGACCCAGTATTATATTATATTATATTATATTATATTATATTATATTAAGACGAGTCTTATATTAAAATAAGACAGGGTCTTATATTGATTTTTGCTCCAAAAGACACACTAGAGCTGATGGCCCTTACTTTCCGGGAAACACGGTAGTGCCTCCTTGGCTTCCACAGCCATGAACTTGCTATTTATCAGCCAACTTTCCATCCTGGACTGAGTGAACCCTCAAAAATGTTTGGATCATCACTTTAGCAAGGCCCATTTCCTGACCATTCCCTTTCTCTTTTCCTTCTTTGCATCATGACTGCCCCTTTCCAAGCCATTGTTTCTTGCTAGGACTTCTGCAATAGTCTCCTGGTCTTCCCATATCTACTCCTGTGATGTCCAGGCTGTTCTCTTCCCACTGCAGTCAGAGGCATCTTTTCAAACACAAGTCTAATCAAAATGTTTGGTACCTTAGCATTGCTCTTAAAGGATACATTTAAATCCTTGACCTCATCTCCAAGGTCCTGGCATCAACCCTAACTTCCTCTTCATCCTAATCTCATATCCTTCATTCACTATGCTCCAACACCGTGGCCTTCCTTCTATTCCTAGGAAATGTGCCTTGCTTCTTTCTTTCCTGAGGTTTTTGTATACTTGTATGCAAGCCCCTCTGCCTGGAATGATTCTTGCATCCTTCCCATGTCTAAGAAATACAGCACGATGCAGTTTGTTGTCTGTTTATTTTTTCCCTATTCATCATACTCTAAATTTCTTTTTAAAAATTAAGTAAAATGTAGGTCAGAGGACAGAATTTTCATGAAAATCAAATTAAACATATAGAAAAAGTACAAATAGACATGTGAAATACTGAAGGACGATATTACTACACAACTCACATGTAAACAAGTTACACAATTATTGTTTTTGAAGAAGTAACTTATGAATTATTTTAAATTATTTTTCAGATTACTGTAAAGAATACATTTGCAGGCAATTATTTCTATGAAATGATGAAAACATTATATAGTGTTCTGAGAAAAGCAGAATAAAAATTGATAAATGTAGGACCTCCATTTCTGTCAGTACAGACAACTGGGTAACCTGAAAAACTTCTTGTGATATAATATCTAGAAATCCTGGATAAAATATAATAAACGTTCTTTTAAATGCATAGCTGGGAAATATCTCTAAGAGGTGGAGGGAGGGTAGAGAGGGGTAGAAGGGATGGAGAGAGAGGAAGAGAGGGAGAGAGAAAGAGAGAGAGAGAGAGAGAGAGAGAATATTAACGATTGATAAAATTAGGTGAGGTGTTCTTTGAGCAATTTTTTTCACTTTTCCGCATGCTTGAAATTTTTCAAATTAAAGAAAATTAAAGTAAAACAATAACAAAAATAGCAACAATATAGACCCCAAATTCTAAACACAATTATCATGTGACTAGCATGTGAAACGGGAGAGGATAAGGGGGTAACCAAAATTGAAGCATTCCAAGGTCCTTGTCCAATATTTATAGGAGGGCAGAGATAACTACTTTTTATAGAGAAGACAGAAGCTGTACAGATTTTCAATTTCTTCTAAGTATAATTTCATAATTGTTAACGTATTGTTAATCCCAAAGACATTAGACATGCTCATTTAAATATTTCTAAAAGTAGTGCAAGACATGCTTAAGAACACTGATCTCAGCATTGTTTCTAGTAGCTCACTAAACTTAGAGGGCATGACCTAGTTGAGAACTGGCTAAGTGAATTATGATACATAGATATATAGAAATACAGATATTTAGAATAATATGATGCAATCATTAATGATGATGCTCTTCCCTATTTACTGACTTGAAAAGATTTCATGAGTATGGTTGAGTAAAATAGGTTACAGAACACAGATACATCTGATTTATATAAGATGCTTCTTATGTACCAATGATTATGACAATGGTTGTCTTGGTAATAAGAGTCTAGATGATTTTCACTTTCCGCTTTACACTTTTCTGTGTTAGACTTGGTTAAAAAATGCATGTATTATTCAACAAATGAAAACGGTAAAGCTGTTAACTGTAAATGATACAATAAATTCCAAGTACTTTTTGCTCTTCCGATTTTCACCTGGGCTCTTTCCATTACTGTTCAGTAAAGATTTCTGAAACCAGGAAGGAAGGTAGGAAGGAAGGAAGGAAGGAAGGAAGGAAGGAAGGAGGGAGGGAGGGAGGGAGGGAGGGAGGGAGGGAAGGAAGGAAGGAAGGAAGGAAGGAAGGAAGGAAAGAAGGAAGGAAGGAAGAAAAGAAGGAAGGAAGGAAGGCAGGAAAGGAAGGAAAGAAGGAAGGAAGGAAGGAAAGAAGGACGGAAGGAAGGAAGGAAGGAAGGAAGGAAGGAAGGAAGGAAGGAAGGAAAGGAAAGGAAAGGAAAGACTGGCTCACAGCTGCACTTGCTCCTGTCTTGAGAGCGCTCGAGATTCTGCAGTCTGTAATAGGACTTCAGTGTATTAGACTTTCAAAAGAAGTCTATTGTGTTCTTCTTGTCTGGAACTTAGGAATATATGGCCTATTCCTGCATGGCATGGAAATCCACACAGAAAAGGGATCATCGTTTCCCTGGTCGATTTGAGTGAAAAAAGGGCTCCTTAAGGTTCAGCTGCCACTAGGAATTAGAAGAGCAGCTGTGATCGAATAAGTACCCTAAGGCTATAGAACTCAAGGTCAAATAATGTGTCTCAATCCCAGGACTCAAGATGACCCCCCACCACACTTCACATTCTTTCACTAGTCCACCTATTCATCTCCCAGAATACTTTTTACTTCCTTCTCAGTAATTCATTCCCATCTTTTTAATACCTAGCAGTAAGGCTCTGCTTCCATCAGGGTTTTAGCAAAGAATCTAAGTATAGGTGCAAGCTTTTCCCAAGTTATGAGGTGTGGGTGCCTCCTAGGCCCAAAGACGCACCAGGGTTTGCAGGTGATAGGCAAGGAAATGAATCTGAGCGTCTAAGAAGCATTTCCTACTGAACCGTATATCCTGACCCAAGTCCCTTAGTTGAGTCTCCTGTTTGTACAGCTATGAACATTTGTCCAACTCTGGAGGTCGGCAGACTCCATTTTCAAAATAATCTAGATTATGTCAGTGTTAAACTCCTGGTGAAAATGCAAACATTGCGAATGGGAGTACAAATTTGTACAATCTTTCTGAAAGACAATTTGACAAAAAGTATCGCTATGGACTGAATTGTGTCCCCCTAAATTTACATGTTGAAACCCTAACTCCCCCATGTGATGTATTGGAAGATAGAACCGTTAGAGAGATAATTAAGGTTAAATGAGTCATAAGGGGGGGGCCCTAGTGATAATGATCAGAAAAGGCTGGTGTCCTTATTAGAGGAAGAGACACCGGAAGTCTACACAAACACTGCTTTTGTAGCTCAAACATTACTGAATCTGAGACTTTGAACACATTACTAACCTGTTAGTCTATTATTATTATTAGACTTTGCTTTCTTTCCACATCCTAGTGATCTCCAAAGAGCTTTACTCTTTTCTCTACCCCAGTAAACACAGTTTTATAAGTGATTTCAACAGAGACTGGTCTCCGGGGTGTAATTTGAAGGCTGGTAAGAGAACTGCCCAGCCAAACCATCTTCCCTAATGGCCTGCCATGTTGCTTCACATTCCAACTTGACATCACCGCTTTGCAGAGCTGTTTTCATGGCGTGTGACCTGTGCAGCTGCGTAGGTCCCCACACTCAGATGGGCCCTGTGCTTGGTTTAATGTTCTACTGTCGTTGCCGCCTTGAAATCCTTAACAACTTTTGAACAGGGCCCTGTAACCTTCATTTTGCACCTGGCCCCACAAATTAGGTAGCAAGTTTGCTCCTTTGGGTGAAAGCATTGCCTTTAGAAAAGCCTCATTTTTACAGCGAATAATTTACCTCAACAGCATGCCATATTAACACCCATTTGTCACACTAATTAATGTGTTAATTAATTCATTAAGACAGCAGAGCTCTGAAGGATTGAAGCACTGAGCCTCCAGTTTTTGGTGTGGAGAAGCAGCCTGCACAGGTCCACAATGCGAATACCGCACACCCTGGGCTCCCTCAGGGCCTCAGAGAGGGGAGTGGGAGGGGAAATAAATGAAGGCACCATTTGCTATTTATCGTGCTATTTACCGTCATTCTGCTTAAGTTAGAGTATTTTTCTTTAAAAGATGAGTGAAATACACTAGATTATTTTACCTACATTTCTAAGAGGTGACATTTCTATTATTCAAAGTCAGATAAATGACTATTAACAGCTTGGCTTTTAATGAAAAGCCAGTGGCATTCTCTTTCTAATTTCCTTTTAGTATTTACGGTGAAAGGTCAGACTTCCAAAATTTTAGAAATCTATATTCTAGGTGTTTTCCAGTGTGGAAAACAAAATCCTCCATGTGATATTAAAACATTTTCAATTTACGTTGAATCTTAAATATTGATTAAGGAAGTATTTTTCTCTATTTTACTAAATTTCTTTTGAATCAAAACTGATATAATAATGTTCTTCCAAATAACATTTATTTGTTGAACTAGAGTTTGTATCATTCATTGTATTCAATATTGTTTTAAATTTATTTTAATCTGTTCAAAACACATTAACAATTATCAATCAGTAGATCTTATTGCTTTTCATTATTTTACTGTAAAGGCAAAGAATGCAAAAGTCAATTGCTAAAATAAAAAAAGAAGACACTAGAGGACTTGATGTATTTTTGTTGAATGACAGTACAAATAAATGAGTGAATGAATGAATAAATAAATCAATAAATGAATGAATGCCAGGCACTAAGGGGAAGAATGGAGGAGACATGGAACTTAAGTTTGGATATATATGTATATATATTCAGAACTCCATCCTAGAATAAGAGACTAAATGGTTGTTTTTATTCTGCCTTATGATATGTACTTCAGGTGAAACTAAGCCTGCTCTCTGAGTCATAGCTGGATGGAGGCCTGGGCACAAGCTGAAGACAACAAAATAAGGCATGAGGTGGACCAGCTCCCCTGAGGCCGTTTGGCTAGCATCCCACCCAAGGATAATATTCCACAATAAATGGTGACAAACTGACTCAGATAAAATATCTCTTGGGGGAAATATAAATGCTAGATATTCCAAAAAGAAGGTGAGTCATTTTAGCTAAGCTTGCTACTGTGAATAAAAGTCTGAATCCTGTGGTACCTTTTACACAATCCCCTGAAGTAGGAGCAGCAGCATGGGACAATTTCCAAAGCTACCTTTCCTTTTTTCAATTACAGTCGACAGTCAATATTATTTTATATTAGTTTCAGGTGTACAGGATAGTGGTTTGACATCAATGTAATTTACAAAGTGATCCCCCCCAATCTATTTACAAAGTGATCCACCCAGCACGATACATAGTTACTATAATATTATTGACTAACTTCCCTATCCATACTTTACATCCCCCTGACTATTTTGTAACTACCAATTTATACTTCTTAATCTCTTCACTTTTTTCACCCAGCCCCCAACGCCCTCTCATCTGGCAACCATCAGTCTGTACCACCTTCCTTTCTTGTAACCCCAAGTTCCCACATATCCTTGCAATACATCCTATCACTGAAGGTGATCTGTGTGTGTCCCTCTGATCTTCAACAAGCTAACTAATTCAGAACATATTATTATAACAAAAATCTTACATAGGCCGGGTGGAAGCAACCCAAATGTCCATCAAAGGGTGAATGGATAAACAAAATGAGGTCTATACACAGAGCGGAATATTATTCAGCCTTAAAAAGGAAGGAAGCCTTGTCACATGCTACAAATAGATAAACCTGAAAGACACTATGCTAAGTGAAATAAGCCAGTCACAAAAAGACATACTGTATAATTCTACTTACATGAGGTATTTAAAGTAGTCAAATTCATAGAAACAGAAAGTAGAATGGTGGTTGTTAGGAACTGCTGGAGGGAAAAATAGGGAATTGTTTCATGGGTACTTCAGTTTTGCAAGTTGAAAAATGTTCTAGAGCTCTGTGCACAACAATGGGAATATACTTAACACTACTGAACTGTACACTTAAAAACAGTTTAGATGGTAAATTTTATATTATGTGTTTACTACAATTTAAAGATTTTTAAATTATTCGAAAAAAAGACTTATCTAGGCCATTGAGATCTGGGGACCATTTGATTCACAAAAGCTGAAACTCTTCTCCATATACATCTCAATGATGGTGGTTTAAAAGGTCTCTTTAAGTTCTTGAGGACAGTTACGTGGTTATATTGTTGCTAAACTTTTATAACAAACAAAACTCTTTTATTTTGCAAAACATCAAATTGGGTTCCCAAATGGCTTCATTTTCAAATCCTAAAAGAATTGGTTAATTTTATATTTGGCTAGTAACACCTTTGGCTTTAATGTTTAGAAAGCATTTTTAGATGTTAGCTCATTTGAGCCCCATAAGAACAGACCTTGGGGAAGATAAGGTAGGTATTACTATTTTCATTTCACAAATGAGGAAACTGAGGCAGAGAGAGTATACGTGACTTGTCATGAGTCACGCATCCAGTTAGCAGCAAATCTGAGTATTGAAACCTGGATCCCCTAACTCCCAGGTGAGAGCTCCACCACTCTAAAAGGAATAAATATAGTCTGTACTGGTTAACCTCCATTTCAGTGACCTTAAAGTTTGTTTTGGTAAAATCACAATTTCATGACGAAGCAGATTTCCCTTTTAGCCATGAGAATCATATTAATGAGAGTTATAACTTTTTGGACCATGAGATATAAGCAAGACACATGGTTCCCCGGGTGTCAACATAATTTCATTGTGGTCAAGGTTAAGGACACTTGACAAACTCAAACCTTTGCAAAGTGATGGCTACTTTAGCCTCTCTTTTTCAGAGTCTGGGACTGGGCTTTGTCCATTTGAGTCTGGGTCACAGGGGACAGGTGTGAAGTTGAAGGTCATGTTGAAAAGAAAGCCTGTTTTTCCTATTCTCCCCAGTCCCAACCCCCATTCTTTATTCTATAAGTGTCTCTGTCTCAAATGCTTCTGAACTGACATTACTTTTCCCTCCCACCCAGTTATAATCAGGTAAGAATGCAGAATGCTGTCCTCTGTCCCTCTCTGTCCCTCCGGCAGGTAAAAGAGCAGGCAGTGGTCTATCATCAGGGACATGGTACACATTTAAACAAACATTCTCTTTGGTCAGAACAACTTTAAAAAATTTCGACATTGGTGTAATGAGATAGGTAACATGTCCTGTTTAATGGGCAAGAAAGAAAACTTAGTTTTGTTGACCAATAGAAGAGTGTGGACGTTCACAAAATCAGAAATGTTGGGAATTTAAAGGGTATGAGGCATGGTTCAGGAAAAGCAAAGTGAGACAAATCTAATTTTCAGATGTCCTGGAGTCGAGATGATGAAAACAAGTCCTTTTAATTGCCTTTCTTGTCTCCACATTTCTCGGAAACTTGCATTTACACCATTTTTTGTCCTGCATACAAACCTACTAGGTTTGCTCCCAGCAGTTTCAAGCTTCTTCAGGTTGCTTGAGCAAAAGGGGAAGTTGCCTGATGTGCATTGAAAATTTTAAACAGAAGAGGGCACTAAGTCAGAATGCTTCAAACTTAGCTCACCAGAGACATGAGAGGGAGGGCGGGAGAGATAGGGTATGTATTTTGTTCTAGGCAAATTATGCCCAGAGACTGAGATTGTTTTTGCCAATAATTTATTTAACTCATGTTCACTGTGGGAAGCATAATTTATAATAAATAATATTTCACAAGCCAACAACATAGAGGATAATATCTCTTAATAAGCCAATAAACAAATAACACACTCCAAACCAATGATAGATTAATCACACTATTGTTCCAGACGGAGGGGAGAAGACAGAAAGAAAGTCCAAATTTAGTCGAAGTATACCTTGCTACCGGTTGGTTCTGGGCAGACTCAGGTCTGTAAAAGGGCTAACAAGCAAACGGTTTAGGGAAGAGGCAACCTTATCACCAGAGACAGAGGATCCAGAGTTGAGACACTTCTCTAAACACACCCCTGTTAATTTTAACAATTTACTGCCCTACGCCTCCATTCCACTTAAATTCCCTACTGACTACACACCCCAAACCTACGCTCCTTTGTCTTGTCGTATCTCCACACATTTATGGTTTCTTTATGTGAAGGATATATAGCAAGTGGCCTGCTCCACTTCTCTCACAGAGAATTATTCTTTTAATTCTCCCGAGTACATGTTATAAAAATTTGGGATTTCTTCCTGTTGTTCTGCCTCGTGCCAATTTTATTAAGAGCCCAGCCACAAGAACTCCAGAAGGGTAGAAGAAGGAATTCCCTCTCCGTGATACCCTGAAGGTCACAATATCTCATGCAGCAAGTTGCCTTGAGAGAATAAACCCAAAGTGCCAAGAGTAACAGAAAAGAAAGATGGAGGAGCCTCCTGCAAGCGAGAGGCTTTGTTACAATGGTCCTTGCCAGACCCATGGTTTATCACCATATTTATCACCATATTTGGCTAAACTTGTTCAATTCTGTTTTTGTCATGCGCCATCAAGAGTCCTGATCATTCAATGGGTAAAGTGCAAAGTTCTTTCTTCTTTTATCTTTTTTCCCCCAAAGATACAATGATGGTTCTATAATTCACTCTCAGCATCTGCTGCTCATACCGGGGGTATTACTGGGAATGATCTTTACATTTCCGGGAGGCCAGAGATCAATTCGGTCTGTACTTTTAGAAGGCGTGGATTTACTCTCTCGTATTTGAAAACTTTTCCAAAGTGGCCATATGTCACTTTTTAAATAGGAAAAAAGGCCAACCTTATTCTAAAAGAAATTAAATCTTCAGATTAGAAAAGATAAAATTTGTGTTTCTGTTTGAGGGCCCTAAATTTCTAGAGAGGATATGGATAGGCACTACAATAGAGTAAAGCAATCTTTGTTTTAAAGTACTTTCCCACAGTTTGTGCAAAATTGTTAACACAGCAAGGAGGTTTCCTCCTTATAATTTATTTCTGCTCTGATAGTGAAAGTGGTCTGCCTGGTTTCAAAGGCAAAATTTTCTGTTTTAGTTACAAGTGCTTAACATGTTTATTTCTTATTTTCCTCCATTTTGTTGAAATACGCTCAATTTTGACAATGAGCTACCTTCATCCTGATACTACTACTAATGTAAACCAGATGGAACTGGGGCCTCCCCACCCTTCAGAGATTTAGGAAAACTTGATGCCAGCACCTATGTGTTCTATGGACTGTAAGAGTCCAGATCTGGCCTTGAGATTTCTGAGAACTCCTCCAGATTTGCTTCCTCAGGGCTCCCTGTGAATCTGCCTTAGGCTAAGATGGACATTACAGAGTGCTCTCTTCAGTGCTTGCCACTGGAATTCCATACCCGCCAAGCACTTTGTGAGGTTAATATCTTTGCCAAGGATTTTTGGGGTTGCGGGATGATGCATCTCTCAGGGCACAGCCAGCTTTCTATCATCTCAAGGAGTCCACCTCTACCCTCTGCCTCTTCGGTGCAATCAACACATTCCTCTCCTTATTCTAGGCTGTTCCGTTCTTCATACTTAGGTCCTCGCTTCCAAACAGGCTAATCATGGAATTTTCCTAACAAAGGTGGGTCTCATTCCTAAGAGAAATGATTACACCGGTTGCTAGGAGAATAACATTTCCCTATTTGTTAAACTAAGAGAGAGGAGTATTTGACACCTACCTGGGTTAATGGAGCTCTATCTGGCTGACGCCTCTGTCATCCCACTGATCCAGAAAAGTTGTTGGGTGGTGCTAAGAGTCTCCCATTCTCTATCCCTCCATGTGGTCCATTTGGAAAATGTGAGCTGTGAAAGACGAAAACCTTCCTAAATGAGTATATGCATGGGAAAAAGATGTCATGTCTAGCAATGGAAACTAATAGACTGTAGTCATATTAACTTCCTAAGCATTGTGTTAATTATTCATCACCAAATTTTTGAGGTCAGTTGGCATTATTTGTATAAAAGATGGAAGACCTAAGATACAAAAAGGTTTGCAGTCAGTTACAAATCTAGGATTATATATTTCTTGGTGTCCTGGCATCATTTCCAAGGCGCCTTCAAACCACAGGTCATGAATTCCTAGCTTTAAAGACCAGTTTCTATAACAAAAATGTCCCTAATAAAACTTAGAGACGCCAACCAAGGTCAACATTTATCCCCAAATAATTTACAGTCCAACTCTGGTACTTGCATAACTACATATTCAGGAAGTTATTCAGTGCCACCTGGGGGAGTTCTTGCAACGAAGAATTTTGCAGAAGATGATAAACACAGCTTAAGAGGGTAAAAAAGTTAGTCAGGCATCCATGAATATACATTTCTTTTTTTGAACTTTATGAACAAGAAAATTAAATTTTAAAAAGTTAGTCACTATTTTAGTCACTGCAAGGATATAAAGTTGTTCATTCTTGTCCCTGTCCCCAAGAAACTTGCAATAGGGTGGACATAATAGAATAATAACAATAATAGTAATGCCAATCTTTATAGAGTACTTACTCTATTATAGGCACTGTTCTAAGCATATGAAGCAAGTGAGGCACAGAGACGAGTAATAATAATAGTTAATATTTATTGAGCACTAATATATGCCAGAACACTATTCTAAGTGCTTTGTATAAACTAACTAGATCATTTAATTTTCATTGAAAGCCTAGGAGGTATGTAATATTATTTTACAGATTAACTAAATTCATCCTTACAACAAGCTTATTAATTAGGCCTTATTAGCATTCCTTTTTGCAGATGTAAACTGAGGTATAGAGAAAACAAGTGATTAAATAACTTGGCCAAGGTCACACATCTAGTGAGTGGTGGAACCAGGAATCAAACAAACGTAGTCTAATGCCAGAGTCTGTATCTTAACCACTCTTACATGTACTTTCTCTATTCTAAAATCCAATTATACGTACATTTAATTTACATGAATTTAACCATATGCACTGAGAGACTGAGAGAATTACAATGGAATCAAGTCCGTCTTCTTACTCTACTCAGCTGGCACATGCTTTGCAAGGAGTGCGTATGGAAGATAAAGAACTGTCCTGCTCACTTCCTGTGACTCCGAAAGTGTGGACATTTCGTCAAGCTGGGGGTGTTGGTAGCTTTGAAGATTTTGTTGTACTTATAATGTAGGCCAATTCGCTTCCTCTGGGGTGTGATGGCGATGTCTTTTCATGCTGGAGGAGAGTGCAGTTGATTTAGGAAGAGCAGTAAGTTGCTCTCTAAATTGGAGCCTTCCTAAGAAATTTCCGGGACTTTTTGTGGAGTATAACTTGTTTTTTTCCTTGCTTGCTGACTTTGGAGCCTAACCTCTGTGTACGGTGTAAGGCTGCCGTATAAAATGGTTACAAACTAAGGCAAGGTATAGTGTCTTTGGCAAGGTAAGTACCCAACGCAGCAATGAATCAAAGGAGGGCAAAAGTCACACTTAGTTTGGGGAGATGGGAGGTTCTTTGGAAAATGAGAAAAAACTTCATGGAGGAGAGGCTACCTGAGGTAGACTCAGAAGGACAGGTAGCTCTACCAGCAAGTGGAAGGGAGTTATGGGTAAGAGGAGGGTCCCGAGCAAGGTACATGGGAGGGATAGCTCAGGGAGTCATCAGTGAGGAGCCAAGACGCCATCGGGGACAGTGGTGGGGAGTAAGCCTAGAAAGATAGACAGTGGGCAGCTTTAGAGGCCTCTGTAGGGGAGGAGAAAGCTTTCCTCCACCCTCGTAGGGTCCCTGCCTAGGTCTGACAAAGACAGATTAACAGGAAGAAAGCATTCAAACTCATTTAATAGAAGTTTTACATGACGTAAGAGCCCTCAGAAGGAAACGGAGACCCAAAGACACAGACCTGAGTATTTTGTGCTAGGTTTGAAGCAGGGTGGACAGTCATGGAGGAATATGATAGGTTAAGAAGTAGGAGGTAACTGTAAGAAACTGGGAAAACCTAGCAAAGACTATTTGTTAGGATTCTTCTTTGTGTCCGTCTGTCTTCAGAGATAAGGCTGTTCCTTTCCTCGGGGTATAAAGACAGTATCTCTCATGTAGCGGTTTTATGGCCTAGTATTTCAGGGAAGATGGAGTGTGTGGGGAGCAGGAAATCAGAATGCCTTCTTCCTTCTGCTGTTTTATTAAACTTCTTCAGTTCAAAATGTTTACTATCCAAGGTGCCATCTATTAGGGCAGTGTGTCCTGAACCCCATTACCTTCAAGGCCAAGTTGAGGAGTTTGTACTCAGAGGTTCTGTGTAATGATATCATCCAAGCTATGCTTTCAGAAGATTAATCTGGTAGGGATATATAAAACCAGTTGGAACTGGAATACCATTAAACATACCAGTTATACGGCTAATGCTGTAATGTGGGGAAAATATAATAAAGTCTTGTATGAGACACTTGGGTTCACAAAAAAAAAAGGGTGGGGGGAACCAACTTGATGTAGCCTAAGCTGCAAAGGAGAGTATAGCAAACTGAGGTGATTCAGAGAACCCTGAGACAGGTGGGCAGCTGGACCTCAGATTAATAAGCTTTAAATTCAGGGCCTCTTACTTAAAGTAACTGCTACAGAGAACCTGGGGTGGGCCCCAGCAGTATACTCACATGGCCAAGGGTTTTCGTAAAATTGTAAAATTCATTTTAGCTACAGTTGATTAAGATCAGTGTGTCTCTACTTAATCATTCCTGGAGTCTGCACCAGCCACTGCTGGTTACTTTTTCTCTTGGGAGAGGGTTAGAAGTGGGGAAAGCTGACTCCACAGTACCTGAAGTCATGGACTATTTCAGTATTTTGCAACAGTCACATGTTTTCTTTTTAGGTTCATGTCTTAGATGAATCATTTCTAATCCTTAGATGGAGCATTTAAACACATGCCAACTTGGATTTCTCTTTAGGGTCTACATATAACAAGATAGTCTGTCCATTATCAAACTGTTCTAGCCTTGCAGAATGGGCACAATGAAAAGTTGAGGATTCTAAAATACATTTTTTTGAAGATTCAAAAGTGAAACTCCATATCCATCCAAATCAGGAATCTAATCTTATCATTTTCTTAAAATCTTCCAAAATGTCTTTTCAAATTAGAGTGAAACTGTGCAGTCAAGCTTTATCACCTCTTTGAATAAATAAGGATAAATAAGGATCCAATAATTTTGTCTTTATATATCAGTTTTTTTCTGCTCTCAATTTGCATATGGCAGACTATGGCTGTCCCACAGCTACCAACATACATATACAAGGTTCTAGACACATTAAGAGACTGTAGATGGCCTGCTGGTCTCAATTGCAAATTCCTGAGAGAAACACCATGATAGGCCCAGTTAGATAAGGTGCATCTTGCTGGTTCAATCAGTCAGAGAACAAAGTCTCATGGCATAAGCACGGCAGGACCAGTGCCTGGTTGTCAGAGAATGAGGTTGGCTCCCCTTGAAGTTGAACTAGAGGGCTCCTGAGTAGGAATCAAAGTATATGAGAACAGAAGGAAAAGTTAGAGAGCTTCACAGCTGACGAGATTAGAGTGGGGAACAAAACAAGAGAGTTAATTGGAGGAGCACACTTTATGGCTCAATATGGGGATGGGAGTAAAATCAAAGGGAGGGTCACCAGAAGACTAACTTCTCAGAGGCATCGTAGGTAAATCAATTGCCTCATCCTGATTGGGAAATTCGCTTTCTTGGGCTAATCCTTGGAAGCTTTGAGTTACAATTGCTTAAGTGAGGCCCCTTTCCCTTCTAACATTTCAAAGCTCATTTGCTATCTGTGAGGACATTTTTAAAGAAAGCTTTTATCTCTTTTGAGCTCATCGAGATTTTTTCATATGCTTCCTTCTCAATGCTATCATTTCAGACTGAAGTTAACTTTGTAAGTTCTAAAATTATAAACAATAAAATCAAGTGTTTGTTACCTAGCATACTAAATGGCCTTAGGCCCTGGTAAATATACAGAATGTGCCAAAAAAGTATATACACATTTTAAGAAAGGAAAACATTGTATTAAAATTGTAATACTCAATATATACAGATAACAAAAGATGAAACAAGTCATGTGTATACATTTTTTTGGCACCTCCTGCATGTATATTTACTGTAATTTGCCTTCTTTTTTTTTTCTTAAATCAGATCTTTGAAATATTTTTCATACAAGACTAGAAACAGCTAGTATATCTGGAGTACACAAAAGACTTTTGCTTTTTTACCCTACTTTTCATTCCTTTATCCCATTCACTTATCTCACCCCGAAAACCTGCTCCTGGAAAACAGGATCCAGGCTATGATATTTTTGTGGGAAGAGGGTTCCCACAAAGTCAATCAAAGTCAATCACGTACGCTACATTCCTGTGAATCAGTCATTAATCTCTTTTCGAGACATCTAGACCATTTACAGAAAAACCTACTGTTGCCATTTAAAAACTTTGTACTCAAACAGACTCAGCGCTACCCAGTTGGTCTGATAACCAGATGCGCATCTTACTTCAACACAGATCTGTTCCTTGTTTTTCTCAGCACGCTGTCATTGGCAAGTTCAGTACTTTCAGGCTGAGAGGCAGGACTTAGCGCCTTTGCTCTAGTATCAATATCTAGTTCCCATTGCACAAGTATTACCTTAATGATTGAAGGGTTCTTTGGGCTAATGGTAAGTTAAAAATACTAAAGACTGAAAATTTCAGTAGAACAATATAAAAATAATTAAGGTTTCCATCACGTCAGTGTTGGTAAAATACTAAAATTGGCTTATAATAAATGTAAACCACCTTATAAAAATATGCAAGACCTCAAGAGGAAAAACTGAAAAGCAAGATAATTTTGAACATGTGACTATGGTTAGCTATAGACAAAATTGTAAAGTCAATAATTGTCTATATTTCAGCCAACAATTTGCCTAACTAATTTTAGCTCTTTCCTGATATTTGCCTTAGCTCCCTGATTTCCATACTCTGTGCCTCGCTAGATGCAAGCCTGTCTCTGTCATTCTATACCTGATTTCCTGCCTCCCACCATCTTACTTAGTCCTTCCATCTTGCCTGGCCCTACCTAATCAAGTAAAAGGAGCTAGTTCATTGCTAATCTCCTTCCACTAGGCTCAAGAGAATCAACATTTCCAAAGACCTTCCTCTTCCCCAGCTCCCATCTCAGTGACCTCAAAAAGGGAGCTTGTAAAAATAAAACGTTGGATTCAAATTCCAACTTTGCTTAGCTGTGTTAACAAAAGCAAGTCACTTTTAGGTCTCAGTGTCGTCCACTATAGGATAATTAGGTTAGAATAAATATATGATATTCCTGACAGATCTAAGAGAATAAACGCTGGAGGATAGGGACTCCTACCTTGCCTTTTCCATCTGTCAAAGTTTAGTTTTCTAGTCTGCACTGATCACAAAGGGACCTACTTTCTCCTCAGTCACTCTGGGTTGGTAACAGAATTAATCCTTGTTAACATATTACTCTTATTTCCCTCCTCATGTAACCAAATAAAAATGCAGACTTTGTAAGTGAGCTCTGAAATTCTCTACTAGTGGAATAGAAGCCAATTTTAGGCTTGTTGAATTGCGACCGGGCTCCTTTACCTACTTCAAATCACATGTCAAGGTATTGGCCTTTTCTAAGGAGAGCACAGGATAGGGAGAAGCTGGCCTGAGCATGCTTCCAACCAGGAAATGAGAGGAGCAGGAGCAGGAGGGAGCTGAGCTGCCTGCTAAGAGCACAGAGTCTGGAGCCAGCTGCTTGGGTGTCCTGCCTGGTTCCACTACTCACTTGCTAGTGGTCTTGGAAAAGTTGTTCTATTCCTATAGTCACCTCTGTGTCATAATCTGCAAACTGATAATACCTGCCTGACTGGGTTGTTAGGAGGATTAAAAGAAAAGAGAAAAAGAAAGTACACATTCAATCAACACTATTAAGATGATGCTAAATTTCAAAAGCATTTTGTTGGTACTTGGGACTCTGAACACATGTAAGTATAGATATTGTCAATTACTATACCTATTCATGGACTCGTGAAGATTCATTTTAACCATGGAATTATTTTTATTTCCATCCCTCCGTCACACTGGGGAAGTTAACAGTCTTTCGTGTAGATTCACAGTATTTTATAATAAAACTCTCTTCTTCCCATGTATTCCATTCTTTTCCATCTGGTATTCCAATGTAATTATGGTCCTCCTGTGACCTTTTTAGCCTCCATATCGATTGGATTCTTACCCTGGCCTTAAATTTCTCTCCTTTTGCTTAGCAGTCAGTGTCATCGGCCGATATGCAAAGCCGACTCAGACACAGTGTGGCAGACAGGAAGAGCAGGATACAGGAGCCACAGGCTGGAGGAGAGGGAATACGCTGGCAACTGGTGGAGAAGGGAGTGTCTGGAAAGAGGGAGATAAGGAACCTGGCCAGAAACACCCAACCATTTGCGGGGGTGCCTCCCAGGTCAGGCAGAACCGGGATGACCCACGGAGGTGAGTAGTGCGGCTGCTGGCAGCAGCGCCCAACAAATTTGGGGGATGAAGACGTGAGGCTGGCCTCAAGGCTGAAGCAGAGGGCAATATTTTTCATCCTTGATGTTTGGACAAGAGCTGTTGAAATAAGGCTGTATTTTAGAGGTACTGGCTGTTAAGAGCACAGGCTCTGAAGAGGGAGTCAACCTCGAACTCGTGAACTGTACGATGAAGATAATTATATGGAACTCATAAGATTAATGAACACAAAGTACCTAGGGAGTAGTATGCTAATAGTGGCCAATCTTATTGTTATTAATGCTGTTATTATTTACTGTAACTAAAATAATGCCACTTATGCTGATTAGCTCACCAATAGGAAAACCCTCCAGAGAAGAAAGCAAATAAATAATGGGAAAAAAAGAAAGCTTTGGTTTACTTTTCTAATCTTTAGGGTGATTCAGGAAATAAATGAAGAGAAAATTCTATTAACTCATTTTAATTTAGTAGCATGGAAGAAACAGCTAAATGCCCTTGAAAACTAGTCAGCCCACAAATATGAAAGTTTATTTTAGATCATTCCCCAAGAAAGATATTTATCTTTGAATGAACTATTATAGCATTTATCCTGAATTTTATTTAAAAACAATTTTATTGAGAAACTTTAAAGGTTAATATGACCTTAAATCACTAATAAAATGTCTTCATATACATTTCATTTGGACTTTTAATTTTATAATAAAGGTAAGGAGGCAAATTGGTTTTTATAAAACCAATTATAAAAATTGGTTTTAACATTGAAAATATTAGAAATCCTAACTAAAACAAAGTGTAATCCATCTTCAATACTTCAAACATTTTAATAAAGCAATAAAATGTTAATTTATTTGTTCTTTAATTAATAAAATGCTTCCAACTAAAGCACTATTTTAAAGAGAAGGTTGTTTTTAAAATATATCAAGAACTCAAATTATGAAATGACTAAGTACTTATTTTACTAGAACTATTACATGGTAAAATAACACATGCAACTTATGAGGATTTAATTTCCCTTTTGTATTCAAACTTTTATATTTCCCACTTATTTTACCTGATTGCATTTGATGGTACAAATGTCATCCTCAAGAATTGTTTCATTGGATTCTGGAAACTTAGTATGTCCTCCCAAATTATTTTGGTTTTAGTCATTCTTTAAGGTAGGCCTCTCAATATACAATGTTCAATATACAATGTTTAAGAGATTCTGATTCATAAAAGGCAACATGATACCTAAAACAAAAAGTGAGTTTTTGTTTTGTCCTTTGCAGACTCAGAATATGGGAGAGTTATGAATAATCATCTTTGTAGAAGCTCAGAAAAGGGCGGTGGGAGAGATGGATATAGTGGATCATAAACAAGGTAGGTTAACACCAGAATATAACTGGACAGTTGCCTAGAACCACTAAGTCTTTAAGGAGAGGCAAAAGAAGAGATTTTTCTGGCTGTTCTCAGAAAGTCTACACAGTTGTTGGTCACCTGGAGATTTGCCCACCAGCAATGAGGGAATCTAACAAGTTTAACGATTGTCACTCAAAATTCACTACAGCAGATGCTCTTGTGTTGGCCAGTTCCCAACATGGTTCCCAGCGGTCTCCATCTTGGGCTATTCATGTCCTTGTGTAGTGTGACCTCTCACACTGAATTAGGACTGATTGGTATGACCAATAGAATATGGCATAGTGATGGTTGTGACTCTAGAGGCTAGGTCAGGATAGGTAGCACAGCTTCCCCTAGTTAGTTCTCTAGGACTAGTCACTTTGAGAACTTCCAAGGGTTAGCCCAAGAAAAAGCCTTTCCAGTTTGGGAGGGGCAAATGATTTCCTGGCGACCACTCCAAGAATTTAGTCTTGTGTTCCTCATGTCGATTATCGCGCCATTCCCTCAACCGGGCCCAGAAGGGTCCGTTTCCCACTTAACATCTATACCTATGATCTAAAAGTAGGAAAACCTCTTCTCTTGGTTAGCCTATCTTACTGAAGACAGGCTGACGTTTTTAAAAGACTGTCTTAGATAATTAGAGAGAATGAAGGGGACATAAAACAGAAAAAAGTACAAAAGCATTCTGCCTAATTACACGTTACATAATCTCATTTATATTTAATCTTTTTAAAAAATACTTAATCTATATAAATGCATGTGTATGTATATAAATGCACAGAAAAAGGTCTCGAACCTTAAATACTCAACTATCATTTATGGTTGGTTACCTGTTTGGATATGCGTGGAGGGTGAGGTGTAGAAAGAGAAATAGAGAAGGAAAGGAGACTTAGCTTTTTAAGAAGTCTACTTTGTATTATTTGATGAGACTATATTAATGAACCACTGTATAATTTAAAAATTGTGTGATATATGGGGTGGCCGGATGGCTCAGTTTGTTGGAGCGCAAGCCTGCATGGGATGGTAGGCTGCGCCCCCTGCAACTAAGGTTGAAAACAGGCGACTGGACTTGGAGCTGAGCTGTGCCTTCCACAACTGGATTGAGGGACAGTTGAGGGACTTGACTTGGAGCTGATGGGCCCTGAAAAAACACACTGTTCCCCAACGTTTCCCAATAAAAAAATTAAAAAAAATTGTGTTATATATATTAAAAAAAAAACAGAAGTAAAAGCAATCTTGTTACAACACAGAGACCTCCTATTCTAAGATCATTAGCATGTTTCTAGGACTGCTGGCCACATCAGCTTCTTCCTACTGAACCTGAGATTGTTAGAGTGCTGTGCTGCAAACATTCTGGGTTTCTTATTTGGCCAGCTCCCAGAAGGGATGTATCCTTCCAAGATCTACTATCAAAGAGATGCCTCAGAGACATCAAGTTTGGCACCTTCAAGGCCAGGAGAGCAGATTGTCCCATCTCCTATTGTACCAGTCAAAGACTATAACACTAATTCTGGGTAGCAAACCATCCCATAACACACTGCTTAAAACAACAATGCTTTTTTTCTGTAGGTTACTGGCTCTAAGCTGGGGATGGTTCTAGACCTGCTCCGTGTCTCTGGTTCTTCTTGGACTAGAAGACTACCAAGGCATGTTCTTCACATTGTGCAAGGTGGGTATGGAGAGAGGCAAGCAGAAACATACAATACCTCTTAAGGTCAGGTTCAGAACTGTCACACTGCCACTTTTGCCCATATATCTTTGTCCAAAAAACAAAACAAGTGGAATGAACTAAGTGCAAAATCAGTAGGGTGAAGAAGCATTCTAATGGGAGGAACTACAAAGGCACATTTCAAAGGGCATGCATGCATGGAGCACTGAAGAAATGGGAAGAATAATGTTATTATCCAGTATTGTTATCCACCTGGACTTTCCAGCTTACTTCCAATTGGCAATAGGGGAGATGTATTTCTCCTAATAGTAGCTGACAATAGGAATGATTTGACCCCACAGGTGAGATCTGCTTCTAACTCTAGGAATTAGGCCTTATCATTGAATGCTCCTTAATATGCCATGTTTTTGGCATGGAGAAGCAGCAGTATTGATTAATTCCTTCAAATATCAAAGTAGACAATGGTTCCCATAGGTGATAGGTTATTTTACAGGAAATAGAGGATTAGAAATACTGCCTTAGAAAGGGTGCTGTGTTTGTAGCTATCTTGTTTACTGTGTATTCATGGTTTGAATGTTACAGGGCTTTATACATTCTTTAGTTCTAAAGGGTGCCAAGACTTACCATGTTTTAGAACTCGGGAATCCATCAAACTTCATCAGAGTTAAGAGGGTCTCTCTGACTAACGCTATTTGCTATCCGGGTTTCCCCTGTGTTTAAAAGTAAAAATATCTTAAGAAGTCCCCAGCGTTGCTTTTGAAGATAAGAAGAATCATCCCTCCCTCTCCAGTAAATAAAGAGACATTAATAGCTTTAAAAAAGAAAGAGAAAATCATTAAATTCTTAGGTTCTTCAGGGACTTAAATCGGTGGGGCCTCCTGTGGTTCTCCGACATTTAAGTCCTATTCTAGGGTAATTTCCATGGTTCCCACGTTATTTTCAAGAACAGCTACCACTTGATGCCTCAGGGTTTCTTCTCTGCTTCTTCGTGGAGAAGCAAAAAGAGCAAGGCTGGTGCCCAGAAACGAACCTGCTGAATACTGCGCCAGGTCCATCCGAGTGAGGCTGCAGGAGCCCGAGAGGGGAGCAGAATCAGTCCCCACGCGCACGGGGCAGTCACTGCTCTTTGTTAAAGAAACAAATACTGTAACAGAAAATGCGGCGGCAGCGAAGCGTGGGACGTTTGTATGCATAACTGTGCGTAAGAAAGATCATTAATGAGGGGCTCTAAACGCAGGACAACCCAGGGCACCGTGTCATTGGCTTTGTGCACTTGCAGACGCATGAGAGTGCCTTGCTCAGAGGTTCCCCTTTGTGTGAAAGTGGGGAAACCAAAACCGTGCAGCTACTGTTGGGTTTTCATTTTCGAATTGGAAGCGCTTGGACCAAAATACTCCCGCTCCAATACACTCCCGTATTCTCACACCAACAATACTCGGACTTGAGTTACTTCTCCGTCGCTGACCAGGCGAAGAGCGACAATGGCTCGGTGCGGGTACCCGCAGCTCCGGGAGCCACGCCAAGGGGCCGCCCGCCGCGCTCCGCAGCTGCGCGCTGAGCCCCGCCGCCCGACAGTCAGCAAACGCGGGCACCAACCGCCGCGCGGCCCGGCCGTTGGGCGGGTGGTAATTTCTGGGAACGGGGCGGGGTCCGCGGGTGTGCGAGGCCCGGCGTTTGCGAGCCGGGAGGAGGAGCGGGCGGCGCCTAGAGGCGCGCTGCGGGCTGGGCGGTGCGCCACGAGCGTCAGCGGCCGGGGCGGAGCCGGGGCCAGGCGGGCTGCGCGCCGCTGTCCGCTCGCGTCCCCGCCTTTCACTTAGCCCGGCCGAGGAGTGGAGACGGGAAGGACCTGGGCTAGGAGTTCTTCCAAACCTCGGCCCCCTGTAACAGTCAGACTGCCCGAGTGCGGGACAGTCCTGGAGAAGAGGGGCGGGAGTCCAAAGTCGGGGATGGGGTGCCAGCCCGGGCCTGCGGGGGCGCTCAGAAAGAGTGGCGAGGGTGTGTGCGTGCGGACCGGGCCAGCTGGCAGAAGCGGACTGGCGGGCGCTGCAGGTGCAGGCGCGGCCCCGTCGCCCCCACGCGCCCGCCCCGCGCGTTGGAGCCCCCGCGCCAGTCGGGGAAGCGGGATGGGAGAATCCCGAGCCGGGCGCGGGACAGGTGGAGAGAGTCATTACCTGAGAAGGCGGGTTTGGAAGAAGTTCGGGGGAATCAGGGGCGGCGAGATCCGAGAGAGCCACGGAGGCATGGAGGGCGGGCTGGTGGGGGCCGAGGGCAGCCGGCTCCGCGGGGTATAAATAGCTGGCCCCGCTTTGACAGGCGAGGCGGTGACTGGCGGTGCCGCCCCCCCCGCCGCGTGGGGAGGGGAGGAGCGCTAGCAGCGGGCGGGGTGGGGGAGGCGGACTCAAGTGTCCTGGTGGCGGCGGCAGGAGGCCGAGGGGGAGGAGCCGAGCGGGGGGTGGAGGGAGGGAGCCGGGAGCGGGGCGAGGGCGGGGGCCACCATTGCTCCCCGCGCCGGGCTCTGTGTCGCCGCCGTCGCCTCGGCGGTTGGGGGTCGGTGAGGCGGCGCGGGCGGGGGGCGCTGCGCGGAGCGGCGCGCGCTGTTTTGTCTCCTCCTTTCCCTGTGGAGCGGCTCGGGCTGCCGGGGAGGCCCGGGCTCCCTCCGGACTCCCGGCCAACGGAGGCGGCGGCGGCTAGTCCGCGGCCCTGCCGGGAGGGAAAGCGACGCCGCGGTCTTCCCAGGCGACGCGGAGAGCAGGTAAGAGCGCGGGCAGCCGAGGCTGTAGGAGGCAGCGCGGAGGGCGCGGCGATAAAGCCTCGCTGTCCCGAGTGCCGCCGCCTCCCTCCGCGCCCCCGCCCCGCGTCTGTGTTGTTTGCTCCCGGGTTTGCAGAGGGGTTTTCCCGAGGCTGTGGCGGTGACAACGGCGGGAAGCCAGGGAAGGGGGCAGGTGCCCTCGGGCAACGGTCGGGGAGCGGGACTCAGAGAAAGGGGAAGGCGCGCCGTGCGCCGGCCCGCGGGGAGCGCGGGGCGCGGGGCAGGGCTGAGGGAAGAGGTTACGGACCCCGGCGGGGGGGATGGGCCGCGCGCAGCTGGGCTCGCTGTGTTTACATCTCCGCGCGAGTCACCTCTGCCGAGAAGCGGACTGAACTGACCCGCCTTCTCCCGCGGGGAGGCCAAGGCGGGGGTCCGGCTCCGGAGGAAGCGCGTCCTGGGAGGGTCCGGTAGGGCGGGAGGCTGCGGCCGGCGCCGGGGCAGGGCGGCCAGCCCGGGGCGGGACCTGGGAAGCTCCAGCCGCTCGGGGTGGCGTGGAGGGCTGGAGAGCAGTTTCCTTCCCCGCGGGCCTGACCGCCGCCTCCTACCTTTCCTTCCCTCCGCTGCTAGCTTGCACGGCAGGTTGTACTCGGTCATTCTTTTATTCTCGCTCTTCACGCCGGCCCCCTGCTGCCACTTCCCCTATTCCCCGGGGGTAGGGAGGCTTGGCTCTGTTAGGAATCTGTTTTTTAAACAAAACAAAAACGAGCTCTGTAACACGCGCGTCCAGTGACCGCCTTCTGGATCCTCTCTTCGCAAGCTGGCCCTCAGGGACAGTGCTACTGGCTGCTTTGGGGAGGGGGGGGTGCGGGAGGAGGACAGGGAGGGCTCTGCTGGGCCTGGAACTGACTGCCCCACAGCTTTGCGAGCAGGACAGCCGAGCCCCCCTCTTGCTCCAGTTGGGCATTTTTATTCCATGTCAATAAAGGACAGAGAAAACATTCAGAACGTCCAGAGTAATCCAGATCACACAGTTTCTGTTTCTCATGTGCCAGCATCCTGGGCTGTGTTTTTCTAGGCTAGATTCGTTGCAGAATAGCCTTTAAGTTCGTAGTATTTCATTAAATGAATAAGAGGGGGACACTTCCTTTTAGAACTGTCGACTTTCTCTCCTTTCTTGTGTGCGTGACATTTACTTTTGCTGTGTGGTTTAAATTTTAATCTGGTGATGCGAGAACAGTAATCGTGTGTTTGGTAATCAGATTTGCTTTCCTTTTTATCTGTGAGTCTATCTAGAGGTAAATTATGCACTTTATCTCTAGTGCCATAATCACAGAATAGTGCCTGAATCACACGAGAATGTACGCTTTACTAAGATAGGTTTGGGTATTTGCGTTTCAGAGTTTCTTTCTTTCTTTCTTCAAAAAGTAGAATGACTATGTAAGACTGGAATCTGTTGAATTCCATCTAAAGGGATTTAGGAATAATTAAAGTTTATAATAACGAAGTGCAGTTTACACAGTGAGTTCATATGAATGTTACTGAGATATCTCCTAGTGTACACATGAAATAGAAAATTGAAATATCTTGGACATCTGAAATTTGAATACTTAATATCAACCTGTTTTTAAGCTTAGTGACTTAACTAATTCATTACTCCTTGTTTCTCTTTTTAGACATATATATTTACAAAATAATCAGTTTGGTTGGAAAGAATTTGTAACTTTGAGATTTTCCTATCCTAAGTAGATTGGTAACTGTGGCTGTGGTAGGGCCCACCAGTGCTGATGGCTTTACCTGCTCATAGATTGTACACCAAGGTTTTTTTTTTTTTTGATGACAACTTTATTGAGATATAATTCACATACCATTCCATTCATTGATTTAAAGTATACAGTTCAGTGGTTTTTAATATATTCACAGAATTGTGCAACTATCACCATAATCGATTTTAGAACATTTTTATCACCCACAAAAGGAATCCCATCCCTGTTAGCAGTCACTCCATTTTTCCCCAGCACCCTCAAGCCTAGGCAACCATTGATCTACTTTCTCTCTGTCTACAGATTTGCTTATTTTGGACATTTTATGTAAATGGAGTCATATGATACCGACCTTTCGTGACTGGTTTCGGAGTCATATGATAATGGATCTTTCATGACTGGTTTCTTTCACTTAGCATGTTTTGGGGATTTACCTGTACTGTAGCATGTATCACTATTTTGTTCCTTTTTATTGCTGAGTAGTATTCCATTGTATTGGACATACCACATTTTATTTATTCATTAATTAGTTGATGAACGTTTGAGTTTCCACTTTTTAGTTACGGATAATGCTGCTATGGGTATTTGTGTACAAGTTTTACTGTGGATGTGTTTTCATTTCTTTTGGGTACGTACACTTTAAAAAATCAGCTTTTTGAGTTACTTAATGCCAAAATTAATCCATTTGATGCAAAGTTCAGTGATTTTTAGTAAATATATAGAATTGTTAAACTATCACCACAAGCCAGTTTTAGAACATTTCTATCACCTCCAGAAATTCCCTCTAGCGTGTTTGTAGTTAACCCTCATTCTCATCCCCCGTCCCAGGCAGCCACTGATTTGTGCTTTGTCTTTATAGATTTGCCTTTTCTGAATATTTTATATAAATGGAATCATACCATATGCAATCTTTTGCATCTGGCTTCTTTCATTTAGCATAATATTTTTGGGATTTATCCATATTGTAGCATGTATCAATGTTTTGTTCCTTTTTATTGACGAATAGTATTCCCTTGTATGGACAGACCACATTTTGTTTATTTATGGACCAATTGATGGGTATTTGAATTGTTTCCATTTTTTTAACCATTGCAAATAATGCAGCTTGAACATTTGAGTACAAGTCTTTATGTGGACATATGGTTTCATTCTCTTGGGTAGATACCTAGGAATAGAATTTGCTGGGTCATCTGTTTAACTTTTTAAGAAACTGCCAACCTGTTTTCTAAAGTGGTCGTACATTTTACATTCCTAACAGCAGTGTATAAGAGAGTGCCAGCCTCTTCACATTCTTGCCAACATTTGTTGCTGTCTTTTTTTATTACAGCCATTCTATTGGATATGAAGTGGTTAACTCATTGTGGTGGTTTTAATTTTCCTAAAGATTCAAGGTGTTGAGCATTTTTTCATATGAAAATTAGCCATATATTAGATATGTATATATATATCCTTTTTTGGTGAGATAGCTATTCAAATCTTTTGCCCATTTTTTTTCTTCGTAATATTATTGAGTTGTAGTTCTTTGCATGTTCTGGATGCAGATCCTTTATTAGATACATGATTTAGAAACATTTTCTCGCAGTCTGTGGCTTGTCCTTTCATTTTTTTATTGGAATCTTTTGAAGAACAAAAGTATCTTGGTATTTTTTTTGGCAAAAGTTTTAATTTTGGTGGAGTTTAAATTCTCAATTTTTTAAAATAGATTAATCTTTTGTTGTCTTAAGAACTCTAATTCAAGGTCTTGAGAGTTTTCTCCTTTGTTTTCTCCTAGATATTTTATAGTGTTTGCTCTTATATTTAGATTTATGATCTGTTTTGAGTTAATTTTTAAGTATGGTACATATGGATTGTCTTAGCACCATTTGTTGAAAAGAGTATCATTTCTCCATTGATTGTAAATGAAAAGATTTATTTCTGCACTCTCAGTTCTTTTCCCTTATCTATATATCTATCCTTATGCCAAAACCACCCTGTCTTGATTAATGTGCTTTGTGGTAACTTAATGAAACCAGATTGTGTTAGCCCTCCAATTTTGTTGTTGTTTTAAAAAATTGTGGCTATTCTGGGTCCTGTGTAAAAATTGTAGGATTGGCTTGTCAGTGTCTACAAAAACGTCTCGGAATTTTGATGGGGAATGCATTGAATCTGTAGATAAGTTTGGGGAGAATTACCCCCTTACAATATTGAGTGTTCTAATACATGAACATTTCCTTCCATTTATTTATGCTATTATTTTATTTATTTATTTTTTATTACAATTGACATTCAGTATTATTTCATATTAGTTTCAGGTATACAGCATAATGGTTAGACATTAATATAATTTATAAAGTGATCTCTTCGATTAGTAGCCACCTGGCACTATACATAATTATTACAATATTGTTGACTATATTTCCTATGCTATCATCAATAAATCAACAAATAATAAATATTGGCGAGAATGTGGAGAAAAGGGAACCCTTATGTACTGTTGGTGGGATTGCAAATTGGTGCAACCACTGTGGAAAATAGTATGGAGTTTTCCTCAAAAAATTAAAAATAGAACTGCTTTATGACTCATCATTTCCACTTCTGGGTATCCTAAGAAATTCTTTACATTTATTGATGTTAAATTTTCTCAGTGATGTTTTATAATTTTCAGTGCACAAATCTTATACTTAAAAAATTGTTTTATTGTGGTAAGAACATTTAACATGAGATCTACCCTCATAACTTTTTAGGTGTACAACACAGTATTTTTAAGTATAGGCAAAATGCTGTATAGCGTATCTCGATATTTGGCAGAGGGTTCCTTTTTAATTCTAGTTTGTTCAGAGTTTTTATCATGAATGGGCATTGAATTTTGTCAAATGCCTTATCTGCATCTGTTAGCGTGACCAACTGTCACAGTTTGCCCAGGACTGTCCTGTATTTAGCACTGAAAGTTCCTGCATCTTGGGAAACCCCTCAGTCCTGGACAAACCAGTGTGGTTGGTCACCCTAGTGTCTGAGATGATTATGTTTCTGTCTTTTATTACAGTAAAATAGTGTATTACATTAATTAATTTTCTGATATTAAACCAGCCTTATATTCCTGGGATAAATCTCACGTGATTGTGGTATATAATCTTATTATATGTTGCTTGGTTTGCTTTGCTAGTGTTTAGTTGAACATTTTTGTGGCTATATTTATGAGAGCTACTGGTCTGTAATTTTCTTTTTGTGTGATGTCTTTGGATTTTGTAATATAGTAATACTAGCCGCATAGAATGAATTGAGAAGTGTTCCCTCTACTATTTTCTGTAAGCGTTTGAGAAGTATTGGTGTTATTATATCCCTGAATATATTTGATAGAATTCACCAGGGAAAGGATCTGGGCCTGGTGTTTTTCTCTTTGGTAAATTTTAAACTACTAATTCATTTCTTTACTTGCTATAGGTCTATTCAGATTTTCTGCTAATTTTTTAGTTAGTTTCAGTAATTTTGTTTCTATGGATTTGTCCATTTCATCTAAGCTATTTACTGTTTTTGACATACAGTTCATAATATTCCTATACATGTTTTTAATTTTGCTAGTATAAGTAGTGATTTTGGTAGTATGTGTCTTTTCTCTTTTTTCACTTGGTCGTTCCAAATGTTTGTCAATTTTGTTGCTCTTTTCAAAGAAACAAGTTTTGGTTTTATCAATTTAGTTTTTTCCAGTTTTCTGTTTCAGTGATTTCTATTTTAATTTTTGTAATATCCTCTCTTCTGCCTACTTTGGGTTTAGTTTGCCTTTTGTTGTTGTTGTTTTTTTGTTTTTGTTTTTTAGTTTCTTAAGGTAGAAGCTAAGGTTATTGATTTGAGATCTTCTTTTCTTATATAGGCATTTAAAGCTATAAATTTCCTTCCAAACATCGTGTTAGTTGAACCCCATACATTTTTATATGTTCTGCTTTTTAGCGTTTTTTTATTCAGTTCTAAATATTTTTTAATTTCCTTTATGATTTTTTTCTTTGACTCATGGGTTATTTAGAAATGTATTGTTTAATTTCCAATTATTTGGTGATTCCCCAAATTTCATTGTTGATTTTTAATTTAATTCCCCTATAGTAGGAGAATATACTTTGTATGATTTTTCTCATTTTAAATTTATTGAGACATTTTAATGACTTAGTTTGGAATCTGTTTTGAAGAATGTTCCATGTGTGTTAGAAAAGAATATGTATTTGCTTTTATTGAATGAAATGTTCTGTAGGTATAAGGTCAAGTTGATTGATAGTTTTCAAGCCTTATATGTCTGTGCTGATTTTCTGTGTAGCTGTTCTATCAATTATTGAGAGTGCGATATTAAAATCTCTTTTATTAAAGTATCTATTTTTTCTTTCAGTTCTGTCAATTTTTGCCTCATGTTTTTGAGGTACTAGTATTAGGTATGGTATACATACGTAATTGTTTTACCAATAAATTGACTTTTTCATCATTATGAAAGATCCCTATTTGTCTCCAGTAATATTTTATCTGGTATAAGTGTAGCCACGCTAGTGCTCATAAGCTCTCTTATGCTTACTGTTTGCATTGCATATCTTTTTTCATCTTCTTACTTTCAACCTATTTCTTTTTTCAATTTAAAGTGTGTCTTATAGATAGCATGTAGTTAAAATGCTTTTTAAAAAAATGTCTGACCATTTCTGCCTTTTGATTGGCGGGCTTGATCTGTTCACATTTAATGTAATCATTGATAGATTTATGTCTGCAGTTTTGGTAGTTATTTTCCATTGGTCTCATTTTTTAAATAATTTATTTGTTCATCCTATGCTGTCTCTTCTAGAGTTAATATTTTCCAGGGTTTTGCATTCCTTTATTAGTTTTTAAGATTTTTTTGAGTTATTTTCTTAGGTCGTTCTAGGAATTATAATAAATATCTTAGTTTATCACAGTTGACTTCAGATTGACTGATTTAATTATGGTAAAATATAGAAACTTTGCTTCATTTTTCCCCCTCTCCTGTCTGTTAATGTTGTCATATATATTTAATTTTTATGTGTTAGAAACCCAACAATACAGTTATATAATTCTTTTTGCAGTTCTGTATCTTTTTTTTTTTTTAAGGAGGGCATAGCTCACAGTGGCCCATGCGGGGATGGAACCAGCAAGCTTGGTGTTACCAGCACCACACTCTAACCCACTGAGCTAACCGGCCACCCTGCAGTTGTATATCTTTTAAAACAGTTAAGAAAAGAAAAAAATATTTAAAGTCTTTTATATTTACTCATATATTTACCTTTTTTGGTGCTCTTTATTTCTTTTTGTGTATTTGATTTACGATCTGGTTATTTTCTTTAGTCTGATGGATGTCGTTTAGGATTTCTAGTAAGGAAAGTCTGTTGTCAATGAATTATCTCAGTCTTTGTTTTTGGGATTGTTTTTTATTTATTTTGCCTTTATTTTTTAAGAATAGTTTTGCTGGCTGTAGAATTCTCTGTTACAGATTTTTTTCTCTCAGCACCATAAATATGTCCTCTCCTGCTTTCTGGCCTCCATTGTTTCTGATGAATTGTTTTTCTCTTTGTGCTTTCAAGATTTTCTCTTTGGTTTTTCAACAGTTTCACTATGAAGCGTCTAGGTATGGATCTCTTTGTGTTTATCTGATTTTGGAATCATTAATCTGAAATCTATAAATTAGTATTTTTCAATACTTTGGTAAGTTGTGACCACAGTTTCTTCAAATATTTTTCTGACCTTTTCTCCCTTTCCTTTCCTTCTGGGAATCTCATTACATGTATGTTGCTATGTTTGATCGTATCACGTAAGTCTCTGAGGCTCTGTTCATTTTCAAAAATTATGTTTTTTTATGTTTTTCAGAATTGGTAATTTCTATTGACATATCTTCAAGTTCACCAGCTCTTTCTTTTCTATCAACTCAAATATGCTGTTGAGCTATGCTAGTGAATTTTTAATTTTGGTTGTTATATTTTTCAACTCTAGAATTACTGTAGCTTTCAAGTCCAGAAATTCCAACTTGTTCTTTTTTTTTAATAATGTCTGTATCTTTATTGCAATTGCTTATTTTATGAATTACAGTTGTCATACGCTCCTTTACTTCTTTAAACATGGGTTGTTTTATTTGGAGATAAGGTTAAATGTAGATAGAAGATATCTAATTTATGCATTAAATCCTAAAATGATGTTTGTTTTATTTCTAAATTATATTCAGTATTTTTTGTCTGTATTTCATGATATATGTGAAAGTATATTACTCTTAAATGCTAAATTGTGTCTGATAGTTTTTATTTAAAGATAATGATTTATTTATAATTACTAATGTCTATTGATATGTAAGATCAGTGTACAATTTGAAAGACATGCCATTAATTCTGAAACCTTAGGTCAGTCTCTAAACTGATTATACAGTATAACGTGCTTGTTTGTCCATGTTTCCTGCTGTTAACCACTTCTCTCATGGTAAATACTAATGGGTAGGAAAAAAACAGAAGAAGCCTAAGAGAGCAATATAATGTGTCAGAATGGTTACAAAATATTCAAATCTTCATTTCAGCCTGCACATTTAATAGTATAACATTCATTCATTTTCGGTCCTTGAAAGACTGCAGTAAAGATAGATGCAGTACCTGTTCTCATAGAGCTTACATTCTGGTAGAGGAGACAAACATTAAACATACATACAAATAAGGTAATTTTGGAGAGTGATAAGTATAATGAAGAAATAAAACAGGGTAATGTGATGTCAAGTAGAGAATGATGGGGCAGCTCCATGGAAATGGAATATACTTCGGGGAAGGGGAGCCATGCGGCAAGTGTCTCTCTGAAGGGTGGGTATTTGAGGTGAGATCTGTGTGATGGTGAGGAGGATTCTGTCTGATGCTGATCTGGAAAAGCCTTGTAGCCTAGAGAACAGGAGGTGCAGAATAAGCTTGGTGTGTTGTAGGAATAGGGCCAGTGTGGCTGGCGCTCAGCAAGCCGGTGAAGGAACGATGAGGGATGAATGAGGTTAGAGAAGCTGGGTGGGCTAGCCCTGGCTTCATCTTAATATAGACTGTATTAAAGAGTGTAGATTTTTTTTCTAAGTGTGGTGGGAACCCACTGAAAAAATACTGCAGTGACTTTGATTCTTGACTAAAGAGTTTATTTACAGCTCAGTATTAATTTTTCTTCCTAACAGTTTCTGAGTGTGAGTAAATATATGTAGGATTTTCTAATAAATGATCTTAGCTTTATAAAGAATAGCAGGGAAGATAAGTTTTTCCTGATGTTTCTTCCTTGAAATATAACTCTCTAAGAATAAAATACCAATATCTATAAAACTTTGTAGTACAATTATAGCGATAACAAAGATTCTTGTGATAACAACTTTAACCAAGTTATATTAGTATTATAAAATTATACTTTCAATTATAATTATGGGCTAACATATACAGAAAACTTCACGTAGTTGTATAATGACTGACTAACTAGTTTGGTATGTAAATATTTTTTCTTTCACTATTTCACTAATAAAAACTGTCACCGTTATTTTTGGCAACTAATACTAACATAAAATTATAACTTTAAATTGCTTCAGATTAGACAGTGTGGAGTATAGTCTTTCAAAACTTTATGTGAATAAAATTTTTGAGGATAAACTACATTTCAAACTACCACTGTGGTTTTTATAAAGTGACAACAACAGTAAATGCTAATATTTCCTTTTATAAGGTCACATATATTTTTAATATTTAAAATGTACCTTTCTGTAGGGGAACCTAATATGTTTCAGATAAACCAGACATATTAAATCAACGCAGGTACAGGTGACCCTTGAAAACACGGGTTTGAACTGTGTGGGTCCACGTATACGTGGATTTTCTTCAATAAATATGTACAATACTGTAAATATATTTTCTCTTGGGATTTTCTTAATAACTTTTTTCTAGCTTTATTGTAAGAATACAGTATATAATACATATACAAAATATGTGTTAATTAACTGTTTATGTTATTGGTATGGCTTCCAGTCAACAGTAGGGTATGACTAGTTAAGTTTTGGGGAGTCAAAAGTTATTCTCAGATTTTCAACTGTGTGGGGTCCACACTGCTAACACCTGCATTGTTCAAGGGTCAACTGTATTCCATAATTTGGAAGGTATTTGTAAATTACTCTAATTCTGTGTTAATATTGATATATAATGTGTGTCTGAATATATTTCTTGCCCCTTTATTCACTAGACATTTATCCTGATTATATTCAGTATTGTATTTATGGTTGTTAAAAGCTGCTTACTTTTTCCCCAAAGCAAATCAAAGTAGTTTAACAAAGGACTTATAAAGGCATACCTCTTTTTTTTTTTTGCACTTCGTTTTATTGCACTCCACAGAGGTTACTTTTTTTTTTTCCCCACAAATTGATGGCAAGACTGCCACTAGCTAAAAGATTAGGACTCTCTTTATTGTGATACTTGCTTTATTGCAGTGGTCTGGAACCAAGTCTGGAATATCTCTGAGGTATGCCTATATTAGAGATAATAAAATAGAAGAAGGAAACCAGGAACAAGAGTAATTGAGCCAGGGGTTAAATTGTTATCTATTATGTGTGAGACACTGTTTTGAGAGGTGTATATGCAATGGCGATTAATAGCAGTGGGCCAGCTCTAATGGAGCTTATATTCTAGTTTGTGTTGGTGAGGTGGGTAGAAAGATAGAAAGATTTGCAGTGAGCACATACAGTAGTCCCTCCTTATCCACAGTTTTGCTTTCCACAGTTTCAGCTACCCACAGCTCACTGTGGTTCAAAAATTTTAAATGGAAAATTATACGAAGAAAAAATTTATAAGTTTTAAATCATGCGATGTTCTCAGTATTGTGATGCAATCTTGAGCTTTCCTGCTCCCTTCAGCTCAGGACTTGAATCATCCCTTTGTCCATCCAGCATCTCCGTGCTGTGCTCCCTGCCCCTCAGTCACTGAGTAGCCCTTTTGGCTACCACATCCACTGTTGAGGTATCACAGTGCTTCTGTTCAAATAACATTTATTTTACTTGATGCCACATTTACGTAACTTTTATTACAGTATGTTGTTATTGTTCTATTTTTTTCAGTTACTGTTAATCTTTTACTGTTCCTGACTTAGAAAATAGACTTTATCAAAACTCTGTATGTATAGGAAAAAAAATAGTATATATAGGTTTCAGGCATCCACTGGGGGTCTTGGAACGTATTCCTCCACAGAAAAGGGGGATTACTGTAAATAGAAACCTCACTTCGCACTTCATTACAGTGGAATGACAAAAAAGCTGATAAAATCTAGAAAGTTAAAAAACATTCTGTGCGTTGCCTGGTATCTTTTTTATATATATATAAATTTTTATTGGGAATATTGGGGAACAGTGGGTTTCTCCAGTGCCCATCAGCTCCAAGTTGTCCTTCAATCTAGTTACGGAGGGTGCAGCTCACTGGCCCATGTGGGAATCAAACCCACGACCCACCTGTTCAGAGCTCACACTCTAACCAACTGAGCCATCTGGCTGCCCCTTTCCTGTTAATCTTTAATATTGATATGACTCATTTAAAATAGGGTAAAGCTAATCTGTTTTGGTTCCTAAGTTAGCATACATTAATATGCATTATTGGATATAAATGTGGCCGAAGAACAAAACTGAAAAACTTCTCTAATCTGATCATTTATATGATCTATGGGCTTCCACTCAGCCATAATCAATGAAAACGAGGAAATTTAGAGGGCCATTGTGGTAGATTGATTATAGGGCTAAGCTTTATAAATGATGTAAGAAAAAAGCCACATTCATGAGTTGGAGATCAAATAAGTAATATAGTAATTGCAGAATTAGTATTAAAACTTGAATCTTTTGGGTTCTTATCTGTACTTGAAGGCCAAAGTCCCAATGTTTTCAGGAGTAAATTGTCCAAATTTGAAGTAATTTGTAACCATACAGTGGGTACCATTTAGATACATGAATAAAAGCGTAGGTTTTCCTTATAAAAATCAATTGTATATTAAATATGTACCATTTAAACTCTAAGTGTTATGATTGTCTTAATTCTAGATTATAATTAGCAAGAACTGGAAAGTATTTTAAAAAGGATCAGTGAATGTTTTCATCTTTTTTGTTTTCTAATAATGTGCTTAAATAAACTTTCAGAGTACGTTCATTTTTTGTTTTATTTCATAATCTCGATGAGTTGAGAACATTCCAGGAAGTCTTGCCTTCATGAATTTTTACATAATTTTTGAAAATGGAGATGCTGTTCTTCTTATGTCTTATCTAAGCGTTTAAACTCAGTCGTGATATCACTCCATAATGATAAAGCATGTTAAACCTCCCATGTATTACACTTGAGGAAAGACTGTGTCTACGTCCTCTTCATTCCAGATCGTTATGTTTTTTTATCCTCTAATAATTGATGCTGGGTTGAAGTTGAAGTTTGAAGTTGAAGTTTTACATTATCTGTAACTTTCTGTACTCGTCCTCGTCAGTGTCAGCTGATCTTAATGAAGTCTTGCCATCGTGCTGGATAACAAAGCTGGAGAATTACTTACACTGTAGTAATTGTGCTAGCTGTGAAGTAGTTTCTGTTACCGTCCTTTTGTTACCATCTCAGATGAGTCTGAGATTTTGGGAAGTTAAATAACTTGCTCTGCAGAGAAGAGTTAACATAGCAGGTCTGAAACTGCTATCCTTAGAAAGGCCTGCTTGCAAGGTTGTCCGTCGGCTGGCATCTGGGAACTTGGCTGTCAGGGTGCTCCCAGGAACTGATAAGGCTGACTCACTGTGCCCAGCCTGTTGGTGCAGACAGTATGGTGTATGTTGAACGCCTGCTTTCCTTCTGAGGGGCTGAAATTTTGGTACACGTGAAGCAGACGGTGCCCATGTGACAGCCCCCAGAAAAACCTTGGTTGCTAAGTCTGATGGGCTTGCCTGGACAGAAACATTGCATGCATGTTGGTGCAGTTTTGTTGCTGGAGGAGGAGTAGGCTCTGCCTGACCTCTCATTGGAAGGAGAGAGCTTCAGGAAGCTGCAGATGGATTCCTCCAGATTCCACCTGTGGCTCTTTTTTTTGTGACCTGCTGAATAGCCTTCCTCTAGCCACGAGTACAATGATATGCTGAGTTCTGTGAGACCCCTGACCTATCTTTAAGACTAAAGTGATTATGCCCTGTTGAGGATGAAGATTTGTGCTTTAACCTCTGTGGAAGAACTTTATTTTTCTTTGCCTGCGTGATTAGAGTCCCACGTACAACGCAGAAGATGATACTTTGTCCTTCAAATACAAATAAGCATACATTTGTTCATTCATCCATCCATTACATGTTCTACAGGCCCATAAGTGCCCGTGTTCCAGGCCCTATGGAGGAAGCTATAAATTGGCTTAATCGGGTAAAGAGAGATAATTTTGTAAATGGTTTAATGGGAGTCTAGGTGCACTTTTCCTTTGGTTGCTTCTATAGGGAGCCTTTCTATTTAGCATTATGAAAAAATTTATATTTTGGTTCCGGGTAAGTCTTTTATTTGAAAATAAGGGAAAATTTGAATTAGAATATAAGACCTGTGTCTGAGAATCTTTGTTTCTTGCTAATACAGAATTCAGGCCAACATTTTTTTCTAAACAATAAAAAGAAATGAAATACTAATACATACTACGCAAAATGAATATTGAAAACATTACGTTAAGTGAAAGAAGCCAGTTACAAAAGTCCATCTATTATATATTTATGTGAAATGGCCAGAATAAGCAAATGTCTAGAGACAGAAAGTAGATGAGTGGTTGTCAGAGACTAGGGATTGCGGAAGGATGGCAGTGACTGTTAATGGACGTGGCATTGGGGAGTGCTGAAAATATTCTAAAATGAGATTGTGGTGATGATCATACAACTTGGTGAATATGCTAAAAACCATTGAATTATACACTTTAAGTGGGTGAACTTATGCTAATGGTATCTCAGTGAGGCTGTTTAAAAAAAGGTAAGCGCATATGTAGTTTTGTTAAATATTGCCAAATTCCCCTCTCAAAGTGTTGTATCGTGTTCCCACTAGCAATGTATAAGCGTGCACAATTTTACCAACAGAATATGATGTCATACATTTTAATTTTCACCAATCTTATGAGAAAATGGAATCTCATTTTTTAAAAATTTGCAATTTCCTTTGAGTGCATTTGAACATCTTTTCGTATGTTTAAGGACCACGTTTATTTATTTTTAAAAATTTTTTTATTGGTGTCAGGTATACAAAGCAATGTAATCGTTAGACATTTAAACCCCTCATGAAGTGATAACCCACCCCCCAAGCTACTACCCCTCTGACATCTTATATAGCTGTTACAATACCATCAGCTCTCTTCCCTATGTTGTACTCCACATCCCGTGACTATGTATACCTATATATTTAGCTATAGTTGACAGTCAATATTATTCTACTTCAGCTTCAGATGTACAGCACATTGGTCAGGCATCTACACAGTCTATGACGTGATCCCCCTGATAAGTCCAGTGTCCATCTGGTAACTTACATGATTTTTACAACATTGCTGATTCTAATCCCCATACGGCATTAACTACCAGTTTGGATTTCTTAATGCCTTCACCTTTTTCACCCTGCCCCTTACCCCATTCTTATCTATCACCCTGATAGATCTAGTACCTGTCTGGCACCATACCTAGTTATTACAATATTGTTGGCTTTATTCCTTATGCTATACCCTGCATCCCCATGACTACTATGTGACACCCAATTTGTACTTCTTAATCCCTTCCCCTTTCACCCGTCCTTAACCCCCTCCCATCTTAAATAACTCCCTTTAAGATTCCTTGTAATAATTGTTTGGTGGTGATGACCTCCTTCAGCTTTTTCTTGTCTGGGAATCACCTTATCTGTCCTTCAATTCTAAATGACAACCTTGCTGGATAGAGCAATCTTGGTTGTATGTCATTGCTTTTCATCACTTGGAATATTTCCTGCTACTCCCTTCTTGCCTGCAAAGTTTCTGTTGAGAAATGAGCTGCCAGTCTCATGAGGGCTCCCTTGTAGGTAACTAACTGCTTTTCTCTTGCTGCTTTTAAAGTTCTCTCTTTGTCTTTAACCTTTGGCATTTTAATTATGATGTGTCTTGGTGTTGGCTTCTTGGGGTTCACCTTGTTTGGGACTCTTCTGTGCTTCCTGGGCTTGCATGTCCATTTCCTTCACCAGATTAGGGAAGTTTTCTGTCATTATTTCTTCAAACAGGTTTTCAATTCCTTGCTCTTTCTCTCCTCCTTCTGGTACCCCTGTAATGCAAATGTTGGTATGCTTGACATTATCCTGGAAGCCCCTTAAACTCACCTCAGTTTTTTGGATTCGACATTATCCTGGAAGCCCCTTAAACTCACCTCAGTTTTTTGGATTCTTTTTTCTTTTTGCTGTTCTGGTTGGGTGTTTCCTGTTACCTTGTCTTCTACATCGCTGGTTGGGTCCTCTGCTTCATCTAATCTGCTGTTGATTCCCTGTAATATATCGTTCGTTTCCATCATTGTATCCTTTATTTCTGACTGGTTCTTTTTCATGGTTTCCATCTCCATTATTATGCTCCCTGTGTCCCTGTTGAAGTTCTCCCTGCCGTCAGTGAGCATTCTTTGAGCCAGTGTTTGGAACTCTGCATCTAATAGATTCCTTATCTCCATTTTGCTTAGTTCTTCTTTTTCTGGAGCTTTGTTCTGTTCTTTTATTTGGGACGTGTTTCTTTGTCTCTCCATTTTGGCTGCCTCCCTGTGTTTGTTTCTATGTATTAGGTAGGGCTCCTATGTCTTCTGGTCTTAGCAGAGTGGCCTTATGTAGTAGGTGTGCTGTGGGGCTCAGTGACGCAGTCTTTCTGGTCTCCTGAGCCACGGGCTCTAGGTGTGTCCCTTGTGTGGGCTGTGTGTGCCCTCCTCTTGTAGTTGAGCTTTGGTTGATAATTGCACATCAGTGGGACTCACCCTTGGGCTCACTGGCCTTGACTACAGTGGAAGCGTTGTTGTTGCAGGGCTGACCCTACAGAGCAGGATCTGCCTCAGCAGGACTCTGGTGCCTGCCCAATCCCGCCCCTTAGGTGTGTCCTACTTGGAGGCGGAGGCTGCTGGGTAATGCTCTGGCTCATTTTGAAGCTGGCCACTGGGGGCGCCAGCGTCAGGACCACCTCAGAGGGGATCCAGTGTAGGTCTCCTTAAGCCACAGCCTGTGCCCCAGGGGCCACTGGGCAGGAGCCACAAAGAAATCTGCTGATGGCTGCCGCCTGTGCTGTGCTTGGAAGCGCCTTGAGAGACTAAGCCATGAAATGTGGCCGGCTGCAGCTAAGGCTTCGCTTAGGGCAGCTCAGTCAGAGGTACAGGACACGCCCAAGCCAGATGCTGCTTGTCTGGGTTCTGTGAGCCTCTGAGAGACCCTAGGAAAGTCTGCAGCTTGAGCCAAGGCAGGCGGTCTGCAGGAAAAAGCCACTGGAAGCGGCCTGGGTGTGCCGGACAGTTGGGCGTGGTGAGTGACCAGCAGAGACTCGGACATGGCGGCCACCTGCGTCTGCCAGCGGGGAAGGCGGAGGCTCAACAAAGAAACAATGGCCTCCGCCAGCTCCCCCGTCAGGGAGAAAGCCGCCTCTCCAGCCCCTGTCCAAGCCAGACAGCTCAGTTCTCCCCCTGTGTCCCTGCCATCTCTCCAGTTGCTCCCCTAGAGCTGGAGCTCAGCGGGTGAGTCCGATGGTGGGTAAGTCCACGCACAGTCCCTTCACGAGGAGCGCCTGGGAGTGCGGCCGCCCTCACTCTCAGTCAGTCACAGTCTCCGCTGGTTTTCACAGCCGGAAATTAGGGGACTTCTCTCCCCCCACTGGAACCCTGGGCTGGGGTGGGGCTGGATCTCTCACCCCTTTAGGGGGTGGGGGGACCCCCCACAGCTGAAATAGCCCTCCCAGTGTTTAATGGTCACACGCGGGTGTGGGACCAGCCCGTTGCACGGCTCTGCCCTTCCTACCAGTCTGGAGGTGGCTTCTTCTGCAGGGCCTTAGTTGAAAGGCTTCAGTTCAACTTGATTTTCGGCGATTCTGAATAATGGTTTTTTTGTAGATTAGTTGTAATTTTGACCTGGTTATGAGAGAAGGTAAGCACAGCGTTTACCTACTGCGCCATCTTTGTTCCCCTCTTAAGGGCCACTTTTATATGTTTTTGTGAATTGTATATTGATCCTGGTTTTCTCTTGGGTTTTTGGTTCTTGATTCCTTTATTTTAAGTGTTCTTTATATATGAATAATATTAGCCATTTGTGATATAGTGTCCTATTTCTAATATCATAGATCAGAGTTTTCCTTGTTTATGTGCTTTGTATAAATAAGATCATACACAGAAACTTTGTGATGAGAATGGTCTGTACTCTAGGCAGCTATGTGTAAGTGAAAAGAAGGACAGGAATGATAGAATGATACAAGGGATGGAAGGGAGGAATTAGAATTCTTTTTTAAAGATTTTTATTAAAATATAGCTAATATATCATACAATATTATATGAGTTTCAGTGATACACCATAGTTGTCCAACATTTATAGACCTAAAGAAGTGATCACCATGATAAGTTCAGCAACCAAATATTGTGATAGCAGCCACGCTATCACAATATTAGTGACTATATTCCCTATGCTGTACATTACATCCCTATTACTTGTATTATACCCGAAAATTTGAGCCTCTTACTTAAGGACAGGTCCTTCACCTTTTCCCCACCTTTTTTAACTTTGCAATTACAGTTGACATTCAATATTATTTTATATTAATTTCAGGTGTACAGCATAGTGTTTAGACATTTGTATAATTTAAGTAGTGATACCCCTGACGAGTCTAGTACCCACCTGGCACTGTACATAGTTGTAGTCATTACCATATTATTGATTGTATTCTCTCTGCTTTGCTTTACATTTCCCTGACTGTTTTGTAACTACCAATTTGTATTTTTTAATCCCTTTACCTTTTTCACCCCGTCCCCCAATGCCCCTCCCATCTGCCACTCTGATAAATCTAGTATCCATCTGACACCATACATAGTTATTACAGTATTATTGACTATATTCCTTATGCTATACCCTACATCCCCATGACTGCTGTGTAACAAGTAATTTGTACTTCTCAATCCCTTCCCCTTTTTCACCCACCCTGGAATATTTCCTGACAACCGTCAAAATGTTTTCTGTATCTATGAGTTTGTTTCTGTTTCATTTGTTTGTTTATTTTGTTTTTTAGATTACACTTGCAAGTGAAATCATATGACGTTTGTCTTTCACTCTCTGACTTGTTATGTTCAACACAATACCCTCTAGGTCCATCCATGGTGTTGCAGATGGCAAGATTTCATTCATTTTTTATGGCTGAGTAGTATTCCATTCTGTATATGTATCACTTCCTCTTTATCCATTCATCCATTGTGGGACACCCAGGCTACCTCCACATCTTGGCTATTGTAAATAATGCTGCAATGAACATATGGATGAGCACGTCCCCTCAAAGTAGCATTTTGGGTTTGTTTGGATAAATACCCAGAAATGAGATTAATAGGTCCTTCTTTGTCTGTTGTTGTAGCCTTTGTTTTAAAGTCTATTGTCTTGCATAAGTATTGCTACTCCACTTTTTTTGGTTTCTATTTTCATGAAATATCTTTTTCCATCTCTTTACCTTCAGTCTCATTGCGTCTTTTGATCTGAAGTGAGTCTTTTGTAGGCAGCATGTGTAAGGGTCTTGTTTTCTTATCCATTCAGTCCTCCTGTCTTTTGATGGGAGCATTTAATCCATTTGCTTTTAAAGTAATTATTGATAGGGATATAGTTATTGCCAGCGCCTTCCTCCTCCTCCTTCTTCTTGACTTAAAAAGGTCCCTCTAACATTCCATGTAATGATGGTTTGGTGGTGATGAACTCTTTCAGCTTTTTCTTGTCTGGGAAGCTCCTTGATAGCTTTGTAGGTAGAGTAATCTTGGTTGTGGGCCCTAGCTTTTCATCACTTTGAATGTTTCCTGCCAATCCCTTCTGGCCTGCAAAGTTTTGCTGAGAAATCAGCTCCCTCGTTGGTAACTAACTGCTTTTCTCTTGCTGCTTTTAAGATTCTTTTCTTGTCTTTAACTTTTGGCATTTTAATCATGATGTCATGTCTTGGTGTGGGCCTCTTAGGGCTCATTTTGTTTGGGACTCTGCACTTCCTGGGCTTGAATATGCATTTCTTCACCAGGTTAGGGAAGTTTACCATCCTTATTTCTTTAAATAGGTTTTCAGTTCCTTGCTCTCTCTCTTCTCCTTCTGGTACCCCCAATGATGCGAATTTTTGGTTCATTCGATGTTGTCCCAGAGGCTTCTTAAGCTGTCCTCTTCTTTTTGCTGTTTCAATTGGAAATTTTCTTCTATGTTACCTTCTAATCGCTGATTTGAGTTCCCGCTTCATCTAATCTGTTGATTCCCTGTAATATATTGTTCGTTTCAGTTATTGTATTCCTTATTTCTGATTGGTTCTTTTTTATGATTTTCTGTCTCCATTTTTATGTTTCCTATCTCTTTGTTGAAGTTCTCCCTGAGATCAGCAAGCATTCTTACAACCAGTGTTTTGAACTCTGTGTCTGGTAGATTGCTTGACTCCATTTTTTATAGTTCTTTTTCTGGAGCTTTGTTCTGTTCCTTTATTTGGGAAATGTTTCTTTGTCTCCCCAGTTTGGCTGCCTCCCTGTGTTTGTTTCTGTGTATTTGGGTAGGGCTCCTATGTCTCCCGGTCTTAGTAGAATGACCTTATGTACCATGTTTCTCTGAAAATAAGACCTAGCCAGCCCATCAGCTCTAATGCTGTTAGGTGCTCAGTTAATATTTGTTGAAGGACTGAAGTGATAGTAAGGACATACCCTAGGGCAGAGGATCTGAGATTATAGAGAAAGGGTCAAGAGTGAGAGAGTATGATGGTGTCGATGGAGAAAGGAGTCACGGATCTCTGATTTTTAGGCAACTTTTTGGATGTTGGGGAAGCTGAGTAAGCTGAGTGCAGTAGGAGAGGTTATACATTCAGGAAGGTAACAGAAAAAAATGAATTTAGTTGGAGACATATTGGACTTTTCCTCCCTCACTTTTCTCCATTCCATTTAATGACTCTTCCTGGTGCTCTGACATATCTTTGGATTCATTCTTGACAGTTCTCTTACCTTTGCACCCCACATCCAATTTGCTAGCAAATCTTCCCATTTTACCTTCAAAATACTTCCCAAACTGACCACTTTTCACTCTCCCTAGAACCTATCATTCTGGTTCTGGTCACTATTGTTTCTCACCTAATTATTATAATGACCTCCCTGCTTCTCTGCCCATGTCTTCTGAGTGTTCTCAACGGAGCATCTGAATGATCCTTATAATAGTTGGGTCATCTTCCTGCATATAAACCCCTCTTCTACCTGGAGTAAAAGTCCGAGTCCTCGCAGAGGGCCTACATGGTCCTTATGTCTCTGTCGTCATCATGTGTTCTTTCTTCCTTTTGCTCACCTCACGCCAGCCATATTTTCTTCCTTGCTGACCTTTGAACTAGTCAGGTGTACTCCTTGTTGCAAATCTTTTTTTTTTTTTTTCCTTGTTGCAAATCTTGAATTTCCTCTTTGACTACTTACTGGCATAGCGGACTCCTACTTTTGGGTCTTTACTCATATGTCATTTTGTTAATGAATCCTTCACTGACTACCCAATTTGAAATTGTAATCCTCTTCCCTGCCAAATATTCTGTCCCTTTGGTTCATTTGTTTCCTTAGCCTTTATCACCATCTACGTGCGTACTGTAGGTATTTTGCTTATTTTCATCTCTCCTCACTGGAATTTAAGATCTATAAGGATAAGTAAGGATTTTTTCTTCATTTATTGCTATATCTCTAGCACCAAAAACTGTGCTAGCATATGGTAGGTGCTCAGTTAATATTTGTTGAAGGACTGAAGTAATTGATGGAGTGCCACCTGCGATATCCTGGAATAGATGCTTATGATTTATTCATACCCTCTTTAATTTCACAAAGAAGTAGAGGTAAGGAAGTGTCTAGTAGACAATCTGGAACCCATAAAATGGTTTAGACTGGAAGAGAGTTGAGTGAAACCATGGCAGCAGCACATGAAATAGCTTAGAGCGAGTGTAGAGTCAGAGGAGGACTAGGGAAGGGGCCCTGGAAGCACCTACATGGAAGAGTTGGCCTGAGAGTAGCACTGTCCTTAGATGTAGCTGAGTGGGAACCCTGCTCTGGGCCTTATGCTTTCAAGGTACTCATTTGGTCTCCCTCCAGCTACACTCCTCCTGGTAAGATGAGGATTTTGGGGGGCGACAAGGGAACTAGTTCATCTGGTACCCATTTCTAGATCAAGTTCTGAGTGTGTGAACCCCAGAATTCTCTGCTCATGTGGCTCTTTGCAGGTCTCTCTTTTGACTCTCCTCTCTTGACTATACCATATGTATGGACTTCTCTAGGCCTGAGGGATGTCACAGGGCAGCTGTTTGCAGGTATTTGGGCAGAATGTGGACATGTGGGCTGGGATGTCCACATGTATGTGAATGAGGCTCCTTGTAGTATGGAGTGGAGTCAAAGTTGGGAAGAGAAAAAGGGATAGGCTGCAGGCCAGAGTGGGGCATGGTTCTCCCATTCCCTCATAAAACCTGAGGGAGCCTGAGAATTCCAAGTCAGAACTTAGCTTCTTAGGTTGTTATAAAAGAGTATATGTATAGGAGGATAGCAGTGTGATCAAACAATATGACGAATGTTTAAATTTAAAAAAAGTTTATTATAGCAAAAGACATGTTGCCATCAGTCCCCCTTAAAGTACTCCCTTTTGCTTCGAACACACTTTATCCTGTTGTTCTTGCCACTTTCTGAAATAGTTCTGAAAGTCCTCTTTTGTGAATGTCTTTAGTTGCGCTGTCGAGGCTGCCCGAGGTCCTGAATCGATTCAAAACATTTACCTTTCATGGTCCTTTTGACTTTGGAGAAGAGCAAGCATTGTCATGATGGAGGATGAAACCATTTGCCCATTTCTCAGGCCGTTTTCTATGCAAATTGTTTCTTAAATGCTCTAATAAGCCCTTGTAATATTCAGGGTTCACTGTAGTGTTCCTGGGTACAAACTCAGCTCGCACAATTCCATTCAGGTCAAAAAGCACAATTATTACCTTGATGACCTCAACAGATCTTGATTGACTTGCTTTTTTCGCACATGGACAACTGGGTGATTTTTATTGAATACTCTGAACCTTGTTCTCAGGATCATAACCATAGATCAAGTTTCATCTCCTGTGATGACATGTCTTAAAAAGCTGGAATCTGAAGCAGCATGATTGCACAACTCCAACAAAATTGACAAATGCTGTTGCTTTTGGTCGAAAGTCAAAACGCATGGAACACATTTTGCACTGATTCGCTTTATGTTCACATCTGTTGTTAAAGTGCTTTGAACGGAACCATAAGAGATGTTCAGATTCTCAGAAATTTTCCTAATAGTCAATCACCTGTTTGATAGCATCAGTTCGCTTTCTCTTTCAACATTCTCTTGGGTTTTTGATGTTGAAGGACTTCCAATCTCTCCTTGACTTCAGTCGATTCACAAACGTGAAATCGTTCGAACCATTTGTAAACCATCTTCCTGGTCACTGCAGCATCACCATAAACTAATTTTAACATTTTGTGTGTTTCTTTAACACTTTTTTGCAGTTTGAAACAAAACTTCATGTTAATGTGTTGTTCATGATTCATGATTTACAGCACACTTTAAAACACAGCTTTTCTCAACTGTAGCTCACATGCAACTGACTGCACCAAACAAGTTGAAACTTGTCACACACTGTTACTAAGGTTTGACACGCCACTTCCCTTATTGAAGACCCCTGCCTTTCCGTTGGATGGCACTCGGCAGCAGCATTCACCGTATTTATTGATTACATGCAATTTAACAGCTTGTTAGCTTGATTTATAACTTGAAAATATTTATACATGAGGTATACGGGCTTCCATTTGTATTTTTGGTCCAAGCCCCTCCAAAATTAGGAAATTGAAAAGGAGTCGCTGGAGAGGGAGAAGATAAATTCAGGGTAGACTTTCAAGGAGGGAATGATCAGCAGTGTCAGTGCTTCAGAGACCTGAAGTCCTGTGAAGACAGAAATGCATCCATTGGATTTGATGACCAGAATTTAGTAAATATTTCAGTTGGTGGTGACGGATTCCAGTTCCATAAGAGGAGGAGTACCTGAGAAATTAGGAAGTGGAGACAGAGTGTAGAGCATTTTCCTGTTAGAACCTTGTCTGAGAAAGGAAGGAACTAGAGCAGTAGCTGGAGGGTTGTGCAGGGGCATGGAGGAGGGCTTTGCCATGTTTAAAGTGAGAGAGTCTGATAAATATTGGGATGTGCAGGAAAGGACCCAATGTTAAATAAGAGAAGGTGAAGGACAAAGAGGGAATAATTGGTGAAGCAAGGCCTACGTCCCAGTGTGTAGGTCAGCGCATTAGCCTTTGAACAGAGGAGGGCTGTTTGAGGAGGCGTGGCGTGTTGGGATGTGTGTGGAGTGCATGCATCTGGAGAGAGAGCAGGAAAGGGACTTAATCGGCGATATCATTAACAGTGTTTTTTTAGTAATTTTGGGGGTTAGTTTTTAAAAAGTTGATTTTATACTCCTGGGGGTCTGGGATTATACTATCAGCTCCTGGAAATACATGCTATAATATGGGGCATAGGCTATGGATGTTGAATCTGCCCTTACTCAGTAATTATTACTGAGTGGTAACTTAATATTTTAAGTTTCATAAAAACTTCTGATTGCTCAATAGCCTAGAGATCCTTTATTATTACATTTATTATATACTGTGTGTCATCAGGCTTTGGAGATGGTTTGTAAGAAGAACGTACATACTGCCTGAATCACACCTATTTTGGGCAAAATATTTTTTAATAGAATTATATTAATACTGTCTTTCCCCCTCCCCCTCCTTCTGCTAGTTCCAAAGAACTGCCGGTTTATATTTTAGCTTTTGCCAAGCTGTGAAAATAGTGAAGGATGCTTAGACTGCTTAACATTCAAATTGTGAGTAAAAGTTATTTCTGCTACTATTATCTGTATGTTTAGAAAACAGAAATTGAAGATAGTCATTACCTTGCATGATAATGGTGACCTTTATGTGTGGGACTGTGGCTTTTTCTTAAACTTTATACTTAAGATACAAATACTTCCATTTTCTGTTAATGAGATCAAAAAGGCGACTAATAGTACTGAATGGTTTTAGGTCGTGAGGTGAAATTTCTGGTTTTTTTCCAAGTATTTTGTTTTTATTGTAGAAGTTTATAGAAATTCTTTATTTATTTCCATATTTGTATGGTGCCAGTATTCAAATTTAATATAGGGCATAAAATTAATGGAATGATTGATTAGAAATGTGTTTTCTTTTTAAATATACTTAATTTTTCTGCATTCTTTAATTTTTATATAAAAAATGCTGTTAGAAATAAATCTCTAATTTCTCTATGAAAAATTTAACATATACAAAATCAAATAAAATGTATCTTTTTTAGGAATAATCTGATGCATAAATCTAGATGATGTACATGTGGATATTTATCTCTGCTGGGGAAAAAAGCTTGAATTATGTTTTCTTGAAACCATTTGCTATATTGTATTTTGAACCAATAGCAAAATAAAATTATTGAGGAAAGAATGATAAAATAATAGTAAAAGCATTCCAAATGTTTCACTACTTTATTTTCAAACTGCATTTGAAAATGTAAGCAACTCAAATTAATCTGTTTTATAGTTCTTGTAGACTGTTCAAAATATGAACACCAAAATGAGATTGCTACCATAGCAAAAGACAATTCTAATTATATTATTCAAATAAATAAACTAAATAAGCCAAAGAAGAATGACATGTTTACAAACCAATAAATCTTTTAATTTGTTAAGTAGGCAAATAGAAGTCTTGGTCCAGCACGTTTTATGTTTTTAATGCATAAGAGATTTAAAAATTTCTACGAAAATATTTCAGGAATAAAAGTACATCTTCATAAAGGAGAAAGTTATAACATTTCACCTCTTAGAATGTAAATATCACAATGACACCTATGTACAGTAAGTAGCTTGGTACGAACTTAATTTCAGTATGTTCATGAACTGGATGCTTAGAAGTAGAATGCTCATTACTGCCCTCTTTTGACACAGGGCTGTATAAAGCCTATTTCCTTTTTCTTAGCTTATAAAAATGTTAAAAATTACATTGCAGAATAGGTTGTGCTTTATATCCTTCCTATATATTTTTAATAACTTTTCAAATTCTTCCTCTTTTTAGGCACTCTCGTTAATCATCTTTAGAAGACTGGATTTCTGGATATCTACACTCCTCTGTTGACTTTTAAGACATGACAATGCAAACCTATAACTCTGGCAATCATCCATGAACCTTTAATTACATTGAATTATAGCATTTCAAGCTTCCTCAGGGAATACGCAATGACTTCAGCAGTGGTTGACAGTGGAGGTTCTATTTTGGAGCTTTCCAGCAATGGAGTAGAAAATCAAGAGGTTAGGCATCCAATGTATTTCATTTCTGTTTTTCTTCCATAGAATTCAATGCATGAACTAGTTTTGAAATTAATAGGAAACAGGTACTTGAGAATAGAAATGTACAGTATATGAAATTGTACATGTCCATGCCGTGTTTCCTCATTATAATTTAGGTAATAGAAGGTTGAGGGAAGGTACTGCCAGACTCACCTGAATTGTTGGAACGTGCATATACTGGAATGAACTGGGAGGAAAAAATTGAAAGAAAAAACACAAGTATTAGTTGAGAGATTTAAATTCCCGATAAAATTTATTGTTTTGGACTATAGAGTGTGTAGGTATACAGTGTACTTAAATACCTAAATTAAATTCATCTTAAATTAGATGTATGTATCTTCTTTAGTTGTCATCTTTGTTTTGTGGTTATTCTGTTACATGTAATTCAGTGTGGGGATCCATCATATTTTAATCTAATACATATACTTAAGAATTTAGGTGATTTATAAATCAGAAAATAAACTCAGGTTTTGATATTTTACACATGTAGAATTTTTTCACTATTAGCATTTCTGGTTATTGTTATTGATAACATTAAAGAATAAGGAATGGGAGTAGAAAAATAACAGTAGCAGAAATATATGGGCTTCCTAGGGCCTGGCTTCTTTTCCTATTGTTTAATAAAGACTATGTATTGGGAATGATCTAAATTAAAATATAATAATGCTGTCACGCTAATGGACAAATACTTGGTTAGAGATGAGGGGGGAAAATGGAGAGTTTACTGTATTAAAAAAATCTGTTCTCTCTATAGGCTGTGAAAGATACTGCTGTTACTGGTACTTAGTACCAGCATAGTGGTGTAGGTACGTGACTAAGAAACAAGTTAGGACAGCAGGCTGTGTGTTCTGGATTCTTTTTCTTGGTTGGTTAATGTTTGTTCAGTCTTCCAAAATAGCTATGGGCAAGTTCAGTGGGAAGGGGATAAAGTGAAGTTACTTCTTTTCTTTTGTTCTCCGTGGATCCGGTAACTCAAATGTTCCTATGATATTTGAACCTAAAACTGGTCAAAGTCCATTAAGAGAAGCCATAGCTACAGAACACACTTTATTCTCATAATCGACATCTACTTTTTCCTTGAAGATTTACTTTCTGTACGATCACTTCCAGGTATGATTCACCAAAGAGAGTAGGGACTCGGGGGACTTCCATCCATCCATCACCCAGACCAATTATTGGTTCTTCTTTAAGTGCTTTCTCTTTGTGCTATAGTGTTATTCTGTTGGTATTTAGTCCTATGAGGGGAGCTGCCAAGAACAATAGGCAGAATAATATATTGATCTTGTGCTGATTGGGTATTGTCAATATGGGAAAAGAGTGCAACAGTTTGTTTCTGGAAGACTCATATTTTCTTCCTTTACATGGAACCCCAGCTGTTCATGACCTGGAGAACTGATTATTATGGAAGAAAGAATGTGATAAATGGAGTCATTTTACCAATGCACTCTGATGAGTGTATTACCAAGACTAATGATTTATGTGGTAGCCTTGTAGGGTGGTTACAAGCATTTTAGGTAGTATGGCACCAGAGTGGGGAAAAATATTTTAGGGAACTTTTTCTTTAACAAATATTAATTGACCACTTACCTTGTATCAAGTACTTTTCTAGGCACTAGGGATAAAGTATTTCAGAATATCTCTGAAGATATAAATCAGGGCTTCAGATGGATGGAGAGGTGGCAGGGGGTATTTTAATTAGGGTGGTCAGGGAAGGCTTCTCTGAAGAGGTGGTATTTTAGTTTAGACCTAAATAAAGTAAGGGATTGGGCAATAGAAACATGTAGGGGAAGAGAATTTCAGGAAAAAAGAAAAGCTGCTAGTTTCTGAAATACCTTCTAATTTTACAAAGGGAATTATGAGGACAGTAGTATTTGAAAGATGTATTTTTGTCTTATAAGCAACTTTTCAGGAAATGTATCTGTAATATATATCTATAATATCTATACTCTGAAATGTAGGGTAGGGGGAGAAAATAACCTGTCAAGATTTTATAATCGTAGCTCCAGAATTGGAAGAAAAAAAACAAATGTTTAAAAAGTGTTGGGTACTGTTGTACACCTGAAACAAAGGTAATATTGTATGTCAACTATCATTGAAAAATAAATTTTAAAAAGGCAGTAGTGGGCAAAAAAAAAAAGTGGTGGACATTTGGAGAGTTATTAATAATTTTCCGGCTTTGTTTTTATAAGTTATTTCTTACTATAAAAGTAATACATTTTATAAAATTAGGATAATGCTGTTTCTGACAAAGATACCAAAAATGTGAACTACAGTCATAGTAATGAGTGTAGATGTAAAAATCATAAATAAAATAGTTGTAAACCCATAAAATGCAATCGTATGTGAAAAAACTGAATTACCAAATAGGATTTAGATACACAAGGGTAATTCAATATTAAGAAAACCATTAATATAATAAATATCCATAGTAGTATAATATATGACATGATATGTTAGTAGGAATAATATACTTAACGAAATGGGATTTTATGAAATTCAGTATCCATTATTGATAAACTCTTAATAATGTGTGTGTGTGTGTGTGTGTATACAGATGTATATGTATTTCCTGAGATTTGGTTACCTGTGTGACAAGATCAAGTTGTCTAACATACATGTATTTGAGTCCTAGAATATGAGGAGAGGAAAACAGAAAAAACAAATAAACAATCCCACAAAGAAATAATGGCCATAAAAATCTCCAAGTTTGATGAAGAATATAAACCCAAAGATCTGAGAGAAGCTTAAACCCCAAGCAGGACAAAGCATAGAGCAAATAGACACTTGAGGCACATCATAATAAAATTGTTGAAAGCCAATTTCAGAAAATCTTAAAAGCATCTAGAGAAAAAGATTTCTACATACAGAAGAACAAAGTTAATGACTACAGACATATTGACCGAAACTATGCAAGTCAGTAGATAATGACTTCTTTAAAATGCTGAAAGACTGAAACTTGTCAACCTACAATTATATATTCAGTAAAAATGTCCTTCAAAATGAAGCCTTTTTTCAGACCGACAAAAGCTGAAAGAATATACGAGGAACCTTGTGTTATAAGAAATATTAAAAGCAGTTCTTTAGACAGAAGGTAAATGAGACTTAGATATACCAAATGGAAACTTACATATACATAAAAGAATGAAAAGCACTGAAGAAATAGCTAATGTGTGAGTAAATATTAAATACTGTTTAAAATCAGTTTTTAGTTTTTAGAAAGATGATTGTTTATAACAAAAATATGAACAATGTGCTGGGGTGTATAATGTGAAGTAAATGTATGACAGTGGTAGAATAAAGGATGGGATGAGGGAATTGGAAGAATACTTGTGTAAGCTTTTTATATTACATGTAAAATAATAATAATTGTAGATCAACTGTGGTAAGTTAAACATAGTCTAGAGTACCACTAAAAACTGAAGCAAAGAAGTATAGATAATAAGCCAGTATTTGAATTAAGATGGGTACTAAAAAATACTCATTTGAAAAGACAGAATAAAAGGAAGGACAAATAAATGAAATAAATAACGAACAAAGATCATTAAAGTCCTGTTTTATTGATAATGTTAATTGTAAATATTCTAAACAGTCCAAATAAAATGCAGATATTGTCAGATTGGGTAAAAAAAAGGCAAACCTATTTTTTCCCTCTTCTTCTGCCTCCCTCCCCCCATACCCCCACTTTGGTTCAAGCCATTGTTTCTCAGTCTAGTTGTGTAGAACAAGTCTCCCTGGCCCCTGCCTATTCTGAGTCTTGCGCTTCCCTGGGCTGCGGCAGTCGGTTGCCGGTTGTCAGTCAGCTGCTCACAGCAGCTCAGGGCAGCTCTTGCTGGCTGCCGGCTGCTTGAGTAGCCCAGCTCCAGGGAGAGCTGTTGTTCACAATCTTAGCTGTGGTGCAGCTCACTGGCCCATATGGGAATCGAACCGGCGACCTTGGCGTTAGGAGCACAGCGCTCCAACCACCTGAGCCACCAGGCCTGCCAGGCAAACCTATTTATGTTTCATATGAGAAATTCATCTTAAGTATTAATGCAGCTTAAAAGTAAAACTACAGAAATAGACATACCATGCAAATTTAATCATAAAAAGGCTGAAGTGGTTTCAGGACAAGATTATTACCAGGGATAAATATAAACATTTCATCAAGAAGACTTAACCCTAAATATGTATGCAATATTAGAGCTTCAAAATACATAAAGCATAAACTGACAGAACTGAAAGGAATAGATAAATCCACAGTACTAATTGGAGATTTCCTCTCGGTAATTGATAGAACAATTAGAAAATCAGTGAGGATATAGAAGACTTGGAAAACATTATCAATCAACATCACCTAATGGACATTTATGGAACACTACCTAGCAGCACCAGAATACACATTCATTTCAAGTGCATGTGGACAATGAACCAAGAAGATCATATGCTAGGCTATATGTCTCATAATTTTTAAAGGATTGAAACCATACAGAAAAGGTTGTCTGACTAAAGCAGAATTATATTAGACATTAGCCCAAAAAAGATGCTTGCTAATATCTCCAAATACATGGATAATAAATAGCTCACTTTGATAAAACCCATGGATGATAGAAATGCAAATTTAAAATGCAAATTGAACCCACAAGGAGATACTACTGCATACTTACACAGAGTGGTGAGAAATACAAAGAGTAGTACCATGTGTTGGAAAGGATGTAGAGCAATTGGAATTCTTGTACATTTCTAGTGGGAATGTAAAATAACCACTTTGGAAAATAATTTGACAGTTTTTAAAAAGTTAAATGTACACTTACCATATGATCTGGTAATTTGACTCATAGGTAATTATGGAATGGAATGGAAAGGATGGGAGGGGAAGAGCAGGATGTTAATAGGGGCATTGCAGCCATATGGACATAGGTGAATGGATTAACAATTGGTATCCTATCTATACAACGGAATTCTTAACAATAAAGAGAAATTAATTGCTGATACATGCAACAGCATGTATACATCTCAACATTATGTTTATTTAAAGAACTCAGACCCAAAAGAGCACAAACTGCTGATTCCTTATATATGAAATTTTAGAAAAGGCAATGAATAGGGCTAGAAATTAGATTGGTGGTTGCCTAGGCCCCTGTAGGTGGGGTGGGAGGAGTAGGTGGTGCTGACGAGGGTTTGACTGATTTAGCGGGTGCAAGTGAGCCTTCTGGTGTGATGGAAATGTTCTAGTTCTTGATTGTGATGGTGGTTGTAGGGATGTCTACATTTGTGAAAATACCAGGGAAAGTCAATTAAAAACTAATTATTTGTTGAGATAGATTCTTCCACAGTTTTGTGTTATGCAAATGGTATTTCTTGTAAAAGTTTTCAAATTACCCCTATAGGCTTTAAGGATTTGTTCGTTTGTTTGTTTGTTGTTGTTGTTCCATTTGTTATTTTTAAATGAAAAAATTGGAAGTATTTTGATTTTTCTTAGTTATACAGGATTATTGTAAAACACAGTAAACTCAGACATACTGAGAAAATGAAAATCCCTCTTTGATCATATCTCTCTAACAAGGTTAGTGATAGTTTGAGATGTATATTTCCAGACTTTTTAACGCATATGTAAGATAAATATATAAATAGAATTATACAGTAGAACTGTCCTGTTACCCCCGCTTATTTGTATCATGGATATTTTTCCATGAAGTATATCGATATCTGCCTTAACCTTTTAATTGATGTTGAATAGTCCATCATTGTGTAGATATGGTGAAGGTTTAATCCATTACTGATGGGTGTATGCTTTCTTTTTCCTTCTTTTTTTGCATCATGACCATCGCGGTTAGAGGACTTGTCTTAAAATTATGTTTGCATAGCAAGCACACTGCATTTATTTTAGTGACATATTTATTTGGAGTGGTTCCTGTGGTAAACTGTTGAGGGGAAATTAGTTCCCCAGAGCCTGACACACTGTGTGTTTCATTTTTGATAAGGCTTTGAAGGTGGCCTTACTCTACCACAAAAGAAGGAATGTGAAACATTCTTTTATATATTTATATAAATATATATAATTTATATATTTATATATATATATATATATAATTTATATGTTTTTAATACACTCCTGAATTTCATGTCTTTCAATGTATTTGTAACAGTGATGAAAGGGTTACAATATACTGCCTTCAGCCATTATATGGTATTAAGTTTGGAAACTTGTGATATACTTGGAGAGCAATGACTTGAGTGCATTTACAAAAGCACTGTGTAGGTGAACACTGCAGTGTTGCACGAGTCCTGCCTCTTTAAGATTCTCTCCCCTTGAATGAAGTTTTTGAGATCACTGTTAGTGTTTATAGTCGGGTTGCCAGAGAAAATATAGGCTGTTCTGTTAAATTTGAATTTCAGATAAACAACAAATAACTCTGTAAGTATGTCCCAAATATTGCATAGGACAGTCTTTTTTTTTCTTTTTTCTTATTTTAAAATTTCCAGGCCGGTTTTATTAAGCTTATGCTCAAGTACAAGGGAGACAGCACAGAGGAAAGGAAGGTCCTCGGAACTGGCTCGGGGCTGGGCTCTGTTCTGGCTGCTTTCATAAGCTGGGAACAAAGCAGGACCGCGGAAATGGCAGGCTTTATGAAAACGCCGGCTTTTTGAAAGTCGCGGGCTTTCTTTACCATTAAGTTGCCTAGTAACCATGTTCAAGCCTGCGCGTGGGACGTTTTTTGTACTTATTATTCATTATCTGAAATTCAAATTTAACTGGATATTTTGTGTTTTTATTTGCTAAGTCGAACAACCTTAGATTATGGGGAACTAAGTAGGTTGTGCCAAGGCCTACTGAATCTTGATTTCATTCAAATTATTATGTAATTTGGTGACTTGAGCAAGATTATCGTGATCCTAAGTAAAATAATTTAGTGGATGTATAAGTTTTTGCTATTCTTATAAAACAGACTCCTGATTCTTTCCATTTCTATCCTTATTCCCTAGTAAAAATAGCTAACTCCTCTGTACAGTACAAAGCAACAATTATCTGCAGTCTGTATGCAGTGGCCTGTGGTCCCCCTCTCATTTGGTAGAGAAAAAGCTTGTGACGTTACTTGGCATTGTAGATTAGCAAATGTTGAAACTATGAAAACCTGTTAATGTTAAAATGTTTTGAGCTTTATCATTCTTTGAAGCAAGCTACAAATACTTAAATGCCACTTCAGTTTATACGAAATGTATGTTGTTGGGGAGGATATAAAAGTTGATTCTTGATCTCAAACATCTTACTGTCTCGTCCAGGAGTTGGATATGTAAACATAATTATAATACAGGATAATGAACAGTGGTAATATTTGGCAAACAACGTGTTCTAGAAGTACTTAGATGGACAAACTAATTCAGGTTGGGGGCTTACAGAAGACGCCCTAAACTGGGCCCTGAGTGGATGAAAAGGATTTGGGCAGATATGGAAGGTAGTTTCAGGCTGTAAAGTAACATAAACAAAAGTCATTGAAGCTTTTACCTTTGGAAATTAGGGGCAAAGCAAGTAGGCGAACAGCTCTGTGAAGTAATATAGGAAATAAGGTTGTAAACTGGTGTATTTGTTTCTTTGGGCTGCTGTAACGAAGCACCATAAACTGAGTGGCTGAAACAGAAGATATTTGTTCTCTCACAGTTCTGGAGGCTGGAAGCCCGCAATCAAGGTGTTGGCTCTGAGGGATTATCTCTTTCGTGTGTCTCTCCTAGCTTTTGGTAGCTTCAGGTGTTCCTTGACTTGACGATGGCGGCTTCCCTCTGTCTCTCTGTGTCCAAATTTGTCCTTTTTATAAGGACACGGTCATATTGGATTAGGGCTTATCCTAATGATCTCATCTTAACTGGATTATTTGCAAAGACCCTACTGGTAGTGGGAGTTAGGATTTCAGCATCTTTTGAGGGACACAATTCAATCAACCCTTAACAGGTGGGTTGAGGATTACATTTCAAAGAGTGTTACAAACCATTGTTTAGTATGTTAAACTTTCCTTTTAGACAAATAGGGAGTCGTGCAAGGGTTTTGTACAAAGAATACAAACAATTCTGATTGTAATGTGAAAAGAGGCCCTCCATAGTTGAGGGCAAGTAGTATTACTATTGTTACAATGCAATAATAGCTTCCACTAATTGAGTATTTACTATGTGCTAGACACTGTGCTAAGTACTTTGTGCATATTTAATTTTCAAGGGACTTTGTGAAGTATGAATATTATAATCTTTCTTAAATATGAAGAAACTGAAGTTTAGAGAATACAGGGTGGTGGAATAGGAGAGATGTTGATCATTTGTTCCAGTTGCACATGTGAAGTTTGAAGTATTGACTGAATATTCCTGTAGTGATGTTTAAAGTGGGTACTTTAAAATTTGGGTCTGGAGTTCAGGAGATGGGTCAAAGTGGAAGACAAATATTTGGTAATCATCAGCAGAGAGGCGCTATTCGAAATGATAAGCATGGGTCGGCTTGCCTGAGATAGCAGTATAGGGTAAAAGAAAGGAGATGCCGAGGACGGAACTTTAGTGGACTGCATTTGAGTCACTGGAGATGGAAGAAGAGTCAGGGGAGATGCTTGAAAGTAGAGTGGTAGAAAGAGAACAAAATTGATGGGAGAAATAATTTTTAAAATGAGGCGATGGTCAGTGTGTAGTCTGCAGAATGGCAAACAAGGATGAAAACAAATAGAATTTGGTCTTTATTGACATATTGAGAGAAGAATTTCAGTGAGGTGGTGGAATCCAGATTACAAGATATATGTAGATAATGAGTCAAGGAGTTACTGTCTTTTTGAGAAGTGTATGCAGGTATAAGGAGCAAAGATCTGGAGTTCAACTGAAAGAAAGAAGAGACAATTTTTTAAAAATAAAGATTTTTGTTTTTTTATGATTAAAGGGAAGGGACCATTGAAATATCAAAACAAAACCCAACTAAGATATAAGAGAGAGAAGAGTGGGTCCAGAATCCTAATTGGTGGGGAAAATATAGGCTGTTCTGTTAAATTTGAATTTCAGATAAACAACAAATAATTCTAGATGGAGGAATTGGCCTTTTACAGAATTCTAGTCCTCAAGTATTTCGTCGTTTAGAAAGTTCGATTTTAGAAAGTTTGATTTATTTCCTGCTGGTAGGATGAGAGGATGGGTGGTTCAGAATATAAAATAATCTCAGATTAATGTTACTATTGAATATAGATTTAATTAGATTTCAGAGGAATGAAAGAAGTTTTAAGTCCTTTGGATTATATATAAATAAAATATTTGCTACTTGGGTTAATACTATTTCAGATGCAACTGTGTTTCCCCGAAAATAAGACCTAGCTGGACAACCAGGTCTAATGCATCTTTTTTTTTTTTTAAACAGGACTTTATTGGGGAACAGTGTGTACTTCCAGGCCTTTTTTCCAAGTCAAGTTGTTGTCCTTTCAGTCTTAGTTGTGGAGGGCGCAGCTCAGCTCCAGGTCCAGTTGCCGTTGCTAGTTGCAGGGGGCGGAGCCCACCATCCCTTGCAGGAGTCAAGGAATCGAACTGGCAACCTTGTGGTTGAGAGCCCACTGGCCCATGTGGGAATCGAACCGGCAGCCTTCGGAGTTAGGAGCACGGAGCTCTATCCGTCTGAGCCACCGGGCTGGCCCTCTAATGCATCTTTTGGAGCAAAAATTAATATAAGGCCTGGTCTTATACCCATTATTATATTATGTTATGTTATATTATTATATTATAAAGACCCGGTCTTATATTAAAATAAGACCGGGTCTTATATCAATTTTTGCTCCAAAAGACACAATAGAGCGGATTGTCTGGCCAGGTCTTACTTTCAGGGAAACACAGTACTTGTGATACTGCTTTCCGAGTTTCTAACGAGTCTGCCTACCTATGCTTCTGATTAACAGCTGTTTCGTAGCTGGTGGTGCTGCCTGTGCGTTGAGCAAGGGGCATGGCGATTCAACTTTTATTATACAATTCGTGAGAATGAATTTTTTTAACAGTAAAAAGTTAGACTCACATTTTTTGCCTTTATACAGTGTAGGGAATTCAGTGTTAATATTCAGCATGTACTTTTTAAAAAAAGCTTTGCTTTATCTTTGTTTTTTCATTTAAAATTATTTTGTGAAATGTTTGATACAAAGTGAAGAGTGTATAAAATATATTTCAGTTTAAGAATAACAAAAACAACACATATTATCCATCAGTCAGGTTAAAAAAATAGAAATTAGTAGTATTTTAGAATGCTACATGTGCCCGTTTCTCTTATCCCCATCCTCCTCCCCAGAGGTGCCATTATCCTGGTTCTGTGTTGTCATTCCTTTTCTTTATAGTGTTAGTTATTATTGTCTGTGTATATATTCCTAAACAACACATTGTTTACTTTGAAAAAATGAATAGTGACCAAGCTAACTGAGTTAGGAAAGGGCAGCATTACCATAGTTAGATGAAGCTTCCAGGAAAAGGGCTGACTAGTTTGGCATCAGGTTCATTGGGTTTCAAGAGCTGCCATTCAGGCAGTCGGTAAGCAGTGTCACGAGTTAGTTCTTGGAAGCATGGGGCCATCTTGGTCAGGCATCTGGCATGTTCGTTCTGCAGATTTATGGTCACATGGAAAGAGTGCTGCTTTTTTTTTTTGGGGGGGGGGTTTGCTCTTTGTGGTCTTCTTCTGGCACTTAGGAGTGGAGCAAAGCAGAACACACCCAGGAGGTGAAATGAGTGTTCTCAGCTGATCCAGAGCAAGGCAATGTGAGGGGAAGAGGTTCATCAAGACAAGTCAGATATGAGTGAAAATCTAGAATAGGCTTATGTGGGCGTTCTGTCCTTTGGAACAGTGTCAGCGGTTGTCTTGATGTCGACAGTTTATCATGCTGTCCCAGAGTCTCACTGCTATAGTCTGGACTGGCTGCCCTGTAAATCCAGTGCACAGTTGTTGGCATCCTGGAAGCTCTTCATAGTCCTCCTGAAAATTACTGTTACCTCTCTCTCATATTGCTCTCCTATATTCTGTATCTTAAGTTGACTTTGTTTTAAATTAAAAATTGGCTCTTTTTTTGATGGAAAATATTCTCCAGTTGTTTCTTGAGAAAGGATGCATGGAGGGTAAATGTTTTGAGATCTTTTCATGTCTGAGAAAACCTTTATTCTACTTTCATAGGATGGTTTGACTGGGTGGAAAATTCTAGGTTGGAAGTAATTTTCCTTTGTAATTTTGAAGAAATGGCTCTATTGTTAACATCTTTCCAGTTTGATGGTTGAGAAGACTGAATTGCACCTAATTCTTTGCATATGACCTGTATTTTCTTTCTAGAAGCTTCTCTTTTGTCCCCAGTATTGTGATATTTCACAATAGTGTGCCTCAGTGTAGGTCTCCTGTAATGTTTTTATACTAAACATTTGGTAGGTCCTTTCAAATTAGTACCTTATGTCTTTCAGCTCTAGAAAAATGTCTGGAATACTTTGATTTCTTTGCAACCTTCCCACCACCCACTCCCCGTTTTCTTTTTCTGGAGCTCCTGTTATTCAGATATTAGACCTCCTGAACCGGTCCTCTAATGTGCTCTTTTCTCTCCTATTTTCCATTGCCTTATCTTTTTTCTCTGGTTCCTGGAAGACTGCCTCAATTTTATCTTCCAAGCCTCTGTTTTTCCATCTTTGTTATTGTATTTTTAATTTTTAAGAAGTTTTTATTTTTTAATGTTATTAAATTGTATTCTTTTCTTGTTTTAAGGTTATAATATCTTCTCTTATTTCTGAGGAATATGAATATATATAATATATATGAGTATGAATATATATTATATATATATTATACACACACGCACACACATAAATATGTATGTATATGTTCTGTGTTAAGGGCTTTTCCTTGGTTGTCTGCTCATAATTAAAAGTGGAGGACTAAAAGGCTGATTGGAAACGGGATTTGGTCCAGTACTGATACTACGTAGCAAATGTGCCTAATATATCTCAAAGATGCTCTTGTTTCTCCTTCTAGAAAAGTAACTCTTCAGTCTTCTTAGTGAGGTGGGGAGGGATGGTTGCGTAGTATCATGGCAGAGGAAGCAGGTCTAGGAATCAAAATGCTTTTCAAACAACTTTAAGAGAATCTTCCTTGTTTTACCCTTCCCTCTTTCTCTATCACCTGCTACTCCTACATTTCCGAAAGTAATTGGTACTGCCTTCTGTGCATTCTCCAGTGTAAAATAAATTGTTTCTCAGCTTTGTTTTTGCTGCCAGGCTATGATTTGGCTTTCCTAGGTCTTCTAAACCACTTAATATTCACCCATTCACTTTCAGTCTTCCAAGATTTTGTTGCTCTTATCTCTTCTCCTTATGTGTTTATGTCTCAAAGTCTCTTACTGTGTTTTAGTGGGCTTTCATGAGAGAGTGAAACTATATGCATGTTTTCAATTTGCCATCTTAATCTAAAGCCCTGATTATTTAAAATGTTTAATCTATGTCTCACCTCTTGAGACTTGAAAAGATTAATGTTAGCCTTTTTCATCTCTTGTTTTATTTTTACGTTCATATTTATCATATGCGAAGCTCATTGTGTGGATTCCTTGAGACTCTGTGAACTCAAGGATTTATAACTGAATCCAGAATTTGTGAATAAAAAGGTTGATTGTTTTTTAAATTTTGCTCTTGTAGGAAAGTGAAAAGGTTTCTGAATACCCAGCAGTGATTGTGGAGCCAGTTCCAAGTGCCAGATTAGAGCAGGGCTATGCAGCCCAGGTTCTGGTTTATGATGATGAGACTTATATGATGCAAGATGTGGCAGAAGAACAAGAAGTTGAGACCGAGAATGTGGAAACAGGTAGACATTTCATAAAATGCTTATTATTTATAACGTTCTCATTTTGTAAGTAAGTGTCAACATTACTATTGCCAGATACATAATATATCAAAGAACCTCTTTGTAATGCTATATAGTATAGATTGGAAACTAGTGGAAATCTCTTGTAAGGGAATTTATAGAGATATAAGAAGTTCTACATTATAATTTTTTGAGGTATAACAGAATCTCATACCATGCACCCTAAGGACAAAATTACACGCCCACAATAATAAAATTATTTTTATTGTTTTTACCCCGGGAGTGCGAATAACAACTATTTGTTATTTACTTACAAAGTCAATAGGCTAGTATATGAGGATAACTTTTTTAATTTAAAAAATAAATATAGTATTCTTATTCTATAACAGATTAAGAGTTTCTTTGAATCAATATTTGTGGGACAGTATAATTCATTTTTCTTAGGTCAGAAGCATCTTTGTAGTAGCCTATCAGATTCCTTTTTGTCATCTCAGAAATTATGGTATTTCAGTTTGTGGCGAGATAACTGTGTGTTTAATTGGGTGTTAGTATGTATAATTCTTGGAGAAACCTTTTAATTTTTGCTATTGACCCTTAAGAAAATTTACCTGTAGGATTGTAGTGGCTATTTTATAATAAACATTAAAATTTATCTTTAGCTATTATTAATAGGGGAACAGAATCCTTATATTTGGTTTACAATCCTAATAAAAATGTTTAAGTATTTAGATAAATTTCTATAAATGCAGCAAAGTCTCATGATTAAAAAATTTGAGTATTTGATGTATTCTGCTTGTTGAGGCCCAGTAGCACTCCCTAGGACGAGCTTAAAGCTGTTCTTCCTCCAGCTCTATTTTTTGTTGCGTGGAGGGGTTGGAAGTTACCTTGCTCTTCAGAGCAGTGGTTTCACCAGTTTCAGCAAATCCCATGTGATTGGTAATCAATTCATTTTATTGAAACAGGTTGCTAAACACTTCATAAAGGCTTCAAGACTAGAGTCTGGTGTGGTACCTGATTTATAATAGATAATACAAAGGGCAGGAAGATACATGTGTTTTTCTGATAGTTTGGAGAGTTTTTCAGTCAGAACCTGGAAGTCTAGTGGCAGAGATGAATTTTCTTCTTGAGGAAAAGCATAGGAAGAACAGCTAAAAGTATTATGTGTGATGATATTTTGAAGTAGCTATTGTAGCTGATTTTATTATAGGAGCATAACTAAACAGAAAACTAATAGCTCAAGAAAAAAGTATGATAGCTAAAGTTGAATGTAAAAAAATAGAATGTGTGAGAAATGAAAACTACAGTGCCAAGTTTGCATCAGTAGAAAACTATGGCATTTATCACATTAAAATATCAGAGCAGGTCAGCCAGATCTTATTGATTGTACAAGTGATGGTCAGTGCTTCATTAATTTAAATTTCTCAGGTAAAAACAATTCCAAGTAGGAATGAAATATAAGCCATTTAAAGAATTTAATTTGCTTGGTCTTGAACTCTAAGGGTAATGCTCTTATTTCAGGACAGAGATATGAGTGATTGTGATATTGAAAAAGAGGATATGCAAAATCTGGGTAAAAGAACAGCTGCTTTTGTGATATTTTAAAAGTACTTTTTGAACACTTGATAATATTTTTTAGATTTATTTTTCTTCAACACAAAAAGCAAATGTTAATAAGTAATGCACATTATTCTAAAATAGTCTAAATGTTCCTGAAAAGTTCATCTTACATTTTTAATTCCATACTGGCTTACGGATTTTTAATGAAATCTATGCTTACTTCTAAAAATAAAGAATAGTATAGAATTCTTGTCTGTCTTTACAGGACAACACTGTAACAACTTAGAATTTTTCAGATACAACTCTTTTAAAGGCAATATTAAATTCATAGTGAAAACTGCTGGCTTATTAAACATGTATAATCACAGCAGTTTAAAACACTCGCATTTAGTCATCATAAGGCATGTAGATCATAGAGTATAATATACGAAGTTACGTTAAAATACTGTCGCTCATGGGTTTTTAATGTAACATTATAAGGATTATTAATATGTATGGATTAATTTAGAATAGCTAATCTGAGCTTAATTTTGTTTTTATTTAAAGAATCAAATGCATTTTTAGACCCGTTAAAATCTGAATAAATTTTCATTCCTCTGACATTGAAAACATGACAAATGAATAAAGGTTGTTGTGACTCATCCTAACGTATGTTCCCTGTTAGGCAGTAGATTAAGGTCAAGCTCGTTTCTGTGGGATACAGTTTTAACTTAAGTTCCAGACATGTGTGAATTTTGGAGAAGAAGCTGACTAGGAAAAAAAGGGAAGGAATATTGACAAGATGGCTACAGCAGTTTTTATTTGGTGGATTGGTGGAAATGAGATTCATACAGATTAAGATTTCTTTTTGTACATCTAGGAAACACTTTCTGCAATGCTCCTACATTATAACTTAGATTATATTAGTCTAAAAATGTTCATAATATTTATTGACCTGTATGTCAGTTGTCGGCATGTTTGCATTGAAAATTTTCTTTTATTCTTGTATCCCCATATGTATATATCCATGCCAGAAACAATGTTCGTGTCAACCAGGCAGGAGTACTGAAATCTTCTAATGATGTATACTTAGCCATCTTCATTATTTTGTGAATAAAGTGATTTCTCATTTTGTTAGGTACAATTATAGGCTATTTTGCTTCACCTTTTTATATTCTGAAAGTATGCATTTCCCTCACAGACCTTATATGCAATAGTAATCCTCTCTTAAATTTTATAAGAAAAACAAAATATATTTTGAAACTTTAAAAATAAGCATATTCATCTAAGCCTATAAACTGCTTTTTGATGATAACTGAGGACTAATAATCATGAGAAGCCTTTGAGGAGTAGTGATGCAGTGTGGGCGGAGAGCGGTGGTGACCGTGGCGGGCCGCTGCGGACTCCGCCAGCTCTGGGGGCTGCTCTGGAGGGTAAGCTGCGCGTAGAGCGGAGTCTCCTGCATTCCCTACTAAGATTTGAAAAGCAGTCTTTATGTATACTGAAAAAGAAATTTATATATATGTATATATTCATAGTAAATTTTAAAAGGTTACAACAGATTACCATTTAAAAAGTAGCAAGTTTATGCCACTGTAATTAATAGTAGATAAGTCTTAATAGAAATCTTTTAAGACATGTCTGAGAAGATTGAGCTTTTAGGATCTGTTACTTCATCTTACACCTTAACTTACTATATTTATCCTCTTAACCTTCCATTTAACTTTACGGGAATATATCAATAAATACTTTACATTTGTTATGTGCAAGGGCACTGTTTGCAACATGTTTCTTTCCCACAGGGAGTTAATAATTTAGTTAAATTAGAACACACACATACTATAATCAAAATGTAAAGCAGTATAGAATCAATTGAGTGCAATTTACAAATTCGAAGAAATTTTCAGAAGAGGACAGTTCAATTTACTGTAATAGGGAATGTTTTAGAGAAAGGACAGGAGGACAGATGGGCAGCTAGGAGGCAGGTGGAAGGCACTTGAGACAAAGGGAAATGTCATTAATAAATGGGTGGAATATTGAAATTCAAGGTATGTTTAAAAGATATTGAGTAAATAAGACATTGACAGGAGGTTCCATTAAGAGTTGTGACTAGATTGTGATATGAACCCAAGAGGCAGAAGTTAGGCATATAAGGTGCAGAAAGATTTGGAAGGTTTTGAGTAGAAAGTACTATGTATTGAGTATCTCAGTAGACAGAATGAATTGTAGGGTAAAAGATGAGGCAGGAAGACTAACTCTTGTCGTAGGAAACAAGGGATGACTTGAAAAATAGTCAAACAAGGTAGAAACGATAGGAACAGGGGAACAGAGGAGCTCATATAAGCCATACTGCTAGGTGAGGTCTAATGACATGACAGATTGGAGGAGAGTCATAGATAAGACATTATTCAGGGTTTTGACACTATGTGAGGGCAATAGGATCATCTAGGGAATTGAGGAAGGCAGTTTTGGGAAGCAGATATGTTTGGTAATAGGCGTGTTGATGTTGAGATTGAAGCAGAGCATGTAAGGGGAAGTATTTAGGTATTTAAAGATGCACAAATGTATAGTCAGGGTCCCATCACAAAGGAGATGGCATACTCAAATTAGGATATTTTAAGGAACGTTTTAATAAATGACTAGTTACAAATATGTAGGCAAACTTAGGGTAAACATAAGAGATGGGGGGTGCTTGAGAGCCGAAGTAACAGAGCTGTTTCTGTCCTTTGGCTCTTGGGCTAAAGGGAGGGAAGGGTTACCAGAGAGTCTTGGAGAGAGGGTCACCTTGGGAGAATCCTGGGACCTTTGGTTAAAGGACACAGCTGGCTTGAAGGCGATGCCATAGAGACGGAGCCAGGGAATAAGTACTCTGATTTTATTTGTCCTTCCTTCCTCTAATCCCTTGCAATGCACTCCATTGACCAAACCCAACTTGAAACCTAGGACAATAGATCTGGAGGGGAAAACAGAACATACGTATCTGGTACAACTGAAGCTTAATAAAGAAAGGTCAAGGAGAGACTGATTTGGGGATCATGCTTATTGAAGCCATGGAAATAAAGGAAATCTCCAAGGGGAAAGGTATTTGAGAAATTTCCTCTAAGAGGAAGATATTAAATTCTGTATTTGTCTCTCTGTGATCAGGAACAAAGGGCACAGAATTAAGGGATTAACTTTAGGGAATGTTTACATTTCGAGGAACCTGAAGAAGCCAAAGAGTAGTCAGATATGATAGAAATTTCTGGGTGACTATTCCTGAGCTTTTTTTTGTTTGTTTTTTATTTAGTTTTTTTTTTTTTAAAATTAGTTTCATGTGTACAAAACATCGTAATAATTAGACATTTAAACCCCTCATAAAGTGATAACCCACCCCCCAAGCTACTACTCCTCTGACATCTTGTATAGCTGTTAAAATATCATTGACTATCTTCCCTATGTTGTACTCCACATCCCGTGACTATGTATACCTATATATTAGTTATAGTTGACATATTCAGTATTATTCTACTTCAGCTTCAGATGTACAGCACATTGGTCAGGCATCTACACAGTCGATGAAGTGATCCCCCTGATAAGTCCAGTGCCCATCTGGCACCCCACATGATCTTCACAACATTGTTGATTATATTCCTCATACTGTATTAACTATCAATTTGTATTTCTTTTTTTTTATTTTAAATTTATTTTTAATTTATTGGGGTGACAATTGTTAGTAAAATTACATAGATTTCAGGTGTGCAATTCTGTATCACATCATCCATAAATCACATTGTGTGTTCACCACCCAGAGTCAGCTCCCCTTCCATCACCATACATTTGATCCCCCTCACCCTCATCCCCCACCCCCCAACCCCTTTACCTTCTGGTAACCACCAAATTACGTTCCCCAGATTAATTTTCAAGCCCGTGGCCATCCTATGGTCACCGATTGCCCTCCAATCCCCTCACCCTCCCCCCCACCCCCCACCCCTCCCGCCTATCTAGCAACCCTCAGTTTTTCCTCATTGTCTCCCAAACTGTTTCTGATTAGTTCATTCACTTATTCAATTTGTATTTCTTAATGCCTTCACCTTTTCACCCTGCCGCTTACCCCATTTCCATCTATCATCCTGATAGATCTAGTACCAATATTTATTGACTATATTCCTTATTCTATACCCTGCATCCCCCTGACTACTGTGTGACACCCAATTTGTACTTCTTAATCCTTTCCCCTTTCACCCATCCTTAACCGCCTCCCATCTTAAATAACTCCCTTTAAGATTCCTTGTAATAATTGTTTGGTGGTGATGACCTCCTTCAGCTTTTTCTTGTTTGGGAAGTTCCTGTCCTTCAATTCTAAATGATAACTTTGCTGAATAGAGTAATCTTGGTTGTATGTCGTTGCTTTTCATCACTTGGAATATTTCCTGCTACTCCCTTCTTGCCTGCAAAGTTTCTGTTGAGAAATGAGCTGCCAGTCTCATGAGGGCTCCCTTGTAGGTAACTAACTGCTTTTCTCTTGCTGCTTTTAAGGTTCTCTCTTTGTCTTTAACCTTTGGCATTTTAATTATGATGTGTCTTGGTGTTGGCTTCTTGGGGTTCACCTTGTTTGGGACTCTCTGTGCTTCCTGGGCTTGCATGTCCATTTCCTTCACCAGGTTAGGGAAGTTTTCTGTCATTATTTCTTCAAACAGGTTTTCAATTCCTTGTTCTCTCTCTCTTCTCCCTCTAGTACCCCTGTAATACAAATGTTGGTACACTTCATTTGTTGGTCCCAGAGGCCCCTTAAACTCACCTCAGTTTTTTGGATTCTTTTTCCTTTTTGCTGTTCTGGTTGGGTGTTTCCTGTTACCTTGTCTTCTACATCGCTGGTTGGGTCCTCTGCTTCATCTAATCTGCTGTTGATTCCCTGTAATATATCGTTCGTTTCCATCATTGTATCCTTTATTTCTGAGTGGTTCTTTTTCATGGTTTCCATCTCCATTATTATGCTCCCTGTGTCCCTGTTGAAGTTCTCCCTGACGTCAGTGAGCATTCTTTGAGCCAGTGTTTGGAACTCTGCATCTAATAGATTCCTTATCTCCATTTTGCTTAGTTCTTCTTTTTCTGGAGCTTTGTTCTGTTCTTTTATTTGGGACGTGTTTCTTTGTCTCTCCATTTTGGCTGCCTCCCTGTGTTTGTTTCTATGTATTAGGAAGGGCTCCTATGTCTTCTGGTCTTAGCAGAGTGGCCTTATGTAGTAGGTGTGCTGTGGGGCTCAGTGACGCAGTCTTTCTGGTCTCCTGAGCCACGGGCTCTAGGTGTGTCCCTTGTGTGGGCTGTGTGGGCCCTCCTCTTGTAGTTGAGCTTTGGTTGATAATTGCACATCAGTGGGACTCACCCTTGGGCTCACTGGTTGTGAGGACCGGCCTTGACTACAGTGTAAGCGTTGTTGTTGCAGGGCTGACCCTACAGAGCAGGATCTGCCTCAGCAGGACTCTGGTGCCTGCCCAATCCCGCCCCTTAGGTGTGTCCTACTTGGAGGCGGAGGCTGCTGGGTAATGCTCTGGCTCATTTTGAAGCTGGCCACTGGGGGCGCCAGCGTCAGGACCACCTTGGAGGGGATCCAGTGTAGGTCTCCTTAAGCCACAGCCTGTACAGTTGGGCGTGGTGAGTGACCAGCAGAGACTCGGACATGGCGGCCACCTGCGTCTGCCAGCGGGGAAGGCGGAGGCTCAACAAAGAAACAATGGCCTCCGCCAGCTCCCCCATCAGGGAGAAAGCCGCCTCTCCAGCCCCTGTCCAAGCCAGACAGCTCAGTTCTCCCCCTGTGTCCCTGCCATCTCTCCAGTTGCTCCCCTAGAGCTGGAGCTCAGCGGGTGAGTCCGATGGTGGGTAAGTCCACGCACAGTCCCTTCACGAGGAGCGCCTGGGAGTGCGGCCGCCCTCACTCTCAGTCAGTCACAGTCTCCGCTGGTTTTCACAGCCGGAAATTAGGGGACTTCTCTCCCCCCACTGGAACCCTGGGCTGGGGTGGGGCTGGATCTCTCACCCCTTTAGGGGGTGGGGGGACCCCCACAGCTGAAATAGCCCTCCCAGTGTTTAATGGTCACACGCGGGTGTGGGACCAGCCCGTTGCACGGCTCTGCCCTGCCTACCAGTCTGGAGGTGGCTTCTTCTGCAGGGCCTTAGTTGAAAGGCTTCAGTTCAACTTGATTTTCGGCGATTCTCAATAATGGTGGTTTTGTAGAATAGTTGTAATTTTGACGTGGTTGTGAGAGAAGGTAAGCACAGCGTTTACCTACTGCGCCATCTTGGTTGTCTCGCCGAGGTTGTTTTTTTGGTTTTTTCCTTTGTAGCCTTTTACATAGCTCTCTTTAGTAGGAAAGGTTAGAACATTAATTTAGTCCTTGTTTCAGATTTCCACTTTATCACTTGTTAGTATTTAACCTTTTCAGAGTCTGTTTCACTGTCATAAAGTAGGAATTCAAGGTTGTGAAGAAATACGTAAAATAAATATGTAAAGCATAGTGCTTATTACTTAGTAAGTGCTCCGGAAGTGTTCTTTTAACTTCATTAGCACCTTTCCTTGTGCCTTCAAACATGGAGAAGGTCTTTTATACATTAAAACAATATTTGTTTTCTTCTCTGGTATATTTTTCTATCCTTTCACTTCCACTTAAAAAAACAAATGCTTTATACCTTCAGGCTGTACTTATTCCTCATCATTTCCTCCTAACTTACTGTGTTTTGGCAACTACATTTATCATTCTCTTGAAGCTCTTTGTTCATAGGATTTCAAAGGCCACTCCTCTGCCAAATTCAGTGACCTACGGAATCATCCACAAGGAGCTCCTTCCTAATCTACTAAAACACTGTATTTTTGTAATTTTTCTTACTGTCCCTGGCTTGGACTGTGCTGTTTATGTTTCTGAGCTTTTGCTCAAATAAGTTTCTGTCAAGAATGTGTTTGGATATTAGCCATTCTTCAAGGCCCAATTATGTGAAACTTTCCACAATAATTGTGGCCTACAATAAACACTCCTGATCTTCTGTTAGACCATCTGGATTGAGGCACTTATCATTTACTTTCTTAGACTATTCTTGTGTGTATATGCCTTCAGTTTTCAAAGTGAGTGTGTAAATCCCTTTAGGACAGCGACCATGTTTATAAGGTTTGTCAAATATAGTATATAATACAGTGTTGAACACATAGCTGTTAGGAAATATAGACTGAAACAAGTTGACTTTGACAATATGGCAGTATAATCAAGAACCATCTATATAAGATCTTAAATATATTTTCTTTTTTGTTTATATAACGAATATTGAATACCTTAGGGTTATTTAAAATATAAAAAAAGTAGTCATCCAAAAAACATAAATATGATCATCTATAATATACCAAAGCCATAATATTGTCCTACTTAGATTAACATCATGTTAAAATCTCAGTAAGTTTTAATCATTCTCACTTACACCTAAATTTTATTTTATTTTTTTGCAATGAAAGCAGTTCATGCTCATTGGAAAAATTTTGAAGTATTGCAGAGTAAACAAACAGTGAAAATCACTCATAATCTTCCCAGCGAGAAGACAGTACTGCTTTTCTATATTTCCTGCTGGCCTTTTTTTAAAAGTTCATTTTAAGCATAATTAACATCGTGTTATGTAATATAAGTAGATTTACTAATCTTTACTAACAAATACTGGCTGAAAGGGGTCTATATAGTTTCCTACTTCTCTCTTCTGATCATTGGGATCAGGACTTTTGTTTTTAACCAGGTATTAAAAACATAAAACGTTGAACTTAGTAAATAATTACCAAGAAAACTTAGAAAACTTCTTTTGTGATCAACATTGTGTTTAGAGAGTAGTTGAAAAGACAGATGAATGATAAGAATTTTTATATAATTCAACAGGAAAACTGCTTTTAAAAAAATAAGTGAAAGTTTAGGTTTTTTTTAAATGCAGTTAAAACAATAAAACTGAATTTCTCTCTTGAAAAATAAGATAAGGATCCAGATTTCTTTCTTGAAGAATCTCAACACTTAAGTTGGCTTCATGATGAGCTGTGATAACTTTTGTATTTGTTATATCATCAGAAATCCTCCCTGTGGCACAAAAGGACTCTTTTAATTAGAAAATATTGTTGCCACAGGGAGGTAGAAGATCGACATGAAAAACTGGGGATCTGAAAAGGAGCCCCTATCCTAGGATTACCTGAAGGGGAAACAGATTGAGCCAGGCGGAAGACAATGCTGGTAGGTTGGTTTTTGATTTATTAAGAATGTTTACATTTAATTACGATGATTTCAACCACCTATACCATATTTTTGTTTAAAGGGTAACAATGACTCCTCCTTAAGGAGGGAAAAATAATACAGTAGTATTTTCCCTCCTAAACACTTGGCTACCTGAGTTATGCCTCCCCTGGTCCTAATATTTGTTTCTTTTTATAGATAAAGCTCTAGAGCTATTTTATGCCTTCACTTCCTTGGAAGCTACTACTGACTGAACATCTTCAAGCCTTTTATAATTTTCATTTCTGGTATTTCTGCTTCTAATGTAGACTTTCTTCTAAATTTTTTAAAAGAAGTATTTTCTTCCAGTTATCTATTTTCTTGAGTTTAGCCTAGTTACCTAGTTTTCTAAAAACATAAAAATGTGAATCTTCTGTTCATTCAGTTTTGATTCTAGAATTGTTTGGATTAGAATTGTACTGTGATTTAGATCAGTTAGAAAGCATCATTAGAGAGAAGTTTTAATATTTTAATAACTGTATTTCACTTAACCTAAGGTGCCATCAGTTGTAAGAAACATTATTTTAGATCACTAAAAGAAAAAAATGCTGCCGATTATAAATTTTAGGAGACTGTCAATTGTAAGGTACATCCTGATTTCAGAGGTGTCAAAATGTGAAAAAAAGTACATCTTAGAATTAATGAAATACGGTATTATACAATTACGAATCTTCCTGAAATTCCCATTTACTGGGAATTAGACACTAAAATATCAGGTTTATGAAAAATGGTGGTGAGTTGCAGTTGTGGAAGTCCCTGTATGTGCTGATGAAGATCTCTAAATTCTTTTTTTAAATTAAATTTATTGGGGTAACATTGGTTAATAACATGATATAAGTTTCAGGTGTATAATTTTATAATACATCATCTATATATTTGTGGTCTCACCACCCAGTCTGGTCTCCTTCTGGCACCATGTGTATACTCTATTCATCCTCCCCCACCACGCTCCAGGATCTCTAAATTCTTTACTGTCTTTTATGAGAGGGTATTTAAATAAAAAAATCACGTAACTGTATTGTTTAAAAGTATACAAAATAACCATAAAGCATTAAATTATGGAGAATATAAAAGTTGAAAAAGAATTTTAATATAACACTTACTTAAATCAATAAATAGTTTTATCATAATTGAATGTCACTTTTTAATTGGATTTTGTGATCCAAAAAAATGAAAAAATAAAAATGAAGCTTCTGCTTTCTAAACTGTAATTTTAAAACAGGATCCTTCAAAGGCTATTTAAAACGACCACTGAGTTTTTGTGCACTTGAATATATGTTCTATGATTATTAACTATATGAAGAAGAAAATAGTGGCCAAAAGCAAAGGCATACGCTGTAAATTAGTAAAGTAGAAATCAAAAAGAATATGTGTATACTTTTAAAGAAACATCTATTTTATATAAAAGGAAAGATAAGTATATTTAGAAAATTGATCACTAAAGGATGTTTGGTTTTGGAAACTAGCAGCATTCATTCCTTTGCACTCAGATTTTTTTTTTTTAAATAGTAAGTAACTAGTAAATATACAATGTGTTTAAGTAGTACAATTTTATTAATCTAGGCTGAGGAGAGAGCTAAATACGAATTACATAGAATTTTGAGTAGCACACAGGTTACAGATGTTGCCACGTAGGGATGGTTCAAGGTTGTTAGATGTACACATAGCAGTGCTTTTAAAACCTCATCTCTAGGCAGATTCATACATTCATTCATCCCCACCAGCTCTTCCTGAGGACCTGCAGCGTGTCAAGCTCAGAGCTCTACGCCTTGTGGTAAACAAGACCCTGACTTTACCTTGGCCAGGCTTTCAGCTTTGGGGAGAAGATGAACAATTAAACGTGCTATTATAACAAAATGTGATTGAGTGTTATGATAAGATTAACGAAAGGTTTAAAAGAGTATACAGCAGGGGAATGCCTCCCTGAGGATGTGATATTTACAGAGTTGAATGGTTTGAAGTAATGGGTCAAGCTGAGAATAACATGGTTAAAAGTCTGGAGGAAGGAGAAGGAACATGGACTATTTGAGCTGCAGAAAAGAATTAAGTGTGGCTAGAATATGGATTATGAGAAGGGAAGGAGATCAAAGTGAGGCTAAAGGGGGAAAGAAAACTTACTGCTGAGGACTTTGTAAGCTTCGTATCTGTTTGCTGGGCATTATCTAAAGGGTAGTGGGAAGCCTTTGAAGAGTTTCAAACAAAGTCTGTTTTTTATACAAATTCAGTTGTTTCCAAAATAGCGCTGTAAATGGAAAGTAAAATAAGAGAAAGCATCACCTAGAATAAAGTCCGAACTCCTTAGATCCTCATTTACAGCTCCCCAGTAGCTAGTTAATTGTTCGTATTCACCTTCCACTAAATTGTCGCCCTCTACAGGTTGGGGCTGTAGGTATGCTCACTGCCCATACTAAGTGAAAAGATATAGAGAAGAGGGAGGTGCACAGCTAGCCTTTCTTTTTGGAATTAAAAGCTGGGTGCTTTGGTCTGTGCTGTTTCAGGAGGAGGAGGGATCATTCATTGTCATTTATGCATCCTCCATGCCCTTTTATAAACTGGGTAAAGGGTCTGTAAGTTTTCTCAGATTCATCACTTAGAGGCGGCATGTACACTTTCAAAAACATTTTTACTAAGTTTATTGGGAATGACACTGGTTAGAAATAGTTATATAGATTTCAAGTTACAGTTCCTTAATACATCATCTACATGTTACATTGGGTGTTCACCAGCCAAAGTCAAATCTCCTTCCATCATAATATATTCGTTCTTACCCTTTTCCCTTTTCTACCTACCCCCCGACCCCATGAACACTTTTAACCCAGGTTGACTGTTAACTGTTAACTTTTGTATGTTTTTTAAAATCTTTTGGTGTCATGGCCCCCTTTGACCATATGGTGAAACCTGCAGACCTCTTCCCAGATCACTGTTTTAAAACATAAAATACCTGGGATTACCAAGGAACCAGATGTATTGAAATTCAGCTCTCAGACTGTTTTTAGTTGTGATATATTGAGGCATATGCTTCTTTAATTATTAAATAATGAGATCTAATAGACTGCTGTAATTTCAAAGTAGTGATGACTATAAATGATATTTTGAGATATCTGTAAACTATAATATGATATGAAAATATTTTATTTCTTTTGGTCAAAAGCCACAGATACTGCCAAACCTACTGTGGTTTGGACCTTTATTTAAAATTAAAGTGATAAATTTCAGTTAGAACCTGAAAAACAATTTTCCCAGGTCTCATCCTATTATCTTAGCTGTCGTCCATCTTTTTCCTCATCCTTTCTCCTCCTCCATCTTCTGCCCTACTTCTATTCCTTTTTCTCAAATACAAACTCATAGTAGAGATCTGAAAGCCATTTTAAATGTGTCACTTATTGAATACAGTTTTAGGACACCTGCTACGGAAAAAAAAAGGTTCCCAACTAGGGAGTGGTAGTTTTTCTTGTCCCTTAATTAATTGACTTAATTTAACTCATTCTAAAACATTCTTATGTTGAACATTTAGTATATTTCTTTAAAGGCTTATTTAATATTTTATGACCTCTTTGTTGGTTTGAGATCCCTTCTATTTCCATGACAAAAATTTCTGTGGCCAGTGGTCCTCAAACTTGAGCCTAGATCAGAATTATGTGGAGAACTTGTTAAAATACAAATCTCTGGGCCACAACTCCAGAGTTTCTGATTCAGTGGGTCTGGGGTAGAACTGAAAAATTGGTGTTTTTAACAAGTCCCCAGCTGAGGGATCATATACTTTGAGAACCATTACTTAGACTCTTGTGAATGATAGCACGAAAAGAGCGTCTGCCATTGTGAAAACTCAGTTAATACTGTGGTTTCTTACTATGTTATGTCATACCCATAACTGATGATTGTTATTGGGGGTGAAAAGATACTAAAATTCTTTCAGGTTTACATGAGATGATGTAATGCATTACCACTATTAATTCATCAGGAAACATTCATTGAGCATCTACTATATGCCAGGCACTATTTAAGGGATGGAGCTAGAGTGGTAGACAAGAAAGGCAATGTCTCTGCATTCATGGTGCTTAGAATCTAGTGGAGAAAGCATATAAATTCTCCATACTGTAAAATAACTTTGTCACATAGCAGATTACATAAACGAACAACTCCTGAAATTGTTCTGAGAGTTAATATTTACAATTATGCTAAAATAATAAACTCAGGAATCATTTCTTTTTAAGCATTTGTAGCAGCAGATAAATTCTCCCTCCTTCCATATGACAGTTAAGTACAGGTGAGATACTGATAAACTTAATATTTATAATGTAAAAAGTACCTATTATATACAAAGTACTGTCATAGCTCCTAGGGAGTAAGTGATTCAAAGTTGAATAAGATGCAGTGCCTGGCCTCAAAGAAGCTTACCAACTAAGTTGAAAACAACAAGCATTCAAGGAAATAATAGTATGGAGTAAGTAGGGCTGGAGAAAAGCGAGGAAAGACAAAGAATTGCCAAGTATAGTAGCTAATAATCTAAAGATTCCAGATTGTGTTAGTGCTACTGTGGTGGGTCGTATTTAAATTTCATCATAGGGCATAGTTGATAGTTAAGGCCTCTGGCTTTAGGGGCAAAGGAGCAAGCTAAATAGAATTAAGCATTCCTAAATATCACCATTTTTATTTTTTTATGTGTGGAAATAGTAACATCAAAAACATGAGTGACTTCTTTTTCCCATTCACAGAAAATCAGAGGACAGTGTGAAGAACTCAACCTGGTCTTATATTAAGCTGTGCCCCAAAAGACGCATTAGAGCTTATGTTCAGGGGATGTCACCCTGAAAAATCATGCTAGAGCCTATTTTCCAGTTAGGTCTTATTTTCAGGGAAACACAGTACTAGATGAATTTACAAAAGATTACTCTAGAAAGTGTTATATCAAAAAAAAAAAAGAGTAATGTCTCTAATCTAGTTATCAAAAAGGTACTACAGCTGTCCCTCACTAATCCAGGGGGATTGGTTCCAGGATCCCTGTGGATACCAAAATCCCAGGATGCTCAAATCCCATACATAAAATGGCATAGTATTTGCATATAACCTACGCATATCCTCCCGTATACTTTAAATCATCTTTAGATTGCTTATAATATCTAATACAATGTAAATGGTATGTAAATAGTTGTACTATATTTAGGGAATAATGACAAGAAAAAAATGTCTATACATGTTCAGTACACATACAACCATTGTAGGATTAACCACATAGTACACATCAACAACGTAATGCACAGAGGGTGCCAAAAAAATGTATACGCATTTTAAGAAAGGAAAAAACTATTAAAATTGTAATACTCAATATATACCGATAACAAAAGATGAATACAAGTCACGTTTGACTTCTGCAATTACAAGAGGTGCTCAAAGTGATTCCCATCAGCATCCAGACACTTCTGATGACGGTGAACTACTGCTTGAGCAACGTTGACCAAAGTGTCCACTTGTATACAATTTTTTTGGCACCCCCAGCATACATACACATAATATAGTTAGGCCTGCAATTTTTTTGTGGGGGAGGGGATATTTTTTGACCTGAGGTTGGTTGAATCCTCAGATGCAGAGCCCATAGATAGGGAGGGCTGAGTATACTTCTTGTTGTTTATGGTGTTTGACAAGACTTTTAGGAAAATCTGAATTCTTTTATTTTTCTCTAGCACTTTTTTTTTTTTTGCAACTTTCAGAAAATAAAAATTTAGAATAATAACATGGAATGAAAAAATTCTTTTGAAGGGGAAACCAAGGATTTGGTTCGAGAGGACAAAGAAGTCAAAAGGTGCTGATTTATTTTTGAGACATTTACTTTCTAGAATAAACTTGAACATCCTTTTTTTTCTTCTCTAGAGACATTGGTCTACAGTCAGCATCTATTTAGGTTTACAAACGTTAAGCTTTGACCATTTGGTTTGGAAACAGTAAGGTTGGCATAATCACATTTGTTTGTAATTCTATTGCTGTCATCACATACTGATTTAGGAGGCCCTCAGAAGTGCCAGTTATCTACTAGAGACAGGAAGACACCAATTGTTATATCTAGGCTTTATCTGCAGGCCTATGTTTTGAGAAGAGAGACCTCCACAAAAAAGGGAAGAACTTTTGATGAACCTCACCCTTGAGAATAAAAGTGAAGGGCAGAAGCCAGTGCATTCAGTTTACCATCTCGCAAAGGGAGTCAGGAACTGTAGATTAGAGACCACTACTGTAAAATGATACAACCCTATGTTTAATTTTGTTACTTTCTGTTTTTCAATAGTAATCAGTAGCAAGCACTGTAACAAAATCCCCACATACTTGTTTTTGGAAGTTATAAGAAATGGGGAGGCTAATGGGAGACTAGTAATAGTTAATTCTGCAGTTAGTCTTCGGGGAAACAGAATTCCACAATATAGAATAGCTGAAAGGAGAAGAGAGCAGGCTGAATCCCTGTGTTCACTAAAGGAAGGAAAGCATGAGGAGTTGCCCTGGCTCTGAGACCATTTGTGGAGTCATCTGAGACTGCCTCTCGTGTGCACCGCACTGTTCTTGTGTGGGTTAGAACAGGAAATTAGATATGGCCATTACAGTAAAGGAGCTGGCTCTCTGTTGGGGGAAATACATTCAAACAAACAAATAAAGAAACAAAAAACCAAGAAAACAAAACTCTTACTAACCTAAGATTTAACAAAATCAGTGTTGAGAATGAGGAGGAGAAAGCTATTAGCTATTGTGATGGAAGGTTCATATTTTATCTGAGTCTGGGAGGATAAATAAAATTTCATTTGGAAAGTGTTAAAGAAAAAAATTCAATGACACTGTTAAAGCATGGTAAGCAAGACTTTATTCAAGGGGGGACTATTGTGATAGGTAAAGAGATCACTGCGACGGAATTTTGCAGTGAGGAAGAGAGAGTTCAACTTTGAATACAGCACAGGCAAGTGGGGATTTAAAGTCAAGGAACAGGGTGGGGGGGTCTGCGGATGGAAAATTACTTAACAGGAAACATGAGTAAGGAGGGTTCTAGCTAAACTGACCTAACAGGATTCTTGTTGAAGACAAGCTAGAGCAATCAGACATCACCTGGGAGATGGTGGAAGATGAGGGACCCAATTAGATATGGAGAGTGGTCAGATATAGAGGATTCTGATGACCAGGTAAACTGACTTAGCCAGGTGCTTGATAAAACGATTTTACAAGAAAGTATACAGTTGGGCCTAGGAAAAGGTTCAGGAGCCTGACTAAAGTTTGGCAGGCAAAGAATCTTGGTCAATAGCAAAGGTTTTTCTGGTTGAGAAGTCATCATTTACACCTTCTCTCTTGCCTCCGAGTACATTACCAAATCATGTCAGTTTTGCCTCCAAAATATATCTTGAATCTACCAATTTCTTTTCCATTTTCATGGCTACTAGCCTAGTCCAATCTGTAGTTATTTGTTGTATGAGCTACTGTGCTGGCTTTTGGCCTTCTAATTGGTCTTCTTGTTTTAACTCTTGCTTCTTCTCCATGCCATCCCAAGCAATCCATTCTTCACATGGTAGCTAAAGTGACTGAAAATATATATTTGTAAATTGAATCATGATCCTCTCTTCCATAAAACCTTTCAGTGGGTTCTAATTGCACTTAGGATAATATTCAGGATTTTTAACATGGCCTTTAAGACACTAAATAATTTGGCTCTTTTCATCCATCTAGAAACAACAACAATAACAGCAACAAAAAACAAAACCCTAACATTTAAAATTTCTTTACTGTGTTGTCAGGAATAGTTCTTTGAGCTTCACATATTAACATATTTAATACTCAACAACCCTAGGCTGAATCATTTTTCCAAGGCTACTTAAGTGGTGAAGCAAGGATTTAAACTCAGACAGTAAGTGGGCCTCCAGAGCCCACGCTCTTAAGTATTATGCTCTGATGAATTATATCATACCTGCGCCACCCTCCTCCCCCAACATACACACGCTGTTGTTACCTTTCCACCTTTTCCATTAATCCACACTTCACAGGGCACTCACATATGCCATTTTCCTTCTGGAACATAATGCTTTCCATTTTTCAGCTTCTAACTCCGGGTCAACCTTTAGATTTCAGTTTGAATGTCACTTACTCAGAGAGAGAGAGAGAAGGGGGGTGGAGAGGGGGAGAGAGGGAGAGAGAGAGAGAGAGGTGCAAGCTTTAGCTGATACTCTTCAATCTCAGTTAGGACTGTTCTGTTATTTCTGTCATAGCCCCCATTCTTTTCCTTTTCCTTTTTTTTTTGTTTTTGGTTAGCATCTATAACTTATGATACAGTAAACCCCTATGATAAGGTAGTAATTCCAAAAAAGTTCAAGTCTCATAAAATATGGCATTATTGTGAGTTTAATAAATGACCCGAGTCTATGTGAAAGAAGAATGTGTGTGTGTGTGTGTGTGTGTATGTGGAATGGGTTCCAGAGTTCAAACTCAGGTATCCAAATCAGTGTAAGGTCTGGGCTGTGGTTTGGTGCCACCTGGTGGTGTTTGTGTACTACAGTGACTGCTGTTTGAGGATGGAGTGGAAGATGGGTGTCAGTTACCAGTTAACTTACCTGAATTCATGTATTCATGAACTTTTATTTTGTTAAGTTTACATTTGTGTTTATTTGTTTAATGTTTCCACACATGCTTCATAAAGCCAAAGACCATATCCATTGTGTTCACTGGTATTGCTCAGAGCCAAACACCAAGTAGGTTTTCAATAAAGTATTTGTTGAATGAGTGAGTGAATAAGAAGACATCATGAATCAGTATAGAATGCCAGAAATTCTGTATTTTATTTGGAGACTGACAAATAATGTCGTTTAACTAGAGATTAGGCTTATTGAAGACATATGGTTGAGAGAGAGGCAAGAAAGATAGAGTGGAACCAAATTGTTGTGACCCTCGAATATAATAGGAACAGTGTGAAACATGATCTGGAGATGAGAAGTGAAAAGAAGGACATGTATTTTAATCCACTAGAACACACTAAAATAGTAGAAATAGAAGGTACAGCTTCCAAAATACTAAGTTGGAGGGTAGGTTAGGGAATAAACTAAATTTGATTAATTTAACAAAGGCAACAAAAGTTTTCTTTTTTTCCAAAAAAACTATGGAAATACAAATCATAAATCAAGATACTTGAAATAAGTCCAAAACATCAGAAATTATATTAAAATCACCTACTGTGATCTTAACACGAGTCTGGGCTATTTTTAACAGATGAACAAAACAAACAAAATGAATGGAAAATATATTCATCAGAAAAATACTAACCAAAGGAAGCTGGTGTAATAAAATCAAATTTAGAGTGAAAATCTTCAGTTTGAACATAGACTCTTCAAACTGCTAAAAGGACAATTGAGAACATATAATCATCCTAAACTTATATGCATCTAACAGCACAGCCTTGAAATACCATTTAAAGCAAAAACTTTCAGAATTGCAGATAGAAATGGACATGTCTACAAAATATTGGGACTTTTAACACATCTCTGTCAAAATTGAAAAATCAAGCACACACAAAATTAAAAATGGCATCAAAGAATTGAACCACAGGACTGACAACTTTCATACACTGGAGATACATAGAACATTGTACCTAACCTAGTAAAAGACAACCCTGCACATTCTTTTTCAATTATCTGTAGGTCAGATTTTAACTGTGTACTAGCCCATAGAGGAATTGCAATAATATCAAAAACATCAGTATCATTCAAAATACAGTATTTCTTCATAATGCAGTAAAAGTAGAAATCAACAATGAAAAGATAATAAAAATACTTTATAATATTGGCATCTAAGAAGTCACTAATGGCTGAAAGAAAAAATGAAAATTATAAAATATTTGCAGCTAAAAACAATGAAAGCATTGCATATAAAGATTTGAGATGTGACTTTAGCACAACTCACTGGAAATATAATAGCTCTAAATGTAGTTTTTGAAAAATAAGAAAGATTGATACAATGAGCATATGTTCAATGCCAGATGTTAATAAAAGACCAACAGAATAAATCCAGAGTAAGTAGAAGAAAGGAAATAATAAAGATAATAAAAGTCAATAGTAATGAAATAGAAAATAAAACAATACATGATTAATAAAACCATAAAATTAACAAAAATGTATAACCCTCTGTAAAGACAGATCAAGGAAAAATGAATGCTATGAAAAACAAAAACATGACCAACAGAATGGAGTTTAAAAACCATAAGAGAATACTGTGACCAACATATTTCCAAGGAATTTGAAAAACAATGGAGTTGACAAATAAATAAGTAAATAAATAAACATTACAACTAACTCAAGAAGAAATAGAAAACCTAAACGGATCAATAACCATTTAAATTCTTTAACTTCACATATGCCTCCCCTCATTCAAATAAAATCTAGACCTAGATCTGGTACTAAAATTTCAAGGGCTGCATAATCCCTGTCATATACAAACTATCATATTAGGTTGGTGCAAAAGTAATTGTGGTTTTTGCAATTATTTTTAACCTTTTAAACCACAGTTACTTTTGCACCAACCTAATAGAAAATATTAAAAGAGCTTTCCAACTCATTTTATGATGCTAGTATAACCGTAGCCTTAAAACTGATGCAGTATAAAAAAAATTTCCTGCTGAATTTATGTATGATCATAGCTACAAATATTCTAAATAAAGAATATCAAATTAGGAGTGTCTGGTTAGTTCAGTTGGTTAGAGCCTGGTGTTCTTAACAACAAGGTTGCTGGTTTGATCCCCACATGGGCCACTGTGAGCTGCGCCCTCCACAACTAGATTGAAACAACTACTTGACTTGGTGCTGATGGGTCCTGGAAGAACACATTTACATGAATAAAAGTTAAAAAAACAACAACACATCAAATCAAATCAAGCACCGATTTACAAAAACATAACTACTAAATCCATAGTAGGAAGGCAGGGAAGACTAAATATTAGAAAATCTATTAATGTAATTCACCACATGAATAGATTAAAGGAGAAAACCAATATAATCATCTCAGTAGATCCAAAAAGCATTTGTTAAAATTCACCATCTTCTGGGGATAAAGACTTAATCTGGATTGGGACTTGATAAGGGGTATATATTAAAAACCTATAACAAATATAATTAATGAGGAAACAATGCCAGCTTTCATCTTTAGTGATTAGCATTATTATTGGTGTTCCTAGCAAATGCAAATAAGACCAAGAAAAAAAAAGAAATAAAAGGCATAAAGATCAAAAGGAAAGAAAATAGTTTGCAGATGGTTTAATTAACAGAATTTAAGAGAGTATATAGATTTTAAAACCCAAAGGTTCATCAGGTTTGCTGTATACAAGAGCAATAATCAGAAAATGAAACAAAAAATATCCCATTTATAATAGTAAAAAACTTATTAGGTATTTAGGAATAAATCTAACAATAATATGCAAGACTATTATGAAAACAAGAATTTAACTTTATTGAGGGACATAAATAGATATATAGCTTATTAAAGAAATAAAAAACCTGAACAGACCAAAACCATTTGGTTCCTTTAATCTTTAACCCACAAACACAAATGGAAAACTGGACATGGTAAAGCCTTTAATTCTATAAATTCAGTACAATTCTGGTCAAAATCCTAAGAGGACTTGTTTTTGGTGTAACAGTTTTGACAAACTGTTAGATTAAGGTCAAAAAATAGTCTAGATAATATTGCAAAAGAACAAAGTGTGGAGTACTTGCCCTCCGATCCATAAAGAATGATTCTAAAGCTACAGACAATTTTAAAATGTGTTATTGGCCCATATAGAGATGGTTTAGTAGGATAGAATAGAAAGCCCAGAAACAATAACATACAAAAATTAAGTTCACGAACTCATCCTAGAAAATGTGCTACATACCTCATTGCTGAATATCACTATGGTCACCTTCAAAGTACTCCCCTTGGGAAGCTATGCACCTATGCCAGCGCCTAGTCCACCCTTTAAAGCAATTTTGGAACTCTTTCTGGAATGGCCATCAGAGCTGTCATCTTATTACCCTTGATGTCCTGAATGTCATGAAAATGTCTTCCTTTCAATATCTGCTTTATCTTCAGGTAAAGAAAGAAGTCATTGGGGGCCAGATCAGGTGAGTGGGGAGGGTGTTCCAATACAGTTATTTGTTTACTGGCTAAAAACTCCCTCACAGACAGTGCTGTGTGAGCTGGTGCATTGTTGTGATGCAAGAGCCATAAATTGTTGGCCAAAAGTTCAGGTCGACTTCATTTAACTTTTTCACGTAGCCTTTTCAGCACTTCCAGATAGTAAACTTGGTTAACTGTTTGTCCAGTTGGTACAAATTCATAATGAATAATCCCTCTGATACCAAAAAAGGTTAGCAACATCGCTGCAACAAGTTTGCGAACTTAATTGTCAGACTTCGTATATTTATACCTAGCATATAATAGACATGGATTTATAAATCAGTGGGAAAGGATGGACTGTTCAATAAATTGTATTAGGACAGTTGGCTTTTTATATAGAGAAAAATAGAACTGGATCCCTATTTCATACCCTCTTGTTTTAGTTTTTCAATTGATTTATTCCTCTTTATTCTTTTTATTTGTACAACAATCCTATCTTCCTCATAATCATAAAATCAAGTTTGATTGATGGGTATTTTTTTATTGGTTGTGTATATTGTTGTATATATTTAAAATTTACTCTTATAGACATAGTATTATGTATCTCACTTGGTTTCGTACTTACTTTTAGTAAGCACAGTTCTTAATATCCATACATGTTGCTTTGTATATAATCTAATCTGTTGTGTTTTTTTTTGTTTGTTTTGTTTTTAAGATTTTTATTGGGGAAGGGGAACAGGACTTTTATTGGGGAACAGTGTGTACTTCCAGGGGAATAGGACTTTTATTGGGGAACAGTGTGTACTTCCAGGCCTGTTTTCCAAATCAAGTTGTTGTCCTTTCAATCTTAATTGTGGAGGGTGCTGTTCAGCTTCAAGTTGTTGTCCTTTCAATCTTAGTTGTGTCGGGCGCAGCTCAGCTCCAGGTCCAGTTGCCGTTGCTAGTTGCAGGGGGCACAGCCCACCATCCGTTGGGGAAGTCGAACCGGCAACCTTGTGGTTGAGAGCCTGCTGGCCCATGTGGGAATCGAACCGGCAGCCTTCGGAGTTAGGAGCATGGAGCTCTAACCGCCTGAGCCACCGGGCCGGCCCCTAATCTGTTGTTTTTAATGGCCGCACAATATTCCGTGATAGACATACACCACATTTTACACTTCTACTTGCCCAGTAATGAAGACTCATCACTCCTTTCTTGTATCAACTACTGCTGTGTAACAAACCACCCTAAAATTTATTGGCTTGAAACCTGAACCAGTTACTGTTTCTCCTCAGCCTATGGGTTCGCTATATGGTTTTACTGAGATGGGCGGGCTTACTCAAGCCTGTGGTCATCTGTGGATCAGCTGGGAACTTATTGGTCTCGGAAGATCTCAGCTGGAACAACTCAGCCCTCCTTCTTTCTTCTTTCTGGTCATCGTGTTTCTTTTACATTTCTTATGGTGTTGGACAGGAATATCACGTGATACTAATTGGCATCCCTGTTTTGTTCCCCATCGTGAAGGGAGTATATCTGAAGTTGAAACTTGAAGTTCAGTGTTTGTTGTAGGGTTTAGTATATACTATGTGCCAAGTTAAGGAATTCCCGTCTAGTCCTTTGTCTTGGTTTTTGTGTTAGTTATACATATAAGTATGGAGTATTGTTAGATGCTTTTTCAGCATTCTTTGGTAAGTTATGATTTTTCTCCTTTATTAATGTGGTCAGTTAATTGACAGATTCTCAGACGTTGAACTCTCCTTGTGTTTGAGAATACATATTGCTCATTTTGCTTTGGTTTGCTTTAAGTTAAGGACCTTTCATAAGTAATATAGAACTATAATTTTCTTATGTTATCCGTATCTGGTTTTGGAATGAAGATTACACTAGGCTCATAAATAACCCAGGTTGCTTTCATTTATTATTCTCTTCTATTTTCTGCAACAGTTGCTATAAGAATTAATTTTAAAATCTGGATTTTATTTTGCGGAGAGAAGGTTTTGGGCTACATTTTAATTTCTTTACTACTTACTATTCTATTCACTTTTTTTCTTTATGCAGTTCATCGAGATTTCAACTTTATTAGCATATAATTGTTCATAATACTGATTTATTATTTCTGTATCTGTTGTATGTATAGTTATTTCTCCCCTTTTGTTCTGTTACATTTGCGCCTTCTTTTCTTGATAACGCTTGCTGAGGTTCATCTGTTTTTTAATCTTTTCAAAATTATCTTTCGGTTTTGTGAATCTTTTCTATTTTTTTAAAATTATAGATCCCTATTTCATTTGTCCTGCTCTTCATTATTTCCTTCCTTCTTGTTTCATTGTGTTTGTTCTGTTAATTTTTCCACCTTTAAGAATTGAATGTGCTTTGCTTGTTTATTTGACGTGTTGTGTTTTTATTGTAATGAATTTCTAAATATTTCTTAATTACTTTATGATTTCCTTTTTATTTCAAGGACTATAACATACACTGTAAGGGAAAAACTCATATTAATTTGACTATATCAAAATTTAAAATTTTTGTAGGATAGAGGATACTATAGACCATTCAAATTAAAAGTCAGATAGCAGGCTGACAGACATTATTTGCAGCACATATCTGAATTATTATCTAGAATATGTTAACATTTTACAGGCCAGTAAGACAAATGGTGTCATAGAAAAATGACAAAGGATATCAATAGACAAGTCATAGGGGAAATGTTAATGGCTAATAAGTATATGAAAAAATGTTTGTCCTCAGTATTATTAAGTATATGCAAATTAATACAGCAGTGAAAATTTTCTTGTCACCTAACAGATGGCAAAATTTTAAAAGTCTAATTTTATCTTTTATTGACAAGAATGTGAGAAAAATGGGAACTTGAACACATCACTAGTAGGATTTTAGACTTACACAGCTACTTTGGAGAGAGTAACATATAAAAAATGCACTTATTCTGTGATCTAAAATTTCTATTTGTAGGTGTATACTGTGGAGAGACTCTAGCATACATGCTTAAGAAAACATAGATAAGAATTTTTAGCAGCATTGTTTATAAAAGTGAAAAATTGAAGCAACTTTATTTTCCTACTAGTAGATAATTCGATAAATAAAATGGGGTAAATTCATGCACTGGAATACTTTGTAGCATACAAAAAGCATAGCTATATTTACTTATACCAACATAGATAGAATGCAAATCTTCAATGAAAAAAGTAAATTTTAGAATGGTATATATGTCATTTGTATACCCAGAGCATGCAGAATAATGCTATGTATCATTCTGGGGTACACACGTGCGCGCGCACACGCACACCCGCATAAATATATATACACACACAAAAACATAAAAGTATAAAAAATAGACTGGAAGAATACACACAAAACTCATGTCAGTGGTTTCTTTGGGGAGATGGAATGGTGAATGAAGGAATGGAGGTAATAGTCAAAGATGTTACGTTCACCTATAATATGCTATTTCTTAGGTAAAAAAAACCACAAAACAAATAACATAAATAACAAGATGATATTCAAGCATAAATAACAACATGATAACAGTTGTTGGTTCTGTGTAGTGGGAACGTAGCTATTTGTTATATTATTTTTTGTAATTTCGTGTATGTTTTAAATCCCTCTCAAAAATTGTATGAGCTGAGTTCCTAAACTAGGAACACAGATTTCTTGCCTAGGAAGACAGACAGTCTTCTAGGAGTGGCTGCTAAGAATTGGAAGCAGTGTTCTGCCTAGTATAAACCATTAAGTGAAGAATCAGTAAGCTCAAGGAGAGTCTGGCCCAGGGATGATTTAAATAAAATGCAGAAAACATGAACCTAAACCAAATCAAAAGTCTCAAAAACAGTGCCTACTGGATCCTTACTCATTGTAGGATTTTTATGGTCCATAAATACATATGGCAAGATAACTTAGGATAAAATAACTTTGGGGAGTCATGAACCTCTTTGAGAATCTTAAAATAGTCATAGCCCTTCTCAGAAAAATGTACATTTCACTAACAAAATTTTACCTTTTTCTGAACCCTATTAAAAATCCATGTCTTATAAAGGCTTTTATACATATAAATAATTTAACTTTCCTGGGTAGTAGTCCAAAATGTAGCATATATTCACTATTCTCTGGCTTCATGTATAAGCAGTTTTGTATATCATACTGTCTCTAAAAAACTCATCCTTAGTGGGGGTTCTGTGTGAATTGAAAACGCTTAATTTTTTTTCTTTTGACACATTATTTGTGCTACCAGGTTTAGAAATAGGCACCTACAACAGAAATGTACTCAAAGTGCTGGATAATTATTTGTTGAATATGTGCTATGGGTTCAAACATCTTCATTTTAATATTTAATAATATTTTACAAAACCTGACCATTAAATAAAACAGTAGTATAAAAACTACAAATACAGAATTAAACAGTAGTATAAAACATATGCGATAATTCATTTTTTCTTTTTGTAAAATAAATCTATACACTGCATTCCTTTTTTTCACCTAAACATGCCCAACACACCACACCCCAGCTTTGACCCTCATTGTTAGTTCTGTCGTATCAGAAAAGCTTAGGCTATCTGGCCTACTCTTATTGTTCTTCCACCATTCACTGCTCAAATTTTAGAAAGACACTTAACCACTGCTTTAGCTTTGACATTAAAAAAGCAAAACATCAACCACTTTGCAATTTACAATTCATAAATATAATAGTAAAATGGATTTAACTTTCATCCATTTTATAACTTCTAAGTTTTATAGATAAAGATTGTTTTGTAGAATTTTTGACCTTGAAATTATACTTACTATGTGACTTCGGCCAAAATATTTAACTTCTTGGGTCCTCAGATTCCTGATGTGTAAAATAAGGGCATTAAATCTGCGTTCTGAAATAACTCTACCATTGGTAGCTAAAGAGCTGTTATTACGAAAATAGGAAATTGGCATCCTTCTCCCAAATTAATGGATAGACACTCTCCTCCCTTTGATTCCTACCTATAATTTTTTTTTTAAGAACTTTAAAGCCTATTTTGTGCTTCGTACTAGTATGTGATAGAGCACACAATTCTGTTTGGTTTTTAAAGTGTAATATACGAGGTATGGTCAAACAATATGGTGAATGTTTAAATATAAAAAAATTTATTACAGTAAAAGACACATTGCCATTTATCTGCCTCAAAATACTCCCCCTCACTTTGAACACACTTATCCCACCATTCTTGCCACTTTCTGAAGCAGTTCTGGAAGCCCTCTTTCGTGAGTGTTTTTAGTTGAGCTTTCGTGGCTGCCTTGATGTCCTGAATCATTTTGACTTTGGGGAAGAGCCAGAAGTCACATGGTGCCAGATCCAGTAAATAAGGTGCTTGAGGACAAACCATGTTTTTATTTGACAGAAATTTCCATATACCAGAAGTGACATGTGATACGGAGCATTGTCACGATGGAGGATGATTTGGGGCACACTTGAAAACACACCTTCTCTCATCCGAAGCTTGCACCTGACTGACTGCATTGAACAAGCTGAAACTTGTCACACTGTTACTAAGGTTCACCATGCTGTTTCCCATATTGAAAATCCCTGCCTTTCTGTTGAGTGGCACATGGCAGCAGCGTTCACCATATTTTGTGATCACAACAGAAAGACTCCGTGTCACACATCGCTTCTGGTGTATGGCAATTTCTGTCAAATAAAAACATTATGGGGCTGGCCCGGTGGCTCAGGTGGTTGGAGCTCCGTGCCCCTAACTCCGAGGGCTGCCGGTTCGATTCCCACATGGGCCAGTGGGCTCTCAACCACAAGGTTGCCGGTTCGACTCCCGCAGGGGATGGTGGGCTGCACCCACTGCAACTAGCAACGGCAACTGGACCTGGAGCTGAGCTGCACCCTCCACAACTAAGACTGAAAGGACAACTTGACTTGGAAAAAAGTCCTGGAGGTACACACTGTTCCCCAATAAAGTCCTGTATTTAAAAAAAAAAAACAAAAAAACAAAAAAAAACATTATGGTGTGTCCTCATCCACCTTATTCAGTGGATCTGGCACCATGCAACTTCTAGCTCTTCCCCAAAGTTGAAATGACCATGAAAGGAAAATGTTTTGAATTGATTCAGGACATCGAGGCAGCCACGATAGCTCAACTGAAGACACGAAAGAGGACTTCCAGAACTGCTCCAGAAAGTGTCAAGAATGAGGGGATAAGTGTATTCAAAGCAAGGGGGATTAATGGCAATGTCTTTTACTATAAAATTTTTTTTTAAATTTAAACATTCACTGTTCTTTTTGATCCCACATTGTACTTCATTCATGATAGTCAGGAGAGGAGAGCATGATGTGCAGGTTCCTTATTTGAACACCTCTAGGTGATGGTTATCTCTAGGCTCCTTTCCAACCATACCATTTTATGATTCTATGAATGAAATCACCAGGACTAGTTAAAAAGAAAACCATTGAAGTCCTATATGGTATTGGAAACAATTGTATATTTATATATCTTCCAAGAACTTTTTCCATTTTGGTTACTACAGGACCATAAAATCATTCAAATAGCAAGGGCATCTCATTGGTTTTGGTTATATTAGACTTTAATGATAATGATTATATTATAAAGACTTATTTTTTAAATGGAGAGGTTGGAGGATGAAAGAGTTGATGCCCAGACTTTAAAGAATAAAGAAATGGAAAGAACTGCTCAGGACTCTGAAGCAGTAGTTGAAAGTTAGAGGTCATTCACAAACTTGACCCTTTTCTTTGTGTATCTAAGCTGTGAAATGTGACAAGTTAGGATTTTAAACTGCTCCTTCCTTCTGTATTCTCTTTCGCTGATTAACAAATTACCCCAAATTTAGCAGGTTAAGACAACAAATATTTATTGTAGTTTTTGAGGTTAAAGATTGGGGAGTGGCTTACCTGCATGATTCTAGCTCAGGGTCTTTCAAGAAGCTGCCGTCATCTGAAGGCTTGATTAGGGTTAGAGGTTCTGTCTTAGATAGCTCTATTAGGTGACTGTTAGCAGGATGTCATTGTTCCTTGCCTAATGGGCCTCTCTCCACAGTTACTTGAGTGTATTCAGGACATGGCAGTTGGCTTCCTCTTAGAGAGTGATACAAAAGGAAGAGATCAAGCAGAGAGTTTCTGAAGTCACACCGTCACTTCAGCTTTATTCTATTTGTTGGCAGTGAGCCATTAAGTCCAGCTCACACTCAGAGGGAGACGGGAATTAGGCTCACCTCTTGAAGGGAGGAATATAAAGAATTTTCAGACAAGAAAATCCATAGGTACTAAATGCAGGTAAACAGGCCTTGTTACTTTGGTGGTTGGGGAAGTGTTTGAGAGAAAGGGCGATAGAATCAGAGGTGCTTGGGTTCACATCCTGGCCCTGCCTCCCATTAACTCTAATCTCAATCAATAAACCTTACATTCCTTATCTATAAAATGAGCACAATAGTAATATCTATTTCTTAGAATGGTAGAGAGGAATAAATGAAAAAAGTGAAGGTAAAGCATTTAGCATAGTGGTTTTTATATCAATAAGAGTTAGCTACTATTTACCTTATTTTTTTTCCTGCTAGGACACAGCAATAACTTTGATAGGGGATGTCTTTCTATAATGTTATTAGCAGAGTATGAATTTGCTGTATAGATTCTACCAGGTCAACCTACCTGTTTTTATTCAATTTTCGTTCAGCTTATTAATACCTGCTTAATCTTGAAGACTTGAGAAATGCAAATGTGTGTGATATGTGTATATACACACATATACATATTATGTGTATTATAACTCATGGTTTGAGTTATATTGTATGGGAGAAACACATATGTATTTAAATCCTGCCACATTTACATTTTTAGTATTTTACTATGCTGTTAAAAATTCTTCAAACATTTTTCACTAGAACAATCCATTGGATGTGTTGATTGTTTCCTCAGGCTAGGCCCTGGAAATGAATTTTCTGGGTCAGACTACGTGAACCTCTTTCACACTATTGATATATAATGCCACATTGCTTTTCTGAAGGTTTATACCAATTTATGTTTCCAGCAGCATCCTATCCTTACTTGCTATTTCCAGTATAGTATTATTTGTCTCCAAATAGTATAGTTGGCTTTTGAAAGCCTAGTTAGAGTAGCAAGACAGAATTCCATTTACAATAGCGTGGCAGAATTTTATTAAAGTCCAGGAAATTGTGTTTTTACAAGAGCTTTAAATATATAGGAATATTTTCCAGTTTTTCTGCATTAATTTCTGGTACTGCACACACATGCATATATATTATATATGTGTATATGTAACAAGTATTATACAGGAATAGATACAGCTTCCATTCTCTTGGAATGTGAAATATAAGGCTGACATCGATACATGTAATTACGATGTACAGAGAGTAAAATACACACACACACACACACACACAACTCACTTCTTCAGATATATCTCAAGAAGCAAATACAGGTAGTAAGGAAAAAGTTATGTATCGGGCTTCCACTGACTCCCATTGAGGAGAGTGCTCCTTCTTGAACCAAGTTTACCTGTCACCTCCAGAAAGAAATCTTTGGCTTACTCTTTCCTTCTAAATACTCTCTTCTAAATACAATACATGAAAATTTACTGATAGGAGTGGAAATTCAGATTTGTTATAATTTCAGTGACCTGCCCAAAGCCTGCAATGCCCCCTTAGTGTTCCTTATCATCCCTGACCTGGAAGCTGTTTCACTTTAAGATTCTGTTGATCAATGGATGATCCTTATTTTAAATTGACTAGAAATAAATAAAAGCTACCAGTCATATAGCTCCTTTTGTCAAGTTTACCTAATGCAAGAAAGAGATCCTTATTTAAGGGGAGTTGTACTTTGGAAATAGCTATAGGTTCTTTATTGGGAAGATGGGGATCATGGTGGTAGGGGCTTGCGGAAAGGACCAAGAGAATAAATGAGTATTTAAAAGAAATGGAAATAAATAGTCATGGGCTATGTATATTTATTCTGAAGTTGCAGTGACATATTGGACAAATGTTTGTAAAATGATACTGCCTTAATAATGCCACAGGAAAATAACTTTTTTTTTGTCTAGATTATCAGCACTGTTCAATTTAGATCATAAAAATTATAGTTATTTTAAATTTTAACTGCCAAATTTTTTTGTGTGTTTTTGCGGTAAATAGTTATTGAGCACTTAATGTGTAGGAGGCACCGTTTTACATAAATTTTGTGTAGGAACAACTTTAGGGCAAATTTTGTTTCAAACATTTTTTATATTATGAAATTCTGAAACCAAGGAAGCATTTTTTTGTTTTAATGAAGTCTCATCTGGGTCATTTTATTGATTTGATTTCCTGTGTTGTCAATACAGTTTTAGTCACTGAATGGCAATATGTCTCCCTCTTCTATTGTATTTTAATGTGTAATAAGGTTAGTTTCTATCTAAAAGATTTTAAAAAGTAGATGATGCTATATAAACGAATACGTGCATTTGTTCCCAATTGAACCAAATAGCAATGAAAAGACACATGAATTTCATGACTAGCAAGTTAGTGAAGGATAATCTAATTTCCCAGAGGTGGCACGTTCTGTTGTTTACTTATAAATGCCTGTTCAGTGTGCCTTTTAACACAGTGAAAAGGACGCAGTCAGTCTCTGAAAGTAGTTGGAAGAGCCTTACTTTCCCAGCACAGCTTTTAGAATATTTTGTGGGTGACTTTTTTGGTTGGTATTCCTGTTTTAAAGTGCAGCTCTTTCAAGTGAGCGGGTTACATGTTTCACAAGCTTTGAAAAGGCCCAAACAAGTTAAATGGTCACCTTTATTTACAGCTGCGGGACTAGGTATTAGATCTCTTCCAGGAAGAAAATTTGATTAATGGCTCTTTTCCAGAGTGGGGACAATTGAAGACTTTTATTCCGCAGAGCGTGAAATGTGCCTCTTCCTGCCGAGGGGCCTTCTCCTGGCCGCGGCTCCTGGGGCGATTTCCAGCCTCAGGTGTCTCTCGCCGCGGGCCGGGCCGCTCTCGGGGCGGGCGTCCGGGACTTCCTGTCTGGGCGCGGGGCGGAAGGATCGCGTTGCCAGTGGAGGCGGCCGCCGCCGCCGCCCCTGCCGTTAGGTGGTGGGGTTTCTCAGCCCGGCGGCGGGAGGCGGGCCGGCCTCGGCTTCCTGTCGGAGGACGCGCAAGGATCTGGGCGTCTGAGTGTGAGCGAGTGCGTGAGTGTGTGTCGGTCGCACGGCGTGTCTTCGGCCGCGGGTTCCGCCTCCTCCCCTGCCGCCGCTGCTCACGGTGTAAGTCAATGTGAAGCAGCAGCTCCAGCCCCGGGATAAACATGGCGACGTCTCTGCATGAGGGACCCACGAACCAGCTGGATCTGCTCATCCGGGCTGGTAAGGAGAGGGGAACTTTTCTCCCGTGCATCGGTGCTGCAGGAGAGGGGTGCACAGAAAGCGGGTGACTCCCCTGTGGCGGTCAGTGCCGGGGGTATAGTGTCCACCTCAGTCACTGGGGCGGCTGGGGGGAAGGGGGGTAGTGAATGAAGTAATGGAGGCGACGAATCAGGAAGTGATCACCTTGGAGAGTAACCTGCCTCGAATCCGGCGCTGTCGCTTCGGGTGGGTTTGGCAGGCGGCGGCAGCAGCTGCGGGCGGAGCGCTGGCAGCGGCTGCTGGAGAATCGAGCCGCAGTTAAGTTGGGGACTCGGGGGCGGACGAGTTGTGCGCTTCACCCCAGTTGTTGAGGAACCAGGAAGTGAGTGAGGCTGTTGTCTGTCGGCTGCGCCTGCCACGCTGTCTGGCCGGAGAGGCCGCTACTGCCCGCGGCTGGGGCGGCGGGCTTCTCCGGTGAATGCTCACCACCCCCGCTTCCATCTCTGCTCACACTTGGTCCGCAGATCCATGACTTCCGCATGGACGAGGCAGCCCCGGGCCATGTCCGGTAGAACGCTACCCGCCAAAAAAATGCTCTGAGCCTCCTTCACATCCCCACCTTGTGCAGTCTCAGGAGTAACGGTTCTGGAAAGGGTCACTTAATGTGGAGTAGCCCGCGACGCTGTTTTTCTCGGCGGCCCGCCTCCCTTTCCTCGTTTAATGGGTGGCTGTGAAGAAGTAGGTTTATGCCCCTTTCCTCGTGTGTTGTTTTTTTAAGGGGGAGAATGGGAAGGACACGGAATATCTTTTGTACCCCTGACCTGGAGCGTTGGGGCGTCAGAGAAGAACGTTTATTTTTGTAAACAGTGGGTGAATGTAAAGGAGTGGGGCGGCGGGAGGGAGTCTTGGCCCCAGAGAAGTCTCAGCACGGAATTGCCCCCTTTTCCCCTCCCCCCCAAACCTCCCACCATAGCGGAAGCGTCTCGGAGAGGACAGAACGGACAGGATTGACAGGCCTCTGGTTCCAATCTGCTCGCTGAGATGTTCCAAATGAGAACGTTGATTTCTGGGGGCGGGACTCCGGTCCCGCGCTGGGCCAATGAAGATTGGGCGGGAGTGAAGCTGACAATGTACGCATGGAATTGGAGGGAAGACGAGTGTAAACACGGAAGTGGCCGCGGGGGTGGGGGATGTGCAGCGCCACTGCTGCAGCGGAAGGGCACGGACTTAAGTTACACAGAAAAAGCAGCTTTACTTAATAGCATACAGCGCAGGGAGGGCGTAGAATCGATGTAGCAGTGCTTGAATTCTATTTGCTTGGTGTAATGATAAACATACACATTCCTTTTCCCGGGCTCTATTCCTTATCGCCATCGATGGGAAGTGGAAAATGGGAAATATTCACCAAAGAGTTATGCTGTAAAAGATCTTACCCTGTTTTCCCTCCATTGTTTTTAGGTAGGGAACGTGAAATTAGTAGTTTGGTTGGTGAAACTGATTGCGTTCGATTGGGGGCATCATGAATACGTGTGTTCTATGTCTAAATTTAACAACTCTTTTAAGTTCAAATAAAATCTGGAATACTATAATCGTATGTATTGTATAACACATGAGTGACCAACCTTTATCATATAAATGTAATATACTAACCGTTTCAAAGGTCCTAAAGAAAAATCACAATTTTACTGAGTAGTGATTAAAACAGTTTGGACAGTTATTTTCTGATCAGAGCAAGAACTTAAGTATTAGTGCATAAAAGGGAGAGTACACGGAGACGTTGGTTCCTTTGTGTATGTTCAGTCCATTAATAACATAATATGAAATAAAGGAAGGAATTTTTGGGCTTTGTGTTGTTTGGGTCAGTGATATTTCTGAGTGTTAAACAGGTACATTTCAAGGAATATTTCCAGTGGTTGTGAACATACGAAGAGAACTTTAGATTAAACCCTGCAGTTAGAATTTTGAAAAATACTGTAAAGGTGGAAGGCTTAATTTTGGCGATGGAAGGTATTTTTTTCATAAGCTTTTGGAACTATCAGCGAAACTGTATGTGATCTGCAGACATTTTGCTTGGAATGAATACAGTATAGACAGTCTACAGTTTGAAAGTACAAAAAATTTATCTCCCTTTGTTAAGTGTTGTTTTTTATAAGTTAAATGCTAATTTCCAGTCCTGCATTTCTTTAGTATATACACATCTTATAATCCGAGTTTCCTTTATGGCTATAATGTCCTTCAAAGAATATGTTTTACTCATAATGTTTTCAAATTATTTCCTCAGTCATGTTCATGTAATGTGAAGCTCCTTTACAAGCCCTATTTTAGAGGGAAACTTGAGATAGTTTTGCTGATTTACCCAAGATTTATTCAGTGAGTTAACAGTGTGGGAGGAAAGGTAGCCCAGAAAATCAAGAACCATGAATCTAAATTTTCATGGCTGGCAATTTGCTGTGATGTAGTAGTTTGTAATGTTTGTATTTGTATAACGGACAGAATGATACCTTTTCACTCCCTTGAAGGAAATCATCAAGTGTTAGACATAATTTCTTCCTCAGAGATTTTACAGTTTGATTGAGGAGACAGGTGAAAATCTATGTAATACGTAAATATGTAAATGTTAACATAACTACAACGATTGTTATAGTGGGTTGATGATTAGTGTAGAATGATTGATACTTAGGAAAACTTATAGAGGAGGTAAGCTTAAGTTGAATATTGTTAGCATAACTTTCTAAGCAAGCATAAAGCACAATTACCACTACTATTATTACATGTTAAGGTACTAGAGGATATATTTTTGCTTTTATTTTCCTCCTTTAAAGTTGATAACAATGGACTAGCTATCAGCTTTAGTTTTAGTTATCACCATTTATGCTCTCAGAGTTTGAGTAAAGAATGAGATAAATAAGCATATTTATTAAAAATCACTTTTATTTTAGCATACAAAATATTTTTGTGGTAAAAACTTTCATTGGCAACATGATACATGAGGAAGAGCCTTCACTCTGAGGTCAGGAGTTGAGGCTCTACACCTGGCTGTCACCAAACTAGCTCTGGTACTAGTGGCTTAACCTCTTCAAGACTTCTTCAGGATTGACTGGATGACCTCTAAACTTTCAAAGATCTAAAATTATGAGTGGCTCAGAAATACTTAATGGAAAGTGAAGACTTCTCTTTTTCATGTATTTCTTGACACAGTGTGAGTGAATATGTCTGTAAGATTGTTGTTAAAGATTGTTGTTAACGTAAAATGGGAGGTTAATTTCTTTCAGCCAGCCTTTGTGCCATATTGAAACTCGAAGCCATGTCTAGATGTTGAATATGACTGTGATATAGTTTATTTAATAATTTAGGATCATTGTGTGTTTGTAATTTAGGATCATTGTGTGTTTGTGTGTGTGTGTGTGTGTAGCTTATTATAGGAAAAACGAATGTATAGGAAAAACTAATGTTACTTAATATTTATTTTAAAAATTGTGTACATATGGTCTGGATTTTCTGAAAGATTTTCCTTTTAAAATATTCTGCCTTCTTAATCTTGAGTATACTTTCCTTGACTTTTTTCTCTCTCCTTTTTAGAATGGAGAAATAGGGTCACTGGAAGTTTTGTTCTCTTTTATTGTGGTTGTTAAATGGAAGGGGGATATTTCTCTGGAAATTTAGTCAAAGTATTTTTACTGACAAAAATATCTGGTTTGTCAAAGTTCATCGTGAAATTTGAACTTGAAAGTCTTCTAATTTAATATAAGTATCTAGTGTCAATCTTGACAAGATCATTAATTTGAAAAAAGTTGAGCAGGGTATGAAAAGATGTGTTGAACTATAACTGGTAGGATGGCATTAATTTTTTAAAAAATTCACTTGAAAATGTGTTTTAAGAAATTACTCTTCAGAATTCATTGCAGCGTAAGTTAAGTACAAAAATTCATATAAAAACTGAGTTAAAGAGTAATATCAGTGCGTGGTCAATCAGGATAATTGAACATAGAACAGTTTCCTTTAGGAACAAATTTGGTTGGTGGAAAAGGGCAGGCAGGAGAGTGTTTTTTGATAATTATTTAAACTCCTTATTTATATCTTAAATGTTCAAAAAGATGCAAAGAAATATTTATGAAAAGCTTTAAAAAAATCCTTCATATGTAAGTTTACAAAGTACTGTTGTGCTTATGGAAATAGAATTACAATTTTTCATCTACACACTGATGTTTGTATTTAGAAGCTAAAACTTACAGAAACATGAGGATAGAATTTGAGTGTTCATTAATTACATCTGATAAAAAATTACAGCTGTAGTTCTTAAAAACTAAAATTTTAATCGGGATTCAGGAAGTCTGTGAAGTCAAAATTGTTTTCATAATAATATTAAGACATTATTTACCTTTTGACTGTCACAAGTGTTCAGAGTTTGCTGGAGGGCTACATGACTTAGCATTGCAACACATCGAATGAAGAAGCAAATATGACAGTCCAACTTTTTCTACCATGTATGAAAAAGATTTACAACTGTGCAAAACAAAGCTGCTCGTTAAATTTGTTTTAGAAAGGTGATTTTTCATAAAAATATATTTCCAAATATTGGGTTTATTATTTTAAATGAATAAACATTTTAAAGTTTTCTTAGATTTAATTTCAAATGGGATAAATATCGGTACGTAGGACTATTTATACAAGCAAAATCTCTGCGGTCCTCAATAATTTGGATGTAAAAGGGTCCTTTTACCAAAAAAGTTTCAGAATAGCTGAAATAGTTTTATTTAGTCTACACTTTTCAATACTGTGGCCACTAGCCACATGAGGCCATTGAGTACGTAAAATGTGGCTGAGAAACTGATTTTTTAATTTTTTAAAATTTTAATTTAAATGTGAAAACTGAAATAGTAAAAAACTCCTTTATATCGATCACATGTTAAAATGACAGTATCTTAGATGTACTGGGTTCAATGAAAGGTGTTAATGTCACCTTCTTAACTTTTTTAATATGGCTACTGGAAATTTAAAAATCATATGTAGCTCATGTCATATTTTTAATGGACAGCTCTACTTAAGAAAATTTGATTATCTTTTTTAAGTTTTATAACACAACTATATTGATTAGAAAGTTAAGAGCGAACTGGTAAAGATGGAGCGTCCAGACCATTATCTTTCCTCCCTTTTCATGGCATTCATTTGAATTCTTCACTCACCTGTTATGTTTATAGCCTTGGGGCATTAGAGGATAAGCTGTGGTAAGTCAAGTGTGGTAGTTGAGTGATGACCTTATAATATTAGTTTATGGTCTTGCTTGTTGGGGAATACCACTATCACCTGATGAAGTGTTTTGTAATTTTTTTCCGTTGCTCTCAAATTAAATTGCTGTTAATTTTTATTTTTGACTTTGAGAACATTGTTATGAACTAGATCCATTGCCAGCATTCTCCTCTGCAAAGCTGAGAGGTATGTCTCTTGTCAGACTTAATTACCAAGTTTGGTATTTAGGAACAGCTGTTGAGTGAGTCTGGAATAGTCTACCATACAAACACCAGTTGATTAGAAAGCTAGAAATGGAACAGGAAGACTCTTACTAATAGTAAAAAAAAGGGCATAAGCAAGTTTAATTTTTGGCACTATGATTAAAATAGTTTTGAAATTTATTTCTTCAAGGAGTATTGACCAGTAGAATTTCTAATCCTAACTAGAAAGTATCTGTCCGATTTATTTTAGCTTCATTGTTTCTAATTTTAAAGAGTTGCTTATTATTTCCTCCCATATTTTTCATACACAGGTCTAGAAAGACACCACTAAATCAAGTTTTAAGAAAGAGAAAAGGAATTTTCAGACCGTGGCTAATAGTTTGCTTACTTTGATTGCACAACAATGTTAAATTCATGTTTATCCTTAAGAATTGTGCAAAGTTTTTAGTTTAAATTGTATTTGAATTATTGATCAGAACAAAATAGTATTAAAGCGTTTTTTAAAAATTGCAGAAACATGAAGAGGAGAAATATTTAAATTTCTGTTATCAAAAACTACTGTTGACTTATGTCAACAAAAGTAAAATGAGGTTGTGCTCACTTTTAGCAAATGCCCGAAATATTCTTGGAAACTATCATGGGTACATTATTGTAAATTGATCTAAGTGTAAGTTCTTAGGTGTTCATTTTTTTTCCTTTAATGTGCTTAGGGTTATTTTAGTCAGTGAATAAAAGTTACACAAAGCAAAATTAGTAATCATCAAAAAAAGAAAGAAATCAGTGCTCTCCTAATCAGCTGTTAGCTTACATAGTTACTTTAAGTTATTTTTCACCTTTATTTAGTTTTGAAATATTTTATTTCTGCTTATGTTTTGACACTCTATTAACTAACTATTAGTATAAGTTTCATGAGGCCAAAGATATTCACACTTGTATCTCAGGTTTATATAATAGCATAGGGTCTGGCACATGGTAAATGCTTAACAACCATTTGTTTGTGCATAGAATATTAAAGTATAAGTAAATTTTCTTAAGTTTGTATGTATTTGTTTTACTCTGTAAATATAAAATATTTCTGGGAAATAATAAATAATCTGTTGAGATTAGAAATATGAGCAAGAAGATAATTTCCACAGACATAACTAACGTGAAATCACGGTTTTGAAAATGTAGCTCAAACTACATAAGAACTCAGGGCAGCGTAATATATAACTCCTAGGCAAATTTCATTTTGTTTATAACTTAAAAATCTGATAAAATTCTATTGCTGTATTATTATCAAATACTTGTAGCTCTGATTTCAATATGGTAGAGTTTTTAGGGTATGTCTTAATACAATTACATAAGGAATGAGTTTACCCAGGATGGTTTATTAATAGCACTTAAGACAACAGCTAAATTGCAACACAAGCAGACTTGAAAGAGAATAAAGTTCCTAGAATAAATTTTCAAAACCTGAGAATTTGCTTTCCAGGGTTCTTTAGTTTATATGAGTATTGTAGGGAGGTACTTTGAAAAAAATATTTGAGTATGGTAATATATTTTATACTTACTCTAACAGTAAGTTTCTTAAAGTGGAGCTGGAAGGACTGATTGAATCCTTTGCTTCAGTGAAGCTGCAGATAAGAGTAAGCAGGGTCACCTAAAGATAGATTTACTTGGAGGTTTGGCTGCCTCTCTGGAACCGTTTAGCTTTGAGCAGATTTCCATAAATGGAAAGAGCAACTGGAGAGACCCAGTACCTTGGTGGAGAGTGTGGATGATGTGCAACAGGTGGTAAAACAGTCACCGGATTTTTTTATAAATGCTCTCCAATGACTGGCGGTTAAGCCGTGGCTTTAGCGTTTGGTGCGTTTTGAGACTAAGTGAATTTTTTTTTCAATTAAGTTTCTTGGAAACAGTTTTAAAAGATTCGTGTCTTTAGCGTGTAGAACTTGTGAATTTGTAATATGGTTTTATGGAATTTGTATAAATATTTCCTTTTAGTTTCTTTAGAGGACATCTTGAGGAAAATCTGTCAAATTAGAAAACTTAACATATTCATGTTTCAGAACCTCTTACCAAGTAAAATATTCAATATTTTAAATCAGAATGTGAAATTAATACGTAAGTTTGTGCTTGAATTGCCAATTTGTCTGTAAGGTCAGTGGCTTGTTCTTAACTCCAAGTACATAAAAGAGATACTTGCATGCGTACTACATGGACAGTCTATGGTAGGAACTGTAACAGATACAAAGGTGGGTTAAGATACGCCCCCGATCTCAGAGCTATAATCTTACAGGAGTGATAATAAATTATCACTATTTATTGAATTCTTATTTATGTGTATGTTTTTTATGGGAATCACCTCTCACTTAATTCTCACAACTGTATGAGGAAACTGAGTCTTACAAGACATCCAGTTGTTGGCCTAGGGTAATGGAAATTACTTTAAGTGGCAGAGGCTAGAACCCAAGCGTTGGATGTGGAATCTCAAACCACTGCTGCACACCTTACTGTTTCACAAATAATTCAATCAGCAAAGCATAAAGTAAATGCTAGGAGAGAGTTACAGAAGGTGATACAATTAGAAAAATTTCATTAAACAAACAAACAAACATAGAAACATTAAAAAAAAATACTTTTTGGGTGAAACCCAGAAAAGTCCAGTGAGGTTCTGAAGAAGAGAGCAAAGCAAGGTTATTGTGAAGAAAATTCCAGGTGCTTTGGTGCTAAAGCTAATGTACTCACCTAGGAAGGTCTATAGGAATTGAACTAATTGATTAAATTAACTTAGAAATAGCTGTTTCTGACCGGTTCTGATCGCTATCACCCCCGATTGTAGTAGCAGTATATCAACATACGTAAATGGATTGTTGATCTGCAGTCATCCTACCCCTCCTGCCCCCCCCAGGTTAGTTTTGGCTTGAAATTGATACAGGGTTCAAATTTCAAGGGTTTTTCTTTGTTTTCCTTTGGACAACATTCAGGAATTTCTCAGTAATTTCTAATCAGTCTCAATATTCAACATTTATTCTGCAAAATATGAATACTAGATTGTTTGGGTATTTAAATTATTTCTGTAAATAATTTATGCAGACTAATATGTATCAATGCCTTAGTCACGTGAGAGTTAATTTATATTCATTTCTGCTGTAGTAATTTGTTTTCATTTAGTAATGTGTTCAGTGCATTTTTAATTGAGTAGAACTTATTCCCCCCCCAGTGGAAGCATCAGTTCACAGCAGTAATGCCCACTGTACAGACAAGACCATCGAAGCTGCCGAAGCCCTGCTTCATATGGAATCTCCTACCTGCTTAAGGGATTCAAGAAGTCCTGGTATGTGCGTGAGCTATTCTTTTTTATATTAAACACGTCACATCACTTCATGATTCTAGAATGAATTTTTTTTTAATACAAGGGAATTGTTGGTGTTATCAAGATCTATTACACATGAATACCTGTGATAGCAATAATTGATTTTTATTTGGCAAAGTTTCCCAAGTCTTAAACACTTAATTTTCATAATAAATGATACAGAAAATGACCGACAGACAAGATATCATAGTATAAATAGCAACTTAATAAATTAAGTTGGTGCAAAAGTAATTGCGGTTTAAAAGGTTAAAAAGAATTGTAAAAACTGCAATTACTTTTGCACCAATTTAGTTTATTAAGTTGCTATTTATACTATCATGTCTTGTTTCCTTAACTCTGGGAAGTTGATAAACCTTTGTACAGTAGTTGTTACACGAATGGCAGATGGGGGCAGTTGCCTCCTGTGACCACTTTCAATCCTTTATTCAGTGATTAATGGGCAGTGAGTCCAGGGAACCGTCCATGGTGGAGAGGAGATAGCTCCCACCATTCCCTCACACTCCCGTCAGGCTGTGAGTTTTCCTTTCCTTTTGGACCCTTTTTCTTTTTAAGACTGCCTTTGAGAGTCATTTTGTTCTAATTTTAATTTGTCCTAATTTTAACATTCAGATGTTAACTTGATTTGATGCAGTAAGTTTGGCCCTTCTTATAGGGTTTTACAATAAATACTCAGAGCTCCCAGGCTTTTCAAGTACAATAGAAATCCCACGTATTCACGGATATGAGAAGAAAATTAGGACATAGTGGTCAGTGTGTTAATTCATGAGTGTATATGAATATGTTAACTGTTTCTTAATTGAAATAGAAATCTCATATTCTGATTATTCATGCACGTTGGAAGGAAGCTGGGACAACATTATTGTATGTAATAGAATACCAAGTAGCAGTCTATATGTACTGTTCTATGACCCCAAATTCAGGATTTTAAATACTGAAAGATGATACTCATTGGGCTGTAATGAGCAGATTTTCCTTTTCTTCATGTTTTAAAATGAGCTGTAAGTGCTTAGTTTTTACTGAAAATACACTTACCAAATGTTTTAAATTTTATACTGTACCCAGTTAGAGAATAATGATGGGCATGTGGAAGGAAATTCATTATTAAAGAACTTAATTACACTTTTATTTTCAAATGTTTTCCTAATTGTCAAAATAATTCAAAGACTTTTATAACGAGCTTGAAAATACAGAAAAGTGAAGAATGGAGGGGTGACTACTCATGATCACACTCTTACCCAGAGGATTAACATTTCCTTCAAGTAGATTTTCTTTGCATTTTATTTCCTTACATACAAGGTGTGATCAAAAAATAGTGAATGTTTAAATTAAAAAAAAAATTTATTATAGTAAGACACATTGCCATTAATCCCCCTCAAAATACTCCGCCTTGCTTCGAACACCCTTATCCCATAGTTTTTGCCACTTTCTGAAGCAGTTCTGGAAGTCCTCTTTCGTGAGTGTCTTTAGTTGCGCTGTCATGGCTGCCTCGATGACCTGAATCATTTTGACTTTGGGGAAGAGCGAGAAGTCACATGGTGCCAGATCCAGTGAATAAGGTGGATGAGGACACACCGTAATGTTTTTGACAGAAATTGCCGTGTACCAGACGCAATGTGTGACAGGGAGCATTGTCGTGATGGAAGATGATTCACGGCACACTTTAAAACGCACCTTCACTCAAACGTCTATGCCTCACACCCGACTGCACCGAACAAGTTGAAACTTTGTCACACACCGTTACTAAGGTTCAGCGTGCTGCTTCCCATATTGAAGATCCTTGTCTTTCTGTTGGATGACACTCGGCAGCAGCATTCATCGTATTTTCGATCACACCTCATACTTTGGATCAGATTGCATATTCAGCAAATTAAGTTCTTATCCTAATTTGATGAATTCTTAATAAACTCACCTCTATTAAATATTGAATTGTCCACATTAAGAAGTATTAATAAGGGTGGGAAATTATAATTTTTCAACTTTTTTTTATAGTGGAAGTGTTTGTCCCTCCTTGTGTATCAACTCCAGAATTTATCCATGCTGCTATGAGGCCAGATGTCATTACAGAAACTGTAGTGGAGGTGTCAACTGAAGAGTCTGAACCAATGGATACCTCTCCTATTCCTACTTCACCGGATAGCCATGAACCAATGAAAAAGAAAAAAGGTAGAGTATATTTATAAATTTCTGGAAAAGAGGGTGCAATTTTTTTGGGTATTGTTTTTCCCATCATAGGATATAGGAAATAATATGCTGTAGATTTATGATTGATGTTATCTTAACTAGATATTCTCAGAGAATCAATGATATTATCTTAACTAGGTATTCTCAAGGAATCAACAAATTGCGATTTTAATTTTATGTTGTAACATCTTGATACTGTTTAAAGGAGTTAGTGTTTAAGCCCTAAAAGTAGTTGCCTGAAAATGAGATTATAACAAGTGTTGGAGGCACAGCAGGGAAATCAGAGATTCACTGCACATTTGTCTACTTTTTGATCCTTTTAGGTACTTAGTTACTTTAAAAAAAAAAAAGATTCTTTTATTCTTGTTTTCTATTTTTTGTAAACTTCCTATTCTATTGTTGGTATTAAAATAAAAGCCCAGTCAGTGTTCTTTTGCATACCTTCTTTTAAATACCAAAATTGCTAATAGGTACTTCTAAGTGAAATAAACTCACCAGTGGGTAAGGAGTATTTCCACTTCCTGTTTGACTCCTGCTGAGACTTCTGCTCTCCTGCTTCCAGGGGTGGGGGACACAGGGCTTCAGCATATCTCCAACCATCCTGAGAAAATGGGAGCAGCAAGTGGATCCTTTTCCTGTTTGAATCAAAAGTAAAATTTGAAAGAAATGAAATCCTATGTAAATGGGTATTCATCTAATTCCTCTTTTTTCACATTTTAGAATAGAAAAAGAATCAAAGGCAAAAATAAGGGAAAAGATGTATTAAAAATAATGGTGTTTTCTGTCATATATTAGACGTATTAAGTTGCTTTGATGTTCATGTGTCTGCTCATTTCTGTGAGGGATACAATTGAAGAATAAGAGTGTCTTCCTTCAGATAATACATATATAGATTGAGAGAGATATGAACATTGAGAAAGATTGAGAGAGAATTTAGAACAAAGAGTCACTTCCTGCTGTAAATGTTTAAAAACAAAAGACATACATACTAAAAGTCCTATTTACCCACTGTCCACTGCTGGTTGTATCCAGTGGGAGCTCTTACAAAATACTTAAGAAATTTTTAGATTTAAAAGAAGATGGAAAAGACCGCGAAAAGCTTGGATCATTTAGGGAACCAAGACCTCTAGATAAACAGGTATATATGGTATTAGCAGCTTGTGTGGTTTGATATAAATCAGGAAATAATTTGCCAGTTTAATATTAATATATATTTGAAAATAGGTGGTCTTAGTGAATGACCATTTAGAAACATAACACCATTATTTATTTATTTATGGTTAAGTACATTTGGGACATACAGTTAAGTAAGTTATGTTTTAATAGCAGGGCCTTCTTTCTTTTTTATTTCCCAAGCTTATAATTACTAACATGTGTTGTGAATCTCTTTAAAAAAGATAGCATACAGTGTTCTATATCCACGGTTTCAGGCTTCCCGTGGGGGTCTTGGAATGTATTCTTGATGGATAAGGGGGACTGTTGTATAATATACTTGAATGTTCCCAACCTCTTCGTTGAGTCTTCCCTTCCCTTTTTCTGCCAGTATTCATCCATCAGTGCTGACGACTGAATACAGTGCATTTCAGACTTACGCCTTCAGTTTAGAGAAGTATAGGTCTTGCTTTTCTACTCATTGTGGACGCTAGTCTGAGAGAACCTCTGGCAGAAACAAAAGGAAGGGCACAGACGTTAATCAGACACAAGAAATAATTACTTGGAAGATTTTCTTACCCTTATAATGTACCTGCATGTTTGATGTGAGGAATTTTAAACACTTAGGCTTAAATTCTGGTGAATTGATTGGCTCAGAGCAGTAGAGTATTTAATATGTTTTACTTTTCCTTATTGTCAGATCCTCTGCCATAGGTAGGTAAAGTTTTATCTAACAGTCCTGTAGACCAGGAAAAAAGTTTGTACTAGAAATTGTTTCTGTTTTCATGTTATTGGAAAAGGTTAGCAAATTGAGGCTCCAACCATGTAAATAATAGGTTAGTAGTACCTGATTTGCCATATCTAAAATGCTGTAATCTAAAATTGCAGTAGTACTTCTAATGCTCTTCTTAAAGGAAACCTTTTCTATACACTGAGTATATTAATCCACAAATTAGTGTCCAGTTTTATGAATAATTGTTATCAGAGTCTGCTAATCATGCTTCTATTATTTTTCCTGTTTTCAATGTATGGTTTCAATATCTTATTTTTTCAGTTGGCCGTAAACCAAAGACCCAGCAATCACCAATTTCCAATGGGTCTCCTGAGTTAGGTATAAAGAAGAAACCCAGAGAAGGAAAAGGTAATGTGGGAGGGCCATTTTGGAAGTGAGATGATTTTTTTCTTCAGTCAGGTGACATTTTTGTATTTGTAAGAAAATTATTTGTAGTACATGCACATGTGGGAGTACTATCTTTGGTAGTAGTTTTTAATAAGGGATGTGTCAGCATCACGTGGGAGCTTTTCCTATTATCTATGCCCAGTCCCTACTTCACTGAGATCCTATAGTCATAGATATACCAGGGGCGTGGAAGGGGGCAGGTGTTTATATTTTGAAAGGTCCTAAGTGCAGCCTGCCGAACACCCTTCTTAAGAGTCATTGTTCATTTACATTCAAATTTCAGTCTTGTATTATTAAAATTGAGGCAGGATGTTATAATGTGAAAATTAAAGTTATAGTCACACCTGGATTAAAAATCGAGTCAGGTGGCCGGTTAGCTCAGTTGGTTGGAGCATGGTGGTGCTAATAACACCAAGGTTGCCGGTTTGATCCCCACATGGGCCACTGTGAGCTGTGCCCTCCTTAAAAAAGAAAAAAACAGAAGAAAATTATAATTTCTCTCCCAATCAATTAAAAAAAAATTGAGTCATTGTTTACTCTTCTGCAAAATGATGATGATAATCTGCATAGGCTTAATAAACTACCTTGTCTGATAAAGAGAGCTTCACATTCTGAATTGTTTTCCTTAAAACCAGAAATAGGATTGTTAATTTTACTTGGGGGTGGGAACTGGGGTGGAGCGTTAAAGCTTACCTGAGGAATGTAGATGAGTCTGACTCAGTGGACCCAGGAGCATTCAGGTCCCTACTGTGTATAAGACATCATCTGTGTTGTATAAAATTCCTTCCAGAATAAGTTCTCTGCTCACTTTTACAATGTTTGCTCATAGGGCCTGATAATCTCCTGGTCATAACATAAAAATTTCCCAGCTACACATCTTGATGGATAGTAGTTGAAAGTGATGCATAATTTAATAGTAAGAGTTTTTAGGTATTGATGCTGATGTAATAGGGCTTCAGAGCTAACAGATGTAACTGTGTGAAATTGAAGATTAATCTTTTTAGGTCAAGAGATTCACACTGGGCTCAACTATGGGTTAATAGATTGGTTGAATTTTGGGGGAAATCCCGAATGGAAGTGCAGTGTTAGAGGAAGAACATGAGCGTTTAGATTGAGTAGCAGTGGCTTGTTCTTCTCACATAGCTTGTACCTTGGATCTGGATTTGAGCGTAGCAAAGGGATCGTGAGTAGGAGCGTCGAGGTGACCTGGTGACTCAGTGGCGGCATATGTGTTCCAATGTCAGGATTCTTTTCGGGTCTTTCATCAGTTGAAGAACCTCTGCACCTAGAGACTTACGAAGGGAATAAAAGAACAGCAGCCTCGAAAGCTTGGTCTTTTCATAACACTGCCCACTAGTTTCCCCCACTTCTAAAGGAAAAAAAAGTGATGCTTTCCTTTTGGGGATTAAGTTCCTTACCTTACCCAGATTCCCTCCCTTTTTCCTATGCAAATCTTAGCCATCTTCCAAGACTTGTGATGTCTTTCCAGTCTGCTTTCTTTTCACTCCTGAAATCCCAGACATTTTTTCTATCATTCATTTGGAATGTAATTACGTATTGCCTTTTGATGTGCTTTATATTGTTCCATACTGTTACTCATTTCTTGTATTGTTACTTAACTTGTCATCTACTTTTTTTCCTTTCCATCTAAACTGTAAATTCCTTGAGTGAGGGACCAGGTTTTAAATGCTTCTCTGTATCCTCTACTACAAGCATAGTATGTGATGAATAAGTATTTCATTTTGCAGAAATATTTTAATATTTCCTCATTTTCAGATTTTGCTAGTAGCATGATCAGATGTTAAGACGTAGTTAACATTTGATGACTACTTGACTAAGTAATTGCCATGTTAACTTTTTAGTGTTTCTATTTAAGGTGCTCATTTTAAGGCTGAAGTACAAATGTCTTTAATAAGAGTTGTTCATATATAATGAAATCCTAATATATTACTTACCTTCACTGTACTGGGTATGATCAGTAGCAAGGGATAGCAATTAAAAAAAATTTTTTTTTAAAGGCAGTAGTTTTCATTGTTAAAAATAATGATAAGAGAAAGTTTTGAAAGGTCATGGGTAGGGTGCACTTTATAAGACATGTAGCTCAGAGTTCATGCCTATAAGTGAATCAAAGAAAAACATGTTTCTTACAAAAAGACTGTATGCCTAATGCCTAAAAAGTTTTGCAGATTTCATTGAATATTGCTTGGCTTTTCAATAAATTAATAAATACCTTTTGATGAATTTTGATCATGGAATTTGGGGTTCAATAAATTTATCCAGAGTTTAAATCTGTGTTAATGAAGAACTGCGAGTCTGTTTAGGTTCACTTAGTGCTTTGCATTATGCCTTCGCCTTCACTGAACTCAAAATCAAGGATAAGGTGATACATGATAGTACAAAATCCAGGACTACATTGTATCAGTATCACAACTGGAAACATACATAGAATGTTAGTTTTAAAAACCAAACATTATCGTTTTTTCACTGACTTGGTGAAGAAAAAAAAACCGAAAAAAAAAACACCAAACATAGTTATGATTTTTGTTATAAAAGATATTTTGTTATTTACTAGACAACACAATTTGACACTGTGCAAATGATTGTCACTGTAGTAAAGTACTTAATGACAGACCTCATATATTTGTGTTTCACTGGTAGTGAATGAATTGTTATCCAGCATAATTCAATATTTGCTTTTAATTGTGTGTTTAATTATGTTAATAATTTTTTTAATCAATGTCTATCGTTGTTTTCAAAGGAAACACAACCTACTTGTGGGAGTTTCTTTTAGATCTACTTCAAGATAAAAATACTTGTCCCCGTTATATTAAGTGGACTCAAAGAGAAAAAGGCATTTTCAAACTCGTGGATTCAAAGGCTGTCTCTAAGCTTTGGGGAAAGCATAAGAACAAGCCAGACATGAACTATGAAACTATGGGACGAGCTTTGAGGTAAGAGCACAAAAGAATGAGTTTTCAAACAAAACTTACATGTTTCCTTATATTGTCTATTAGCTGTTTTTAAATACGAGTTTAAAAAAAAAATCCCTTGTTTATAATAACTTAATTTTGGGGGATATTCTAGAGGAGCTTCTTGGATTTGGAGATAAAATGAGGATAGAGGAGTTTGGTCTAGATGTCTAAAATTTCAGCATCATTGGAAAATCCATTTTTGCAGAAAATGTGCTTTTGCACTTAGGACCATTTCTTAACAGAAAGTTGTAGACCTTTAAGACAGTGAAAGCCAAATGAAATACGGTTTCCAAATTGTTAATTTGCTTCAGTTCCTGCAAATTTGTCATAATGGATATATCTTGATATGAAAATTTCTCTTAAGTTTTGTCAATTAGACAACCCCACAATACTTTGTAATGTACAAGGCTTCTAATTAAAGGTGTTTATAAGTGAACACATAGTTTATGCAACAGTATTCACATATCCCATAGATTTCATCTGTACCAAGCACAGCTTAGGTAATTTTTTCACATGACATCAAATTTTTTTATAACCTATGTAAATCAGAGTTGAATTTTTACCAGTGGTTGTAAAATACAGTAAAATATTCTGTATTTAGGTAAAATTACTTCAGGAATGAACTTTTAACTACTCAAAGTTAGAGGACCTGTGGCATCAAGTTCCAACTTCATTCCTCCTTCAAATTCTCAGCCTTTTGAACAGTTCAGGCAGGAAGAGCTCCTTCTTCTTATCTTACAGGAATAAGTGAATGTTTCTGTTAGTGTCCATTCCACATAGTGTTTTTTTGTTTTTTTTCATGAAATAAGTGTGATACACGTGATTCATTTAGTACTTTTTCCCTTACAGATATTATTACCAAAGGGGTATTCTTGCAAAGGTTGAAGGACAAAGGCTTGTATATCAGTTTAAGGATATGCCCAAAAACATAGTGGTCATAGATGATGACAAAAGTGAAACCTGTAATGAAGATTTAGCAGCAGCCACTGATGAAAAATCGTTAGAACGCGTGTCGCTGTCTGCAGAAAGTCTCCTGAAAGCAGCAACCTCTGTCCGTGGTGGGAAAAACTCATCTCCTCTAAACTGCTCCAGAGCAGAGAAGGGTGTAGCTCGAGTTGTGAATATCACTTCCCCTGGTCGTGATGCTTCATCCAGGTCTCCTCCGACTACTGCGTCTGTATCAGCAACAGCAGCTCCAAGGTAAGTGAGGGAAATTGTCAGTTGTAATGTATTTGCTTTTTAGAAAGCTCCATGGCAAAATGATGTGTTCTTTTTATTAATCTTAGCGTTCTAAGATGCCACCATTGGTTAGGACTTTGAAAAGTACTTGCTATTTTAGATACGTTGTGTTGTTAAAGTAGGTGATGTCCCTTTTAATAGTTTTTAATGGTTTTTGTAGTTCTATAGATAGAACTTAATGTGCTTTAGTTTTTTTAAAGTATATTTACTTCATGGTATTTCATATTTTAAATGTCAGGGATTGTCAGTAACTAAAATTTGGGAGCACTACTTTGTACATTTTGGATTTGTGCTAATCTTTTTGCTCAAGAGACCTACTTTTTAATTTAGCATTAAATATAGTCAACTTCCTTTTCTAATTTATAGGACAGTGCGTGTGGCAATGCAAGTACCTGTTGTAATGACATCGTTGGGTCAGAAAATTTCAACTGTGGCGGTCCAGTCAGTGAACACAGGTGCGCCGTTACTCACCAGTAGTCCAACGACAGCAAGCTCTCCAAAGGTAGTTATTCAGACAATCCCTACTGTGATGCCAGCCTCTGCTGAAAATGGAGACAAAATCACCATGCAGCCTGCCAAAATTATTACCATCCCAGCTGCACAGCTTGCACAGTGTCAGCTGCAGACAAAGTCAAATCTGACTGGGTCAGGAAGCATTAACATTGTTGGAACCCCACTGGCTGTGAGAGCACTTACCCCTGTTTCCATAGCCCATGGTACCCCTGTAATGAGACTATCAGTGCCTACTCAGCAGGCGTCTGGCCAGACTCCTCCCCGAGTTATCAGTGCGGTCATAAAAGGGCCAGAGGTCAAATCAGAAGCGGTGGCAAAGAAGCAGGAACATGATGTGAAAACTTTGCAGCTGGTAAAAGAAGAAAAACCAGCAGATGGAAATAAGACAGTGACCCACGTAGTGGTCGTCAGTGCGCCTTCGGCTATTGCCCTTCCTGTGACTATGAAAACAGAAGGACTAGTGACATGTGAGAAGTAAGCTAGCAGCTCTGCCGTGGACTATAGACTGTTAGTGATAGTACTAACATGAGTATTTGCAAGGGGTGTCAAGAAAAGTCAAAAGAAGACTTTAAAACATTTTTAATGCTTCTAAGAAAACAATCAAATTTACTGGAAATAAATTACCTATCCCATGTTTCAGTGGGAAATGAACTACATATTGAGATGCTGACAGAAAACTGCCTCTTACAGTCGAAAACAACTGAACCCGTCAATAACATAAAGGATTGAAAGGGACCAAGCAACTCACTACAATATCAAGTTACACTAAGACTTGGAACACTAACATTCTGTAAGAGGTTATATAGTTTTCAGTGGGAGGGGTTGGGATGGGTGATTTCATTGTTACATATAGCAATTTTTGATGCATTTTATATGCATACCAGCAATTATTACTGTGTTCACACAGAACTCACTTAACTGGTGCTATGTGAAGACTCTGCTAACATAGGTATTTTAGAATGTGAATTGAAGAATGGATCCAAAAGCTTCAGAAAGAGGATAGCAAAAAAAGATCTAGTGCGATTTTTTTTTTTTTATATCATATAGCTTAAGCTGATTTAAAACAAAGGCCTTAGACTAATTTTTGGTTTTCTTTATTGAAATAAGCTAATGGCTTGTTTGTGTAAAGCTTTTTTTATTAAAAGAAAAAATTTTAAAAATCTTGTACCTAGCACAGTATTGTTATAGAATTTACATGTAACATTTTATATGGTAGTTTAAGTCTGTCAGTTTCTTAATTGTGGACAAATTAACAGTTGGTTCTGGCCTTTTGCTGTAACACGCCTGTGTCACTCACTTAGCCCTGGCATCTGTGCAGACATGTCAGTCTCAGTTCTACTGTCACTTGGAAGTTAAGGCTCAGCATGAATTTTTGTCAGGTAACTCTAATACCTGGAGTTTTCTTTCTTTCTTCCTTTTTTTTTTTTTTTAGTTGAAGTTTAAGAGGGAAAGTACCAGTGTTCAGATTTGAACTATAATAGTTTGTATATTCAACATTTGAAGTATATTCTATTTTGTTGTACTCTTGTTTCAAAGTGTATTCAAGTAGGTTTTCTGAAATATAGAAATGAAATTTATCTTGCGTTTTGTCCTCTGGTGATATTTATGACAATATTCAAAAGCTAGTATAGAGGCATTATTTTAGTTAAGTAATGAAGTCCTATTTCTCCTTCCCAACTGCTGCATAAGAAATTCGACTTGTTTTGTTCCATTATATTAATATTTGGCAAATATCTATCTGCATGTTACCACTTCCTTTCTAATTACTACCTACCATAACAAATTTACTATTTTAATGTTGGCCACACTTAAAGAATTTCTATTATAGATGAAATCAGACCATTTGTTTCACAGCCAGATTTTTTGAGGGTTAGAAAGAATGAGTAACATTCTCGCCCTTTTACAAATTAGGAAGTGGAGGTACCAGAGGGATTAGATGAATTTACTAATTTCGCACCAAACTAGGTCCTGAGACTCCACATCTTAATGCTCTTTCTATTTACTACAAAGAAAAGTTGTCTATTTTTACATCTTTTAGAGATTTAAATAAACTGATACTTAATATTTTGTGGCCTTTAATTGTGCATTTCATCAGATGCTACTTAGATCGACAGATTTTTATAACAACTCCCTTTGTTAATCTTTTATCTTTTCCGTAAATATACCTGATGGGACTTTTTAATAAAAAAGCTCAAAGAAAAACTCACCTGATTCTTACCCCATTAGAGAGTTAATCTCAAATTCTACCTCCTCTCAAAACATTTCCTAAATATTTCAGCTTTCAGAATTGTACTATGTGCTGTGGCACTTAATTGTATTGTCCTTTTGTGCACTGTGGTTTCATTTGTTGAGTCATGTCTTCCATAGTACTTTTCTCGGGCAGCGATTATAGATTACCTACACCCCTCCCCAAGTGCTGAGTGTATTAGATACAGACATGTATTGATTTTGGTAACATTTGCTAAGAACATAAGTCACATTCTATGGAGAATAGCTAAAGAAACTTGAATTTTAGGGAATTCTTTCCCCCAGGCTGTATTAATTGGTTCTAATTAGGTTCCAAGCCAAGGCTACCTAGCTTACCTCCACCACTCTACCTCAACATTTTACTGCATCTCTTTCAGAATAAGTACGCCTGTGGTCTAGATACGGAAGCGTACATGTTGACAGTGTGTACTGATGGAATGTTCTAGTGGTTGACATGATCAGTGGTATGGCTTTTAATCCGAACCCTTCTAAACCATAAATTTTATTTCCTTTTTGTGTCCAGCATATTGGAGAAGAACCACCCGGCAATGGCTTGATGCCACTCCATTTTCCAGCCTCACCAGGCTTTTGAACAATGATCAGCAGCCTGTCCACTTACTCCTTAGGTCATCTTCCAGCAACAATTCCAGCCGTCACCACCCCGCTCACCAAATGAGCAGTATACCTCTTTACAGAGAACATGGAGCTCATGAGCTGTCAACTCCCTCCATTTCTGGAACCCTTGCTATAAGACCATGTACTTATTTCATCATCCACCCTCACCACCAGTCTCCAGAAGGAGGCAGGTGTGGCGCCTTCTTGTACCAGCATTTCTTCCCCCTTTCACACCTACTTGTTTCCTTGTTCCAAGAATAGCGCATCCTTTCTTCAGTAGCTTGCAGTATGAATTCTGGCTTAGAGAGAAACAGTTCTTGTTGAGGTCTCCAATAACCCAATAATCAAATCAAAACAGGTGCTCTGTTTTTTCCCCACACAATCTTGTGGCTCAGCCTTCTTAAAATTCTCCTTTGATTTTCCATAACATCCCTCCTGGTTTACCTCCTGCCTGACCAACTCTTTTTAGGTGACTTTGCTTTCCCGTTTAATGTTAGTACTTACCAAGATTCGGTCTATGGAGCTCTATTCCTCATCGAGTAGTTGTAAGAATTAAATGAGTTAATTTAAATTTGTTAAGGGTTCAGAACCAGTGTCTGGCATATAGCAAGCACTCTATTAAATGTTTACTATTATGATTTCACCTCAACAAAATTGTTTATCTCACCTAATGCATGTGGTTTTTACTACCAACTGTATTGTTCTAGACGTGGTCTTAGATGGGTTTATCTAATTGCCGACTGGCTACTTCCTCCTGACTGTCCAGTTGAACTCTCTTCCGTCTAAAACCTGTTCCTTAGCTCTTAGCTCAGTAAATGACGGTACCATCAACCCATTACTCCTTCCCCTCCGTCACCTTCCCCTTACTTACTGTGCTCTTCCCTGTGGCCTCCCAGGACTCACAACCCCCAACATCTTGCCTTCAGCTGAAGGTGGTATTTAAGGTGGTGACCTCAGCTATTTTGGCAAGGGAACTTTTTCTGGTGTCTTTCTCATGTATACAGGAGGTATACATGTTATATTAAACTTTTGTTTTTCTCCTGTTAATCTGTCTTGTATTACAGGGATGTCTCAACCAAGAACCTAAAAGGATAGAGGGAAAACTCTTCCTTCCCTACAGAGCAATAAGCTCTGTATACACCGTAGCGCCTAGGTGTGAGTAGGGTGTACCATCTCAGCTTGTGTAAGTATGATGTCACAGGATGAAATCCCGTTTCTGCATTTCTCAGAACGCATCCCTATCATTAAGCGGTGTGTGACTATTGGACAATATTTGACATCCAGACATTACATTCTCATCCAGATACGCTTGCTTAAGGCTGTTGTGATGATCTCTTTTCAGGTTGGTGTACTTTGGGGTAGGTAAACAATATTTAATGCCTTTACTTAAAAGTATTCTAATCAATATTGTTTCTCAACATGCTTACCATTAGTGATGCTAAGATTTGAACCAAACAGTACAGATGTTCTTTCTGCTTGACGTACCTTCCAGGTAGTCTTAAGATAGTACGCATGTCTACAATGGACTGAAAACCTCATTTGTTTCTAACGTGGTTCCAATGCAGAGTACTTGGGTGAAGCCTTTTGGGGAACTCTCACTTTGGCGCTGAGGGGTACCAGGCAAGCACAGCATAGACGCCTTAAATGTGCAGCTGTAGATCCAGCTCAGTCCGCTTTAAAACTGAGGGCCTCCGTGTAAATAGTGTGGGCACCACATTTAACAGTATTGAAAGATCAAATCTATCCCAGATTCTTTTTGGATTAAAAAAACAAGACATTAGAAGTCTAGTTTTAAAAGACCATTTATTAGCCTTAAATATATACAACTCATCAATTAAGATATTTATCAATTTATTATCAACAGGTTATTTGTTTGGAAGGGGCTTCACCTGTTACCTTTACCACTTTTTCTCTGATGGAAGAGAATTCCAGGTTGTCTAACTTTTTACATTCTTTCTAGATGCTTTGAACCAGTGACCTGGTTATCTTAGGAAATTTCAGTGTGAGCCTCATGAAAAGGTTTTCTAGTTTTCCATCTCTGAAAAGAAGGTCCCACTGACTTTCTTAGCCATTGCCATAAAACAGCTCCTAAATAACCTATTATGAAAAGCATATTCCAATATCGATGATGACACTGAGTGACCTCCAGTGTCTACCAAGAACATGCCAACGGGAAACTATCACTGCATCGACAGTGAGTAATGAAGACTGATAGGTCATGGAATCTCTTCTGAAAACACAGTAATGGGGGAGATGGAGGCACAGCAAGAATTATTTATGAAGAACATACCAGGAAGACCTGATACTCCCACTTAAGACACCTCCAGGCAAAATAGTTCACTACTGAGTAGTACACTACTATTTTGTTAGACCCCAAAATAAAAATATCTTCAAGCTTGAAGGAAATTACTATAAATTACTAACTTATGTTTGCATGGTTTTCAAATGTTCATAATACTATATTAATTTTACACGAAGATATAAAAAATAAATATTGCCATGCATATCTCATTGACATTTAGAAAACTCACAAATAAATAACTTGAAATGCTGTCTAGAGAAATTGCTCCTGCATCTTACATAGTTAATCGTGGAGGACTCAATTCTATTTCTATATAGCATCATCAAACCAAAAAAGCAAGCCTAATTTAATGCCCTTAAATGAACAATGTGTAATGCTAAGGGAAAGAATACAAGCCAAAACTGGAGTGCAAACACCTTTTTTGCGGTAGGTTTTAATGGAAAAGGTTTGTGAACTAAGGGGATTCCTTCCCAGGGGCATGCTGGAAACATGGAAGTGAAGTGAGAGAAACTGGGAAGCCTTCCTTGGGCAACATACCCTGTTTCAGTTTCCTAAAACATCCCTGGTTAAGACTCTTGTAATTAAAAAGACACAGATAAGTGTTTATAAAAGTCCATCAGGTTCCTCATTAAAGCTGAAGTCACATACTAGAGACAGGTGGTCAGAAGGATAATTCAAAGATGGTAGCCGGTTGGGTCCAATCTGTTCTTCGGTGAGTAAATCCAGAGCTGACCTCACGCTCAGGGCGTGTTTAGAATACCAGATGTAGTCCAGGGTGTGCCGGCACTCCCCTGAGGTCCGAATCTTCCAGGTGGTGTACGGCGGTTCCGACTGCCCGTCTGCACTCAGCAGCTTGTAGGCGCTGTCTAGGTTGAGGCTGGAGGAGGCGAAGCGTTTGTAGACCTCCTCTGTTGGCTCTGCATTGAAGTCCCCACACACAATAAGGGGAAGCTTGGCTCCCTGGGTGATGCTCTGGAGGTTCTGGAGAAGGTCACAGCCTTGAGCTGATCGAAACTGCTCCCAGCCAGTACGTGCTTTCAGGTGGGTGACGGCGATGCAGAACTGCCGGCCAGACTCCTTGCACTCCATGGTCTGTGCAATGGCCACCTGATTGGTTTTCAGGGTCATGGCCGTCAGCCTAATATTGGCACTGTGGACTAGCTTGAATCTGTTCTGGAGGAAAAACAAGGCACAGCCATCGGGTCCATTGTTACGTTCAACATCTAGGCAAGGGGACCAGGGTTTGGGGAAAAACGTGCCTTGATAGCCCAGTCTACTGAGGAGTGGCTGGAAGGTGTCAAAATAGTGGTCCACCTCTTGGAGGCACAAGATATCGGGCTGGTAGGCAAGGATTTCTTCTAGGATGAGACATTTCCTTTCTTCCCACTTGAGTGCCTCAACAGGGCATTGTGCAAAGTTGTCTTTGCCTTCTCCAAGAGCTGAAATAGAAACAGTTGCTTGTCAGCTACTATAGAACTACAACTTCTAAGTGCCTGCCAGTCTCTGCCTTCAATACCACTCAAGCCCCTCTGAACGCTGCCTCCGCCTCAGAAGCTTTGGGTGATTCTTCTCGGCCTCACCTGTATTAACCTACCAAACGACACCTCTTACCGCCAGATGAAACAAGCCGCTGATTTTCTTTCACATTAAACTATTTCATGGACATACGGTGTTGAGTTTTAGCCTTAAGAAACAGTGTTCTCTGCAATCCCAGGGATCTAAACTGTCAGATGAAATAAAGATATTCAACTCTATATACTAATTTCAACACTAATAGTCCACATGAACCGATACAGGCACCATTAAGAAGGAATGGGCGGCTTTTCCTACTTATGGATGAACACTTGGGAAAAAATAAATGAATCCAAGATTGTAAAGTCAGAGTATGCCCTTCTTTTATAGGGGGGGAAAAAGGGGCCATTTTTCTTAAAATTTCACCTGCTACATGAAAGGCAATACTGTGGAAAGCTGACTGGCATATCTGCTTTTTAATTCACCAAACCCAGGAAAGAATTCCTTTCTACCGTGACAAAGTAACATCTGAATGAAGAGAGAACTGAAGCGACATCTCTGTGGCTTCAGGCCATACAGATGCGGATGGCTGAGCATCGGGCCACAGGAATACTCAGGCTCATCAGCACCCACAGCTGCCATTCCCCGCAGAAAGGCCTATGTGTTCCCCACTCAGCAGATTCCGTTTCCCCTTTGCAGATGCTATCTTAGCACTCTGGACTGAAAGCTGGAGCCGACAAAGTTTGGAGGCTGATAAAAGCCAGGCTCCTTTAGTTTTTAATGTGCTGGGAAGTAGACTTTCACTGTTCTGGGATAGCCGACAAACATAGAAGGTAAGGAATAAACCTTGAGTTGCTGGATTTATTAGTGGAATCACATGACTCCCTTTCTCTGCCTCCCCTTGTGGGAGCTCATGCCGCCCTCGTCGCCCCATCTCCCCACACCTCTTCCCTCCACAGGACATCAGTGCACCGGGCAAGTGCAGGAGCAGACAGGCAGCAGCGCACACCTGACTGCTCAGGCTCGAAAGCATCAGGCTTACGTACCTTGGGCGAGGATGTTCCACTGCATGACCCTAATAGGTGGGTGGCTACCGGGGCAGTCTGTCCTCAGATCCACAAAATCCCTCTGGAAGCGGGGAGGTCGAGTGTGCAGGACGGCCCTGCATTCCTCCAGGAGCTCTTTAGGATCAATGGGCTCCAGATGTCCTGGGTCAGGTGACACCAAATACTCTGGGTGCTGGGAGGCAGCGCTGCTGTTCAGTGTCTTGGCCAGAGCACTATAGAGTCTGCTCGTACCGTTTCCCATGGAACACGCTATAGGAAAGGAAAAGAAAGCAGTTACACACTCAGCTCCTCCTTTCTTCCGTTTTTACCCAGCTCAACTAGAAGATAAAGCATTTACTGTCCATAGAAGCCAAGAGCTCAATTTAGGACAATGTTGCCACGTTCATAGATAATGCCATTCCCACAAAGGTGGACTAAAGGAGTTTCCAGGGTCTAGCTTTCTACTGGAACAGGGAAGTGAGCTGTTAAAATTGGTCTCTGATTACGGTAGTTCTTTTAAGGGAAAAATACCTTGATCTTGATGGCCCTTTCTAACCGAGGATTTGTCTTTATAATTTATAAACCCAGTCTTAGAAAAGCATGGTACACAAAAAATCCACATTCTTTTTTCTACATATTTTAATAAGACCAATTTATAAAGAGCCAGATGTTAGAAAGCACATGTGAATCCTAGAGAAGAGATTAAGTCACAGCAGGCTGCTGCTCCAGCCATGTCACCTGTCCAGGTCCCTCGTGTGTGAAAAGAAACGGCTGGATGAAACCCATATCCCATTTCTTTTCAATGTGAACTGTAAATCAGGACTCTGACTTTCTGTGGAGCTCTGGACCTCGCTGAGCAATACAGTTGATACTCTAATGTAATTGCCAGATTTTTTAAAAATAAGGAAAGAATGGGGGCAGACGGGTAAGAAACAGTTGCCCACATTTCCTGAGATCCTGGAAGGAGAGGAGAGGAGAGGTGCAGGAAGCACACCATCTTCAGCGCGTTTGCTAGTGCTTTGCCTTCTATCCTAATAGGTTACATGAGAACAGAGTACAACATTCAACTAATCAGCATGAGGGAAGTTGTACGTGTCACTTCACTTGTGAGCAGTTGATTGCTCTTTTAGAGATCAATCATGTTTTCTCTTCCTTCTGGTATAAATTAGGGGCAAGTTTTACTTGGGACAATCTCCAAGATTCTGTACGTGATGCGTCTTGGTGTGGAGGAATCTGGATTTCCCTACCACACCCCTATCCTTGCTTTCTCTTCAAAGACACAACGTTTTTTAGTGTAAAATACAGTATTTGGCAGCGTGATTGACTATCTGAAACTAGCAGTGAATTAAATTCACTATGGCAGGTCACAAAAACGAAATCAAACATCACCAAATGTCTTAAAACATCAAGGTCAATAAGCATGTAAGCATGCAAGCGTGCTCTATTGTTCCTTTTCATCAACTCAAGGTAGTTTTTATCCCTCCAGTAAGAAAACTAGATTAAGGCAAAGAAACACATCCTCGTTTTCCCAATGTATATTTAAGTGCACATGCATCAGCAAGCAAGACTTTCCTCACACACGTGCACATGCCCAGATGCACATACACACCTGTTTCCAAACTGTTTGATTTGAATATATTCCTTTATCAGTCTGCTTGCCTGTCCAAAGGAAGAAATTTTATTCTTGGCTGGCACTACAACTTTGAAAATCTCTCTTCTGTACTTCTAGTTTTTTAAAAAAGCAGTTACTACTGGTCTCCAAGTGTGGTCTCCAGATCAGTAGTATCAGCATCACACAAACTGTAGACCAGATGTCACAGGGGCACCACGGGATGTTTGAAATGTGAAACACAGCAACATTTGACATCTGTCAGGCTCTACAAACTACTAGCTTGATGTTGCTCAATTTCAACATGATTGCTCTGCATCCTTTTGATGATGTCATATCTTTGCCAAGCTCAGTTTTGGGGTGGTTACTGTGATAAAAAACAAGTACCATATGAAAATGACTGAAAAAGAGGGTAACAATGTCCAATAGGAGCCCAAGGTTTGAGGAGTTATGTGAAGCCAGAAAAACTACCCTGAATCATACTTCCTTCTGAAAACTTGGGAAAACCTTCAGATAAAGAGAATATGGAACAGAATAACATCTGTTCAGACAATGAAAGCGTGCCGGAAAGATGCCCAGAAAGCAAATCAAAACTGTATCCTATTGTAAACTAAGCTGAAAGTTAAGAAAAATGGTAGAATGTCCTAAGAATTAGTGTATGTGCTGCCGAAACGAGCACAAATGTCCTAAGAATTAGAAAACTCAGAAATGAGATGAAACTTTGAGAGAGTGGCAAATATATGCTCGTTTTAAGCAAAGAAAATCCAACATATGGATAACAGGAGTTCTTGTGGTGGGCAAACCAATGCATGGAAATGAAGAGTACAAAGTTTCATGATGCAGGATGAATTAAGTTGTAGAGATCTAATATACAACATGGTGACTATAGTTAATAACTATTGTATAGCCGAAATTTTGAAGACCACATTTTAAGTTACCTCGAAACGCACACGCACACACACCCACCATGTGGGGTGACATTAATTAGGATTGAGGTGATCATTTAACAATGTATACGTTTATCAAAATGTTGTATACCTTAAATATATACAATTTTTGTTAATTATAGCTCAATAAAGCTGGAAAAAATGGTTTAAAAGAAAAAAAAAACATGGTGAAAAAAAGTACCATGAAAATTTTCAAACATCAATACAAAAGCTTTGCCTTTGTTACTCTAAAAAAAAAAAAAAACTTTAAGAACAAAACAATACTTGAAACTGCATATTGAAGAAACACCACATACCTGAGTATATCAACTCAGAATGACCAGCACCAACTGGACTGTAAAGAAAAAGAAAAAAAAAACCCTTGGGCATCTAGGCAAAAACAACAAGTAATTGTACGGAAAACAAAATTAGAGCATCATCAGACTTCAACTGCAATGTTTTCTGCCAGAAGAAAATGAAGTTACATATTTAAAATATATATAAATCAAACTTTGTATATGTGGCTCATCTATATGTGAGCCAAGGATTTTATATGCATCAAAACTGGAATATTGACTCCACGAGCCCTTCTTGAGGAAACTAGTAGAGCAGGAAACTACTGCAGCCAGAGGTATTTTTGTACAGTCCTTGAGCTAAGAATGTTTTGAAAGGGTGCACACAACACACACACACACGTCAGGATTATTTTTGGCCCTCAAAATCTTAAGTGTTACTATCCAGGCCTTTACAGAAAAATTTTGCCACCCCTGGAACTAGAGAACAAGCTTCAGATCAAAATGACCAGAGACATTGACATAAGAGCTTTAAACATACAGCTACTTAAAAATCCAAGTCTAAATAAGGATAAAAGAGAGTACAATATACGGAGGGTGCCCAAAAAATGGATATACATTTTAAGAAAGGAAAACTATTAAAATTGAAATAATATATACCGTAACGTTTGACTTCTGCAATTACAAGAGGTGCTCAAAGTGGTTACCATCAGTGTCCAGACACTTCTGGTTATGACGAACTACTGCTTGAGCAACACTGACCAAAGTGACCACTTGTATACATTTTTTTGGCACCCCCGGTATAATGGCTATGTGATCCAACAATGAGCAGGCGAAGATTTAGTACAACCAATAAAAGGAGGGGGTGGTCATGAAGCAGAGACCAGAAAGAGAAGATGCATATTCAATTAAAAAATTTTAAGCTCTTTTCATTAATCATGATTAGTAGTGGTATTAGTATTGTTATTCTGAGCCTGTTGTGTGGATGTGACATGAAGCAAATTGGATGTCCTCATTCCATCATTCCCTGTTGGCCTCCAGTTCCGATTTGGAAATACATTTCTAGGCTATTAGCTACATACAACACTCAAAGAAAACATTCTTGTCAAAGCCAGTTTATATTGGACCAAACAGATTATAAAATCTGATGATCCACCTTATTTGTGACTTGGCCTCTGAAAGACTTTTGGTGGTTTTCAAAAATTAAATCTACCTTCAAAAGACTGCTTTGCAGCAAAAAAGATGAAAGGGGTCGGCCTGGTGGCTCAGGCAGCTGGAGCTCCATGCTCCTAACTCCGAAGGCTTCCGATTTGATTCCCACATGGGCCAGTGGGCTCTCAACAACAAGGTTGCCGGTCCAACTCCTCAAGTCCCACAAGGGATGGTGGGCAGCGCCCCCTGCAACTAAGATTGAACACGGCACCTTGAGTTGAGCTGCCTCCCAGATGGCTCAGTTGGGTGGAGCGCATCCTCTCAACCACAAGGTTGCGGGTTCAACTCCCACAAGGGATGGTGGGCTGTGCCCCCTGCAACTAGAAAACGGCAACTGGACCTGGAGCTGAGCTGCACCCTCCACAACTAAGACTGAAAGGACAACAACTTGAAGCTGAACGGCACCCTCCACAACTAAGATTGAAAGAACAACTCGACTTGGAAAAAAATAAAATGAGTTTCCAGTATGATTGATTAAAAAAAAAAAGTGCTATGGAGAAAAATAAAGGAGAAAGGGCAGATAGGGACTGCAAGTGAATACGGAGTTGCTAATTTATACAGGACGCTCAATGAGGCCTCACTAAAAGATAGAATTAGAGCCAAGACGTGAAATCAGTAAGTCTTCTGGAGACCCAATGGAAGGACATTCTGGGCAGAGGAACGGCAAATGCAAAAGCCCTGAGGAAGGAACATGCTTGGCAAGGTCGATGAATCTTTAGCAAGGGGATGAGAGTGACTTAGAGAATGACTAAAAGGGGAGGTCAGTGAGGTCAGGGAGCAGGTTAAGTAGGGCCTCAGGACTTGAAGCCACTGGAGAATTCTAAACAGTAGGAGAATCTGACTTCCATAAAAATCTCACTGGTTGATGTATTAAAAATATACTGTGCTGTCGGGAAATAAGGGCAGACATAGGAAATCATCAGAGGACAAAAGGCAGTGGTAGCTTGGACTAGTGGTAGCAGTCACAGTGGTTGGACTCTAAATAAATCTAAAATAGGAGCCAACAGGTTCTGTGAGAGGAGGAGTCAAAAGCCCCCCAGGGCTGCTGGCCAAACGTGAAGGAGGAAGTTGCCAGTGCCCGTTAGAAAGATCTGGGGGGTTTGCAGAAAATAAAGGAGTTTGGCAGTTAGTTATGATGGATGTTCAGTAGGGAGGTACAGGCTGGAAATAAACATTTGGGAAATGTTAGTGGACGGAGACTAAAGTGAATCTGGAGAGAACAAAGGTCAAAGGATTGAGCTCGGGGGCAAATCGGGGAAGACAAGGTAATAAAAGTGTGCAAAGGTGATGTGGCCAGAGAAGCAGGAGAAAAATGAGAGTCTGATCTTCCTGCAAACAAAGTAAAGACAGCGTTTCATCCGTGAGGTAGTTATCTCGTGAGTCAAATGCTACTGACGATAGTTAGGGAAAATGAAGGCTGAAAACACATCTGGATTTAGCAAGGTGGGAAAACTTGGGTGACTTTAACAGCGCTTTCTCAGTTTTGGTGGAGTTGTGGGGAGAACAGGAACTAGGACAGAGAGTAGATTCAGTATTTTGAGGAAATTTTGCCCCCAAGAAGGAGATAAATGGAGTAGCAGCTGGAGATGGAGCTAAGACTATTCGGGGAAGCTGTTATGCCATGTTTGTTTGCTAACGGGGGTGACACAGGGAGGAAACCCGAGGAAGCAGGAGACGTCGGCATGGTGGCATGAGGAAACAAGCACACAGACCCTCTATCCCCCCAAAGCAACTCTAAGCCTGGACAGAACTGTCAAAGCCAACTGTTTCAGCACTCTGGACACAGACCAAAGGCACGCAACAAACCGAGAAGCTTTTACTCATGGAAGCTACTGAAATTCAGGTAAGAACAACGCTACTCTAAGCCATTCCTCTCTCCTCCCCCAGCTCTGTGGCAGTAGTTCAACTAAGTTGGGCAGCAAGGAAATTGAATTATTAAGTAAATTTTTCCCACAAAGAAAAGTCCAGATTGTGATGGCTTCTCTGGTGAGCTTATCAACTATTTAAATAAGAAATACTACCAATCCTTCACAGACTGTTTATTGCTTCTCATGTACAGCCTTTCTGGAAGACACTTTGGCAAGTTTTTAAATAATCTAACCTGGACTTACCATACAGCCCCTAGGTACTTAACCAAGGTGAACTGAAAACTAGGTTCCTGTAAAATTCTATGCGAAATGTTTATAAGCAGTGTTATTAATAATCACCAAAATTGGAAGCGAACGAGATGCCCTTCACCATGCAAATAGAGAAACAGCTGTGGAACATCCATACGATAAACCCAGCGATAAAAAGGAACGAACTATTGATTTGCAGTATTCATCCATGCAACAGGGTGAATCTCAGGTGCATTTTGTAAGTGAAAGAAGCCAGGCCCTAAAAACCACACATTGTATGATTCTGTTCACATGACATTCTGGAAAAGGCAAAGCTGTACAGACTGGTCGTTGTCAGGGGGAGGCTGGAGGCTGTCAGTGGCTGACTGGGGAATTTTCAGGTTGACGGCACCAGTCTGTGCAGTACTAGGATGGTGGACACATGACTACATGCCTTCGCCAAAATCCATAGAAGTGTCCATAGCAATGACTAAACTTGAATGTATGCCTATTTAAGATATCAGCCAGGAACTGGAGGCATCAAGAGGGAATGCAGACTTTGACCAGTGAATTATTTCCCAGGCTAGGGAATTAGTAACTAAAAGTGAACACTATATAAAGACTTCACATACTACTTTTTACACTTTGTTAACAAACTACCAATTCTTAGACCACTTAAGGACTGCAATGTAGTAAGGCTAGGTATTTAAACTTGAAAACAAAGGAAGGCTGCCCATCCTAAGAGTGACGCCAGTGACAGGATGGCTAATGACGACCGAATGCTTTGTAGATGCACCATTCACAGATTCCTCTTGCTTTGAGTGTATTTTCAATTAATTCTCATCATAATCCTAGGACGTAGCTACTCTTCTCATGCCCTTTTTACAATGAAGAAATAACTTAGTAACAATTCTCATAGTTTCTCACTTGTTCTGAAAAATAGCGGTCACTTTTTTTCTTTTAGAGTTTCAACCATTAAAAAAAATCTTTTCACGCATAAATACTGTCCGATTCCAGTATTTCAAGCCAGGCTGCTGAAGTTTTATGCCTTAACAGGGGTTGCTATTCAGGGCTTTAAAAAGCTTGTCAAAAGTTCAGAATAACTCAACATTGAAAGGCAATTTCGTGAGGTGAGATAGAACAAATAATTCATCTGGGTGGTAATTAAGATATTGAAAAATAGAAAATCTTGATAAAACATCTGTTGAACTTTATTTGGCACTTACACTAGCTTCTCGGCCCAATTTTATGTATGTTTGTATATGAGTATTTTCCATTTGGCCCCATATTGTATTCAGTTTTTGCCCCAAATTTGTTTTTTGCCAGCTATTTCACGAGAAAAAGTATCAGCCATCCTTCCCAACGTGATACACGTTGTGTAATTTATATAGGCAATAGACAGATCACAGTAGTTGTATTTCTTATGCCTAGCTATTCATTTAGCAAATCCACTCCCATCCCTTGCCATTTCCTAATTCTATAAGCATGTTTCCATATACATTTAGAACTGGATACCTTTATTCTATGCATTATTAATATCTTACTGCTACTGTATAGGAATAAATAAACTCTTACCCTTACAATAGCTTTTGAAGATTTGCCAGAGAATTCAGATTATTTCGATTCTTGCAGTACAGTAGCAGTATGTAAACTTCCCTCATTCAGTCGTCCCTTTACTTTCCTAAGTAACAAAGCAGAAGAGAAGTGGGCTAATCGCTGACATACAGAGTACATGCTTACTCTTCATACTACCAAGTACTGCCCACTTCCAGCAAGAGGCAGACGATGGTGCAAGCTCTCAGAGTGCCCATCAGAGGGGAATGATCAGGGATAATGAAACCCCTTCACATCGGTAATTAAAATGCTGGATGAGAACTAACAGTTGAAACCCAAACGGCCTGGGCCTACCATTCCAAGAGCTAAAGCACTTAGAGGCTAAAAGCACTTAGACATCACAGAGAAAGACATCTCTCCACACAATGTTTCTCTAGTTACCCAGCGATGGCTTATTCTTGAGTTTGCCCAAACCACTCAGTCTGTGAATAATTTCTCTCACAATTACCAGTTGTATTAGCTTAGCCTCTTGAAATGGTGGCTTGGCAAAAACACGAATGAAACACCAAAAACCAAATAAAAGCCAAGGTTAACTGGGTACACACCTGGGAACTGAGGAGCTGATCAATCTCCGGCCTAAGGAAACCTGGCTGAGTCAAGTACACAAAAACTAAACGACAGATGTCACAGGAAGGTGTCATTGAAAGAGCAGTCCTATGCTGCCATCTACTGGCCATGTGTTGAACCTCAGCAAGTGGAGACGGCTAATTCAGCGGCTAGTTTTCCTTCGGCTCCTTAGAGTAGGTTCCTAACTAAACGTGACAACTGTCAAGACGAGTGAAAATATTCACAAGATAACCACTGACATAAAACAGCCGGGATATTGGATATGTGATATATTTAGTTAAAACTTGTAGAAATCAATAAATAAAGACTGTTAGCCCCTGTGCCAGCCCAGTTGTAAGGACCAAACTCCAGTCGCTCCCTTTTACGCCTGGCCTCCTCTTACATGAGTCACCCTTGATACTGAACTACAATCCCTGTCCTTTCTACGTTACACTGTACGCTCCATGACAGGCTGTGTCTGGCTCACTTACCCAGCCCAGTGGTCTGTTTTGAGTGTGGACCTGCAGGACAGTAATTCCTGGGTCCTAAGGGCCGATTTCGGGAGGGACTATTTTCTGGTGAGGGTCAGATACTTCAGTCCATGGCCAGTGTTCAAACGTCTGTTACTGAGCACCACTGACTGAATGCCCGGAGCACTTCGCAGTGCAGTACAGTGTCAACATTTCTCAGTAAGATCAGGGGGTTTTAGAGGTGAACAGTCTTAAAACACAAGTTAGGCTGCCTGGTTTCAAATCGTGCTCTTTCTTTTACCAAAAGGATTCTGAACAACTTATTTACCCATGTGGGGATGGCTGCAGCCTCCTCCGTTGTGTTCCTGGGAGGACTGTGGTAAGCTAGTGATGCCGGCACATCCTAAGTCGGCAGCTGAATGTGAGCTAGTCTGTGACGCCCAGTGAAGCTCACTTTCTGGGTTTAAGAAGACTTAGCATCCGAGAACCTAGCATGTGCCATACCACTTCCATGTATTTGCATCGTGCTTTCCAACAATGGGCAAAGTAGGTATTGTATTCACCATTTGACAGGCATGGCTCCGGAGGGTAAGAGGTTACAGTTTTCTCATAATTACATATCTAGTGAAGGGTCTGGCGCTGCAGCAGCTACCTGCACTGTAGCTTCTCAACAGCACTGAGTCAGTAAGTGCCACGGAGCCTTGCCAGGGCACACAGGAATAAACAGAGGTCGAATTCCACCTCCTGTCGACGTCACTGCCATCACAGCACACACACTGTCACAGCACAAAGTGTACAAAGCAGGATAATGACCCGTGTGGCACTGCTGGAGATATCAAGTGAAGGTCATGACTGTCAACCGAATGTGTCTAAAAATACATGCACCTAGACACAGGGTGACAATCCACTTGACCTTTCTTTGCTAGGCAGCCGTCAGAGAACAGACAACGCCAAAGTGTTCTGCAGACCAGGCTGAGCTGTATCTTCAGTCATGCCAGAGTCATCTAAAAAATATCACTAAGGAAAAAGAAAGCCCCCCACAATAAACGCTGAGGTTAACATGTTTAGTGGGTGCTCAGTTGTGAGTTGGCTGGTTAGTCATTTCCACAAGCTGGGCTTTTCTAGCTTGCTGCTCTGAAGTGAAATGTGGGGAGGCATCTGGTGGGACAGCTGCGCTCCACTAACACAGCGGGTCTGTGGCGACAGGCCCATCACGAACACTTCGGGGGTGCTCAAGGAAACGGTTCGTTTTCACAGGTATGAGGAGGACTGTGAAAGCTAAAAGGGTTTTGCTGATAGTACAGAGTTCTTCCCTCTCCATTATGGGCCGTAAATTATGGTCTGTGAGCCACATCTGGCCAGCACCTGTCTGTAATTTGTGCTGCCTGTGAGCTTTCCTTTTTAAATGGTTGAAAAAATAATGCTAAGAACAATATTTTGTGACATGTGAAAATTTTATGAAGTTCAAATTTCAGTGTCCATAACTAAAGTTGATGTGTTGTCTATGGTTGCTTCCACACTACAGTGGCAGAGGTGAGTAGTTTTTTAAGAGATCGATTGCCTACCGAAGGTAAATTAGATACGGTTCCTCCCCAAGGAAGCTTGAAGAAGCTCTAAGCTGAGCCAGAGACAAAGGGCAGGAGAGCTGGAGGGGCAATTGTTAGGGCAATTCTTTCAAGAATGGCATATGGAACAGCTGTGCTAGTAACGCCTCCTCTCTCACACAGACAGAAGCCGGCAGGGGTGGCTTCCGCCTGCTGGAGAGAATGTGGGTGGCATGCCTTGGAAAGACCCCCAGGGATGATGGACCCGAAAGAGAAGTAGACCAGATTAGGAGCTAACTGCAGGACTATTTCTGAAAGGAGGGTGAGAGCTGAACAGAGGGAGAACACAGAAAGAAGCCCTCCTTGCTTTGGCAAAGGTGGAGGTCTCCAGCCTGCTCCCTCTTGGGTGTTCTAGAAGCCTCACTGTCCACCCTCCACATAATCTTCCCACTTAGCTGAGCCTGCAAACTCTCTCCCCTTTAGGAGGCTTGACAGAGAAACAGGCATAACATACTTTATCAGTGTAAAACTACAGGAGAATATTATGAACACAAAACAATAGGCTTCTATGAAAAAAGGAGCAATCAGAAAACTAGAAAATATCTAGAAATTTTAAATGACTGCAAAATAGAAAATAAAGAAGAGATAAAGACATTAAAAAATGAGAGAGGAGACACAGAGGATAGATCCAAATGGCGAACAATCTATCATAATCCCTCATAATCCAACAGCAGTCCCTAATTTGTGGGGACATAAGAATCCATTCGTAAGAAACTTCCAGCACGCTTCGAAGTATTTAAACAAATGTCCTCCCTGGCTGTCCACCGGGCTATCCATCAGCGTCACCAGGTGCTCAGGCCCCACTCGCAGATACTGAAATTCAGGAGATCTGAGTGGGGCCCAGACCTTTTACTGATAGTGGAAAGAGAAAAAAATACTTGTTAGAAACATTTAAGTCTGATGGTGATACTTTTCGTTAGCTCTTTCCCCGGGCACTGCTGCCCACATCCCTGTTGCTGAATTCATGGTCATCAGTATGTTTCAAGTGTTGCTCCGGGACCACATAGAAGAGGACAGCGAGCTGAGATTTTCTATGATAGTTGAGGGCTTCCTCCTCCTCGTGGAAAGGCTGATTTCTCCTGTATTCTAAAACTAAAGATAAATCCTAAACACTGCTTTTCACGAAACTACAAGTGGGTTTACTATGGAGCTAAACACCATGCATATCATCCTTTGAACTTCTATTTATTCATGTGGGAAAACTATTCAAGTGGTTATCAAGGTCTCCTAAGTTCAAGTACAGATGCTGAGTCTCCCTCCTCCTCCTTCCAAGAAACAGTAATTGCCTCACTCTCTCCATAGACATCACCAAAACCTACCCGGTGTTCTATTTATCCACCTACTCACTCTGTAAGTTGTACAACTACACCGATACCTTTCCATTACAACGTCAGCCCCAAGTGTTTTCTCACTGAACTTTCATAACTGCACCAATTCCTTCCCTTTCTTAGAGTTGGCTTTTGTTCAGCTAACTGTTCTTGCTCAGGGGCCTCGTGAATTGCCTAAGGCCCCAAGCTCAAAGATCTTAACACTTTTCCAGAATCTTCTCTGAGTTTTCTCAAACTTACCAGGAGTAAGTACCTTGGAAAGGAGTGGAGCGTAAATCTGCATTTTAGCAAGCGTCCCAGATGATTCTGGAAGCACCTCTTTCTGACAGCACTCGTCACTGCTCCATCCCTACCTGCCACCTTCTTCCAGGCATTGGGTCTCCTCTCCCTGCCGGTCACCCTCCCTTCACCTATACAATGTAAAGTTGTTTGTTTTCTCCCCCACACCAAAATCCAGCCACACTTTCTTCTTAATTCTTGCCGCAATTAGTCATGAGACACAATGTAATACGTGGCCATGTGAGAGCACTGTGTTCAATAAAACTTGGGGATCAACTGATACCGATGTATCTCCTTTTCCCTAGGAAAGGCCAGTGTGAGGAGACAGCAGGCAAGGTTCCGGGACTTGCACATATTCATGTACGGGTGTGTTGAATGTGACTCTGCGGCCCATGGTTATTACCTCAGAAGCCCCAAGAGGTCACTGTGTTTAAACTCTTACCATTGACTGCTACAGGAAGACGATACCTTAGTTCTCCTACACGGAAAGCAATTTATTTCTGTAGAAGCTTGATAATTACAAGCCTTCCCATTTTTTTTCTCTCTCCTAAGCAGCTTGCTGACAGTTAAGGGACACACTAAATAAAGCCATCTCCTCAAATGAACTGGTATTTGTTTTTTAAAATTGTACTAAGAAAAACAGCAACACGCTCCAGCGGTGAACAGGAATTCAGCCAACTCTCCATTATCTGAGGAGGAATCTGGAGGACGGCACTCACAAACCTACAGTGACTCCTGACTGCATTTCATCCAGGACAGTAGCTGCGGGCGACTGCTGCTGCTTCACGCGGGGTGCTGTCCTTTGCGAGAAAAGGTAGTACAACACTGAGCTCATCTCCCAGGTCCCCTTTAAATTCTAATAACCTAGTATTTGACGCCAAAGGGACTTTCCAGTACCTCTCATAGCCAAGGGGCGTCAGTTAGGCAGGAACTATTAAATGAGGTCAAGTATTGGGACTTATTTATCCCCTCCTTCCCAAAAAAGACTCTCTGGAGGGAAGAGTAACTCTAAGCTCCTTGAAGGCTTCTCTTGCCAGATGTCTAAACTTTGTGGCATCTAAGGATAACCTGGAGTTTCATTATTATTGTTATTTTGTTAAGCAATGTGGAATCTGGACCCACCAATAACAATTCTGTTTAATAAGTCTGCAGTAGGCTCCACAAACCTGCTTTTAAAAGCACTTACCGTATTTCCCCGAAAATAAGACCAGGTCTTATATTAATTTTTGCTCCAAAAGACGCATTAGGGCTTATGTTCAGGGGATGTCATCCTGAAAAATCACGCTAGGGCTTATTTTCCAGTTAGGTCTTATTTTCGGGGAAACATGATACTGTTTTTAAAAGCACATGATGCTGGTTCTGAGGCTCTTTGGGAACATTTTGCAAGATGCCTCTTCTCTCACCCGGCTGCATCCATGCCTCATGCCTTCTTCCCCTCTTCGCTCCTGCCTTTCCCCAAACAAAATGTTTTAGTCTCTTTCAATCCTAACCATGCTTCAAGGCCCACCTATTTCTTGAGCCTAAAAAGATCACCTTCTTTAAAAGGGACTTCCCTTTTCTTCCACTCCAGTGTGCCATCTGCAAACCTTTAACTCTTAAGCGATGATGTCATTAAACAGTCTTTTCGTAAATCTCATCTCTTACTGGGCAGTGAACTCCTTTAAAGGAAGACTAAGGCCCACATTGTTTTACCTCCTATAATAAAGCACCTACAGTGTGTGAGACATTTGGTAGACTTTGGGAATGAATGCGTGATCAAGCCGTGAATGAATGAATGTTCTAAAAGTAGCTGAAGCTGTAAGTGCACGAAACAGGAGAATTGCCCTGATTTTAGTAACTGTCTACAATAGTTTAAGGACCATAAAGTCCTTGAATTTCTTTATCTGTAGAAGTAGGGGATTTCAGAGGACTTTTTAAAAAGTTCTTTAAACAGCTTTCTGTGCCCAAAGCCTAACATTCTAATGCTCTATCTGACCTGAGCATCTTTCCCTCAGTTAACAGCACAGCTATGTGTATCTGTATTACACACGTTATCTGTGTTCCCAAGATGGACCTACCGACCAACTGTGCCTCAGAGGGGCTTTGAGGTAATGTAAGACATGAGCTGGTAAAGGAGACAACTGGTTTTCTTTTACTTCTCCCACCCCAAGCATAATGTTCCCCTTGAAAATTTCTAGCAAGAAAAAAAACTGTTAGAAGGCGGTACCCATTCTAACAGTTATTTCACAATGTGCCAAATTCCTATAGAACTGGGAAAAAAAACTGAACAACTGTCAAGTCCAGCCTTTCTAAAGAACAATCTAGAGTTTAGTAGTCTCCAGTTAGCAGTTTAACATCCTAATTTTTAAAACTGTATCTCGGCCTAACATACGCCAATAATCTGAATAAGTTTAAAATCTTGGCTTCAGTCACATTTTGGATTATCACTTTCATTAATTAAAGAAAGCCACCTTGAACATACTCTTTCTACTGCTCAATCTGTCCTTCTTAAATTAGTCCAAAACTTTACGAGCAAAATGTAGTTATGTATAATCGAGGATGGTCATACAAATGTCTTAAACAGCAATAAGCTAACTTAAGCACAACCAAAATACACGTTTCAGTGTGATGAAGCAATTGCTAGTTTGAAAGAGAAACTTGATTTCTCATCTTTAAAAGTATGATCAATTTGTATGTAATTTGTGCCCACGGTAATACGTATGTCCTCCGGCAGAAACCGAGGTGGCAAAAAAAGGGAAAGTCCAAGGTATGTAATGTATAAAATTGGCTCTTGGCAAAATCTTTACAGAAATCTTAACTCAGGTATATAGGACTCACAGTGACGTCCGTATTAAGTTAGGAGGCTCCAAAAAAATCCGAATAAATGTAAAACAAGTCAATGTGTGTTCAAATGCACTGTTCACATGACTGAAAAAATGGAACCTCTAGGCCATGCAAACCACATGGTTAAACACAAGTGTAATTGGTCAAATGATTTTCTTTTGCATAAAAATTCCCGTACTAGGCGCCATAAGAAGTAAAAACAACACAAATCATTTGAGGGCTCGGAAGGGGGAAATGCCACGTAGGTCCAGAGCGAGAAATGCTGAAGGCACGGCATCCAAGGATCTAACGGGAATCCGAACACCGCTCCAGCAGACGTGCTGCAAACCCCAGGCAAAGGAAGAGAAAAGGGGGAAAGAAGGGCCCGCTTCCCAGCCTGCCCCGCCGCCCGCCGCCCCGGCTCCCATTCATTCCGCGCGGTGTCCAGGTGGCGGCCGCGCGTTAGCCGCCGCGCACTCACCTGGTCGGGAGCACCACCTCGCCGCCCCCGAGGCTGCCGAGGCCGCTGCCGAGAGCCGGAGGGACGCGCGCCGGGGGGCGGCCGCCGGCGGGGACGACTGGCTGCGCAGGCCCGGGCCGGGCCGGCGGCGCAGGCCGGGCGCGTCCCTGTGCAGCAGGGCGGAGCAGAGCCGCCGCGGGCTCTGATACATGCCGGGCGCCGCTGCCACCACCGCCGCGGCCCCTCGCGCGCCGGAGGAGCGGAGCACGGCCGGGGCCGAGGCGGGCAGACTCTCGGGCCGTCCAAGCGGAGGCTCTCAGGCTCCTTCTCGCCCTGGCCAGGGGCTGGGGAAAGTCCTGGGCAGGCGGGCCCGAGTGGGAGGCGGGAGCGGCGGCGGCGGCGGCGGCGGCGGCGGCGACACTGTCTGCTGCCAACCGGCGAGACCTAAGGAGAAGCGGTGAGCGCAGCGCGCTGACAAAGCGGGCGCTACCAAGTGGGACCCGGAGGGGGGGATCCGTGCGGCCGGACCCCGGCGCAGCCAGGCTGGGGTTCCTAGAACCGGGGTAATTCCATTTTGAAAGGGAGGACATCTTAAGGTGATCATGAATTGGAGGCTGTAGGACGTCTAAGGTGACAAGTATCCGTTGCAGCCGTTTTAAAGTAATGAGCCTCCTCTTCCGTTGGCTGGAATGGAAGCGCCTCTAGGCGGGGAGTCCCGAGACAGTTTCAGGGCTGGGGCCCTGGGGACACGTGTGTGTCAGAGTGGAAGCGCGCGCGCGCGCGCGTGTGTGTGTGTGTGTGTGTGTGTGTGTGTGAATACAGCAAAGGGCGTCCGCCCCTGACCCTTTCGCCGCGACATGTTGTGTTAAATGAAACTGAGCACGATAAAGCGCCGACTGTGGGCGAGGGCGATGGTGAACATGAATGACAGCGTCTGTTTCCTCAAGGACGTGTTACTCAGGCAAAGGGGGCAGAAGGTGGCAAGAGAAATCAGACCATAAAGCTCCACAAGGTAGATTAAGATCAGTGACACAAGATATCACAAGTTTGGCGATAGAGGTTATCACAGGCCCGGGGGTGCTACAAGTTTTATGAGAAGAATTGGCTTTTGAGTTGGGCCATGAGGTGGAGGTCTAGAATTTACACGTGTGGAATTTTGGAGGGGAGTGGTGGCGATTTATATACGAAGAAGGGAAATAAGCAGAAAGTCTTGGGTGTATTTGGGAAAACAACTCTAAGTTATGTAGGATGGAAATTATAGAGTAAAAAGACCGATGGTTGGATACTTTATATTGGGGAAGGCAGATATTACACTAGACTTAATTTGGTAGGAAACAGTAAGCTGCTGCCTTTTTGTGAGATGGACAAGGACCCCCAGTTTAATTGGAGGTCATGTATCTCTGGAACACGAAAAGGAAGGAGAAAGTAGACCAGCTGAGATGAAAGATATTCCAGACCTGCTTCTGGTACTGAAAACGAATGGATGGAAGAAACATCTCAGATCCAGCAGGAAATGACTAAACGTGAATGGAAGGGGGTGAAAGGGAGGGTACCCTAGACTGGATAACCTCCCTGAATGAAATATGAGCTAGAAATGTTTTCTTGTTGGATTTTCCCATAATTTTGCTGAGTCTCCTATCTTGTGGAATTGGAAGCTTTTCATTACCAAGGATACTCAAAATATTTTTCAGACCTAGGTTATATATCTAACACCCAGCAGGTATGGATGAGTCAGCTGGCACAAGTTGATCATAATTCCTGGGACACAAGCTCGTTAGCAACTCATTAAACCTTCTTAGTCTCACCTTCCGTATCTATAAAACAGGTAAAATCATACCTTAGTCATTAAGTGAAGTAAAAGCTGCTAACTAAATTAGCCCATAAAAAGTATTTTGCAAATACAGGCATACCTCATTTTACTGCGCTTCACAGGTGTTGCTTTCTGTTTGTTTGATTGTTTACACAAATTGAAGGTGGGACCCTCCACCAGCAAAAAGATTAGGACTTCCCTTATTGCCATGGTTTGAAACTGAACCTACGATATCTCCAAGGTATGCCTGTGTAGCAAAAGATTAGGTTAGAATCTAAGTCATGGGTATATAAATGTTCAGTTACAAATCTTTTTCTTTTCCACATGTTCGGAAATATTCATAATAAAGTGTTTGGGGAATAGTGCTTTGAAAATTAAAAGTACTTCTCAAATATAAAAAAGGGATTCAGAGAGCATGCTATCCTGAAAGTGGTTTGGCAGTTTTATTTTTGTTAGATATTAAACACTGTATACTTTAAGCAATCAGAAAAATATAAATGAATACTTCTTCACTTCAAAAACTTATTTAGTAAGGATTAATGGAGTACATATTGCGTGCCAGCCTCTACATGAGGGCGTACAAAAATGATTTGAACAACGTCTGTTCACAGTTTAGTGGGTGAGGCAGTGTATAAACACAAATGCTTATAATATCTGATAATAAATATAGAATCATGATATGAACAAGGTACTGTAGAAACATAAGAGGAACCTACTTGCCTGGAGAAGTCAGGTGAGGCATTTTGAACGAGGTGACTAACATGCAGGAAGGGATGAGGGAGGGTATCAGGTAACAGCAAGGCAAGGAAAGGAGGGCGGTTCCAGAAACAGTAAGTACCACAGTTGAAAAAACTTGAGTGCATTGTGTCCCCATGGGAGTGTCAGAAGATGAGGTGGAAGCTGTGAGCAAGAAGGAACACATGAAGGGTTTCCAGAAGAGTTTGGACTTCATCCTGAAGGTTCTGGGGCACCTTTGAATGACTAAGCAGATGGGTTGCACCGTCAGGGTTGCGTTGTTCAAAGATCATTCTGTCAGCATTGTGGAAGGTGGGTTGGAGACTAGGTGGAATGAGAGCCGGGCAGGTAGGCAGACCACATGCTGGGTCCGAATCCCTGGGGGAGGGGCAGGGCATGCATGCTCATTTGAAAAGAAAACAATACAGCTGGCTCTGATGCACATTCCTCTTTCTCCCTCAGTGCTACCTCCCAAACAAATGAACTGGGGGCAGTGAAGGTGGAAAAGACGTTGGTTTAAGAACGAGGAAAGAGACAGAAACCACAGGGTGGAGAGATTGAATCTCAGCTGTGAGGGAGAGGAGCATAGTCTAGGGATGACTTGGTAGCTGGTGGGTAATCGTGCCAAATAAGGAAAACTGGTGGAGACGCCTCTCTCAGAGGAGGACGCTGAGTTAAGCTCTTGGAACACCAGGTGGAGTCACTTTGAGGACAAATGAAACCATGGCCCTGGAGTTCATAGCAGGGTCAGTCAGGGCCAAACACTTGAGAGTTCGGTAGCTAAAGTCATGGAGAATGAGGGCACCCACAAAAAGTCTTGTAAGTGATGCCAGAAAAGTGCTGAGGCTGAAATTCCTGTGTACCGCAGACCTTTCAGGATTGGTGGAAGGGAAAGAGACTTGAGACCTGGTCAAAGAAGGAGAACAAGGAGAGACTGGTGTCTTAGAAATTAGGGGACAAATAGTTTCTAAAACAGTGATGAATACTCCCAAGAGATCAAGGTGGGGGCTGAATCTCTTGGAGTTGACAGTTGGAAGACGGCTCTTATCTCAGTGTGAATAGTTGTAGATAGGCTGGTGGTGGTGGAAACCAGATTGCAGTGGTTAACGGGGCGGGAAGGCAAGAGACCTATGAATGAACAAGGGGATAAAGAACCAGGTGAATTGTCTTTTTCCGCTGACAATTGGCGCAACCTCAACATACCTAAATTGAGGAGAAGGAGCCACTCAACATAGGAGAAGTTGTAGTTTTTCTGCTGTTGAGACTTTCTGCTGAGCGTTACTGTTTGCAGAGCAGTTTCACTAGTTCCTTGGCCTGTTAACATCTAACCAGCTGTCTGAGGCGAAGCTATATAAAAATAACATGCAAGCACGAGGGAAGGGAAATCTCTCTCCTCTCCTCTTCTTATAAGGCTACCAATACTACCGGATTAGGGCCCTACCCTTTATTAAAAAACAAAATACAACTGCGTACATTTGAAGATTTAATTGGCTTTATTCATCTGTTGACGAAAAAAACATCCAGCCTAAGAGAAAGCTTATAAGAGTTTATTTGAGCCAAACTGACGACAATTGCCAAGAAGCAAAATCTCAACGGATTGAGGAAGTGTTCCGAAAATGGCGGTTTTGCAACTCATTTTATACATTAGAATCAAAGGAAGAGGGTTACATGAAATCCACTGGTGGTAGATTCAGGGGGTGGGAGAAAGCAAAGTGGGGAAATCTCTGGGATTCGATAAAAAGTAAATTGGAGAGACAGGTACTTCTTTTACATTGGTGGGTACAAGAGAGTTAATAGCATTTTACAGCACATAGAGATGGTAATCAAGGGACAACAATAAGGGATTCTGATGTTTGCTGCTCTGGTGTGGGGGTTGTGCCCTGAGGAGTCTGGAAAAAGGGATTACTGACATTCCAAGGGTTATGTAAAAAAGACATTAGACAGGTTCACTTACGGCAGGGGTGTCCAAACCTTTTTCAACGTTTTTCACCAAGGGCCATATGCGGTAAGATACACAAACAGCTGGGCCACTCACTCGAGGTGAAGTACGTATTGCCTCACCTGGTTTATTTAAGTAAAGTAAATATGTTTTTGGAATTTGCTGCGGGCCATTAGAAATGGATTGCAGGCCCGCAGTTGGCCCGCAGGCCGCAGTTTGGACACCCCTGACTTGTGGTAAAGATTGACCTTTGTCAAGGAAGCTACAGGCCAAGGATGTGACTACCGGCAGCCTCAACCCTCTTTTGATGAGGAATTCATATTGTTCAGACCATCCTATGTGGTTACTTTCCATCTATGAGATTGTAGGGCCTACCATGCAGGCCTCCCTCTCCCCCTTGATTGGTTTTAGGATGTGGCCCCTTTTTTTTCCGTCCACAAGCGATTTGTGAATCAGGCAGCATCCCATCTAGCAACTAAAAGGGCATTCTGAGGAGTTGTACAAAATTGAAAGTTGTTTGTTTTGTTTGTTTGTTTTTTAAATAGGAGAAAGGGTAGGGCAAAGGAACTACTAGCAAAAGAAAAAAAGGATTGTTTTGGGTCTGGATTACTTTTTTGGGGGCAAAGAGAAAGGAAAGGGTTTTTATCATGCAGATTGCCTCTTGTATTGGGGGAGGCGGTGGAGAGGGCCTATGTGACTATTACCTTACTGGTGCTTGAGTAAAAAATTCCAGACTGGTTAATTACGATTATATTTCTGGGAGAGAATGAAACTGCAATTAGATCAGATATTATGTCTAAGTTTGGTATCATGGGCTTTTAGCATGAGTGACGCCATTTTGGGCCTGTGTTTTTTCCTTTAACACCTTATAACCTCATTTAGCATTAATTACCTTCTTAAAGATCCCATCTCCAAATATAGTCTTACTGCGGGTTAGGACTTCGGTATATGAATTTTGGGGGGACACATTTCAATCCATTGCACTGTCAAAGACTGGAGATAGATCTGTTGATGAGTAGTCAAACAAAGTTATGAAGACTATCCATCACTTTACTCTTCAATTTTTAATAACTGAAGTGATATTATCTTTAGCATATTTTAAAATGAGGAAAAATCTCAACTGCTTTGACTCGATTTTATAGTTAATAATTAAACCTATTCAAAAATCGATATTAGACTCCTTTGGAATTTTTCATTCATTGTATTCTTTTTCAGGTGTTTTCAGAGGATCGTCAGTTCTCCTGAGCCAGAAGAATGTGTCTCTCAGATCGACTACTGTGACTGCAAAGGTACGATTGATTTATGGCCCCAGTGGCTTTGCTCTTGAAACCAGAGGCCAACTGCATCCAGGGCTCGTGCTGCCTGCGCGGCTCAGCCAATAGACTGACACAGGAGTTGGGCTATAGAATAAGCCTATATTGTCGGAACACCGGTGGTCTGAGAAGGCAGCAGGTTAACACCACCAAAAACTGCCGTAACCTTCTCAGACCGGCTTGGGGTATTTAAGGGAAAATCTGGGCATTCCTCCAGAGGCTAGTAATGGTATGTGTGTGGGGGGGGTGTCTGCATGGAGACTTCCCTCTGGCAGTGTGATTCTCTGGTGGAGTCAGCAACCTGGGAACAATGGTGGGAATAACCTGGAAAGAATGCTAGATGGAGAGATTGTGATCAATAAGCCTGAAGGTATTAATCATAAGTTTCAGGGTAATTTTCTAAAACAGGGAACCAGGTGGGACCAGGGACATTCGGAGCTCAGGCCGCAGTGCAGTGGGATAATCTATTGTTAAGTTAGAGGGAGGTCAAGGAAAGGTGAGTCCCGGGCCTCTACTATGGGGGTGCCAAGCAGACCCTGCTACCTATAAGAACTAAGGAGCTTTTATATGTGAAGAAAGCAGGTGATAAATGATTCAAGCTTTAATTGTGTCGTGATAAATAACACCACACAAGGGGATGGATATAGAAACATATTCATTGGCCAGTCCTGTTGCAACCTGCAATGAATCTTGCCATTTCAGTGTTGGGATTGACAATAACAATGATTAAAAAACAAACTATTCTCTATTATGTTAATTCTTGAAACAAATATTTGAATGTCTCCTATATGCCAGGCACTGTTCTAGATGCTTGAGGTATAATAGTAAATCAAGATTCCTGCCCTTGTGCAGCTTATATTGTAGCAGGGTTATAGAGACAATGAACAATAAATAAATAGTTCAATGATGAAGACGTAACAAATTTCAGGTCTTAAATCACAGTAGATTTATATTCACTATTTGACAAGGATGTCAAATGAGAAAATTAAAATTGTAATGAGTTGGGGTGGCCGGTTGACTCAGCTGATTAGAGCGCAGTGCTCATAACACCAAGGTCGCCGGTTCGATTCCCACATAGGCCAGTGTCGACAAAAAAAAACATCCAGCCTAAGAGAAAGCTTGTAAGAGTTTATTTGAGCCAAACCGACGACAATTGCTGGGAAGCAGTTTCAAGGGATTGAGAAAATGCTCTGGAAAATGGCCGTTTTGCAACTTATTTTATACGTTAGAATCAAAGGAGGAGGATTACAGGAAATCCATTGGTTGTACATTAAGGGGGTGGGAGAAAGCAAAGCGGGAAATCTTTGGGATTGGATAAAAAGTAAAATGGAGAGACACACATTTTTTTTACATTGGCGGATACAGGATAGTTAATAGCATTTTACAGCACATAGAAATAGTATTTGGGGAACAAGATAACAATGAGGAATTTTGTAGTTTCCTGCTCTGATGTGGTGGGTTGTGCCCCCTGAGGGGGTCCAGAAAGGGATTACTCTGACATTCCAAGGGTATGTTATCTTAGATGCAAAAAAAAAAAACACAAAAAAAAAAAAACAAAAAAAACCCCACAAAACGACAGACAGCCTCCCGTAAGGTAAATATCCACCTTTGTCAGGGAAGCTATAGGCCCAGGATGTGACTACCGGGCACGACTTGCTTTAGTTGGGAATTTTTATGTTCAGACCATCCTATGTGGTTGTTTTCAGTCTCCTGAGCTTGTTAGGTTTAACACGTGGCCCCTTTTCTGTCCACACTATATAGAAAGATCTGATAGAGGTTTTTCTTAATTTGCCCTGATAACTGTAGGGGAGGAACAAACTTTCCTTTACCCTCAAGGTTCTTTTGGCTGGACTAATAATCAAATAGACATGAAACAGATTAGCAAGAGAAAATAACCAAATGTAATACATACAGGTGTATTAAATAAAAATTTAATATATACATGTATTGGGAGCCCACATATTTGAGAGACTCAGAGACCCCACATGCACGAGAGGATTAGAAGTAGAAAGGGAACGTGGGGGTATAAGACATCCCTAGCTAGGGACTAATGTGCCTCGGGGGCTTCAGAGGGTCATTGTAGGATGATAAGAGCAGATGCTTAGAAAATAGAAGTGTGTCCTGCCCTATAGATAGGTCAAAAGAGGTTATCTCTGATAATCTTTTATTATGGGTAGGATCCCTAATTCAAGTTCTTCTTGGAAGTTAAGGGAAGGTCAGAAGTTTCTCTTGAGCCCAAGGCTAAAGTTGCCTGTAGCTTGTTTTGTACACCTGAAACTAATAAAAAAAGAGGTTAAAAAAATAATAAATAAAAATAAAGTTGCCTTTAGCTCAAAACATACCACAGAGGCACATCTTGGGGTGACTCAGCTGAACCCCTATATAACCATCTAAGTAAGTGATCACATCAGATTTTGGCTGCTTGGTACTGAAGGGGAAAAGAAAACCAATACTCTTTTCACTGATGGAGTGGAAGCTCTTTTAGTGTCCCAAGGAAGGACCTTTAGAAATCATCTGTGTAATCTTTTTTATTTACAAATGAGACAACTGAGACCCGTGGTGTTTGGCTGTTAATCACTAGGCAGGGGCTAGGAAGTACATTTTCTGACTTTGTAGGAAACCACGCCTCTAGAATTAAACTGGATCCTCACGATTCAATTCCTCAGTACTGGCTGTAATTTAAAACAAAAACAAACAAACAAAACCCAACCAAACAAAAAAGCTATCTGAGAACGTCCATGGTAAGGGGACACAGTGAAAAGTTGTCAACTCCATACTTGGACAACATCTGCTTGAAAATATAAACAAAGAGACTGTCTAGGGTTTTCTTTTTAACAGCTTTAGTGAAATGTAATTTACATGCCACGCAATTCACACACTGAAAGCATGCAATTCACCCATTTAAAGTGTACAATTCAGTGGTTTTTTTTAATACATTTGCAGGAAATGTGCAACTATCATGACAATCAATTTTAAAACATTTTGATAACCTTAAAAAGAAACCCCATAGATATTAGCAGTCACTTTCCATTTCTCCTCAACTCCCTCATCCCTGGGCAACCATGAGTCTACTTTCTGTCTCCATAGATTTACCTACTATGGGCATTTCATGTAAGTGAAGTCATGTGCCACGTGGTCTTTGTGGCTTCTTTCACTTAGCATAATATTTTCAAATTCATCAGTGTTACAGCGTGAATCAGTTCTTCATTCCTTGTCATGACCAAATAACATTCTATTGTATGGCTCTATCACCTGTTATTTATCCACTAATCAGTTGGCATATTTGAGTTGTTTCCACTTTTTGGCTATTATGAATAATGCTACTGTGAACATTTGTGTACAAGTTTTTATGTGGACTTATGTTTTCATTTCTCTTGGCTATATACATGTGAGTGGAATTGCTGGGTCATATGGTAACTTTATATTTAGCCTTTTGAGGGACTGTTTCCAAAGTGACTGCACCATTTTACATTCCCTTCAGCAATGTAGGAGGGTTCCCATTTCTCCCCATCTATATTAGCACTTGTTATTACCTAGTTTTTTGTATAGCTATTTTTTTTTTTTAAGATTTTATTGGGGAAGGGGAACAGGACTTTATTAGGGAACAGTGTGTACTTCCAGACCTTTTTTCCAAGTCAAGTTGTTGTCCTTTCAGTCTTAGTTGTGGAGTTCGCAGCTCAGCTCCAGGTCCAGTTGCTGTCTCTAGTTGCAGGGGGCACAGCTCACCATCCCTTGCGGAAGTCGAACCGGCAACCTTGTGGTTGAGAGCCCGTGCTCCAACCAACTGAGCCATCCAGGAGGCAGCTCAGCTCAAGGTGCCGTGTTCAATCTTAGTTGCAGGGGGCGGAGCCCACCATCCCTTGGGGGACTCCAGGAGTTGAACTGGCAACCTTGTGGTTGAGAGCCCACTGGCCCATGTGGGAATCGAACCGGAAACCTTCGGAGTTAGGAGCATGGAGCTCTAACCTCCTGAGCCACCAGGCTGCCTGAGCCACTGGGCTGGCCTGTATAGCTATTGTTTGTTATTGTCTATTTATAGCTATCCTAGCAAGTGGTATCTCATTGTGCTTTTGATTTGTATTTCCCTAATGTTTAATGACATTTGGAGAACTGTCTTCAGATTTTTTTTGCCCATTTAAAAAAAAATGGGATTATTTGTCTTTTTATTATTGAGTTGTAAGGATTATTTATATATTCTAGATAGAAAATCCTTACCACATATATGATTTGCACAAATTTTTTCCTATTCTGCAGGTTGTCTGTTCAGATTCTTGATGGTGTTATTTAAGCACAAAAGTTTTAAATTTTGATGAAGTTAAACTGTAAGTTCCTTACCAACCCTTGTCCATTTTCTGTACTGTGGTAGCCAGGCCAATTTCCTAAAACATTGTTTCCAACTTATGTTATCTTCTGTGGAATAGCCTGCAGTTTTACCCTGTTACTTTGTATATAGAGTCCAAACTACTTCTCTAACTTTCCAGGTGTCACATTAGCCACTCAGCATTCTATTCAGCGTGGTCTCCTCTCTTTAGAAATTGGATCACAGATTCTGTGTTGTGTAACAAAGCAAAGTAGTTGGGGTGTCATCTTGGGCTTTCTGATGTAGATAACTATTCCTCTGTCCCCATAATGCATACCCAACAACCAGGTTTGGACAGTGCAGGCAGCCCTACAATCAAGAACATTCTGTCTTCCAGGCTTCAAGTTGCATGGTTCCATTATTAAGCAAATCTCCTCTTTATTGATAGTGAAGTAGCAAAATATAGACTGTTTTGATTTTATAGACAATTGACAAGATTGGAAATGTAGCATGTTAAAACTGATAGTCCAAGGCCATTCAAAATGTAAATAAATAAGTGTAGAAAATATTACACTGTAATTATGAACATAAACATAATAGCGTAGAATCCTTTCTAGAGTTATGAGTCTCTAGCTGACAGACTCCAAAGCCTACCACGGCAACCACAATTTATTTAAATCCCCAGTGTCCCTCTGTGAAACCCATAACAATAAAAAAACTCGACAATATATTAATTGGTTTAATGACCATGTGGGTTCCACACTTCCTTGAAGGTGTGTTTTGGGAAGACGAAACCAGTTGAAAAGTTTCTTCTTGTGTATCTTTCCAAGACCACTGCACTGGGCTTAGAGGTCGGTGTGTTTCCGTACAGACTAATGACGTCACAGGGCCTGGAGGTTGACGTGGCTCCTCTTCTTAACGAATGCTTGTGTAGTAAGGGTCCTCCCACTCAGTGCTCCTAATTAGTCTGGCCTCCAGTTGGTGCTGAGCAAACACCCGGTTCTGAATCTTGTCCCAGCAACATTTTTGCCAACTTAAAACAACCGTCATTATGTTTTTACACACATTTCTCTTCAGCTTCCTTCCCAGTTAAGGAAATGTGTTCCTCGGTCCAGTTCTTGTCTACTGGACTCTGTGTCATCGTCTCTAAGACACATGTTTGATTGTTTTCATTCACATTTTAACACTTTGGAAATTGAGATTCAATGTTGACATTCTTCAAAGGTATAAATTATAACCAGTCTTTTCTAACCCTTTTATGAGGTCTGCTTTTCTTCACCTAAGACTGACTAGGAAGTTCATCATTTTCCTGCCCTGTGCCAAGTTCCTGATTGGACAGGATCTTCATAGAACCTGAGTCCCAGGTCCCAAAGAACACATTTAAGGATGTTCTTAGACATTTCCCCCCCAAATTCTAAATATCCTGTCCTGTAGTGTAGCAAATGCAATGGTCCCAATATTACTTTTTTGTTTGGTTTAAATATCATCTGTTTTTAAGAGACCAAGTTATTAGAAAATAAAAGTCTCCATGTCTAATATTTCAGACCCTCCTGCTCTCCTTTTCCCGCATCCTGTCACCTAGCAAAGCTGTGTGTTAGCACTAAGGCAAACTAACCAACCTGATTTCTCTTGACATTAGAGTCAGTCTGTAAACACTTTATCTCATTATAATTATACTTTGATAAGGCGTCTGTATCTGTGCCTCACAAAAAGAAGGGAAATGTATTTTTCACATATACCTAACTCTTCTCATTTGCATACCATCCATCAGATGTCTGGAACCAGTTTCATAGTCCTCCAAATTGTATTCTTAAGCTTCTCGTTAGCTGGTATAATTGTAGGGAGCAAGCACTAAAATTGGTAGTGATTCTACCAAAGCTTTATTTAAAATTGAACCACAACCTTCAAGCAGACACCATAATAGGATCTCAAATCAGCCAGACGAAACTCCACAATTAAAAGTTCTATCCTTGATAGATCCATTTGCAGGAAACTTTGTCTGGAAAGTTAGTGTCATGGTAACTGTGAGGGTATAGATGTAAATATGAGTTAAGACTGTGTGCCCTCAGGGCCACATACAATTATTTATATCAGAATTGAGATCCTTCCTTGCAGATCAGTAGATATTCTTAAATCTGTGTGAATTGACTGGCAAATTATATTTTGTAGCAGCAATGACAATATTGTTACATAGAGACTCTATCTGAATGGGTTAGCAGCCATTTTCAAACTTTCAAAAGCATTAGAACATGTCTATGTTAAAAAAAATTAACATGTCTATGTTAATCAGAACATGTCTATGTCTAAATTAAAAAAAATTAAAATCCATTGTCAGCCTGCAAAATCGATATTATGTAAGAAGTGAGAACTGTTGGGGTCTAGAAGGCTCTAGGTTCCAAGTAGAGTAAACTCTGCAATTGATGAGAAAACCAGAAAACAAGTGAACAGAGTCAACATCTGACCACGAGCAGGAGAGGGCAAGGAGGGCTTCTCAGGCTTGGCTGGTTCACAGGGACTGACTTATTGTACAATTCCTTTCAAGTCTCTTGTTTCATCCCCACAATCAGTGCAAACTTGGCCTTCTATACCATAACATATCTATGGATGTTTTAAATAAACTGGCTGTATTGCTATGTCCTGGAGTAATGTCTATTACATAGCTAGCTGTGCTACGTTTATTGTGTGGCATCAGAGAATCTCCAGGCGTGTTGCTGAGGACCAAATTCTTGTGCTGAGGGTGGGTGAGCCAGGTTAAAACTGCGTCCTGGAAAGTTACACCGGCTTTGGAATGAGAGAGCTGAGGTGAAATTCCCGCTGTGACATGTAGACGAAGCTGTATGAATTTGAGCAAGTTATTGAACCTGTCCAAGCTTCAGATTTCTCAACTATAAAGTGGTTTTAATAATGCCTATCTTAGAAAGGCTATATATTTCCCCCCTTTTCTCGAGCAACAGAACCTTGAGTTTTGGCGGGGCACGGTATCGCTGGTTAAAAACTACATTTTCTAGCCTTCTTTGCATGAAGGTGGGGCCATGTGACTAAATTCAGGTTAATAAGGTGTAAAAGGCAGTGTTACATGGTACTTCTGAGAATTCTCCATAATGTTTCCTGGCAACCATGTGACTGTGCTGACTGGAACTCTGGAAGCCAGTCTGAACCATGAGGTAGACAGTGAAACAGACAACGTAGAGGAGCCAGGTCCCTGACCACTTTGCGGAGCTGGCATAACCCAGAGCTACCCATCTCAGGTCATCTTTTACAGGAGAGAAAGTCAGCTGCTGTGTTAAAAAACAAAACAAAACACAATCGGAGGGAGAAAGAGTTCTTTTATACCCAACTGTACCTAATCCTAACAGAAGATTTATACATATATATATACACACATAGAGAGAGATATATAGATATAGATATATATCTATCCTTACATATCGATATTTATATAGATATAGATATGTATGGATACATATATATCTATACGTATCTCTATATATATCTTCTATGCATATTACTCGTATATGTAATATTCATCTATATATAATGTAGATTATATAATATTAGCATATTAAACATATAATATTAATCAAAAGAGGTTAAATTATCTAGTCCAGGCAGTATCTGCAACTCAATAAATAGCGTCTGCAAAGTAGCATCCATTAATGATTTTGGCTTAAATCAATTATTACTATGATTATTGCAAAATAATAAATTCTGATTCCATCATCTTGTCTATATTTATTAATTGGCATTCTAACGTAAGGAAGAACTTTCCCTTCTCCCTCACTTACGAATGTGTGTATGCACGTGAATATGTGTGTTTGCATATGTGAGTATAGACTTATGTGTTCTTTTTTTATCTTTATTTTTCAATGGCAGTTGATATACAATATTATATTAGTTTCAGATGTACAATATAGTGATTAGACATTTATGTAACTTACGAAGTGATCACTCCTATAAGTCTAGTAACTTTTTGTATTTTAAAAAGCTAAAATCTGTTACTATAATTATTTATTTTCATGACTAAATTATAGCATATTTGACCAGTGGTAGCCCCTTCAAGCTAGCTCTTGTGTCGTTTTGTCATGTTCCCACCATTTGGGGGGGGTCTTCTTTATTTTCTGGCAGGTGTTCCCTGTTCATCTTGTACTTTCCCTGCCCCAACCCAAAAAGCTATCATTTTTTAAGGCGACTTGGTTCTTTTTAGTGGGCAATAGTATTATTTCTTTTTAAAGATTTATTTTTTGAATGACTAATACATTGATCTGATCAAAGAATAAAAAAGAGCATGAAAAGTTATACAGTGAAAAATTAGTCTCTCTCTGTCCATTGTCCTTTCACTCATATATGTAGTTCCCCTCTCGAAAGACAATCTCTGTTACTGGTTTCTTGTGTTTCCTTCCAGTTACTCCACATGTATACACACACACACACACACACACACACACACACACACACACATATTCATTCATTGTTCACATTACTTTGTACCTTGCTTGTTTTTACTTAATGTATCTTGGAGATCTTTCCGTATTTTGTCCTGATGCTATTGTTTCCATCCTACTTTCTTGACCTGTGAATACTGTTCTTGACTGGACTGTTCTAACTGTACTCAGAATGACATGTACCAATGGCAAATATTAGTTAAGACTACCAAGTACATGTCCCATTTCAAATGAATGAACTGGCTTATAAGTAGATTCTATGTGTTTGATTACCCTGAACTTATTGTCTTTCCCTTCAGATAATAATATCACCAATTGCCATTTCACCCAAGTCTGAAACCTGGTAAATTATCCTTGCCAGATTTAACAAATAAAAATGCAAGTGCTTAGTTAAATCTGAATTTTTGATAAACTAAAAATAATTTTTCAGTGTACAAATGTCTCCTACAATATTTGGGAATACTGATACCACAAAATTCTTCTTCTTCTTTTTTTTTTCTGTCTTAAATTCAAATTTAACAGGGCATCCTGTGTTTTATCTGGCAGTTCTACCTCCTCAGAATCTCAAAACACAGCACGGACTGCTATCTGGGATCCAGAATACTTTCTCGGTCTTCCATCTGGCTTCCCAGCTTCACAGCATTTCTCAGTTTCTCTTGGAGTTAGATAGGAGCAGGTGACTTAAGTTCTCTAATGAACTATGAGCAGAGGTATGTGCCACTTCCAAGCATGGTCCATAAAATGTCCCATGTGCTTTTCTTTATGTCCTTTCTTCCCTCCTCTCAGGCTGAATTGTCCTTTACAACGATTTCCAGAGTGACTTGGGAAGCAGTGTATTAAAGGTGGCGGAGACTCAGTCAGGCTGGGTCCCTGAATGACCATACGAACCAGAGCCTTCACCAGCTTGGAATCTTAGCCTCTGATCGTTATTTGAAAAAGAAAGAAGCCTGTTTTTAAACCATTAAGTTTTGCAATCCATATGTTAGTGCAGTTGGCTTTACCTTAACTAAGCCACACATTTTAATGTTTTTTCTCTCAAACCTAACAATGCCCTCTACCCTGATGTGCTGGGGCCGACTCCTACTGGCTCGTGAGACCCATTTGTGTGCATCTATTTGCAACCATTCAGTGACATCTCCTCGGGAGCTTGAAGATGTTTTTAAAAGAACAAAATTCAACTGAGTAAATCTGATCAGGACATGTGACTGTTTGGTTTAAAATTCTATTCCTGGAAGAAGCTGAAACTGCAATTAGATTAGTTGTTGAGTTTTGGTTTGGTGACATGCCTTAACAAAAGTGATTCCATTTTGGCCGGTTATTTCTTTTTTTAACAGTAGTTTTCCATATATTCTCATACTGCAATTTGTTTATCTATTCATCTGTTGTTGGACATTTGGATTGTATCTAGCTCATGGGCTTGTTTTTGTGTGGACATATGTTTTCATTTCCCTTGGATACATGCCTAGGAGTGGAATTGCTGGATTGTATGGTGAATGTACTTTTATCGAAAACTGCCAAATGGTTTTTCTAGTGGCTGTTCACTCAGGAAGACAACGAGCCTCACTCTGAGAAGATAAGCTAGAGGTTTGTTTTTAAAGTAACAGGATTTTCTCTTTTTATTATAAGTAATACAAGAATGCAGTCTCACTTTAAGACATTGAATCATTCAAACAAGAGAAGAGCAGCCTCTCCTTCCCCCCAGGAAACTATGACTAACAGTTTCCTTGGAAGGAGATTGCCTCAGGTACCTGGCAGAAGTTTCAGGGCCTGGACCTGCAGAACACAAAGGAGAGGAGGTGCCTGGGTGGGGAACAGCACTGCAGCAGCTCTTTCTCAGCTGCCCCTGGGCTTCCGAACTGAAAGGATTGCTTTTCCACTTATGAGGAATAATTATGTTTAAAGAAGTGCTGGTTAGTTACAAACAAATATTCTTTTGCTTTAGAATATACAGTGTTTGAGCAACATAGGCAGATTCTTCCTCCCAGTGCTCGTTTTTCCAGACTTCATTCAAACCAGGCAAAGATATCCATTTCATCACCCTTACTCAATTATATTGCTGGAAGGTCCAGCCATGGCAATAAGGCAAGAAAAATAAATAAAAGGCATACTGAGGTCACAGGATACAAGATAAACATACAAAAATCAATTGAATTTCTGCTCTTTCTGTGCCCAGTGCAGCCATGGCTCGGGGTCCCAAGAAGCATCTGAAGCGGGTAGCGGCTCCAAAGCATTGGATGCTGGGTAAACTGACCAGTGTGTTTTCTCCTCATCCATCTACTCGTCCCCACAAGCTGAGGGAATGTCTCCCTCTCATCATCTTCCTAAGGAACAGGTTGAAGTATACCCTAACAGGAGATGAAAGAAAGAAGGTCTGCACACGGCCGTTTATTAAGATTAATGGCTGGGTCGGAACTGATGTAACCTCCCCTGCTGGTTGGTTTGATGGATGTCATCAGTATCGACAAGACTGGAGAGAGTTTCTGTCTGATTTATGACACCACGGTTGCTTTACTGTTCATCGTATTACACCTGAGGAGGCCAAGTACAAGTTGTGCAAAGTGAGAAAGACCTTTGTGGGCACGAAAGAAATCTCTCATCTGGTGACCCACGATGCTCACAGCATACTGTATCCCGGTCCGCTCGTCAAGGTGAACAACACCATTCAGATTGACTTGGAGACCAGCAAAATAACTGATTTCCTCAGGTTTCACACTGGTAACCTGTGCATGGTGACTGGAGATGCCAACCTGGGAAGAATTGGTGTGATCACCAACAGAGAGAGACACCCTGGTTCATGTGAAAGATGCCAATGGCAGCAGCTTTGCCATGTGGCTTTCCAACTTGTTGTAATTGACAAAGGCACCAAACCATGGATTTCTCTTCCCCATGGAAAGGGTACCCACCTCACCATTGTTGAAGAGAGAAAAAGAGACTGGCAGCCAGAGCAGTGGGTGAAATGATCTCTAGGTGACATGATTGGAAGAGTCCTCATACCCATTTAAAGAGAACATATAATTATTGCAAAAAAAAGTCAATTGAATTTCTGTATGCCAGCCAGGAACACATAGACACTGAAATTTAAAATACAGTAACATTTACAGTTGCTGTTAAAAAAAGGGAAATAGTTAGGTGTAAATCTAACAAAACACGCATAGGATTTATATGCTGAAAACTACACAAAGCTGATGAAAGGAATCAAAGCAGACCTAAATAAATGGATGGCATCCTGTGGTCCTGGATTGGAAGACTTAGCATAGCAAAGATGACAATTCTCCCCAAATTCATATATAGGTTTAGTGTAACTCCTATAAAAATAACAGGGAGGGTTTTTTTTTTTTTTTTTTTTTATGGATACAGACAGGATTATTCCAAAATTTATGAGAAAAGGCAAAGGACCTAGAGCATCTAAAGCATTTTTGGAAAAGAATAAAGAGAGAGGAATCAGTCTACCCAATTTCAAGACTTATTATATAGCTATAATAATCAAGACAACGGTTCTGGTTGAAAGCCAGAAAATTGATTAATGGAATGGGATAGAGAACAGAAACAAGACCCAGGTAAATATGCCCAACTAATTTTTGACAAAGATGTAAAAGCATGCAGTGGAGGAAAGGTAGCCTTTTCAACAGATGGTGGTAGAGGAGCTGGATATCCATAAGCAAAATAATGAACTTTGACCTAAGACTTTCACCTTATATAAAAATCACATCAAAATAGATCAGACTTAAGTGTAAAATATAAAATTATAACATTTTAAGGGAAAGGTAGGAGAAAACCTTTAGGATCTAGGGCTAGGCAGTGTTCTTAGACTTGACACTAAAAGCCCGTTCCTGGAGAGGGAAAATGGATAGATTGGACTTCATCAAAATTAAAACTTTAAAATTAAAGTCTTTAAAAGACTCTGTTAAGAGGATGAAAAGACAAGCTCAGAGTAGGAGAAAATATTTGCAAACTATATATCCAGCAAAGGACTAGTATCTAGAATACGTAAAGAACTCTCAAAATTCAATGGTAAAAAAGAGCAAAGAATCCAATTAGAACATGTGCAAAAGATACAAAGGGACATTTCACCAAAGAAGATACAAAGATGGCAAATAAGCACATGAAAAGACGCCTAAAAGCGTTAGCTATTAGGGAAATGCAAGTTAAAAATCGCAATGCGATATCATTACATGCCTATCAGAATGGCTTAAATAAAATATTGTGGCAACACCAAATATTGACAAGAATGGGGGGAAGCTGGATCTCTTATATGTCGTTGGTGGGAGTATAAAATATTACAGCCACTCGGGATAATAGTTTGGCAGTTTCTTATAAACCTAAACATGCAGCTGCCATGCAAACGAGCTATTGTACCCCTGGGCATTTACCCCAGAGAAAATGAAGACTTGTGTATAAAAACTTGAGCATGAATGTTTGTAGCAGCTTTGTTAGTAGTAGCCGGAACCTGGAAACAACCGACATGTCCTCCAACAGGTAAGTAGTTAAATAAACAGTGATACATCCACATCCGCAGTGGAATGGTACTTAGTAACACAAGGAGAGAAGTATTGATACCCAGGCCACTTGGTGACTCTCCAGAGAATTAAATCCTCAGAGATTATATATTGTATGATTCCATTCATATAACATCTATACTGACAAACATAGGAAAGGAGAACCGGGCTTAAGGAGGGAGGGAGGTGGGTATAAGTATCGCAGGTCCCTGAGGGACCCTTGTGGTGAGGGCTCTGTCCTGTATCTTGCCTGCCTCGTTGCGGATGTCCCGGTTGGGATTTGTCGTATAGTTTTACAAGATGTTACTGCTGGGGAAAACTGGGGAGAGGCCAAAAATGATCTCTCTATTATTTCGTATAACTGCATGCGTGTTTATAATTGTCTCAAAATAAAAAGTCCAATTGACAAAAAGAGAGAACTGACTCTGGGTGGTGAACACACAGTGCAGTGGAGAGCTGATGTATTATAGGAATGTACACTTGAAACCTGTATGATTTTACTAACCAATGTCACCCCAATAAAATGAATAGAAAACTTTTTTAAAGAAAGGACAGACTCTGCCTGCTCGGTTCTCTGGTGCCCTTGCTTGGCATTTGCCCTGACCTGTTAGGGAGGCCTTGTTCCTCCTTTCTTCCTGTGTCCCCAGGGACTGTGTGAGGTCACCAGAAAGTGTTTCTGATGACTCTTCTAAATGCGTCCAAGGCGCTGCCCTTTGTCAGCCCGTATGGGAAAGAGTGCAAATATTTCCTTAGCAGATTTCCGTGACTTGAAGTGGCAACAGGGACATTAGTGAATTACAACATGGATTCCCATGAGAGAGTCCATGAGGCAAAAACGAGACGTTAGAGCTCTGTGCTATTCCCTAGAGCGTGGGAGGAGGGAGTGGGGAAGAAGTCAGTCAGCAACTCGAGGTGGGTCTGCAGTGTGCTGCAACGTGACTGTGATGTCCCCATCTCTTCCCTGCCCCGCCCCATGGGAGGTGCCTTGGAACGGAAGTGCATGCCCCTGAGATACCCATCGGTCGGCTCAGTCTTGGATTGTTCCTCTGGAATCCTTTTTTGTTTTCTACGAGGCTCTGAATTTTTAAAATTAGGGATGATAGGTATGTATGCATGCCTATTTTGATTAGCTAAAGGGGCAAAGGAATTCCTGTCTTGGAGTGTCAATATGTTGTGCTAAGCATTTTCCGTGTGTTATTTAATGCTTTCTGGCAAGGTAGGCACTATTTCCCTCATGTTCTAGAAGAGGAAATGAAAGCTCAGACCGGTTCTGTGACTTCTCCCAAGGTCAGACAGCCAGTAAGTCTGACCTTGTAAGTAAGCATAACAACACAGGTAGACACGTAGCTCCAATGCCATAGCTATCTGCCTACCTACCTACCTGTCTATCTGCTCTCTATCATCTAGCTATCCATCCATCCCAGACAGTAAAAATCTACGTTATATATACTGAACGTTCATTTTCACATGGATGGAATGTTAATTCTAAATTAGAATATTAACTGCATTCTCTAGGGTGGCAAAATATGAGTTTTAAAGCAAGTTCCTAGGTCAGGTAAATGTGAACAAACTACTCTTGAGTCTTAAGTGGCCTCTTTGATGAGGAAGAGTATCTATGGCCAAATGAAATTTTCTCCATTGATTTGCTCACGTCATTCATACTGATATCTGTACCTCATAAAATTCTAGCACTGGAATAAGCCCAAGTTCCACCTCTCCAGTTAACAGATGAGGAAACTGAGTCCTAGAGCAGTTAACTGGCTCAACATACACAGCTTGAGTCAGGCTTAGCACCCAGGTGGATGGTCTCCCGTCCCGTGTCTCTTCTAGCCTAGCGTGCTGCTAAGGAAGGAATACTGGGTTGACTTTCCATGTTCGTAACCTCTTTTTGATGAGGCAAAGCCTAGCCTAGTGTTTAAGATCATACATTCCTAAATCACCTGGCTACACCTGGCTATACCTCCAGCATATGTGACAGGAACCAGGCCATTAACTCCTCAAGGCCTGCTTCCTCTTTCGAGAACTGGAGTAACAATAGTACCCACCTCCTAAGACTGTGGGGGATGAGGGGGTTAAATGAAATATTACGTGTAAGTGCCTAGAACAGCACCTGGTGCACAGCAAACACCTACGATTTAAGCAAGGGGTCTGAGAGGTCGTAAAGAGCTGCCAGGTACTTACAGAGGTGATTTATTTCTAAGGCATTGGAGCTAGATGTCTGCCTGTGTTGTTATGCGGCCTTTGACACTTACTGGCTGTCTGACCTTTGGAGAAGTCACAGAACCTGTCTGAGCTTTCATTTCCTCATAGAAAATGAGGGAAATAGTGCTACCTTGTAGAAAGAATTAAATAACACATGGAAAATGCTTAACGCAACACGTTGGCAACAATAGACAGGAGTTCCTTTTTTCTTTTCTCCTGTTACTGACACAACGAGGTAGCTTTTGGTTTGAGAGGCTGCCTTTGGCTGCCAGGTGGCTGCAGGGTTCAGTCACCATGAATGTGGCCATAACTGAACCTGGAATAAAAGTAGCTCTAAACTCACTTGTCTAACCTAGAGTTAGACAACCGTGCTTTAGCACACATGCGATAGCCATCCATAATGAATGTTTTGTTGCTGTTTCACTCCTTTCTCCAGAACCAGTTGCAGCCTCCTGGAAAGCATCAGGCTGTAGCGGAAAGGTCAGGGCTTTGGGCTTCTAAAACCTGGGGCAGGAATGCACGGTGCTGTGTGCTAGCCGTGGGCTCTGGTTTCCCAGTCAGAGTTTCTCATTCACGGGAGAGGAAAACACAGCCCTCAAAAGGCTGCTGTGAGATCAAGGTAAGTGTAACACAGGAAAGTAACAATAGCCAATATTGACTGAGTAGTTGTGTCATGCATTGTTCTCATTAGCTCATTGCATTGTCACAGCATCCTAAGATGTAGGTACAATCACCACCACTTTGTGCATTAAAAACTCAGGCACCAAGAATTTGTGTCACCTGCCCAAGTTTCCACAGCTCGCTAAGGGATGGATTCTGGATTTAAACCTAGGCATCTTGGCTCCAAAGCCCAAGCCATTAGCTGCCAAGCTTTCGTTACATTGGCATGTAGTAGGTCATAAATAAATATTATTTCCCCATCCTTTCACCTAAGATGGGCTTGTTGAACTGGAAGCCATTTTCAAAGTGGGGGAAATCAGCGTCCCCCACATCAGAAGGAATGAATCCAGGACATGGCTAATTAATAATGAGCGTAATTTCTTGGATTTAATGATGCAATAATAAACTCAAGAGGCACAGTAGAATTTTAACTAGTACTTGATGAAATATACATTTTTAAGGAAAAATTTTAAACCAAAGCTAGGGGGAGAAGGAATGATTGTAAAAATCAGAACAGATAAAAAAAATCACAGGAAAAGGAATGAATATTTAGGGAGCTTCATAAACATTCCTGAGAGAGAGAAGTTGTCCTGGTGCACTGTGAGGACCCTGTGGTTCACAGGGGCTGAGACACTTGCCTCAGCTCACGCATATGGCAAGTGTCAGAACCAAGATCCAAACCAGTCATGTCTCAGTGGTCAGCGGATCATTGCTGCTCCACGCCTGCCTCTGTTCCAGGAATCCTTCCTCATGACCCTGCCAAGATTTGTAAGTCATGCAGTAGCCTTTGCTGTAATTTTCCGTGCCTGTGCACGGGCTGTTCCGGGAAACCCTTGCTCTTAATAGCTGTATCACTGCTGCATGAGTGGATGCAGGATGGTCTCCTCCCCTCTACGCCAGGACAGAGGCTCAGCTTGCTGTTCCTTTCCTGTCACTGGCACGACATTCAGCGACTTGCTTGGAATCGGGCAAGCATCCAAGCTTGAGACTTAGTCCTGTTCCTCTTACACGCACACAGGCCTGGGGTAACAGGAAGGCCTGTTTCATAAGCCATCCCGGGGGCTGCTATGAGCCACCAGGGAGGCTTCGGGCAGAGAAATTGTCCCAAAGCCGAGGGGCCTCAAGGTGGGTGCACAGCTTGACCTGAGCCTTTGCTCCCAAACATGGGGGAGAGAGGTTTGTTTTACCAGCCCCGAAAGACACCAGTCTTGAGCCCTAGGCAGCAGGGGCTGGGAGCAAAACCTGCAAGAGCAGTTTGAGTGCAATCGCTGTGATGGGACCCACATCAGGTGTGACAACACCCAGGTGGGCTTGAGGCACCTTTGGGGCCTCAGCATGTTTCCGCAGGGAGCCAGCACCCCACAGGGGGAAAGCGTGAGATGTCTGAGCAGGGACAACAGGACTCATGTGTGAAGGCTGCAGGAGAAGGGGGTCTTGAACTGAGTTTGAAGGACCCACACCAACAAGTGCGGTAGATTCAAAGAAGGGTTAGGATGTGATTTTAGAACGTGTCTTATCCCTAGAGACACCATTTGAGACCTCTTAATCTAACAGAGAAGACATCTCACAGATGTTAATTACATACTCCACGAATATGTAACCTCAGATCGTACTAAATTCTATGAAGGAGAAATATGGGGAGCCCTGCTCGTGTATAACAGGGAATTCGATCTGGCCTGGGGGTGAGTGAATAATCATGAAAGCTTTCCTGGAGAAGTGACGTTTGCTCTGTGTGTGTGTGTGTGTGTGTGTGTGTGTGTGTGTGTGTGTGTGTGTGCATGCGCGCACACACACAGATAAAGGATGAGTGGCAGCAGCATAAGCTTAAGGAGATGTCTTCTGTAGTTTGCAACACAGAATTGCACGTATGAACGCATATAGTGCTCCAAGGGTCTGTCTTGCTCAGGTGGGCAGCTTTGTCTTTCAAGGCGTGTGGACAGGTGCCATCCCGTGACTTACGACTCAGTCACCAACAATTTGCATGATTTTAAGCAGGTTTCATAACCTCCGTTTTGCTACATGTAGAGGAGGGCAGAGAAGGGAGTGGGGTCACCCAGGTGGTCTCCCCAGTTCTTTCTGGTTCCTACAGTTCCTACAGATCCCTTAAAAAAAAAAATCATAATAGCAGCTTTTAAAGAGCCCTCGGATACTTCACTTTTAAAGGAAGAGCTTGTTCTTTTAACTTGATAATTCCTTCGAAGTGTCCAGTCTTTCCTGTTGACTCTCAGGGAGGGCCTTAGGAGAATAGTTTCTTTGGCTGTCACGTGAGGTGTCATGGTTTTCTTGAAGCCATGTTGTCATTTATTCCTCAACAGCTGGCCCAGATGCTGAGTATTCAGAGAATAGGGTGTGTCATCACCCCAGCCCACTGTCCACTTAGAGGACAAAGAAATCCTCAGATAATTGCAATTTCAGGTGCTAGCTGCACTGTGGAGATAGAGAAGGCATTACGGGAGAACAGAGCCAGGCCATGGACTGTATGTGGAAGAGTGAGATTGTGGGTGACACCTGGAAATATAAAAAAACACGTGTGTAAAGCCCTCGTGGAAGCTTGATAGATGGATGTGGCTGAACAAACGAATGAATTGTATTGCTGTTGCTCTAACTTCAAATGGTTAGATGGCTGATTCTAAGGCCCCCTTTATTGTTCTACTGTTCATGTCATAAAAGAAAAAAAATGTAATAGTAGTGGCGATTGTTATTACAGAGTAACCAGCCGCCCTGCACATTCACGTGGGTGATGTTTACCTGCACGGTATTTTTTTCCCCCGGACTTATCATTAGATGATTTTTTCTACCGGTAATCTTTCTTCCCAGGGAATAGAACAACTGCCTATGGCCATTTTCATGTATTGTGTTAAATCTTAGAGAGGAGTAAGTTCATCGTATAGAACACAAGAGACAGGAAGGAGACTAAAACCTGGGAGAAATTCAATAAAAGTTGCCTCCCCGGGAAGGGAGCCCCAGAGGGCGTGTTATGAGTCTGTGAAATGATGCCGGCATGACTGAGCCGGGGAGATAGCCAGGTTGAAAGATTGCAGTTTCCCCCTTTCCCTTTTAATTTGCTCTCAACACTTGCTCTCCTAAAAAATACAATCAGAAGCCCTAACTGCACACCATCAACTTCAGAAGAAAAACATTACTTTGATGCCGTCCATTAAAACATTTACCTTCCCCATGTGCTCCGGCACTTACCAGAGAAAGAGGAATTTGCCCAGTGAAAACTGAGAGCACATTTCTGAAAAATTGGTTTCCATAAATCTTGCAAATTACTGCACTCAAATACTCTTGGTTGTAGCCAGACCGACCTCTGGGGAGCGATTATCAGGGAAATAACCAGGAACAGCAAGAAGATCTTGCCCAGATCTGACTAGCAACACCAGGATGTGACCTTTTTGTGCAGGAGGCATTCACAGGGGCCCGCCTGGGTTGCCAGGAGCACAGTAATGAATGGGGCACCAGAGAGCAGTTTCTTCACTAATTAGTCCTCCCGGAGACACATGTCCCAGACCACAGCCACGGTGTCACGCCCCGATCACTGCTTGCTGAGTGGAATTAGATGAGTGTGTGAGGGGTGACGCTAATGAAATCCCAGTGCCAAACTGCGGCAGGCCTGTCTTTTCTCCCTAAGTGGTCCTGCTCGAGGACAACTGTGGTGGTTGAGTAATACCTACAGTTTCTGTGTTCCTTTTTGGGGAGTGATATGCATGATTTCATTAGTATATCATGAGCTTCAAATATACTGAATGGTTCTGAACTCACAGATTGTTTTGTTTCCTCTTGTACGTTTTGGGCGTTAGTGTGACGTGAACACTACCACTCATATGTAGTCAGGGGAGGGGGAACCTTACCTGCGGGGTTGCTATGCAAGGTTGTGTATGTAGCTTGTGCCCTGCAGAAAGAAGGATGCCAACTGAAGGGGACGAGTGGGGCCCGAAATCCAGCCCACTGCCCAGCTAGCCGCATGTGTCTATGTGCATGAGAACCCAGCCACACATCGTATTGGCTTTATAAACTAATAGTGCACTGGGCTCTCATGTCCTGGAAACCAGCTTTATCGTTTACCAGCTAGCAGTTGCTGAAGCCTTGGGAGAATATGAAGGTTGAATCTAACCTTTGAAAACTAAAAGTGAAGTTAACTAGTGTTACCGGGAAGTGACGTTTTACCTCAGTTCTTATCTTCCTGAAGGAAAGAATTCAGTCAAGAGACAGAATTTTGTGCAGAATAAAACCGCCAGACATTTATTAGTGAAAGTGAGTCGTCTCTGAGACATGGGCGGGCTGACCCAAGAGAGGGAAACAACCTTGTCTTACAATGTGTGAGGGTTTTTATCCCTATGGGTAGAATTGTCTCCCGTTCTTCCCTCTCTTGTCTCTCTTTCTCTCCCCTGACGTGCCTAGTCTTCCCTTCTCTGGCATTCAGAATGTATTTCTTTGATTTCGGGGCATGTGTAAATACCTCCCTTTGGGGTATGTGTAGACCTGGAGTCCTGTTGGGCTGGTAAGGTATTGGTGGTCCTGACAAGCAGGATGTGTCCCCCCTGCTCTGACTTTTAACAACACATCTCTTTGATTTAGAGGTGTGTGTAAGCCCGGAGTCCTGCTGGGCAGCCGCCAGGGGTCTTGACCCAGGTAGGAGCTGCAGCCAGGGGCTTTCGAACTGGGGCTAAGTTTCTCCTTCTGTTCCTTTCTATCTACTGACCTAGCCTATCAATCCCAGAACATTGTCTGTGGTTGGTATTTGCTGGAGAAAGAATCATTCACCCTAGTACATCGTACCCTGCTGTACTTCTCCCAGTCAATGTCAAGGTCTATAGGTACATCGATGGGATTATTTATTCACAGTCTCAGCATTAGAGTCAACTTTTTGGTTAAAAACTTACAGGGTTTAGGTAGTAGCTGGCAAATTATGAAGTTTCAGGGCTATAAGCCCTAACATTTGGCAGTTGAGAGATACTGACGTACCTTCCAGGGAGCCCAGGAAGGTCTGGTTCACCTGGGTAAAGGTTGAGTGGTAACTGATGTTTAACACCAGTGGCTGCAAGTCGGCTGAATTGGTCTTCTCAGACCAATGCTGTGTGTCTCAGTCCGCGCCCGCTGAGGGGACTTTGGCGCGTTATTACTCAGCTTTTGAGGATCACCTCCCTCGTCTGTAAAATGCCTCCTTCCCATCGTTGTTAGAATGGAATAAAACACGTAAGGCTTGTTAGCACGGACCCTGGAACAGCATCACGGGTTAGTTCTCAATGAATGTGAGTCTCCCTCTTTCACCTCTTAAACACATCTTTAACGATTTCTGTATTAGTTCCCTAGGACTGCCATAACAAAGTTCAAAAAACTGGGTGGCTTGAAACAACAAAAATGTATCCTGACAGTTCTAGAGGCGGGAAGTCCCGAGGCCAGGTGTCGGCAGGGCTGTGATCCTGAAGCCTCTCGGGGAGGCTCCCTCCGGGTCTCTTCCAGCTGCTGGTCACCGCAATTGTTCCTTGGCGTACAGTAGTGCAGCTGCACCCCATTGCGGTCTTCCCTCCACGTCTGTGTCTTCACATGATGTTCTCTTTGTGTGCCTCTGTGTCCAAATCTAAATCGCTATCTTCACCTCCTCTACGAAACCACCACCTGGTTTTAATGGCAATCACCCCCTTAGCAAAACAATATAAAGTCCTGTCTCCCTGGGCAGTCATATTGGGTTAGGGCCCATCCTAATGATCTCATCTTAACTTGTAGACATCTGGAAAGACCACATTTCCAAATAAGGTCCCAATAGGTACCAGGGGTTAGGGTGTCCATATAGCTTTTTGGAGGACACAGTTCAGCCCATAACAATTTCCCATGATCTGCAGGAAAATAATAATCAGTAATTGTCTAGTAACTTTAGAGTTTCTAGAGGCTTTCCTTATCTCTGCCCAGGGAGACAGGACTTCATATTTTTTTGTAAAGGGGGTGGTTGCCATTAAAACCAGGTGAAGATATCAGTTTAGATTTGGTGCAAAACTCTCTTGTTCTGCTAAAAATCACCAGAAGAGACCATTTTTATTTCCATTTAAGATTTTACCACAATCTCTTCTCCATGTTGCAACATGTTTTCATAATTTTTCACAATTGATATACGTGTATGATCTAGTTTGTTGATGTACAAAATTTATTTCCTGGTTATTGGATATTTACAAGTCTCTAAGCAACAATGTCTTGATGGAAGCAAAAATTTAAGGTGTCATATAACTGTACAAAACCCCTGGACCGGTCTTCCCAAGTTGGTGCCGTGTTCTTGGCGATTGTATATTGGCAGAAAAGGATGTGTTAGAACCAGAGAGACCAGCAGTCACATCTCAGTCCCAGGCCTTTCCAGCTGTGCGAACTTGTTATATTCAAAAAAAAAAACAAAAACAAAAAAAAACAACTGATAGAACAAACTTTAAAATAAGCATGCGTTTCTGTTCATATGAAAAACTGTATCTGGCAGAAAAGGACCTGGAAGGATCCACACAAAAATTGAAGCAGAGTAAGGGCTGAGAGGTGGGCATGGAAATGAATTAGAAGACCTTCACATTTTGCTACATGTACGTTTATATTAAAATTCTTTTTCAAAAAGAATGTATTTTTCCTAGTTTTTTAAAGAACCAAGTCAATCAACCAATTCAAAACCAAATCAACTAATTAAGAAAAAAGCACCTATTTTAAAAGCAGATTGTTATTTGGAAACTAAGAATATCTGACATTTTGAAAATACGTATTCCAATTCCTCTGTCTCAGTTACCAATTGGAAAAGGTAATTACGGAGAAATGACAATTTGGAAAGAGAAATAGAAAAGAGACATCTTTATTCTTCTTACTGTTATCTGATTATATTTTCTTTTTAACCCACTAATAGTTCATTCAGATACCTGTGTCTCTTTAATCATCTTCCTTGTTAGAGAAAGAAAACACTAGAAAAAATTAAACCAAACAAAGCAAAACAAAACCCAAATACATCCTTTTATTAGAACTGCCAAAGAAGTATTTGGAATTTTTGCCTTTGTTGTTACTGATGTTTTTAATAGGCTTCATTTTTTAGCTGAAACTTGATTTTGCGTTGTAAGCAAATGCTATTCTTACTTTTTTTATGCAAAATTATCCTTAGTTTAAAAAGTTCTGGAAAGTATATATTCAGTAAAAATTTCAAAATGATTGCAAGTCTCCTGGATATAATAGTAATGATTTCTCAATTATTTTTTTTACAGTTCTGTTCAGCAAATTCTGTTTTCTCAAAAGTTGCAAAGCTCAGCATTACTGTGTGTTACCTTTAACGTCTGCTTTTGAAAAAGCAGCGTCTACTGGTTTTAAAAATGAGGATTCTTACATTTTACCCTTCCCAGCATCCTAACAGAGACTTATTAAAATACTAGGCAGTTAGTGATGTGCCTAGGAAATAAAATTACTTTTAAAAAATGTAATTTCTTTATCTCATATTCTCTAATATCATTCTAATATTATCATTCATTTAATTTCCAATTAGCTTATAGAAAAGATCTTTATAGGAGATCTTTCCTTTTTGATTTATACTTATTGAAAGGTTACCAAAAGTTTTCACAAATAATGGGCCTGCAAATTATATTTGACTCCTAAATTATGTATTCATACAAATTAGTAAGATGTGTTTTCAGTAAATACAGGAAATTTCATCATCAATGATTGACGTGTTGGAAAGGAGCAGTTAATGTTATTTGAAAACTTGACAGAAAAAAAAAAACCTGATGTGATTCTAATGAGTCAAAACAAGAACTAAGTTCAGGTTGAGAGGTCACTGAGGATATTTCGAAACAATTCATATGTCACTAATATGAATATAAGGATGGTCTAAATGACCTTATGTACATATATTGTTGTACATTGATTTGTGTAATGCTTCTTGGGGCTCCTAGTTCTCATTATTCTTTAACACTATCATAAGTATCAACTTTATTTAAAAAGAATGTATTAGTCACCTAACTATACATGATAGTATGCACCGATGATATCCAGAGAAGTCCATGTACATAACCTGTGAAAAGGTTTGACATTGTGCCTTCTGTGAGTTAGGTAGCATAGACAGGGCTGCTCTCCAAATTTATAGATTACAAAAATGAGACTGGGATGATTTGTGTTGCTTCAGTGGATTGAGGACTCACTGGTTCTTGGGCATTTTGAATCTCTTGCAACAGCAAACACAGAACCTGGCACATGGGAGCTGCTTAATAATAGGCTGGCTGCATGAAAACATGACCTTCAACTGTATGCAAATGAAAAAAAGTCTCAGGAAAGTAAATTACATGCTGGTGCCACATGCTGCCATACCCACTGGAGTACTTTTTTTTTTTTTTTTTTTTTTAGAGAGAAACAAAATGAAAACTTATTCTATGTAACGAACATAATTAGATTTCATTTTCAGATCTCCTTAAATAGTGTGGGGTAAAAATATCACTTCTTTTTGTATCAGAAATTTGCAACATTGAAAAATTGAGAACTATAACTCCCAGGAAAATAATGAAATTTCAACATTAGGAAATCCAATAATGCAATTCACATATTAATAAAGGAGAATAATCAAATGATCTCGTCAGATGCTGAAACGAGACTTGGTAAAATTTGCTATGTATTCCTATTTTAAAGGAAATTATGTAAGCTTTGATAAAGGCAGAAACCACTGCAAATATCATAATAATGAGACATTAGGAGACTCCCATTGATGATGGGAATAGGATAAGAATTCCACCATTACATTATTTTGGACTTTTGTTTCATACCATACTCAGAAGCATATTACAAATGAATTAAAATCCAAATATATAATTTTTTTTCATAAAAGTACTAGAAGAAAGTATAGGAGTTTATTTATTTTTTAAAAAATAATTCTCTTCCTCCCTCCCTCCTCTATTCCTTCCTTTTCCCTTCCTTCCTCTCTTTTTGGTACTTTGGCGTTGGGCAGGCCGGGGAAGGAGGGCAGGGAAAGTGAAGGATGCAATGAGAGCCTCATGTCCGAGGTCAGAGGCTGGTCTCAGTGTATTGCACAGCTTTGGATCTCTAGGTACCTGTGGGGTGCTGTAATCACCTCAGTCACCCCACTGGCAGCCAGCCAGGAGGTCAGGGGAAGAATCTGGGGGTACAGGGAAAGGACCTGGCACAGCAGGAGCCCACGGGGGTGTCCAGCTTTAGAGAAGGGAGGTGAAGTGGAGCTGGCACATGGTGACAGGAGGCTGAGCAAAATATCTGGAATCAGGGAGTTGCAGAAACCTCATGCTTATATAATTTCTCAGGAAGATTCTTTTCTGAGAATATTTCAAAAGAGACATGTTGAATTATTTCTCCAGAAGTTGTTTTGGTTACTCAGAGTTAGAGAGTTCAGAAACAAGAGCAGTAAGATATCTTTCTGTTCTGATTGAAGAGAACACTTTTGTGATCCTTTGCAAGCCAGCTTATACAATACTTTTGTACAAGAGTGAAATCCTTACTTTCTTAAGGCAAGTAGTTCACTGTTTCCAACGTCGAGTTACTTGTTACCTCTTATGTTTCTTTGTATGTTACAAGCTCCCAGTAACAGGGAGACAGGCCATCAACTTGTGTTCCCTGGAATGTTTTGTTCTATAGCTCTGTAACATTAATCTCTTTCTGAACTCAAGCTCTATGACACTTCTGTCTCAGTATGCCTGTTCCCCCGGCACTTTATTTCCTATACGTATAGGATTTGGGGAGTAAGATTATTACTCTTAGCAGAATCTATTTATAACCCCACAGGGCTGGCAGGGATGTTGAAATATGGTTAGAGCAATATTGAGGAATCAGTCTTGCTCCCTGCATTGTCAAGTCCTCAGTGCAGGTCAATCGTTTGCTGTTACTTCACTCTGCACTGATGCTTTCAGGTATTGATCACAGGTCAATCAGCAGGTTTTGGCCAAACCAGCATTTTCAGTACTGTATGTGACTTTGCTTACACTGGCTCCTGGGGAGGGAGAAGCTGTTCTGGAATCTGAAGATATTGTTTAAAACTCATATCACTGGTGGCTGCATTTTATTTTTTTAAAATTTGTTTTGTTTCCAATGATATCACCTTGACCTCTAGGCTTCCAAAGTGTTGCTTATTTTCCCTATGTCATTTTGATTGTCAGGTGTTTTTGCTTAAACCCCGCTGTCCTGCCCCACCCCCTAAAAACAACCCCCAAACCTCTTGATATTTCTAAGTTTACACATTTCTAAAACATTGGGGTCTGCTGTTTGCTCCGAACCCCCAAACCTCTTGATATTTCTAAGTTTACACATTTCTAAAACATTGGGGTCTGCCGTTTCCTCTGACTGTTAACAGTTTTGAGAGCTTGAGATTCTTCCTTAAGGAATTCTTGTCTTGGTCATGCTAAAGAGCAAAATCCCCCAAGTAAATGTGAAGATCTCATTGGCTTTATTTCATGAACTTGGCAGGTTCCCATCTAGCAACTAGAAGTGATTAGATGAGTTGCATAAAATGGAAGGGTTTTAAAGGCAGAAAGAGTGTCGAACTAAAACGTTAAAATACTGGATTATTTCAGGCAAGGATACCTTCCCTTAGGGGAAGGCAGGTTTTATCAGGCAGGTCACTTTACTAGTGCTGACTAGGAGATTCCAGACTGATTGGTTTAAAATTCTACTACTGGGAGAGACTGAAACCCCAATTCCGTTAGTTATTGTTTTGGTGACGTGGCTTAGCAAAGTGACTCCATTTTGGCTGTTTCTTTTAACAGTCAGCTGGGAAGAAAGTTCTAGAAGAAGATTCTTGATTGGACTGAAATCTGGTTCCACAGGATGCTTCTGACTCACGCAGACTTGAGGGTGAGACACACACACAGAGAGAGAGAGAGAGAGAGAGAGAGAGAGAGAGAGAGAGAGAGAGAGATTTGGTTTTTGTCACTATGAACAAGTAAGAGGTACAAACAATAACTAAGCTCCCATGTCATCTGCTGGACTTGCTATGTGATCAGATCTGCCTTCTTGAGCAGAGCAAAAGGCTCTTACACACCAGCTACTTCCTTCTTGGCTTTGAAAATCACAAGCGAAGCAGAGTAGAGAAGTGAGAGTAGAGATGCCACTGGTTGGGGAGAATTCAGAATTATACTGGGTGTGACATAAGCCAGCTTCAAGCACACACACACACACACACACACACACACACACACACACACACACACGAAGATTTACCAGAGAACATGCAAAGGAATAAGCCGGAAACAGGGAGTCTAGTGTCTAGTTACCATACGGTCCAGCAACTCCACTCCTAGGGAGACACCCATGAGAAATGAAAACCTATATTCACACAAAAACTTGTATGTAGATGCTCAGAGCAGTATTACTTATAACAGTCTCAAAGGAGAAATAACACAAATGTCCATCAACTGAAGAATAGATAAGCAAAATGTGATCTATCTATGTAGTGGAATATTATTTGGCAGTAAAAAGAAATGAAGTAAATGATACAATTGGATGAACCTTGAAAATATTATATTAAGTGAAAAAAGCCAAACACAAAAGGTCAGTATTCTCAGAAAATTATAAGACACTGAAGAAAGTAATGAAAGAAGATACAAATAGATGGGAACACATATCATATTCATGGATAGGAAGAATTAATATAGTTAAAATGTCCATACTACCTAAGGCAATATACATATTCAACGCAATTCCTATCAAACTACCAACGACGTTTTTCACAGAAATAGAACATATAATCCTAAAATTTATGTGGGACCATAAAAGACCCCAGTAGCCTAAGCAATCTTGAGAAATAAGAACAAAGTAGGAGGTATAACGATACCTGACATCAAATTATACTACAACGCTACAGTAATCAAAACAGCATGGTACTGGCATAAAAACAGACACATAGATCAATGGAATAAAATAGCGAGTCCAGAAATAAATCCATGCCTGTAGGACCATTAATCTTTGACAATGGAAGCAACAATGTACGGTGGGGTAAAGACAGTCTATTCAATAAATCGTGCTGGGAAACCTGGACAGACACATTTAAAAAAATGAAGCAAGTTGGACCACCTCCTTACACCATATACAAAAATAAATTCAAAATGGCTTAAAGAGTTAAATGCAAGATCTGAAACCATAAAATTTCTAGAAGAAAATATAGGAAGAAACTTCACAGACATTACCCGGAGTAAGATTTTTACTGATATATCCCCTCGTGCGAGGGAAGTAAGAGAAAAAATAAACATGTGGGATTACATCAAACTAAAAAGTTTTTTCACAGCAAAGGAAACCATCAATAAAACAAAAAGGGATCCTACTGAATGGGAAAAGATATTTGCCAATGGTATATCTGATAAGGGGTTAATATCACAAATTCATAAAAAACTCACTCAACTCAACTCCAAAAAAACAAACAACCCAATTAAAAAATGGGCAGAGGACATGAAGAGACATTTTTCTAAAAAGGACATACAGATGGCAAACAGACATATGAAGAACTGCTCAACCTCACTAACCATCGAGAAATGCAAATAAAAACCACAATGAGATACCACCTCACCCCAGTCAAAATGGCTATCATCAATAAATCAACAAACAGCAAGTGCTGGCAAGGATGTGGAGAAAAGGGAACGCTTGTGCACTGTTGGTGGGATTGCAGATTGGTGCAGCCACTATGGAAAACAGTATGGAGGTATCTCAAAAATCTGAAAATGGAACTACCTTATGATCCAGTAATTCCACTCCTAGGTATCTATCCGGAGAAATCCAAAACTCTAATTCAAAAATCTTTACGCACTCCTATGTTTATTGCAGCATTATACACAATAGCCAAGACATGGAAACAACCGAAATGCCCATCGGTAGATGACTGGATTAAGAAACGGTGGTACATTTATACAATGGAGTATTGTGCAGCCATAAAGAAGAAAGAAATCTTACCATTTGCAACAACATGGATGGACCTAGAGAACATTATGTTAAGTGAAATAAGTCAGACAGAGAAAGACAAGTACCATATGATCTCACATATATGTGGAATCTAAAGAAAAGAATAAGTAAATGAACTAATCAGAAACAGTTTTGGAGACATAGAGGAAAAACTGAGGGTTGCTAGATGGGAGGGGGGGTGGGGATAAGGGGGAAGGTGAGGGGATTAGAAAACAGTCAGTAACCACAAGTTGGCCACGGGGTTTTGAAAATTAATTTGGGAAATGTAATCAATAATGTTGTAAAGATTTTGTAGGGTACCCGATGGACACTTGTCTCATTAGGGAGACCACCTCAGGGATGATGTAGATGCCTGGTCACTGCACTGTACACCTGAAGCTGAAGCTGAACAATAATGAATGTCAACTACAAGTTTATATATATATACATATATATACACACACACATACATACATATATATATACACACACATACACACACATACATACATATACATACATATATATATATGTATGTATATACTTACAAGAAGTGGAGTACAGCATTAGGAATAGAGACAGTGGAAATGTAATGGCTGTGTGCGATGTCAGAGGGGTAGTGGATGGGGGAGGGGGGTTGACACAGTGTGAGGGATAGAAATGACAAAGGTCTAAGTATTACTTTGTCTTGTGCACCTGAAACTAATACAAAAAAAAAAGAAAAAAAAAAGGTCAGTATTATATGACTCCATCTGTATGAAGTGTCCAGAATAGGCCAATCCATAGAGAAAGCAAACAGATTAGTGGTTGCTTAGGTTGATCAGAGGATTAGGGGAGAATGGAGAATGACAGCTAATGGATATGAGGTTTCTTTTATGAACATGTTCTAAAGTTAACTTGTGGTGATGTTTGCACAACCGTGTGAATATATTAAAAATCAATTCATTCTGTACTTTAACTGGGTAAATTGTATGGTGTGTGCATTATACCTCAACAAAGTGGTTTGATTTTTAAAGAAAGAAGCAGTACGTTTAGAAGGAACCAATACAGCATTGGCAAGAGACGTTTACATCTGTGTGGCAATCAGGAAGCCACGCCTCGACCCCATTTCCGCCTTGGCCATGTCTCCTGCTGCCTCCCTCAAACCCATCTTCCTAAGGTCCAGTGTTTCTTGCATCAAAACTAGTGCTCAGAACGATCACTGATTCCCTACTGCCGGAAGGATTCTTCGTCTCAACCCCGCCTTTCCAACCTCATCCCACACAAATCCTTTGTTCCAAGTTGCCTCATCTCCTCACCTTCTGCCAAACCCTCCCGTGCGTTTCTGTTCCCTCACACATTGTTCCAGCTTGGAATAGCATCCACCTAGCCTACACTTTTATCAGAGATAAACCAGTACAAATTCCACCATTTTCTCTGAGTGCTCAACTCACGGCGAGGGTTCCTTTCTCTGGCTCTCATCTTCCTCGCGGCCTGCCTCACTTTTCACAATATATGCACTGCCTGTGTGAATACAAGCGTGTCACACATTTTCTTGTGTGTATATTCCCCTCCCCTTCCCTACTACGTACCTGCATTTATTTTTGGGGTGAGGGATGAGTGGAACTGGGTTTAGATGGATCCTTAATACTGTCACTCCCTAACTTGCCACACAATCTAATGATAACTGTCAATACATTGAAGAGCGAAGGATGACAAGAAACAAAATGGTCTTTCAAGAATATTGTTTTCCTGTTGCTCAAAGACGTACCTTTGAGGATAGAACATTTGGGAAATAGAGGAGGACATAGGGAAGAAAATAAAAATTGCCCTGATTTCCCCACCCAAAGGTAGCCGACATGAATAAGTATTTTCCTGTACGACGTTGTACGCACACATGCGCCCACACCCACACCCACACACACACACACACCATATAGCAGTTTTAAAACTTAATTGAACATAAGTGTAATTTTTTTTTCCTGATTGAATTCAGCCTGCTCCTCAGCCCTCATTTCTGCTGATGGATGAAAAGCATTGTCTTTTGGTTAAATAATCACTCAGATTTAGGGATCTCCTTGATGTAGGAAATTTCTGTGTGTGCCGGAATTGTGTCTCATGAAACTGAAGAATGGAAGCAGGGGCCAAGGAGAGGAGAGGAGTTGTAAAAGGATAGTTTATTAAAATGCAAAGAAATGCAGCTCTCGAAGCGAGAGGGGGTCTTGGGTGGGGTGCCCAGTAACTGAGGCAAAAGCTCTTACTTTTATACCATCCCCTGCCTGCTTGGGGAAGGGGGCTGGAGCCTTCTAAGGGAATTCATCGATTATGTTTGTTCTGTTTGTCCATCCTGAAGAGATTAACAAAACAACCCATCCCTGTCTATCAGATCTGCTCCATTTGTCCAGCCAAAAGGGATTTATGAGATAATTTATTAGCCTCAAGGCGCCGTTACATTTTGTCCTGGACTGAAAGAGCTATCTCAGAATCTGGAATTTCAGGCTCTGGCTGCTTTTGTTTATTCCCCCAGGGACCTTCCTGGCTGCCTACCAACATGCTAACTAACCTGTCTCACCTTCATCCTTTTCTCCTGCCCTTGTTTCCATTTTTCCAGTTTATGTTCATGTTACCCTATCCTGCTCATGGCTACATTGGTGAAAACATGGTCTTGACAAAACACAGATTTGATCATGCTGCTCCCTGCCCTGGCTAGCTCTGCCGGCTTAAAGGCCTCCAGTGGCTCCTTCAGAAACAGTCCTAACTCCTTAGCGAGCCCCATGACACCTTCCCAGGCCAGCCCCAATCTCCCTCGCTACTCTTACTAATGCGTGCTGCCCTTTAGACGTAAGAGTATTCGTTTTCTCCTAAACAAAACAACAAATACTTTTCAGCCTTTGGCTCACTGTTTCCTCTGCAGGGAATACACTTTGCAACTTTTGTCACCAAGCAAATACCTTTTTCAATGTCCGGTTTAAATGCTACCTTCTCTGCGTAGTCTTGCTTCACTCATTTGTGGTGAACCAATCTTTCCCTTGATGTACTCCCTGAGCCGTGTGTACATATGTCTATCACCGAGCTTATTACACTGTGTTCAAATTTGCGGGTCTGTTCCCTCCTCTGCAATGTGAACTTATGTAGGCTTACTTTTATTCATGTTTTTCTTTTTGCTTTCCAAAGTGGAGTTTCATGTCCAGAACATTGAAGGTGCTAAGTAATAGTTGAAATAAAATGAAATAATATCTCTCATTACATATGTATTGGTTGATTAAGGAATATCAGAATCTAGAAGCCCAGTAGGTGGTAGGTTGCAGAAAAATACCAGAATAGGTAAGCGATACAGAAGGAAGTGTGGGGTGCCCAGGTGAGGAAATGCAGACTGTGCTATTTGTTAGGGGATTATTTACAAGTTGGCAATGAAAAGATAACTGTACCTTTATGATTCCTCATTGAACTCAGAAAGGGAAAGTCAGTGAATCCTCACCTAGATGTGACTGACAAAGGGCCACCACTGCACATTCTACAGAACTGGCATATTCTAAAGCAACAGTGTGGCTTTCCAATGGTTACCTGCATTTATCTTAAATTAAAAAGCATACCAATAAATGTCCAACGATGGATAAATACATACGATGCAGTGAAAAGTTATTCGGCCTTAAAGAGGAAGGAATCCTGTCATGTGCTGTGACGTGGATGAACCTTGAGGAGGGACAAGCTTGTCACAAAAAAGACCCACACGGTATGTGACTTCACTTGTGTGCGGTCCTTAGGGAGTCACATTCAGAGACAGGAGGTAGAGTGGTGGCTGCCAGCGGCCGGGGCCCGGCAGGAATGGGCAGTGAGTAACAGTGTCACTTTGCAAGATGAAGAAGTTCTGGGGATGGTTGTACAACAGTATGAATGGATGTGATCCCACTGAACTGCACGCTTCAAAAGGGTTAAGATGGTAAATTTTACGTTATGTGTTTTTCTCCCGCAATTAAAAATGGAAAAGATTAAAAAAAGTAAGAGGCCAGCATCCATTGTTTCACCTGCTATAGGGGAGAATGCAGGTTTTGTGGAGCCTGAAGTGTGTAGAATTTAGGGGCCCCTTTTAGAGAAAAAATGTACAGATAGAAAATAAAGTAAGAAAGCAAATATTTACTAGAATGGGAAGGGATCGTGTAAGTGAGCGGTCCTGAAACTTAATCTTCCTCAGTTTCAAGGAGAACCTGCTGCTGCGACCATAAAAGCTTCCAGTTTTATCCTGACACTTCCGCGTGCCTTGCACGTGTGACGGCTGTGGCTTCACTGGGGAGGTTTGCCTGTATGTCACAGTACAAGGTGGGTTGTACGAGCCACCACCTTTCTTTCCGGTGCTCATCAGTGGCCAGATATGGATTAGATTTAAGTCAATACAAGAATCAGTTTCCTCTTTATTTTTCTGAGACGAGTACTTGAGCCTTCTGTCAGGTGGAGACCCATTTTATCTCTGTATCCCAACGCGCTGTCTAAGACTTCAGTAAACAGAGTCGGGCTGCTCTTCCTGTGTGGAGTTAATGATACATGTGCCTTTGGGTCTTTTTCTAGCAAGGTTGGTGTGCTTACGTTGGCTCATTGTCAGTCTTTTGGCTCTCGGGTAGGGACAACAGCACATATGTAAAAACCAAGAAGAATTGTCTTTCACTTTTTCCGTTATTGTCTTTTCTGGAGGAAAAGCAGCCCAGGTGGCTGAGGGGTAATGGACAGGCCCCCTCTGGGACCAGGGACTTGTCCGGTGCCTCCTTGGGGCCGCAAACTGGCCAGCGTCCTCTCTGGAGCCCCTGTCGTGATGGTCTGCACAGATCGGACCTTGGGAGTCAGCTGTTTCCAAATCCGGTCGATTAACTTTTCGTTGCAAACAATTCTCTGGAAAATGATACAGCCAAAAATGCAGAAGAGGAATTCCTCCGGGGGAGTTTCTGAGGAAAAACGCATTCTTTTCTCCTTACAAAGTCTGAACTGTAGGACTTCCTCTTCCACTGACACATGTTTAATTGTAATCGCAGAGCAGAACTTGATGACTATTAAAAAAGACGTTTGTGACCTATATTTATTTTTAGGTTCTGTTTAAACCACAAGACGTAAATAACGAGAAATTATTCACTTGAAATAACAAGAAAAGGTCATGGTGTAATTTTTATATTTAACCCAAGAAACATGGCATGAAATGAAGTAGAGTGGGTCAGGGGTAAAGCACTATTTCAAGAATCCGATTTCCTAAATTATCTTTTGGTCTCAGCTGCTGTGGGTTATAGATGAATAAATCCCTCAACCGATGAATGACAGAGCAAGAAGGCTGGGCTCTGGAAAACAAATTACTGTTTTATCTAATTATGGAAACAACATATATATACATTGGAGGAACATTTTTATCTACAAAAAAGAATGAAAAAGAAAACAAAGAAAAATACTCAGTAATTCTACTTCTCAGACATCATCTCTTGAACCTTGAGGTTACTGTTTAAGTGTACTTTCCTTCAATGTTTGATATAGGTAGTAATTTTTACATAAAGACATACAGTTTGAAAATTGAGAGACAATGTTAAATAGTACACTCTTTGCATTCAAGAATGTAACATTCAGAGTGGTGAGTACTTTTAGCAATCTGGAAGGTCCATGACATGTAGGAACACGAGTTTGCCGATAAGCCGGTGGGTGGCAATGAGTCAGCTGGTGGGTGAGTCACACCGTGGCTGCTCAGTGTCCACATCTGGCTTTGCTGTTCTGTACAAAAGGACGGTTTGTGGTCAGTACTGCTTAGTACCTCCCAATACAGTTCCCTCTTCTTCATAGTTTAGACATCCTGCCACCCATCTAAGAGAAGCTATTCCTAATTTCCTTAGTAAATATGTGACTTAGTTTTGGCCAACGAGATGCAAACAGATGTGTACACAGCTGCTGGGAAGTACTGTTTTCCCGTTTCTCCTGAGATTGCTGTGGCAGGAGCTCAGCACCGCCCTGGACGTTGAGGATAAGTGTCACACTTAGAGAAGGCTGACTGTGAGCTGGAAGGATGCTGGCTCCTGACAACTTGGCGGAGCCACCATACCAGTGTTTCTTACATTCAGTGAAGCTTGATCCTAATGGATTCAGGCTTGTTCAGTGTTACTGTTTACCTAATGTGGGGATTTGTTGACTCACCTGTGGGAAAACTAGGATGAAGTGATCTCATTGTGGAGGGTAGATCCAGGAGGTATCCTGGTCTTGGCTTAATGTCTGTTCATGTTTGTTCCTGCCATGTGCTGTCTCCTGGGACTCCGGTCTAAGACCCACCAGCACACACAGCTCTTAAGAGCTGGGTGGTGCTCTGTGTTTCTGTGGTGGGTAGGGCTTGGGGTGGAGCAAGAAGTCCCTCTAGCTTCAGGGCAAAGCCAGTCCTGGCCAGGGAGGAGTTCAGTCAAGAACAACCAGAGGATGAAAGCATCTGCAGAGGGGTTTTTCCTAAGGTAGCCTGGGATTCCCTGAGTCCCTTTCAGAGAGTCCATGGAGTCAAAACTATTTTCATAATAGCATGTTACTTACCTTTTCCAAACACTTTGAGAACTGCTGCTCTAGGTTTTCCTTAAAGAGAGCTTGTCTCGACCATACTGACACCCACAATCCTTAAGAGCCAAAGCTGGAGATAGTCGTCCCACCAGTGGTTGGTGAGCGGTTCTGCCCAGAGACTCTCTTCTGGGCTCTGTAATTTCCAGGGACGACAGATCAAGGTCCTGAGGACAGAGGAAACGGTGCAGAGTTCAAGGACGTGGGTGTCAGGAGCTGAACTGTGTCTTTGACAAAGTCATGTGTTGAGTTCTAACCCTGGTACCACAAAGTGTGACCTTAGGTGGCAGATGGGTGATTTTTGTTTTTTAAGGGTTTGGTTTGGCCATATTTTTCTTTCTTTCTCTCTTTCTCTCTCTCTCTCTCTCTCTCCTTTTCTTTTTCTTTCTTTCTTTCTTTCTTTCTTTCTTTCTTTCTTTCTTTCTTTCTTTCTTTCTTTCTTTCTTTCTTTCTTTCTTCCTTTCTTTTAAAATTCAGTTATAATTAACATATAACATTATTAGTTTCATGTATACAACATATGATTCCATATTTGTATATATTGCAAAATGATTACCACAATAAATCTAGTTAACATCTGTCACCATACATAGTTACAAATGTTTTTCCCTTGTGATGACAAACGTTAAGACCTACTCTCTTAGCAACTTTCAAATATACAATACAGTACTGTTGACTGTAGTCCTCATGCTGTTACTAAACATTTGAAATACTCCTCATCTGAAAAATTTAAGTTGTCAGTTCCCCAGAATTTGAAAAAAGTTCTGAAAAGTTAAATGGACAGAACTCTGGAGTTGTTCTATGTGAGCGTCAACAGGGCCTAAAAGGTCATCTCTTCCACTTCCCTGATTTTGTAGATAAAAGGACCACGCCTGACGTGCGGCCCCAGGCTGGGGCTGGCTATCTGGCTGGTGTATTTATTCCTAATGAGGAAGTAGGTGAGAAGCCCCTGGCATCAAGTGCCTCACACAAACCTGGATGTTTCTATGGCCTTCTGGGCCCCAAGGATGGGTTTGGGGAGTGCCTGGTGTAGGAGAGAAAGCAAGAATCCTGCTGCACTTTCTTCTGTCCATCCCTTCTGTCCCCTTTCCTCTCTGCATGGTTCCTCCAGACTGAAAGAAGTGAGCATTTGTTTTTTACATGGCATCCTTTTCAGTAGGACAGTAAGCCTCATGGCAGAGTCGGGTTGGCCAATGTTCCTCGTTTCCCGGGCCTGAGAGCAGTCAGTCTGCTAACACAGTCCTGGGCATGCTGGCATGATGCGGTCACCCAGGCTGGGATCTCTTCAGCCTACGGGGTTTTATTCCACTTATAATAAGAGGATCTCTGATATGAGTCAAGTCGGGCTTGGGTTTGTGTTGTGCGAAAGACTCAGAGGAAATCTTCTCTTTAGCTCGGAAGGTAGTTCTCAACTAGGGAAATTCCCGTTTCCCTAAGGGGCATTTGGAAAAGATCCGGAGCGTTTTTCATTGTGACCATAACTTCCTGTGCTACTGGCATTTAGTGAAGTGAGGAAATGAGCATATCAGTTCCCTTGAGGAATAATTGTCCCATTTCACATGCCAGTCACAGCGACCCACTGAGAGCCTGAGCAAGATGGCCAAAGCTTTGTATTTTTCAGGCTCCTTCTTCTCCTTTGCTCTGGGTCCCCAAGTCTCAGTGATGTCTCGTCGGAGCGGAAGGTTTCGAGAAGGTATAGTTTACAGGAAGAAAATTACATGCAGATGTAAAATATTTGCAGAATCTTGCCTCCTTATAAAACAAAGTCCTCGAGCTCTCTGTGATCAGTGAAAAGGGCTCTGGAGCAAGAACTGGACATCTCAAGGAAGACAAGAGTATGAGGCAAGAGCAATGTGAAATACTGAAGAGTAAGCTGCAGGAGGAAGCAGAATGAATCTCCTAGCCACAGGGCTCACGGATTATAACCTGGAGAGTCAAGTAATCTTTACGTAACCAGGTCATTGTGTAACTATATGTACAGTTCTTTCTCAAAAGTAAATACAGTTGTCATTACGAAATTCCAACTTACAGAAAATGTTCAGGTCTTGTAACATAAAGCTGCTTGGACAGGACAAGTTCAGCATCAAGATTCTGACAAAAACGGATGAGAATCCCCTGATGCAGTGCTGTCCCCGGACGCCTTCCCCCTCCTGTTGCAGAGAACCCAGGCAACGAAGCCAACTCTACATGATTTCCAGTTTACACAGAGACTTTCTTTGCGTAACAAAATTATTCTAACACTTACTTGACCATCTTTTTGGATTCTACTTATCCATGAACTCTCTAGTATTTACTCAACACTTATTGTAAACCCCTTCTAGTCTGTCTTCCTTTACTATGGAAGCAGGAAAGCTAACAATGTTTCCCAGAGTCACTTGCAACTAGGGTTGTAGTTTCCACGGAGCACATCCAAGTGTCTGGTGTGCCTGGGGCAGTCCCGTTTATGTCTGTTGTCCTGGTGTAATGATTCCGAGTGCTCGTCACGGTCAAGGTCATCACTAGAATTTGAACTTGATCATTGGCGGTCTTGGCAGGTCCCAGGGCACAGGCATTCGCTCTTCTAGGGCAGCTGTGACAGTGTCTGATGGGTTATAGGTGTTGAGTGACAAGCAGTGGTCTCAATGCTATTTCTGCTGGATTGGCCCCATGGTGTGGTTGGGCATTTTCCCTGGGTGCTTTGTTTCTGGCTGTGGAGCATCTAAACCTGTTTGCCTGGTCTTCCTGGGAAGTCTGTAAGCTCCCTAGTATATTTTACCTTGTTCCATCAATTCTAAGATGCACATTTCCCCACATTTTTTTTGCCTTTAAAATCGGGGTACTTCTTACAGTCAACGACGTGTTATGGTTTAATTAGCAGGGTTTTATCTTTCTTAGTGGTTTATAAGTGCTATGCCTTGTAAATGGTTGCATATTAGCTTCAGTGAAAAACAGTAATAAACACCTTACCACCTCTGTTCATCGGCTTGGGCTGCCCTAACAAAGTACCATACAGAGACTGGGTGGTGGAAACACTACAAGTTTATTTTTTCACAGTTCTGGAGGCTGGAATTCCAAAATGAAGTTTCCAGCCAGTTTGGTTTCTTGTGGGAGCTTTCTTCCTGGCTTAGATGCTGCCTTCTCAGTGTGCCTTCATATGACTTTTCTTCCAGAGTATGTCGGGGGGGTGGGGTGGGGTGGGGGTAGGGGATCATGGGGGGCAGAGAGAGAAAGAGAGAGAGAGAGAGACAGAGAGAGAGAGAGAGAGAGAGAGAGAGAGAGAGAGAGAGAGAGAATGAAAGAGGGTGATTAAAGCTGAGCACTCTCTGGTGTCTCTTTTTACAAGGAAACTAATCCAATTGAATCAGGCTCCACCCCTATGACCTTATTTAATGTTAGTTACTCCCTTAGACGCTCCATCTTCAAACACAGACACACGACGGGGTTAGGGCTTCAACATATGAATTGTGGGGGGCAGAAACATTCAGTCCATACCACTGCTTAAATCAAGTGAAGTAATTTATATTGTTTGCCGCAAAGCACCCTGAACCATATAGAATGCCAATAAAGAAGGAAATTACGATAAGATGGTTGGAATTAAAGTAACTGCATCCTCGTAGGTCACTTTTTCCCTTTTTAAAATTCTACCTAGTTTTCTTTAAAAACGTTGTATAAATCAGGGCTTTCTAGCAGAAAATATGGGCTATTTTGCAATGCTTGACAGTTTCTTAAAAACCTGTATTACTTGTTCACATCCAGAGTGGCCTAAGTTTTTCTCTGTCCTTCAGCTTCCACTCCTTTATTGTATCTGAATTTCTCCTCATTTTTTAAATCGCAAAAGAAACTTTACAAGGAACCATTGTACAGTTGTTACGCAGCATTTTAAAAACTGTTTTCACACAGTGTGGTCCCGGGCCCTGCAGATGTGTGTGAATTAAGTGATTCTTAATATTACCACCATCACCACCATTATCATCACCGGTATTATCACCAAAAGTATTGAGTGTGGACGCGATTGCCCTGGTCAGTGTCATTTAGTCTTACTGTTCTTATTTCTGACATGTCGCTTGAATTTAATTCATTCCATTCCCAGTGGCCCTGTCCTGGCTGGGATCTCACGGTCTCGCATCAGGGTAATTGCAACATTCTCCCTGCTTCTAGCCTGATCCAACCCACTCTCCTTATAGTGATCAGTGGTCTCTCAGGCATCTTAGGAGGCTGGGGTCTTGGGAGTTGTGTCTGAGCAGAGCAGGGACATAAGTGCTTCAGGTAGGAGGTATTAGATACTCTCTTTGTCTAGGTATTCATTTATATAATCATCGGTTTGCTTTTAAGGGCTGGAAAAATCCTCCCCTCCCTCCCCACACAAAACTGAATCCTGTTCAGTCTTGTCAGGAGGTTCTGACATAAACCAGATTGTAGGAGGGATAATGGTGAGCACACGTGTGTACACACACACACACACACACACACACACACTGTGAATTCATGATAGGAAATCTGGCACAATGAGCCAACCTGAGATCAAGGTCTAAGCATTTCATGGGAACTGAGTGTATTATTTTGGGTATAACTAGACCATTGTAATAAAGATATTAAGCAAATGACTTAAAGAAGATAGAAGTTTATTTCTTTGTTAGCCACAGTCCAAGGTGAGCTCTGCTCCATGCAGTCATTCAGGTACTCAGGTACCCAGCTTTCTCTACCATCTCCTACATCCTGGGCTCCAATTACATGGTTAAACATGAGTCACCATCAGTCAGTATTCAAGTTTGAGGGCAAATGAAAGTATGTGGAGGAATATGTGTGCAGTATTCTAAGACCTGGGCCCGGAGTGGCATACCTCACTTGTGCCCATGTTCCATTGGTGAGAAGACATATAGCTCCATCTACCTGCAAGGAGGGCTGGAAAATGTAATCCCTAGCTGGGTGGCTACGTGCCTAGCTATAACTTTATTATTATGGCAGATGGGAAGAAGGGACTTTGGGAGACAACTCTGTGATATGTTGAGTGTATACGAATATATAGGATTATTTAGTAGTACTTTGGGGTCCAGACGATTTTGACACGGGAAAGCCTTTCACTGAGCTTTCCCTTTCTTCAAAAGGGACCTCCTGGTTGTACCATCCAGGACCGAGGTGTCAGTGGTTGCAGCAGATCTCTCTTAAGAGTGGTGGAGTCCTCCTTTGAGGGCTGTGCCTGAGGTCCTGCACCAGGATTGACTTAAAAAGTCGTGTAAAAAAACCCTGGAGGATTTTTGGAAATACATGTATATAGGAAGAGAAACACCGGGAAAATACTGGACTTCCTGTTACTCAAGCAGAGAATACTTAGAGTAGTAAGACCTGGTACTTATTCAGGTAGTACCTGAATACTTAGAGTAGTAAGACCTAGTAATTATTCAGATGTTGTCTCATTTATATTCTTGGCTGATGAAGCCTGGACATTCCAGGTATTCATAGACTTGATATCTTATTAGTAGTAATCATTGGGGTGTTTTTTTTTCCATAAGAAAACCTTATTGTCTTATTTTGCTGCCAACTTACAGTACAAATTCTTTTACATGACATCAAGTCTCCTCATGGGCTGACTCTAACTAACCCTTCACATCTAATCTTTCCTCACCACCTGCCATGCTCTGGCTACATTGTATTAATTACTGTCCTCCAGATGTGACATATATTTTCATGCCTCTGTGCTTTTGCTCTCACTGTTTCGTATGCCTGCTATGTCCTTCGTATCCTAAATTAATCTTACTCATCCTTCAAGTCTCAGAGCAAGTAATAATGATGACAGCTAATAATTAAGTACTTGTTATATGTCTGTTCTAAGCACTTTACATGGTTTATCTCTTTTAATTTTCACAACAGAGATGAGCTAGGTACTATCGTTATCCTTATTTTACCATTGAAGAAATGAGGGCATCAAGAAGTCACCTAGGGAGTGAGTGTCAGAGCAAGAACCTGAACCCAGGAGGCTGGCGACAGAGTTGAGCTCCAGACTAGTATGTTACATGAAGTTTCCCCAACCTTGCAGCAGAATTAATCTCCTCTGCTATGTGCTTCCAGGAACCCAAACTGGGTCAAAGATAGTTGTTTTCTATATTTGTAGTCTGCTTAGTGCTCTCTGTAACATTTAGTAGATGTCAATAAACTACTTTTATGTGTTAACGAGGCTAGGCTATAGGACCAGTTATTTAATCAAATACAAATCTAGGTATTACTGTGAAGGTATTTTGTAGATGTGATTCACATCTACAATCAGTTGGCTTGAAGTAAAGGAGATTATCGTTAGTATTTGGATGGGCCTGTCCAATCAAATGGAAGGTCTTAAGAGAAAACTGAAGTATCCATGAAGAGTGTAGTGAGTCTCTCGCCTGCTGGTCTGCTCTGTGGGTTTCTTACCTGCCCAGCCAGTCTCCACAATTGCCCGAGCCAGATCATCCCTCCCATTCCTCTCTCTGGTAGAACCCTGGCTGATACAGCTTGTTGCACTTCATGGTACAGCCTGGCTTATACTGAAGGGTGTTGATGTTCTTGTTTCTTGAGTTCTTACTAGTTGAATCTTGACTTCCTCCAAGATACATTTAAGGCTTCTTCAGAATTCCCAAAGTTTTTAGTATGATCACATCAGAACAAGCTCCAAGTTTTCTCCCGGATCACATGTTCTACAAGAATCAGAGGGTTCTCTTGCGTCATCCTCAAAACCCCAAACTAATTGTCATTTTAACAGAAATGGATTCAGTATGAGGCACTTGGGCATAAATCCTCAGGGCCAGTCTCTCCGATGGCTCCTTCAGAGCTCTTCTGGGAGAGCGTTCACAGCGACATCGGTTTTTCATGAAGTTTGTAATAATAAGATATTGTAAGAAGTGTATTTGGAAGGAGATTTTGCAACATTTTAATAGTTTTGAGAAATTATAGACTTGATTTGGACCTACACGAAGGGCATCTTCTTTAGTCATCTTTAAAATTTGTATTAAAAGAGAAAATTATGAAAAAAAAGGTGGAACAAAAGTGCTTAAGAAGAGTGACAAAATCAATAGAAGTCTTTCTGTCATCAAGAAGTAAATTGTAATAAAATTTCCAGATTATAACTAAAGTGGTAGTCCATTGAGAGGAAGAATTAAATTTTGACCAGAAATACTGAATAAGATCTTCGATTGTTTGATAATACAACTGATGAAGAAGATCGATCACATGAACACATTAGGAAGAGATTTGCATTTCTTGTTTATCTGATAAAATACTGATATTGATGAAGACTCTACAAAATTCATAATGATGACAGCTAATAATTAAGTGCTCGTTATATGCCTGTTCTAAACACTTGACATGGTTTATCCCTCTTGAGGATATTGATAACAAAGTATTTGCTGAAATGTCAATTAGTCATTTAGTAGTTAAGATTAGCTACTGCTCAAAACCTGCAATGCCTGAAATTTTACATCTCATTTATAAAAGACACTTGTTTGAGGTAGTTTCAAATGTGACAACACTCCTTGACATTTTACATGGCTTTACTAATGAGTTGTGAAGCTCAAAGAAACCCCTCTAACTATTAATAAGAAAAACACATTTTGATCAGTCATGATGGAGGAAGGACTGAATTATCTTTTATTCCTTTTATAGAAGATGATTTTATAAAATCTCATCATATGATGTGGCAAAGGACGTGCAGCCGAAAAATGTAACAAAAGATGTATTATAGGAATGTGTCAAGTTGTTAATTAGTTAAAAAAAATCAAGTTCTTTTTCTAATTTTGGTGATTATGATATTTGATAGGTTTAAAAAATTTATAATTTGTTGAGGCTTCTTTTTTGGTTCTAAATAGATACTTAGCTAATTTTAAAATTCTTTTTCTTATAGAAGACTACAAACTATAGGATCATCAGCCTCCCCAAAACCTGGTTTTCAATTTTCACTAATGCTTGTTTTCTGTTATCTGTTGTCTTTTTCCCTCCAAGAACTTGAGATTAGATTTTCACAGTTCTGGAGAGTAGGATGACATATAGAGGGTCACACAGTTGGGCCTTCTACTAGGCTTAATTCAAATTTGTATCTCAGTAAAATAACAAATGACTACATATGCCAAATCTTTGGAGGTGCTTGAGTGTACCCACTACCTCAGAAGTTAAATTAGCAGATTCCAAGGATTTAGCATAGAGGCTTTGGCCTTGGAGAGAGCTAGTGCCTGAGCGCTAGTGCTAACTTTAGACTTTAGGATCTCCCAAGTACCCTTATTTTATGACTATTCCACTGCCTGGAAGAAAAAAGGGCCTTTTGTCTTTTGAAACTGGAAAATACAAGTGAAGATCAGACAGGGCCCAACCGTTTTCCAGTGGGTCAGCAATTCTTGGCTTCCTCGCTGTATCCAGAGATGACTTCCTGAGAACAAGGAAATATTTTTTAATGATGTAATCCTAACTTCAGCAAGCAGAATGGCCTGGCTCTGGATACGCATTTATTTAGAAAGATTTTTGCCTCATCAGCCGAACAGCTAAGGTCAAAGGTGGTAGTCTCCCCTCTGGAGAAATGCTTAAGTTCCTGCTGTGGAGCATCTGATAACTTTTTCTTTCAATCTGGAGGTAGGGATGGGCATACGGAAGAAAGTCTCTTGCATGTTGCTCACTCTCAGTGACCGACGTTAACAGTGGAGACCTGGGCTCTGCAAAGAGCTGGCCTTGCCTCTGTTCAGTGTCGTAGGTGACCGACTGTACACAGCCTTTCTGCTCTGCCTCATGCGCCCTTTGTGGTCTCCGTGGGCCCAAGATGCAGGCATGCGACCCTCATGCCTGACAGTGACACAGGCACCAAGGACCCAGTGGCCTGTGAGAGTCTGTCCAAGACGCCCCTAATCGATGTCATCTGCTGTTTCTCCTCCGTTCTTACCTTGCATGTGAGTCTGAATATTATTCCACTTGCGGCTCAGTGGGAGCAGAGTGGCACGCAGAGCTGGTCACGACCCGTAATTTTGCTCATGGGGTTTCCTTGACTTGGAATGCTCTTTCTTTCCATGTGCACATGTCAAAAATGATATTCCTAATTTGATCTTGTCAACCAAATAGTGTCTGTTCCTTCTATGGGATTTTCCTCCTTGTTTGGGTCCCTGCATTAGCACTTTATTTATATTTCAGTGAAGGCCCTTCCTTGCACCCGCCCCCCACCTCCCCACTGGTTCTGCAGCACAGGTACTGCACGTGTAAGGTGTCTGCGTACGAGTATGTCAGTGAAGTTGGCAGCGACTCCTTCCTCCTGCATTAGGTTTGAACCCTCTACCTGCACAGACTGGAAAAGTTCCCATGATGACAAGCTGCTGGAGTTCAAGGGCAGCTGATCATCACTGATCCCTTTCACTGTAACTTGAAAGTGAAAATTACTTTTCTGACCTCGGGGAAAAGCCATATTTCCTCTCTAAGGTGTTATGACACTACCTTGTCCCCATACAAATTGCTTTTAGGACCAACATGTTTCTTTAGACAAAATGTGCCTTCAAACATCCCAAATTTTCCAAATACCTAAAGAGAAAACAATCTGTCTCATAATTTCAAATATTCTTGAAACTTGCGTGAAATCGGCCTTGCATTTTCACCCAGCAATTATTGTATTAGCACGGAAGTATTTAAAAGTCATGGTTGTAAACCTAGATCTCACCCTACATTTTTGTATTTCAAATTCTTTTATTTCCCACTAGATGTCACCCTCTACCCAGTGAATTTCAGAGCTAAACCTTGTGGTGACTTAGAAATGAAAGCTGTTTTGAAAAGAATTTGTTAAGTGGCAGCAAAACATATTTTCAATTACTTTCAAATAGGACGTTTCCCCCCACAGTTTGCAAGAGGCATTCATTATTTCTTCAGTGAAAAGAAACCCTTCAAAATTCATTAAAGGAAAAAGGAGGAAAGTCAATGGCAGTCTTTTCTCTTTCCAGCCTGTGGCTCTGGGATTTAGACAGGTGCGGAGCTGGACTGAAATACAGCCTGTCTCTGAAATCATTTTCTGAGGAAAGGACAGAGCTGTCGAGGGGTGTCGGCACATTTGCATGTGCTCCTAGAGATACAGTGCGTTTGCATAGCCCGTCCTCTCGACAGGACCTCAGAAAAGACCACTGGGCATGAAGGAAGCATCATTCATGACTTGCACTGGCATTTTCAATCATGAGATGTATGTGTGACACTTGGATTGTCGAGGTTGAAAGAAACCTAAAGAATTAACAATGCATAAAGGAAGTTGTTTATTTTCAGGTTGGTTAGGCTGAAACAGTAAGCCATGTTTCATGGAGGATGACCATGTCCCCTTTTATTCCGGAAGGTTGACTGAGAGCATTTCTCAGAACCGGAGAACGAGGGGCGTTAGTGTGATATTGTTTTGTTTATATTCCCTCGTGATGTTTACACCACAGATACCACCTAAATTATAGAACTTTCTTAACAATTTCAAAATTTTACAGGGAAATAGGGAGCATCTTGGTGGTTTGCTGGCAATATTGCTCTACTTGTATATGGCTTTGGTAAACCCAGGGCGAATGAATTGTCCAGGAGTTCCCGAACCAGTTTCCATTTTAAATGACTTAAACTCTTTAGATAGGAATTTAAAGCATCTCTCATCTCCAGTATTCAAAAATGACAGTTTCCCCAGAATGACAAAAATAAAAATGACAGTTTAAAGATAGGCCTGAAACTTCAGTTGTGAACTGACTTGCTCTCTACATCCTGGAAATCTGTGGGCCAGCTACACTTGTAACCAGAACTCATCTAACGAAGCCTTGTGGCGTGTTTGAGTCATATGCTGTCATTTTGCCAGAACCTTAAGGTCTGCTTTGCATGTGCATGTGTGTGCACACACAAAAAATGTTGAGGTTTTACAAAATCTTGCCTATTCAAGTCTAGATTTTTATGTGCTTTGAATTAATTAGAATACTCAAATAGGTCTCAGTCTTTGGTGGGGCTGTCCCCAAACCATTATTCCTAAACCATAATTTGATGTCATTTGGCTGGTATTAGAATGTGACATACTCCCTTTTTATGTATACATGTTTGATGACATTTTGACACAATTCTTGGTGTTCTTGTTCAGGTCTCAGTGACACTGGGCTTGAATTGTATCTAAAACTTTTTCTTCCCAAAGTACAACTTTCCATATATAGAGAGTCCTCAAAGCAGGAGAAATATATAAGAAAATAAATTGAATTGATTAATCAACAAGTATTTAGAGAGCACTTAACTGTCTCTTAATAAGGAACTTTTTCTCATTACAAAAGTAGTACGTGGACATTGTAGGAATTTGGAAAATATGGATAGGCACACAGAAGAATATACACCTCATCCATAATTCTATCATCCAGAGATTTCAACATTCATATTTTGGTGACTTATTAATGTTTGGTTGATATATTTCCAGTTTTGTCACCTATCTATTATCTATCTATCTATCTATCATCTATCTATCATCTATCTATCTATCTATCTATCTATCTATCTATCTATCTATCTATATCTATCTATCTATCTATCTATCTATCTATCTATCTATCTATCTATCTATCTATCTATCTATCTATCTATCTATCTATCTATCTATCTATCATCTATCTATCTATCTATCTATCTATCTATCTATCTATCTATCTATCATCTATCTATCTATCTATCATCTATCTATCTATCTATCTATCTATCATCTATCTATCTATCTATCTATCTATCTATCTATCTATCTATCTATCATCTATCTATCTGTCTGTCATCTATCTATCTATCTGTCTATCTATCTATCTATCTATCTGTCTGTCTGTCTGTCTGTCTGTCTATCTATCTATCTATCTATCTATCTATCTATCTATCTAACCTACCTTTATATGTTTATCTACCATCTAATTTAATTCTCATCTATACGCTCTATCGTCCATCTCTCTTTAACTTGTGATTATGTCGTGCATACTATTTTATAAACTATTTCTGTCCCATTTTTTCTTGTAATTAAATATTCTTCTACAACACGATTTTTAATGGTATAAAAGTGTTTTGTTAGTCAGACAGTTTTTAAAACCAATCCCCAATAGTTGGACAGTCTTGTAGCTATCATTTCATGTACATTTATGATTAGCTCTTTAGGGTAAAATAAGTGGAAATTTTAAGGTCAAGAGCATGTATGTATTTTAAGTCTCCTTCATGTTGCAAATTACCTTCTTATCTTTTAAAGGTTAATTTACGTTTATTTCTACCAGCCATCCACAAACATTCCTGGGTCTTGGCACTATTGCTACAGAAATCTTTTTATAGTACTGCCAATGCTTTCTCCAACTCTTCTTACTAAAAAGCAAACAGGTTTCTTTAACCTCAGCCTTAAGATAACTGCCTTAGCACATTACAAAGGATATTTTATACCAGATTAAAGCATGAACAAATAAACAATAAAAAGTAATAGTCTTGCATTTCTGACTCTGGACATTTATTTCAACAGGAACAGTTTAGTTTTAATTACTGGTGATAAATACTTCATAGTCTACTACTAAACTTCCTGCAGTATATCTTGAAAAATGCAATAAACTCTTTGTCAGGTGAGAATTCGCTAAAGCTCCTAACTCTAAATCTCTGTGGAAGAGAAGGATAGAACTACCATTTTTTTTTCTGGTGAGAATTATTGGAAAGACTGATAAGGAAGTGAGACTTAGCAAGGTTCTAAAATAAGTACTAGCATCAGGACAAAATTGGGACATACACCGTCACATTAATGTAGCACTATTATTAGATTAGGTCAGTGCTTTTAAAAAAACTGAACAGTAAATGTAGTGCTTAAGAGATAAATAAAAAAGTTAACAATACATTTAGAAAAAAATACCATTTTAGTACCTGGTTACATTTGAAAATATATTGCTGAATAGATTAGGGATGAACTTGCATTTGGGAGGCTTTGATATACTGTTCTTCATAAAGTTGATAAAATTGGGGCAAAAATATGCAAGTCAGAAAATATTCAGGTTCCAGTTTATAATCTTTATTTTTGCTGACTTTAGGGATACTATTGGGAACCAGGAAAATAATTCCTTTTTATTCATTTCATGAAACTTTTTTACTTTTCTGTTTCTCCTAGCTCATAGTAAAAGAATTCAAAGTGGAAATAACTTTTTACTTTTTCCTGATTTACAGAAAAGGATACACACTCATTGTTAATATATATATGTGTGTGTGTGTGTATATATATATATATAAAAGCATAACATAGAAAAGCTTAAGAAAGAAAGGAAAAAAATCAGAACTACTACCCAAGGATAAACGACTGTTACTATTTGGTGAACATCTTTCCAGGCAGCTGACTCTATTCTCTCAACAGATGCAAAATTTTATACTAATGTAATTGTGCTACCTACATTGTTCAATCATCTGCTTTTCGTTTCACAGAAATACGTGTTGTGATCATATTTTGAGGTCAATATGTATAACTCTAAAGCAGGGGTGTCCAAACTGCCGCCCGCGGGCCAACTGCGGCGCAGCGCGCAATCCATTGTTAATTGTCCCGCAATCAAATTCCAAAACTATATTTAGTTTACTTAAATAAACCAGATGAGGCAATACGTACTTCACCTCGAGTGAGTGGCCCGGCTGTTTGTGTATTTTACCGCATAGGGCCCCTGGTGAAAACCGTTGATAAAAGTTTGGACACCCCTGATTTAAAGCATCGTTTTAAGTGGCTGCTTAATACTCTGCTGTGGTGATGTGCAGTAAATGATTTTAATTTATTATGTTAACATTTGAATTTTTAAAAATTACAAGAGATTTTCTTCTGAAATGCTTTTCTCCCTGAATGTTGCAGAAGTCCATAAAGTAAAAAATGAGTCTCATTTATTTCCTCTCTTCTACAATTAATTCTACCTTCCAGAAGTCACCCTAAAGTATGATCTCCAGCAAACCTTTTAAGAATATATAAACTTTCATATACAATTTTTTCCCCAAGTGAGATCATTTTGTATTCTATAATTTGCTTAAAAAGTTCTTTTTCCATAGTACATTGTGTACCTCTTCCAGAGTGGTACATATAAAGTTATCTAATGTTTTTTAAACGTCTGCCTATGTAGTATGGGTTTACCATAGTTGATTAAACCTATACCCTGTAGATGGATATTTAGGTTATTTTAATTTTTAGATACTCTAAATGCCGTAGTGAACCATCTTGCATGTTCGTCTTTATAAATGTCCTCTTATGTCTTTAGTGGATTCTTCTCAATGTCACAGTTCAATCAGAAGGTATTCTTGTTTAATATTTTGATCTATGTAGTCAAACTGTCTTCCAGATATGTTCCTCTTCAGCCCTGTCCCAGTCGTGGATATTTTCATTTTTATCTTTTCTAAGCTTCTGGTTAGATATCATTGTTGTTTTTATTTGAATTTATTTTCTTATTAGGGAATTCAAAGACCTTTTGCAGTGCTTATTGTTTGTTGTGTCAAGTTCTTTTGTGATGTGTTTATTTGTGTCCTAATCCTAGTTTCTATTAAGATGTTTATCTTTTTCTTTTGTAAGAGCGTTTCAAAATCTTAAGGAAATTTGTTATTTTTCTGTCATATATGCTGTAAATATTTTTCCATCAGTTTATTAATAGCCTTTACATTTTTGGGTACTCTTAAGAAAACATGCAAAAGTTTTAAACATATGATTAGGAACTCAAATCAGCTTTTCCAGTCCATGCAAAAATCTGATTTGATGTGACGTATTCTATCAACACTCTCTCCCTTCTGCCTACTGAATAAGAAAATAAGGAAAAATAAAAAAGAAAATGGACAATGGTTTGCCCTATCTTTCCCTTTCCGTCTGTGTCTTCCTTTTCAGTGTGGCGGCTGACACAGGGATGTCACACCAGTAGGAAACGATGTGACAGGGCTCCTGGTGGCTCTCGTCGCTTACAACACTGATGACCTCCTTTCAGATCAAGCTGGTTTGAAGGGAACTGTGTGGCCTCTTTGTGGGGTAGGGTGGGGCGGGGTGGGGGTGCTGTCAGGGCACCTCTTACCCAGTTTCGGGTGTGACACAAGTCACGCGGAACTCCCACACATGGGAACTTGGGAATTCTATGCACGGAGCATCGCAAATGGCATATGTGAGTGGGTGGCAAGGAACGGTGTACCCCCATTTGCACCCATATATCTCCTCTGCTCATGCTATGCTCCATTGTCCCTTTGGACTCTACTTATAAACACAAGTTCAAAGAAAGTTACTAGGGATTTTAAGCTGGTAACAATGGAGCATGACATTGAGTGTGAGGCCCTTTGCAGTGAGGGGCCCTGTGGGATGGCACAGGTGGCAGCCATGAAGCTGGCCCTTCAGGGACCCACACTGATTGCAGCTGGTGGCTGGGCCTAGGCCAGGGTTTAGGGGTCCTCGCAGCTGGGGAGAAGAAAGGGACTCGTACTCTGCCAGCTGCCAGTGAAAAGGATCTGAGACCCCAATAATGAACCCAGGATGCAGTCGCTTATCTCCAAGGAACCAGTCCCCTCCACAACCAGTCCTCCCCACCCCGCCCTCCCCCCTCCCCCACTGGCTGGGACATTTAACTTACTGCATTTTCAGTCGTTTCAGCCATGTCTGAAAGGAGTGTGAAGCCTGTGGGCAGGTCCAGCCATCACTCATCTCCTGTCTCCACTCTCACACAGAGATGCCCTGGGAAAAAGAAAAAACACAGAACTACAAAATTAACTTTCTTCCCGAAAACACTCTCACTCTCTGGCAGAATGGCTGTCTTCATTCTCTCCTAGACACAACTGCTTTCCAACGACTGGTGAGGGGCCCTCTATACAAGTTTGTAAAATGCTTGAAGAGTCCAGGAAAATGACAGTAGGCAAGCTGGAAAGTCTGTGTTTTGTTCTTAAACGTTGTCCCCTGGTGACACATAGATCAGCATGGCTTATTATTATTATAAGCAAGGCCACGTGTGGCTTCTCATATTCTCATCACTTGCCTGTAGAAGGTTCTAGTCTTACTGACTTTCCACATCAACACGAAACTATCTGTAAAAGTGCAGAGACCCTAACACTGACGCGAGGAGGGTCTGAGTCTTCTCTCTCCCCTCCCAACAGTGAAGAATCTAATACCACAATCCATCAGCTCCCCCAGACAGAAGCCACAAACCTTTCTCGTTTTGTTCAGCATACTGGCACAGCGACAGGTGCACATTACACTATGTCTAGAATCTCTCGTCTCCCTCCCCAAGTCTCAACAAGTTCACCAAAAGGGCTGAGGCAAATCACCTTGAAATACAGGTGATTGTTTATTTATGTACTTACCTTGTTGCACACCAGCTCATACCCAAAGTCTTTCCAGAAGGGCTTCATAAAAGGTAACAGTCACTGACATTCATCACACACTGAGCTTCTCTTTCCATTTCCTGCTTCTTTAATAGATCCCCACAGAGGGTGAGGAAGAAAGCTGGGGCTGTTGCCAGACAATTATGTTCCTTCGCTCTCTCCAAGCTCATCAAAAATTCTTTTGCTGCTGCTTGAGTGAAACATGTTTTGGAAAAGACAGCCTGGGTGTCATTTGTAGATATCTTTACCAACCTTTGGCCACCGTTTTCCTTGACTTCCTGTCATTCCCAACATTCACGGTTTCTCCTGAGAGTGCCTTACGGATGAGGAAAGAGGGTAGGGGACATAATAACACCTCCTGGCACTTAGCATCACTGCTCAGGAAATTTCGAAGCACTTACCAGGGTAAGTGTCCTCCATTTCTCTCATAAAATAATGAAAAGTGCTTGGGTTGATGATGACAGACTCAGTAAATTCTGATCAGGTTGGACAGATACATTTATGGGAAGAAAGTTTTTCTGTCTAAAGGAATATTTCCATTTCCTTCCTGCGGGGGCACTTGTTCCGTCTCCTTCTTCTTCCTCTCCCTCTTGTTTTCTATTTTTCTTGTTTTGCTTTGAAAATATTTTGAAAATTGATTATGTGATCATTAGGTTTGCTTCAATGTGACAACAGAATGGTCTTCGAAATGCTTGGAAGGTCTCTATTACAAAACCCCTTCCTTGGCTTTGGACATACTTAGTACCCAGACTTATTCATTCACCTTAACATGGTTATACCTCCAGATACAAATGGAAAAGTAGGTGGCGCTGGAGTGGGGCGGGGGGCAGCTGTAAGGCTCACCTGAGTCTTCCAGACGGCCTGCCTCTCTCCCCTTCTCCCCTCTCTTCCCCTCACACTGGGTAGGGACTGTCTCTGCTGCTGCCCCACTACCTTGCACGTGGCTCAATCATTGCATTCGCAACTTTTTAATTTTTTTCCATTACCAGGGCAATTATGAATCATTGTTAAACACAGTTTAATGCAAAGACCAAAAATAAATATTTCAATTGTAGTGATTTTCTAAAATTACAATAGCGAATTCAAGAGTTCTAATGATTTCCAAACTTAGTAATAAAGCTTCTTTATATACTACATTTTTCATTCTATTAGCTGGAGCACACAGAAATGCATCTTGGCGGGAGATCCCCCTGTGGAAAGCAATTGGATCAAAAATCAGTGAGTGCAAATCTGTGTGTCTGCCTCAGTCGTTTAGAGAGACCACACTTGCTCACAGCAGACATTTGGAAGCAAGTGGGTATAATTTGAGGGAATCAGTGGGTCCAGGGACTAATTACCGATTTCTCTTGACTGCGCTTTAAAAAATGTACTCTGGTAACCTGTGTTGCTATTTTTTAAAAAATATTCTGGATTGTGGATGTAAGTTCAGAATTGGCCCTGACTTTGTCATTGGAACAGGCTATCCTTCTGACTTTCTATTTTAGGGCTTGATGATCAAGATGAATTTCAGATCTTAAACAAATATTAAATGCAGAATAATCAATTTGGGGCTCATTTGAAATTCTATGTGTATTTTCTGCCCAGGGCACAAGTGGCATGTCTTGTCAGGTGCTTCCAGATGTATCTCTTGGGCTCCTGCCATGGGTGTTCTCCTCGCATGAGTTTCAGTTTCTGGGAGGGTGCCGCCCACTTCTGGGTGCTCAGAAGGGCACCTGGCTCCCTTGCCTCTTTTAAAAGGGCTCCCCGTGTGGCCCTGTGTGGATATTGCCCCCAAAGAGCCTGTCTCTGTTCATCAGACCTCATGTCATCACCTTTCTGTCAGAAAAGATCTATTGAGCACCCACCTGTGCCATGCCAGATTTTGGACTAGGAATTGGGCTCACGGCAGAGAAAACGACTTGGCATTTGGACTCTGAGCATTCTCAAATTTTCATAGCTGATGAAGATCTAAGTTTTATTTATCAGTAAGAAGATATGTTTTCCTCCTAGCGTGATTTCATATGTGCCTGTACAGGGGAAAAAATGAAAATGAACAACTATGAAAAAAATTCATGAACATTTTGAGCCTTGTTTACCATACATAAAGTTATGACAATATTCAAAATACATAGATTTGTAAATTTAAACTTGTAGCATACTGTGTTTCTCTGGATGAGATGGTGTGTTGTGTTACTTTGTATGCAAAGGAAAATAATTGCCATGCCTTTGCACTCTAAACACCTTCCTTGAAGTGGATTTCCTGTATGCCACACAGCCAGATATGCCACCAACTATTCTGGTGCTAATAACAGAGACAAATAGAGAGAGACTAAATTTTATTATATGGATGATTCATCTATGTGTTCTTTACTAGAGGGTGATGACTCTTTTTCATATTTGAGTAGCAAGAGCCTAGCATGGTACCTGGAACACAGTAAGGATCCAGTAAATGTTTGCTGGATAAATAAATGAAGGCCGGAAGGATTTAGGAAGCTTAAAAATGGGACAATCCTTTTCTTGACTATGGTGTTTGGATAGAAAGAAGGGAATGAAAACAGAAAGTTAAGGGTCCCTACACATATTGCATGTTTCTTGCGTCCCTAATTGTGCTAAGTACTTGACATACGTGACAGGTATGAACTTTCATATTTAATTTCACGAAGGAGGAAGCATCAGTTTCATTTTAAAAACAAGGAAACCGAAGCTTAGTGTTTATGAGATGTGTTCAAGTCATACAGCTGATTGCCTGGCAAAGCCACCACTGGAACCCAGTTCAGAAGGTCAGATTCATGTCAAGTTTAATGCTTTTAACCATTAAAATGTACTGTATGTTACAGACACACTGTTCCAATGCTTTGGTTTATGCACACCTGCTGGTAGGGTCTGTCCCTACCCCCTCTCCTACTACCCTCTGGCGTTCCCCCCACCCCCTTTTCAGGATGCTGAGCCTGCAAATATTAGCGTTGGGAGAGAAGGTGTCAAGGTGTGAGTCTTCCTTGAAAGTCATATTTAGTTTGAGAGAAGGAAAGGAGTAATTTGATGACACTTCTAATTTTATTTACTGTTAGGGTTTTTTTTCCTTTTTTTTTTGGCAACATATCGTAGTAGATCTCTTTGCATTCAAACATAAATCCCTAATAGGTTGTTTGAAAATGAAACTATTGCCTTATTTCAGGAGGATTGAGAGGGGAGGGAGGAAGAGAGGGAGGGAGAGATGTGAAAGCTTTCTTGTGCTTGTGTGTGGAATCTGTAGCGATCACATTTTTCTTAATGTGCGGTGTTAGAATAAATTCTCCCATTCATTTTTGGGAGTTTCTGCTTCTTCTTGACCGTTAGCCTTATTTGTTTATTCATTCATTTATTTAGGGGTTACAGCATCTGTTCCTGAAATTCTGGATGGTGGAGATGGTTTCCCTTAAAAAACAGGGGCCGCTGTGGGTGAAGACTGGTGCTTGCTTCCCTTCAAATCTGGAGTCAAAGAATTTTCTTCTTGGGAAAAGGGCCCCTTGTCACCTGGCCCAGTGCTTTTGACTTTGCATCACCGTAAGGGGAAGGACGATGTTAGCATACTTACTTAATGCAGGTCTGGTTTATTACCTTCTGAATAAGGTGGTAATACCTCCCTGGCCTGCTTGGGTTTGGAAAGACGCACTAGGATGGATGTCATCTGCTCCTTGACGCAAGGAAGGGAGGCTCGTAAAAGACATTAACAACATCTTTTTCCTTATTTCCTTATTTCACTGACACCCTGCGTCTGTCACAGACCCTGCGGACTGACAGAACCTTACACAAATAACTCTCCTTCTTAAGCAGCGACCAGGCAGCAGTAGGCATTTTTTCATTTAGAGTCTATCAACTGAGAATTGATAAAGTCATCACAGAACAACTGTAGTTTGACCCTGACCTGACAAAAGAGATCGAAAATGTCTGGTGTGGAGAGAAGTGAGGGGGCTGGGGAACGTCATTGGCTCCGGAAGAAGCTGCAAGTGGGCCAACGGCTGACACCCAGGCACTCCACCGACTGTGTTTAATAACTGAAAAGTAAATAATGAAAGGGAAGCCAATAAACAAGTGTGGTTAATAAATTATTCATTTTAACAATACTTGCAGTACTAGCCCAGAAAAGGGATTGAATGTCTGTCTGTTTTCTGCCTGTGGGCTCGGGCTGGTCTGAACCCGGCTGAATGCGGAGTTGTTCACATGCTGGACAGCAGAGGGCGCTCGTGTCACACCGAAGAGAGGACGCGGCTGAACCCTCCCAGGGCCCGCGTTTATGAAGGAGAAAAAGACAGGGGAGGTAGAAGAATGTTGAGAAGAGGAAGATAGAAAACAAGTGAATAGGCACGGGAATGAAAAAAGATATTTTTCACAGGCGGATCAAATTCAATACCGAAGCAAGGCATAAGGAAATAAACAGAACCCAGTTGTTGTGTATTCCTTGGTTAAAATAATTTACTCGTTTGAAAATTATGGAACGACAGATTGGGAAGAGTCAGGGCAAGGGCAAGGAGATCTTTGAAAAATCCAACAGATTTATTTCTGTCTTGAAAAATCGAATTCTGATTTTTCAGGAAGTACTCTCAGCAGTCAGGTGGTTCTCTGGGGTTTCACTGCCAGTAAACCATCAGGAAGGGGCTCGCTGCTCAGGGGCCCCAGGCCTTTTGGAACAAAAGCCCACTGCGCTTTCAAGTGTGCCCTGCATGGAGATGAATCCCCGGTATCTGTCACACGCTGTTCGTCTTCTGTTCTCTTGGCGCTGTGTGGGCGCCTTATTTTATTTATAAAACGGTGTTGCGTGAGGCAAAACTCCTATTGTAGGTGGGAAAGGGCCGCTGTACCCCCTGGGGTATTTACTGTACACCTCAGGCGCGCGCCGCCGTGTCATCTGTCCTCTGCAGTCATGCAGATGCTGAAGCCAGCGGTATTTATTTATAAAAACACACGAGGCAGCCCGCAGGGAAGTGTCATCTTGTTTGTAATCAATCCCAGCGCGGGGCTGTTGTTGCCGCACAATCAAGCTTTGCTTTAAGTGACAAATTGGCGTCGTCTTCTTATTCTGACTGTCATTTTTCTTCAGTGGGGATCCATCATCCCTATTACAAGGCCTTGGAGCCTAGTACCACACACAGACACACACACATGCATCCCCTGGGAACGTGCTCAGAAGAGCTCTGTGTCCCACAGCCTTGGGACTGACCCCCATTTCTTCCACCGCCGTGTGAGTGCCGAGATGTTGACAGAAGCAGGCAGAGTGGCAGAGGGTGCCCTGCTTGTGGTAAGGCAGACACCAACGCATCTGGCGACGCATCTGGTGACAGTGGGTCATGACCGACTAACAGTGGTGTTCTTAGATTGATCTCCACTAGCAGGAGCTTGATGGGAAAAGTGTGTCTTTCAATCCACCAGACTGAGTGAGCTAGAGTATTCGAAAGGAGATTTTTGTTTGTTCGTTTTAATTTTAGATGAAGTCTTTTCTCAGATTGTGGCAGCCAGACTCTTAAGGTGGTCCTCCCATAATCTCTGCCTCCTGGTGTCCACACCCTTATGACTCTCTTTCCTCGAGTGTGGGCAGGACCTGTGACTTGCTTCTAACCAACAGAATATGGCAAAGGAAATAGGGTCGGTGGGGTGATATGTATGTCCTTACATGATCTTGTCACATAGGATTGTAGCTCCCGTCTTGCTGGAGTCTCTTTCTCCCTTGCTGGCTTTGAAGAAGCAAGAAGCTGCATAGGGGAACCCACAGGGCAGGAAAATGCAGGTGGGCTGTAGAAATTGAGGGCTGCCTCCTGCTGATATCCAGCAAAAAACTAAAACCACAGTCCTACAACCACAAGGAGCTGTGTTTTGCCAAGCACCCGAATGGGAGTGAAAGTAGACCCTTCCCGAGTGAGAGTGTCAGTGTCAGACGAGACCACAGCCCCAGTCAGCACCTTGATTGTAGCCAGGTGAGACCCCCAGCCTTCTGCTCTGCAGAGCTGTACTCTGACTCCTGCCCTGAGGAAACTGTGAGATAACAAAGGCATGTTATGCTTTAAAAGCTACTGAGTTTCTGGTAATACTGGAGGACTAGATAACACTTAGAACTCTATCTCCTTTTTTGTCTAGCTCTGTCCCATCATCTTGTCAAAACCTGAACTACTTCTAAAGTGAGCTGAATGAATTTTCCTGCTTAATCAGGATCAACTTAGATCTTAAAAGCAAATTTGCCAGACCAAGTGAAAATAAATTGCAGTGAAACTAAACTTAGGTAGCTAATTGCAACCAGTTTTAGGTCTGGGTCTGCTTATAAATTAGATTATGATTATTTGGTTAGATCAAAGAAGAGGTTCCCAGAGAGCTGGCAAAGCTGGGACTCTGCAGGATGGGGGCACTTGGTCCTTTTATGAGCGTCTACTTGCTGTTCACTGACTGATGTGTCTCAAAGCGGAGAGTCTTGATTGATGCCCAAAGAAGATGCAGTTGTCCACGATTTGCTGGAGGGAGAAAAGCAATGATGAGAACCCATGACAGTGAAGGAGAGAACAGATGGAGATGGTAGGTTCCAATCAGGTAAGTTCCAATAGGGAAAAAAGCCGACTAAGGAGCAGCCCAGTCCTCGGATGTGGAGCAGAGTGACGGCACGCCATGCTTGTCACACCATGACGGCAAACTCTGGGAAATGGGATAAAGCACTGCCCGGCACTCCCACCTTTGCTCCCGTCACTCTTCTTCCTGGAATGCTCTCACTGCCTGCAGTGCCATCCAACTCCCATCTGTCCTTCAGGCCTGACACCCTCATGAAGTTGTCGGTATATATGTTCCTGATTTTAAGCCACAAACACTTCCTCAAATTCTCTTAAATAATAAAGATTTCTTTCAGTTAGCAAAACAAGGAAGTAATCTAGGTCTTTCGTGAAAGCAAAGTGATGTAACGTGGACTTTCAGAAAGTGGGGGATACCTGTGTGAAAGCCCCTTAAATATACGAAGAGAACTTCAGCCTTACTCATAATAAGAGAAGATTAGAGCTACAGAGACATACCGTATTTTTCATTTATCAGATGGGATGAGCTCAAAGCTTTGACAGGACCCTCTCTTGCAAGGCTGATGGGGAAAGAGGCTCATGTGTTAATAACAGCAGGGGAGATGTCTCATGTGTTGGCACATCTCCTATGGAAGGCAACTTGCCAATACCCCTCTAAATTGCAAGTGCCTGTATCTTCTCATCCAGCAAACCACTTTTGGGAATTTATCATCCAGGTATACTGGCACATGTATAAAATGGTATATATTCAAACTTATTCTCTGTAGCAATTTTCTTACTGCCAAAAGATTGAAACAATTCAATTGCCCATCAGTATGGAGCTAGTTAAATCAATTATGTAGTGTCAGGACAACAGAATGCTAAGCAATACTAAACTGCCGTATAAAAGAAGAAGGAAATCTCTATGTACTGGTATGGAAAGACTGACAAGTCTTTGGTTAAATGAAATAGTTAAATGGAAAAAACAAACAAACAAAAAAACATCAAGGTACAGACAGAACAGGTTGTGGAGTGCATTGCCTTTGGTGAAAAACGAGGAGGAAACACATCTATTCATATGTGCCTAGATTTGCATAAAGGAACTCTGAAGGACATCTTAAAACTCTGACAAAGTGGTTGCATTTTTAGAGAGGTGATTGGAGATGGGGTGGGCATAAAGATACTTCACTCTGTCCCTCTGAAGATGGTCTCATTTGAAACCCGTAAATGCTTTACCTATTCAAAACAATTGGAAAAAATTCTGAGCATTTCCAGTGCTTTTCCTCCTTGCCTGTCTGGGGAGTGTAGACTCATTTATCATTTATAGAGCATGTGGACTGCTGCTTGCCTTAGGCTAGCAGGGACCGCTTAATCTAATGGTAAAGAACAGGCCTGGAATTTGGGCTCAATCAAACCCGGATTCCAATTTTGGCTCTGTTGTTTACTAGCTGCGTGATCCAGGCCAAGCTGCTTCACCTCTCTGAGCTCTGTTCCTTCGCTTGGGAAATGAGGCTGCACCTCATTTTGTGTGTGTGGAGAATAAATCTGACACTAGCGAGCATTATGCCTCGTACAGTTCACGGCAGTTACTAAATATCCTCTAAGTGATGGCCAATATTAAGCTATGAGCTCCTGGATGTCAGCGGCACTTTGATTTGTGTTTCTGTGCCTTTTGGTAGTTTCTCCCGCCAAATCAGTCTTGAGAGTGCTTTGTGCAAACTGAAGGGTTGTTCATGAACGTGACATGATGTGGGTGGTGACATACTTGTTTCTTGAGAGGTTGCAGAGGGGCGAGCATTCTTGTTTTTAATTCATAATTAAAAAGAATAAGTCCTCACCCACTGCTGGAACACAAAGGCAGAATCGCTGCCTCTTTCCCCACTTGAGGCGTGACCCACCTTGGGTTCCAGCATCAGTTGGGAGCAACAGGACAGGGACCTGTGAACTCAGAGACTCTCGTGGGCTGGGCTCCCCACGGGACTCAGGGTCAGTGGGGGGAGGCTCAGCGGGTGAGCCTCAGGTCTGGGTCCCCATCCACAGACTCTTCTTTTCACACTGACGCTGGAGCTTGGGGGTAGCCCGGGGAATATCATCAGTTCGACAAAGGATTCTGAGCACCTGCCATGTGCCTGGCCTCTGGCTGTGAATCCGAAGAAACAAAGACAAATGCGATCTGGTTTTTGGTCATAGGTCAAACCAATCCTGAGGACGGCTGTCCTTTGTTTCCTGTGCCGGTTTCAATATGTGGTTTTTCCCTGACTCCTTCCATCTTGGCTCCAATCCTTCCATCCTTTCCAATTTCGATATTTTACACGTAGCCCAAACCATACTAGTTTTCGGCTCACCTGAACGAAAAACATTTAAGACCCTTGCCCTGAAGGTCCATGTGCCCAGATGTCAGGCAGGGTAGCATTTTAGTTTACATGAGGGTGCGTTTGGCTGAATCCATACATGAGAGAAGGGGCATTAGAGCAGCCACAGCTGAGAGCAGGGAGGAAGCAGGCCGCCCATTGACTTGCACTCCACCCTCTGGGCACGTGTCAGGTGGGGAAAAGGGGCGTCATCAGACCAGGCAGATGAGTCGTGGCTCGGATCCGCAGCTCGTGACCTCTCACCCTGATCCGGTATTTATGCCCTTTGGAAACATGAACCTTTACAGGACCTCTGGTTTTTCCCATTTGTCAAATTGAGACTATAATGATGATAGGGGAGATGGTATAAAAAAATAATCTTTAAAGTAGAGGAATTTATTTGGCACTAAACATATGGTGAGTGCTTTGATGTTGTCACCCCAGGAAATTGCTGACCTTCCTCAGTGATGGAGATAACTCTGCTTCCTTTCCCGAGATCGAGATACCTGGTTCTGTCTCTACCCAGTAGATGAAAACCAAAAGGGAAGCGAATTAGACCTATTACGAGCTGCGCGATGAATACAATTAATACATAAAGCTGGGACCAGGCCTCTCTTTCCTCCTTCCTTCCTTATTGGCAAATAGTAGCTGTATGTCCAGGACGTCACGGATCCAACCAATTGATTGTGCTTTCCGTGCCCGCCCCAGGGATGTCCAGGGCAAGGGGTGGGGGAAGCTCCAAGCCGGTGACCTGGACCTCAGAGAGCCCTCTGCAGCCTCCTCCATGGCTGTGTGGGTGGCCGTGTGGTGTCTGAACGGCACTGAGGTGGCAGCGGAGCAAAGGCTGTAAGGATTTCTGGGCACGGGAAGCAGTACCTCGCTCCCATCCCTCACTCTGCCTGCATATGTTTCACAGCGTTCAGAGGGCACTGTGTGCTTTTCCAGCACCCTGGGAAGCGGCGTAAAGAGGCCCAGAGCTCTGCAGTGTGACGATGGCCACGCTCGGCTGGGCACTGTGCTTGAAGGAGCCGGTAGTTTCCAGGCGTCTTTGAAAAGCATCCTTCCGCACCTCCACCGCTGACCCACAAGGGGCAGAGCGTGCCATGAGATCCCCAGCGCAGTCCTGGGGTTGCTCGTGTCATTTCCTGCAATGTTTATCTGGTCCTCTCTGTGTACTCTGCCAGCTAGAACAAAACAGCGCTGCTATGGAAACTGCAAACACCAGGCAATCCAGGCCCTGCACTTGGCAGCCCAGCCGGAGAGAGATAATGGCTTTTGTTGTTATCTATTGGACGCTGATGCTCAGTCCGTTGTACCCTCAGGCCCTAATGAGGGACACGCTGACACTGCACCATCAGTGCTCTCGTAAGCTTCCCCAGCCCTGATGCTGCCAGGTAACCAGCACAGCCAGGCCAGCTCGTTATGCTGATGACTACCTGGGGCTCCCTGCTCCCTGACAACTTCTGTGGGCTTCTCACTCTCAGGTGACCCAGATCTGTCCAACTCGTCTGCTGACCTCTGGAACTCGCCGAGCACACCTCGTTGGCAAATCTTCTATCCCGTTTTCCTTTCTCGTTCTCCCAACACCACTAAGTACGTTCCCCTGGAGACACTGTGACTCGGGTACCTCATGATGGGTAATGCTCGGGTACCTTATGATGGAGCCCTGAGGTAATGCTCGCTCACCCAGGGGGAGCAGCCCATGACACTCAGAACAGGTGGCTGGTCGTGTTCTTTCCTGAATGAATACAAATCACAGCCCTCTAAACACATTTAATACGAAACGGCAAAGATTATGAAAACTTTTGTGTTGGCTGCCGCATTAATAAGTGTTCCATTTTACTCTATCTGACTTTAGCCATAATGACGCAGGGAGAATGGGGTGTCAGAGACTGAATAATTGGATGCCCCGGGGTTGCCAGGTTAAGTCAAACATAGCCTGGCAGGGAGTAGGTGTGGACAAACACAGCTGTGTTTAGAATGCACCGATGTCTTGGTCTATTTTTCCAATATTTGTGCTTTGAAAAGAGCTTTCTGCTTTGAAAGGCAGGCTCTCTTGTGCTTGGAGCTCATACGTGCAGCAGGAGAAAGCTATTCCATCTCTATTTCTGAGAATACCAGGGACCGGCTTTCTTATATGCTTAAAGCAGTGGTTTTTTTTTTTTTTTTTCGCCCCTGGCAACACCCATTTTCTGTGGTTTCAAACTGCTCTGTTCTGGAAGACATAATCGTGGAAAAATCTTCTGACCCATTTGCTTGCAAATGCTTTCTTTAGTAAGAAATATTTGATATTCTTCAAGCTCTAGCCACATAAAGTAGGGTGATTTTCAAATTCTATTTGATCCTTCTAAAAGCTAGCTAGCCTTATTCTCAGAAAAATTGTAGCACAGGCATGAAAAAAAAGTCCTAATCCCTGACTGTTTATTTCACTCTTGTAGGTTGTTGTCCACAGGAATCTTTGGAGGAGAGAGGTGGGTCAGTGTGGGTCATAACCGCTAATGCCCCCCCGCCCTCCTTCCCCAGAGAGAGCAGGCCGGGCAGTTCCTGGCTGAGAATTTCATGGAGGTCTTGCTTGTGGTCGCTTTAAAGCTTGAGGCCACCTTGCCCTGTAAGGGAGCTGGGGTCCACACAGCAGCCCGCTGCAGTCTGGGGTGTTTCCCCGGCGGCCGGCCTGGCTGACCCTGAGCTGCGCTCACTGCCGCGGTCCAGCATCACCAGACAGCCACTCATCGCGAGCCTGGGAAAAGATCGAAGTTCAAAATTCAAAGTACAGTGTCTACTGAATGCGTAACGCTTCCACAGCATGATAAAGTCGAAAAGTAACGTCGCGGCATCTTGTGTCAGGGACGGTGTGTATACATACATGACTCATCAGTGGGTTGGATTCCAGCGGGCCACGGGGCACACTTTGAGTTTGGGGGTGGGGGCGCCCTGCTGATGGAGGAAAGGTCCCGCCCTGCGTGTTCCGGAGGGTAGGAACTTCGTGGTGAAAGAGGCAGCCCTGCCAACTGTCGGGCAGGACTTCAGGACATCCAATGGGCTTGGAAGATGCACAGCAGACACGTGAGACAGCGCCGCCAGAGGGAGCCGGCAGCCCAGCTCCGTTTGGCCTGCAAAGTGTTTGTTTTTCTTTTGAAGTGGTTGCCAAATTACAGAAACTTTGGAGATTTTACATAGAAACCCAGATTTCTGTCTCCTCTTAAGCAACTGGCAGATCTGGCAACGCTGGCCCCCAGTCTGCACGCGAACAGCTGGGGAGACTGGCAGGAGCGGCTTCCTGCCCACGAAGCCGGCCTCACCCCTTTGCCATGGCTTTGTACCCAGCCCGCCTCCCACGGTAGCATGGCCTGTGTGACCGCGCTCAGCATGTGGGCTTGTGACTCGGTCTGAGGATATCTTGCTGGACTCGTCTTCTGTGGAGCTTGGCGTCATCATGGACCATTCTGCTAAAGTCACGCTTCTGTCTTTGGGGCATGATTTGAGATGAATCACACCGATTTCATAGACTATGGAGGAGGTAGAATTTGAGGGTAGGGCTTCCTGTGGGGTAGGTGAAGAGTCTTAGTCTGAGGTGTGTTAGTGGGGGTGGTTACCGCGCAGCCCCGCTAACAGGTAAGCCCTGCATCCTCCCTGGCTTCACACGGGAAGGGCTCACTCCTGCTCCCAGCACTCGCTCTGTCTCACGGAGGGTGGGCAGCACCTCCGTCTTGCAGTGATGCCATCTGAAACATGCAGCTGCTCAGGTGCTCCGGCCGGAGCAGAAAGGGGTGGAGGCTCGTGCAGGGGGTCCATGTGCAGGCCGGGAAGTGGCAGACATCACTTGCCATCATACCCCGTGGTCCAGAAGCAACCAAATGCCCTCATGGTAACCGCAAGGTCGCCTGTGTGCCCAGGAAGACAAAAATGACGCGAGGTTGGTGAACACATAGCATTGTCTGCAGCAGAGGCTAAAGGAAAGGCCTGTTGACAGACCTGAGGCTAGGAGGGCCGGGTGAGGAAGCAGACTGTGCCCCTGGAGGAGGAGGAGGTATTATACCTATCTGGGTCCTTTCCCCCGGAGGATGAGAAGCTTTGTCTGCAGCCTAGTGCTGTGCTCTCTTCCAGTGGGTAATTCCCTTCAATCCCTCCAACCTCTTGGGGAAATCTGATCCCCATCCTTAGGGGGCCTGAGGTGGTGAGATGCAGAGCATAAGGAGACAGCACAACGAAAGGCAGTGCCGCCTGCCCACACGCCTCTCTGCTCCCTCAGGAGGAAGGCGTGCGTCTGAGGTCCGAGTCTGGGAGCCCAGTCACACAGGGAGGGGGGCCCTGCCCGCAGCGGGGCATTCCCAGGAGAGAGCCCAGGAGGAAGGTAGCTGAAGCCTCCCTTAGTTAATACTCACCACAGAAAGCTGACCTCCGTGACGCAGGAGCTAACTGCTCGGGTTGTGCTTTGTACCATAAACACAGCTCAAAGCCCAGGGCTTATCAGCAGCCTTTAACATCGATCAGTGCTATTGATCCAGCAACTCCGCAGCCAGGCACCAGCTGGCTGAACACTTTGCAACCTCGTCTGGTTAATCTTCACAACAACCTGAGGAGTTGGATGGAATTCTGTCCATTTTACAGGTGAGGACATGGAGGTGACGAGGGGTCATTTAACTCAAGGTCACAGAGCTGGTGAGTGGCAGAGCCAAAAATTTAACCCAAGGCTGTTTGATTCTAAAGCCTGTTTGGTACTTTGCTCACTAGCAGTGGGTCAGCTTCGCTGCATTCACCAGCTGTTTTCTTTAGCAGCTAGCCCCCTCGGGGAAGCCTCAGTAAACGGGCCTCTGCCTATGAACAGGGTTGGATCTCAGATTATATTCCCGGATTTTAGGCAGGATTGAGGGCACTCTTGGGGCTGCAGTTGGAATCAGAAGCCCTGCTTTGTGAAGTGTGTTGGAGCTGGAGGTCCTGAAATTCTGGGAGAGCTTAGACAGGAAGAGATTCCAAGCCTCTTCAGGAGTTTACATCATTTCTTGATAGTACAGGAAATGTCCTGGAGACTCTGGCCTGAAATAGATGGAAGGAAAGGAGGAAGGGAGGGAAGAAGGGAGGGAGGAAGAGAGGGAGGGAGGTAGAGAGGGAGGGAGGGAGGAAATAAGCAAAGAAAGATACAATGTACAACACGTGCACACATAAATTACCTAAACAACATGTGTCAGTTACTATTTAAGCTTATATGCCTATATATCTGGCTCTAAATGTGTGCCTATTTATATGTGCACACATTTACGTACACATACTCATATTTCAATTCTATTTTTTTCCCATAAATGATTTTCAGCTCTATCTCGGTAGCAGGCTTGTGAGTGCTGCTTCTTAGATGGTCTGTGCTGAGCTGTTAGCACCAGTACGAGGTGTGAGCAGAGGACCAGGCGACCAGTAGACCTCACCTAGGTGAGCAGTGAGGAGAGGGTTTCAGCTCAGGGGCTGGGGACAACTAGACGGTGTCATGGGCCTGTCTGTGTGTGGTGCGGAATGGCCTGACCCTGACAGGTGGAGAACATGGCTCTTCCTCACTTGGATTTACAGATTAAACAGTTTACTACAATGATGCCTTGGAATTACTTGGGATTTTATTGGTGATTTTCCCTTCCTGAGACCTGTTGTTCTATGAGGGTCTGTCTCATTAAAAAACCCCCAAACTTTGCCTGGGCAAGACTCCTAAAGATGGGTGCAGAGCTGCTGGTCTTTTTTCCAGACACGTGGATGGACGCTGACGGAGACCCAGAGCTGATGCCTTTTCTTCCGTCCTTCTTTAGTTTTAGATCTTGTGTCTTTGCAGCACCCAGGCTTCTAAATTCAGAAGCTCAGCCGTGAAATTCGGTTTCTTTGGCCTCATATCAGAGCAGTGCCCTTCAGAGTAACACACTCAATCGTTTGTAAATGGATCAAAATCAATGAGTGGATTAAACTGACACCAGAAGTTGAAGTTCAGAGAAAACACCAAGTTTTTCATAGTTTCCTCCAAGTACAACATTGAGACGACCTCATTTCAGGGGTTAGTTTAGTGCTTTTGCTTTTTAAATGAAAGCTTCAAGCCCTTCCATTAGGTAAGGCAGGCCGCGTTCCCTAAAATACGCTATTTTCTGCCTGCTGCCGGGCAGGGAACTGAGGGCCGGGTTGGAAGTCAGAGAACATCCCTGACAGTTAAAGTGGAATCAATACCCATTTCTTCTTGGGACCCAAGTGTATCGTTTAATTTCTAGGCGTGGGGAGAGCCCAGGCATTCCAATTAACAACTCTTTTTTTTTTCTAGAGAGAGTGTACTAAAACAAGCACTGCAAACTTGAAAAAGAGAGGAAAAAGAAAATCCTTGAAACAAAATGTGAAAGGCAGAAATCGTGTTGCCCTAAGGCTATTTAGGTGTTTTCATTCAAAACAGAGTATAAGGGAACCGCGATATCCAAAGTCTCACATGAGGCTGTTTTTGAGGGCCTGATGGGGAATCCGGGCGGTGAGGGCTGCCGACAGGGAGTGAGTCAGGGAGTCACCAGCTCCCAGGGCTCCTCCTCAGAGGACGAGAGCCCTTCACCCAGGAAGCCGAGAGGAGGGACTCATTGCAACCTGGGGCCTGGTATTAGGAGATCAGGACTCCTAACTTATAGAAACCCACTAAATGGCAGTGCCGTAAATAACCTCTCACCCTTGCATTTCTATAAGATAGCTATTATTGTCCTGTATTTCATAAGGGTAGGAACAGAGGCTCACAGAGGTTCAGAAACCTGCCTACTTAATTGTTAAAATGAATGGAGCACTTATTAGGTACCAGGTCAAGTGCTGGGTATTTTATATATGTCACTTCTTTAGTCTTCATGATATCCCTATGACGTAGGCCACTCTTACTCTCCCCATCTTACTGAGGAGGAAACTGAGGCAACAGATGTGAAGGGCTTATCCAAAGTCACCTAATTAGTAAATGGGTGGGCCAGGATATAAACCCAGGCTGTCTGACTCCCCACCCTCTTATTTTTTCCTACCTCACCATGTGGCAGCTCAAAAAGCTGAAAATACCACAAAATCCAGAAAATAACATACTATTTTTATTAATTTATTTTCTAGGATACCTTTATGTTTTTTTCGTACTTTTTTTGGGCAACAGGCTTGGATGGCCTTTTTACATGACAATGATTTTGTAATAGCAATTTCCATAGCAAGAATAGAAAGATAATTGAGTCCTTCCTTTTTAGCATGATTGATCAAACTTTTATTTTATTACAGTTGAGAATACATAAATCATATGATATCACACACGGACAAACTTATTTAATACAACAATAGGATTTTGACCTATGATAAAGGAGTTAGGATAAATTCTATTTTGCACAATTCTCATCAACAACAAAAAAATCTAGTGCATTTATAGTTGTATATCATATTTTATTGAGTATATTCCTGACCGAAAAGAATTTTTGTTTTGACTAGGCTTCAGTGAGAATTGAATTCTCCAGTTACAATTTTACATGGCTAAAGATTAAAATAATTTTCCACAGGCTAGCTTCTGGTTCCCTATGCTTCAAATCTTGTTTCTCTTGTGCTACCCACAGACTTGTGGTGACGGGTGCTATAGACGGGGTGAAAACACGTTATGGTTCGCCTGAGTCAGTCCCCTTTACACCTGTTGTCTTGGCATAATTATTCATAGGGTCTTTCCTTCTCAGAAGTGTCCTGCTGGGGAGGAAAGAATTAAAGCTGCTCACCTGTGACCCATTTCTCCTCTGGTTCCTGGGGGAATGCTTCCAGAAAAGAGAGGAGGTGGCCTGGGTTTATCTCCCTGTGAACATGCTGATAACTGGACCTCCCAGTAGACTGCTGATATCCTATAGGAGAGGCCTTATATATAGAATGTTCTTAGTTGGATATCCCTGCTTTAGGATTCTTATGGGTTTATAATCCCAATGATGCTATAGATTTGTCTCTGGGGGAAGATCATGTTACCCATACTACTGTCTGGGTAGAAAATGGGGATGTTTCATAACTTAAAAACTCCCTGCTGAGTGAGCTGACCTCATCTAGAGACCCCATATATTATGACTCTGGGCCAACGGGAGTGTGTCTGGTGTGGGAAGGGAGGAACTGGCCGTCATGTAGGACATCCCAGATGTCACCCCGCTTTGCCTGGGCCTCTTGATTGCTTATCTTCTTAAAGTTACTGGTGTAGCTTGATTTTGGGTGATGTCTCCGACTTGTGTGAGTCTGACTTGGCAGCCTGACCTTTAGGCTAGCACAGCTGGCTTGAACAATCACTTACAGGGCATCCTGGCTGTTGGATACACTCACGTGATTGTGTGACCTCTAGCTCTGTGTCTTTGTCATGATGTTGAGCACTTGGCACAGAGGGAGTGTTTCTGGAATCCCACCAAATACTTCACTAGACCCAGAAGTGACAGACAACGTCACAGGGTTGCTGACGTTGCTGTTCTGGGTTCCACGTTGTGAGGTCCACTGGTTTAAGGTCCTTGATGGGGCTCTCTGGGTCCCAGTCCATCTTTGGGTCTTGCTCTGCCAATAGGAGTCTGAAAGCCTTTGAAACCTCACTTCCCAAATGCTGCTTACGTTGCTTCCAGGCCTTCCCTTAGGACTCGCGTAGAAGTCTGTTTGGTTTCACAGAACCACTGCATTGCTACATTTTCTAGTGTCAGCATTACTCCATGTCCTTTAGCAACATTTAAACCAGAGAAATTTACTATCCGAGGGACCCAGTCACAACAGGCATTCGACAGACCCTGAGCAAATTTCTGCTGTGTAGAGACATTGATTCCACCCCAAGGCCGTTCAGAACACAGAAGACCCAAGAAATAGCACGTTTTCCCTCTAGCCCTTGTTCAGCATAGCATATTGGAGAATCTATAAGGAGATTAGATGATGCCAAGATCTAATAATAAAATACCAAAAATATAAAGATACCTCAAAGTTGGTTCTAGCCTTTCCCACTATCAAATTCCCAGGGAGAAGTTAAAGTTCAGTTATTAAATCTCCTTGAAAGTTCAAGTCCAGATATATTAAAGGCCAAAGGATGTAACATTAACAATAAGTTCTTATGTAGAAGCCCCCAAATCATCCTGTCCCATTTCTTATTCTGCTGAGTCACTGGAACCTCCACCGGACCCCAGCACCCATGCCAAGCACAGCCAAGGTCAAGTTCAAGCAACCTCACCACTTCTGCTGAGACCTCCCTCATGGTCCAAGAGCCTCAGCTGAAGGCCAAGTGGCCTGAACCTATCTCTACTGGCTTCTTTGCCTTTGCCAAAATTTGGGTGTCTTTGTGTAAGGCCAGAGAGAGGGAGCATTTGCTGAAAGCCACCATGCATGTGGCTTTCCTTCTGTGGCAACAGTCGCTTGCCTGAGGGTAAAGCTGCCATAATCTGTAGGAGTGGGAAGAAGCTTTCCCCATTAACACAGACCAGTGGGCTTCAACATGCAGTGTCCTCTGAGGCCCGCAGATATAAGGCTCCACTCCCAGAGTTCCAAGAGAGGTTGGGGGCAGGGTCCGCGGATCAGTATTTTCATAAGCACGTCAGGTGACTCTGATGATTGTTTGGTCTGCTGCACTTAACTGCAACTTCCTCGAATGTGTTCCCAGTTTCTAGCACAGCATCTGGAACTTATTAGGAGCTCAATGAACATTGGTGTACTTAATAAATCACTTTGAATCTGAAAGGTGGGAAGGGATGGCAGAGAATCTTAGGAAGAATTTCATCCTGTTCTTAACTGTACTGATAGTTCTTGTCAGATTTGTTAAGGATAAGAGATTCATGTTCTGAAAGTGTATTTGTTAGCAAGTTCTTGGGTTTTAGGTTCTGACTAAGGTGGGATAGAGAAAAAGAGGAGAGAACATTATATAGTCAATTCCTTTTAGAATTATCATTGGGACTGTATAAGGTCAGACAATTAAGTTCACGAACTCATCCTAGAAAATGTGCCACACATCACATTGCTGAATATCACTATGGTCACCTTCGAAGGACTCCCCTTGGGAAACTATGCACTGACGCCTGTGCCTAGTCCACCCTTCAAAGCAGTTTTGGAACTCTTTTTCTGGAATGGCCATCAGAGCTGTCATCGTATTACCCTTGATGTCCTGAGTGTCATCAAAATGTCTTCCTTTCAATATTTCCTTTATCTTTGGGTAAAGAAAGAAGTCATTGGGGGCCAGATCAGGTGAGCAGGGAGGGTGTTCCAATACAGTTATTTGTTTACTGGCTAAAAACTCCCTCACAGACAGTGCCGTGTGAGCTGGGGCATTGTCGTGATGCAAGAGCCGTGAATTGTTGGTGAAAAGTTCAGATTGTCTAACTTTTTCACGCAGCCTTTTCAGCACTTCCAAATAGTAAACTTAGTTAACTGTTTGTCCAGTTGGTACAAATTCATAATGAATAATCCCTTGATATCAAAAAAAGGTTAGCAACATCATTGCAACAAGTTCGCAAACTTAATTGTCAGACCTCATATGTGTATATCAAATCATCACGTTGTCCACTTTAAATATATTACAATTTTATGTTAATTATATCTCAATAAAGTTGAAAAGAATGACTGGCACTGTGGGACCCAAAGTAATGCCAGGCTGTTAATCAGTGAGTGTCACTTTCTATAGTGACTGCTGCGGTTAAGTAGTCAGAACCTGCCTTTGATGAAGATGCAATTTATTTTCTCTATAATGCTTTATAATCATCATTTTATGTAGCTCCTTCTGGTTTTATCTTCACGTTGACTTCCCACTGTATTCTGTTAGCCCTTATCTCTTACACCCTGATTTTCTAAAAATTTAGGCTTTCGGTGCAACATGCTTATGCCTGTGGAAGTGCTTGCACCTTGTTAGGCTTTCCTCTCTCTCTACCTCTCCCGCACATCTCTAAAACATAGTTAAAACTCTAATTTGCTCTAATGTGATTCTCTAAGAAATCACTGAAGAGCCTTTGCTTAAGGAACTTAGTCAACAGCAATCTGTATAAAACGCATTTCAAACTTTCACATACCCATACTATATATTTTTCAGAAAGTCACAGATTTTGCATACCTTGACCTAGCAATGAGTCCTCAAACATAGTCTAAGGCATGTTTTTCTACTGGTAGGAAAGCTGTTGTTTGACTTAATAAAGATAAGAAGTATTAGATCGGTGGAAAAGCAATTGCGGTTTTTACAATTATTTTTAACCCTTTCAACCGCAATTACTTTTGCACCAACCTAATAGTTATGCAGCAAAATGTGATCTGAGCTGCTTGGGCCCTTGCTGCACGTGAGAGTGTGTAAGAAAGTATCTGCCACCAGCGGCCATCTCAGGGAGAGCAGGTGAGGCCCGAGGCACCTGGCCACTGCTTTGCATGTTTGGGGACCTCCAGGCAAGGCTGGCTGGCTCCCCTGTACTGTGAACCACGGTGCAATCAATCACTCTGCTCCTTCCCTGCATTTCTGAATCCTCATTGTGAAAGGAAAACCCAAATTCTCAGACATTTTATATACTGCATTCTTTGAAGCGTATTCTAAATCTTTTGCACTTTTCTACTTCTGCCTGCGAAGCAAAAATTCAGCCTTAAAAATAACTCTGGGTGCTGACAGTGTCACATTAAGACACAATCTCTATCCCCTTAGTTCCAGAGTAAACAGATGCACATCTTGTACCTTGGCCAATCATAGAAATTGGGTCTCAGCCACCACACTCATCTGCTCTCTCTGCTGGTCTCCTGCAAATCTATGCGAACCATAACCCAGGAATAGTTTATTTTCATCCAAAATTTGTTTCCCGTCTTCCATCTGCATTACCAGTTTATTTGCCCAGAAACTTCCACTCTGTTCCTTCATCAGGGATTCTCAAACAAAAATGCATCGGAATCTTCAGAAGTGGGTTAAAATGGAGTCGGCTGGGTCGCCCCTCCAACTTGCTGACCAAGTAAGTTTGGGGTGGGGTCTGAGAGTTTGCATTTCTAATAAGTCCCCACGTGATCCCAATCGTGGTGCCCCTCCCGGGACCACACGTTGGGAACGATCGCCCGAAACCAGTTTCATCGATTCTGGTTAACTTCTGGCCTGCGATAAATTTAAAATACCATCCGGTTAATTTAAATAACGTCAGGTGGAGATGATGTCTAAGTAAATCAGGTGAAATTAAATAAATTAGATCAATTAAAAGGGCCAGCTGAGAAATTTAAATACCATTGGGTAAATTTAAAATACCGTCAGTCAGAGATGATAGTTCACCCACAGGTCCTATGAAAAGGGTCAGAAAATCAAGAGTGAGCGAGAGCTCTGCTCCCATAAATTCTTCAAAAATATACAGGAAGAGGCGGAGCCACATTTGTGTTGATCCAAGGATTAGAGAACATAGTAATGTTATGGTGCGTTATTATATCAGCTCAGCTAAATCATGGGTCGGGATCTAACCCTTACAGCCGGATACAGGTCCAGAGTGTCCATAAGGCAGGAGTTGATCTTATCTCTTAATTCAGAAAATGGTTCCTGAGGTTCTGTTCTGTGCCCGACACCAGGTTAAACATAGTTGTGGAAGTTAGATGACAAGATACGGTTCTAAGAGCTTGCAATCCCGTATGTAAGATTAGTTGGAACTACAATTACAAGGCATAGTACAGGCGCCACGAGAGAAGCAAATACATTATTTTGGATGTTGAGAGGAAGAGAGGATCGTTGGTGGCTGGGCTTGGACTGGAGAATGAGAACAGGTGTAACAGAAGAGGGGGTCTTCTGAGGGGACTGGGAGCCATGTGAGTGTATGGGGACACTGACACAGCACCTGGGCAGGTAGTGGGCACTGAGTGCTCGTGGGGCCATGTCCTGAGGGATGCGTGTGACTTAGGTGGGAAACGGAGAGGGTCTTCATCAAAAGAATGGGGACCTGGAGGGGAGAGTGAGGAGATGGAGAGGTAGAATTTCAGCCGTGAAATGCCAGCTTGGGGAACTTATTTTCAAAGGCTTTGGGGGACTCACTGGTGTTGTCTGAACTGGAGAAATAGGCTGGTAAATAAGAAGGATGGGTTGTGGTAGGGAGAATATAGTAGGTTATGCTCAATGAACATTGGCTAACCTGCTAGGCTTTGTGCTAAATACTTCAGGCAGCATATCTCACTTAATCCTTATAACAGCTCTAACGGATACGTCTATGTTTGTCTCCATTTTACAGAGGAGGAAAGGGAGGCATATAAACCTAAGTCCAAAGTCTCGTCCCTGGTAAATGGTGGAGAAGTAATGGGAGCCCGAGGAAGGGTGATGGTGGCGTGAGTCCTCGGCCGGGCCTGTGTCCGGGGACATAACAGTATCGCAGACATGGTGTCCATTGGCCTGGGCAGTGACCAGTTGTGAAGGAAAAGGGAGAGGGACAAGTCAAAGCTGAGTCAGAAGCTTTGGGGCTGCACAACTTGGAGAAAAATATTACCATTACCATGCTTTCCAGTCCTGACAATAGTAGCATCATAAAGAGCTCCACTGTTTTTGAAAAGGAGAGTAGAAAATTGAAAAGGAGAGAGTTACGTGGTTGAAAAGGATGAGAAGAGAATGAGAGTGATTGCTGAGTGTGTGAGGGGCACATGTGTCGCACCCACTTGGATCCTATTTTCAGCACCCCCGATGCCCGAGAATCTCCCCACGTCTCTGCGTGTATACCCTGTAATGTATAATTATAAATGGTCGCACAGTCTCTGCACCTCTCTCCTTAAAGAGGTCGAGTCTGTTTCCCCCTCCTATGAATTCGGCCTGTCCTTAACTGTATTTAATTGAAGTGATGTTGTGCAAGTCCTAAGCCTCTGCGTGAGACGTATCCCACATTCCCTTGCCGCCTTGGTGTGGCCCCCGTGGAAGGAAGCCCTGGTTAGTCTGCTGAGGGGACCCTGGGGGACAGAGACGAGCCAGCACCAGTGGAGTCTCCAGACTCCGCGGAGGGAGGTCATGCTAAACCACCTACCCCGCCTGAGGCAGGTCAAAACCAAAAAGACCACCAACCAACCTTCAGGCTTGTGAGCAAATAAATGATTGCTATTTCCAGCCACTAGATTTTGGAGTGGTTTGTTGTGTAGCACATGCTGATTCACTTGGTGGACCCCTGGCCAATAAAATCAACTGTGGCTTTTCCAGCCTAATATGGACCCTGCCCCACTGCGAACACTTGACTTTCCAATCCTGGGGGGTGTACGTTCATTTCTTCATCTTTTTAAAGCAGAACAAAAGAAGTCTGACTTAGTTTGTCAACTCATGATAGACCTGTGGGGGGGAAACCCTTTTTCCTGAATCCCATTTTTGAACAACTAGACCAACTTGACTTACCTGGGTAAGCAAATTCCCCACGAGCGATAATTACTGTTGCCGACGTTAGTGGTTTCCAGTCCTCAGTGAGCATCGGTATAACCTGAATAGACTACGATGTGGACATTCTCGGGCCCCGTTCTCAGTGACGTGACTCGCTCTCCGAGGGGGAGTCAGGAATCTGTATGATAGTAAAGACCCAGGGTGGTGATGAGGTCGGTACTTCACTGATGACACTCGGGAAACATTGGCCTAAATAGCAAAGCTTGACTCTGAAATAGTCTCTGTCTCTTCAGGCCTTGCTTTGTGATTTGCCCTTAATTACAGGTAATTGGGAACGTTTCCTGAAACAGGCCAACGGTTAAACAAATATCAATACCTAGTCAGCCCTCTGTGTCTCCAAGTTCCACATCCAAGGATTCAACCAACTGTGGATGGAAAATATTTGAAAAAAAATGTTTACGTTGTTGCTGATGTGTACAATGTATTTAGACCTGCAATGCTACATGTGTGCTGAACATGTGCACACTTTTTTGTCTCATCATTATTCCCTAAATACAGTATAACAACGATTAACATAGCATTTACACTGTATTAGGTATTATAAGTAACCTAGAGATGATTTAAAGAACATGGGAGGATGTGCACAGGTGATACTGTATGCAAATACCACAGCGTTTCATACAAGGGACGTGAACATCCTGGGGCTGCAGTATCTGAGGAGGCCCTGGAACCATTCCCCTGCAGAACCCGGGGGACGAGGGACTGAGAATGCCCGTCTCTCGTACTTATGCCAGATAGATGCCGCATTTATTCATGTAATTCCCTCTGTTCTCTTTGATATTTTTATTCTGCATAAGGTATATTGAGGGAATTAATATAATGAGAGTCCTGTTCTGCAGGCATCTGCTTTAACTTTCATCAATCATTGACATTCTTATTCTCACTTACCAAGGAGGCTTGAAAAGTTACATAGCAAGCAGGGGGCAAAATTAATTGGTGTCTAGATTTCCTTAACAGTTCTGTCTTTCTTTTTCTCAGTGTCATTCCTGAAAAGTGTGGTTTCAATGAGACGGGTTCACAATGTGTATAGGGGAGAGAGAGAGAGAAGAGAGGGAGAGGGAGAGAGAGAGAACTGAGCTTGGTAAGAAAAAAGATAGGAGAGGATTTGTAAAATTCTTAGGGAGTAATGTTTACAACGATTATTTGCATTCCTTTCAAGTTTCAGGACAATTGGTGCAGGGTAAGGAGAGGAGGTTTCAGTCTAGTTTATTACTTCCAGGATCCTTTTGAGTTTGAAGGTGAATTAGAACTTGAAGAAATGACCCTTTGCTTCGTCTGACTTTGCAGAGTGTCAGTTTCCATGGTTCATTCCTGACCAATTTCACCACTGGACAACTCAATAGTCCCTGACAGAAATGGATAGTGATAGTTGAAGTGAGAAGAGATTGGGGAATCTTTAGAAGAGTGACTAATTTTCCCCATGCCTAACCAGGACTCTTTAAATCTACCTTTTCACTGATTTCCACACCTGGTTAGAATACAGAACTTTCTTTTCTCCCATTGATGATTTCTTAAGGTTTTTATGATATCTGTTGGTAGTGTTAGTGAAGGTTTGAATGAGAAACACAAAAGAAGGAAACCGTTGTGTAGGGGAAATACCCTGATTTGCCTCTGACTGTGGGAGGGACATGAGAATGTGTGGGTGGAAAGGGGGAGGACCAAGAGTAACTTACCTGTTGGAACCATGGGTTTTTCCACAATGTCAAACTATTCAAACTATTTTTAGGCAATTTTCAAAATAACTTATGACCTTAGTCAATTCAAACATCCATTAAATTTAGTGGTACAAGAATCAATCCATCTGATTGAGTTGGCCAGTTAATTTGACTAGAACCATGGTTTTTCAATCAAAGGTAGTGTGTTTGGAGACTAGTAAGGAACTCCAAATCAGTGTCTACCAGGAATATATATATTATTTTTTCTTCAAAATACACGTGCTCAGGCTTCTTCCCTTCGTTTTGGATATGCCTGTGGGGTTCTGAAAAGGCACCGAGGTTATTCGGACTGGCTTCCCAACCCGCGTTGAGGGCCTTTGAGTTAAATCGCCACATTCAGGCAGTTTGAAAAGCCTGAGAGAGTTTACAGGCCTCATTAGTTTTAATAAAAAAGGAGTGAGCTGATGGTTGATTTCCTGAAAGAGAAAACACAAGCGATATTATGCTTGCCCTAAATGATGGGGAGGGCAATTTCTCTTTTGGGGACACTGGTGCCTCAGGTTCCCGTAGTCATAGGAAAACATTGAAAGTCACGACTCAAACCTTGAGGTGAACCTTGGTTCATCGAATTCCTTCCTCCACTTCTGTGCGGAAGCCACTTTCAGGCTGGCACTGACAGTGAGGGACTTTGTCTTCTGAATGTTGGTTTTGTGATCTAACAACTGGCCTCACCACAGCCCCTGCCTGACAAGGCCGTGGGCCGTCTGGGGACGTACTAATGGCTAAGCCACGTTATGATCGGAGATTTGGGATCACCTTCCCACTCAATTAAAATTCCAGATATTACTAAGGCAGAATGCAATCAAGGTTAATTGGGGCTTCTGAAAAACTGCTTTTCCACAGGAAAACCATGATGGGATTTGGGACTCCTAGTGGGTTTCGATCATTTTTAAATAACTTTCCGTGCCTTTCTTTTCTTGGCACAAGACACATCCTCTCCCTGCTGCCTGGCTCGGGCTATTATCATTCGATTCAGATGTTGATTTTTCTGTCATAAGTTATCATGGTGACTTATTTGCTTTTTGCTTTGTCTTTTTCTAACAACAACAACAACAACAACAACAAAAAACCCCCAAAACAAAACTAAACTCCCCAGGCTCTCAGTGAACCAGACTTCAACAAAACCGCAAACTCTGCGGTGCAGAAGTCACAGAGGTCTGACATGAAAGAAATATAGTCATTTGGAAGATTGTGACAACATTTCAGAAGCAATTATCCACGCTGGAAATATAACCCATTTCTTTTCCTTTGTCATTAGGTGGATGAAAAGGTTCACAAACATTGCCAATGAGGGGCGGGGGGAAATGAAGCAAGAGGGGGAAAAACAGGTGCAAACAAGAATTACGATGCAAGTCAGGCTTACTGTTCAACCCTAAATTTTATTTTCTTGTCGTCCAGGGCTACTGTGACAGTTCTTAGCACAGTTGATTGAACCGGGAAAACACACGGGACGGGGCCTTCGTCACCGAATGCTGAACATGTATTCTGCAGCTCGCGGAGCGATCTGCAGCACGGAGTGAATCATAATTTCAGCAGTTTATTTTCTCAGAATTTCCGAGCTATTGTTCCTCGCTGGAGACTGATAACGTAGCGCTAAAGAGGAATTTTCTTTTTGAAACGGAGAAATGATAAGCGTGTGAGTCTAGGGGAGACCGGGTGACCGCTCAGCTGTTCTGTTCTTCCAACGAGCCCAGCGACGTGTTTGCCACAGGCAGGTAGGGCCCGTCACATGCCATCTCCCTCTGGAATTCACGGCTCCTTCTTCAGTTCACACACCCACGCCTCTCATTGTGCAACGGCTTGCTGGAGCACACGTGTGGGGGCCACTTGGGTACACAGAGTGGCTTTGGAAATGGCCTTGCTGCTGGGAGAGCAGAGGAAGGATGCAGGTGAAGCAAGTAAGAAAGGCTGACGACGTGCGTCATTCCCTTCTTCGTGCTTCGTAGCCGGTTACGGTGAAGCCCGGCCCTGGACAGGCTGGGACGTGGGGTTACCTATTGACACGGCTGGTAGGGGGGGCAGTGGACAGGTCGGTGCAGTGTCTGCCACACGTCGTATGTGCACTTCTTCTCAATCCCCCTTCCACTGTCACGTGAGGGTGGTGTGTGCATTGCTTCTGCTCCTTTGTAGGAACAGCACACATGGAATTGTTTTCTAGGGACTGATAACCTAAAAATAAAAGGCCGCAGTGAGCGCAAACATGCATTATTTGAGATTAAGAAAAAAAAAAAAAAAAGAAAGAACAGCTATTCGGGAAGCACCACTGTGTCAGGCAGAAGCCCAGACAATGTTCTGAGTAGGAGACAAAGGCCGGGGGTGTTTATCAGAAAGGGAAGAGGAACAATTGCTCAACAGAAGGAAGGCATTTCTATTGGCCCCGATAGACTAACATAGTGACCCTAATTTCTAACACTGCTTTTAATTTTTAGTCCCATAGTCATCAGTCTGGTAGTCGTAGTATCTGCTTTGTCGCTGTCCTTGCACATAGTTCCTGGGGACACAGTGTTGCTTTAGGCCCCATCCAAGGTTATGTTGCCCAAGTTTTGACATTTGAGGAACACGATGTGGAAGGTGGCGCCTCTGAGACACCAGGTCTGACTCCATTTTAAAGTGGCTCCATTGATGTTATTTATTTACGGGGTGGTGATGGTCTCGTGAGCACAGAGCTCCCAGCCATTGCTTTTCTCTACAGGTGAAGCGAATTCTAGGAAGGAAGGTACCCACTCCCGTACTTATCTTCGCCAGTCTCCTGTTCCCTCTCATTTTTTCAGGCAGGCAGGAAAAAGATAGCCTGGAAAGTGAGAGGTTCTAAAATCGTATAGAGGTTCAGGGGGAAAGTTTCTGTAATCAGAAATCCGGGGTGTAATTATGTGATAGCCAGAAGAAAGAAACATGCAGTAGAATACGTCTCCAGAGTCCTATTGCTAATGAATTCTCTCTGTTCCTTATGGAAAAGAGCCACATTTGTAAAATTAAAAGTCAATGCCTCTTTGATGAGAGGATTTGCAGGCTCTGCCGTCCTCTTTTCAAATATTCTGTGCTTGCAAAGAAGAGCGAGGCAGTTAACCCTCTAGTCAAGGGCATTGGAGCAGAGCAGAAAGCCTGTTTTCCCCCTCATTTCAAGGCTGTGAGCCTTTTCCAGAAAGAATTTGATAGGGGGTGTGTGCGTGGCTGTTGGGAGGAACATGGCCTCCTCTATACAACGTCAACATACCCATTCGATTCAGAGGCGAAAAACATTTTAGTTACACCAGACTTTTGGCATTGTGTCGCCCAAGTAAGTGGCTGACGTAGTTTCTCACTCTTACTCCGGTGTTTGGGGGCCACACTGAGTTTGTGGGTATGTGTTCGGCTGACAGGAAGGGCAGGGGCAGCGGCCACCAAATGGCCCAGCAGAGGACGCCGTTAACTCTCTGGTGATAGAGTTTCTAGGGAAAACACTTCTAATTTGAGAGGAGACCAAGATGCATCTACTTCATAGACCTGCAAAGTGACCTGATATTCCACCTTGGTAGTGTTCCTTTGGGTCACATGATAAATGCCACCGGTTAGCAGTCACCTTAGCAAACCAGAAGCCAAACGAAACTAAGGCTGGCGGGAGGGGTGTGGCCGGCCGCTGTGTGGGGCAGCCGGTCCGTAGTCTGGAGAAAGCCGATTATTAAGTTTTCTGGAAATCTGTGAGCTGGTGGTTAAACACAACCCTCTTTATTAAGAATTAAATTATAAAATCATTCCATAAATTATACTGGAAACGAAGGTACTCAATGCTCACAGCTCATCATTTCCTAATTATTTCGCAATGACCTGTGCCTTGACGCCGTGTGTGTCTCTTGCATCTGTGGTGGGAATGCTGTGTGACGATCTGTTGTGCACCTCTTCCCGCCTCCCGTTCAGTGACGGCATGCTGGTCAATTGCAATGAGCCGCGTGGTGGCATGTGCACCACTCAAATGGCAGATCCTACAAGTCAGGGCCCTTTCCAGCACAGCGCTGTGTGTGTGTGTGCACCTGGGGGTGGTTGTGGCATCAGGACTTGTGTGCTGGAAAGGCAAACGGGTTTGTTTGTAAGGTGGGGGGAGTGTCTTAGTCACCTCAGGCTGCTATGGCGAGATCACCGTAGACAGAGTGGCCTAAACAACAAACACTTCTTACAGTTCTGGAAGCTGGGAAGTCCACTGTCATGGTGCCAGCAGGGTCGGGGTCTGGGAGGACCGTTTCCCTGGTTTCCTCACAAGGCAGGGGACGGGAGGACATGGGGGAGAGGAAGCAGCCCCCTCAGGCCTCCTCTTACAAGGGTACCGTCCCGCCATGAGTGCTGTGTCGCCATGGGGTCACCTCCCGAAGGTCCCACATACCATCATCCCAGGATTAGGGTTTCAGCATATGAATCTTGGGAGGACACAGACATTCAGTCCTTGGCAGGGAGAAAAAACCCCAGCAGGGGGCAGGCAGGGTGGGCTAGGCCGCTAACCACTGCCCCCCCCCCTCTTTGCGGTTCTGCCTGGGGCAGCCTGAGGTAGGACGGGGCCTCCTGCAGCTCCTCTCCTCTGCTTTCTCTTCCTCCTGTCCGTTCCACGTCAGCATTGCCCAGGGGTCCTTACCAATACCTAGCCTCACTGCCTACAAGGGGAAACTTCTGACAGCCCCTGGGTGCAGTGGCCTGGGTTATATGACTGTCCGAAAGTGTGCCTCCCTCCCCAAATCATGCTGAATCATGTTGGTGTTTGGAGGTGAGGCCTTTGGAAGGTAATTCAGTTTAAGTGAGCTCAAGAGGGTAGAGCCCCGTGATGGGATTAGTGCCCTTATCAGAGAGGAGGAGACCGCAGCTCTCCAGGAGCACGCACCCGGGAAAGACCTCGTGAGCTCACGAGGAGAAGCCAGCTCTCCCCAGACACCAGCTGGCGGCACCTTGATCTTGGACTTCCGGCCTCCAGAATGTGAGAAGCGAATGTCTGTGGTTTAAGCCCCCCAGGCTGTGGTATGTTGCTGCAGCAGCCCACGCTGACGAAGACAGATGATGAGCATAATTTAGTACAGATGGGTTGGGGGTGATTTCAAGGTCTTTGCTTACACACAGTGAAAGAAGCAGGTGAGGATTCCAGGGTGCATTGTGTGTCCACTCGTGTTTCAGGAGGACAATGGGAACCCAGAAGCCGGGGCTCACATCAGGCGCTGCCCTTCTGGCTGTGGGATACGGGGCAGGAAACAAACACCTCTGTTCCCTCATGTGTCAAACGGCCTGCTCGTCGTCATGGCAGGATGAAAAGGAAGATCGTCTGACGAGTGTAAAACATTGTGCAGTGTAAAGTATTAGTAGTTCAGGGGGCTACTTTTTAATTCACAGGCCCAGTGATAAATTTTCTAAATTTTTGGAACCCACTCTACGTCCTTCTCCTCATAGTTTTCCTTCTCTTTCCCTAATATTTAATTTTCCTTTTTTGACTCTTGTTTATTTTGATTACTTTCCTCCCTTCTTCCTCTGTATTTTTCTGTTTCAAGCCCGTTTCCTCTCTTTTCTCTTTTCCCCTAATTATATAATAGAATTAGAATATTGTGAGTTCATCCTCTTGTTAAAAAATATCAGTATCACCTTTTGTTATTGGCTCACTACAAACATCTTCCCCTTATAACTAGGTGCAGTTTCCTACTGGGGGACCGTCAAGCATCTCCTGACTCAGTGTTCCCCACCTTCCAGGGTTCCCCACCCCGGGAGCAGGTGGCAGAAGTTCCAGGGAAGTCCTCCAGGGCCGGGCAAGTCCACGCTTCCCACAGAGGTGCGGCCGAGGCTTAGAATCCCAGCTTGCCTTGAAAGAAGGATGGCAATTAACCTTGGCAGTGGAGCAGAACTCACTTGAATTTGTACTTGTAAATCTGCTCTTCTCCTTAAGCAAGTATGATTGGAAGAATCCAGATTTTCATCAAAAATAAATTAAAAATGGAGTCCTCACATCACGAAAGAATTTGCGGGGAGATTTCTTTTGTGAGCAACTCTTCCCCGGTGTATTTCAGCCACGTTTTGATTCACGTAAATTCATTACTAATAGGGCTCTTCCTAGCAGCACATGGATGGAAACCCAGAGGCAGCTCACGTTCTCAGTATGTTTATTAACCGATTTAAATCTTATTTCTCGTGGCATTTTACTGCTTTCTAAGTGTCCTTCTTTTAAGGGGGAATCGAGCCCAGGTGAGCCTGTTTTACTTCCGCTCATGGAAGCTTAAAACACAACCGGTTTTGTTTGAGTCTTGGTGCCATCCTGTTTTCACATTAGCAGGGATTTTGGTTTCTGTGATGTGTGGCGTGAGAAAGCAGGTCACTGATGAGATGCTTCTTGCAATGGATAAATGATCTACCACCCGAACAGAGCACAAAGGGTGTTTACCAAAGGGACAGCCCAGACAGAACGACAGGCAAAGCCAGCCAGGAAGGTGGCCCCGGAATGATCCAGGGTGTCTTGGAATGTGGATCGCTGAACGGCAGGGTCTCTGGTCTGGTAGCAGATTCGCATTTAATGTCCCAAAGGCACCAGCAACGGTGGGGGACAACACCACCTTCGTTGGGGCGGAGTTTACCCGAGGTTAAATCAGGGAATTGGAGCCATTGAAGCTGTTTGCTTGCCTTTGTGATTATGAGGCTTCATCTCTAGTGTCTCCTGAGACTCTCTGATACTCTGGAATGCTGGGCTCCGGGGCGGAGATGCAGGTGGAAGTGAGCAGGGAACCATGGGAAGTCCTTTCTATAGAGACCAGATTCCCCTTGAGGATGTTCTCTCTTCATTCCAGTTAGCGTCCCCTCATTGCCTGTATTAGTCTCCCATTGCTGCTGTAACAAATTACCACAAACATGTGGCTGAAGACAATAGAAATGTACTCTTTCATCATTCTGGAAGCGAGAAATCTGAAGTCAGTTTCACTTGGGCTGAAATTGCAGTGTCGGCCCGGCTGGGCTCCCTCTGGAGTCTTAGGGGACTACCTGTCACTGGTCTCTTCTAGCTTCTCACGGCTGCTCAACGCAGGCATTGCCTCCTGTTCTTCCCGTCAAATCTCCCTTGGCCTCTGTCTTACGAGGACTCCTGTGATTGTTTTGAGGGCCCACTGAGATCATCCAGGGTAATCTCACCATCTCAAGATCCTTCATCACGTCTGCAAAGTTTGTGCCAAATAAGGTAACATTTCCAGGTTCCAGGAATTAGGACCTCATATCTTCTGGGCTATTGTTCAGCTTACTACACTGCCTCTCTTAAATGTTCAGTGATACTGTGTTTCAATGTCAGTACTGCACTAATTATAAGTATTGAGTGCCATTGCAAAGATCTTCCATGGACTTCCTGCTAAGTGAGGGCTCTCTGGCCTCATAGCATGTGGAGTGGTGTGTGTGTGTGTGTGTGTGTGTGTGTGTGTGTGTGTGTGTGTGTGATAAAATAGCCTGCGAAGTAGAAGCACTGTGGCACCGACATTATTATTTCCAATTGCTTTTGCATGATGATACTAAAAAGCAGAACGACCAGGTCAGTTTTATTGTTGTTTTAAAATTCTCCAATGACAACACATGCTTCTTTTTCTGTACCCAGGTCTGACCACTGCCCCCCCCCCCGCCCCCATTAGTCCACACTGCTCTGGATCATTTCTTAGTAAAGGAGCCACCTCCTACTTTCCTATCACAATAGACTCAGAGAGCTCCGAAGACTCGCCCACAGAGGTGGATACAGTCGAGACCAGCACTCAGAACTGCTCACTTGCAGCTCAGGGCCGAGTTCTTTCACTTGGCTCCTTCCTCATGCCCACTCTGGCTTCCTACTTACTGAGCTATGAAGGCTCCAGAGATCCAGCCTGACCCTCACGATCCTCTTCTGAGCTGCCATCGTCTGCTTTTTCCTGGAGGGCTATTTCTCCTTCTCAGTCTAAGTCTGGATGTATAGTACGAGGTTCTTTCTGGACTTTTCCTGTTTCCTCCTGTAGGCAGAACATCTGGTTCAGTAGCTCTAGTGCTGCTCACCACGGGGAAGCAGAACAAGAGAAAAGAAACAGCCACAGAGACATAGCGAAGACTCCAGGCAGCTTGTATCATTCTTATGGCAGTGAGTCATGATCCCTAGTTCTGGGTTCTCTCTCTAAATTGTGTGGGACATGTCTCTGAGATGCTTTTGGGATGTCTTTCTTATTTTGTCGGGCCGGTGTTAGCTACTCGGGTCTGATGAAGCTGTATGTTGCCTCAGCTGTGTGGACTGGTGGGGCTGGTGGGTCCTTCTGGCCCTCCTTCCTAATCTTTCCAGGTGTGGGGCTGCTTTCTTGGCCCTCAGTTTCCCTGGGATGGCTTTTGGGAATGGCTTTGCACAATTGCTTTACACAGGTTGTGTGTTCCCCTCTTGTTACGTCCACTCCCCTGTGAACTCGCTGAAAGCAGATGCACAGAGCACAAAGCCACCGTTTCTTGTGATTTGGACTATATATATCCCAAGTCCGTGTAGCCACTGGCAAGCCTGGGTAGAATACTTACTCATGTTTCCTAGGCTAGGGATAGCTCTCTGTGGCCTTTGACACTGAAGGAAGGCCAGGTGATTTGCGTGATCTGTTTGCCCTGGATCATTCTTAGGGTAGGGGCAGCTCTCAGGAGGGAACACCCCCCAAGCAGTCTTTCCTCTAAGACAAGCAAATCCCAAAACCAACCAGCTGTAGTTACAGTCCAACTGAAAGCTCCACGCCGAAGCCCCCAAGGTCCAATCATATTTTAACCTGTGATTCATCCCTGTGGACACTCCTTTTTGGCAAGTGCGGAGAGAGGCAGGCACACCTTGCAGGCCATCTTTCCATAGGTTTTCCAGAAACCTCCCTCCTTCGGTGATCTCACAGGCTCTAGTCCAGCTAACTATCACTTTCCTTTCTCTCTGGAGAAGGTTGACATTTCCTAAATTGGCGTCTAAAGCTCCTTTAAAATCTCGTCTTTGAGGCTTCTGGGAAGACTCTGACCCCTGGAAGTCCTGCTCTCTTCTGTAAGCTGTTTTCTCTGCTGTTTTGTGTGCGGGTACTCCTCCCAGGCCAGTCCTTAAGGCCGATTCTGCGTTGGCTGATGGCCCTCCCCTCTTGACACAGCCTGGCCCCACTGGAGAGGCCACCTGTCTTACAGGAGAGGCCACATGCATCCTTCTCATCTTCCCTCCTGGCAGCTCCCAGGAGCTTCTCCTCACACCAAGTTCCTGCTCTCTCCAGATGGGCCTGTAGCTCACAGCTCCTTCTGGAGCAGCAGAAGAAGGACGGAGCTCCTTCCAGCCCAGGTTACTGTGGGTGGGGGGGCCCCCTCTTGTGTTGTTTCCACCTCCGTGTTTTTCTCCCCATGTTCCCATTTCCCCATGCCCTCCACGGAGCAGTCTTTTAAAATTGCATCTTTAAAAAAGAAAAGACTTCAAAATACAGAGACGATAAAAGACATAATACCCACCAAGGGACCAGGAGATAATTTCCTCACATGCTTTTTCTGACAGCTTTGGCAAAGCTGTTTCCTAACCGTCTGCATTAAATACTCCGTACCACAGGTGTGTGCTTACCTAATGTGGTCGTCGAGTAAGGAACAGTCAGCTCTGTAGTCACGTAGGTGGCCTGGGACTAGCCCAATGAGCCCAAATTAGGTTTCCTTCTTGGGGGCTGGGGTGCCAGGGCTGCCCAGCGTAGATTTGCTTCTGCTCAGCACCATGGAGAGGGCGGCCCAGGCAGGGGAGGGGGACCCCTCCCGGAGAGATCCACGTGCTCGCTAACAGCACATCGCTGAATTAACACAGCCGTGTTGTTAGTTTAGTCTCTGCACCCCATTCTTCTGCTTCACAGGTGAGAAAACGAGGCACTGAGTAGTCTCCGATTAGCTGCTAAGTACCTCAGTTCTCTCATCTTTGAGCTAAAGGGGAGGGCTAATGTTTGTCCTCACTCCAAAATGGCCTGATGCTGGAAGATCACTCCTTGCAAACTTACACACTATTGCTGATGAGCACGGCTGCCTCGCTCGTTTCCGTGGGATGTGAAGGGGTTTCTAGCCATCTGCAGGCCGAGCTGAAGGCCTCTTTATGCTTTCCATCACCATCAAAAAGAAAATCTTTGGAATCGTCGCAGGAAAAAAAAAAAAAAAGAATCTGAAAAAGTCTGAGAAAAAGAAAAGTACCTTCACTGTAGCCTTTGTTCCACAAAAGGAAAAAGATCTTGACATTTTCCCTGGAGTGAATGAGCAGATGCAGCAATTGTAAGAGGTAATGGCAAGGCTTCCCGAGGGTTTTGGGATAAGGACAGGTTCCTGACCGAACTCCTCAATGAGCTTTTTAAGGGGTTGATGTGCAGGCTGGGAGCACGGATGCCACTGTGTGTCTCAGGCGAGGAACAAAAAGGTTGTTTTACTGTGTTTCTTGCTCTCCCTTTCTGCTCAGGAGTCTGCAGGCCTATGTATGTATGTATGTATGTATGTATGTATGTATGTATGTATGAGTCTACGTACATATGCATGTATCTGTCAGTCTGTCCATCCATTTGCCCATCCGTCCACCTGCCTTTCTGTCTCTTCATCTCACTTGCTCGCGCTGTCTGCCTGTTCTCATTTTTGTCTCGTCACGCTGAAATTGTCTTCCCGGTAAGAATGAATAATGAAGCGTTTTCTTCCCCCCACCCGCGCGGTATGTCAGTCTTTCTCCTGAGTGGACTGTTTAGACGGTTTCATTGAATTAAAATTCCAAGGCTGCCCTGAAAGTTGAAGCGTACATCTATAATGCTTCCTAAGGGTTTTTAGAAATTCACTAAGACAGGTGATCAGAGCTGCTGACAGTGGGGCCCTCTTCTCTGGAGGGTCCTGGAGGCCTTTTATTCTGATCCTCGAGGAGGCGTCCCCAGGCTCCTGTTGACATAACAGTCCACACCTTTCCATTCAAATTCTCTTTGTCTCCTGACGTGTGCATGGAATTGGAGGCTGCAAATCCCATGGAAGGTCGGAGAACCTCCTCCTCCTTAAGGAGCTTGAGGTCTTGGGAAGAAGACGTATCCGTGCATTTCCTGAAAACAAACATCGTCATGCAACCTACAAAGAATTTTTGAAAAGCAAAAATCTATTTTAGCACTCTGGCCCAGCTCATTTTACTTGCTAGAATGTAGTAACTGTACTTGTCACTTATCGAGACCTTGGGTACTATTACAGTGTTCTGCATGTATCGACACACTTAAGTGTCACAATGACCTAATGGGGTAGATAGTACTCACAGCCCTATTTTATGGGAAATGGGTTAATGAAGTAACTGATACCTTTCTGAAGGTAAGGCACACATTCTGCTTGGGGATTGGATAGACAAGGGAATCCGAAAAGTGAATTTTTTCCTACCCGTATTTTACTTTTAAATTCCCTACTGACAGGCAAAAATAATTTAAAAAATAGGGCAATAGAATAAATAGGGCAATGAAAAAGAAAATAGAGCAATGATGGCTGGATTCATGGCTGGATTGCCAGGGTTGGTGTGAGTGGAGGTGTTTGGCGTTATCTCCAGATCATCCCGGCCACTGGCTCACTGGTCCGCCCCTGAGAACATCTGTGAGGCAGATGGGTCTCTTTCTCATGGCCTTTCTGAGCCCTCAGGGCTGATGATGGCTTCTCTTCATCTCCAGCTACCCTGTCCCGGCAGCAATACAGACTTGCTGGATGAAATAGAATCTGGGTTTTCACCAGCTCCCAACTTCTGTTAACCTTTATTCTTAAAATTTATTGGCCGAGTAGTGGCTCCTGAGGAAAGGAGGGATGGGACCTCTAACGAGCAGTTCCCTAGGCCGCTGACCATTTGCTTCTGCCTCTGGTGGCAGGTGCAGGGTTGAAGAGAGGGAGGGGACTGAACCTGAGTCGCTGCTTCTGTGAGGCCGATGGGGTCCCCGTCGCATTCAGTCAATAGTGTTAGCTGCTACGTGACATCTTTCTGGACAGAACATTAACCGCCGGCGCTTCCAAACGGGCTAAACTTGGCTTCTGTTTTTAAGCCTTTAAACCAGAGCCTGGAGAGAGAAAGCCCCTCTAGTGCAGGATATTGACAGCTTAGCGAAATTTAGAGGCCATGTGGAGTGTGAGTTTGCATATGTCCCTTCCTGCTGCCAGTTGGCACTGCAGAGCCCAGCACAAACCCCGAGCATTTTCATGGCCCCCGCTTCCATGCACACACACCCTGTGCGTCCCAGACCGTGTGCTTCGAGCAGGTGCCTGAGCAGAGGCAGCACAAGCACTGCACGGATCGGTTTGAAAATGGCTCCTTTCACAATGCCATGAGATCAGGTGGCAGCTCTCTCGCTCTCTGGGAATCTGTGAGGAAATGTCAGCTACCCTTCTGTGTTGGCCAACTCCGTCCTCTGCCAAGTCTGTTTAGACAACGAGCCCCGGAGCTTTCACCGCCACAGCCTTTTACTCGCCTCCAATTCCGAGACAAAAACGTTTGCTGGACCTGACAGGACATGGCCACTAGATGGGGCCAAAGGTCTGCGAAACATTTTTTAGGGGGCGCCTAAATCTGTAATTCTGCCCTTAGCTGAAGAATCCTTGTAGAAGAGAGAGACCTTGATCATAAATCCCACACGCACTAACAGGTTCCTAATGCATCCTAGTGAATACATGTTGTATTTTTTTTCTCCCTGAGAAATAAAATTTCTCTTTCAATGGAGAAGGATGTTCCTTAACATCTAACGTGTGCTAATGTGAAGTCTCTTTCCTAAGAGGTTGGCAAGCTCAGCCTTTAATGTGCACTGACCAAGACATCTGGGCCACGTCTGCAGTGAAATGCGGATTGATAGCTGGAGGGACGGAGAGCACATAAGCCATAGTCTTGGCAGCCTGGAGAGAGAAGGTTATTTTTCCCCTAAAAAATGAACATTTGACTTGTCAAAAACGTTTTCTCATTGATCCACTGAGACAGAATCTGCAGGTTAGAGAGACAAGTTTACAGAAAATCTTTTTCATTTTGGAAGGGCGGTTAAGGGAAAAGCAGAGACTAATTTCTTCTATTTAAAAAGTATTTACCTCTCTGAGAGTGAGGTTAAGAATAAAATATCGGTGGGACAGAAATACAATTCTTTGTTGCCCAGATGCTTCCCTTTTCACAGCCTTCTGTGTTACCTGGGATCACCGACATTAAAAAAAATTAAAAAATACAAATCTCCTGATGGAGAATCAACAGCAGAATCTATATGAAAACACAGCACAACACATTCACCTACCTTACAATTTATCCTTAATACCAGTCCTTTTCTTAGCAGTGCCATGCACCAAAGGGGCTAGGGTTTCCTGATTGTGATGCACTTTTTGGTACCTTATTGGTGAACTCTTTACATGTTAATTGTTTATCATGTGCAAAATGTGAGATTTGGTAAAAACAAAAACAAAAAACCCCGTGCTCCTAAAACTTAATTTGATGTTGAGCTGGAATTTCTTTGAAATCTCTGCCTGTCATAGGTTTCCAGCTCATTCTCCAATCTGACTTCTTGGAACTGCATCAGGAGGGCAGATGTCCTGTGTGCCCTTTTCACTCTTGTGTGCCCAGCACCTGGCATTGTGTGTGGCACATGGTGGGTTCTCAACCCACTTGCTCGATGAAAGAATGGCACGAAGGTCTGGCTGTGGGCCTGGCATGGAGAGAACATTTTGTAGGTGGCACCTTCTGAAACCTGCCTGTTTCAGATGGACCTTTCCCGAGGCGGAGATTTACCTAGAGACCTTGCAAACGTATGATTGGGAAAAGCAGGATAAAAAATCACCCCATTACAAAAATGGGGGGATGAATTTTGCTGCCTTTCAAAGAAATCAAACCAAGAATCTCAAAATTGAATGTGGCACAGTTATTTTTAAAAGGTATTGTTTTTATTCCTGTGTATCAGAAGTACTAACTCTGTCAATATTTTAATTTTCCAGAGTTGGATGGAGTTTTACGGGTTTCCATAGTACTAAATAGTCATCCCATATTTAGTTCAGGCCCATGTGGCTATTTGTAAGAGGGGTACCAGTGCGTGATAAGGCTTGTGTTCATGTTTAGACCCCGTGATAAACAAAGCAGTAACTCTTAATGAGGTGAGAGAAGTGTTTCTTCTCCCATTCACACTTCTGCAGGTTTTTGTGTCAAACTTTATATCCAGGAATAGAATAACACAGGGAGCAGATGGATGTAGTTCAGGCTTTGAGTTTCCTTTGATACTTCAAAAGGCTTCTTACTGGCAAAGCTTCCCCACCTCCCACCCCCCAAACCCCCCACCCCAGGGTGGGAGATAGGTCTTTCCCTGCAAGATGAGGTAAATCACGGTCTTTAGTTTTAGGGGTTCTGTTTCCTTGGGCTTCAACCCCACTCAGTGACGTGGAACCACAGTTCAAAACTGAGGGATGTATTGTCTGTCCCCCAACACCTTGGCCCGTGAAGCTGGCATGTGACCACAGCAGGACCAGGAACGCCTAGGGTTTCGATTCTAGGGTTATTATGAGTGATCATCGTTGGTGAGTTTCTACTTCTGTATCAGAGGCCACGGCTGGTGGCAGATCTTGTGGTAGGAATGTGTGGTGAAAACCATCCTTGCTGAGGAGACGTCCCCAATCCAAGCTGTATCAGGACAAGGCTGCTGTTTCCAAAAGCCAAAAAAGAAGTTCATTTAGCGTTTAGTCAGGAAAGGAGCAAGAGGGATGGAGGCAAGAAGGCATTCCAGGCAGCGGGCCTGGTGTGCTTGTGGAAAGAAGGGACTCCATGGGGCGTGTGTGTGTGCGCGTGCACGTGCGCTCGGACACACACATGCTTGTGTACCTGTGGATGGTGGAAAGGTGTCTTCAGAGCACTAATGGGACACCGAGCTGGCCTGGCAGGAAGCCGACGCAGGGAAGGTCTCGAGAGCCAATGCTGAGTTTACATTTAATAAATCGTGAATGTTGTGTCATACTGGGCTCTTCCAAAACATGTTTCTCGTCACAAAAGTGCCTGCATGTAGCAAAACAGGAAAACATTATCAAACGTGCATGTAACGGGGCAGTGTGTTTCAGTTGCTGTCTCAGTGATCTCAAACTGGTTCCAGCTAGTTCCATCCTCTCCCAGAGCAAAGCCTTACTTTCCCTCTGTGGTCACGCTCCAGGGCTCACGTCTCCCCTGATTTGGGGTAAGGCGGCAGTGTGTGGATGTCTAGATACTGGGGGCTTTCCACGGGAGGTAGGTGTGGGCAGAACTGGGTACATATGGGAGTAGATCAGTGTCACTGCAAGTGGACATCACAGGGTGACACCCTACCCTGGGCCGTGGCTGGGCCTCACTGTGGGGCAAAGAGACGGTAACTCAGCTACTCGCAGCTTCCTGCAGCTCCCTGGAGTGGCCAGGCTTCTTCTGTGGGACTCAGGGCTCCTCCTGTCACCTACTCCTGTCCTTGGAGGTGCGTCCTCTATGTCTTCACTCTGTGGGGTGTTTTCTCCCAGTCTTGCTCAGCCTTATACCTTTTCTCTGGTTGTGTATGGCAGAATCTTCCTGCCCTGGATTTGGGGCAGAAAACAAAATCATTTCGTTTTGCGTTTTCTTAGAAGTTGAGTATTGGCAATATTTTTCTTGTTCTGTTGTGTGTGACTTGTGCCAGGGTATCAGGAAAGGGTTTTGATGAGTCTACCGTGTTTCCCCGAAAATAAGACCTAGCTGGACGATCAGTTCTAATGTGTCTTTTGGAGCAAAAATTAATATAAGACCTGGTATTATATTATATTATATTATATTATATTATATTATATTATATTATATTATATTATATTATACCTGGTTTTATATTATAGTAAAATAAGATGTGTATTATATTATATTATATTATATTATACCTGGTCTTATATAGTAAAATAAGAGCAGGTCTTATATTAATGTTTGCTCCAAAAAGCGCATTAGAGCTGGTTGTCCAGCTAGGTCTTATTTTCGGGGAAACACGGTCGTTAGGGGGAGAAACATATACTGATTAATAATTTGAAATATCCCCACATGTATAATTTAGGAGTGAAAGCCCTTCATAACACCATTCCTTAGAGAAAACCACTGTGGATGTCTGCTGCACATTCTTCCATGTCATTCTAGGCATTTAGTGACGCAGGTAAATTATGTCTGTGTCATTTATAGAAATGGGATTTTATGCAATGGACTCTTCTGCATCTTACATTTTTCACGTAACACATTTTAGACATCTTTCCAAATAGTATAGATCATCCTCTAGGGGGAGGAGGAAGATGGTATTTTGGGGAAGCTGCTCGGGCGACTCTGATAGCTGACCCCTCCCCACCCCCAGGTGCTGCTGGGTGACCCCTCTGCCATCGGTTCCCTCACCCGCCCTGTGGTGCTCACGGGCGTGGTGCTTGATGACATATCAGCATGCTTAGTGTCACTTGTTTGATTTTGGAAGTGTTCTCTAACATTTCTTCCTCCCTCTCTCCTTCCCTCCCTCCTTCCCTCCCTCTTCTCTTTCTCTTTACAATGTAAAAAACCACTGAACGTAAAGAATACCATTAATGAGGAAACGTTTTTCTCTACCTTTCCTTTCTTTAGCTAGAACCATAACTGAGCTTTGATCACCCTGAGGGAGGACACCCATTTAAAATGTCCAGAGTCTATCGAGGTGGCTGTGCTGGGCCGGAGGTCGGGGAGCAGCTCCGGGAGGAGCTCCGGGAGCAGTGGGGGCGGGCAGGGACCCTCAGGACTAAGCGGAGTCTCCCCTGATCTCTTGAAAATAGCATTCCTCTCTGCCACTGCTATTCAGTTTTTCTCACAAGATGCATTTGTGTTTTTGCCCAAGGGAATAGCAGGACAGAATGCCAATGGAGCCGAGCAGCTATGGGACCCCTGTGATTTCGTCACTCCTCCGGTTGGTGGGGAGAGGAGCCGAGCTGTCACCAGGCTTCCCCGTCCTCCTCCAACTCCCATTGCCTGATGGCTGGTGTTGCTGCTTTTAATAATCTGGCTTCTGTTCCTAGGCTGGAGGGAGTTAGCACCTCTAACTGAGCAGAACTTCCATCCTCACAACCTGTTATAACCTTCATGGTCAGGGCACCATTAGAAGTTCAGCTCTTGCCTGGAACCAGGGAGATAGCTTGGCAAATATCTCTCTAGCTTCAGTATTCTGTCTGTCTGTCAATCAGGAAAAACTTCTAACAAGTCTGATGTTCAGGTTTTAGGAGAAAAATAATCTTCTTGAGCTGGGAAAGGAAGGATTTATGTGCAGGATGAGAAGATCTTGCCTTTTAATCTGAGTTTGTAGAAGGAGATTTCAGGGTAATGGATACTTGGCTTCTTTCACCTCTGTCACAATGTCTTTCTACAAGGGACTTTTTCTTAACCTCAACAACCAAGGCTAGGAGCAAACATTGCAAACCATGACATCAGCAATTACAAACAAGAAAAAGGAAGATTGCCGAAGAGGCAACGACATCCTTTGGTTTTCTTAGGAAGAAAGGTTATATTACGGTGTTTCAGAAGGAATTATTCTAACCTTTGAATGGGATTTCCACTCAGCAGAGGGCTAACTCCCCTGCTTTACATTCCTCTGTCTAATACTTTATTTCATGACTCTTTCCATCTTATTGATGGGGAATTTGAGGTACCGATAGGCTTGGTAAGTCTGGAGTAAGTGGAATTTGAAACCTTTGTTTAACTGCTTATTAAGATGGAGTCTCTGTTAACCTCCATTTTCATATTCCCCCTGGGTTTGACGTTAGAAGATACTCTAGACGCCCAGGAGAATTTCAGCTCAGAAGCAGGAAACCCACCAAGGTTTGGGAGTCCCAGCTCACAGGGGTAGTTTGGCCTGGCCCTCACCTCACCTCACGTCTCCTGTGCCAAGAATTCAGATTGGACACCCTCGGTGGCCCGTCCCACTTCCTGATTTCAAGGTGCTTCAGACACAGGACTACAAATCATGGTCGGAGAGGATGTTAACTGCAGGATCCCAATTCCCTGGGGTGGACACAAGGCATGTTTCACCCCTAGAAGAAGCAGAAGGAAGTTTGGGAGGACTCAGTGAGCTTTTCAGAAGTCTATACATGAAGATGTTGGAGGAAGAGCCTTCTCTCTGGGGGCAGACCCATTCCAAGTCTGAGGCAGGCACCTATTCAGTCTCTGAAAAAGGAAGCCAGGACTTAACAACAAAGAAACTAACTGAACCTCGTTAGAAGTCAATGCAGTGAGTGGAATTGAGATGGTAGCTGAAGCCCCAGCCAATTGGGGGCGGGGATTTGGGCACCTTCGTTCATCAGCTCCAAGTCCAATATTGTTCAGTGATAACCCGATAGCAGTTCTGCATGCTGATTGGCTGGGGGAGGTTCTCTTCTCCTACAATGAGAAGATAATCAATCATGTTCCTGGCTTTTGTCTTGGCGAAGGTATTTAGATTTCAGCCAGCTGGTTAGCTGCCTCAAGGCCACCTGCTTGAGGGGAAAATAAAGAATCAGTCTCTTGCTCTTTGCTAGAAGGGGGAAGTATTGACTTGTGTGATAATTTCAGGTGGATGATTAAATTTGGCCTCTTAGGCTCCAGCTGAAAATTCAATTCAGATGACTGGTTTTTCTTTTCATACATCGTTGAGCAACCCTACGTAGTGCCATGGCTCATGTTCCCGATGCTGATTGTCCCTTCACTTTAACAAAGCACAGAACCCCCAGCCCACTCTCTATTTCCCGTGCCTCCCAGCTACAGGAACACAACCAGGAAATGCACTCTGTGCTGAAGCTCAGAATAGCACTCCTGTGCTGGAAGGCTCACAGGCTCTCTTAGGTCACCAAACTGCTCTATCGGGGAGCATCAGGACAGGGACAGTTGCTCTGCTGTGCTTTATAAAATATACCGGTTTCCCTGGTGCAGCCGGTCATGCTTCTGGTGCCACTCGGCTAAAACATCACAATCTCAGAGGCCACGGTAGTGAACAGGTGCCATGTGAATGAGATAGCCCAGAACGGCAGAGTCGTTTTTGACTCCCTCATTCTCCATGTCAAATCCACCAGCATATCCTGCCATTCTAGCTCCAAAACATTTCTCCAAACTGCCCGCTTCTCTTCATCTTCACTAATTACCGCCCGGGGAAAGCCTCTGCCATCTCTCACTTGGACCACTGCAGTTACCTCCTAAGTGGCCTTTCTGCTTCCATTTCACCTCCTGAAAACTATTCTCAAACCAGCGAGGATACTCTCTCTTTTTTTTTTTAAAAAAAAAAAAAACACCAATTAGGTCACAAAGCTCCCTTTGCTACAAACTTCTCATGGCTGCCTGTTAATAATTAAGCCAGAATGAAGCTCTCCACTGTGTGTGCAGCACTGTATGCGATCTGGCCTTTGCCCAACTCTCTGACCCATCTTATCTCCCTCTTCCTCTCCTCCATCCTGTTCTTGGCCACATCTTGACAACTTCAAGTTCCTTTCCGTTTAGAGCCTTTGAAACAGGTATTCCCTGTGCCTGGAATGTTCTTCCCCTCACGAGGGTCTTCACGGGGCGTCATTTTTATTCTGGTTTGAACTTCTGTGTCAATTCCTCAGAGAATCGCTATGGACTATGCCAACTAAAGTGGGCTAGTCCTTCTGTATTAGATCGTCCTGTTTCAGCTGTGAATACCACTAACCAGTACCATACATTTCTTTCTTATTTATTTTCCATCTCCTTTATGGAAATGTAAGATCTATAACTATATGGACTTTGTCTGCTCCGTTCAGCGTATGCCCAGTGCCTAGACTATTGTCAATAGCAGGTGCCCAGGAAGTCGTTGTCTAGTAAATGAATGAGCAAAGCCTGGCAAAGGAATATTCCTAAGGGGTACAGGAACAGGATGCTTTAGGTATGGCCCTCTCAAAAGTTGGGGATGAAGCTGAATGACGGATGAAGCAGGTTTGTTTTTGAACTATAGTCTGAGCTTCCAAGTTATCAGATATTTCCTGAGGCCTAATGTCTGTGGTGCTGTTAAATGTCCCAAAACAATGACAACCTTTTATCTTGAGGAGGTAGGAGACTAACCTCATTCTCAGCTGATCTGATCAACTGAAAAGCAAAATGTGCCGTTAATTTTAGGATCCATTATATCTGACATTTTTGTCTTGCTAAAGGTTAGGGTCAGTAGGAGAATTGGAGAAGCTTGCTAACAAATGTATTTTTATTCATGTTTGGGAATTAGTTGGCACTGGGGACAGTCTGTGTACTCACTCTGATTTGGGGTCTAGGTCTTGTTTTTCCAGGAAGGGCTGATGTCTGTGTCGTGTGCTCAGGGTCTAAAATATCTTACTCGTGCCTAAACAAAGGGCAGGCATGATTCACACAGGATGAATCCCTGAACCTCACAGACAGGAGAAAAATGTGGAGTCGTGATACTTAAAACATTTCTCAGCCTTAGTTGTCAGTGCGAGGACCCACTTCAGCACATTTCTGAAATGAACTCTGCGAAGGCTGGGTCAGTGACACCATAAAAAAGAATTTTGTAATTAAAAAGACTTAAAGGGATCATTGGCAAGATGGCCTTCTTATTTTTTTTTTAAAACCAAGTCACGTAAAGGAGTAAATGCGATAGAAATATTTCCTTACAGCAGTTTTGCCCATCCGTCAAAGGGAGCCAGGCTGAGAAGAGATGCCATTTGAGAAACTCTAAGGGGAAGGCTTTAGAACTCATCCTGTGCGTGAGAAGCTGTTTGTCACCTGGTGAAGGCATCTACATGGTGACCTCAGTGGTCCTTAAAGTCTGATAACCTACGGGAAAGATAATAGGATGAGGAAATAAGATAACAAATGTATCTTAAAACAGCTCCTTGGGGAAGTCCTACCTTTTATGAACAGCTATAAACCTCACTATTCTAATTTACCAGATGGAGGCTAGTGATTTAAAATATTACAATAAAGGAAAACAATCACCTCCACCAAATCACATAATATCCAATGTACGTGTTACTGCATTTGACCCATCTGGGCCTCAGAAATTGGATCTCACTGGCTGTTTAATAAATTAGCCTAAATACTCCCTAAATACTCCCAAACCAGAGACAGCAAAATGAATGAAGGAGGAGCAAGAGATAGAGCATGTCAATTCCTTTTGGTGGCCTAAGGGGAAGCAGTGATTTCCAGGAGCCATCCTGCAAGGACGAGTGGCCAGAGGAGTTGACTTGAATTCAGCCCAGCTCTTGAATGACAGTTAGGGTCCACAATGAGAGATCATCCTGTGGGAGGAGTTTGAAATCAGAGACTTGACTGATTGTTTCTGATCGTTGTTTTGGAGTTACCAGGCCCACACACATACTCACAGAGCCAAAATGACCAGGTAACTCTGTGAGGGGACAGAGTGGAAAGTTTAGAGCATGTGTTAGCTAGAAGATCGCAGAGAGAGCTTCCAACCCGAACTCCTCCCACCTTCTGTGAACAGTTTTTTTTTTAAACTGCATAGTGACATTTATTGTTTCAGCCTGGAAAAACATCCCTTTTTTTAAAATTTCATACAGCAAAGCAAGGAAACGGAGATCTGAGAGGGTTAAATGGTGTATCAAGTGCCACACAGATAGTCACTACTAAGCGAGGGCTGGTACCTGACAGGGATGATTCATAGTCTTTTTAGACAGAATGGAAAAATTAGAAAAACAATTTTTTCCCAGTTTTATTGAGAAATAATTGACATACATCACTGTAAGTTTAAGGCGTATAGCATGATGTTTTGATTGATCTATGCTGTGAAATAATTATTGCAATAGATTCAGCTAACATCCAGCATCTCATGCAGATACAGTATAAGGAAAAGAAAGAAGAAAAGAAAAAAAATTTCTCTCTGTGATGAGAATTCTTAGGGTTTAAAAATGATGGTTAGATGGCACGGATTAGGTGGCAATGCCTTAATCGTACGCGTGCTGTCAGGCTCGAGGGCGTCTTCCATCCTTGTCAAGGGGGTTGCTAACCTTCTTTCCATACAACACACAATTATTGTTTCTCATGCTTATTAGGTTGTCTCTTAAATGCTGTCTTTCTACTCTGAGGTGGCATAGGTAATGAAGGAGCTACAGTGTCTGAGTTTCAACACAGGATCTATCTTCTACTCTTAGCTGTGTGCTCTTGGGTAAATTATTTAACCAATCTGTTCCGTGATATTGGGAAAATATAAATGTGGGCAGTGGTGAGTTTTGGAGACAATACGTGCAAAGACTGGTCACTTGGCACACAGTAGCTGTTATTATTATAGTAGAGACATTTTGGTTACTGGTCCAGAGAGTGAGCGCTGGAGTAAGCCTTGCGGGCGTGGAATCCAGCCTCCCCACCCCCACCCCACCCCCACTTCCTAGTCCCTGTATCTTAGAAGCTCTGTAAGCCTCGAGTCCTTCCCTTTTAAAATGGGGAAAACAAAAATCCCTACTCCAAAGAGCTATTGTGGAGGTTTAATGATATAATTAAGGAGTTGTGTTTGGTAGTGCATTGCATGTTAGAAAGTTTGATGAACATTGGCCATTATTATAATCACCTTTAAATTTTGCCATAGAGGAAATAGGGCGGGAGTTAGACTTTTTCTATAAAGGGTCAAATAGTTAATATTTTAGGGTTTGCAGGCCACAGGACCTCTGTTGTAACTACTCAACACTGCCGGTGCAGCAGGAAAGCAGCCATAGACAATATGTAAATGAATGAGTGTGGGCTGTGTTCCAATAAAACTTTATTTACAAAAACAGGCTGTGGGCCAGACTTGCACCTGTGGGTCATAGTTTGTCAATCCCTGATGCAGGGCAACTGAGGACTCCTGCTCTGTGGCTTCTGGAAGAAGGCCTCCTGTTGATAGAGGTAAAGAGGATAGGTATCTTTTCTTCATGGGAAAAAGAACTAAATAAGTCACCTGTAGGCACATGTTTTCTATCTTCAGACTCTGTTCCTGGTGGAATTTACGAATAGTAGGGCAAGAGCATCTTTTTCATTTTTGCCCCTTAACCACAGCTTGCTTTCTCCCACAAGACATGACCAATCAGGTTTCCAAAAAGGCAGAGAGCCTATGAATCACTCACCGTCAGATGTACCATACACTCAGTTCTTATGCTGTCCTTGAATTTCATTTCATGATGTTAGCATACAACGTAATGGATATTTGCAAGTGCTGTGTGGTTCTGATACTGACACAATTTGCCGTTTCCCTTATTACAAATGCTAGCGATTTTCAATTGTTCTTTCCCCTGCATTTGGGATACCAGGTGGTTATGCCTTTGATTTGATTCCTAAGACCCTGCCTGAGGAGAGGGGCCGAGAGACAACGAATTTTGGGCCTTTGGCACTGCCTGGTGATCTTTTTCCTGTTGTTCAAGGACCTGCCACACAGAAGGCCCACTTCTGGAAATGATTAAAGGTGTCGCTTTGCTCCAGAGTGGAGGTGTAATCTTATTAATCGGGTACCAGAGTACATTTTGCAGACAGAGGAAAGAGAACTATAATCGTAGCCACTTTCACATACAGTATTGAGACAATTTATTTCCTGCTCACTGATCTAGGCTCTGCGACTGCAGAAAAGAAGCACCTTGGGCAGCCATAAAAATGAAGGAGTGAACACTGATAAATAGACACTCAGATGCTTTATAGAAAGCATGGTGATTGACAATAATAGTCTAAACGGTAGTGAGCTAATCATTAGGGTGAAGCTCTAAGACTTGTCAGCAGCAATGATACAGGGTTCAGTGTTCCCCTCAGAGCACATGTGCAGAGAAAGCTATTTAGGGGGAAAAGGATCAGGTCTTGTGGCCTCAGCAGAAATCCATGACCAATTGCCCCTGGTTAGAGTGGGGGAGGACAGTTAAAAAGCGCCACAATAGTTAGCACAAAAGGAAGTTCTCTATCCTATCGCTGGTGGTAAATCTTCATATTACTTTAGGACCTTCATAGTCAGGCACTGATAAATAACTTTCTCAGGATACTCCTTACTATAAACTTTGGCTTTCTGAGGGGGCAAGGAATTTGTCGTCTTTAGTCAGGGTTCTGGAGACTTAGTAGGATATTACTTTGACAGTTGTCAGTTACGGAAAATTTTTTATTTTAATTATGTGAACAGTGTTTCTGTAAACATGAAAGTGCATTTACTTTCTCAGACACGATTTTATTTTGTTCTAGCTAGACAATAGAGTAGACATTCCTTCAAAATGAACTCATTTCATGTTCCATTTCTTTAGTGTGCTACTTTCTGATTTCTGAGCTAACATTTAATTATCTATTAATTCCGTGTTAATGGATGATGAATTACTGTACACGCCTTTAAAGACATTCACTATTTAAACAGAAGAGTCTGTGATATACAGTACTTTACCCAATGAGATCGCTCGTCAACCACATGTGTGGCGTGGAGGAGTGTTTTGTGTATGGTGGTCGAGGGGAGAGTGGGATTGCAGAGCAGTGTCCTATCTTCGAAGCCCTCACACGTACGGCTGGCTGTGCAGTGACGAATAAAGCTGAGTGCCCCACAGCAGACAGGTAGGACTAGACAGAGGAGAGACAGAGGGGGACAGACCATGTAGGAGTTCAGTGAAAATGTTGTAAGACCTTCCTTAGTCATGTCAGATGTTTCCAAAAAGTCTGAAGGATTAAGAGTCAATATAATCTACGTGACGTGGCAAAAAGGTGGGATTGGATTGAATAGTGATTTCCAGGGTGTGGTAGTCAAGGAAGCTGTATTTTAGGTATTTCAGGAGAAAATAGGTGGTGAGGTACTGAAGAGTTGGCTGCTGAAGACAGGATGAAAATATAGCCCAGTTTGCAGGCAGGAGCAAGGCCGAGTCATGAGAAGAGCACGAGGAGGAATGATGCTCCCAGCTGTTCTGCTGGGGTCTGGCAAGGACCTGGAAGAGGGGCTGGAACCCCCATCTCCTCATAGCCTGCCTGGAGGGGAGGAGGGGTTGCCACAGAAAAGCAACATGAGCGTATTTGATGAGAGAGGGAAAGGACCAGTGGAGGCAAGGTGGAGGAAGCTAGAGAGGCCGTTGGTTTTTGAGAAAAAGAGGAGACCTCTCTTCTTTTCAGGCTGTAAGGGAAAACCAAAAGGTAGGTAAGGAGACAAGGGAGGCAGACGAGGACCACTACCAGGTATCATGCTGCTCCGTAGGAACCATGTTAATAGTAAATGGAAACGCTCTCTGTATACACATGCGTGCACGCACACACACACACAGCACGCTAACACACAGCACACTAACACACGACAGTGAACGGTAGACAGAAATTTAATAATTCTTACTTGGACTGATTCTTTTCAGGAAGTTAATCTGAGAATGATTGCTAGGACTAGGGAGAGAAAATTGTTTCCGCTTTCCTGTTTAAGTCTGTCTTACATTCAGGACTATGCAATTCTTTGATGCAATTCTTTGCCTACACAATACAGATTATGGCGGAGCTAGCAATATTCACGGGGACATGAGATCACGCTCTTTCCACCATGTCTCCCTCCCTTTCTTTCTCTTACAAACAGATTTCTAAATGTTCAGTATATCCCAAGACTAGGATCTATAAAGTAGCCTTAACAATTTTACCAGAACTAACTGTTAGGTTGGTGCAAAAGTAATTGTGGTTTTTGCAATTATTTTTAACCTTTTAAACCACAATTACTTTTGCACCAACCTAACATGAACCACTATAAGATATCTCTTTAAAGTGGAACAGTACAAACAATAAAAAATCTGCCAATTCTGTATTCCAGTCATGTTTGGGGCACTCAGGATAGCATGTACATTTTGTAAATTTTCTTCCAATGTTATTTTGATTTAGCCTGTTATGAAATGCTAGGGGAAGAATAATGGGTGCTTTACAGTCACCATACAAAAAGACCCAGAATCCTTTGCTTTCACATTTATTATGATGACAAGTCTCCATTCCTGCTCCGATGGCTACTCTCATCCGTAGTTCAGGGCTGAGAGCTAATAGCCAAGGTGATGCTCTTCCTGGGTCTGTCATCTCAGGATAAGCCAGAGGTCCCAGCAAGGGACAGGAAGTACATGTTTATCAGAAGTCCCAACACCCAGGGAGCTCACATTAGCAGAGTGGCTTTCTAACAGTGCTGGCCAGTGATGAGCGACTTTCATAATTGTCACCCAAGGCTGGGAGTAATCCTGAGCCGCTGTCTGGATTATCAAAGAGCGATTCCTTTTTGTTCAGTCTTAGTATTCGATTTCTTTCACTTGATTTTCTAATTTGCTGAAGATGGATAGAGTACGGTTTATGAAACCTCAGCCAGAATATTTGATTAGCGGGCGCACTGAAGTTCTAGGCATCTTGTATGAAGAAGGACAAAGGGAAAGAGAATCCTGCCATAATCTTTTTTCTGGCAGAGGCCACAGGGATGGTGAGCGAGAAAGTCCCTTCTTTAGTGTAAAGCAGCTTGTTGTGAAGGGAGAAAGGAAGTGTCTTGTCTACCTGCCTAACTACCTGAGTTCAATCACACACAAAAATAACACCCACCAAAGGGTAGAATTCTAACACCTGACCGCTCCTGGAGACGCCCACAGCTGGAAAGCTGCTTCTGCGTCTAATTACCCATTGAAAGCCGGGTGGGAGCCCAGGCTCAGCAGGAGGCCCTGCCCTACCTGCCTGAATGATTAGGCGGGATGCACCTTCGTTTTAATCGTAGACGCAGCCCTCTCTTCTGTTAGTTATTTTCCTTGCTCACCTCTGGACACTTCAACACATTCACTGGAAACATCATCACAGGAGAACTCGGCTTTGACAGAAACCTCTCTGAAATTATTATTTTTTTTCCTGTTCTGGCTTGCACTTGAATAATTCTCCATCAACAGCACGTCTGATTGAGTTGGCATCACAAACCCTTTTGTATGCTATTTTTTTTCCTTCAAGAAATATTAAAGTCTGAATAAAATTGGAATAGCTGCCTGGTAATGATCTCATTATATATAAATACAGAAGTGCTGGCTGGGGAGATAATGACTGTAAGACTCAGGTATGCAGCGTATACCTATTATCTTCCAAGGAGCCAGCCCCCTCTCCACCCTCCTCCGCGGCTCCCACACACCGTCCCTTTTGTTTTAAGGTTCAAGCTGCTAAAATGAACGGCTGATTGAATTTGGGAATCGGGTTTTTTTCTTCCCCCCTTCATGACATATGTTAGGAGATCAAAGGAACCTGGGCGGTGTATTTACTCTTCATTGGGGAGTTTCACTTGTTCTGATTGATTGGAAAGACAAAAAGGCAGAAGGAGAGACACTTGGTGCTGGCTGAAAACCATATCCATTCTCAACGTGAGGTTTCCTCGTTTGGTAGGATAATTGTGATGAGGCACTTCTGGGTATAGACGCTACTGAAAGATTCTTAAAAATAACAGGCAGGCCTGCCGCCCAGTTTGAGTTCTCATACAGCGAAAGAACAAACACAGATGGCAGCAGTAGGGGTGGGGGCTGGGATGGGAAAGACCCTCCTAATGTGGGCGTTTACTAGTCATTAGCCCCAGTCGTGTTTTCTGGTTGCCAAGGCGTAAGCAGATGAGTTTAGCACATCCCGGAAAGGGCCGCCTATAGGGTCAGGTTCCCAATATGGGCAAAGCAGCACTTCAACATTTTACTCTCTGTGATGAGCATTACAGAGAGAGATTGAGTAGAAGAGAGGACGGGCTGCATTGCTCTACACGTCCCTGTTAGGTTCTGGGGGCATTTGTCTAGAAGGAGATTGCCATCTGCCACCTTAGACCCAAAAGAGAGGTGGCGCGGAGGAAGAGTACTTGCTGCTTCCATTGGCATGGGGTGTCAAGGCTGGTTTTCCCCTTCTGGTGCTCAGAGTAGGCAGTCTCAGAATACAAAATAACGTTGTAAGTGGGATTCTTTGGCCAGAGGATGGAATGAGTGTCAAAAATTTTTTGCCCAGAGTTAAAAGTCTCTCAGGCAGTGTACGTGGTAAGCTGTTGAGCAATGATAATAAATTCCTATTGGCACAGAGAGAGAGAATTATGGCCATAAAATCTAAAGAAGACAGGCTGAGTCAGACTAGACAGGGGCCTGTGTGGCCTGAGGGGAGCCCCTGGTATCAGGTGGGACCATCCCCAGCATGGGGACGATCAGGACAAATGTCGTGGAGCCACACCGTACACGCACCGTGTGACACGCTGCCAAGTTTTCCTTAGTTTGTTATGTGTTGACATTTGCAATGTCTTAGCTCCAGGGAAAGAATCTTCTTTCTTTCCTTCCGGTGCTGCAGGTAATGTTGGGATCTGGGAGAATGTTTCCCCCACTTGTGCTGTGACTTTCTTGGGTGATGGCAATTGAATGTGAATGTAATCGTTGGCTGAAATTGGGTGCTAGATCCCCACCTTCTTCAGTTTCCCCCCATTGCCTGTGGGGGAATCTAAGGGAAATCTCTAGTAATTGTATGTTCCCATGATACCCAGTTATATCTCAGGATGCCTCCATTTTTATGATAATGATAATGATGATTATGCCAATAAACTACTACTCTGAGGATTTACTGTGAAGCCGGCACTGTGCTGCATGCCTCACACACTTTGTCACATTTGACCTTCACAACTCTGGGAGGTGGACACTATTATGTCATTTTACAGATGACATAATAGACCATAGACATCATAGACCATAGCCTGATGTCTAATGGGAGAAGGATTAGTTTGTGGCCACAACTATTTGGAGGCTCTGGAGGCAGGAGAGATTATTTATAGATTCAAGAAGTCTCTGAAGGAATCCCTTATTTCCCCAACCCCTTTGCATTTATTTAATTAGTTTTAATGGTGACTTCAGTATTCAGCCTCCATTGTTCAGGAAACCACAGGAGAATAAGTCACAATTCCTGCCTACAAGCCGCCTCTAATTTAGTAGGCGGATAAGAGTAGAACATAAAAATAACACCACAAGGAACCAATTTGGGTTTGGCCTCTCATCTACTATTTGCCTTTCTGGGCCGAAGCTTCTTTTTAAAAACGAAATGATTAGACTAGATCAGAAGTCTGCAAACATTTCTATAAAGGGCCAGATGTAAATATTTTAGGCTTTTTGGGCCCTATGGTCTCTGTGGTGACTACGCAACGCTGCTGTTGTAAAGGGAGCTGTAGACAGTCTCTAACAAATGGGCAGGACCGGGTTCAGATCAGATTTTATTTACAAGAACACTTGTAAATAAAAATCAAGTGGGCTGGATTTAGCCCATTGCTGACCCTTGGGCCAGCTGATGGCATAGTCCCTTCCTGACTAGAAAGAGCTGTCGTTTCTTCACATTCCATGTTGATTTCAGCCTTGGAGTGTGGAGACATTTCCTTAGCTTTTCTCTTCTTGAGGAGGAGTATATTAAAAATGGCAATAGAAGTGGTCCTGGAGAGGCTCCAGGAGGGAGTCCCCACCATGTTCTGATTGAAATCACAATGGGAGGAAGCCATTAAGAAAGGTGGGGAAAAAGGTCCCATTAATCAGAGATGGGTACTGCTGTTTCAGCTGGAGATCTGCCGATTAGCCCAGCAGGAAGACAAGATGGGGTAGGCTGGAAACATGGCTTTCTCAAGGGCAGGATGCTGAAGAATTCTCTGTAGAACAAAAGTTTTAAGTAATTCCTTAGAATCTAAGGCATAGTCAATAATGATCTTTGTTTTTTTTTGGGAAACACAATCTAACCTAGCAATCTACCAATCTAACACAGTCCAACAATCATAATAGTCAAACACAATTTAAATATAGATTTGATTTTTTTTGTTGAAGAAATATATATATATATATATATTTGCATTTGAAAACTCTCCCATTTATTATTTCCATATCTTTGAATACCTGGATTTTCCAAGACATTAAAACAAATGTACAGTTGCCGGACTCTTCCTGTTGCAATTGACAGAAACAACTTGCTCAAATTGACTTAAAAATGGGAATAGATGGGCTTAGAACACAGCAAAGTCCAGGGGAATGCTGGCTTCTTCAGGGGAGGGGGGGAGGAACACCAAAGGGGGTCATTCATTTCTTGTCTCTTTCATTTCTGCCTTCATCTATGCATCCGCTTCCTCTTTAGGCTAATTCCTTCCTGGGTAGCAGGATGTTATCCCAAGATTCACCTTCTTATAAGATCAAATGCAGCAAAGGAAAGAAGGTGCTTTTTTTCAAAGGCCATAGTATAGTCTCCTCATGTCTCCTTGTCCCCGATTGGGTTATATGCCCATTCCTAAGCCAATGTCTGTGGCCTCAGCCAGTTAGGGCCCACAACATGGAAGAATGGCGGAGGGAGGTTCCCCCAAGGAGCCTTGGATTGCATTTATCAGGAAGAGGCAGACGGTTGTTGGGTAACAAATAGCAGATGCCCAGTGAAATGATACGTTATAATTTTCAAAACACTTTTATGGAAACGGTCTCATTTGATTTTACAACAATTCTATGGAATATGTTTGTCAGCTCTTATTATTTCCATTTTCAGATGAGAACAGTAGGGCTCACGTCATATGACTGGTTCAAATTCACATAGTTGGTGAAAGAATTGCATTAATTTTTCTGTCCTCGTGACGTGAGGTCTGACTACTACACCACAGAGCTTGACTTCTCCTGCTTTGGACTGGACGTCTATTAATGACATCTAAAATCGCACGTGCGTTCTGGGCAGCTGTATGACACAGGCTGACACTGATTGCATGGCAGAGTGAGAGCCTCACTGATTTTTCACATAGTTGCTGGTAAAATGTAATACACCTAAAATGGCTTTCTGAACTTAAGTGCAGGGCTACCCTTATTCCCTTGATATTTTGTATTAAATTTCTGCCATCGCTCCAGCCTGGCAAAAACTTTGGAGTTGTGTGGAATTCAAAATATTAACTATCCCTCCCAGCTTTGTGTCATCTTCAAGTTTAAGAAATATACCTTATTGTTTCACCTATTATGTAATTGCTACAAAGGTTGAACACTAAGATATATGTCATAGTGATTAATTACTGATTTTAATCTGGAATGTGATTACCTTTGGCTCGGTTCAATGTTTTTATGACTGATATGGATGGAGGCTAAACTGATGTATTTAAAATGTGAATCACTTCACAGATGGAAAATGTTTGGCCATTTGACCTCTTGTCTCATATTTCTCATATGAGCAACATTTTGACTGAGAACATCACTTTTTGAAATGAAAGCCAAATGATTGGCCCGGCGTCAATAGTAACTATGATTTTGTGAAACCCCAATATCATTTATTTTGGGTAAGTTTATGGCTATCTAGTTAATGTTAAATTCCTGCAATGAAAATAATAAGATAATTGCAGTGGTCGTCTAGTGTCACAGTCTCTGCATTTGGTACAAATAGTGCTGGTTTCCACAGCGACTTAATTTTCTTTTTCAGGTCAGACAATTGAAATTCTACAACTCAAATGTAAGGGACCCAAGGATATGGCCTGAAATATCTGGACTAAAGCTTCTCCGGCAGGAGAGTGGTGGGTGGGTTTTAAAGTCCTCTGCTTGTAGGAATGGCCATGCGGCCTTTTACACACACTTTTACTCCCATCGTATAGCTTGGCTTTGGATGTAGTTAAAAAAAAACTATAAAGGAGGATGAAAGATTTTATATTAGAATCAATTATTATTACAGCTTAAACAAGAGTGAGAAATGTCACTGGATCACTCAATTTCTCTAAGAAGACTCCTTTTAGGATTGGGTTAGCCCTGGAGGAGGGAGGCGTGTGTCTTTAGCCCCGTTTTAGGGGAAGGGGTGCGGAGGGGCCCAGGCTGCTTTCTCTCTGAGAACCACTCCCACTGGCAAAAGCCTTTGCAGCTTCTCTCTGTCCTGGGTGGTCTTCTTTTCTACAATGACCTGAGCACAGCTGTTCCTGGCTCTGCCTGCTTCTCTCGTCTCCACTTCCTCTCCCCTACCTTTAGATCTTATAGAAACGCCACCATTACACAGGTATTTCATACAAGAAAATTTGCCTTCAAACTAATGAATAGGTTTCAGAGAAAATGAATGAAAGCTATTCTTTTCTTCCCTTTCCCATTAAGTGATTAGCTATATGATCCAGAAAATACTGTTTCTGTTTAATTGGAGACATATTTAGAGAGCAAACCTTCATCTTTTCCCAAGTGCACTCAGACTACAAGAAAACAGCCCTTGTCCTCTTGTTTGGTGCAAGGACCCCCCCCCCCCCCCCCCCCCCCCCCCCCGCCACCTCCAGTACTGATCCTGGGCCCCCTTCTTCATGACACTCCTTCCTTAGCTACAAGGACAGGTTATCAAGGTGATGATAAGCGAGAAAACGTTCCAGCCTTGTTTCCAACCGCAGCCACGTTGTGCTGCTTAAAGGAGGTTAACTGCTTGTGTGAACCTGAGCCTCCACCCCCGGCCGTGCGGCCCGAAGCCAGGCTGATCCGCGTCCCCTCCACAGGCGCTCGGTGGTGCAGGGTGATTGAGGCGCCTCAGCCGCCCCAGCAGCTGCTGACCTGCACGTGGAAACTCAATCCTCTTGAAGTAATTCCTCAGCTTATGGCAAGCTTCTTGCAGTGAATTCTGAGTTTGACGCCTCCCACACCGAGCAGCATGACAGCAGGCTCACTGACTTGCACAGACGTCAGGCCCGGGCTCGGAGTAGGGGGAGCACTGTATCGCAGGAAGTATTTCTACAATCAGGACTTCTGTGGGCTCATTAGAAGATTTCTAGCTATTTCCGGGACACCATGATGAATCTCCTTTCTCTTCTAAGGTCTTCTAGATCCCACATGACTTGGGGACTGTCTGGGCCACCCCTAGGCTGCCAGTGGCCTGGATTCATATGAACCTCAGGGGAGCAAAAGCGTGCTTCCGTCTTCTCTTGGGTGGAGCAGCTCCTGTTGCTGAGAGAGGCACTTTGGTGCTAAGGTTGGAGACTGAACTAATTGTGGGGGAGGATGAGGAGTTACCATGTGACAGGGTAACTCTGTCACCTCCCACAAGCTGGTGGACATGCACCCCATCACTGGCCCCAGCAGATGTGGTCCCAGGCTTGGAGAAATGTCTCTTAATGCAGGATAGTTGCCCAGAGATTCTGAAATCTCCATTTGCCTTCATGTCCTTTTCAATCATTGTTCTCAACCAGTTAGAATTTTCCCTTCCTTCCCTTCCTCACCTCCAAAGCTGCTCCTGTCCCCAATGGCCGGAAGTCCCCAGTGTTGGTCGAAGATGCTGCTGTGACAGTCCCCTGCCTCCTCATGGGGACGGCTTTGTTTTGAGAGGGTTTCAGACCTTGTTGTCTCCCGAAGCTTCCGCTCCCAGTTCCAGGATGTATTTTGGCAAGTGCAAAATTCAACAGTCATTGAACCCTTGATAATCTTTTATGCCCTGTAGAAGTATATTTTTATTCATTCGTTTCTTCAGGAGGTAAGAAATAAAGCTGTTCCATTCTAGGCATAAATTAGCATTTATAACAATGCAGTGCAAAAAATGTAATTTAAATAGAACTGATTAGAATTTTGATCGGGCAGCTAGGAGCCTCCAAACAAATGCTGATCAGGTAATGAGTGGAACAAGTCATTTATTTTAGAGGTTCAGCTATCTGTTCAATGATTGGGTCACAGTTTCCCAAACATATACGGTGACTGTTCATTAATTATTCACTTCTGGCTCAGTAATTGTCTGATTTGACTGCAAACCATGGGCTGATAGGCAAAGCCACCGAAGACAGCAGAGGGAAGTAACAACCTAGATAAAAGTGTATTTTCTTTTTTGTAATAACATTCCCTTATTCAAGGACTCAGAGAAAGGGGAGCTATTGTTAGACTTTGGCCTTGGTCTTGTGTTTGTGCAGTGGACTAAATTGCTCGCCATTTGTTAAGCAGGGACATTTAAGCTCCAGAGTGCCGAGCTTTGCAAATGAGGCCGCGCAGTTGGCACGCAGCCTGCCTTCGTGGGTCTAGCTTCACCTCTGGGTCAGTTTGCAGCGCGATGTAAGTGGGACAGATACGCTTCGGAATGCTATCACCTGAATCGCACGTTCTTCTTCAGATGCTTCCGCTTGGAAAATGTTCTGAATCAATCTGAAAAGTTCACTGACAGTATTTTTCTCCTTTGATATTTTGGAGGTTTTGCTTTTATTAAGAAGACGAAAATGTTTCTCTCTTATTTCGTGAGGTAGTACAACTCCCATCCACGAAATTCCTGATCTGCTCCCCTAGTGTATCGTTAAATTCAGTGTTCTGTTTTGCTTATCGATTATCTTTCTTGGTAACGAAAATTGGTTTATCAGCCCTGTTGTCTTGATAGACTCTTGATACTGGGACGTCACTTTTTAGAATTAGAAGATCAATTCTAGATTAGAAATTCAGTCCCAAGAAAGATAATAAGTTAAACATTTCCCCCCCACTGAGGATAAAGCATTGTTTTAAAGGAAGACTCATTGGTTTAGTATAGTTTCAGTGTTGCCCTCCTTGCCGTCTGCGTGTCTCCGTGTGTGTTTGTGTGTGTGCAGAGTTTCCCGGGATGTGGCTCTACAAAGCAAATAAGTAAATCCTGCTTTGACTGAGCACCTAATATGTCAGGCAGGTGCGAGGAAAGGGCCGCTGTGGTCCAGTGGCCTGCTGGGCTAATGCTTGGCATAGCGATTTGTGTGAATGGCACTTATCTTTATTTATGCTGCTGCCAGGAAAGAGGACACCTTGCGATCTTTGGATAACGGCTGCGTACAAAGCACGCATCCCAGTGGAGGCTTCACAGTGCTCTCATCACTGAATTAATAACGCCGGGGACTAGGTAAGGCCCACACGCAGGCCGTGGAGTGACAAGCGCGTGCAGGGAATTTCCTTCGTGCTGGAAAACAAGGGCAAGTATCTCCGGGGAGAATCTTTGTTGCCCAAATTTACTGTACCAATGGGGAAGAAAAAGTGCAAGTTTGGCATTTCTGGAGGAATTTGTAACAGCCTGGCTCTGTGTTTGCAAAATCGACCATCATTTGAATACCCATTTCTTCTTTTTAAAAACATTTTATTTTATTTATTTATTATCTTATTTTTTTTAATTAAAGTTTTTGGGGACAATAGTTAGTAAAGTTACATAGATTTCAGGTGTACAGTTCTGTATTACATCATCTATAAATCCCATTGTGTGTTCACCACCCAGAGTCAGTTCTCTTTCCATCACCATATATTTGATATCCTGAATACCTATTTCTTCTAACAGATGTTAGGCTATTTTGCAGCTGAATAAACTAAGGCAACTCTCAAAATAATTGTGAGGCCCAGGAGAAATAAGAACTAATTGTCCACCTCAAAGCAATTTTAAATTGCCTAGGCCTGTCCATATCCCTACGCCTTTTTTAAAAAACAAAGTAAAAAGGAATTAGATACACTATTAGAGATGACTTATATTCTCTACAGTGATGATTTTGGTTCTAATGAATTATGCTATTCAGAAATATGCTAAGAGAATTCACCACCTTGAAACAAACAAATGGCAAATGGATAAAATATTGTGTTTGGGGTAATTTATTTTTTCCGGCTATGTTAACTCTTGAGCAATTAACTCGATTATTTCCCTAATGTGAACACTGACTCTATTCATACTAAAACAATTAATTGGACAATTGTTCTGGGGTGAGCACTTAATTTATTATTTTTTTTCTTCTCATGTCACCTCCCCTTCCGCATATGCCTGCCTCTCTGTGAGAGCAATTTCAACAGCGTAATATCTATGCAAAGATCATAAGCTCTCAAAAACTGTCGCAAGGAATGAGACACATTTATTCTCAGTAGATCTCCACCCGTCTCTGGATTTTTAGGTTGTGCTTGCTTACACTCACCGAATGCCGTGTTCTAATGTCTCTATTATTTTGGTGGGCACATTACAGCTGATTGTTTCTCGCAGCAGCTCTCAGCCACCCCTGTGAGACCTCCACAGCTTACCTTATCATAATATTGGAAAGCAATTTCTCTTGACTGCTGTGAACCAAGGCCAGAAATCCAGAATGCTGCCACAGTCATTAAGTGATTTCCAATTAGTTAATGGGTTTCACAGGCTGCTTCGTTCTAAACTGCACCTCAAATGAAAAGCAGAACCATCCATTTTTGAAAGAGCAAACACCCTGGGCCCTTTGGCTTTTAAAATCCTAAAGCAGAACAGATTTTGGAAGACATTCCTCTTGAAACACCAGTCCTGCAGAACCCAAAATGTTGTTATTATTATTACAGAAAAGGATGGAATCTCTCTCCTGGCTCTCCCCAGTTGTCTAGAGTTTATTCTGCCCACTTTAACTAAGAATCAAAGGAAGTGAGCTAGATGACCACAGAACGGCACTGAGCGTGGAGGATTTCCAGATCCACACTGATTGTTCTCCAGGAAGCTCCCTGGGCTTCTGTGTTGGGTGGGGGGCCGTATCTGCGGGCCACTCTGGGATGCTGTATTAACCTTACTGAGCAGAAGGGCGACGTCCTGAGACTGTTTCTTTAAGAAGCTGCTTTTTGGAAAGGGAATTGTATGTGATTGTGTATATGGACTGGCAAAAGGAATGGGAGAAGGACGGTGAGAGGTTGATCTAGAGCTTCCCTAGGCAGTAGGTGTGTTGTTAAAGGTGGGGTTGGACCATAAACATGGTTTTTGAGCAATAACTGGTTTACACAATAGGATAAATCTTTACCCAATAGGGTTGGTAAGGTAATAGTTATCCAATAAGGCAAATCAGTCATCTCTTTTCCCTGATAGAGAAAATTTAGCTTTAATAGTAAACAGAACACACAAAAAATGAATGCAAATTTTCCTCTCTATTTGACAAAGATGCAATTCATCAAATAAGAAGCATCAGAGTATAGTGGTTAAAAGCATGGACTCTGGAGACAAACTACCTGGGTGGAAATCCTGACAGTCACTTTCCAGTTGTGTGACTTTGGATAAGCGACTTGACGTCTCTGTGCCTCAGTCTCCTGGGAGATGGGGGACAGAAAGAATCTCATCCTCCCTGGGTTGTTATGAAGAGTAAACAGATTTACTCTTTGTACATCCCTTAGAACCAGACCTGATACATAGTTTGCTAAATAAACCGAATTTTATATTACGCCATATTTTGAAAGATTTGCCTTTTGTTCTCTGTGTTGAAAAATCCATCTCCTCTTATGGTTAGTTAATTACCTATGAGAACCAATGCTTAGAGGAGGGCAACAGGTGAGATGCTGGCAGCCCACTCAGTCGGTCAGTCCATCCGTCAGTCAACTGTGTTTCCTGCCATCTGCCCTTTAGGACCATTTCTTTCCCCCAAGGTCACTCAGCCGGATCTTTTTGTTAAAGAGCAGTGTTTATATCGGAGAAGTAGAGAAGTACGTAGGTTAAATTGGAAGGGTAGAGGACGCAGTGATTGAGTCTGAAAGAGACAAAGAACTTCAGTGTGTGTGTGTGTGTGTGTGTGTGTGTGTGTGTGTGTGTGTGCATGTGTGTGCAAGGGAGAGATGCCCAGAAAAAGACAGAGAGTCCAAGAAAGACAGAGACAGAGACAAAGGGCAGTCAGGTAGCCACAGAAAATCTTCAATGTGGGAGAATGTGCAGGGGAAAGTCAGCACGCTGCTGAGAAGAGAATCAGAGGTGGGAGGAATAAGGGAACACGAGGACAGAAACCCCAGACTGACGCTGGTGCTTTCATGTCTGCGTCAGAAGCAGTCGGCTCATCATTTCAGCAGCCTGGAGTCCTTCAGTAATGACTTGATGTATTAAAGTTTAAAACCAAAGTAGATGTGTGTATAGGACAGCACCCGTACTGAATGGTACCAAGGTGCTGAAGTTGGGCTCCCAGTTGTCCTGGAGCTCTGGCTGTGCTGTCATAGATGGTTCTGGTGTTTGTTCATGTGGGTCACTCTGCAGCCACCCGTTTTCTGTGTCATTTCCCCGCCTGAGGGTAGCACTCTTAGGTGCTGTGCTGGTGGGCATGCGGAATGCCATTTACAGGCACATATATCCAGGCCTTGATAGTAACTGTTAGAAATTTGTCTACTTTTTGGGTGAATTTTTAAAATTTCTATTTTTAAGTTTCCTTATGCAGCACATCCATTCCAGTTGAAAGCATGGTTTGAGAAATACTAAGTAGGAAATCTCATACAGGATTTTCAAGATTGTATGCTTTGGAAATAAAAGGGTTTCAGGGATGAGGCGTCCCCTTGCCGCCTTCCGCGGAAGCCCCTCCGTTTCTTACCACCTAGTCATTTCCAAGAGGGAGACTCTTTTATTCCAGCTTTATGGAGTAGAACGCACTATTTTCTACTGATATATTTTAGAACAGGAGCTGCTCTTTCAAGTTTTTAATCAGTCTAAAGAAAAGAAGGCATCAAAGGGAATGCTGCATGGTTCTATCTAAAGAGAGTAATGTGTTTTTCTTGTAATGAAGTTTGTTGATAGATGATTTCTATGGTCCATGAAGCTAGTTAGGGCTCAATAAATATTGAATCAATCAGCCAAATGACCGCTCCCTGCCCTTGAGGAACTTAGGATCTACGGAAACAAGATGAGTGTCGTGTACCTTTATCTTTTAACATTCGTTTGCCTTCTATTTATGGGAAATAAAATCCCAAGAATTCCCATCCTGAGAGACTGAAGAAGTTTGGGCTGTTCTACACTTAAATTCATTTGCAAGCCAATCAGAAGAGTCAGTTGGCGTGATTGCCTCAGCAATAACAATGCTTGTGAAACGGCTCCTTTATAAAAAAGAGCTAAGTGCTAAAATAATGCTGGAGCAGAAGCAGCATGACTGCTGCTGCGATGGTCCGAAGGTGTGTCCTCTGTCTCCCGAGGGTCAGAAGCAGGGAGTGAGGATGCCGGGACAGCACTGAGCCATCTGTTAATCACAGGATGTAAAGCCACAATTCAATTACGTGGGATTCCATGCTAATATCTCCCTTGTCGAGTGGCTTTTCCATTTCAGAAGGCAGCAGGATTCCGCCGTATAGTCAGTGCATGTCTAAAAGCCTGATTAAATGTGTTGTGGCACACATGGAATATTATTTGTATGGAGAGAGGAGCATCTTGGGAGACTGGAGATGCATTAAACCCTCACGCGGAACAGGTGATCTGTTACTTCCAGAGACACTGCATAGGGCCGTTTGGGCTCCAGTGGCCCTGGCTAAGCTCTTGGCTTCTTCCTGACCTGCAGTAAACCTGCTCTCTGGCTCAAGACGCATTAGAAATAAACAAAATGCACTTCTTTGAATCGATACCAGGCATTAAGCAGCCCCTGGGCTGTATGTCAGGTCTCTGATAAGAGTGGTTATCCTCGGCTTGCACTGGGGTTTGGGCTACAGGAAATTTAAAACCAAATGGGCTAGAAGTGTAACCCCCGGATGCACTTAGCCTTGAGAATGTTGCTTGGCCCTCCAGCCTTCAGGAAGCTCCTGAGCCAGTGGGAGGGAAGGTAATGCTCTCAGCGTTCTGTCCCTTCTCACTGTGCTGCCTCTTACCTTGTCCCCTCCACCTGAAATGCCCTTCCTTCTACCTCTACATGCCCAAACTCAACCCCTTTTTCGAGAGCCAGCTAAAATGCAACGTTGACTTTCCATGGTGCCTTCCTTCACGAGTTTTTGCCCCTTTCTCCAAATAAAACACCCAGGAGACATAGTATCATCGAAAAAGTGTGGATTTTGAACTAAGTTAAGTCTGAGTTACGTTCTTGGTCTCATAGTTACTAGGTGTGTTTACCTGGGAAGGCTTCTCTTTTAACCTTACTTTTCCTTAAGTGGGGCTAAAACCACTTAACTTAGGGTTTTGAGGAGGATTAAATAGTATCACCAAGTACTGGGCCTGCCAGAGAATACTCAATAGTTAGTTCCCTCATCCTTCGTTGTTAATTCTCAGCATTTTGGGGGTCATGGATCTGTTTGAAAATCTGCTGAAAGTTATGGTCTCTCCTCCATACATGCAAACATTTTCACACAATCTGAGGAACTTCAGGGATCCCCTAAAGTGCCAATAAGAACCCCTAATGTTGGTTGTTCCCTAGGTGAGATCTCCCCCCCACCCCCCACCATAGTCAACTTTTGGAAGATACATGCAAAGCACCTGGAAAGGGACCTGGCTGAACAAATACTGATTAGTCTCCCCTCTTCCTCAGTTGCAATCAGAACATACCCCATACCTGGAGGAAATCTAGCTATAGATTTTGCTTATATTTAGTTCTGAGAAACTGTCCTTTGTAAGTGACAGAAATACCTCTGAGCAGAGTCTAGTCCTTGACTGACATGTCTTCCAGCTGGCCTGCCACACCTGGCTTGAACACATTTGGCCTTTTCCAAAATCTTCCCCTTCTTGTTGGACTCCACCCTGCAGTCCTTTGCGTGCTGCTCGCCAGCCAGGCGACGTGTTTTGCTGACATCTCTGTCTTTGCTCTCTGTATGGAATTTAGAGCAATTATCCTTTGGTTGGTCCCCGTGTCTGTATTTTGGCAGGCCGCTCTGCCTTCCATGTGACAACTACTTTGCAGATAGTGCAGCTGGAGCTCTGCCAGATCCTAATGTTACCCTTGGTCAGATGCCGGCTGGGTCCAGGGGTGACCTACACCTGCCCCTCCACGTCTCAGGTCTGCTGGTGAAGGTGCCCCTTGCACTGTGTCTTAAAGCACAAAAGGATGTGCAAGTCTGACTGCATTCCGGCTCCTCTGAACGATGGTAGCAGTGAACCTGGAGAATTCAGGCACCTCTGTTTTCATAGCCCACGCTACCTGCATTGGCTTGCCTGTGAGCAGCAAGGAAATGAACTGAATAATCGCCATATTTCTATTCCACTCCATGCTGTGTAGCCTGTGCCTCTGGAAACAAAACTTTTTCCTACAACAAAGTCACTTCTCAAGAACAGTTATGCCCCCTGGCGGTGAATACCTGTCAGTGTGTGCCAAAGTGTGACTAATCAAATTGGCTCAAAACCCACTTTTTCCCATTTGACTTTCACTTGATATTTTCACTGAAAAGCAACAAGGACAATGACGATAACCTCTAAATACAAACAAATAAACACCAAACCCAAATCTCCTCCCCCCTCCCCCCAAAAAAAAATACAACCTCTCATCGATGTGCCCATTCCAGCTGTGTGGGTCAGGCTTTATTTAGTTATCCTGTGGCTGCCTTTTGAACCTCTGCACATGAGTCTAAGGATACCATGGATCACTGTTTCCCAAACTTTAATGGGCATTCAAATCACCTGGAGATCTTGTTAACATGCAGATTGTGATTGGCTGGGTCAGGGGCGGGGCCTGAGGGTCTGCGTCTGTGCTGCTCCTGGGCGAGGCCCTTGGCTGCTGGTCCGCGGCGCAGCTCCCGCTGTGAGTAAGGTACCTGCGCACAGCCATCAGGCCGGCCCCCACACTTGCCAGCCTCTGTGACCCATCAGCCCTCTATGTGGCCTGTTCTTCCTCACAACCGGATTCTATTGTCCTAAAGCAAATGCAAGCAGCAGGCTCTGATCTTGAGAGAAGAGCAAACAAATTCTCAAGAAATCAAGGCAGAATCCTAAATATATTACCCATAAGAAACCTCCTTGCCTGCAAGTCCTTATGGGCTTCTCACTCGTTATTTAAAGTTCTAAGTAGAAAATTGTTCATCACTCAAAATGTAGAACAGCTGAGAAAAGTGCAATGAATGTAAATTTTCAGTCTTGAGTCCTTGAGGCAGCAGAGAACAAATTTTTGGAGCTTGAGTTTCAAGACAAGGCAAACTGTAATCATATCCACTCATTTTTTTCCCCCCACTCCTATTAAGTGCCATTCTTTATCTGTTTTTTCTTTTTTTCCTGTCTCTGAGAAGACCACATGAACTCGTTTCTGGAATGAACTGGGTATGTATTAAATTAATTATGTAAACATTTGTTCTTTCAACACAGAGTGTCTACTGTGTGTAAAAACCGTGTGAAGCGACTTTGCTTTGTACTTAATGAAGCAAGGCATTAACTGCTGTGAGTTTCCATTTTCCTATCTGAATAAAGCTGGGCTGGGCCGGATGGTCCCAAGTTCTCTGGTATTGTCACCTAAGCACTGGGTGACGCTGAAGCAGTAAGCATTCTGCCTGTTTGTGGCTTTTTACTGTCCAACACAAAGGATTTTCTTAGCTGTTTCTCTTTCATTGCAGGGTGGAAAAGGCACGCATCGTCGCGTGTGTGTTTTCATGGTCAGAGGGCCATAGGTGAGGAAAGGAATATGTTTCCTGGGAGTAATGTTTTTGTTTTTCTTTCAAGTGGAAGAGTATTCCTAATAAAGAAAAATCCTACGTAAAATTCCTGTATATAAAAGCGAGAAATGTGAGGGGGTCTGAAGCCCATTCCTGGGCTTTTGTGCCCTGAGGACGTTGCAGCGGTTCCCTAGGTCTCTGTGACAGACAGGTGGAAAACCATTGCTCCAGAGAAGTTCAGTGCAGCCCAAATGCCCAGTCACTCCACACTGCGTTCATGTAAATGAACCTGGTGGTGGGAAATCCAATTTAGGAAACAGGTGTTTAAGGGTGTGTAAGTCTGAGGAGGTCTAGGTAGAGATGTGAGCAGTATAGAGAGGCCGTTTCCTTCTGAGGATGGTGAGGGAGAGAGGTAGGACCTGGCGATGGTGCAGAAAGCTGACCAGGCCAGGTCTTGGCACCTCATGGTTCTTCCTGTGCAAGGCATGGATGTAAGTTTTGTAATGGAGAGGCTTGTCTTAAAAGAAGATTGAGGGGTGGGGGCATGGGGAGAGAATGAGAGAGAGAGAGAGAGAGGGAGAGTCTCTCTCTGAAATGAAGCAGAGCTGCCGGAAGCCTATGATGGATGGTGTAGAGGGACTTTCCTGTCCTTGCAGTGTGTCCATTCACATTGATTTGGTTTGGAAGTCCCAATCTGCAAACCACAGGGGCTGAGTTTAAACTCTAAATCAAGTATTTCTGACTTCACTGCCTTTGGTGTCTGTGAAATGCTGAGGCCCTGAGTGAAAAGAGGAATCACAGTTTTCACTTCGGTCAGTATCTAAATCAAGTATTTCTGACTTCACTGCCTTTGGTGTCTGTGAAATGCTGAGGCCCTGAGTGAAAAGAGGAATCACAGTTTTCACTTCGGTCAGTAGAGCATAGCCCTGCTATGGCCTTTGGGCAAATGGCTTTTTATTTCACACACACACACGCACACGCACACACACATGCACACACTCGCACACACATGCACACACGCACAGGCACACACATGCACACACAGATGCACACATGCACACACACGTACACGCACACACACACGCACACACACACTTTTTCTTACAGGATGACTAAAAGTGAAGTGTTCCATCCTGCTGTTGTGACGGCTGCTGTCTAGTTGAGTTGCTTCTCTAGCGAGAACAGTCAGTGTCATTAATTTTTTTCCCTCTGTACCGTGTGGGCCGTGGAACATGAAACTGACTTGATTGATCACATTGCCACTTCAAAACAGGAGCCTTCAGAGGCAGGTGGGTGAGGGGGTGGGTGAGGCCTTTGGAGAGTTAATGTGTTTGTGTAGTTAGCAGGAGCGACGCCCTTCAGGAGGTGGATGGCGTTTGGATCTGCTTGTGTGTGAGGGGCTGGGGTACAAATCTGACTGGAACGAGAGCGGTGGGGTGAGACTAAACGGAGAGAATGACTCTGCCTCAGCGACATCACAGCCCTAATGAGGAGACGGGTTAGGGGTGCGCCCTTTGAAGGGGGTGCGGGCAGATTGCTGCATCCTGCGGGAGGAAGGGATGGAAAGTCATGTCAGATAAGGAAGAGATCAAAGACCAGCCTGTTTATTGGCAAAGGAGAAATTCGACTTCTGTCTGCGTCCTGTTTATTGTCTTCAATTCTTGAGAAGCTGCTGAAGGGAGGGAGGGGTTTGGGGTTACTCTGTGTGGCTTCCAAGGCAGAGTTGGAGCTTATCTGGCTCCACTGGAGGGTGAAATGTTGAAACGAAATGGGTAGCTTCTTGTGGAAATGAATTTCTCCTCACATCTCCATTCAAGCCCATGCTTTAAGGAAAATACATGGTCTGGGATGTATTTGGCCAGGACGACCTCTAGGGAACCTTAGAAGGCTGTCAGAAAAAGGTTCCATCACATTTCGTGAATTTCCTTCCCATCTCCAATAACAGCGCAGGAACAATTTTTGGCTTTGCTGAAACTAGATATCCTGCCTTGGACAGAATCTAGTTTCCTGTGGAAATGGAGTCATATAGAATTGGCTATTTCCTCCCCTTTAAGAGATAGAAGATTAAAAATCATAGTTTTTGTATAGTTGTGGTACAGGAGGAAGAGCATAAAACAGAACCTAGAGTGGGTCCCTAACTCAAACATATTCTTGGTATGATTTTGGGCAAAGCGTCAGTTTTTAAATTAATAAAATGGAGCTAATGATATTACCTTTACAGGGTTGTCACAAGTGTTAAATGAGATGATATATGCACAGTGCCTGAAACAGGGCCTGGCACATAGCAGTCACTTAATAAATGGAAGCTATTTCCTTGAGTCTCCCAGACAATTAAACTAGGATAGTCAGACTGTAAAAAAAGAAAATTACAGGCCAATCTCCCTCATGAGTATAGATATAAAAATTCTCAACAAAATACTAGCAAACTAAATTCAACAGCACAGTAAGAGGGTCATACCCTGTGGCCGAGTGGGATTCACCCTTGGGATGCAAGGATGGTTCAACATCTGCAAATCAATAAATATGATTCATCACATTAATAGAATGAAAGCTAAGAATCATATGATTGTCTTTCTAAGATAACAGGCCATGCTTAGTGTCGGCCCTTCACTTTGGGTGAACGCAGGTCATAGATCCAGGACCCATGGAGGGATGAACAGCAGATCACTGATGCCAGGGTGCGCGTAGCTCAGACCAAGACGGGTCTTCTTTTGTGGGCCTGTTTGCCTCAGAGCGGCCTGTTTGTGTGTGTGCGCCTGCGTTTTCCTTCTGCTTCTCCTAGGCTCGTGCTGTCTGTTGCACCATTGTCCCTAGTCGAGTGTTTCTCAAATTCTAGTGCGCATAAAAATCTCCTGGGGATCTTGATAATATTCAGAGACTGAGTAAACATATTCATGGAAGGGCCTAAGATTCTGCATCTCTAACAAACTCCCAGGTGGTGCTGAAGCTGCTGATGTACAGATTACACTTCGAGTGGATCAGTGTTAGTCCATGTGGATGCATGCTGCTTGTAGAAGCCTCTGGAGCCATTTTTAGTTTGTCGGCGACTTTGGAATTCTGTCCCTCTCTCCGTTTCTGCCAGGATCCAGGGAGACTGTTTCCTTATCTTTTTTTCTTTCTTTTCTTTTTTTTTTTTTTTTGGTTAAGGCTATGGTCCATTATTTGATAGTTTTGTGTATCTCTTTTTCTCCAAAGATGACGTCTGCCTGGACTCTGTAAAGTCCATACTTAGGCTTCTCGCAGCAATGCAGCCTTTTCTCGGAGTGGTGCTAACACTGCTGGTGGTGCAGCCCTAAGTACAAACCTGTTTTAGGAAAGAAATTTATCTTGTTAGAGGGAGCTGAGCTACTTATAAGGCAGATAACGTTCTGCTGCTGAATTGATGGAGAGAGGCACCAGGATTCAGACGCCCCTATTTGTCATTCTTTGAATGAAGTCTATCTTCTGAATTACATGAGCCACGTGAAGCAGGGAAAGAGAGCAATGGTTCTGGAAACAAAAACAGAGTTCTTATCTTCTTATACAGAAGCGAACACCTCGGGATATTATTATTTGTGATTTATGGGGTGCATGGCAATATGACCAGCGTCTCACCATAGCCCTCTGCCTTTGATGAACCTTTAGAGCTTCCCAGGGGCAATTTTCCACTGTAGGATAGCTGCTTCATCACAAGATTCTGGCTCAAAACATTGCACTGAATTGGCTGCTAGGAAACTTGGTTTCTATTTCCAGTTCTACCACTGACTTATTCTGACTTTCTCCAGATTCCTTAAACCTTTTTTCTGAGCTGTTAGTAAGTCACGCTCATTGTACTGGCTACCAATATATGCTTGTGGAATACCTTGAGATGTTTATTAGCTAAATTAGCCTCAAATATTTGTGAAAAACTCACTTTTCCTTCCGAAGATAGATCAGCTTTCACTGACAAGATCAAACTATGTAAATGAATAAAACCAACTAAACAAACAAAATAGAGAAGACAACTAGAGCATCCTTTGTTAGGAAAAGAGTAGAAGAAAAGGCAGTTTTCCTCCCTCCCTCCCTTCCTCTTTTCCTTCCTTTTTTTCTGGATGATTTAAAAGTTTTATTTTGAAGTAGTTTCAGATTTATAGAAAAGTTGCAAGAATAGTATAAAGAATTCCTGTATAAACTCCACCCAGAGTGCCCAAATGTCAACATTTTACCACATTTGTTTCCTCATTCTTTCTCTCTCTCTCTCTGTACCTATATATCTATATCTGTATCTATATAGCTATATCTATTTTTTTCTGATCCAGTTGAAAGTGAGAAGACAAATTAGATGCCCCTTGATGCTTAAAAACTTCAGTGGGTATTCTAAGGATGTTTTCTTATATACCTACAATGCAGTTATCAAAATCAAGAAATTAAATTGACAATACTATTAAATCTGTGGACTTCATTCAAATTATATCAGTTGTCTTAATATGTCCTCTATAGCAACACAAAACAATAGTTTCTTTGGTCCAGATCCAGACCATGCTCATGTGTTATGTATAGTTGTCCTGTTTATTTTGTCTCCTTAATCAAGCATCAGCTCGATCTTTCTGTCTTTCATAGAGAAGGTAATTTCTTGACCTTAAGAGATTTCACAGAGGTTGGAGGGACAAATATTACGTAATTTTAACGAGCAACCATAGAAGACAGCTAGGAAGTCTCAAGGATGAATTCTGAGATTAAAGTTGTTTTTTAAAGTTATAAAAATAAGACAGTTATTACAGAAATTAAAACAATACAGAAATGAATCAAGTTAAAGTAAAAGCCAGTCACTGTTAAAAATTTGTATAAATTATTTTGGATCCTTTTCTATGCTCATAAAATGTATGCATTTATAATGTATGTTTTAATAAAAATGACATTACACTATACATACTGTTCTGTATCTTTTTTTTTTTAATTAATTAGTATGTCATTGGCACCTTTCCTTGCCAGTCCCTCAGGTCTGTGAGGGTGGGCTTCTGGCATTCCAGCTCAGGAAGTCTGAACCTGAGCTCGGAGTCTTCCGTCTCACTTCTGGGGGTAGCTTTGATTTATTGATCAGCTCAGAAGTGGCCTTGTACACCGGGAGAGAACACTGCTTGTTCACAGCTAGGTGTTCAAGTACACGAAGAGAGTTTGGGGAACAAACTCCTTGTTTGGATTTGGGACCTTTCTGTCCTCCTTTTTCATGGTGCACTCAGATGGATCTCTTAATTGATGACCCTTTGTGGGGAATCTCGTTAGGGAGACTGCAGCCTGGAAGGGTTTGATCAGTGTGGGTAATACAGACATACAGAGGGCGCCAAAAAACATGTACAGATTTTGAGAAAGGAAAACTATTAAAATTGTAATACTCGATATATACCAATAACCAAAGATGACTACAAATCACGTTTGACTTCTGCAATTATAAGAGGTGCTCAAAGTGGTTACGATCAGCGTCCAGACACTTCTGATGACAGCAAACGACTGCTTGAGCAATGTTGTCCAAAGTGTCCATTTGTATACATTTTTCATTTTTTTTGGCACCCCTGGTATATTATGTATATAATGTTAACATTTCAGAGGTCAAAATGAAATTTGAAAAAAAATGTTTAAAATGGCACTTTCAGTTTATAAAAGTCTGTCTCTTTTGCACTGCAACCAGCTGACGTGAAGTGATATATACTATATATGTCTCAATACGTATGTATCTCAATACCCATGCTTACATTTTGTAAACATTTTTGTGATCACATATCTGGGCACCAGCCCCATGGGTGTTGATTTCTAACTGCTTAGATACTCTTTTATTGGTATCCCAGATTAGAAGTGCAGCTGTTTTCTTGGAATGACATTAGGGTTTTTTTTGCGACTGTTTTGCTGAGATCTTTAAGAAAACGGTCTTAAAGATTGGTTTAGTCTGGTTTTCCTTTGGTTCTTGAGTGGATTTTCTCTGGACCTTTCTGACCTTCAACTTGATTCGTTCTTTGCTTATCCTGACCTTATGGTGCCTTTGAGCCCAAGAGGGCAACTAGATAGTGATGATCCGAAGTGATCTATGAGCTTGATGGCTGGAGTAGTGGTTTTCCCATTTTGCTTCCTCTCTGCAGCCTTTAGCCTGAAAGTACTCTGGAACAGGGTGTGTTTTCCTATAACTGCCTTCTTGCGCTTGATGGGCAAAATCAGAGCAGTGATTGAGTCCTCAGCACCCTCCTGGCACTCCAGAGTAATCACATTTATCACACTTGTTGTTTAAGCCCTTTAGAGAATGACATTTCACAGTGTCATTTTGCTTCCCAGATTTTTCCCTTGTGAGTTTTAACTTTCAGGCTAGCATTCTTTCTTACGGTTTCACCTTTTTCCTACTTTGTGTATCTGCGAGAAGCTGCACCAATAAGCCTCCTGTCTGCATAGCAAATGGACTCAGGTCATGCTCCCACGTGCCCTTCTCCTCGAGAATCCCGATTGTTTCTTCCTTATGTGTCGTGAGCAGGCCCAAATTGCCTCACCTTTAGCTGCCCTTTCCTCTTTATGAAACAAGCAACTAATAGCCCACAGCTCTCAAAATTCCCGGATGACCTGCATTTTGCTCTTTTTTATTATCCCTTAAGAAATGTCTCAGTAATTGAAATCTGGAGTCGCAGAGTTTTGTGATCTTGTCATTTAGCATTTTACTTCTGGTTGGTTTATTTATACAGTGCCTTTAGAGTCCCGGAATGGTCAAAGTCTGCCTAAGGGACCTCAAAGACTGAAACCAAGAATATCGTCTTTAATTCTAAGGCGAGAAGTTAAACAGAGGTCTTAGTGCCCACACTTGTTTGAGAGTCAGAAGGAGGAAAAGGAGAAGGATGCTGGAACATTTTCGTAGGTAGCAGCAGCAAGGAGAGACGAGATATCTGTGCCAAGATTTATGCCGCGTGCTGCATTTTATTTATTTGTGGGGACATGACTATCTGTTTTCTTTCCTCTACAGTAATTTATCGGTGAGTTCATCCTGATTTAGTAGTGCACAGAGGACCCCCACTACTAATTCCCCTTTATTTCATATATTTCTCTTACCTTAACTCATAAAGCTTCAGCCTTGCTACTTCCTTTCTCGTCCATCTGTATTTCACCGCAAGTCCAGCTCTTTTTGATCTATAGTGTAAGTCCTTCTTTCCCCACCTCTTTGTCCTCTCTTCACAGATTGCATTCCTCAGTATTGACATTTCAGTCACTTGATTTATCCCAACAAGTTCCCTGATGCCAACGAGATCATCCTTTCCTTTCTGGAGCTTCACTTCAAGAGCTTCACTTCCTGGTTGTTTCCCTTGGCTCCCAGTACGTGTAGATGGGGATCTAAGAGATGTACTGATAACTTGTCTCCTCTTCTAGGCTTTTCTTTGCTTAGATCCAAACCACAGATGCTAACTTAGGAGGCCTGAGGATATCTGTGGAGTTTTGTGATACATGAGCTCTGTGGTGCGTGGTAGGGAGTGCTGGAATGTTCCATCACAAGCATCATCACAGAGGGCCATTTCTGGAATTCCTTTAAACAGGAGGATTTGCCCATAAGAATTCTGCTAGCCTTTTGTAAATCAAATACCACCCACCTAATTTCCCTGAGAGCTTCTAGATGGGGAGAGTTGGATTCCTAGTTTTCAAAGTGGATTATCTTTTAAAAAGAGGAACATATCTGTAAGAAACATACTAATTTTGGTTGGGAGGGAGTAGAATACTCCTTTTCTTGGGCCATTTATTTCTTGTCAGTATTATATTTGTGTGGTCTGCGCTACAGACACATTCACAGATAGACACATATATGTGTATACTAGAGAGACATAAGGGAGAGAAAGAGAAATGTTCCCTTTCGTGAATTCTCCTGACATCGGCATTAAAATACAGACTGCTACGTTATCACAAGACCTCCAATTGTCCTGATTTGTGTTCAGGACATCAATTTCTCATGTCAGATAAGAGTAGGTGGCAAATAATTTCTTTTTTTTTTTTTGGTCCTTTTAGCTTCTTTTAAACAGTTCCTGTGATTCCACGCAGAGTGAGGTTTTGTGGTTTAAGTATGATATATCAGAAATTAGGAAAACTAGCCTTGTCTTTAAATGGAGCGCAATCTAAGAATTTACCCGTTATTACAATCATAATGTCATGAAGGGCTCTCATAATTCCTCACTCTGCGGTTTTACTGTGTAAAGCAGTGGGGCTGGGCTCTTTCAGGACTGTTCTAGTTGGGAATCTAAGAAGTTGACCCCAGTCATCTCATGATGGCGGGTAAAAGTCTTTCTGACTGTGGATCAGGAAGGCCGACCACAAAGCCCCCGCCCCCCGCCCGTATCCATGGCTGGGGCTGCACTGACCATAAGGCACCGTGGTGTCAGCTTTCCTCCCGTTCCCTCATCTATAAACAAAGGAGTTCAGTGAGTCTCCCAGTCTGTCCTAAAATCAAATTTCAAATGGGCTTCTCTTGCAGCTGGAGGGATTTGAGTAGCTATGAGGAAGAATTTCCGGACTGTCAGGATGTCAAATTGCTTCAACAGTTGTATAATCACATTCTCAACAGACCTTAAAATGTATTTTAATGTCTTTCAATACCTGAAGGCAGAGGAGAGAACCTTTTGACTTCAGGCTCATAACTCAGTTCCATCGTAGGAAAAACCACAGCAGATAATGACCGTTTGTAATTTCTGATAATTATACATGGAATTCAGCCCAGTATTAACGTTCTATTGATTAAAAAATGTTCCTGGAGTCCTGTGAAATGAGTCCAAGATGACATATAGGATGATTAAGTAAATGATAGCCAGGCAGTGACCAAAAATATCAAGGGAAAAAAGCATGGGAAAAAGAAATCCTAACAAAGAATGTATGTTTAACATCAGAGGTAAATCATAAAAAAGCAAATTAATTTACTTAAAAAAAATCTATTTTTGAAAAGGAGCAAACATAAAAAATAGAGAATAAGTAGAATTAAAATAGTATTAACATTATTTTTTCTAAGACATCAGTAGATGAAATCACAAGGGAAAGCGATCTGTATGTCCAAAGGTCTACATTACTTACCTGGCACCAGGGTTAAAAATAATCCATATGTACCTGCTGGAATTACCAACAAGGAGAGTGTAGTAGAAGAAACCACATCTGTCACTGATCTCCAACACGTAGAATCATTTTTATAGATTCAACCAACCCTTACCAATTGGATTTATGGAGTATTGTGAAGAATTTAATTGTCCTATTATAATAGTCTGTACACTCTGAAATTAGGAGTTTGCTGCAAGCGTCAACTGAAAATGCATAGACTGATGGCTTTTAACAAGAATGGAAGACAAGATTTAAAAACATAACAGACTCCTAGGTATTGAGCTGTGGTTCCGCCTCAAAACGGCTTCTCACAGATTTTGTTTTTTTTGAAGCTGAGAGAGAAGTACTGATTCACCATGTATATAAGAGGCATAATTTATTTGCACTGATTAAAATGATCAAATATGCAGTGACAGCTCTTTATATTCCAGGTAAATGCTTCCTTTGTGCTTTTCAGACATGATATGGGAAAAGCTGAAGAAGTCAGTCTTCGGGGTATGTTTTTATCCAGGAGATGGTTTGAGATGGATTAATGGCAAATCACAATAAATTATTTATCAGATAATAAGTGTGATAATTGTTCTTATTTATCATCAGTATAACTTGCCTTGTTCTCCTGTCATGCTTTCAATCAAACCGTCCCCAGAGATTTGCTGGTTAAAATATACAGCCAAAAGGTCATTCCAACAATTTTTACTCATAATGGCACCCTGATTATCTCCTAATTGAAAAATGTAAACGAGGGGCTCTGTAAGGAACGTGAGTGACCCTTGCATTTCCAACACAATGAGGAGTCACTGTACCTCATTCATTCGACTGTGGGGAATAGTACAATTTTCAGTAATTTTGATGGTCTCCTGAATTAGTTGGTAATAACTTTGTTTTCCACGGAGAAGGTAAAAACCCCACATGGCCAAATTTGCTGAAAAAGTAGAGATGTAAAATACCACTCACTATCTACTGTCCCACTGGCAGCTAATCCATTGAAACTTAATTGTAATTATCCACCAGGTCTGGGGCCGGAGAAGAATACTGATTACCACTACGTGCGTTTCCGTGGGCAAGACTGTGTATTGAGCCTGCTGCAAAGCTTAAAGGGAATTCATTTCTACCAGGGGCTATAATGGTTCATTGGCCGTGGCCTATTTCTGGACTTGGTGCAATGGGACAGAATAATTCACCTTATTTGAGCAGAATTCCTTCCAAGGTTGCCAGTGTTGCACAAGGAGACTAATGACACAGTCAAGTCCCCACATTCTTGTGTCAGAGGCACCTGTGGTGCAAATGGCCCTGAGTCCTTTTCCTAAGATTTACCTCTTCACCCAGAAACCTGTACTCAGCTAGACAGCCTGGTAAGCGTTTCCCAAACTTCCCCTACTGTGAGCAGTGGCCACCATGACAAAGAAGTCCACTTACTTCTCGGTGTCTCTCCCGTCCCTCTCCCTCCCTCCACTTTCCTTTCTTTTCCCTCTCACTTGTTTTCGGGATGAGCCCAAGGTCATAGCTCAGACAGGACCCTTCCCTACTGCTCTGTTTCCCACTGCTGTTACAGCTCACAGTCTCTTCTGAGCATGCTGCCCCTGGGTGGCTCTGTAAACCTTGCCTAACCTGCGTATGTAGCCCTTGCAGGTCAGTCTGCCTCTCCTGTCTGACCTGGGGATTTGTCACACACGTGGGTCGGGTCACCCTCCTTCCAAAGTTACTCAGCATCGTTCACAGCTCCCTTCTTCAGGGCTCCTCCTGAGGCGCTAGCACTTGGCCTTCCGTACGCGCTGCTCTGCCCGTGGTACTTTGGTCCCAGGCCCCCTCGCCCATGCTTTCACATCTCTGCACAGCTCTCTTTCTCTTGTATCTCCCATTCCCACTCTTGCCCTCATCCGTGCACACTATTCAATTCCTTCTTTTCTGGTGTCGCACAGAGAAGAGCTGAATTCACTTTACCCCCTCAAGTCAGCGTAAGAGACCGATCCTTCTGCTTTACCCCAGAGAATAGTTTAGACAATAGCATCAGTGCCAACCCCTACCGTGGAGGCCACTTTCTGGCTCTCAATAACCTGGTAAGCGGGCCTTTTTTCTGAAAGGACTCGATAGTTATCTTTGTGATTTTATCAGTTCACTGTGAAGTTGGCCTGCCCCATCTGGGAAATAGAAATTTTCAGTGAACTAGGTGGTAGTAGCCTATTCTCACAGAGTGCCAGCAGATCTTTTTTTGAGAGCTCTTTTGGTCCGGTTACTGATTGAGATTCAGGTACTCGAACCCTGTGTGCAAGGCAAGCACTTCTTCTGGTGATCAAATATTTTGAACCCCCAAATTAGGACACTTGGATGAACAGCAGGACAGAGTATTTGGAATCTTGAAAAATCTAGAATGTTGTATTGGTTATCTATTGCTGTATAACAAATTACCCCCAAACTTAGATGGCTTGAAATAACAAACATTTATTATCTTACACAGTTTTTGTGTGTCACAGGATTTGGTCCCTCATGGGGTTGTAGTCAAGATGTTGGCTGAGATTTTGCTTATCTGAAGGCTTGACTTGGTGTTCCTAAGAGGACTCACTGACGTGGCTGTAGGCAGAAGGATTCTGTTCTTCATTACATAGGGCTGCTTGAGTGTTCTCACAACATGGCAGCTGGCTTTCACCAGGGCAAATGACCCAAAACAAGCAAGGTAGAAGCTGTAATGCTTTTTATGAACTAGCTTTGGAGGACACACTCCATTATTTTTGCGCTTTTCTATTGGTTATGGAAGTCAGCCCTATTTATTGTGGGAGGGGCCCACCCAAGGGCAGAATACCAGGAGGCAGGGGTGATTGTGGCACCAGCTTAGAGGCTGTCTACACAGATGTGTAGACTCATCCTACTCTCATAATCCCTCCAACTATGCTGGACAGGTGGTGAAGATTGTGCCTTGCTCAGCTCAGCTGGAAGAGTCACTGGGGCACATTATTTCCTTTGAGCACTCGAATCAGAAAACAAAAGACTCCAATAACCATTGTGGTGAAAACAAACTGGAAGTTTAATTAGTTCTCTCCTTTGTTCTGTCTTTCACCAACCTTGGTATTTCCGAGGTTGTTTCCCAGAGTACTAGTCCTGTGAAGTGTTCTGCCAAAGATTATTCTGCAGTCAAACTCAGAGATTCACAATTTTCATGGCCTACTGGATAACTCTGAGAATTCTTGCAACAGAGATTTGTTCACTTTGTTTAACCCAGCATTTCTCAAGTTTATTCTTCTACAGATTTTTTTTTGGTCATACCTAAAAGTAACCTCCAAACCTAGTGTTCTTTAAAATATGCATTTTGAAACACTGGTCTAGTTAGAAGTCCATAACCAGTATTACTATTCCAGAACAGAGTTAAGGTGGTTGTAGTATAAAAGTAGCATACCGAACCTACCTGGAATCAGATAGTTGAGTAAGCCCACTAGACTGGAGTCCTTGAAGAGGAATCTTATGTCTACAGAACCTAACTCAACACCTAAAAATGTTTGTTTGCTGGGGAGCCTTCAATCGACCATCCCCTTTACTGTGCTCTAAGAGCACGCATCTTGATGTTTCTTTACCCCTGTTTGAAATCTCTACTGAAAACTGGCCCTCAAAGTCTTTCAAAGAGCCTTAACCTTCTTCCCCCAGAAGGAGGAAATTTTCTCCACCTACACATAAACTCCAAGAAGCATTGCACTGCTGAGATTAAGCATCTCTTAGCTGGTGTATTTTATGGCTGAATTGTTTGTCTTGGTATGTAAGCCTCTGGGGCATAACCATTTCTTCTTATGAGTGTGGTACAGCACTCAGCATACTGTCAGCACCAACCCCAAATAAATCACCATAATAATAGTCATAAACATAAATCAGGGGAGCACAACTCAACTTATTTATAGCCTTACAGGAGAAGCACAATAGAAAAAGTGCAGTTATTTTCTATCATATTATCCTATATCATTTCCAAGCAAAATGTCATATTGTCCAGTAGTGTGTAACCAGGTAATAAAGGATCCTGGAGTAACCTGCAAATTCCATGGGGCCAGAGTTAAACGCTGTGAGGCTAGACGCTCACGTTTCCTACGTTTCTATAATTAAAATCTGAATTTCTGGGGCTTATTAAGGTAATGTTCAACGTATAATTATCTTGACATTTTAAGAAGGAAAAGTGTTTAAAACATTTTATGTGGTAATATTTAATCACAGAAACCTATTCTGCTGCTCATTTCTTCAAAGGTCTGCTCTCTGATTTCCAAGGTGAAGGCTCAGAGCTCAATAAAGATTGTAATCTAATGTTTAAACTAATGGATAATAGTTAGTGGGTTCTCCCTCCCACATAATAAACAAGGTGTCTTTACCACATTGAAATCTGTGCCACTCTTATAGTTGGGCTTGTCATTCCATATGAAAGATGATTATAGTATACTTTGGTAAATATCCAAGTATAATAGCCATATTTTCTATGTTGTTTTTTTTTAACTTGAGGAATTTGGAAAACACACGTACACATGCACCCCCCCACACCCATACTGAGCACTCCCCCGCCCATATGTATGAAAATAACAGTCCCAAATTTATCCCATAAAGCAAAGCACTCAGATATTTCCATAGACTTCTTTTAAGCCTTTTCCCCAAGCATACACTTTAAAAAATATACAAGTCACACAATGACTGTATTTTCCCTTTTTGTGTTTTATTAAAACATTTCAGATAGAGCTGAAGTCCTCTTCAACTACTATATAAATCTTATCCTCCTTTTTGTTAGAGGTGCTCCGTTTTTGTTGGTATTTATAACCATGAGTTTGGTTTATATGCTTCCAGATGATTGTTTTTTGCACTAACATACATATATGTATATTTATGAAATGGATAGTATTGTTTTGTAATGTAAAAAGTATTATGTTTTATGTAATTTTATGCAAATAACTTTAAAAACAAAACCATCTATGGTGATACATCCACAACACGTATTCATACTCTTGTTTACTCATTTTATCTACTATATAATATTCCACCTCTTGAATATGCAACATTGTTTTTTTAATAATTCCATAATTTTTATTGCAATGAACATCTTTGCATATGCTAGAGTGTTATTATTATTTTTTTAATGAGTAGATCTCCAGGAGTATAAAAGCTGGGTCATGGGTATAAACATTTTTTATTTTAACAGGTGGTGCAAGGTAAATGTTCTAATTTACACAGCCACCACTGGTGAATAGATCTCTCTCTCTGAAAATCGTGTCAATGCATGGTATTTTAAAATGTTAACATATCTTCCTATATGATCGATCAAAATATAATTAGTGATTTAATTTGTATTTCCTTGGTTATTCATGAGGGTGAACTTATATGTTTCTCAGCCATTAGAGCCTCTAATGAATTGCTATTCATATTCTTTGCTTATTTTCCTATAGGATTGTCTTTTTCTTATTAATTTGTAGAAAGTCATGTAGTCTGGATACAAACATTTTGTCTTTTATATTTGTTTCAAATATCTTTCCCAATCTGGTTCCTTGTCTTTTGCACTTTGGTTAGGTGACTTGTTTAAAAGTAGTTTCAAATTTTCAGATAATTAAATTTCTATTTTATTTTATGGTTTCTTTATTATTTTTTAATTGTTGAAAGACAGGTTTAATTCCCTTTTTCTTTTCCAGTTACAATGAGTTTGCCGTAATTCTGGATCTTACCTTGGTCACATGTGAAACCAATGTAGAATTGAAACTTAATCAATAACTAACCCTAATGGACGTAATCAATGGAGAATCACAGAAAATACCTAATATGTGTACCCTGTTTGAACAAAGTGAAGGCGCCATTTTCTTTTGTCATCAATGATTTTTATGCCTGAACTTATTATATTTAGCAGTTGGATTCTCCTCTGATTTTCAACACCATCTCCATTGAATGGCTTTCTCATCCCGTCACGAAAATTTTAACAGCAGTTATTAACGAAAAAAAAAAAAAAAAGAAAGCTGTGCCCACCAAGAAACAAGGGAGAATGGGTTTCAGAATTGGAGTCAACATGGTTATGTCTCATGTGAAAACTCTCTGACTTTCCTGCTTTACATACCCCTGGCTTCTGTTTTGACAGTAGATTTCCTATGTCCAAAACACCTTCCAGCACGTTCATCCTTGTCTGCTTTAGTGGCATGTGTTCAGAGTAAGATAGCAAGTCGTGAGACAATTAAGTTTGATACAGCCAAAGTGACTGGTGCCCCTTTTCAGCAAAGGCGATGGGATACAGCCTTAGTGAGACAGACAGACCCCTGGCTTTCCACTGCACCGTGGGGCTAGCCTTCAGATTCGTTACACATGCTAATTTAAAAGCACGTGGTGGATAGTGATTACTTGGATAGTTAAAGATATCATTGGATTGACAGGGTGGCATCGAAAACATCTTTTTCAAGGAAAATTTAAATGTAGTCTATATAGCTAACATGACATAGAATATTCTTAACCTATGAAGAGCTTTCATATGTGTTATTAATATATTGTTTAATCCTCACAACAAACCAGATAGATACTATTTTTAATAACAGTTTTATTGAGATATAATTCAAATACCATACAATTCAGCTCTTTGAAGTGTTCAGCTCAGTGATTTTCAGTATATACATGGAGTTGTGAAAGAGTCACCACAGTGAATTTTAGAATATTTTAATCACCCCTCCAAAAATCCCCAAAGCCCTTAGCAGTCACTTCACCACCCCTCCACTCCCCAGCCCTAGGCAACTGTGGCTCTACTTTTTGCCTATAAAGATTTGGGGTTTTCTTTTTTGATATTTCATATAAATGGAACCATTCCAAATGTGTTTTTTTGTGTGTGTGTGACTGGCTTCTTTCATTAATATATTGTTTTCAAGGTTCTTCTGTATGGTAGCATGTGTTAGGACTTTATAATTTTTTAATGGCAAGTAATATTCCATTGTATGGATATACATTTTGTTTATCTGTTCATCAGTTGATGGAAATGTGGATTGTCTCCACTCTGATAGGTATTATTACCCTCATTTGATAAGTGAGGCAACAGTTTCAAAAGTTAAGCAATCTCTCCACAGTCACAGAACTAGTCAGTGCCAGAACTACAGACATGAAAGCCAGTGTACACTTCATATGTTAAGAATGTCTCTTTTCGTGTTCTTTCACTTTTTCCTTGCTTCCTCTTGAAACTAAGGGCACCCCAATATTTATGCTTAGAAATATTGCTGTTAACTTAATTCCTTTGATGCTAAGGCATCTTCTTCAATTCCCCTGGGTAGGAACCAAGTTCTTTGGCACCATAAGTGTAACGAGATTTATGCACATGTGAAGCCCCCCACACATTCTCCAAGCACATCTCCTTCGGAATCCCACTCATTAGTGTCACACTGACCTGTTAACTTTCAATAGTTTGGGAGTTGATGACAGTGAACAAATTCCTGGCTGACATGTTAGTTATGACTGGAAAGCACGCAGGAGTAAAACGTCTTGAAATTTTTCCTTGTTCCAAATTTAACAGGCTTAGAGAGCTCGGCTTCCTTGTTCAATGTGTTAAATGTGAAAGAATGTCTCAAATGAAAACCAAACTTGATGCTAATAGTGAACAATATTTTTTTTAATTCCATCACTTATTTTAAGATGATTTCATACCTGGTGTTAGCATAGTTATAATGGAATTACTGAAATTGAATCTGGACAGCGCAATAAAAATGTCTCATATATGGAAGAAAACATCCAAATTTCAATTAATTTAAATGACTCTCCTTGGGACTTACTGATCATCGTGCTGTGCCAAATACATTATTAATGTTCAGACAAAATGGCCCAAACATTCCATGTTCAGCAATGTTACTTGAAAACTAATGGTTTCTGTTATCTGGTTGTAGGGTGAGTAGGAAAACCTGGATACATAGATTTACGTTTGAGAGAGACTTTACCTATGGGCTGACTTTCAAGCCCTTTATTTATAGTTGGGGAAACTGAGTCTTAAAGAGGTTAAGGTCTTCTGTAAAGTCACAGAGTGAAGGTCAGTCTTCACCTGCCTCACAGCTGTCCTTAAGACTCTGCCTCTCCGGGGACACATCTCTGACATCCTTCCTCAATGCTCCTTTGATTTCCCCAAATTTCCGAGGACATTATAATCATTTGTTATGTGCACTTGGTTAAATGTGAGCTTGCCTGTGTTTTGCGTGTCTGTGATTCCCAGTGCCCTGCACAAACCTGGGCACATAGTGGACGCTCTATAAATATTCATTGACTGAGTTAAGCTTATGTTTCCAAGATACTATCCCGTGTTCTTTCGTTGCTTTCCTGTCTTATGGTCCAGACTAGAGATTTTCTAACTATGTTTTTAACAGTGGGACAGTTCCCTCCCCAGTAACAGCTTACAGAAAACCCCCGTGTGTAAGACAGATAACGCAAGAGCTGGCTTGCTTGAAGAAGGAGTCAGGAAGTGAGAAGCCCGACTTTTGGTCTTCCCTCCCTTGGCTCCCTGGCAGAGTTTGCGGGGAAGAAGCAGACACATTTCAGAGAAGGGCCAGAGCTCTGGGGATCACAGTTGACCCCCCGCCCCTTCCTCCATTCCAGACTCTTAAGGAGAACTAGAGTTACGATCCTAACTAGGAATATCTATTGCATATTCATTAGTCCATGTCCTTTTTGAGAAAAGTAATAATCTTTTAGCTTATATAAGACCCTAAGTCTTGTGAGAAGCTGTGTGTTTATTCAGTTCTCTTACCAATCATGTAATGAGTACCTACTGTGTACTAGGCTCTGTTTTAACAACTAAGGATACAAAACAGTGAGTAAAACAGACCAAAATATGTTTTCCCTTATGGAGCTTCTATTCCGATAAAGGAAGATAGACAATTAAAAAAGAAATAAATTATATGGTATGTTTTTGTGGTGACAAATGCTATAGAGAAAAAGTGTCAAAGGGCACGGGTGTGTGCGTGTGTGTACGTGTGTGTGTATGTGTGTGTAGTTGGTTTTTGCAGTTTTAAATGGGACAGTAGTGAAAGGTTTCAGTGGGAAAGGGACATTGACATTTGCATATAGACCTGAAGGAGGTGAGGGAATGAGCCAGAGGCTATTTGGGAACAATATGTGTGAAGCCCTAAATGGAAACATGCCTGGTATGTGAAAAGAGGGCTTCTCTCCTCAATCTACTTTATGTGAGATTTCTTAGATTACAGAAAGCCATAGAAGAAATTTGATCAAAGGAATGATTTGGTTGGATTTTCTTAGTTCAGATCCCATTATTAGGCAACAGATACAAAATACTTTCATTATGAATGATCTGCCTGGTATCATGGAATTCAATTTTGTTTGGCCAATTATGTTGACTCACATAGATGCTGACTTGAGATGTAAATGAATTGCTTTTCCATTTCCCTGGGTATTTCTGTACAGCAAGGCAGAGTTAAGAACTTCCTTTTTAAAGATGTCTTTAACATAGGCTAGCATCTCTTCTGGGGTAGTTTAGGAGAGGCTTTTCCTGAAGGCAGATCAATCTCTCCCGTCTAATTACTGCCCAGAGTCTTTGCAATAGATGGAGGCTCTCCCGGTGATCTCAAATTGTCTCTATTAAGCAGAAGAAAGTTCTGTGGCACTGTTATCCTTTTGGTTTTGCCTGCATTCAGTGCAGAGAAAACATTGGGTGTCACAGACGTCAGGGGGTGTGGGAGAGCTGTTCTCCATCATTTAGACCGTAAGCAGCATCATTAGGGCACTGCTGAAGGAAACGAGTCCTGAGAGGTTGCTGTGGGAGTCCTGTGACCACATTCGCTGCAGATCCTATTTTCTAAAATGCCTCACTAGTTTCTTTCAAGGGAGGTTGTTATCTGCTATTCCAAACAACTTGCTTGAGCCAAGTCGCTTGTGGAGAGGACAAGTTATGGGGCTTCTGAACCGGGCTGATGATGACAGTAACAGCATGGCAACCAAGGTCCTTTAAGAGCTCTTCACACATTAGGTTTTGTTTGGAGTGCAATCCTGGACCCGTGGAGCACAGTGTTTCTGCTTTATTTAATAAGTGCCCCACGCTGAAAAATGGATGCTGTATAGTTTTCCAGTGGGAGGATGGCGAAGGTGATTTAGAACAATAGTGCAGAGGGGAGCTTGGAGTAGAGGAGATACACCTCGTCCTATCATTACCAAGTTCATACTCCGCAGTGGTTTCCCCCCATTTTAATGCCTTGTGCTCTGGCTCCCCTGAGGACCAGATGCTCGTTGCTATTGGGAGGTTGTTGGTCGTGGTGTTGGTAGGGGCCAGGATGGGGAGCGAGGGCAGGAAGCCTGTGATGCAGCATTACAAAATGACCCCAGGCTTAAACAAATACACCATACTTTCTGCAAGAGATGAATTCTTCTCATTTATTAAGATATCCTATGTGAGCTCCTTATTAAAGGAACTCAATGACAAATTATTTGTAACATTGTTTCTTTCTCATTATTGTCATGCTAACCTGCTAACTTTATTTTGTAAAATAGGACTTTCATAGTAAAAATTGCTCACAACAGTGAGCCTCCTTGTTCGATGTCACTTGAGCTCAGCTTGGGGATGTGAAAAGTACCTAGCTTTAGATACCGGAGAGATCAGGTTTGAATCTTGCATCCACTACTTGCGAGCTCCGAGACTGTGGGTAAATCACTTCACTTCTGAGTCAGCAGTTAATTCACGTGCAGAAATGGAGGTAATGGTTCCTCTCACCCTGGATTGTTGTGACATAAAGTCTCTGGGACGAATTAGAGATTCAACAAAAGTTATCTCATCTCGCTCTGTTGGTGAGCTGATGCTAAACTGAAAGCATCGTCTTGGTTTATAAGAGCAATTAGCCAGTTATGGTAAAGAAACCATCCTTTCACAAATTATTTTTTAGCGCTTTCCTTGGACTTTGATGACTCACCCTCAAGTCTAAAGTGACCTGTGATAATTTTCTGACTCTGGCCCCTGCAGTGGCCTCAGGGACTTCCCTTCCTTGGGTCCTGCTCGTCGCTCAGGGCCTTAGAAGTGATGACACATTAGAGCTCATCACGTGTGCCAATATGTCAACCTGATGGACTGGATTCTGGCTTCCTTCTGAATGTCCGCATTCAACATCTTATACCGAGTCCCTCATAGTTTGGAAAAAGCCTCACACACTTAACAGAGTTCACAGAAGCTGGCAAACAAGAGAAAAGAACACCTTTATGTGTCCACTCTGTTTATTTCCCCACAGACCACATAAGAATGCTGTAATTCCAAGTCATTGGCGTTGACTACTCCTAAGGAGCTCCAACAAGGGTGGACACTGTAACAAAACACAGGAAACTGGCCCAGATGTTACGAAGCCACGTGGTGTTTGTCACTGTGACACTCTTTGAGTTGGGTGAGATGGTGCTGCTAAGGCCCCCCTCGGAGCAGAGGTGTTCCATGGGCCATTACGCATCTGGACCATCTCCTTATGTAAAGGATGAGCTGCTTATAGAAAGGGAGATATTTATTTAAGACGTTGACGTTTCTGTGTTTTCTCTTAAAGTGTTCTTCCTCTCTTGTGGAAAATGTAAGAGGAGACAGTGGGTTTCAGCATTTGCCAAAGGGTGGTATTTCTCTGGGAGCCACCTTGGCGATTAGCGTTGGGTTTGGGGCTCTCTGTGGAACATGTCTGTGTGCTAAACATTTGGGAATACACCATATTTGTGTTTCTTTATCAGAGCAAATGGCAGCGTAGTGATTTCACTGAGTTTCGGGAGATGCAATGACCTAGTAGGTGGATCTCCACTGCACTCTCTTTCCTATTTTCTGGTGTGGTTTCTTCCCTGGTCAGTATAACCAGATTGCTGTACTTCTCAGGATCGGCGGAAAGGGTTGTAGAGGAGGACTGATTCCTCCTGCTCTAGCAATCCTATAAGTGCATTTTGTGCCCAGGGACTGGTTTCTCTGCTACCGTTCTTGAACTTCTATCCCCAAATTAGTGTTGTCCTCCCCACGAGTTCCCTGGGAAGGTTACACACTCACTCCAGTGATACCACGGACACAGCTATGTGATTGCTCACATCGTTTCTGGGACTTCCCTTTGGAAACTGCCTTCAGAGGAAAATGCTAGTCACAAAGAAAATAGGTTGCTGATATCAGGGAGTTTAAAATCTAAGAAGAGTGGTATTAATCTCTTTGAAAATCAACACTGTTTAGTATATAAGCTGCAGTTTGTTGGCGAAAAAATATTGGCTTCAGAGGGGGTGGTCCATGATGGTGGTGTAGCAAGATCGTGAACTCACTTCCTCTCACAGACACACCAAATCTAAGGCTTCATATGGAACACCTCCCAATGAAAAAGAACCGGGCACTAGCTGATCAGCTTGTCCACAACAAAGGATAAAAGGGCCACAGTGAGATAGGAGAGGCAGAGATGTAGTCTTGCCAAAAACCCTGCCCCTGGCTCAGTGACCTATAATCCAGAGGGATCTCGCAAGTCCTGAGCTGCTCCCTGAGGGCTAAGGGGTTTGTGCCCCACGTTGGGCCTCCCAACCCTTGGGATCTGCACCAGAGAGATGAGGCCCCCAAATTGCCTGGCTTTGAAAACCAACAGGGCCTAAGTCCAGCATCCTCAAAAGGCTGTAGGGGTCTGAGATACTCCTTTTAAAGGGCTTGAACAGGGACCCACTCATTCTGGGACTGAGACAAAAGCAGCAGTTTGAAAAGTGCCCCGAGTACATGTGAAGGAGTTTGTTTGCTAATCTGAAAGCATCAGGTGGAGGGGCAGGGAACAACTGGGACTTTCTCCAGGTGCGGTGGCACCGGCAAGTGACATTTTGTACTCTCCCTCGACCTTGCTGGTGCAGGTGGGCATATGGGGACACAGCATTCTCCTGTGGCCTTGCTAAAGCCGCTGGGTGTATCCCACCCTCAGCACTCTCCCATTGCCTCACTAATGCTGGTGGGAGAGCAGTTTATGCAGTGGATACCCCTTGATCTCGTGGCCCTGGTGGCTAGGGGATGCTTGCACGCCTGGCCCCACGGGACTGTAACAATCAGAAAGACAGTTCTTGGCTGGCTACCACACCCAGGGAACTGCTCAGATGGCAGACTGAAACACCCCCCAGTTTGCCTGTGAAAAAGGCCTATTGCTTTTTGTCCTGGAGTTTCAACTTGAGGGAGTGGCTTCAGGTTTGCCACACATCCAGAGGCAACAAAGCTGCTCTCAGGAAACATAGGCAGGGAGACACAGTCTTTGCCCCCTCCCTTGGCCTTGCTACAGCTCACCAGAACCTCCCAGAAAGAAGCTTATATGCTTGTCTGAAGCCCCAAGTTTTGTAACTGTTATCCAGTCGACACTTCCAGATCTCCTCGTCTGCAGGTCAGCAGGGTTTATGGTTGTGGTCCCACTGTGTATTTTTATATTTTAAAAGTTGCTGCTGCCTGAGGATCTGGTTTCAACACCCTGAAACTAGGTGTTGACCGAAATCCCTCCCTTTGAAACCTGACAGGTTTTGGCACAACCTCAACAACTGGGACCTTTCAGGAATATATCAGGCTGCTTAGACAATCACAAAGTTTGGAGAGACAACCAGGATCTACGGCGAGGTCAAGCGACAGTGTTTATCTCCTACACATGGCCACTCATTCAAGACTAGGAGAGGAAGTGGTTTCACCTAATATAGGCATATGGATGAGCACAGAGAGTCAAGCAACACGAGGAAACCGAAGAATATGTTCCAAATAAACAAGCAAAAAATACAAAACCTCGGAAAAAGGCCTTAGTGAAATGGAGATAAATAATCCAACTGATAAAGAGATTAAAGTAATGGTCATGAAGATGCTCACTGAACTTGATAGAAGAATGGATGAACACAGTGAGAATGTCAACAGAGAGATAGAAAGTACCAAAGAGAAGTCACAGAGCTGAAGAATACAACGACGGAACTGAAAATTACACTAGAGGCTTTCAACAGACTAGATGAAGGAAGCAAAGAATGGATTGGCAACCTGGAAGACAGGGCAGTGGAACTCACCCAAACAGAGCAGTAAATTAAAAAAAATAAAGAAAAAAATTGTTTTTAAAAGTGAAGATAGTTGATAAATGGAAAGATATTCCATGTTCATGGATTGGAAGAATTAATATTGTTAAAGTATCCAGATATTGGTATAAAAACAGAAGCATAGATCAATGGAACAGAGTAGAGTGACTGGAAATAAACCCACACATATATGTTCAATTAATTTATGAGAAAGGAGCTAAGAATATACAATGGGGAAAGGACAGTCTCTCCAATAAATGGTGTTGGGGAAACTGGACAGCCACATGCAAAGGAATGGAACTAGAACATTGCTTTACACCATACACAAAAATTAACTAAAAACGGATTACAGACTTGAGCGTAAAATCTGAAACCACAAAACTCCTAGAAGAAAACATAGGTGGTAAGCTCCTTGACATAGTTTTTGGCAATCAACTTTTGGATCTGACTCCAAAAATAAAGTCAATCAAACCAAAAGTAAACTGCACATCTTTTCTTACTATGAGTTTGGATTTCAAATACGACACTGCAGGAGAGTTGGGACAAACCAATGAATATCATGGAGAGACAAAAGTGGTTAGCAGTCCCTACTGATGGGGAAGTCATGGGTGGATACAATTGGCTTCGGGAGCGAGAAGTAAAGATGGTCTTGGCTAGAAAGGAGAGAAAAAAAAATAGAGGCGTTTGAATCATCAAACAATTTGCCTGGAACTAGGACTATAGAAAATTCCCTTTTATATTCAACCATCAAACTAAAAAGCTCCCCACAACAAAGGAAATCATCAACAAAATGAAAAGGCCGCCTACTGAATGGAAGAAAATATTTGCAAATCATATATTCAATGAGTGGTTAATATCTAAAATATATAAAGAACTCAAACAACTTAATAGCAATAAAAAATAAAAATAAAAACAAAAGCAATCTAATTAAAAGTGGGCAGAGGATCTAAATAGACATTTTTTCCCAAAGAATACATACAGATGGCCAACAAAATGTTGAATATCACTAATTATCAGGGTAAAGCAAATCCAAAACAAAATGAGATAGCCCTCACACCTGTTCGAATAGCTATTTTCAAAAAGACAAGAAATAACAAGTGTTGGAAAGGATGAAGAGAAAGGGAACCCTTGCACTGTGTTTCCCTGAAAATAAGACTGTACTGGAAAATAAGCTCTAGCATGATTTTTCAGGACGACATCTCCTGAACATAAGCCCTGATGCGTCTTTTGGAGCAAACCTCAATATGAGACCCGGTCGTATTTTCCGGGAAACATGGTACACTCTTGGTAGGAATGTAAATTGGTGCAGCCACTATGGAAAAGAGTATGGAAGTTCCTCAAAAAATTAAAAATAGAACTACTGTATGATCCAACCATTCCACTTCTGGGTATTAACCCCAAGAAAACAAAAACATTAATTCAAAAAGATATATGCACTCCTATATTCATTGCAGCAATATTTATAGTAGCCAAGATATGGAAACAACCTAAGTGTGCATTGATGGATGAAAGGATAAAGAAGATGTGCTATATAAACAATGGAATATTATTTAGCCATAATAAAGAATAAAATCTTGCCATTTGTGACAATATGTATGGATCTTGAGGGTATTATGCTAAGTGAAATAAGTCAGAAAGAGAAAGACAAATACTGTATATTTCACTTATATGTGGAATCTAAAAAGTGAAGTAAACGAACTAACAAAACAAACTAATAGATACAGAGAACAGACTGATGGTTACCAGAGGGAAAGGGGGCTAGGGGGTTGGGTGCAAGGGGTGAAAAGGATCAGTTGTACGGTGACAGATGGTTACTAGACTTATTGTGGTGATCACTTTGTAGTGTATAGAAATAACGAAATTATGTTGTACGTGTGAAACTGTACATGTACATTACATATAATATAATGTTATATGCCAATTTTACCTTAAAAAAAGCTTTAGGCAATCTGAAAAGAAAATCAGCCTCATTACTTTATGGTGACAGCAGACAAGGATAGAAAAGAATAATTATAATAACATCTTAAACACAGCTTTAGTTGACAGCCTGTGTTAGAAAGAACAACCCAGAGTTACAGCCTTTCCTCAATCATCAGCAGTGCATCCTTTTCCAGTCATTAGGTCATTCTCTGGCACTTGTATCTTTTCTGCCTTGATTTTTTTTCCCCCAAAAAATCTTTCTCTGTTAAGGCCTTCTTCCGTGGTCCCTGAACTGGTAGTTTCACTTGTTTAAGGGAAGCTTTTGTATTCCCAGTTCCAGGCAAATTGTTTGATGGTTCACCCCTATTTGTTCTTTCCTGTTTGGCCAAGACCATCTTTCCTTCTCACTCCTGAAGCCATATGTATCCAGCCATGCTTCTCCCACCACCAGAAACTGCTAACCACTTTTGTCCCCCCGATATGATATTCACTGGGTTTGTCCCAGCTCTCCTGCAGTATTTGAAATCTGAACTCATGGTAAGAAAAGGTGTATCTAATAGTTAACATTTTTTTTACATATTATATTGGAGTGTGTTTGTATGTGTGTATTCTCTTTTCTGGGTTCTTGTCTTTTTACCATATGCCCCACTAGTCACGTTTTTCCTAATTATTGAGGCTAAATAAAAACCTCCTCTTCAGAAGGAGAGGATTTTTGTAGAGCAGCATTTGGGAGTTTGGTAGCAGAATTTGGAAGAAAAAGGAAATTCCAAGTCAGGAAGGCTGAAAAGTGACCCAGTCAACCCGAATCCCTGGGCACCACGCTTACTTTTTGCTTCAATAAGGTCTCCTTCAAAGCAATCTCAATCCTTCATCAAAGAGATTTCCAGAGCACTCCCAATGGGTTAGCATAAATCTTACTGTTCTCATTCTTTTTTTTTTTTTCTTTCCGAGTTGTCTTTAAAAAAAAATCAGTCCTCTTGTCTCTATTTCTTTAAATCTTTTATCCTCGGGCTGCTACTACCACTGGCCGTATGGATTACACATCAGCAGTTAAGACTATTCCACAACGTCCTGCTTGTTCTCACCCTGCAGTGCTTGCAGCCACTGATTGCAATGAAAGGAATTTGAAAGGCACAACCAGGCGATCCCGAACCGGCTCAGCACGTTCCCTCTCTGCGGCTTATCATGCTGTGGATGTTCTTTTGACCAGCCATCAATCACTTTCGAAACTTTCCAGTGATTCCTGAGATATGAACCCCTCTGATAGAAGTTAACAATACAGCACATGCAGCACAGGCTCAGGAAAATACTTTTGACTTCGAGTTAGAGATGCTTTGTTCCAGCTCAGATTTGTACACTTTCTTAGGGTCGCCTTTCTCCTAGGCAGCCTCTGTGGTCCCTTGCCAGGTATACCAACCTTGAGTACTCAGGGACGCTTAAGTGACCGCCATAACCAGAGGAGAAAGGCAGCTGGAGGGAGACTGAGAGCAGTCAAGGGGACCGAAACGGAGATGGAGTAGAGAGAAAAGTGAGGGGATGAGAAAACAAGAGGAGCATATGTAGTTGAAACAGAAGTGGCTGGGAAGGAGCCACGCCCCGAGGGAGCTGTAGGTGCAGACAGAGCTCTCCATGCTGAAGAGAGGGGCCCATCGGAGGGAGTCCTGATGTCAGGAGATCTGTGTGCTTTACGGTTAACAACGGTAAAGGCGCCATTTGGGGAAATGTTCTTGGGAGCTGGAAGCTGACCCCTTACCTGGGCCCCACCATATGTGAATCCTTTGTTGTTTTTAAAATTTAGGCTTTGCTTTAAAAAAAAAATTGAATTTTTATGCTTAATTCGGGGTAACAGGGCAGATCACTCTGTTTTGCCGAGGGGAGTTTAGCTCTGAACTCCTGGTGCTAAGATTTAAACATCAAAGAAGCCCAAGAAGGCCTCACAGCAATCAGGCAAACCTCATTTTCAGTGATTTCCAGTTGAAAAAGAAGAGGTGAGTCATTGGCAAAATTATGGGGCTCTGGACCCTCATCTCATCATGCATTATCGTGAGTGGACAGGGCATTGATTGCTCCACGCTATGGGAAATATTTCATCAACTGGACAACATAAATAAGTGTCACCTACATCCCTGTGTTCAGGGGTGGAGATTGGTTTTAAATGTCACCCTTTCTTTTATCTTCAGCTGCAATGTGGAGGCACTTCCCAGGACGGTTGATTTGTTCCTTCTTTTTCTGGGTTGGAATAATTCCATTAAAAGCCTTTTGCTTAATCAAGTAGAACATCCTACCAAGTGAGTGGCATTTGGTGAACTCCCTTTTCTTGATTATTCTGGTCTATTGATCTGCGTCTCTGGAGAAATTCTGGAAACTTCCAAGAAGTCTTACGGACTTTAAAATATCATCTCCCTGGTGATGAACGTGAATCAAAGACTAGTAAGATGAATTCCTTTCTTGCATTGTCGATCTCAGTTCTTCCTTTACTCCCATCAATCCTCCAGCTCTCAGAGAACTTAGAAAGGAAGAAGTATATTTGTCACCAGTCAGTGGTAAGGCAACAGAACAATTCAGTTTGGCCAGGCAGAAATAAATGCCTTTGCAGGAAAAGTGGAAGGTACACAGCTGGTTGTAGGAAATTGGAAAGAAAGAATTTTACATGGATATGGTGGAAGGATACACCTCATTCTGTTAAAAACCACAGACTTATATTCATTCTATCTCTGATAAATTCCCTGAGGTCAGAATCCAGATAATCTGCCACTGGGAACAAGGAAAAAAAATTGCAAGTGTCTTTGTATTTTATTTAGGAAACATCATGATTGGCTTTGGAATTCCTGGAGCACATGAGGAAAGAATGCAGTAAGCTTTTTCAGAGTCTACTTTCTCCTGGAGAGAAGGTGGCAGGAAAATGAATGTGGGCTATTTCTAATTTATAATGATGGTTTCATCTCTCTCTGATATTACTTTAGTTCTTGGATGATCGGTTCTCTCCACCTGAATTCTGATTGCTTTTTAAAGAAGAAAAAGATCATAGAGGCTGTCTAGTGCATTTATAGTCATTATAAGTTTGCAATTTGTACACTGCTTTTGATTACTAGTTTAAAATTCTTTGAATAATGAAAATTCAAGTTTGTTTTATGTTGTTTTCTTTTCTCCATGGCTTAATTAACAAACAAAGATTCATAAACAAAGTTGATTAGTTCATTTCTCTTTCTAAGTTTGGTTTGTGCTGAAGCCCAGATTTCAGGTCACCTCAGCTAAGTTATTCTGAACATAACTAGTGGCTTTACTTTGTTAGAAGAAACTTAATAGCCAACATGAGGAATGCTGCTAAGGTATATATATATATATATATATGTATATCTTACATAACATCAAACAGATAAGAGGTCTTATAATATCGAAGTGCATGTATCCTTTTGTGCTTGCTCTCAGATTTGGCACTTTTTTGTTTTTTAATTTATGCTGTAGTTTTTACATATGCTGAAGCTCTGACAACTTTTATTCATACTTATATTAAAAAATGCTCTCCAAAACAAATGGTAATGCCTTATGCTCCTTGTTCTTTTAGAAAGAAAATTTGATCTTTAGCACAGAGCAAGGATAAAAACCCACATATTTAATTGCCCCCCCATTGCCTTTGTTCCAAATTTAAGATTATTGCCTTTCTCTGCTTCAGCATCTTCTTCAATCTGTCCTCCTCCTCGTCCTCCTCCTTCTCCTTCTTTTTCTCCTCCGTTGTCTCCGTCTTCTTCCTGTTCCCCTCCCCAAACTCTTCTCCTCCCTCTTCTCCTCCCTCTCCCTCGTCTCCTTCTTCTTCTTCTTCTCCTCCTTCTCCTCCTTCTCATCCTTTTCCTCCTCCTTCTCCTTCTTCTCTTTAGACAAGGAAATAGGGATAAAAGGCAGAATATACAAGGGCAGGATATGGGGCAAGATAAATGCATTCTTTGGGGGCGTGAACCACGTCATCTCTAACGTTTACTCGACCCTAAGACTGTGTCACTCTGCCAGGTTCTTGGACTATAGCTTGACCATCATCTGATTTTCTTAATGGGATAAATGAGTAAGAAGATGGGATTTATGGGCAAGTCTAGACCAACAGTTCCCAAAGTGTGGTTCTGTGTAACACTAGTCTAGATCTATATCCCATAAAAATATTCTGAATAGAATATTTTGATTGAGAAACACTATAGGTTATATTTTCTTCAGGGGAGTCAAAATGTACGTTAGTATATTAAGACTGACAAAGTCCTGTAGTAAAAGCAGTCTGTAGGAAAGGAATATCCTGGGGGTTTCTCAAATCTATTGACCATGGAACTTTTTCTCTCTTTTTTCTAAAACTTCCTTCCTCACAATGTCCCACAGAGTCCGTGCTCTGATTAACACCCTGGACTAAGATGGGAAACCTTGTCTTCTTCGGGCATTAAATTCAAGATGTAGTTATTGAACATGCAGAGTGTCTTCAGGTATCACAGGAAGTCCCATGAATAAGAAAACGGTGATCGTGAAGCAAAAGCTTTCATTTCCCATGAGGGCAGAGAAAAACTAGGTGAAACAAAAATCTTCATGAAATATTTCTTAGGGAGGAACCAGATACCACTTAAAGATATAAATATCTATTATGGGAAGCAATGGTTAGACCTGCCTAAAATGTTTACTACTGCAGTCACAGGCTTAATATAATCTTGCAGAGAGACACTGTGCACTCTCCTGGAATGAATAACAATTTAGTATGGGCAAGCAATATTGATGATTTTATGTACCTTGATTTTTTTTTTTTTAATGTTTTTGTAGAGTAAGAGTGGAATGAAAAAAAAAATCTGGTCCTGGAAATATTTTTTCTTATGTTTGTCAGGCGTGTGAAGAGCTTTATCACCAAAAGCCCCACATACAGGTTTGCAGGCAAGCTCTGTGTGACTTGTTCTGTTCTGAGTATCACGAGAGCCCTTGTTTGAGACAAATGGGCTCCATCATTTCTTCACCGTTCAGACCCATAGGAGGAAGATGGCACTGACGTGAGTGAAGCTTCCACATGGCAGCCACCTTCCCTTTATTTCTGCTCTCCCTTCTTTTTGGTAATGAATTGGGGTGTCGTCAGCTGCCTGCCTCGTGTTCATCACTGTCAGTACTGGCAGGGTAACAGATAACAGCCGAGATTCTAGGCCACCCAGGGAATGAAGCCTGACAGGCCCTCATTTATCACTCCCCTTTTAGGGGGTCTCTGTGGTACAGCTAGCATCAAAGCTGTAATCGAAGCTCACCAGGTCGCACAGGGGCCGGGCAAGATCGCGCTGCCAAAAAGCAACTTGAGCTGTCAAATCAGCTTTGTAAATGAAGTGCCTTTCTAGAGACGGTGTGTTTATAATTGTCATCCTCTGTGTGGTCCCTCAATATCCAAGAATCGCTCTCCGCGCACTCCCTCTCATTTCTTTCAGACAAATGAAACTTACATCACGGAGAGAAAAGATATGCTGGAAGATGGATTTCTTTGACCTTGGGCATACCTGAGCAGACTCTACTGCCGAGGTTTATCTTTTTTCCCTGAAGGGTTCGAGTGTCATCTACATGAGCAGCTCAATTATTAAGGCGAGGCAGGAATGGCCTGGCTGAGAGCTGCCTCTTCTCTTGTCCCGAGTCTAGTCTCCTGGTTAAACGCCATCCATACAGCTCAGGGATTTTCCGGTTTCCACCAGCAGCCAGCTCAGTTCACCACTCTCCATTCCACAACAATAAGTCCAAGTCTCCACTTGGATGTTCCACAGTCACCCAAATTCCTCATGTCCCGAACAGGACGTGTCATCTTTACTCTAAGCCTACTTCCCATCTGTATTGTCAGTCTCAAGAAATGCATCAGCTTCCAGCAAGGACAGGAGAGGCCGCCTACCTTCTTTGCTCATCTTTACCCACCTCTCAAACGCAATCCCAACCAGAGTCTGTTAGAAGCAACTGCTAAACATCTTCAATAATTATCCCAGCTTCTCCATCTCCTTGTTTCTCCTGGATGTTTCCAGCAGCATCTTTAGCGCTCTTCCTGCCCCTCTCCCTTCACACTACAGGGAACTGTCCTGTCACTTTACTATTCAGCATTTAACAGTGACTCCCCGCCTGCCAGTGCCAATTGAATGGACTCTACCCTTTCCCGGGACACTCCAGGCTCTTCAGAACTTGGCTCCTGTCTATCTGAGCGCTTTCATCTCCTGGACTGTCTGCCTTGAACTTGTGATGGAGCAATACTGAATGACCTGCACGTCCTAGGAGATGCCAGCCCCTTTAATGTCCCTGTGCCTTCTTACGTGCTATTTCCTTCCCCTTCCAGGAATGTCCTCCCAATACATGCTCACTCAGGAAATCCTATTCATTATTTGATTCTCAGTGCAGGGACTTTGTCATCTGTGACAACTTCTCTAGCTCACTTCTAGTCATTTACTTCTTGTTATAAGATTGTTTTTCATGACTGCCTTTCCACTATAAAACAAATGTCATTTACTGAGTGCCTCCAATTGTCAGGCACTGTATTAGTTTCTTCACATATTTGTATTTCATTCTCAAATCAGCCTGTAAGGTAGATAGTATCAGACCAATTCCACAGATGATGAAACCGACACTCAGACTAAGTAAATAGTTTCCCCAAATTCAAACACCTAGTAAATGGTGGGAATTGGTTTCAATTACAAAGTATACGTGGTCTGACAATTAAGTTCGTGAACTCATCCTAAAAAAAGTGCTACATACCTCATTGCTGAATATCACTACGGTCACCTTCCAAGTACTCCCCTTGGGAAGCATGAATCAATGCCAGCGCCTAGTCCACCCTTCAAAGCAATTTTGGGACTCTTTTTCTGGAATGGCCATCAGAACTGTTGTCATACTACCTTTGATGTCCTGAGTGTCATCAACATGTCTTCCTTTCACTATTTCCTTTATCTTCGGGTAAAGAAAGAAGTCATTGGGGGCCAGATCAGGTGAGTAGGGAGGGTGTTCCAACACAGTTATTTGTTTACTGGCTAAAAACTCCCTCACAGACAGTGCCGTGTGAGCTGGTGCATTGTCGTGATGCAAGAGCCATGAATTGTTGGTGGAAAGTTCAGGTTGTCTAACTTTTTCACGCAGCCTTTTCAGCACTTCCAAATAGTAAACTTGGTTAACTGTTTGTCCAGTTGGTACAAATTCATAATGAATAATCCCTCTGATATCAAAAAGAGGTTAGCAACATCCCTGCAACAAGTTCGCGAACTTAATTATCAGACCTCGTATAGAGCGAGTAAGAGCATGTGGTTCAAGTCCAAATTCGTTAGTGTGCCCTGGCAGGATTTCTGTGGTTTTATTAGATTCTTTTCACCCAGCTTTTTGCAGCATAACTCAGAGAACTCCATTCCCTGTTTCTCTAGTGAGGCTGGTCTCTTCACATCCCGTCCTCCACATCATGCCTGCTGTTCCTCTATCTGATTTTACTCACAGTCTTTCCACTGCCTGAAGTGCCCTTCTCTGCTCCTGCACTGGCCGAATCCATACATCTCTCAGGGACAAGCTCAAGTTCCAGATCTTCTACGAACTATTCCCCATAGCTCCGTTCTGCCTGCCCTGACCAAACAATATTGTCTGAACTCTATATTTTGATCTTGGTTACATAATTTTATTCTATTACTCTATACTATCTTGCATCCTGTAATTATTTCAGCATTCAAGGTTTATTCCCAGGAAAGTTGCAAACTCCTCTACAGGAAGGACTACAGTGTTTCCCCGAAAATAAGACCTAGCCAGACAAAGCTTTAATGCATCTTTTGGAGCAAAAAGTAATGTAAGACCTGGCCTTATATTATATATTACGTCATATTATATTATATTATATTATATTACATTATATTATATTACATTATATTATATTATATCGGGTCTTATAGTAAAATAGGACTGGGTCTTATATTAATTTTTGCTCCAAAAGACGCATTAGAACTGATTGTCCAGCTAGGTCTTATTTTCGGGGAAACATGGTATATATTTCTTTTACGTTCCATACAGCACATGGCACAATTCTAGGGGACCACTCAATAAATATTTATTGAATTCAATGGAATATGGCACAGACTATGTTTAAACCCTCACAAAGTTCCTTTTCATAAATTATATGGACCCAGACAATAGGGTTATGGGAGGGAACCACTTGAATATATTCAGTCTGGGCAAGTACACATGAGATTGCAGGACTATAATGCAGGTTCTGGGACAAAGAAAAGTGGGGAAACTGGGATCTAGGAGGAATGGGAATAGCAGCTGCAGGAAGAGCAGTGAATGAGAGCTCAAAAACAAGAGATAGGCCTCGACAGCCAAGAGGCTGCCAAGAACCTCTGTTTCTTTAAGCTATTAACAAGTTAAATAATTTGACAGTGTGTTCTTGTGCAGTCAGGAGATTTGCTAACCAAATATTTCGCTGGGTCAGCAAAATAACACTGCTCTCAATAATTTCTGCACAGGTGGAATGCAGTGTTTTCAGAGTTTTATTAATAAAAAAAACACTTCTGTTTCTTTTTATCGCTCCCCTATCCCAGTGTTTCCTCCCCTCCCCCACGCTCACACACTTACATTTTCTCTTTCAATTGGATAGTCTTCCCTGAATATTTAGGATGATAATATCCTCTCTTAAGTAACTAGATTCTTGAAAGATTTTTTGTGCTTTTTTTTTTTTTTTTTTTTTTTTTTTTACTTCCACCTTGGACTTAACGTGTGTTCCTTGGAGGAAGCCCATGCGTGGAATTTGACTCGTGATACATAATATTGACCCTAAGCTATCGTTCAAACACGAAATGACACTATACCAAGCCATTCACAATGCTGATGAAATATTCTCTAGGAATATTTCAATATCTTTGTTTTTCTTTCTTTTTTTTTTTTTAACATATCTGGCATTTTTCACTCTGGGCCTCATTCCTGTACTTGGAGCCCCTGGCTTATGGCCAGGATCACTTTCCTAAACAGTTCTGAGGAGATAGAAACCTAATATTCCAGAAGCACAGATTGGGATTAAATGGCAACTCAGGGGACTTTCTCATTCATTTCCTTGCTTTCTAGTAGGAAATATATTATAAAATATTTCCACCCGCTTGATTGCAATGGAAAATCCTTAAATGTCTCTGGGGGGAAAACATGCCACTGCCTCACTAGGAAATAGTTTCTGACGCCCCATAAATGATATCAAATATCAAGAAATTGCTCTCTAGGAGGAAATGTTTTTCTACCTCCTCCTCTCTTTCCTCTCCCTCTTTTCCGTCATTTTTGGTGCTTGATTGTGAAGTGGTGATTTGTTTCCATTTGAAAGCTTTCTATTTCCACTAAGGAATGAGTTTCATGGGATGTGACAGACACCGTTGGCTGGATGGGCCAGCTCAGATCCACAAACCTTTATCTCCCAGCTAAGTGTGACCACACGGCAAGGTTCTGGCCAACGAGTAAACAGAAGATGCTGTTTATGTCCTTTGTGATAATTTGTTATAGCAGTAACAGGAAACGAGCACACTGATGTGCACACTGATGTGCTCGTTTCCTAGTTAAACTCTGTATTCCACGTAATTCCCCACCATCTCCCTCTTCTCCCCACTCTGTCTTGTGCTATGAGGCCTCTTGGGCTTATCAATCCTTTGGAATTTTGGACAATAAACTAGAAGTAGGCATTTACATTCCTGTTCCTTTGTGTGATTGCTCTCAGGCACCTAGTAAATATATCCGTTTTCACACAAGAAGATGGCACTACTGAACCCATTTAGTCATATCCCTAATCACTTTGAACTTGGATTACTGTAGCAACCTTCTCCATACTATATTTTACCTCTTTATCTAGATACAACTCACCCTCCTAACGTGGCAGGCCCTTGTCACGATAGACCCTGATCAAGCATCTACACCAGCTCTCCATTGTCTAATAAATAGAGACTCAGGCTTCTTTTTAGCTTTCATAATCTGATTCTTCTCTGGATTTCCAAGCTGAGCTTGAACTTCCTATTTGATTGGATTACTCTTCTCTATCTCTCATCTCCCACACCATAACAACCCTCGTCCAATCTGGAAAGATATTTCCTCATCTTGTTTCTTTTTTCTTTCTTTTTATACATTGATACTCTGTGCTTTCTCTCTCTCTCTCTCTTTCTCTCTCTTTCTTTCTCTCTCTCTCTCTCTCTCTCTCTCTCTCTCTCTCTCTCTCTCTCTCTCTCTCTTTCAGATTTTATTGGGGAAGGGGAACAGGACTTTATGGGGAACAGTGTGTACTTCCAGGACTTTTTCCAAGTCAAGTTGTTGTCCTTTCAATCTTTCAATCTTAGTTGTGGAGGGCGCAGCTCAGCTCTAGGTCCAGTTGCCGTTGTTAGTTGCAGGGGGAGCAGCTCACCATCCCTTGCGGGAGTCGAGGAGTCGAACCAGCAACCTTGTGGTTGAGAGCCCACTGGCCCATGTGGGAATTGAACGAGCAGCCTTCGTCATTAGGAGCGTGGAGCTCAACCGCCTGAGCCACCAGGCTGGCTCTCTGTGCATTCCTTAAAATCTAGCTTATGTTCTCAAACATCTTTGACTCTTTTGACTTCTGGTGACTTTCCCTTGCCTACTCACTGAACTGTAGTTGGTACCATCTCTGTGGTTTTATCTGTGAACTGAAGGTTATCTTCCTATAGTTCCTTTTGCCTGGGCTCCAGGCAGAGCACCTGGTAATAATGCTCAGTTCATAGCAGTCAGTCCCATTCTCTACAGCCTTCCTTCCATATTCCTCCCTCATTACCATGTAATGAATGCCACATATTCTGCAAAGAGCTAGCTGGGGTAGGGAGAGTGGGTTCAGAAGCTGTTAACAGGACCAGATCTGAAAACTGAGTGCAATCAGGATTGTGTTCTGTCCATCTGAGTGAATTGTCTCTGGAAGTGTTTGGCAACTCCCGGAATTTTATTTGGCTACTTGATTGCTGAATAGTCTTTTTTGGACCCCCCCAAAGTCTTCTCCACCATATCCATCTGAAAGTATGAAAGCTGCATCGTCGTCGTCCTCCTCCTTAGCCTCCTCCGCCTCATCTAAAGCTTCCAGTATTTTCTTAAAAGTGAAACTCAGATATTGGGTTTAAAACTTCCAGCTTGCTGGGAGTCATCCGTCTTTGATAGTTAAATAAAATTTGTTTTATGTACCTATTTCAGTGGGAAATTGAATGTTTCTCCCATTATTTCTAGGATCCCAGGGAAGTGTCCTTTTTTTTGTCATCACTTCTGGCTGTGAGTTCCTACTTTGGTTCCGTATTTAATTTCGAGACTGCATTTTGCTCTCTTAGATGCTGTTTCATTTCCTGCATGATATTATCCTGCTGCATATTACCTTTACACCATGTCTTTTTCCCCCAAATTCCACCAGTTTATGATGCTGTGTACTGCAGACTTTACTGAAGATTTGGGGGTTGATGGCTATTGACCTGGAGGGTCCGTGTTCATTGTCTCTATTAAAAACACATTAGACATTCTTGTCCTACCCTTCAGATAAACCTGCTTTAAAAATTACTAGTCATTTCTTCTACCAGGCCAGGGGTGCCCCCTCTCTCCTTTAATTCCACCTTTCTCCTCCTAGGATATGATTCTTATCCATTTCTGGAGGAAAAGCATTAGATATTCTCTTGTCTTGTCTTAGAGATTCAAGGTAAGTCCTGTGGACTTTACGTTTACAAACATGTCTATTTAGATATGTTCCTACATATCTAAATTCTGCTACTAATACACTATTTTTTCCCCTCAATTAATTGTGAAAACTGTAAAATGTTACCACTCCATATCTTTGAGGATTAGGATTGTAGGTGATTGTTGCTTTCTTTTTTTAGCGCTTTCTATTTTCAAAAATTTCTATAATGAATATGTATTTGTTTGTAACTACAAAAGGTAAACAACTTGAATCCAAAACAAATAAAAAGAAAATTATTAAATTGATCAATACATAGGTACTTATTACTTATAGTTTGAAATATTCGTGCCCTTTAATTTTAGAATCTAAACTTCTAAAAGAGACTAATTTTTAAGTAAGCTCCTTATAAGGAACGAATGCACTGTGGGTCTCTGATAAATGTGAAATGCTATGTACTGGATTCACTCCCTCAGCTGATACACTGCCACTACTTCAAGACATTAAGCCATTTTATGGGGAAACTTGATGGGTACAAGTTATTGCCCCATTATCAGTGGAAGACACAGAATAAAATGCTCTTCAGTTGGACCCAGGGGAATAAGGCCTGTGAAGCAAGAATAACTTGGACAAGAAGAAACTAAAGAGATCAAAATGGACACCAAAAGTATTGAAGGCACACAAATATTAGAGAACGATACAATGAGACACAGCGGGATAATGACTATGGAACATGGGCCTTTTGGGCCAAAAACTTTTTTTTCTATTTCATGTCTGCTGCTATCACTTTGCTAAATCAACAATTCAGTTTGGATCAGCTGCTCTAGTGATGAAGCTTTAAATAAGGATATTGAAATAACTAAGACAAATGATGGAGTCATCTCTTACCATAATATGTTTTCATAATGCCTAAAAGTCCTCCTTTAATCAAAAGATTGGCAGGACAGAGAACAAGCTGGTAATTTGCAGTTGGGAGGTAATAAAAATGTTATAATTCATGGATGAGACACCAGACTACATTATGTATTGTGAGTTTAATTTGACTTGTAACTCTGGAATTTAAACTGTCATATCCAACCATATGCGTTGACTTTTATAGTGATTTAATGAGTTGTTTGGTGAAAATAAATGTTGACACAGTTACAAAATTTTCCGACTCTATTCTTTTTTTTTTTTTTTTTTTTTTAAAAGTTGTTGTACCTCCTTCGGATACTGGAGCTGGCTGCCTCATAATAACCCAAGGGTTTCTCTTTCCCCGTAATGCAGGGGTAGAATCTTGATCTTGGATGGGTTTTGCTGGGTGAATTCATGACAAAAAGAGCCTGACAAAATGTAGTGATGAACCTCCGGTGGCTGCAAGATGGTCGTGTAGGTTTGGAAGTGTGGGACCCAAAGCCCTTCTATCAGAAGTGTCAGCTGGTTCCCCAGGGAGGGGCCTCATCTTCAGGGTGTGGTTTGGCTTCAGCTTAGTGTTGCTGAGGGGCCATGTGGTAGCAATTCAGACTGCTGGTCCTGATGTTGGACTTGAAGCGTGAATGAATATCTTGTAAGGACAAGCTCAATTCCTATGGAACCTCAAAGGAGAGTCTCAGCTGCTGGATTGATGCCACTGGTCCTGAGAGAAGTGAAATAACGTCAACTTGTTGTGGTAGCATGGCGAAGAACCTTATCAAGCGAGCTGTAATTGAGCAGGCACGCATTATGCACTCATTAAGGAAAATAAGGAACAAGTAATTGGCTTATTATGTATTCCTTAATTGGTACAACTCACTTTCAGTTACGGCATAAGGGAATAAACGGGGAATCCTGTTCTGGGATTTGGCTCGGCCGGAGAGCCCTCATGAAGTTTCCCTACATGATAAAAATGATTCGATGCATCACCATTTAGCAAACATAATAAGGAAATAACCCATAATCCGTTAAGAGCTGCCTAACGTCCTGACTGTGTGGTCAATGAGCCAGCATGAACGGAAAACTCTGTGGGAATAAAGTGATCTGATGCGTGGGAGGCAGTGACCTCCTTTAGGGCACCAACTACCCTGAAGAGTGATTTACTTTCTTATCCTACAAGAAGCCATTTACCTCACAGGGGTGACATTTTTCTTACCCATAAGTTGCATCCCAGCTGCTACTGTTATCTGCATATGTAAAGGGAAGTGGAAATTTGAGGTAATTACCTAGATCACATGGACCCCTAAAACACCCTTCTTCAGTTGCCTAGCTAGATATTTCAGTCAAATGTTTTTTGGTCTAAGTGATTGCCTTAATTTTGCATTTCACTTTGGATGTGTGGACTAGACTATGTCAAAGGAGGCAAAAATAATAAAGTTGTAGAAGGAAAAGTTTTCCAACGTGTTTGAGATAACCCAAATGCTATGTTAAAACAAAGTTTGTTTGTGATATGCAGCCCCATGGTAAGTAATGCATTTTTAGCCTCCCACATTTATTATTTAAGCCCAGGTTTCAATATTTACATCAATAACTATGACCTTATCTGAATGCTCAACAAAGAGGTGTTAGATATTTTTAGCGTCAGAACAAGTCCAGTTCTCAGCACCTCCATAATAATACCTCGTCCAAGGTACCATCACTTCACACCTGGATGATTGCAAGTCTTTAAACTGGTCACCCACTGTCAACCTAGAGTGGGATGCTGTGCTTGTATTTGTCACCCAGGAACCAGCATTATCCTATTAAAACGTAAGTTAGTTATGCTGTTTCCCTAACAATAACCCCTCATGGCTTCCCATTTCACCCCGAGTTCTCCATAGTCCACGGTCCTCATCATGGGGGAAGGCCCTGTGAGATTGTTCTTCGGCAAAATCTCTGCCCTCTTCCTGAGTCCTTGCTCCAACCACACTGGCTTCTCGGTCATTCCCAGAGAGAAGTACTCTCTCCCCTTGGTGTCTTTGTACTTGCTGTTTCTTCCACCTGGGATGTTCTTGCCCCACTGCCTGCCTCGCTCAATTGCTCACTTGCTTCAGAATCTCTGCTCATCTGGTCCCTTCTCAGAGAAGCTTTTCAGGACCACTCTCCATAGAAAGAATACCCTCAGTATCCCTTCCTTTCTCTTCTTTTTCACAGAAATTATCGTCACCTGGTATTTGCTGTATTTGTCTCTTGATTTTATTGCCCTGCTCTCCTACCCCTAAACATGTGTGTGAGAGCAGATGCGTGGTATTTTCGTTTACTTCTCAGTGGCAGATTGAAATTCCCAAGGATGGCCACAAGGAGATCTCTTGTCTTAGAATGTGACACTGACACTTCTATGTTGAGAGAGATGGCGGGGGGGGGGGGTCTATGCCGCTTCCCCTTGAATCTTGACAAGCCTGTGACTATTGCCAGAAGCGATGCTATGTGATTTCCCAACAGGTGACACAGCTTCCTCCTGCTCCTCTTAGGGTCCTTGGTCTTGGAACCCAGCTGTCATGCTACTGTGTTTTCCCGAAAATAAGATTGGGTCTTATATTAATTTTTGCTCCAAAAGACGCATTAGGGCGTATTTTCAGGGGATATATTATTGTTTCATGTACAACAATCTACATTTATTCAAATACAGTCATGTCATCTTCTTCTAGAACATCGTCATAATGTACTAAATGCGTCCGTCTGGCTGATGATCTTAACTGGGGCTTATTTTCGGGGTAGGTCTTATTTTCGGGGAAACACATTATGAGGACACCCAAGCTACAAGAGGCCACATTTATTTGTTACAATGACAGCCCCAGCCGAGGTCCCGCAGTGTGACTGAGGGAGGCTGTGTGATGACGCCAGGCCCCAGTCACCCTCTGACCGCAGACCTACCAAAGACCTCAAGAGACAGCTGCCTAAGTTATTCTGGTCAACATCCAGGACTACGGGGCATAATAACAAAGCAATTGTTATTTTTTAAGCCACTAAATTTGGGGATATCTCATTTAGCAGCAATGTCCCCCCGAGGCTAGAACTGAGGAAACATGCTTCCTTAATAAATATTTTCTGATTAGACAAATGATGCAGATACCCTGGAGGTAAAAAGTATACTTGTTTCTTGGTGGAAACTTCTTTTTGTCTTCTGTAATCTAATGGCAATCTTGATTAATTAATTTACATCATGTACATCCCCTTGTGTTTTTAGAAATTTCAGGTTAGCAATTCCCTTTAAACTTTTATTTTATTTTTCCCGTTAAATTTTAAAATACATATATAAAAGAGTAGACAACTCATGGGATCTGAATAAAGGAAGGTACTGAAGATGGGGCTTACTTAAACAAATGGTCTTTTTTTTTTTGTCATTTTATTATATATAAACATCTTTGACAGAGAGAATCTTAGTTGAGTCTAGAAAAAGGCTTCCATGATGAAGAGGCTAAGGTCTTGGTATCACCTGTTGGTATTACTTGTATCCTTGCTGTATTTCTTCTCAGTTGTAATTGTTCATCATGACTTACATAGGGAATGGAAAAATACTAGCCTTGTTTACATTTTATACTATTACTGTAGTAGAATTTCAGCAAAAGCAAAACACAAAGCAAAGCAAAAAAAAAAAAAAAAAAAAAAAAAAACCAGAAAAAAAACAACCCAGCCAAAACCAGTTTTGAAGTCACCATAACTCACAAGAAGTAAAAATGTTTTCAAATGGGCTCTTTTCTCAACAAGAAAGACTTATTATTTGTGGAGCTGTATTGTTTCCTCTTCACCACCCAGTGTCCAAACAATAGGGTGTTCTCAGATGCAACCCTTAAAAATGTCACCTGTGTCCAACCCAAGAAGTTGCCCAATGTGATTCAGTCCCTTGACTTTAGACATGAAGGAGTCAAGCCTCTTTTTGTCTTGGAACAGCATCAAAGATTTAGACTTAGATTTGACTTAGAATTGCTTGTCCCCTGGCAGGCCTCTGTATCCTGACCCATAGCTTCTCTGTCACCCATCCGGCTGTTCAAGCATGTGACTTAGGTCTGTGGAGATGTGAAGCGGACCATGGTTCTTTTTCTTCGGAAACGTGCAGGATTAACCCAGGAAATTATCCGCCTTACTGACAGCGCCACCTCGCAGTGTGGAGATACTCTTCTCCCATCTCTGCTGACTCTACAAGGAAACCGGAGCACCGAGGGCTACCTCAGGGTAGGGACCATCTCATAACCAACGCTTTTCCAACCTCCTGCAGCTTCTAGACTTCAGCTCTGGGCAGAGTGGAGCCCTTCAGGATGTGTTCTGGGGCCCTTAGCCTCCCTTTAATCTAAATGATTTTCTTTCTTATCCTAGGGGCTGACAGCCAGTTTGCAAAATAGCATGAATGAATCCTCAGATTAGCAATTTAATGTGGGCTTTAGGTAGAGCATGGGGGTTAGAATTTAAGACCTGGCACTCAGAGACTGCGTAGTGGTGATCCAAGGCCTGGGATGAGTGTCACTTCCACCCCAGCTGAGCTATCCCAGCTGCCTCTGCGTGGAGCAGAGACAAGCATTTCCCTCCAAGCCCCGCATTGTTTTAAGTCCCGATTCTTCTTATTTTAAACTGCTAAGCTTTGGGGTAGTTTGTAACACATTAATAAGTATTGGAACGCCATTCCCAGGCCTGCCTCCCCAGAGGAAATGCATGTACGACGTTTCTATTTTTGGTATCTTCTGGTGGCTATTGACAAATACCTAAAGAAATGTTCTATTTTGTGACTTATTCATTGTATACTTTGTCTATTGATTTTTGTCCTGTGATCAGCAAATACTATCAAATTAAAATTTTATTTTAATCAAAGCATTTTGTTTGTTGGTTTTTCAGACAAAGAGAATGATAAGGCTTATGCTAGAAGAGGGCTATTTCTCCACAACCTCAATTCTGCTGCTCAGAGTCAACTACTTTTAAGTCTTTATCCTGGTATTAACCTTTGAATTTCTCAGTAACATACTGATACTGCAATGCTTTGATCTTTATATTTTATACATTATCTATTGGTTCCTATTATAGAAGAGCTGAGTTTCAGCTCTCCTGAGCTGCACACCCGATCAGCTCTCCCTCCCTGCGACACACACTTTGATTTCTTTATACTCTCTGTAGACTTATTACAGTTTTGGGGTAAATCAGTGTCCAGCATGTACATTACTATGGTTTTATACATGCTTGTGTTGTTCACAGTTGGGCTACATAGATACTTTACTTACATTTCCTTTTTTGAACAGTCTTTTTCTAGAGTTAAGAATGATTCCATTTTGAATTCTGCTTAGCTTTCTGTGTGTGTACCTGTTGACACTTCAGTCTGAAATGGAAGGATTTGTGCATGTAATGAAATGTATATTCACATTGAAGCATGTGAACGCCAACTTTTCTCTACCATAAAGTTCCTAAGATAATTTATCAGTTCTACTGTTTTGGGGAGACGTTTTTCCTAGAGCCCGCCGGCTTCCTGCTCAAATCTGGACTGCATGCTCTCTAAGGTCGCGACAGGGTTGTTGCCCTGGGGCTTCCTTATCTTGGGAATTTCTTTCACTTCTCACTTGGCTTGGATCCCCTGTGTATTAGTTATGTATTGCTGAGTAACAAATCACCTCAAAGCTTAGCAGCTTAAAACAACAAACATTTATTTTCTCACATCTTTTTGTGGGTCATGAATCCAGGAACAGCTTAGCTGGATAGTTCTGGTTCAGAGTTGCTCACGAGGCTGCAAGCATCTGAAGTTGACTGGGGCTGGAGAATGTGCTTCTAAGCTTAGTCACGTGGCTTTTGGCTGGAGGACCCAGCCCCTCACTCAGTGGACCTCTCTAGGGCTGCTTACATCATGGCAGCTGCCTTCCCCCAAAGTGAGTGACTCAAGAAAGAGCACAGACTGCACCCCAGATGGAAAGCTCAGTGTCTCTCACAACCTCATCTCAGAAGTGACAGATTGTTACTTCTGCCATCTTCTGTTGGCCACACAGGCCAATTTTTGTCGAACATGGGAGGGAACTGAACAAAGTTATAAATATCAGGAGCAAGGGCTCCATTGGGTCCACCTTGAAGGCTGTCTTCGAGTCTGGATTCCATGTTTTCTTCTTGGTTGACGACTTCTTTTTGGTGGGTTACATTTTCTAGTATCACCCTGAAAAAGGTTGCCTGGGAAATAATCTTTTTTCAGACTTTGCATTTGTGAATCTATCCTCATCTCTGAATGATGGTTTAGGTTTTCGATTCTAGGTGGGTATCCTTTTTTTCTTCAGAATTTTAAAGACACTGCTCCATCATTAGGTAGTTTCCAGAGTTATTATTGTCAAATCTGATGTCATTCTGAATCTCCAGTGCCACGTGTGTTCCCTGTTCTTGTGAAAAAGTTCTTGAAACACCAGGCTCTTGTCTTTATTCCTTCTGTTCTGGAGTTTCATACCTATGTGTGAGGTTTTTTCCCCCCTTCATATATTCGTGCATTTTCTTGGATATGTGATGGGCTCTTTCAACCTGGAAACTCAAGCTCTTCAATTCTTTGAAGGTTTTACTTTTATTTATTCGATAATTTTCTCTATTATCTCTTTCTGGGGTCATATATGTTATATATGTAACCTGAATTGATTCTTTGACTTTCTTAGTATTATGTTTTCTATTCTCTTATCAGTTCTTCTTTGATTGGCTTTCTGAGAGATTTCCTCAACTTTATTTTCCAAAACTTTTATTAATTTTTAACTTTCTGCTTTTATGTTTTTAATTTCCAAGAAGTCCTTTGTTGTTTGATGAATATTCCCCCCCCCCCCCGTTAACTCTTTATCCTCATTCCATTTTTGTCACTTTGTCTGTTTTTCCCCCATTGGATGCTTTCCGAGAATGTCTGGCTTAGTAATCTTGGACTGCCTGTTGGCCCTGAAGAAGGACGCATCAAAAGCTGACTGGAACTGTGTGTGCAGTGGCAGGATGTGTCAAGACGTGGGCTTTTATTTAGGGTAATTGGTTGGTGCTTTTTCACTGATTGATAGCCCAACTCTCAGTATTTATATAGGTCTTTTTGTCTTGGGTTGTTCCATTTCCTTAGAGAAAAATTACCCAATCTCTTGCTTAGGGTGTATGGGTTGGGGGTGGATAACAAACCAGGCTGCCAGGATTCTAAGAGCTGAGTGGGGCAGGGGACATGGGGGTCTCATCACACTGAATGCATGATTTCACCCAATTTTCCTGGTTTTAGAAGGGCGTTTCTCAGCTCGGGCTGGCAAACCTGGAGCTTGTCCAGGGTTTAGCCTCTCAGTAAATTACCAGCACGGAGAGAGAGATGGTCACCTGACTGTACAAGCCAAGATGGGGATCCAGGGGTAGGGGTTTAACCGCTTCCTAGACAGACTTTTAACCACTGCTGCCTTTGTTCATACTCGCCCTTTCTCCAGCCTTCACAGATGCTGGCCATGTCCTGTTTGGGGGACATTCGCCTTGTCAGTACTACATACAGGGGGGCACTTATTAGAACAGCGGTTCTCAGAGTGTGGTCTGGGGGTCTGAAAGGTCCAAAGAATTGGTATAAAAATACTAATTTATTATTTGCCCTTATCACTCACATTGTCCTCTGAGCCTACAGGGGCATTTTCCAGAGAAACCATGATGGGTGGTATCACCGCAGACGAAAGGCAGTAGCAGATATGAGAATCTAGCTGTCTTCTGTTAAGCCAAATATTGCAAAGATTTGCATTAAATTGGTGCAAAAGTAATTCCGTGTTTCCTGAAAATAAGACCTAGCCAGACAATCAACTCTAATGGGTCTTTTGGAGCAAAAATTAATGTATTATATAAGACCTGGTATTATATTATATTATATTATATTATATTATATTATATTATATTATACCCTGTCTTATATTATAGTAAAATAAGACCGGGTATTATATTAATTTTTGCTCCAAAAGACGCATTAGAGATGATTGTCCCGCTAAGTCTTATTTCGAGGAAAAAATGTTCTGGTTTAAAAGGTTAAAAATTGCAAAAAACCGCAATTACTGTTGTACCAACCTAATAAAAATGTACAACAAAGCCACTCTTCTCACTATATGTTTTTGTTTTGGAGTATATAATTATCTTTCATAAAATATGTTACATATTCATGTTAACCTGTACTGAATCTATTAATATTATTTAAATGAACTAATAAATCTAAAAAGTACCAGCTTTGTGGCAAATATTGATATATATAACCAACATGAACAACAGCTATTTTGGGTCTTCAGTAATTTTTAATAGCGTGAAAGGATCTTGAGACCAAAAAGTCTGAGATCTCTGCATTAATAGGACACTCCAGGGTTCTTTCGTCTTCCTCCCACACTCCTCCCTAGGCAACAAGGAGTGACTTAATTGGATAGTATGGGAGAAGAATTGGGCAGCAACAGCTCAGCCCTTTCTTTTCCTCTCTCAGGTGATCCTAAGATTTGCCTGTCTATCGAGAGCATGTGTTCTCCTCAGCTTTGTCCATGGGTCTGCCTCGGGCCTGCCAGCTCCGTCTTGTGGGGAGACCCGAGTTGGCCCAGCATTGCCTGTGATTGTGATTGGGTAAATCTGTCTAGTTCAGGAGAGGAGTCAGCACATTTATCTGATTCGGGCAGAATAAGCTATGTTTTCTTACAAGCAGTTTATTCGCATTCAAAGAGACTTTAAACAATTTTTGAAATGAGTTTAGACTTATGGGTAAGGTGCAGAAATAGTATAGAGTGTTAGTTCCTCTAGACCCTTCCCCCAGCTTGCTCTCGTGTCAGTGTCTTTGGAACCACAGAGATGAAGACATGAAGCAGGAGATTCACAATCCATTGCAGTACACTAACTCACGAGCCTTATTTGGGTTTCATGAGTTTTTCCACAGATCTTTTTCTGGTCCAGGATCCAATCCAAAATCCCACATTAAAGGTGATATTTTGAACTCCTGCTCTCTGGCTCCTGCATCTATATCTTAACTGGTGGTGTACTCAGTTCAGAAAAAAGAGGGGTGTTATTTATCAGCCACTTCTAAATCTTGGCTCTTTTTGGAATTCTATGGTGTGAAGAGGTTAGTTCTTCTTGTCTTTGTTCCCATACCCTCCACTGCAGTACTTTGTAGCTTTCTCTGTTTGACTAACTCTGTTTCCACAAGTCCACCTCTTTTCTAGCTTCTCGAACATTGTAGCTACGTTTTTTCTGCTCGTCTGCCCTCTTATTTCCTGTGGTTGGCTTCCTGGGAGACTTGCACGCTCTCCCCAATCTAGGGTCAGTTGCCAAACCCCACCTGTGCTCTGAGGACTTGGGAGTTAATGTATTTTTATTCCTTTAATATTAATATTGGTTGGATTTCAGGAAGGAGCAGAGATAAATAATAGGTTTAATCTCCTTGTTTAATTAGAAATCTGACCCTGATGTATAATCCCCAACTTGTACATTATTTTTGCTTTTCAATTGTAGGTCTTACTTAAATGGTTTTAATGACTTATTGTACTGAAACAAAACTTTATAGTCACTCTTAAAGCAAATAAAGACTATGGAAAAACTGGTTAGCTTTTAAACTAAGTTTACAAGAATATCTATTTATGGTAATCACACACAAGCAGGCCCTAATTAGAATGCTTTTTGTAGCTTACCTTGAATTTCCTCTCTTGGAATCAAAAGCCATGCCCAAGAATTTGCTTCTTCCTTTAGGCTTGGCTCCAGCTACTCACTGGTCAGAGATGTCTGTGGCTCTCTCCTAGTCTCTTTCTCTTTCAGTTTCTGAAAACGAAGAATTGCTGGAAGAAATGCTATCTTATCTCTGGTTCCCAGCTCCCAACTCTCTTCTATCATTTTCTCACATTCAACTGAAAAGGATGAGTGGGATTGTGGCTATGTAATACTATTCTCCAAAGTATTTCACCGGGCTTGATGTCTTTTCCTTGAATTTAAAAGAAATCAGGTTCTTTACAGTTGACAGTATTTATAAGAAGAGTAAAACATTCTCTTCCCATCTCTTATTTTAAAATCTTATCTTCGTATGTGTCTATTTCTTGTCTTTATACTTTTGATTCATATTTATGTATTTATAAATAATGTGTTATTTGTTGTGTATTTAAAAATTGCGTCCATGATTTCCTCTTGGGATGGGTGGTAAGGGATGAAGAGAATGTATCAGAGAAGAGAATGGAAGGAACAGTATCCTTGACTGTGAAGCTTTATTTCTTAAAAGATAAAGATCTGAAACATATGACAAAATATTAATGTTAATTTTGAGTGGTGGAAATGAGTGTTTATGATGTCATTTGTACTTTTGCATTTTTTAAATATATTTTTTTCAAATTTAAATATAACCACTTTAAAGCTAGAGATAGTTTGATTTTAATAAGAATAGTGGTAATTACTTGGTCTTCTGTCATCTGAGAATGAATCATTTTCCTAAGTGAAATGAAACTTAACTTTGCGATGTGTATATTGTATTCCCCAGGCCACACCCACCTTGTTACGGGATGGGGATGGCCTAAACAACAGTCACACGGCAGTATTTCTGTATCTGTGCTCATATGGTCTGGAGAAAGTCCAGGCTTCTCAAATTGGGTAGAATAGTCTAAAGGTTTCTAAGAAAATTCTGTGTCATGTAAACTTAAAAAAAAAAGTCTCCTCTTCTGGCTTGCTATAATAATGACTGCAATTACTGCAGACGGCAAGCTCTGCTATGTCACCAATGCCCAATCAAGGCACCTCAGCGGCCAATGTTCAAGTTGCTTGATGCTTGGCAATAAGGGCACTGACCTCTGTGCCCTTGGTATCTACAGCACTAAAGCGGCCACTGCCCTTGGTGACAATGTGCACAAAGCTGCTGCTGTCACCATTGAGCCACCACTGGCACCAATATTGCTGATGCTTTATAGTCTGGAAGTCCCATGCAGGCTTCAGAGAGAGAAGTATTTCGGCCACTATCTGTGCGCCCTGCCATGCAAATGGGCTGGAGGAGAGCCTGAATGACAGTCACGTGCTATGCTCTTATTCACTCTCCCTTCCATCTGGGGCCAGGGACTCCATACTTAGGATGAGTTCTTTCCCAGAAAGAACCTTCATCCTCAAAATAATAGATCCCCAGTGAGCCTGTCGCACCAGTGCTTTTGTAATGTCCAGATACACTAAATATTTAGGAGAACATAGCTTAGATTCATGCTGGGTTCCTGTTACAAGTTCTGAACTGTCTATATTTTTTTAAAGCATGAGTTAAAAAGAAACTTTTCCTCATACAGATTTTTTACTTTCCTGAATTTAGAAATTATTTTTATAATTGAAATATACGTAACAGTGAATAGGCGGTCCTCCTGGCACTCTGGGAATTATCTATACAATCAAAGCATAATAATGACTTGATCTATATGGAAAACATGACAAATATAAATATTGCTTGGATCCAGAAGCAGGAAGTAAAATACAACACTGGCTATATCAGCACATCAAAAAGCTATTAGGAGTTAAGTTGAATTAATATGTTTAATATGTCATAAGAAAAAACATATCAATCAGAAAAGGAAGTAGATGGGCAGTGATGGAAGTTAGTAAGTCCCAAGGCAGACTTACCATTATGTCCCAGTTCTGACCAGGAGGAGTTCTGGCTTGTAGACTTCATCTGTCTGGGGACAGGAACAGCTTTTTAGAGTTGGTGCAGCTACCAATCCCACATATAGAACTATCAGTTCCATTAAACATCAGACTTTTAAAGCCAAATACTGTTGATCTGATTCCACGATCACTAAGTCAGTGGGTTACAAGTGAGGTCCCCTTGGCAGTTAAATTTCTGTTTTGAAGACATAATTTGCATTTGGGTATATATATATATATATATATATATATATATATATATATATATATATATATATATAATTCTTTTATAGGCAAGGTTAATGTGAGTATATCCATAGAAGAATGAGCTACTCTCAGGTTGTGAAGAATATCAACTATTTGAGCTTGTAAAGTTGAGGAAAAGATTGCAGAGCACTGTGATTTCACTGAAGTGCAAACATGAGAGTTCTTTGTAGCACACTACCCACCTGCTAAATACACAGCTTACCAACAAAAGTAATGCAATTACAGTAAAACATTTAGAATATAGAACAAAAATGAGCCACAATTCCACCAATGTGACAATTTTTGATGTTACTATTAACTTTTGGTATATTTACATGTAATTTGTGTGTGTGTATTTTATATATAATTTAGTTCCTTCTTTAATTTGCCTTATATGTATAGTCATTTAATACATTTTTATTGAATTATCGTTATATTCTGGGCACTACTGTAGACACTGGGTGAATAAAAGCTTTTGCCTTCCAGGAGTATACAAGGAGAGAGAGTAATGGGTGTACTCCTGCAAGGGATGGATCAGGGCAGGCTTCTTGGAAGAAGTGACATTGAATAAAGGTCTAACTCAGCTTCAACAGGATGTGGTATTAAATGAAAAGAGGAAAGATCTAGGTTGAATAAGACTTGTGATTTACTAATAAATATTACTAAATATCAATGTATTTCTTTAAGACTTAAGAGTAGGTTAGATATATAATAAAGGCCATATATGAAAAACCCACAGCTAACAGCATACTCAATGGGGAAAAGTTAAAAGCATTTTCCTTAAGATCAGGAGCAAGACAAGGATGTCCCCTTTTACCACTTTTATTCAACATAGTGATGGAAGTCCTAGCCACAGCAATCAGACAAGAAAAAGAAATAAAAGGCATCCAAATTGGAAAGGACGAAGTAAAACTGTCATTATTTGCAGATGACATGATACTATATATAGAGAACCCCAAAGAGTCCACCAAAAACTGTTAGAACTGATAAATAAATTCAGTAAAGTAGCAGGATACAAAATTAATATTCAAAAAATAGTTGCTTTTTTATATACCAATAACAAACTTATCAGAATGAGAAATTAAGAAAACAATCGCATTTGTAATACAATTGCATCAAAAATACCCCAAAAACCTAGGAATAAATTTATCCAAGGAGATAAAAGAATTGTACTTGGAAAACTATAAGACATTAAAGGAAGAAACTGAAGAAGATACAAATAAATGGAAGCAATTACCATGCTCATGGATAGGAAGAATTAACATTGTTAAAATGTTCATACTTCCCAAAGCAATGCAATCCCTATTAAAATACCAATGACATTTTTCACAGAACTAAAACAAATAACCCTAAAATTTATATGGAACCATAAAAGACCCTGAATAGCCATGGCAATCTTGAGAAGGAATAACAAAGTTGGAGGTATCATAATATCAAACGATGCTACAAGGCCATAGTAATCAAAACAGCCTGCTATTGGCATATAGACACATAGATCAATGGAATAGAATAGAGAGCCCAGAAATAAACCCATGCCTATGTGGTCAGTTAATCTATGCCTATGTGGTCAGTTAATCTATGACAAAGGAGGCAAGAATATGCAATGGGGTAAAGACAGCCTGTTCAGTAAATGGTGCTGGGAAAAGTGGACAGATACATGCAAAAAAATGAAACTGGACCACCTCCTTATTCCATATACAAGAAGAAACTCAAAATGGATTAAAGACTTAAATGTAAAACCCAAGACCATAAAACTCCCAGAAGAAAACATAGGCAGTAAACTCTCCAACATTGCTCTTAGTAATATTTTTTCTGCTCTAGCTCCTTGGGCAAGGGAAACAAAAGAAAAAATAAACAAATGTGACTACATTAAAATGTTTTTGCACAGCAAAGGTAACCTCAACAAATGAAAAGACATCCAACTGAATGGGAGAAAATATTTGCCAATCATTCATCTGATAGGGGTTAATATCCAAAATTTAGGTATTGGAACTCATACAACTCAACACCAATAAAACCCCAAACAATCCAGTTAAAAAATGGGCAGGGGACCTAAATAGACATTTCTCCAAACAGGACATACAGATGGCCAATAGACATATGAAAAGATGCTGAATATCACTAATCATCAGAGAAATGCAAATTAAAATCACAGTGAGATATCACCTCACACCTGTCAGAATGGCTATCATCAATAAATCAAAAAACAAGCGTTGGCGAGGATGTGGAGAAAAGGGAACCCTCATGCACTATTGGTGGGACTGCAAATTGGTGCATCCACTATGGGAAAAAGTATGGAGGTTCCTCACAAAATTAAAAATAGCACTACCTTATGACCCAGCAATTCCACTTCTGGGAATTTATCCGAAGAAATCCAAAACATTAATTCAAAAAGATATATGCACCCCTATGTTCACTGCAGTGCTATTTACAACAGCCAAGATATGAAAGCAACCCAAGCGCCAAACAATAGATGACTGGATAAAGAAGATATGGTGCAGATATACAGTGGAATGTTACTTTGCCATAAAAAACGAAATCTTACCATTTGTAACAACATGGATGGACTTAGAGGGTATTATGCTAAGTGAAATAAGTCAGAAAGAGAGAGACAAATACCATATGATCTCACTTATTTGTGGAATCTAAAGAGCAAAACAAACAAACAAACAAAAAATCCCAAACAGAAACAAACTCATAGGTACAGAGAACAAACTGACAGTTACCAGATGGGAGGGGGGTTGAGGGGCTGGGTGAAAAAGCTGAAGGGATTAGGAAGTACAAATCGGCAGTTACAAAATAATCATGGGGATGTAAAGTACAGCAGAGGGAATATAGTCAATAATATTGTAATAACTATGTATAGTGTCAGATGGGTACTACACTTATTGGGGGATCACTTCATAAGTTATATAAATGTCTGAGCACTGTGCTGTACACCTGAAACTAATAGAAAATATTTTCCAGTATAATTGAAAAGAGTGGGTTAGATATATTATGGCTATTAAATCTTTACTAGCTCTGGCATTTTAGGATATTAGATATTTATTATCTTAGAAGATAGGTGTGTATATTTGTATGCATATTAATTGCAATGGAAAGGAGTAAGGAGAATGTATGAATGCTTCTGTGTGAGAAAGATTCACCTGTCCCTCCTGAAAGATTCCAGGCCTTTCAAGAACCTTATTCTCTCTCTGTATATGAAACACTAAAATAAAGCAGCCCACTTGAGGGCCCCCGATACTAGACAGAGTCACACTCCTCCTAAGACTTTCCTATCATTACTAGGACTTTCATTTTGCATTCTCCAAATTAGCGTCTAGGTGCATGCCCTTGATAGGATTTTCACTGTCAGCTGATAAACATCTGAATCAAATTTACTATGAAGTGATTCCTGACTGTCCCATTTCCGCTAATCTATCTTTCACCCAATCAACACTTACCACACTTACATTATGTGTCAGCCGTCGACGAACTGAGGCCAGAGACAGAAGACAAAACCTCTATCCTGACAGAGCCCTGGTAGGGGAAACGATCAAGGGACCTCCAACATGGTGAGACAGGTGCTGTGATGGAGGCAGGTGCAGGGTGTGGAGAACAAGGGCCTAGGGAGGTGGCTTGTGAGGTCTCTAGGGTCCTCATTTTAAGAGAAGACACAATATCAAGAGTAAGTACCATATGATTGCTTCTAATTTGTCATTGACGTAAAATAAACCAAAGCAATTCCACTTGTATGTACATTCCCCAGAGAATTGAAAGCAGGGACTTGAATGGATATGAGTATTTGTACTCCAGCATTCATGGCAGCATTATTCACAAGAGCGAAAAGATGGAAACAACCAAAATGCCCACTGATGAAAAATGAATAAGCAAAATGTGGTATATAAACACAGTACAGTGTTATTTAGCCTTAAAAAAAGGAATAAAATTCTGACATGTGTTGCAATATGGATGAACTTTAAAACATTATTATAAGTGAAATAAGCCAGACAACAAAGGACAAATATTGTATGATTCCACTTGTATGAAGTACCTGGAATAGTTACATTTATAGAGACAGAAGGTAGAATAATGGTTACCAGGGGTTGGGGGTGGTGGGTGGGTGGGGGCGGGGAGGGAGGAATGGGGACTTATTGTTTAAAGGGTACAGAATTTATATTAAGAAGGATGAAAAAGTTCTGGAGATGGATGATAGTTGCTGGTAATGGTTGCCTAACACTGGGAATGTACTGAATGCCACTGAACTGCACACTTAAAAAATGGGTAACATGATAAATTTTTTGTATGTATATTTTACCCAGTTTTTAAAAAATGGTAAGCTGAGATGACGTCTTCATGCATATAGGAAATGTGTATGTCCTAATATGGATTTCCCAGAATTTGGATTATTTCTTTATTCTAGAACCTAGAAGAGGTTTTACTGGAAAGTTTATGGAACTTAATAAATATCACCAAACTATTTTATGAAAACAATTGTCCAAGTTTACCTTTCTCCCAGGTACACTTAGAAGTACTGATCCCATTGTCCACACCCAACCCCTGTCCCTGACTAAGGAGGGAAAGTCATTTTAATAATTCGCAGCAGTAGTAACGGACTAAGCACTGAGCTTTATAAGTAAAAAATGGTGCTTTGTTTTAATGTGCTTTGTATACTAGGGAGGTTTTAGATATATTTTTCCCACTAGATACATTTCCGGTGGGACTACTGTGCTGCTTCTCTGGTTTCTTATTTTAAAATCTGTATCTCACTTTGTTTAGGCAGCTTAGCAAAATACATGCACAACAACAGGGTGTTTTAAAAGTGAGGGAAGCTGGAGCAAAAAGAAAATAATGGTAGGAAACCAAAATGAAGACAAGGTGAGTTATTACATAAGAAGTTTGCAGGGGTCTTGCTGGAGGAAGGCAACACACTCCTCTCTGAGTTTTCTGGAAGCCAACGGAAAAAAGAGCAACAAGGTCCCCAGCTTCAGCTCTCGGCCGGCATAAACTGTTCCTGGTAGTAGGACACTAGTTCCTACAGGATCTGAAAGGACTCCTTCCTGTGGGTTCACAGGGTAGACTGAACCACAAATGGCAGGAGAAATGTTTCCATGCGCTACGATTTTCTGAAACCTTGCCACTCCCCCACAGGAGGTGGAGTCTGGCCTTGGTTAATAAAATAGGGCAGAAGTAAGGCTGCATGACTCCTGCGGGAGGCTATGAAAGGCAATGCAGCCCCCGCCTGGCTCTCATTTTGGGACACATACCTTGGGAGTCCTGAGCCAACGTGTGAAAGGTCTGGCCACCCGGAAGCTGCCATACTGGAGAGGCCACGTGGTGGGGAGGAAGCGATGCGCCCACCAGGTGGCGCCCTGTGGAGTGGGGTGAGCGGTCCCTGCTGAGCATGGCACCCAATGCGGATTGATGAGCAAAAATAAGTTTTTTTTTTTTCCCCAAATGAGACACTAACTTCATTTGATTTTATTAAACATAGAAAAAAAATGACACAATTCAGATAACTAAGCTGTTGTAGTCATTTTTAATCGTTGTTGGGGTAGCTTGTTTTATAATATCAAGGCTGATTCAACAATTTAGCTTTTTTATGATTTTTCATAAGTTTTGTTTGTTGCTTTAAGCTCCTGTATTTTAGGGTGGTTTGTTATGTAGCAATAAATACCTGGGACAGTTTATTGAAAGTTGACTTAAAAAGTGCAGCTAACACTCCTTTACAACATCTGGGTGCCAAACACACATGCAATTCGGGGCCGTTCCTTCAGGGGCTTCCTGCACAGGCCAAACCTGGAAGCCACAGGGCCTCCATGAAACATCACGTGGGGCTCAGAAACAAATCGGTTTGAATGTCTCCGAACTTTCCTGTACATTTTCAGGAACGCATGTGTCACTGTTACCACGCGTTCAACTCATAAATAATCTTTCACACAGACATGTTTTCAGAGATTCTACTTAAAGGCTGTTTAACTTTCACAGAGAACATCTTAAACACAGTTTCCTGGTAGAGGCTTACGTGTGTTTAAGGTGAGCTATGGGATGACCTAGACTTTTTTTTAAACAAGGATTTCAAGGTAACCAGAAATAAATTCCAGATACCTGCTAAGTGCTCAAACCGTATGTGTATAATTCAAATGTGTTATTAGAAGGGTAGAGGGGTGTTTGGGAGGTCTCATTCTCTCCCCCTGCCATTAATGTCACTGTTAAGCTTCCATAATTGGTAAGCTCTCCATGGATGGGACCCAACTGAGGGCAAGAAAATCGGGGTCTACCCAGGAAGACTGTCATTGAAGCTTGACGTGCTATACTTTCCCCCATGTTCCTATTTACTGCTCGTTCAGAACTCACATTGGGTGGCAAATTCCTTTAGGGAAAGAAGGAAGGCTCTTAAACACATACCCAGGGCCACCCTCCCAACTTCCAGTCCTATGGAAGCTGGCAGAGAGCAGGTTATTATCATAGTTAAAAATGTGAGCGTGGACTCGGGTCCAGAGAGCCTGGGTGTAAATCCCGCTCTTGCCTCTCTCTAGCTGAATGACTTCAGGCAAACTAACCTTCTGTGCTTCAGTGTCCTTCTCTATAATAATAAAAGCACTTACCTCATAAAGGAGCGAGAGTTAAATGATTTAAAAAGTCTTTAGAACAATGTGTGGCATAGGAGAAGTGCTTTTTAAGTATTAGCTGCTGCTACAACTACTACATATTATAAATGGGCACTCAGGGAAGTTTGTTGAATGAATAAATGAATGAATGAACACCACTCTGCTGTGTGCCAGATTTCCCCTTTTGTATATGTTCCTATAATTTTTCTACTTCCCAGCTTCATTTACTTTAGTTTTTGAAGACTCTGTCCTCCCCAGGGCTACTGGGCACTTTCATAACATCAAACATCAGAAGATTCATCTATATAAATATTTTGTTTGTTCACTGTTTGGCCTTCTAGCACTCAAGGTTCAGGTTCTTTTGTTCTTTCTGGTCTTAATCCTTTAAATGAAACTAGTTTATCCACAGTAAGAATATACTGAAGAGTGCATAGAACCTGCCTTTTTCTGCTACTTGTTCAGACTTCCCTCTAACTCACATGTCATTCCTTGTTCTCTTTCCTGGATCTCTGATCATGCCTCCATCAATGAGTCTCTCTGATTTACAGGCTTTGATCTGCTTTCAGCTTGCATCCCTTGGGTCTTTTCTGCTCACATCCACCTGTAGAATGCAGATATGGTAGCTGCTGTCCCACCCCTGGGCACCCTTGTCAGCCAGTGCGCTCTGACAGATTCACCACAGAGTTCTCAGACACACATGTCAGGGCCACTCTCCCAGCTCCAATGTCAGGCCCCACATCACCTCATCTTGAGAGCATTTATCTGACTCAGCCATCAGTTTAGAGACACAAATCAGAAAACACATTGGATTGTGTATCTATCATGGTTCCTATTAATGCTTCATTGTATTTATTTAGCTCTGTGTCTGTTTCCTCTACTTACATTAAAATGATTTTGATGGAAAGAATTGTGTGTTATTGTGAGCGTGTGGTGGAGAGGGTGTCTTATCGGTCCTAGATTCGTGTTCTAGGTTCTTGACATGACCTTATTCTTTTGTGGATTCCGGATCTGTTATTGATGGAAACACGTGGAGTGTCAAATTTGACCTCTGTGGTTGAGTCTTTGCCATGTCATGTTCAGCTGTATATCATCAGTCTGATTAACACTTACTTGGGTGTCCTTTGTTCACAGCTGTCTGCTGTGTCCTACACATTGTGTTGGCCTAGGTGTCAGAAGACCTTAATTCATGTGTCAATCCTTTGGATTGTTCATTTTGGTTTTCCGAGTCTTAGTTTTCTAATTTGTAAGAATGGGGTAATAATATCGCTCAGAGGTGTCTAAGGACTTAGTGCAGTAGTTCTGGGAAGGCTCGCTGCTCGTCCAAAGGAGGGCTTTGTGAAAATTAGAAAGAGGTGTCCCTATCTCCAGGCGGACACAGTCCTGAGCCAGGATGTGCCCCTTGTGAGTGGTGTGTGGGCTGTATTCTCCCTCTCATTCCCTCATCCCCTGCCCTGGAGGGATGCATTGGTGCCGGCCACACATCGCATGGCTGGATGCAGAAACTCCATGACTTCCAATGTTTAGTTAATAATGATAAAATATCCTACGTGTACTAGGAATTGTTATTAATAACAAGTTCTAGCTATATCCCTGCCTATTCTATCTATCTATCTATCATATCTATCTATCATCTATCTATCATGAGTCTATCTATTATTGCCTCCATCTGTTTAATCATTCCACCTCTTTCCACAACGGATTTGCGGTAGCATTGGTTAAATTATAGAATCACAGCTAATATTTGCATAGTGCTCTTTCATTGATCTAAATTACTTTATTTAATCCTCATAATGGTCCTATGAGGGGGCTATTCTGTCTCATTTTACAGATGAGCCAACTGTTCAACTTTCAACTTGCATCCCTCCGGCACACATAATAAATGGTGGAGCCGGGATGGAAACCCAGATTTTCTGACTTAAACCCATGTTCTTTTACCAATATCATGCCATCCAATCAGCTTGTCACTGCGATACAACTATTTTTTATTTTCTGTATTCTATCTCAAACATTGGAACTGCTCTTCAGTAACGGAAACGGAATGAAAATCAACACCTATTACTATAAGCACAATGGAGACATGCAGAGTTGGTCTGCTCTTGGTTTGTGTACTGTCTTTAACTGATAGGGGAATTTAATTTAATTTATATGTGAGAGAAACAGCACATTCCACCAAAGGGATGTGGATTACATAGAAATGAGCGATGTTCAAAAGGGACTCAAATAGCCAGAGGAAATGAAGATGAGAACACCACCACCATAGCTTCAGGCGTCACTCACACGGTTCATTGCGGCTCCTGGACGTTGCTCTGTAAAGGTTTCACATATGCTCTCATACAAGGGGGATTTCTCTAAGCACTATTATTGTTAAACACAATTGGATTTCAGATAAATCTCATACAACCATTTCATATCGCCCTTTGTTACGGGATTTCAAAATGCTTGTGAAACACTAAGGAAATGAAACGATATCTAGCTAGCTCTTATCAAAACAGCGAGAGTATTGCATTGATGATTACGGGAAATATGAGCAAAGAGGTATTTTGAAATTGTGTGTATGCCACTCAGACCAAAACCCTGGGCTTCAGAAATCACTCGTTGTTAGATCTTTTCCTAGAAAAAGATACATTTCTATGATTCCATTTATAGTAATTATTCATGCAGTTCCAATCTCATTTTTATTGTTCAGAGTAAGCATTGCATTTTTCATTTCAGTGGTATCAGATTTGGGAAAACTTCACAAGGTAAATTAGATATATTTCCATAATGCCAGGCCTTGGGCATTGTTCGAGAGATAGAAGGTGATGGTTGCTACCTTATCCTGGAGAAGTGCCAGAGTCAGGTGGCTTTCAGAACAAAGAGAGCCTGGGCTTCTTGGGACTGATGTTGAGGTGTAAGAAGATTCACCCCTTCTCATGGCTCCGGACAAACAGCCATGCTCTAGTCTAAATTTGCCAGCTGTGTCTCAGGAGACACGATCTCATTTGTGGCAACACTGAATCTTGGTTACAGAGAGCAAGAGAGCCCATATGGTGCTTGGCATTTTGGCAAGAAGTGGGAGTTAGAAACTTGCTGGTTTTAATCTCAGAATCATAGAATTATTTTAAGTCTACAAGGGAGCTTTTGTCTTGTGTGAAGAAACTGGTTCTAGAGTGGTTAGTTGGCTTGTCTAGTGCTGACCTCCAAATCAAGTCCTTTTAGATGCCGGTTAGTACTCCCCTCGCCATACCATTCAACCATTTCCTTTTTTATTCAAGATGAGAACAAATATATTTTAAAAAGAGTATAGGTAAGATTCATGTAGAGCATTTCCCCAGAAACCCTGCAAGTCTAAGTATTAAGGAAACAGGTTCACAGTGGTGATTAAGGACCTTGATCAAAGCACACACCTGTGAGAGCCAGGGCTCTAACCCACCTTATCGCAGAGACCATGCTCTCAGCCACCACCTGAAACCAATCCTCTTTGCTGTAGTCCATTTGCTTTGGGTCTCCGGGTGAAGGAGTTTCTGCCCAAGTGATGGAGCCCTGGGGGAGTGACAGCACTTCACTTTCCAACTGGTCACTCTCTCTTCTTTGTACTCGTCCTTGTTCTGCTTTCTGTACCAGTCTGTCCTTGTACATTCTTGAAACCAGAGGCAGCCCACATACTGACGGATGCATCCCACCTCCAATTCCCATTTCCAGCTGGAGGCGTCATCTGCAACTTTACTTCTCGTTTTATTATGCGTTTGATTGTAGAGGTCCTCAGGGCAGAAACTTTACTGTGTGCATGGAACAATCTTATTTATTGTATGAGGCTGTGTATCCTTTGGCACACATATAAATATTAAAATAACAGTATTCCTCATTTTGATTGAAGGAGATTTATATGTAGTCATGCTTTTTGGAAAGCAGGTAGTTTGTTTGAATGCTATTGTGAGAGGTTGTAAGTGGGTCCCTTCCGCTTTTCTCAAACTTCTGCACATTCTCTATTGAGGGTTACGGAAGTCTATTTCATTCTGCCTTGATTGAAGTTTGGCAGCATAGAGAATACTTGTTGCATTAAAAGCGTTTCCCTATTTAGCTGAATAGTTTGCTGCCTTTGGCTTTGCATTTAAGAAAATATACCGTTTGTGGGTAAAGAACACAATAATGAGGTACTTCATACCTGAAAGCTCTAGCTTGATTTATGGTGTGAATATTGTTTGGGGGATGGTCAGTATGCAGTGTGGATTCAGTTTTGGTCTCAGCAATTCAAACTGCACCATTTCTGTGCATCCAGGGTCACTTGGTAGGTGATATCTGTATGCCCGTAGCTGGGGTCCTGTTTGCTTCTGCGTGCCATTCAGGCTTGTCTAACATAGCTACTGAACTAGGGGCTGGACAGATCAAAGTTTTCAGTTTATTTGTATAGCTGTGTGCCTGCACAGGAACATGCAGGGATGGCATTTATTGCCAGGACAGTGAGGTCAGGAGTGGCTTAAAGACGTACCCAGTGTCTTGCTATTTTTCCCATAACATCTCTGACTCTGCCATGATTCTCGGCCTGTCCACATACACGTCCCCTTTTCCATCTGGTAAATTCCTACGCATTGTTTAAGACTTAGCTCCTTAGTGAAGCTTCCACAAGTTCCCAGTTAGGTACCCCCCACCCCACCACCAAGGACGGCTTCTATGGCATTCTTCAGTGCTCATATGTATTGTAATATTTATGGAGACATGGAACAAGGGTTGGCAAGTTTTTCTGGAAAGGGCCAATTTTGGTTTTGCCAGCCGTATGGTCTCTGTTGCAACTATTCAACTTGGCTCTGCTGAGGTGTAAGCAGTCATAGACAATACCTAAATGAAACAGTGTGGCTGTACATCAATAAAATCTAAGTATGGACACTAGGATTTGGATTTCATATACTCTTCTTATGTCATGAAATAGTCTTCTTTTGATTTCCCCCCAAACACTTACAAATGTACAAACCATTCTTAGCTCGTGGATCCTACAAAAGGAGGCAGAGATGGGGCCCGTGGACTTTGTTTGCCCACCCCTGACTTAGAGCATTCATTTGACCACGTGTCTGTCTCTTCCACTTGGCCGTAAGCAAGTTGAGCTTCGGGAGTGCAATTCCCAGGACGTAGCGTGGTTCCCTGGCACCCAGGAGGGACGCAACACTACTTGTTAAATGAATGCTTGTGTTGGAGTATGAAGTAGTAATACTTCCCAGTATTTCTTGAGCAATTATTATGGTGTCAGGCAGCGTGCTGAGCACTTTATATGCATTTTCTCATCTAATCCTCATTTAATTTTACTATCTGGAGACATTAAAAGCAACAATTATCATTAGACCCTGTGCTAAACACTGTCTATGGAGTCTCATTTAATCCTCTCAACAATTCTGTGGTGGGTAGCTACTGATAATATCCACATTTGCCGCTGAGGGAGATTAAACTTGGAGAGATGGAAATTAAGCATGGTTACCCAGCCAGGGAGTAGAGTGTGGTTACGAAGGAGCCCCGCTTACCAGACTCGAGGGTCCTGACTCCTAATCCTTATGCTGTAGAGTCTCGGGCTCAGATGCCTTCTTCGTGAACTTGAGCCTGAGGGAGGTTATGGGACCATGCGTGGTGATGCCGACGCAGGCAGGGAGACTTCCTCTTCTTCTTCTAGCTGTTTGGTTGTGTTTAAGAACGACCACAGCTCTGTTCCTAAATGACCATGTAATGGTTAGAATGTTGCTTCATCTTTCTGGGTCTGTCTTCCCCTGGCATCACCAAGAGGCTGATTTACACGCTGTTGAAAGTCTCCTCCTAGGACAAGTTTCTGTAATTTTATTTTCTGCTTATATATTGCTATTGTCTGTCGGTTCTTTTCCCAACCTTGACTACAGAAATCTCAGATCCCATGGGGTTGCTTGGACTTGGAGGAGAGGAAGGGAGAAGGAAAATGTCTATCTAGCTACAAATTACATTTTTAAATCCATAAAATGGCTGATTTAAGTATATTTGCTTTTTGGCTTTTTTTGATGGAAAGTAGTTTTTCTAAGAAAAACAACTAACATTATTGTCTATAACAAATGACAGCAGTGATAGCACCTTCTATTTCCATAGCACCGTTTAAAAGTACCTTTTTGAAGGCATTATCTAATTCATCCTTCCGATATTCCTTTGAGACAGGTAAGAAGTGTTTCTATTAGCAGATCCTTTTATGTAGCTGCAGAATGAGACTTCCTTTGTTGTAAACCAGAGACGCTGAGCGTCCCAGAGAGATTTTAATAGTGGGCCACTGGGAGAGTGGTCCCTTCCCAGACTAATGGTCACAGTTCTTAAAAAAAAGAAAGAAAGTCAGACTTTTTACTAGGGCTTTTAGAAATTTAAAAAAATATATACAACTTTCCTTTGAATATAAATGTGGCCTTTGATATTTAAAGATCTGACATCCTTGCATGCTTGTTTGGCTGGTGAATATGAGTCAGTAGAATTAGGTGGTGTGGAAAGATCTAACTCATTCCAAATAAATGTTTGTTGAAGGAGTGAAGGGATGGTTGAAAAAAATCTTCAAAATAGCAGCAATAGCATCTATGGGGAATGACTTTGCAACACGGCCATGTTGCTGGCTCAAGTGAATCCTGTTGACAAGATCTTTGGTTTCTATTAGATTTGACTGTGTTTAAGCAAAACGTCTCTGTTTCTCTACATGTATTAAAATGTCACCAGAGGGATAGACCTAAAGTAAAATAAAACAAAACTCTTCCAGAAGTCTTTATACATAAACCCATCAAATGACCTTTTCGAATGCCACTTTTAGATTTATGTAAAATGTAACACCTCCAAGTTGCCTTTGCAGTGGGCGCATGGCTTTTAGCTTTGCTAGGTAGTGATTACCACAAATAGATCTTGTCACCCAGGGAAAGCCATTGGCAACGTGACAAGGGAGATAGAATTTGTTTTGGGTGTCTTCCCACACCCCTTTTGGCACCTAGGTCCCCTCATCCCTCATACTGCCCTTGACCTGTCCAACCCCGACCCCCATAAGAGTGCTAACCCTTCCTCAGGGTTCTAAAACTTCACATCTTTTCTCATCATCCTTCCTCCCATCATTGCCTTCACCCTTTCTTTCTTAGCACATTCAGCCCTCTCTGAGTAGGAAGTCGAGGTGATGAGTAAATTCACATTATGCCAGGCTTTTGGATTTTATAAATAAGGGAAATTTAGAAAATTTTGAATCACCATCTTTTCTAGTCAACTTCTATCACCATAACTTTATAAAAATAAAGGACAGCTTCATACCTTCCAATTAGATACAGTCTTACAGTAAAAGATAGTTCAGCCTAAAAGAGGATGGTTGACAACTTCATACCGACATAATTTTTTTCACATGGGATATATTTTTAAAAGACAGAATTCAGTAAAATAGCAACATTCATTTTTGTTTTACAATTTTACAAGGAAAACTGTCAACAGAGCAATCTACATCAAGCGATCAAGATTGTCTAACATGATCTGGAACTGTGTTTTAAATATAGGCATTGTCAAATATCAAATTTCCCGTAGAGGAACTTGACAAAAGTGTAAGCTGTGTTCTTTTAACTTGTTCATTCAGTTTGAAATGTTCTAGGTGAACTAAGAGAAGCTCAGGAACAATAGCCTCCAGGTTGCCCATTGCTTTTCCAGAGTCTTGGTCTGCCGAGCCCTTGAGAAACCTGAGAAATTAAGCTGTAAGCAGGGTGTCTGGCTAGCAAATTTTCTGAAAAGAGACTACAGAGCCAGCACCATAGAGTATCTGCTGACACATAGGTCTGTGCATTCACGCAACCTGGAGCCGTCAGCAGTGTGCCTGACAGGGAGGCTTCAGGTTGGTAACAGTTTCTGCATGTGAGGGCCAAATGCTGACCGACCTTTGGGAGCTCTCTGTGTAAAAGGCATCGCTAATCTTTCAAGGGTAATTTGCATTTGAAGGGCTTCATAACCAAAGAAGTGTCCAATGCCTTAGTTTTAGTGCCCTGAGAGGTGCTTTTGGGACTCTGAGAGCCCTAGACTCCCCTGGAAAATGCCACAAGCCCAGACAAAAACCAGACATTTTTTTGTACAATTTCAGGAGATTTATGGGTTTTGCAAAGCCCTACTCTCATGAATGGAATTTGGGAAGCATAAGGATGAAGTGAAGCTTCATGGAAGAACTGTTAAGGGCATGGAAACTTCCCTGTGATTTTTAAATCATATCCAGGGTGGGTACAAGTAGCCCTGTGTTTAATGTTTCAAGGTCTTAAGTCTTTCTAATCATGTACCTTCTTTTATATGCAGCTAGGTATAAGTAAGATGTGTATAATTACAGTCTGATCCAAACAGAAGGATACTGTTTTTTTGTTCTTCTAGCAAATTAAAAGATTGCCAAATTATAGCAAAATACTCCCAGTTTATGCTTTGCCCAAGAAAATATCGAAGCAATGGTTGCCTTTTGATCTCTGGAACCCTCTTGGTGTTCAACCGCATAAACCAAGGTATCCTACCCAGATGGTCATGAAGAATTCAGGCTCCAGGGGAATGCAGTGACACTGCTGGCATGGGGTTGTCCTTCTGCTAAACTCTTCTGTCTTGTAACTGACGTGGAGAAGGTACAAGCGTGGTTAGTACTTTCATAGTATGCTTGGCCTGAAATCCTCCATATGTGTAACAAAACATGGACTTATTACGTCCTTGAGTTTTGTCTCTCATATTTTGTTGGTGGAAGAGATACTAACAATTGTTAGTTACAGCAGCTAGTATTACTAAAAATTACACACTCACATCACCTTGGAGATACGACTGTTAGCTTATGAGGGGCGCATATTAGCTTATGGAGTTGATCAGACAACAAAAGCTATTTGGAGGAAATGTCACATTTCTTTAATGCTTGGGTAAATAGATCCTTACTGAACACTGACTATGGAAGGCGTCTCTGGGCAGAAGCTTCTGACACAGCTCTGTGCTCCCAGCTCGTGGTATTCACGGTCTTGTGTCACACCCTCCCCGAGTGTGGGCTGGACTCAGTGACTCACTTCTAACAGACAGAATATGGCACAAGTGAAGGGATGTCACTACCATGACAAAAGACTGTAATTCTGTCTTGCTGGCACGCTCTCGCCTTCTCACTTGCTCACCTGAGGAAACCAGCTGCCGTGTTGTAAGCTGCCCTATGGAGAGGCCCAGGTGGCTTGGATCTGAGGAAGGTCTGCAGTCCACAGCTGAGGTGGAGCAGAGTCCTGCCAGCGCCCCTGGAGGAAGCTTGGAAAGCAGGTCCACTCCCAGCTGAGCCGTCAGAGGAGACTGTGGCCCTGCCAGCACCTTCATGACAGCCTCTGACAGAGCAGAGCGCCACAGCCCCGCTAAGCCTTGCCCAGGTTCCTACTCACAGAAACTGAAATAGTAAAGGATGCTGTAAGCTGCCGAGTTTTGGGGTCATTTGTTTGGAGCAGTGGGTAGCTAATATAGTACTGTATTAGATCAGGATGCGATGATGATGGCTGAGTGATGATTTCTGTCTTCAAGGAGCTCGTGGCTCTGTAGTGATCACCAGCGTAGCTGTGTGCACACAGTCTTCAAGGGTCAAAGGGAGAGTGCTATCAGCCTGTCAGGCGTTGTCCGTTGTCCGAGGAAATTGTGTTGAGGACCTGGTCCTGTATCTGATCGGGATTTGACTACACTAATGAGTGGGAAGAGCACAGGGAGGTGTGAAAGTATCTGGCATGTCTGGGAAGCACCCGGTGGCCCAGTGCCAACATTGCGGGTAAATGGGGAGGAATCTGTATGGGTGCAGGTGGGGCATGAGGCTGCAGAGATGGGTTTAGATAGTAGCATGTGTTCCTTTTAGTGACCAAGTGGTGGACCCTGGGTTGAAAATTTGTTGAAATTGGTATCAACCAAAGTGTGAAGGGCACAGAGCCCAAATTTGGGGCAAGGAAATAAAATCCCTTTCGTAGTTTATCATCTGCATGGTCTGTGCCTAGATAATACGAAGCTAAGTAATTAAAAGGTCATCACATTATTTGGTTGGATATGTAAAATGGTTGTTGTCTGATTTTTTCATTGAGGTCTTTTTGGGTGGGATCAATATACTTAAAATCTTTTCAAGGTGACGGTTGTTAACTCACCTTATTGTGGTAATCATTTCACAGCACAAACATATCTTGAATCATTACATTCTACACCTTAAACTTACACAATGTTATATGTCAAGTATATATCTCAATAAAGCTGGAAGGCAAAAAAATTTGCATAAACACAAAAGCAAACAAACAGAAACCTGTTTTACGGTGGCTTATCCCTTTTTTATGGGCTTCAGGGGCTGGCCTTTTGACAGAAAACTGAATTCCTTCCCTAGGAATAGTGATGAGGAAACCCTCTTTTCCACCAAGCCTCCACGTCCACTGGGCCTGGTATTGCTGTATTCTTGAACACGGAGGTAGTGGCAGATACTGGGCTGTGTAATTATATTTAAGCTCACCTATGGAAAGAATCCAGGTGCCAGAAAATCATTGCAGCATTCAATTTCTAAAGGCTGCGGTGAGTAACAGAATCAGATATTTCACAGGTTGATAAATACATAGCATCAAGAAACCCCACGTGTCTCAACTACAGGCATTATTAAAGAGAGGATAGCAATTCAGCCTAAAGCAAACACTGTTTAAAAAGGTAGTTTCTCGTCTCATCTGTATGAAATGGAAAAGAGGATTCTGCACTGGTGCCCATTTTGGTGGGAAAAAAAATGTATCTTGGAATCATAAATACACCACTTTTCAAATTTCACTAATCTTGCATTCAGCTCTTTCCTAGTTAAATGATCAAATAATTTAGCATTACTCTATTCTGCTTATATTTTTTCCAGAGTGTTACATTTTTCCTCCCCTGGATTTATTTACTTTGTTCTTGGCTCTTTCCCCTGCTTGTAGCCATCACTAATAGCCTTGCTTGGATAACTGATGTTTGCTTTATCAGCCGCCCAGCTGGTATTAATATTGGGATGCCCATTTCCATGAAAACCAGCAGAGCTTTTTTTTTGGTGGGGGGGCACTCCCACTTTTTTTGCTGCATGAAGTGGGACTGCTGAAGTCCTGGGCTGCCAAGGGCCAGCCTAGCTTGTTTCAGGCAATGGAGCTCAGGGATGTTGATTCTGGCGATGAGTCCAGCTTGTTTGAGTAAATTTTTGCACTTCTTTCTCAGCTGGGCACATTTATTCAAGAATCATTGCCATAGCAGGCTGAGTGAGTGGGGTCACCTTGGTGTATATGAAACAGCGGCTGACATCTATCAATCCCGGATCTGGGCATGTGTAAGCCTGCTGCTCGAGCACGGACAGCCTCATTCCCTTGGTTGAGATTTATCTCGTGCCCGATGTCAATTGCACTTAAATCTTACTTCTCCACCTGGAGTTCCTGCTGATAGCTGAGTCCTCTTTTGCACACTTCAAGTATGGTGGTTACTGTTGCAGAAGGAAGAAAGGTTGAGCGGAGGAGGTCAGGTCTACAAAAATATCAGAGGAAAGCGTGGGTAGGTCTCAAATCACTGTAAATTGTCACCAGCTCCTCTACGTCCTGCAGTTTGGCAAAAATCACATTTCTCAAGACTAACTCGAACTCCAAATAAAAAAACAAAACAACCTCTTTTGTTCTGAGTCTACATAACACCCTATGTTTTTGGACCAGTTGTACACATTGTTAAAAAGAGTTATAGAATTGCTACTTTTTTTTTTTGAAGTTATGTTTTCTCCAGTGTTGTGACTCATAACAAAGAACTCCTAAGGGTAATGACATAAAAACAGTACAAGGGGAGAAAAATCTCAAACAAACCCTCTTCTACCCTTTCACTGGGCTCCTCTGTATTTGTAGGTCGGTACTCCTCCATAAGCTACCTCATGCTCAGCTTGTTTGGAAGGTTTGGCTGCCATCCCCATGTCCCAGGATTCCAAAGCCAAATGCTTTATGTGCCAGTTCACTATTTCTCACGTCTCAGTTCACTCTGTTAGTGAACTTTTCTCTGTAGGCCGGTGAAGCAGTGACTTGGTGTGTTTCCCCCTTTCAGTGCTGACAAACACTACTTTCGTGTTAAGAATGGCTCAGAGGTGTATTGGGACGTGCAGTGGTAACCGTGAACAACAGACATTTCAGTGTCTGGAAAACGGAGGTCTGTTTCTTATTCCTGCTAAGTGCCCACTGTAGGGTGGCTGTGGGGCTTTGTTCAAGTCCTCTTCACTCTTGCTTAGAGCTAATTATTCATTTGGTACCTTGTGCCTTCTGAGTTTTCACAGGTGAGCATGTTACTAAACATTGTCACTCTGTGATAGGTAGGGATTGTCATCCTGGTAAGCTTCTGATATCAGTTTCCTCTCTGTCTATTTCCTGATCTTCCATTTAAGTTGTCTTCTGAATCCCACTTTTTAGGACCAATTACTGAATCAGTCAGGGCTGGCTAGGTTATGCTGTAGCAACTCCAAAATTGCAGTGGCTTCAATGACAAAGGGTTATCTCTTACTCCTATATAGTACACACTTTGAGGAACTTACTCCAAAAGTACACTTACTCCAGAGTACACACTTTGAGGAACTCTGCTCTTCTCCTCGTCCAAAGATCCAGGCTGAAGAACACTCCCTATCTGCTTCTACAATGGCCCAAGGTGGTGTGTTAGTTACCTATTGCTGTGTAACAAACAACTCTAAAATTTAGGGGCTTAAAGCAACAACTGTGTACTCGCTCACTATTTTGCAACTTGGGTGGGCTTAGCTGGGCAGTTCTGATGTTCTCGCCTGGGGTTGCTGCTGCAGCCATGGTCAGCTGGTGGCTTGGCTGGGGACTGGTTTTTGCTGGCTGGCCTCACGTGCATGTTTGGGGCCCATCTGAGATTGCTGGTGCAGCTGGGATGGCTGGATCTCTCTAACCCCCTGGTCTCTCGTCTTCAAGGAGTCCAGCCTGGGCTTCATTGTTCCTAGAAAGGATGAGAGGTGACATTTCAAGGCTTCTTGAGGACAATGCTTACACACATTGTCACTTTTACCACGTTCTATTGGTTAAAGCAAGTCATAGCGCCAGCTCAGATTCAAAAGGAGGGGAAAGAACCCGCCTCTTGATGCAAGAAGCCAGATTTTTAATCCACCACAGCAGGAAAATGGGATTGTGGCAAATCATGTACTTGATCTTAAATCTTTTGCCAGGACATGACAATTGTCACTTCTACTCACATTTCCTAAACCAAAGCAAGTCACATGGCTAATTCCAAAGAGGGTGGGGAAATGGATTCCTACCTTGTGTTAAGAAGACAGAAGGCTGAAAGTATTTGGTAAAAGGAAATAATGATCCTAATAATAATTTTCCAATTGTTGAACATAAAGGCTTCTATTGTTAGGGATTGTAGGTTTCTTGAATTGATTTTTCAATAGTGAGCTGCTCAAGTAGCAGAAATAATCAGATTCAAGACTCTTATATTTAGGCTGTTTGTAGGACTTCTATGTTGCTATTATGTACATGGCTTAAGCCTTTCCTAGCATTTAATTGTTTTGTAGCCCTGCATTGACTGTAATAATCTTTGCTGTGTCTGTCATCATTTTTTTTTTTTGAGTGTAGCATCAATATATCAGATATTGGATATTGTCCTTAAAGGCTTCTCGTAATGTTTATCACTTATTGATAAGATGGGTGGTCAATGTGTCTTTCTATTTCCTTAGTTCAAGGGGAAAAAAATCCAATGAATTTGTGCATGAAAATGATTAAACAGAAGTCGTACACGTAGTTGGAGTCTCATGTGTCACACATTAAATTTAGTAGTAGTACTATTTTGATACAGACTTTGAAGAGACAGCAGTAATTTGAAATCCCTGTGGAGGTTGTCATGATTCAGTCAGAGATGGTCCCTGTCTAAGGAATCTAAGGCTGGTGAGAGATTGAGGCAGGTCAGTAAAAGTCATACCGTGTTCTTCTCTGGTTTCATGATGAGATTAAGTAAATCATGTAAATAAGTAGTTGTGTACAACTAGGTATATATGAAAGTTAAAATATGCACCCGTGTGGCTTTGGATTGAGTTGGCCTTACAGCTTGTTAAGGGCAGTGGGCAGAGTGAGGCGAGGATCGAGAGGCTGGAGGGCGTATGAACGGTACAGTGGGTAAGAGTAAGGGCTCTGGAGCCCAGGGGATCGGGTTCAGGGCCTGGCTCTGCTCTTCACTGGCAGCACGTGTCCGAGTGTGAGTATAAGCGCAAGGCTCAGCCACGTTTCCAAACCTCCCTGCAGCTCAGGTGCGACCAGGACCGAGTTCTGGCCACTGGGATGAGGGCAGCAGGAGCAGAGGGTGTCGCTTTCAGGCATGTGCTAGAAACATACCCTTCCATGTGCGATCCTCTCTCCCTTTCCCCTCAACCGTCTCAATGGAGGAGATTTGGGGGGCAAGGGACCTGGAAGAGGACCAAGAAAGTGGAAGTTGCCTGGGTCCTTGCATGACTTGGTGAAACACAGCTGCTGGCTGCCTTGGGCTGAGACAGGAGCAAGGTCACTGAGATTGGGGCGTTGTTATAGCTGCTAGTGTTACTCTGTTGCACATATGATATTAGGCAAGACACGCCGTTCTCATCAGCCTTACTTTCCTCATCTATAAACTGGGGCCACTCAGACCTGCTTCGTGGGAGTTTTTGTAAGGATTAAAAGAGCTAAAATTTATAAAGTGCTTGGTATGATGCGTAGTATATAGGAAATACTCAATAAATGGTAGGTATTATTATTAATAAGAATAAATTGGAATGTTCCTTTTTTGAAAAAGTTGGAATGCACTACTTCTTCCCCCAGTTAGTCCTAAGGGACTGTGGTAAATAGCTTTGGAAAGACTGAAGCAGAATTAACAGTTTATTAAACACTTAGTTGGATACCTTAGGCTAAGTGGGCAAAAAATTTAGAAAAATGCCTTACTTGACTCTTTTCTTTGGTGATGAGAAGTAGATCAAATAGAACATACCAGATAAGGCATATGAAACTGGGCACTCCTAATTCACCATATTACTGGACACCAGCATGTGTTTGTTAAGACACAAGAGCTGAGCTACTTTGCGTGTATTAACTCATTAATCCTCAGAGGACCCGTAGGAAGTAGGTACTACTATAACCCCCATTTTACAGATGAGAAGCTTGAAGCCCAGAGTGGTTAAGTATCACTTTGTCCAAGACCACTCCAGCTAGCAAACGGCAGAGCCAGAATTTGACTCAGGCAGCCTGGTTCCAGGGTCCACACTTTCGACTGCTATGCCACACACTCTCACAGACATCTGCAGAGCAGGCGCTCATAAGTATTTGTTCAATAAATGAATGATGCCACTTGACACATTTTCAGAGGCCCGTATCACTCATGTGAGAATTGGAACCTCCTGTATAGCAACCAGACCCCTGATCCTTTTAAATATCACAATAGGTGAAAGGTGGTGGGCGGAGGTGTCAGAGCCACATTAGATCTGTCAGAGGCTAAAATCAACCGAGCATTCAAGTGGAGTTCCCGAGATGGGCGCAGCCTCTGCTGCTGTGGTGCTGGCTTTGCTTTTGTCCCCAGTCAGACTGCAGGCAAGCCTAACAAGGTTTGAACTGGGCAATCAGCATAAATGCTCGCTTTCTGCCCTTTGAGAAACTTCTGACTTGGGCTGTGTGTGCTCTTCATAGAGGTGTCGGACGCTGCTTTTCTCCAGCCCAGTTCTGGGGTTTTGAAGAAAAAGAAATGTCACCTGAAAACGGAAGTGCAATTTGCACTTAATATTCCCCAAATCATTCTTCGATGCTTATCTGCTTTCCCAGCAATTTTGTGATAGATATCATTGCGTATTTTGTGTTACAAGCTACCCACAATTGGTGATTTTCTTTTTTTTTTACAAGAGATGAAAAAGTGAGTGGCAGTATAGCTGCTGCGATCTGTCTCCAAAGGTGTTGGCATACATATATCTATATACAGATCTGTACGAGGAGAGGAAATAGAGCAAGCTGACCTACGATTCCTTTCTTCCTAAAAATTCCCTGTGTCTGTGTCATAGCTCTGGTCTTAAATCTTATTTGGCAAATCACAGAATACGCTAGTTTATCAAAGAGATAAAAAAATGGCCCTTTTTTTTTTGTCTTTTGAATTTCCATGAAAGAAGAGTATTTGTCTTTGCTATTGATCTATTCCATTGAATCATTCTTGGGGTGATTAGCACTTTTCTATATTTATAGAGAATCAGCACTTCATAAATGTCAAAATGCACTTTGCTTTACGTAAGTGTCACTGTTCTAACATTTCACAAAGTTAGTAATTATTACAAGAGCTACGTGTGGAAACTGGAAAATAAATAATTCCTAAGAGAAGTAAATTTTTTCTTGGTAGACCTGGAAAATGAGGAAAAGTCCTTCATAATCTTGTTTTGATCACCTGCTCTTGACCGTGGAGTCGCCGTGGGGTAGGACTTTTCTCATCTGCCCTTTCACTTGGTTCTCTGTGTGAAAGGTCCTGGGTGGGCTACAGAATCTCCTGCAGAGTGGGATGCTTGTGCTCGGATGGAGGCAAATTATCTTTCGATCACAGGAATCAGAAAGGGCAATGTTTGGGGTCCTGGGTAATTATCATGTTACGGTTTTATAAAGGAATTTCTATATACCTTCATGACAATATGAGTGAAGATTGCACACAGTTCTTTAAATTTGGGGTGGAAGGTTTCTAAATCATGCTTAAAAGCTTTCCTATTTACCCAAACCTGAACTGACCTGCTCTTTCATGTCCTGCAGACATAATTTGTGCTTGGAAGTTTTTCTTTTCTTTCTTTCTTTCTTTCTTTCTTTCTTTCTTCTTTATTCTGTCTTTCTTATTTCTTCTCTTTTCTTTCGTTCTTTCTTTCTTTCTTTCTTTCTCTCTTTCTCTCTCTCTCTCTCTCTCTCTCTCTCTCTCTCTCTCTCTCTCTCTCCTTCCTTCCTTCCTTCCTTCCTTCCTTCCTTCCTTCCTTCCTCCTTTCCTTCCTTCCTTCTTCCTTCCTTCCTTCCTTCCTTTTCTCTCTCTCTCTCTCTCTCTCTCTCTCTCTCGCTCTCTCGCTTTCTCGCTTTCTTTCTTGCTTTCTCTTTTTTTTTGATCCCCAATAAGGCTACTTTGTAAAGTTGTCATAGCAACACTGGCCACCAGTCACAGATAATATAACGGTGAGGAGGTAGCCCCTACTGGACACCAGCCTTTGTTAGTTCACGCTTTTGTGTGCTGGAATGGCTTGTTCAGAGGTAACATTTTATTGTAGCAGAAATGCTTTATGCCAGAGACTCCTAGAAAAGCCATATCTTGTTCTCAGAGTGTATTGGTCACTCAAACCTCCCCCATTGCCCTCTGTATGCAACACCTCAACCTGTTAGTGGAGCCTGGCACAGGGATTGTCCTCTACTGAGCCATTCCTGATCACGTGCTTGTTGAATGATGCTAAGTTGGGGCTTAGAGTCTCTTCTCAATAGCTTTAGATGGAGCAGGCAGACAGCTTTCCAGCACTGTGTGGGAGCCCGTACAATTTTTTTTTTTCGTTCAGCCTGCCAGCAGCGTTTGAGATATCCTAGGTATTTTTCATCAGACTTATGTCGCCTCCATATTGTTATACGTGTTATGGCTCTTGCATTTAATGATCGTGTTAAATGATGTTACTTTCATGGTTCAGAGGGATAGTTTGCAAAGCACTGCATATTCAGGAAACTGCTGAGGAATGATGAATTCCATCTGTCTTCCTGGCACAGATTTTTGCTTTAAGTTTTCGGTGTTAAGGGTCCTGGGCTATCACATTTATGTCGATTCACTTTTCATGTCTTTTCAGTGGATGAAAAAATTTCTGCTTTCATATTTTTGCTTTTGCTTGATTTCCATGGTCTGATTTCTGGTATTTTGAAAAATCTTCAGGATTTCTTTCAGACTTGTATTTCTCCTTGTCCATTTGCCTCTGTCTCTTCCATTCTTATTTTTCTGCCTTCTCACCTTGACCCTATAAGAACATGATAGGCACCTAATAAATTTTGATTGTGTTGAATTCTAGTACAGACAAAGAGAAAGCACAAGTTGGATGAATGCTATTTTAGTATCGCATTTTATGCTGAAGTCTTTCAAGGGGTTATGCCTTATGTCAGGAAGTAGAAATAGAGTTGAGCGTCTCCTGCTGATAACTGGCCATTCCCTGTCTGCCATGAAGCACACATGCATTGGCCGTAGGCAGAGTGTGTGGACTGACACAGTGTTACAAGCGGATCTGATAATTGAGAATATTCATATATTGGAAAGATGTCTGTAACTGCTGCAGAAAGTTAGCAATTCCTGTTTTGAATAAGCCATTTCTATCTTTGGGTGTTTCCATCAGATTTATTGCCATGAGTATTTTAAATACACTTACGTAGATTGAACAAAGAATGGATTTTGTCTTTCATTCCAATGCCTCTGGTGATATGTGGTCCCTGATTTTGATTAGCTGCGGTAGTGCCATGTGAGAGAGCAATGAGATAATAAATGAGAAGGCAGCAAAGATAAACTGCCCTGTCCTGCCCACTCACCTCCATCCTTTAAACACAGATTGACTCCGGACATGAAAGGACTGCCAAACAGTTAACCTGCACAAGCTGTAGCAGATGAACTGGCCTTTGATGAAAGCATCTCAGCGCCTCTTTAATTACATCCCCAAGGACTCGCATATCTTAACCAGAATGACCTCATTGCAGTGGCCACACGCGGGGGAAAAAAAGTGAGAAGGATCAGAAACCAGCGGATTAAATTACCCAGGGACTGTGGTTCTCAGAACTCTAACAAAAAGTAGAGAGGAAATTTGAGCATGATAGGGAATAAATCACACAGCATCTTGATATTGTTTCAGATTCCTCACTGTCTTCCAAACCTGCAGTGCCCACATCACTCAAGAATTGAATTTTCGTAATTGAAAAGATTCTAGGATAAAATGTTCGCATTTCCACTTTCCCCATGGGGAAAAGTCACATAGAAAACTTCATGGGCTTGTCTACAGTCCTGATTGATAGCTCTAAATGGCAGTATTTATACATAGCAAATACCTTTCTGTCTCCAGTTATAGGGGTCCATGCTAGTATTACAAACAATAGGTTCTCACTATTTAAGAAAAGTAGAAAAACTAAATGCCAGAAATGGTACTAAGAAATACAATGTCATCTAGCACACCATTGGTGCTCAATAATTATTCGAATCACAGATGATATGGACTATGCTGCCTTATCCTATAATTCAGGACAATCCTGTTCAGTTCAATATATTTTAGTTCAATTCACCAACCATTTACTTAGTTTGCAAGGCCTGGGGCTGTAGAAGATACGATGTGGTGGTGGTGGAGGAAGAGACTGCCTATGTAAGATAAGTAAACAAATACAATATCTATAAAACAGGCCATATTAGCTTCACAAGACAGCTACCTGAAAAGCATCCCCACATGGCATGATGGAGATGTATGATTATTACTTCCAGAGTTCGGGTTATAGAAGAAGCCAAGCGGGTCCCTGGTAGCCCTCATTCAGCTAGGCACAGTGAAGGCCATAGAAGGTTGAATGCGTGTTTGCAGCCCAGAATAAGCATGTGGTGGTTTTATTGAAACTTTTTCTTGTAAAAGATGCTGCATAGTCAGTCTAGTGGGGTGAGCATGGGTTTTTATTTTTAGCCCAACTGACCTGTGTTCAGATCCTACTTCCACTAATGGTTAGCATTGTGAAAACTGGTAAATCTCTCTGATTCTCAATTCTTTTATCTCCAAAATAGAAATTAGATTCCTATTAATGCTAATTTGCAGGGTTGTTGTAAGGAATATTCATAGAATATACTTGGTGTAGCATCTGGTGCATGGACGGCCCTCAGCAAAGACCCTTCTCCATCTTTCTCCCTTCTATCACAGAGTGAGCTTACGTAAGTCAATCTATTTGTCAGAGGCTTTTGCCATAAGTCTCCCATGGAAGAGGGTAGTGATCCTTTTCTGGGCTGTTATTTTTTAGTTGCACTAAGAAAACTTAAGAAAAGGAAATGAAGAATCTGCAACAATGGACACTTCCCAAGATGGAGGGGACTGGTATACTAAAGATTGTGTTGTCTGTGTTTACAAAACCTAGTGTTAATATTCAGAGAGTTATTTCAAGCCTCTTTTACCACATGATCTAAAATTCACCTCATTCACTGTTGAATTATATGTGAAAAGCAGGCAGCTTCTGCTTATAAATTTGTTTGACTGATAAATATTTCATTCAAAATACAGCTTAGATCTATTTTCATTTCATTCAATATTTGGATTTTTTTTTCTTTTGCTAAAATTGAATAACAGTGTATCTGTGACTGACGGTGGTGCTAGATTACATTTCTGAGCATTTTCCCCCCTTGGAGTTTGAGGCTTTTTCAGTGTTAAATGCATTATGTTGTATAGTTTTCTGTCATATTTTCTCCTGGAAGTTTCTAGCTTCTTTCTTTCCTGAAGGTTTTCTCGAAACACAGATTCCTCTTGATCTCTCTGTTTTTCTTTTCCCCTTTTCCTCCTAAGATTCTTATTGAAGACAACCAGATTGTAAGTTCCATGTAGGAAGTATTTATGTCTTAAATCTCTTTGTTCGATAAATACTTACTAATATGTCCAAAGCCCTGGAAAGTCTCTAGTAAACCCAACTCTCCTTTTGCAACATTCGAGTCTTCGTTGTAATCACCAAAGCTTTATTCACCATGGGGCATTGCGTCTAATTCTCCTGATGAGCCAGAAAACCACAGAATGCTATACTTAGAAGTCACAGCAAATGGACATTTTTTTGTTCATTTTATACATCGTATATATTAATTTGTAGAAGATCTTGAAAATCCAATAGATTACTTAAGCGATAATATTTATTTAAGTACAATACTTTCCTATGTTAAGTAAGAACAAATTTCTTTCTTTCCTCCCTCCCTTCTGCCTCTTCGTTCCTTCCTTTCTTTCTTCCTCACCTAGATCATTTCATGAAAGGGGGAAAAGAAACTGTCACTGTGGCTGATTTTCCAAGACTTAACTGCATTGCTTGCTCCAAATATTTTTCCTCCATTGTATTCACTTCTTATAGCTGTATCTCATATGTACATGGAATCACAAACAAGTAAAAAATACAACAATTCATCGTATTTTAAGCCATCCTCCCTTTTAAGAGGTGTACTATAAATTTATGTTCTTTATTACATCACACATACTCATTGAGGACTTGTTGTATACCAGGCACTAGGCTGGTTGCTGGAAATTCAGTAGTGAAAGGAGACCCATGAATGAGAATTTGGTTCTAAAGTGGGTTTTCCAGGCCCAGTGAAGTTTATATTCAGTCCTGGTGTTTGACAACGGTCATTCAGCTTCACAGTTAGAAGAGGAGAAAACTGTTTCCTGAGGTTCCAGCATGAGTTAGCAGAATTCTTTCAGTCACTTAAACTTCAATTTAAAAAAATCATTTACACTTCCTCTCATTCAGATAAGCTTTTCTCATTGGTTAGAAAAACCGACCGTGCCGACTGCCAGTTACTCAGCCAAACCTGGAGAGGTACATTAAGAATGACTCTGGACTCTACAGAGTTCCCCCCGTTGAGAAGTTGGTGGTAATAGTTCTCTAATAGGCATTCTTAATAAATGATAAAAATAACCTTTTAGATTCTTAAATCATTTTGCTTCCAAGGGCATTTAATCAGGCCCACTGCCAAACGCTAATTAATGATACAAGTGGAGGATTTTATTTAAATTTGTTATATGAAGATGTTGAAATATAAATAGAAACTGCCAATTGAGAGACACACGTCCATGGGTGGAATGTGTCAGGTGAAGAAACAAACACCAAACTGTAAACTAATAGACCTGCTGTGTTACAGGAGGTAATTGAAATACAGACCTTGCAAAGAAGATAATTGATTTGTAAAATGCTTTTTGTAATTGAAAGTTCTCAAACTACTGAAAAAGATATAAAATAATGAGGATTATTTTAGGCTAACACTTATTAAGGGGAATGGATTGAAATGAGTTGTGCGAGAGGTGTTGGCTACACGTGTGGTCTAGAGTCTGTCTTTTTCATTGGACGTTATTTGTTTATCCCAACGTTTATGGTTCCAGTTGGTGTTCATTCTGAGTTTATTTCCTGCTACCAATGGCTGCAGACGTCATGTGGTAGGCCTTTCTGGTTTGCAAAGAAAATTCATGGTAGGGACATGGTGTCACCAATGGCTAATGGCTAATAAGACCTTTCGTGCTCGGTGGAGCAATGATATACTGCTCAAGCCGGGTATGTCTGGGGCGTTTATCAACATTCTTCCCACTGGAGAGCCCCATGGTGCAGCTTGTTCCACTCATGTTCCTGACATGTCCTGATGGATCAGAACTATCTTGTGGATGAGAACTGTTGAGTTAGCTAACGGCAGAAGCTCCACCTTAAGTTAGGGCAGTGGAGGCCCCACGGTGTTCTGTTCCTCCTAGATGTGAGCAAAAGTGGGAAGGCCTGTTTTTTCTTCCTGTGTTAGTGAAAATGTTGGATCTATAGATCTCTGAACTGTAGTCTGGCAACTAACCACTTAATGAAATTCTTTATTGTGGTTAAAGGGACAAGTACTTTGAGTCAAGGAGCTGTTTGTAATGATCAGTTTGAGGGGACGCACTTTGTGAGGAGAAAACTTAAGCAGGAAGCTGGGGGTGGTTGCCACTCTGAGCAACAGTGTAAGATTTAACCTGCTCTGTTCTGGGTGCTTTGAGATTCCCCAGTGCAGTGCCGTTGTTTGTGCTCATTTCCCTGCCTGGAGTGAGCCTCGTCTAGTCCGTCCCTCCCTTTACATTCACCCATTACTTTCGAGCTCAGATCCCAGCTTCACTGGGAAAATCTTGGAGCACACCATCTAGAATTAATGTTTCACTCAGCTGAGGAAAGACATTGAATAAATTTAAAATCCACTGGGTAAACGGCATTTATTGCCTAAAATCGAGTGACATATGATGTACTATCTTGTTTTATAATTGCTTGGATACCTATCTCTGCCAATTAGATTTCCCATTCAGGGACGGCAGGGGTGGGCCTGCATTTTCTGCATCTCTGCACGGTTCCTGGCTTAGGAAAGTCACACAGGAAGTCTTTGTTGATGAACCAATAAATAAACATAGAGGGTTGAGCTCAAATGGCCAGAGTGGTCACTAAGCTGGTGACTACAGGGTATCATTCTGTCTGTGGGACAAGCTGCCCTGTTCCCTCACTCATCACCGTGGCCTCAATGCCAGGAAGGGGCCTGGAGGCAAGTCATTACGTGAAACATTAACTTTTTAACCACACAGTCAAATGGTATAAACATCTGGGTGTGCTCAAGATAGACACATTCAAAGCTGCACTGCCGCACACATGACTACAGAATGCCTGACGAGGCTTTTCAGTGTTTCTTTCTGCTTACAGACAATTGCAGTCAACATTCGGAGTCTTGTAAGTACAGGGTGATGTAACTCCCTTGGCCTCACAAGGAGATCGGAACTGTAGTTGCTCTTCTCAAAACCTGACATCTTCTACCTGGAATTCTAGGGACAAATAGACCTTATAGACCTCTTTCCTTTACAGAGGAGGAAAGAGAGGCTTCCAGAGTTTAAAGGACTTGTTCAAGGTCACTCACCTTGTGATGGGCGGAGCAAACCCACAGAGAGTTTCTGTACGCTTCCTACCACCTGTCTGAATATGACATAATTCATAGATGGCTGCACTAGTTGACCATCAGATACGAACCAAACCCTTAATTTTTGGACTCTGTTTATATTCTCTTTATATATCATCTTAAGCTATTTTGATCTTCACATATCGAGCTTTGAGAGCCTGTCATGTAGGCTCACGGATGAGGAGACCATCTCATAGAGAAGTTAAAATAGTTTGTCTGAGGTCAGTGACAACTAAGCCCATGGGGAAATGATAGTTACCACTATTGGGGCTTTTATTTTGACATTCAGTTCTGGCAAATAATAAAAAAAATGTATTTCTCTCTGCTCTTGCTTGGCTGGTCCCCCTTGGGACCAATGGCAGGCATGTGTTGAAGATTGTGACTGTGACTGATTACCCGTTTGTGGGTGTGAAGCAAAGGCAGCGCCATGGAGAACCCAGAGTTCCTGCTCCTGTCCCTTTCCCTCCTGCAGGGCAGGGAGCTTTCCTGCAAAGACCTCTCCAGGTGTCTTCACTGCGGGGCTCCCCAGTGAAGTCTGGCATGGCCTAACTACGGAATGTCCAGCTTTGGAAATTAAGCAGTGTTAGACTGCTTTCCTTCCTTGCTGTGGTGACCTCCGTGATCCCGTCCCCCAAAGCCATCTGAGGAGGACTTTCCATTGCTATTTCTGATGGTGGCAGCTGTGAGGCCACTGATACATAAGCCAAGTGCTGTCTTTTAATTCTTCTAGTGATGCTCTCTTTAGGTTTACGAGTGGCAGTGGATCACACACCGAAATGGAAAATGGCTCTCTCCCCATTTCTTTGCCTCACAAAGTAACTTGGGCCCTAAAGCATCATGACTTGGGTATACAGTCCCCAAAAGTCTCTGTAGAAAGCAGCTCCTTTGGACCATGGCCCTAATTCCTCTCTGGCCTGGGGTCCAACATGGAGTCAAGTGACAGGACAGGAACAGTTCCCGTATTAGCTTCTCTGTGTTCTTCATTGTCTCCTCTCCTTTCTCAACCCCTCCCAAACTCTCCTAAAACAGAAAATAACATTCCTTACTTTTCTTCAGCAAAACACCCAAAGAATCTTGTGTATCAGCACATGCAAGTAGTTGTTGGAAAGCGTCACAGGCCCTCTTCCTCAGACTCGTGGGCAACTCACAAATGGGCACCCCCTGTTCCCACTGTTTTCAAATTCCTACTCTGGCCCATACATTTTGACATGCATATTTAATTCTCACAGCAGTTTGACAGATAATGTTATTACTACGAGTTTAGCAATGGGGGAACTAAAGCTCAGAGAGATTATGTCAAGGTTAAGGAACTTGCTCATGTTATCAATAAAACATCTTGGATTCCAACCCAGAGATGGCCGACTCCTTAGCTGATGCTCTTTACCTGGGCGTACCTGCTTTGGTGTTAAGTAGCAGCTCCCCAAATGTCAGGGTGCCTAATATTCACCAGGGGTGCTTGTTTAAAAACAAGTCCCTGGACCCCATCCCTGTCCCAGCGATTGTCACTATCCCCAGATGGTTCAAACCACTGGAGACTATGGGAAGCCGTGGCATGAAGGGTATCTGTGGGGCCAGGGGCGGAGCGGGGTCCTTTGATGTAAATGGAATGGGATCTTCACACCAGAGTCGACCCACAGCACCGTGTCTGCTTGAGCTCTCACCTGGGCAGAGGTGACACAGATGGGAAATAATCCGTGTTCAGTAGCACAGTACTTCCTGAGATGCGCGGACCATCTGCCTCAGAATAGGGCATTTGTTTAAAGACTGCAGATACGCAGGTACCTTCACACATCCACTGATCTGGGGGCTTTGAAGCCCAGAAACGTGCATTTTTACTGTGCCCATAGCTGGATAGCACATATCAATACTAGATATAAAAAGAAACAAACAAAACCAAACAAAAAACCAGGAACAGACGTGGAAATAGCTCTTTCTATTCTGCTTCCAAAATGAGTCTGTTTGAATTACCAATAAATGGAAAAAAAATATGACAAAGGCGTCTCTAGGCATTGTTTCAATTAAATTTGTCATCTGGGCTGTGCCTACCTGTTCAAATCAATACAACAGAGAGAATGGTGATGAGAAGGCCATTACACTAATCCTTCTCTTCCCTGTCGGTCAGTAAAGTGTACATTTCCTAGTTGTTTTTCCCAATAGGCTTTCAAGAGATACTGGGGACTGGAATCCTGTGAGAATGTAATTGATTGAAACGGCAAGAATATTGGAGCATAAGGGCGAGAATTAATTAGCATCCTTAAAACAGCAGCACCAGGCCCTTGAATTTTTGGAACATATGAATGGTAACTGTTGATTTCTCAACGCAGGGCAGAACATCTGTTCTTTTGCAGAGAGTCTAGCAAAGACTGCAGTGCAGAGTCAGGTGGCGGTGGCGTTGGTAGGAAATACAGCTCGTACCATAGCTGTCCATTCAGATTTATTATTAGACAGCATTCAGTGTAATTGCTTGCTCAAGAATTTTTAGATGTCTGACACATACACTGTACATCTTGTGGGGTTTTATTGAACCTTAAACCTCTGTAAAGTTATTCCAATCAGAAATGCACATGAGAAGCATCCATAAAATGTAACAAACAATCTGTATTTAGAATAAATTTTACATTAAATACAATTCATGAATTCCCATCAGGCCATGCTCTCTGTCATCCTGCCCGCCTGGATCACTAGGGGATGTAAACCAGTCAGTGGAGAAAGGAAAGGATGCTGCTGAAGCCAGGAAAAGGAATGGATGCAGATGAAGCTGTTCCAAGCTAAAACAAAAATAAACAGAATTATTAAAAGTATCAAGTATAGACCCCCATCTAGTGTATAATTATACATAAAGTGTCATCTTCTTATCATTCATTCGTTTTCATTTTAACTCAAAGAGCCAGAGAGACCTTGGAAACTGTCCCAGTGTTGCCACACACTTGTTCTGTGATCTTTGGGAAGTCATTTACATTTTCTGTGTAAGGAGAATTTATGTAAAATGGAGGTAATAATGCCTTCCTTTCAGGGTTCTTGTAAGGATGAAAATGAAGGAATACGTTCAAGGGTCTAGCAGACTGCCTGACATTGAATGTATCTAAAAATGCTAGTTCCTTCTCTTCCTCCTCTTACTTCTATGAAGTGCTATGCAGCTGATATTTTTATGTTCAGACTTGATAGAATTGGATTGTGTAGTCGCTGCTCCACTAAATTAATTGGAAAGTGAACGGCTGACTACATTAATTTTCTGTCTGGTGCTCTACAAATAAATACCGTTTCTTGTTATGAGCTGAAGAGGGTGGGGATGGGTTCCGTTAGGAGCGAGGAGAAAGGTGGGGCCTGAACAGCAGATTCATTGAAATTTTTGTGCACTAGGTAGCTGTGTTTGTTTATTCCATTGTGATCAAAATGAAAAAATCACAATATCGTGGCACTTGCTTTTGTTTCATTTTCGGCCACATGTTTGGACACTGGAAGCACCGTACAAGTCTGCGTGGGAGGAGAAGGTTCAGGAATGGGGTGGCTGTGAGCTGGGAAGATGCACTCAGACAGTCTTGGGGATCTCCTCCTTTCATCTTTCCTTTTGAGGGCTGAAATGTCAGTTGCTTTACAAACATTAAAAGTGCTTCCCATTAGTATTTTCAAGTATAAACTATAGACTTTACTTCAAGCTATAAAGGGTCCTATTGAGTGTGGAATGAGGGGGAAGATGAACAATCAAATTCAGATCATTCAAGTCATTAAGAACTTGGCTTTTTACAATTTATATACTTCAGTGGGTGGGTTGCTACAGTTGCATTGAGCTGGCTTGATGGTGAGTGTCCACCCTGTTGTGGGTATAGCTAGGTCTGGCATCTCTGACTTCTCTAGCAGGCTTCTAAATCAGGCCATTCATTAATTTAATTAACTCACCCTGATGATTTTATTTCTACAGCCTCCTTTCATGGTACCATCTCTGTGATGGGAAACACATATAAGATTTCAGATTTTACCTGGCATTCGTGGGCAGCATTTCTCTTAGCTGCTTTGTCGTTATAGCTGGGAATCAGAATTCCTAGTACATGCCAGGAAGAAAGATTACATTTAAATGTGAAAGGCAAACAACGTTTGATATTTTCAGCTTTCCCAGAAGATTCTCAAAATACTTTTCAAAGATTCCTCATGCCTTCGTCTCAACCCTATAGGTCAGCTGTAGACTTGTTGCAGTCACTTTCCGCCTTGTTTCCCTTCTGTAAGTGTGACATAGAGGTACAAGGGCATTGTAAACTATGGTGCTTCAGGATTAAGTGATAGAAGTGAAAGTAGCACCAGGGCTAGGAATTGACACTGGCTTGCTACCGAAAATAGACCAAACCTACTTCCATAGAGATATGGAAATGATCAAATGTGGGCTTTTCTGCAGTAGTTTGTCTGTCTATCTATCTATCTATCTATCTATCTATCTTTGCTAAAATTTAGGTTAAGCCTATGCTGATTGCTATGGAAGCTGTAATGAATCTAGCATTAATGCTGGACTTAGAAGATACTGAAAAAAACCCAAACTAAATTAAGAAAAATAGAGAGTGGCTGTGCTGGCCCAGATAACCCGGCAATAAAAACAAATCCATTCTCTGGATACCTTTTCCTATGCCTCCTTGCACAAGGTACATCTTTCTTGGCAGAATTTTTTTTTTTTTTTGAGTCAATGCCAGAAGGAAGATGCACAGGTGTCACAAGTGTATTTTTTTCTGGAGCCTCAAAAGGAAATTTCAAGCAGATTTCGTTAGGAAATGGTATTCATTGCTGAACTGCAAATTAGATTGCAAGTGCTTTGGGCATTCGAGGTAAATTATATAGCTAAAACCTGGAGCTATACTAAACCCTTTGAATTTAATTTGACTGCTGGCAGCCATCAATAGTTAAAAGATTTTAGAAATCCTGAACGCTAATGCTTGAATGTGCTGGTAGGAGATGTCGTAGAAAAGACAGGTGACTCAGGGAGCCAAATAAAACACCAACCTTTTACAGACTATTCAAAAACTAATACAATAAAGATGAATATGCTGCATAATATCATAAGTAGCGTTAATGTAATCAAGACACACACACACACACACACACACACACACACACACACACAGCCTTACGAGGTGCGAGCTCATTTTCCAACTTCTGAGTTATTACTGGTATAGTGCACCTCCCTGCTCTGCATTCTGGGAAGGTTTGTCTTTCCCTGGACTGCTGGCCTGTGTCCTTTTGCACGCTAATGCAATATTCTCTTCTAACCTGACAATAACAGATTAGCAAATTTCTTGCCTAATGTAATTCCAGCTGAGCAGGGAACCTGACGTTTGCCTTAAACAGTCCTAAGCATTTTTCATATGAAATTCAATTAAACTATTTCCTCATCTGAGTGTCTGTTCAGTTTGTTACCTTTCAGCAGAGTGAAGTTTTCCTTCCCGTGAAAATAGTTAATGGCAAGCAAATGAAGGAAGTGGGAAGAGAGGGAGAGGGTGAGGGCAGGAGGGGGTGAACCATGCTGTTTGGCACAGTCAGCTAATTGTTCCAGCCTTTGTTTTTCTGTTCCCCCTGAAGATGAGCTGTACTTTAATTACCGTATGAAAGATTTGTCTTGATTAGATGGCTAGGAGGTGTCAGTGCTTCTGAAAGAGATGAAAATGCAGAGGGGAAGGAGGCAGGAAAAACGAAAAGTAGATATATTTTGGAGACTTTCTAGGCTTCCGCTGTCCCTGTCCCCTTGCCAGCATGCACCTCACTTCCGTTCAGGTTCCATTTCGGGTACAACAGGAGGCTGAGGTATTTGTAGACACAGTGGTCTGGAATAGGGTCCTCTGGGCTTGCGATGAGGAATGTATGGGGAGAGCCCGGCTGGAGTGTCTCTCCAAGTTGTGAGGTGAAACCTCTCTTAGTGCCATGGGAGAGAACTACCATGCAGGGCGGCCAGGCTTTCCGCTCTACTTCCTGAGATTGAAAAGCAGCATAGTTTGCCAGCCACATCTAGACACTGGGTAGGTGATGTGGGTAGAGAGATATATGAGGCTGAAACCCTCGGCCCTGGCATTGCTCGTAGTTGGTGGGGGAGACAAACAAATGGCTGCCTTGCTGTGTGGAAATTCTCTTCGAATATGCAAAGCTGCTCCAGGAGCACAGAGGATGGGGGCCCAAGGTCCCTCCTGGGGCATGGATTGGTCAAGGCTTCCTGGAAGGGGTCACACTTGTGCAGTCTCAAGGGACCAGTGATAGGGGCAAGGGTCAGTAGTAAAAAAATACTGAAAGTATTAAAAAATGGAACAATTAGATGGTCACTGGTAACATGAGTGAGAGCAGTTGAAGGGAGCCGTCGGGACAGAAGCAGGTTGTCAGCATGTAGGAAAGAAAGGGCACCAAAGGAAATCCTTTGGATTTTTCTTTTAAGAAGTTGACTTGTGGAGGAAAGGAGCAAGATAGGTTCCTAATTAGGGTGTTTTCAGTCTAGGCTTTCATGCAAAGCAAAGCAAAAAATTGATATCTAGATATCTCAGGCCCCAAAGTATTGTTATTAAAGAAAAACCAGACTCCATTCAGTGTGCATTTTCAAATGGCCAACACGATTAATGAAATCAGAAGACCGTTGCTCATTTCCCAATTTTTCTTCTTGTCTGTAACACAGTCTTTAAAAGGGAATATTCCTCACAGAGAATCTATAAAATTATCTTCTCTTTACTCGGGCATTTTTTTTTTGACTTTTTAAAATAGCAGAGAGAGAGGACCTAGTTTACTTTAATGCATTTTTTTAAAATAACTGTATGTTTCATAAATGAGTTTAGCGTCACATAATAGCTAGAGAAGCAGTAGACATTTAACCTAAGGTAACACTTAGTTGTATGAATAGCTTTTTTTTAAACACACAAAATACATTTTATTCATTCATTTTTTTTAAAAAAATAATAGTTTCTAACTTCTTTATAAAAGTCAATGTGAGACCCACAAATACCATATTATTAGTTTTCCTTTTAATTGTTAAACTACATAACATTTTTAGTTCTCTCAAGGAAAGAACTTTTCAAATACTGGTTGTGTTAGGGGAATAAACATAGCTCTCCAGCCCCCCAACATAATTGAGGAAAAACAACCAGAAGTTAATTTTTAGAACAAGGTAAGGTAGCAAGGAGAGACTGTTTGGGGACTTGAGCGTCTGTGTGTGAGAGAATCAGCTCTTGGTCTGACGCTGAGTTCAGGTTGATTCTGGGATCAATATGTCTTCCCTCTGGATTTAAACTTTCTGTATCCAGGACCACTGCCACCAACCTGAAATGGGGTAAAAGAGTAAGGGAAGTGTTAAAAATGAAAAAAGAGCGTTGCCAATTCTGGAAAAATTTGCATCATAAAATGATATATTTTTTATCATAGAAAACGTAATTTCCCCTGTCATAACTACCAGAATTTGTTTTACTTAAAGTAAGCAATTACCGAATGCCTGATGAATGTGTAGTCTATATATGGCACCTTCATATTTAGGTGGATGCTGTTTTATTTATTTTTTTTCTATCCTACTTGTTGAAATTTTTATTTGGGGAAAATAACAGGGACATTTTGAGGTCCTGAAAGATCAGTAAATGTTGAAGCTGAATTTTATGGGATGTGGATATACTATAATAAGTCTGATTGGCTTATTTCTAGGCAGAAAGTATACATGTGTCTTTTGAAAAATTTAATAAAAATTGGGAAAAAATTACCCTCAAATCAGGAAGTGAAAGTGAGAAATTATAGTGCAGTGTTTGAGTGTATTGGTTCTCCTACCTTGTACCTCCTTTGGGAGACACTAAGATAGTAACTGTGAGATTTGATTTGAAATACTCACAGACATAGAGGAAAGCCACTATACCTCTAGACTCCAGGGGGAGACGCCCAATTATTTAAAGAAAGTCTGAGTCAGAAAGCAAAGCTATGGGCCAAGAAAGATTTATAGTGATAATTTTTTTCTGAAAGTAGTTTTAATAAAAGCTAATTTTTATATTAATTTATGAAGCTGAGAAGCTTCTTGAACTTAAAACAAATAGGGATCACTGAAGATGATTGCTCAGATTTGTCTTTTACTGTCATTGATTTCTTTTTATTTATGTATTTGATAATAGTTCCTATTCATGAAATACATTCCTTTCATTTTCATTGTTTTCATTGTATTTGTATATTTCATGTTTATGAAATATATATGAATATTCATAAATATTGATGTCTTTATTTCATTGATGCTAATGATTTGCAATATTCATAATAAAGGGAGCGTTATATTGTTGAGAATCAGCAAATCATAAATAATTTTCCCTTTAGAATACCTAGTATTTTCTTAGGTTGTGGTGAAAAAGGAATGTTTTCCTGGGACGGGGACACAGATAAACAAGGTCTTTCTAGGTGAAGAAAGTCTTATTACTTTGCAAAAGGAAAGACCAAAAAATTTCTTGTTGAAACGTCTAGAAGAAGCAAGTAGAATCTCCTAACAAAGGGATAGATTTTAACCTGTTATCCAGTGCAGTAGAAGACATTTGAAGCAGTGCCATGCATGGGATATTAGATTCTGGTCTCTGAGCCTGCCTTATTACTTACTGGCTGTTATTCAATAAAACATAAAAGAGTTTCAGTTCAATTTATCTTACTCGTATTTGTCATAGGGGAAAAAAGCCATATGAGCCACTAATCTAAATTTATCGTTATTTCGCAAAAGACAGAAGCTTGAAAGAATCTTTCAAAAGTTAATGCAGTTAAACATCCCAGTCAGTCAATTTATGATACTCCCTTAAAGAAAAGCTGTTTTACAGAAATGATTATTTCTCATAAGGTCTGAGAAGGCCTGCCTTAAGTTTCTTAATTTCAAATTTAAAATGAGATATGTGGACAGATGGAATGTCAGAGGCGTCTGTTGAATCAAATCATGGCCATTTCAAGGCTTTATGTATGTGTGTAAATATGTGGGAGTAGAGCATTTCTGTAGATTATAACAACTAAAGAAAGGTCACAGAAGGACACAATTTTTTCCCAAGCCTTAGAAACCTAGTAATTTTCGGCTATGGAATTTTTGGTTAATTACATATTGCAGACATAGATTGATCTGGTGTGTGGAATTGTAATTGCTATAAATAACACATTTAGATGCTTGAATTTGATAGTTTAGTAGGAGAGTATGACAAAGAGAAATGAGTTCATTGTTTATTCTGTGTATGGAGGGTGCAGGTAGAGCAGAAGTGGGATATTACATGGACTGAGTTTGAAATAAACTCCAGTAAACATGTTGTCAAATAAAACGGAATATTTTAGAGGACGAATATTTAAAGACTATTTAGGATCTTTATTATGTCTGTGCTCCAATTCAGCCAAATCTGGATGCATCAGAAACCAATCCTACTGTCTCAGAATCACCCACGGCTGCCTCCGCTGCCAGTCATTTCATTTCTTATTAGCATAATCCTCCAGCACACGGGCGGGAGTTGGGAGATAAAACTGAAATCAGCGATGTTTCTTGCTAACAATTCCAGCAAACTGTTGACACTTCTGGCTAAAATGAAGTTTGGGTATTCTCTGTGGATTCTTATTATTTGGACTGTCCTTGTCTCCACAGATAATAAACAGTTCACTGCATAATATATAGCAGATGCAAATGGCTCCTTCTCTTGAATGAGTAATCAGAGGTAATGCAAATTAACACCTTCACCTGGGGAAAAAATAACTTTAGAATTCGCCCAGTTCAGTAAATGGAAGTATTCTTAATCATAGGGTTTCAATGATAAAGGATTTGGAGAAAAAGCAAGAATGTAGAAAAGATACATTCTAATTATCTTCAATAGCTTCCAAAAGTTGGGTTGGGTTGACCATACATTTAAATGAAATTGAGTAAGAAATAACACGCAAAAACAACGCGTGTTAATTCTCTCCTCCCTTCTTTCTTATTTCCCAACAGCTGTGCTAATAATTGATATTGAATTGTTTGAAATGTAAAAGTTGTAATTTGAAAACTTTTATTTTTATTTTAAATAGCCCATATTCATTGTACAATGTCCCCAAATATTAATAAGTCAATGAAGAATTTGATTTTTGTAATTCTGCTTATGTGTGCTTTTTAGGATAGCTTCCCCAAATGGAATCATACTGTTCATATTGTTTTCTAATCTTTTTTTAGTTAACATATCATGTTATTAAATATTCTTCTATAATACTACTTTTAAATGGTACATTGCATTTTATACCAACAGACTAGAATTTATTCAATCCCCTACTGCTGGACACTTGGTTGTTTCCAGTTTCTTTATTATTATTATTATTATTATTATTATTATTATAAACAAATACAGGTTGAATATTCTTACAGCTAAATCTTTGCATAAATCCATGATTTTGTTTTTCAGGAAAAATTCTTATATGGGAGATTGCTGGGTCCAAGAGCATATACACATTTTAAAGGCTTTCGAAAGGTACTGCCAAATTGTCTTCCAGAAAGGTTATACCTATTGATATTTATATTTGTGATAACTCAAAGTTGTACCAAAGTTATAGGACAAGGTTTATGGGTTATAGAATATGCTGTATGGGTTTTTTTGAACTCAACAAGTAAAAGAAACCTGCCTGTGTGTAGACACACTCTGAGGTCTGCGATACTGAGTGATAACTAGCTTCCTTTAGATATTACCTAGCTAGCATTTTGATACCTTGAGAATAGGCCTGCTTTTCTTCTGGGGCTTGGCCGAATCTGTCTGGTCTTCAGGAGGTGTGGGAGTTCCCTTTGGAAATGGTTTATGCTAGGTCTGCCATGTGTTCTCTGCCTCCTTAGTTCCCCAAGCTGGGCGTGTCTTTTCATTTTCATTTTCTTGAAATCATATGATCATGGTGTGTGAGTATGGAGCTCCAGAGGTCTATTAGGGCTGGGATATGGGAACCCTGGTTCAGGGCTTACCTTCCTCAGGGGAAGCTCATCACCCCAGAGAGGGCCACCTGGAGAGAGCCGTGTGTTAGAGGCCAAGCAGGTGTGGTTATAACTACCGCAAAAACCTGTCCTAGTGGTTCAGGAATCCCCGCCTTTGGCACCCAGTGGTGGAAGCCTACATCGTGGTTGTCCCTTGAGCAGAGAAAAATTTCTACTACATATGTGGGACCTGAATGTCTTTATTTAAAAGAGAAATTAAAAAAAAAAAAAGACAACTTTTAAACATAGACTACATTCTGGATGTATAAAAGCCTGTGGTTTAATCAATAACATTAATAGATACCAGAAACTTCATCTCGTATTCACAGAGTACGAGCTGAAAAGTCCTGTTTAGAGATCTGTTTTCGTGTGTCTCCACAACCCCCACTAACTGTAATGGCTCTTAGGCGTCCATTCTAATAGTGAAACAGCCGCCATGAAGGCCACAAGTTTGTAACACTGGTCATTTAGGGTGCTTTGTTCTTAGAGTCTCTCTACACTTCTCTAACCATATCCCTCCCTGTCACAAGGTAAGAAAAAATGTGTACTTTATGCTCTTCCCACAACTCCCAACGGGGGTTGTATTCAATACGCATTTTAGGCTGTAGGTTAAAAGTGTGTTGGAGAGCTGTGTTATAGACCAAAAAATTTCTCTTGATTCCTTGATTTCTAGTGATGCTTACACTTCTCTTTATTCCATGAAAAAATATGCATACCATATTTACAAAAACAGTTGTGATTTGCTAACTTAATTAGTAAGATAAATATATATTTTGATGTTCAACTCCATCCCCTCATTCCTTGCAAATTTAACCATTTAGGATTAAAAAATTCTTTTATCAACGGTTAAAAAAGAGTGTGTGCTCTATGTGATTCTATAGCTGTAGTGACCAATGTCTTGGAATTTTCAGTTTTAATTTCAAAAATACTTTTCCCTTGGCCTCCATTGTATTGAGTATAAAATTGGTTTTCTGACCACAAATCATATTTTTTGTTTCAGAAAAATGTAGTCACCATATTCATGATTAGTATACTACTTACGTGCTTTTCCCACAAACCTCTGTCTTCACCTTGAGAGTATCCTCACTATTCCCTATCCGTTTGGAATAGACAGGCTCCGGCAAGTACCCCCAAAACAACAACACTTGGATTCAGAGGGACGAGCACTTTCATATCGAACTTGTTCTCAGGTGTCAAGTTTTGTTTTCTGGTGGTACATTATAAAGACAAGTGGACAATGAGAAGACAACACACGTGGGCCCTGAATGGGAGATGCCATTAAGAACGGGGTGCGTTGGTTTTCTGCCTGGGTCCCTCAGCCTCTGGACTCAGTGGGAAGTGGAGTGTGAAGAATACTCTGCAGCCCCCTAGCTGCCCGTGGGAATCACTGTAAAGCGGTCTGCCAGCAGGAATGTGTGAGCAAATGACAAACGGTACCTGACTCCAGGGGAAAATAGACTTTGGGAAGCTTTTAATGCCAAGCTTTATAATGTTTAGGATGAAATACTGCATCAGATTTCTCATGAGGATGGAAACGACCTCAGATCAGTTTAACAAAGCATTTTCCAGCAGAAAACATGCTTGAATAGAAAAAGAAAATAACCTAGTACTTAAAGCTGAGAGAGGACTTCCTTTGCTACCTATTCCTGGCTCTCCTCACTCTTTCATCTTGACTCCCATTCTATAACTCCCAGCCATGTTCACTTTTAAAAAACTCCCTCTGTATGGATTTTCTGAGTGGGTCTTGAGAGCAAATATTCTGCCCCATTGAACTCAAAAGTACCCTCATGATTGTCAGGTCATGTACACCATTCCCCCCCCTTTTTTTGGTTCAGAAAACCTGGGCACCATAGTTCGATCTAATCAGTCATCAGTCCCCTCCTGTACTTTCTTTTAAAGTACATCTCATCTCCACCTCACCCTCTTTGTTTTCTCTGTCACCATCTTAGCCCAGACGTTCATTTCCTACCTGATTAATGCCATTCTTTTCTTTCTATTTTCATGCAGTTTGATGAGACTAGAAAGGGCAGGAAGGATGCAGGGGATATTTTCTAAGTAAAATTCACATGACCTGGAATTTGGTATGGGGATAAAGGCACCAGTGATGATTTTTAAAGAATTTCAACCTCACCTAGGTGACCGTCTGTCAGCAATGTAGAGGTTAATCCTGCTTTTGATGGCTAATACACTACACTACCATTTTAATTGCTTAACTCAATAACTTAATTTAATCTAAGTCTCTGATTCGAAGGATCTGCCCACCACTGTGAGAGCTTTGATGTCTGTCTACAATGACTTCTTTTGGCATTCTTAAGTTTGATACAAAAGCATATACAATATGAAGAAATATGAGTAGGACTAGTATTTAAAATACATTCCATTTCCTAAATTCTGTGAATTTCTGACTTACATTGTTAGGAAATAAATGATTATCTATCTATCTATCTATCTATCTATCTATCTATCTATCTATCTATCTATCTTTTTCTCTACCTCCCAATTATATCACTGTCCACTTCAGAATGGAGAGCTTTTCATGTCTTTTGCTTTCTCTTATGTCTCATGAATCTGATATGATAAAGGGAACTGAGTAATAATCAATAAATATTATCAATTAGTCTTCAATAATGAAGAAGGGGATACACAATTCATTGTTTGTTTGTTTGTTTATTTATTTATTTATCTAATCTTTTAGTTATCTTGGTGAATGAATTGACTTGATATTACTTTGTCCTGTTTGGTATTTTCAATTGCTGTGTGGAGAAGATCCTGTCTGATGTACGAGCATATCCAGTGAAAAAATGTCAGTAGGGAAGGGAGAGAAATCATGCCTTAAGTCTTCTTGAAGGGTATTCCAGAACCCATCTTCCTCTGGCTGTTTATGTGGTTGAGGTTGGTGACCCTGAAATTAGAGCAGATTAGGTTTCTTTGGCTTTAATCAACTTTCATATGATGAGAATGTTTTCAAAATAATTCAATCTGAAGAAAACATGACTGAGAAGCCAATTTATTTTAATGCCTAAACTATACTGAGCTGTACTTTTAGAAAAGTTAATCATTTTTTTATGGAGTTTACTTTTTCCATTGTAGAAGTAATACAAGCTCATTACAAAAAAATTTAGAAACATAAAATAGACTGAAAATGTCACCTGGATTCCAGCTACCCAAAGGTAAACAGGATCAGCCTTTCAGTTAGTATTTATCCAGCCCCCTTGAAAAAATATGTATAGTTTTAATCATATTTTCAGTATGATTTTTGTACCTTTTTTTTCTTAGACAACTTTTTAATGGCTTCATAATAGTACTACATTCAATCACTACAAGTTACCTCTGTAACATACTTACTTGTTGGGCATTTAGGTGACACGCTATTTTTCATTATCTTAGATAATAATGCTACAACGAGCATCTTTGAGCTTTTCCAGTAATTAGGATTAATTTCTTAGGATAGATTATGCAAAGTGCATGTTTTTAAAGCTCTTAATAAATTTTGCCAAATTAGTTTTTTCAGTTCTTCCATCAGTATGTGAGTCTTTTTCATTTCACCCTTATCAGTGCAGAATCTTCTCAGTTAAACAGTTGCTAATAAGCAAATACTGTGTTCAGTTTTCCTTGATTTCTAACGATACTTACAATTTCCCAGTGTTCATTATTATTCATTTGTTGAGTGTCCTCTTTTGTGAACTACTTGCATGTATCTTTTGGTTGCTTGTCTATCACAATCTCAGTGGTTTTCACTTCTTACACAATTGATTGAGCAGACTCTTCATATGTTGAACCTTAGCTCCACGGTCACTCTTTTTAATCTTTGTTACACGTATTTTGACCTTTGGTGTTTCCCTTTTTCTTTGGGTTATTTTTCTCTTGACACGAAATATTTTCAACTTTTATATAGTAAAATCAAGATTCTTCAACTTTCTTGGTAATATAAAAAAAACCTCTAGGTTCAGTTTAAAAAATTTTACCATCTTCCCATACACTGCCCCGTACCAATCAACTGAAGATTTAAAAGAGTATAATTAACATTTTTGTGTAGGAAACAAAAATCTTGGGAAATTTTTTTGAAAAATATTTATCCATGTTTTGCGATATAATCACAGTGAAATTAGTGCAGAAAAAAGCTGTGTGATTTAACTTTTTATTTCCTCCACTGAGGCTACACTTCATAATGGTTTACATATAGGAATTATGCCTTAGAGCAGTAGTTCTTAACCTGAGGCGATTTTGTCCCCAAGGGACATTTGGCAATGACTGGAGACATTTTTGATCATCACAACGTGGGGTTCATGTTATTGGCATCCAGTAGGTAGAGCGCAGGGATGCTGCCAAGCCTCCCAGAGTGCACACAACAAATAATTATCCAAAATGTCAGTCGTGCTGCTGTGGAGAAATCCTGCCACAGAGTTAGTGTTAGTCAGAAGGACTCTTTCTGCTGTATTAGTGGGAGAGAAATTCAATGTCAAATAGTTTAAAATTCACTGTTCCTATTTCTCTTTGACTCTCTTTTGTTCTGAGTAGAGAGTCCATTGTTGTCTACTTTGTTTTCCTCAACTATTTTAATGACTTACTTTTGCTCCCCTTCAGGAAATTGGCCAGCCTAGGGAAATGTGTGTGGGTGTGGGGATTGTGGTTGATTCTCCTTCCTGTGTTAATTTTCCTGCAATGGGGACCCTATCGTGGACTAGCTGTAGGGCATGTGTGATCTCTGCTTTCCCATTTTCCATCCCTTTCTTGTTTGGAGTAGATAACCTGGAAATCATGATATTAGAAACTGGCTTTGCTAGGTTTGCATGATATGTAGAGACATGTCCTTACATTTGTGCAAGGCTAGTTCTTCTGGGCTGACCCCCAGCCAGGCTGCATGAAGGCAAAGGGGTAAGAAAGGTTTGTCTCAGCTAAATTCCTTCAGGGAGAATCTACAGTCAAGTTTGGGAGAATCAGTGCCAGTACAGAATCCAGAGATAGGAATGCAATAGCAAATAGTACATACAAATGAGGAGTCAAATGGAAGCAGAATTGGAGTACAGGAGTTGTCACAAACTGCATGGGAAGAGCGAGGCTATTTCTTCTCTCAGAAAGTAGGGCAACAGTCTTTATTTAAATATATTCCTACTACACAGGATGCTATTCCTTATTCTGTGAAAATTACCATCTAGCCCCCAGACAATCAAAAAAACAAAACAGGTTCTTTTTGCAATTTAAAATTTAAGAGCAATTTAAATAAATTTAAACACATTTAAATAAAATTAAATTGGCTTCTTTGTTGTAGGGCTTCCAGAGGCTTCGGTATACAGTTTGCACTGGGAATCTAGAACAGAAGCATAGAGATTACCACCACCCACACTTACTCAAGCTGCGAACCTGGTGTGTCAAGGCACATCTTGCAGAGCTGGGGCCCAGAGCTGGAAACCACTTGCAGAGTGGTTTCATCCCTGGCTGCAGATCTGAATAAAAATGGCTGTGTGGGTGGGACTTCAAATCCCCAGTCTCCATACCCCTCAGGTTTTGATGGATTGCTGCGTGCAGGGGCATTGGCTTGTGTGAGAAGCTCTCTAGGTGACTCCACTGTGCAGCTGGGGATAGGACCCCTTCATTAATGGAACATGCTTTGGGAAGAGCCAAGTGGGATCATGTAGAACAGTGTTTCCAAACTTGTCAGTTCATAAGGCTCATCTGAGTGCTCATTAAAACTACTCCCAGGTATCCCTCTGAGGGTCCGGTTCAGTCCGTGCGGTAGGTTCCAGGACAATGGATGTTGAGCACGCCCTTTGGGTGACGCTTATGCTTCGGCAAGTCTGAGGAGCAATCTGTGGTTCCATGGTTTTCAATGCTGATGCCCTAGAGGCAGAGGGAGTTTGGCTGGTGTCCAGCTTCGGAGCACGGTCGTCTCACCATTAGTGCCTTGAAGTCTATTTTGAGTCCCTTGCAGGCCCCTGGACCTCTAAGTATTATTATTATTTTTTAAACAAGTGAATGGATTCATCCATAAAGTCTTCCTGAATGTTCAGCCCTCAGGTAGTCCCCCTTCCTTCCTTTCAGTCTCCTGGAGACTGCTGGTTTCTAAGAAGTTTTGGAAATAAAATAGATGGCTGGTCTTGAGTATTGAAAGGCAAAAGCGTGAATGGGTGGGAAGTGGAGACAGACATACACACACACACACAGAGAATATCAAAGGGTAATAAGGAGGAAAAACCTGGATTGTACAAAACAGACCTGACTTAAGATAGAGCCTTTCATATCTGCCCTCAGTCAGAAGCCACGCTCAGCTCTCAGTGGCTTGTCAGTCTGCAGAGTTTAGAGGTGAGCTTCCAATTGGGCCGATCTTGAGGCAATTGTTATACCAATGCTACAATATTGCATTAATCCTGTTTATACTTTTTATCTGATTTCCTTCTAGACTTCTAAAACCTAAGTCGGCAATTATTTTAAGGAGAGGTCAAACAAGCAGAGTGAAGTTACAAAAGATTATTTCTGTTTTGGTTAAAGCTACTAGGAGCTGTTATCAGCTAAGTAGATTGGACTCTAAGTGAAGTTAAGAATCAGAAAACATTTATTTGGGCAACTCTCTTTAAGGAACAAAAGCTGTCCTCTTGTTCTGTGGGAATCAAAAACTTGCTTTCCCTGCCTGGTCGACTGAAAAAGGATCTCTGAATGGGTCTTCTAGATAGGGAGTTCTGACAAATACTAGCCCATTACTCAGTAAGCTCCCTTGTGCCGGACTCTCTATTGGGCAGTGAGTATGTAACAACGAAAGTTTGGTTACCCCCTAGGAGATACAGTATAACAGGGCTGTCCGGCGGTGTCTTTTATTTAAAACTGTACTCTGCAGCATGACACCCCACTCTTCTTGTGTAAAGCTGATTAAACTGGAATCAAGAGCACTCATGCACCAAGACGCATGGAGCACAAAACTCCAAGACCAGAGGGAACGATCATATTTTTCCTTCAGGAACTTGGAATCGGGAAGCTGAGAGATGACCCCTGTTAGCACCAGAAGCAGGAGGTGCAAGGTGGCGTTGAAAGTTAGGTAATGTAGCACAGGCGGGGGCCGGCTTGTGGGCCGAGCTGCCTGGGAGACAGACAAGACTGTGGAGTGGCGTGCAGAGCGGAGCGACGCTGTTGGCACCGTAGGGTCTTTAAAGTGGACATGGGAAGAAAGGCTTCAGTTTCTGACGGCTCTTATGTTCCGGTTCCTGTGCAGCTCATGTCCTCAGTGCCTGCGAAGCTCCCTGCATCCTTATGCTAAATTCCACTCAGCTCGCTTTGGCTTGGGGGCATCTCTGCTCTTTGCAGAGGAAGTGAAATAGGAAGCAGAAAATGGGCAGTTGCTAAGTTCTGTCAAGAGCCGTGATGGGGGAAGTACTGGTGCTACAGCAGGATCTGGGGACGCCTTAGGACGAGGAGGCAGAGAAGGATGCCTGTCGGTGACATGTAACGTGGGAACTGAATGACAAGGAAGGGTTAGCTGGACAGAGAGGATGGGCAAAGAATTGGGGGACAGCATCGGCAGTGGCTGGGTGGAGAGAGGAAGCATGACACTCTCAAGGAACCTTGAGAAATTTAGAATGACGGCAGAGATCTGAGAGTTAAAGATGATGCAGTTGAAGAGAGAGACGAGAGCCCTAGTAAATCACGTGAGGAGTTGGAGATTTATCCTGACACAAACGGGGAAACATGCAAGGATGTTAAGTCCAGGTCTTCAATGCTATGATTTGGTTTTAGGAAGGATCACTCTGCAGCAGGGGGAGACTAGGTTGGAAGCAGGAAGACCCGTGGGAGGGTGTTGCATCCATCTGCATGAGAGGTGAGAAGGTCTGAATGAGGGCAATAGCAGCGGGGTGGACAGAAGGGGGTCAGGCTCAAGGCTAAGAGGAAAATAGAGCTGCCAGAGCCTGGCCATTACTTAGAGTCAGGGAGAAGGGTGACAATGGAGTTAAGAAAGAGCCCCAGGTTTCCAATGGGGTATTTTCACTGAGATAGGTCTATCGTGTGCCTTGGGATGTCTCAATGCGGTATTAGAGAGAGTAGTCTTATTGGAGAGATGGGCTCCAGAAGCCAGCATCCAGAGGGGTGAGGTGTGAAGGGAGATGAGGTCAATCTCGGCTATGAAGGAACAGGAGGAAGGCTGGGGTGGGTCAGGGGACGGCATGACATGCAGAGAGGAGCAGCAATGTGTCAGTAAACATTACGCAAGTCCAGTCCTCAGGCTGCTCCCAGCGTTGGGTCTGTGAAACTGGGGACAAAGATGTAAGTCTAGGAAGAGCTAGGGGAACACAAACAGTTTCCTGGAGGAGGTGACACTGAGTTAGGGCTAAGAATTACGGAAACTTTGTTGGGTGGAGAAGGGGCAGAAAAGGGGAAGATGTATCATAGAGAGAGAAAATAGAAGGTGAAAGAATTTTGAAGAAGGGAAAGAAGTGTGGGCCTCGGACTGGGAACTTCCAAGTGGGATTGCAAGGAAGCCAGGGCGGATCCGTGGTTCCAGACATCTGTAGTTGCCGGGTCGAACAGCAGGGATTCTGGCAAGTGTAAAAACAGCGGACGTACTGAAAACGGACATAAGACGACTTGCAATGATGCAGGCTTTTATGAATACAGGAGTAGATTTCCTTAATATTTGAAGAAAAGTCTTAATATCTTGAGGAAAGTTATGTGTATGTACAATGTGTTTACGGGTTTCCCCCCCCCTGTCACCACTACCCCTGCCCCTTGCTTGCAGGCTGTGAGTGGAAACCCCTGCCCAAGCTGATATGTATCTTCTCGGGCTTGACGCTACACTGATTTATTATTTAGGTTCGGTACCTAATGCTTTGCACCAGCGTTGTCATTGAGTGCTTCTTTTTTCTCTCTTTTTTTTTTTTTGAGGCTGTAGCCAATTTATAGTAATTAATGTGCTAAGGACAGCAGCTGTAGCAGTCATTAATTCCTTAATCTTGGAGTGGAGAGGGATGGATTAGTTAGAGATAAATATAGCTTATGGCATTTTCTCCTGAGAACCCTTTTAAAAACTGCATTTCTGCTGCGGTGTGGGTGTGGGATAGGATGATGAAAGCTGTCTCCCTTTTCCTTGGGGAATTATTCTTGCAAGAAGGAAAGAGGGGGAGGGAGGTGAAATGGAGGGTCATTTACAATGAGACAAAAAGGCTGACCCTGGACCCCATGGAAGCTTTTGCCTTCACTTCCAGGACCCCCGAGACCTTTGGGTGAAGATTTGCCAGTTGAGCTCACACCAGTGTTTCCTGCGCTTGTCACGTCTCTGCTTAGGAAGCCAAGCTGAGGGAAGAGAGAGGAAGAAGAATACTGAGTTGTTTTTAGAGATGAGATGAGATGAGATGAGAGGTTAGATAAAACTTAGATGAGATGAAAGATTGCTCAAAGATGTTAATGGAAATCTTTGCAAACAAAAGCTTAAAGTTTCTTCAATCCCAAGAGTCACTCAGCCATAAATATGTGTGGGTTATTTAGATGCTTCCAAAGGTTACTTGAAAATTGCCTATTTTTGTGCAAAGACGTGAGCTGTTTATTGCTTCAAAATCGTGCCTCAGAGTGAATGCTTTTCTCATCTGAGAAGGGAAAATACATGTAATGCTTGGAAAAGTTTGATTGGAGAGCAGAGAAGTGTCTGGGGTTACAGGTGTAGGATGGCTGCAGGAAGTTCAAGGTGTGATCAAAGAATATGGTGAATGTTTAAATAAAAAATTTATTACAATAAAAGACACTTTGCCATTAATCACCCTCAAAACAATCCCTCTCGCTTTGAACACACTTATTCCATTGCTCTCGCCACTTTCTGAAGCAGTTCTGGAAGTCCTTTTTCATGAGTGTCTTTACTTCATCCTCCATCATGACAATGCTTCGTGTCACACATCTCTTCTGGTACAGCAATTTCTGTCAAATAAAAACATTACCGTTATGTCCTCATCCACCTTGTTCACTGGATCTGGCACCATGTGACTTCTGGCTCTTCCCTCAAGTCAAAATGATTCAGGACATAGAGGCAGCCATGACAGCGTAACTAAAGACAGTCACGAAAGAGGACTTCCAGAACTGCTTCAGAAAGTGGCAAAAACTATGGGATAAGGGTGTTCAAAGTGAGGGGGAGTATTTTGAAGGGGACTAGTGACAACGTGTCTTTTAATGTAATAAACTCTTTTTTATTTAAACATTCACTGTATAGTTTGATCATACTTCGTATGCTCTGCCCAAGCTCTCGAATTGAGGAAAAAACAGGCGACATTGTCCTTCTGTGGCATTAGTAAGTGTTGGTCTCTTAATGGCTCAGATAAAAGGCCTCTGTGAGGCAGACTGAGGGGCCCTTGTCGGAGAGTGGGACACACCTGGGGGCTCATGTGCTGTGAGTATTTCATGACAGCTACCCAATGGCAAAGCAGAGCTTGGCAAAGCTGTTGGTGGAATCTCATTAATTCACGCTGGCCCTATTTCATGGTCAGAAAATAATAGGGCCCAGTTTTCAGTCTTTGGGAGACCTTATAATAGAGAATATTTTTCTGGCCACTTAGGTAGGTTTACACTGGATCCCAATAAAGTATGTTTTGTAGTTCAGATACATCTTTTTATGGACTGCTGGGATAGCCTTAACTGGGAGTGAACTGATGTCGAACTCGGGTTTGAGACCAGGGCCTAAGAAGTATGACTGTAATTTCTGTACTAGTAGCAACGGGAGTGTGGAGGCTCCTCTTTCCGTTAGGTCCTTTTCATGGGAAAGGAGGTTGTGAGGTGACATTTGGTTGAGGAGCTTCTATACTATACGCAGTGCTGCGCTAGGCACTTTACATGTCGTATTTTAACTCGAGCTCAAAATAATCCTTGAAAGGTGTTTCTTCATTTCCCCATATGAGTGAAGTAATGTGCTCAAGGTTGAAAGAGAGTCACACACACGCACGCGCACACACACATACAAGCACACACACACACACTCACAAATGTTGAACCTCCCACTGGTGGTTTCATTCGGCCTCTCAGAGGCGCGTGGGTGAAGGTGAGTAGGCTTCCTGTTTCCCTGCAGTAGCTGTGACTTGGGGAAAGTCAATGCGTGTCATCGGTTACGTGCCACCTGCAGCTTTGGCCATGATCTGAGGACTCACAACTGTGCACCTGGCCCTTCCGCTGCCCTCTTCTACGACTTCTGGGCAGGCTGCTGAAAGCACGGTCCACACTGTCCTTCAAGAGGCTGGGTTTTCCCTCTCCTCTCCCAAATCCCAGAGGACTGAGACCATGTGGAATCACTTAGTGTTATTATTTGTACACTAACTGAAACATGTATGACTCTTTGTTAAAATATAGACGAATATGTTGTCTGCTGAGAACTGAAGATAAGAAATAAACCAAGTAATTGGCAACATTTCCCATGGGTTCCACTTGAGCGAGAATGAATCATTCCTTGGATGTTTGTGGTGACAGCCACCACCAACCAGGCTGCTTTTGGAAAGTGAAAAAGAAAAAGTCAGTTGTTGGTTGTGCTGCAGCAGCATGAAAGAATAAAGCAGATTAATTTTGAATTTCCTTAATGCCCACGCCCTCCTTTAGTGTGGCTGAGATTGGTGCGTCTGAGGCAAAGCCGCGCTCAGTGGCTCACTCTGATGTTTTGAACCTCTTGGAGATGCCCCTGCTTAGGCAGGCTGATTTCAGGTCCTGGATTCTGTTGTGGTGTCGCCCCCAAAGCCTGACTCAACTTGTAGGTCTTTATGCTGAGTAATTTGTTTACAACCCCATTTAATAAAGCTGGCTGTAAATTTGGTCCATTTTCACCTTGTCGCCAGGCAGTACAGAATCGTACAATACGAACCGCAGAAGGGTTTCATTGGAATTCAGTTTTGATTGTTAAAATGGATAGAAGATAAACTGCTTAGGAGCTCCTCACTACCACATAAATTGGATGTCCAACAGTGCAAGCCTCCAAAATGCATCTTTTAAACCTGTGAAAAGAAGCATTAAAGGCAGAACTTGGAATTTGTTTCAATTGAGTTGACAGTAATCCCAGACACCAGGGAGTGTCCTGGGTTCTCTTTCATTTCTCTGAAAATTGATATGTTATGGCTAAAACTAGTCAATAGCTCTGCAAAGAAAAGCTAACGTATGCTTGAGTTATCCTTGAATTTTTGTGCTTTAATTTAAAATTGTTGAAGTCGTGCTTGCCTCCACCATGTGTATCTTGATCGACTAACTTTGACTACCTGGTAAAATCTCAATACAGTTAAATGTAAGTTACAAGCACTTTTTTTTTTTTTTTAATTTTATTGGGGAGGGGGAACAGGACTTTATTGGGGAACAGTGTGTACTTCCAGGCCTGTTTTTCCAAGTCAAGTTGTTGTCCTTTCAGTCTTAGTTGTGGAGGGTGCCATTCAGCTTCAAGTTGTTGTCCTTTCAGTCTTAGTTGTGTCGGGCGCAGCTCAGCTCCAGGTCCATTTGCCGTTGCTAGTTGCAGGGGGCACAGCCCACCATCCCTTGTGGGAGTTGAACCGGCAACCTTGTAGTTGAGAGGATGCACTGCAACCAACTGAGCCATCCGGGAGCTCAGCGGCAGCTCAGCTCAAGGTGCCGTGTTCAATCTTAGTTGCAGGGGGCGGAGCCCACCATCCCTTGAGGGAGTCGAGGAATCGAACTGGCAACCTTGTGGTTGAGAGCCCACTGGCCCATGTGGGAATCGAACCGGCAGCCTTCGGAGTTAGGAGCATGGAGCTCTAACCGCCTGAGCCACCGGGCCGGCCCAAAAACACTTTTATATAATATTGCTAATTAATGATATTGGTGTGTGTGGATTTTAAAAAAGAAACAATCGATTTCTTCCTTGATGTGTAAATATATCTTATAAGTCTGTTATTGCTGCTTCTTTGCTGGAGGTAGAATTTTCCTTTATGGTAAGAAAAAACTGTCAAGCTATTTCATGCTCAAAAATCTACAGTAGTGAACTATATTCAAACTATAGGTAGATATCCAAATCCTTGAGCTGGCATTCAAGGAACTGCCTTGCCAACTTCATCAGCAGGAATCCTTGGAGGCAATACTTCCCATTACTTGTGTGGACCCACAGTCTCTCAGTCTAGGATGTTATTACCTTCCATCTCTGGTTTTATACCCATCCTTCACATTCCAAGCTCAATTTGATCTCTTATGATTTTATTTTTCCTACCTAATCTAGATGAATTCCAAATGTTTATATCACTTCTATATCATAGAGGATATACCTCTATAGGCTGAGATTGAAGTAGTAAAGAACATAAGTGTTAAGCAGGACTCCCAAACTGCCCTTCTGGCAAATTCCAAATTAAACATAAGTACCCACTTGGTAGTAGGTCTTTGGATAGAACAGTTGAGTAGGCGATACTCTGTTCTGAAGGGTTCCCTGACCCTGCTGTGGGAAAAGTGGTTTTCATTCCCTCACATTCCCCTTTCCTGGCTGAGAAGTGGGATTGTTTTGGGAAAGAAAGGCAGGTATTCTAGTTCTGAAAATCCCCCTCAATGTCCTCTCTCAGAGATTTGGTCTTAAAGGAAAAAGACGAGAAGGATTTCTGAAGGTGTTCTGGGTTCCTCCCATTGCTCAATGGGAGGAAAGTCTAAGTACTTGGGGTTCCTCTAATCCTCCTCTGTCTGCCTCTCAAAACATGCATCTGGAAGAAGTTGGGTCATCTCTGCTGAAGTCTTGGCTGGCTGCAGTCCCTTGATCTGGTTACCTCAGAGCTGCTTCTGTCTTCTTCCACCTCCCATGCTGAGTTCAGCCAAGTTTCCAGAGACTCTTTGGTGCCTCTTGCTACTGCCTTATTTTGTTCTCACTCTGGTCTAGATGCAAGACTTCACCTTCCCAGTTAAGAGCATTACCTAATAACCCGATAGGACTTCTGACTCTCCTTTATCTTGGCTGCAGAGGTGAGGGTAGGGAGCAGAGGTACTAACCCCCAGCTCTGTGGTCTTATTGAGCAGATGAGATCTAGAGCGTCTCTGCCTTTTACCAGGTTCTTTTCTTCTCTCAGGGGGAGGCCAGCAGGGACCTGTGTCATACCTAAGCTGCTCCTTTCCCTTTTCCTGGGGTTTACCGTTCACTCTCTGAAGCATTAATGAAAGTTCTAGCCAGACTTCTGCATGCCCACAGCTTTCAAAGTCCTTACCTTCCCAGGGTCATTACAAGTGTGATGCGGGTCAGGAGGTTTCATGCCAAGCATATTCATGCTACTTTATCTGACATGCTTCTGTCAGCGTGTGGGCTTCTGTGAATGTCCGCCACATTGTCCAAATTGTTGACAGAGGAGTTGGGCGGTGTAGTTTTGTGTATTTGCATTGTGGACCCATGAAAGTGTGCATTGGTGTAGTCTTCTCACCCATGTGCTTGAACTGGGTTTGTTCCAGTCACTCAGATGCTCGTATGAAAATAATCCCTGGGTATCAATGTGGTCTCTGGAAGCAACTCCATTTGGGATAGAAGCCTGGTTCCATGTCTTCTCGGGCAGATTCTTTAAGGTCTCTTGTTTTCAGCTTTTAACCTATAAAATGAAGGTTATTATAACCACCTCAGAAGTTTATTAGGGAATTAGATGAGATGAGGCAGATTACAGCTTATTGTGAATTCTAGTAAATATTAGTTATTTTTTTGACCCAGGTATATATGGGTTGGGTTGTAGGACATGTCAATTTCTGCAGATATCCACGATGGCAAGGCGTCATGGCCTGCTGGCCTGATTTAGTTGTTCAACTAATATTCATCCAATGCTTTTCATGTGCTCTCTGTTCTAGGCCCTAGGACAATATTAAGCAAAACAAGACGTGGCCTCTGTTCTCATAGAGCTTATGTTCTGGTGAAGGAGATAGACCTTAATCAAGTAATTGCAAAAATATGTCACTGAAAACTATGTGCTAAGAAAGGAAAGCGTTTGATCCCATGAGAACATAGGGACTTGGATGTGCCAAGGTCATCCCAAAAATACGTGTATAACTGAAAACCATATGTGCTAAGAAAGGGAAGTATGTGATCCTATGAGGACATAAGGGCTGTATGTGCCAAGGTCACGTGGCAGAGGTAATGACCATGGTTTATTTGAGAAATTATAAGGACAGTGGGGCTTGAACCCATAGAAAAATGGGGGATAATTTTATGAAATGAGACTGGCGAGGTAGGTGTAGTAGGTACAATAATGGCCCCCAAGAGAAATCCATGTCCTAATCCCTGGAATTTGTGAATATGTTACTTATGTGGCGATGGGACTTTGCAGAAGTGAGGTAAAGGATCTCGGGATGGGGAGATTATTTTGGATTATCTGCATGGGGCCATTGTAATCAACCGGGGTCCTTATAAGTGAAAGAGGGAGGCAGGAGTGTCGGAATGAGAGAGAGAGAGAGAGAGAGAGAGAGGTGCTACCCTGCTGATTTTGAAGATGGAGGAAAGAGGCCGCGACCCAAGGAATGCATGTGACTTCTGGGAGCCGGAAAAGGCAAAGAAGCAGATTATCTTCTAGAGCCTCTAGAAGGAATGCAGACCTGCTGACACCTTAATTTTATCCCTGAGACCCATTGAAACTTCTGATCTCCAGAACTATGGGATAATAAATTTGTGTTGCTTTAGGCTACTAAGTTTGTGTAATTTGTTCTATAGGCTAGGAAACTAATATATTAATAGCAGGCGAGGCCCAGTCTTGTAGGTCAAAAGTGCTCCCAATCGGAGTGCCCTTGGGACCCACCACAGGAAAAGGAGCTGGGCTGACTGCGGCAATCCTGCGTCACGGGGAACCGAGACGTAGAGATGCATCTGAAATGTTGTGAGACATGGCGGGATCTGGTGACCGATGGTTGCGAGCAACAAAGAGGCAGTTCCATCAATGATGATCTGAGGATTGAGAGACTGAAAGAGGAAGAGGATCCTGGTCCATTTCAATATGAAAGGAAGAGGGAAGGGGGAGCTGGAGTGGAAGGCAGACTGCAGGACAGCAGGACAGAGTGGTTGGGTGGAGTTCACAGTGAGCCTGGTTTTGCTGATGTTGAACTTGGAGCGTTGATACAAGAGTTCAGCCCTGGGCCTTGGGGAAGCATGAGACGGTAATATATGAAAAGACAATAATAATGGGGTTAAGAGAATGAATAATAGGTGAGGAGTTGAGGTTGAAGATGTGTCTCTGGAAGATGAACGGGGAGATGGGACTGAAGCAATGAACAGAAGAGATTTCTTTGAGATAGTCTGAAGTTAGCAGTGAAGAAGGCAGAAACTGGCATTCGCTGAGCACCTACTTTGACCAGGCATTAGAGAACACTTTATTTTTTAAATATATGTAACTAAGTTAATCAATTATAACTTCACTCCATTTTTCCCCCTCTATGATGCCATAGTGTTAGCACCATTTTCAAAGATGGCAGATACAGAATCAGAGAAGTTAAGTGATTTGCCCATAATCAAACAGCACCATGTGCATGGTTAGCGGAAAGACAGTTGCTCCTGGAGGCCGACAGAGAGGGACAGGGTTTGCCTGGTGTGTCACTGAAGCCAAGAAGCAGGAGGGTTCAACAGTGTCAAATATTACTTGTCAATGATCGGCCAATTGGAATTCAGAATCCTGAATGGCATTTCATTAGAACCCACCTTCTGGATCACTGGGTACTAGGTGATAGATGTGCTTTTGATTCATTGTTTCATTGTCAGCTGTCACTTTAGTTACATAATGGCTTCTGTGATGATGATGATGATGGTAGGGTGTGTGTGTGTGTGTGTGTGTGTGTGTGTGTGTGTAAGACAGAGAAGAGAGACAGACAGACAGAGAGACAAAGAGAGAGACCCAGTCAGAGAAATCACAGATCATGATTCTCACAGGCACAATTAGTTCTTCCAACCAGAAAGTCAGGTCATAGAAGATGTTTTTGATTTTTAAGATGCCAGGCCTTCCCAGAAGTATTGGTTGTAATTTTAGTGACAACCATTGTGGGAAGTATTTGACTTTTGGCTCGGAAGTTTCATGGTCCAGATGAATCAATAATATATGACACATCTTTTAAATTCCCCCCACCGTGTCTATAAAAGGCGCTCTTTAAAATGGCCCACCCACATTCATGCAGAATCAGATGGTCTATTAATTCACATTTGAATTAAACTCTCCCCTCTCATGCTTTAGCTGTGCAGGATGCGGTCTGCATCCAGCTATGAAAATGAACACTTACAGTGACCACAGCCCTGAATCTGATACCCCAGATGGCAGCCGAGTGAAGACCCCCGGCATGTGCACTTTTGTCTTTGGTCATTTCAGACTGAAAATACAATTAGACTTGGCTGTCAGACAGATGAAATCTGTCATATTTCCCCTATAGGACCTGCACTCAGTCCAGATCAATAAATACAAAACCACTTGCACATAAATTGCAAACTTAGCTTGTGCCTTCAATACATTGTGGGCTTAAACTCACTTGTATCTGGCACACACTGCTTCCTGGCCAAACAGCCTGTTTCTGTGATTAGTGCAATGTCATAGCTGCACCAGAAAAACAAGGCTGAAAACCATCGTTATAAAGCAGCAGATGGCTTTGCCACTCCTTCCTGTAAGGGCAGTTCCCCCAGAAAATGGGGTTTTAGCTGCTTGCTGTATAGAATGAAACTTTAAAATTGGGATGAGTTCAAGTCATTTCCTGAGTATAGCTCCATAAAGCTGTTGTTATTTTTTCCCTATTCCTTCTTGAGATTTCAAACTGCATTTGTAATAAGCTTTGCCTGGACACGACTTGTCACACGGAAGAGACGTGATTTATACAGAGCTACAAGATTCTCTGTGTGTGCTTCACAGAGCCAGCTTTTACTTCATGAGACATACATGTTGAATTGGCTCCATGAAGAGTGAGATGTGCTTTCTTTTTCTTCAGAGGCTGTTAGCCAAAGTCACATTTAATCAGGGCAAAGGTAAACTCTAGCACCTATATCCCCACGCTGGCCCCCCTACAGTTTAGCTTAGAGACCCAGTTTCACAAAGGGAATTTTTTCTAGTGTAACACTGAATTAGGCTGTAAAATTTGCTGCCGTAGGATATTAAGTGAGGCAATTAACCTGGACTATTTAGAGGCAAGAATTAGACATTTGCTGTATCTGAGTAAGAAGAACATCTCTATTTTCAGGAGCTCCTGTGGAATAGAAACCTCCAGACTTCCAAATATGGTGCTTGCTAAGCAAAGTGATTATAAAATCAGGTCAAGAAAAAAAGAATCCCTTGTGGCACGATATAATATAAAAAGACATGTCAAGCGAGGTGACATCACTTCCTCGAAGGCCACTGCTGTTGGAGTTAGCAGGTATTCTCCAGATGTCTCTATCCACCTGGCTGAGTGCCCTTCCCTTGCTCAGTCTGGCCATTTTTCTCCTGGGAATTCATGGAGGTCCAGTTACATTGTCTGCTGCTGCCCACTTTGTGGTGCTCACATGATGATAGAAGCTTCTCATGAGCTGTTAACAGGTATCTACCCTTGAGAGCTATTTAAAATCAATCATTCAAGATAGATGGAGCAAATAGTATCAGGGCATGTATTTTGGGGGAATCATATGATTTGGATAAATTATTCCTGAAGTCATGTTAGACTTTAGATGTCTTTTTAATTCTAGTGAGTAAAATCTGATCGAGGTTTGGATTGGTATAGCTCAAGGATCACCATCTTTCAGAAGCTGGAGGAGGGTGAAGGGTACTGTGCTGGCCCATGAATAGCCAGAGAGTAAACCTCAACCTTAAAAAAAAAACCACAACTTTAGACCGCATTTTACTAACTGTTGAGGTTAATTGACATGAATGAGCTGGTTTTAAAACATTCCAATCTCACTGCACCCTCAAAACCCAGGTATGCTTATCTATATGTATCAGAGTCCTACCAGGAAAAAAATGAAACACTCAAAGTAGGATAATTCAAGGAGAACCTAAGGAGTTTTATTTATAAAGGGGTGGGTTCATGGAAACCAGAAGGGATAGTTCAGGAAACTGGAGTTCCAACAATTGAGCTGTTATTACCTGTGGGACTGAAAGGTTATGAGGAAGGACAGGTCATCAAACCAGCACCAGTTATCAAACCCATAAGAAGAGTTGCCTAGAGTATGCCTTCTCGAGAGAGGAGTAGTGACCTTCAATTAAGGTATCAGTCATCTCCGGGAAACCTCACAGAGAAGAAATCAGCCAAGGAGAACCACAACCTGACATCTCCCCCTTTCTTGATTCTTCTGATTTCCTGTTAGGACTTCCCATTGGTTGGAGGGCACAGGAGCTCTGCTGATGTGACCCATAAAGGTAAAAGTAAAGGATGGAGAGCACATCTCCACCAAATGGAAGACAGACCACACACTAACCTCGTTTACTGCATGAGAATACAGTCGATCAAGTAGACTTTTGCTCTCCTTATAACAGTCAGCTAAGAGCAGCTGCATTGCAAGAATGGTAGTTTGGAGCAAGTGGGCATTTCTAGAAGGATAGGCTTATGTGTGAGGATTAGGTGCAGCCAAAGGACAGTGTAAGGGGTCCAGGTGAACTTGGTGGCCAGGGAAAAAAAAATCTTTGCCTGAATGGGTAAAGGATAAGGTTTGAGGTGGGCGAGCAAAAAAGATGCTGTCCATGACATTTGGTAGTTGGAAAAAGCACCAGAGTTTACTCCCCTAGTATTACTATGGTGGAGACTGAGGTACGGAGAGGTTATAGGTCAGCTCAGCCTCGTTATATATTCTATCTATCTATCTGTCTATCCATCCATCCATCCATCCATCCATCCATCCATCCATGCACCCACCCACCTAGCTGGCACTGTGATAAGTGTTAGGATAGTTATAAGGGAAACGATAGTCATGGTGTCTGAGCTGAAGTGGTTACCAGCTAAACTATCTGGGGCATGGCCTTGGTCATCATCCTCGCTGTTTTCTGTGTGTTTCCCTTGGATTTGGTGACAACTTACTCCTTATTTTTCTCCTGTTCCTCTGGCATGCCTTCTTCATGGAACCTTGTCCTGCTTGATTTATTTTTTTTTTGGCTTCTGTGATGCCATTTGTTTTTTTCTCCTGTTTTGCTTTTACTGTTGCTCATTGCTCCTTCTCATTCTCTTTGAAGGTTTGAATGTTGATGTTTCCTGAGTTTTGTTCTCAGACCTTTTCTTTATGGGCTCATTGCCTGAGAGGAGGTGAGTGTTCAGAAAGAAATAGGGCATGAAAACTCTAGTTTGCTGAACTTAATGTCAACTGATCTGGAAGAATCATGAATGTGGAAGAGTGAGACGTCTGTAAGTGAAGTGTGCTTCTGAGATAAAAACAGAGACCACAGTAACATCAGAAAGAAAGGATTCAGTTGGAAGTTCTTCTACCTATCTGATAATTACTAGTGGAACGCATTGGTATCTCCCTTTGTGGCTGAAATGTCCTCCAACAAAATCATTATGGCCATAAAATCTTGGAACTCATGAAAATTTATAAATAGAAAATAGAGATGTTGAAGAAATGACTCGAGGTGGAGAAAACAGAACCTTAGACAAAACTATAAATGGTGCATTAAACTCAGTTAAATACAAAATGGAAGTTCTGAGTTGTGGGCATATACCAATAAGGTCAGTAATAAATGAGGATATGTGTCTGGCATGGAGGTACCAAGGCACTCCTTGTAAGTTAGTTACTGAATATATTAAGACAGAAATTAGGTCATAGTCAGTTGAATTGTTCTACCATTTTGCTTTTTATTTACATTGAAAAATTTCATCATTTTCCTTTTTGATAGTTCAGAGTACAAAAAGTGATTTGGATTCTAAGATATCTGATACAGGAAGACTGGTGGTGAGATTTACACACAGGATCGAGCTTTGTGAAAACTAACTCTCACAATAAACCTATATCATCATTACGACAACATTACCAGATCTTTCATAAGCATTCCTAACAGAAACGTACAATTGTAGGTACAGGATGGGGACAGCAAATTCGACAATACCCCTTGGAGCCGACTTCTTATACTTGGCTAGTTGGAACTTTAACTCTGGTATAAGCCTCTTTTGGGACCACAGTTTTCCTGGATTTTACTTCCAAGAAAGGAGGCTATCTTTGCCAAGCCATGAGACTTTAAAGAAGATCACTCAGCTTAGCTGCCATTTTAGGATACAGACATTCATTCCATGCCCTATTACCCAGAGAGAAGGAAAAAATGAGACAGACTTTTCCTATCCATAAAGTACAGCAGGCATTACAGCTAATGGACAGAAGGAGAGATTTGAGCTGTGTACTCGCCTTGTGTGGGACTGACACCCCACCCTGTGGTTGTGCCTTTGCTAATGGAGCGGCAGTGACCAACTAAATGCTCCCATGGGGGAGAGGCATGATTACCACCCACCAGCCTCATCTGGGGATCAAGATATAAAAGTGGGTGCTTAGAAGTGTCAGCAGGTCTGATTAATATCCTCTAGGCAGTACTTAGGAGACATTTTTGGCCCATCAAATGGCTAATAATAAAGTACAGTGGTGCAATTTGTATTTTTACTGCAAGCTAATTAAGAAGCGGGAGAGAGTGGTAAGTAAAATGACCTGTCCTTGCAAAGCAGAAACAACAGTCGTAGCAGCAGGAGGGGGGAGAAAGATGCACAGAGAGGAAAGAGCCAGCCACTTAACGCAGCTAAAAGGGTCAGGCATCTCATGTCTTGTTGCCCACCCCCTGCTGGAAAATTCCCTTTTCCTGCTGGTTGGTAGGGCAGTGGATATTTTCAAAGGAGAATAATTATATGGTAACATATGTTCATCTAGACAAGGATTGGTGAGCTTAAAATCAAATAGTATTAAAAAAAAAAAGCCATTTGAAGAGGAAATGGTGTTTCTGGACATTCTTATCAGAGTTCCGTAAGGCTGGCATTCTTGGGTTTTGTGATTTAGGTTTCCTTCTTATGTCTGTTTCTATTCTGCCTGTAGAAAGCCAGAGGAAAAAAGCTTTCAAAAAAACGTTCATCATTTGATTACTATTTTTTAGAGTCTTCATTGAGGGCAAGTATTTGAGTGTGGTTTTATAAAAACTCGCCCTTTCTGTCATGTTGGGGTATATTAATCACTCCATGAAATTCTCCCGGCATCTCCTCACCAAGCTGCTTCTTAACTTACTCTTATTTTTCTTTGGGTGCCTGGGATTGCTGCAGAAAAGAAATAAGAAGAGAGACATGGAGGAGGGGAGTAGAAAGAGAGGAAAGGATGACAGGGGGCCTAAGGAAATAAATCAGGGACTACTTTATGAAGTGAAAAGAAGAGAGAGGAAGGAGGAAAGGAGAAGCAGGAGTCAGTGAAAAATGTTAATAATTTGAACAACCAAGGATAATGTGTTGCTACTTAAGACAAATGAGAGGAAATAATAAATTCTGTCAACTGCTTGTAGGAGGAGGAAAAGAGAACTGTGTAATGTAAATATGTCAAGATTTCTGTATATCCAAATGTATTTGGTCACTTAGAACATGATGGTGGAAACTGAGAGAGTGAAAAAAAAGTAGAAGAAATTTTCTAGGTAATGTAGGCTCTAAATACTAAAAAAATGTAGTGGAGGCAGGAACAGGGTGAAGCATCAATTCCCAGCTGGCTGTTTAAGTTGAAGGAATGAATTTTTTGGATACTTTTTCACCCATCTCTTTTTCTTTGCACATTCTATTTTGCTTCACTTTTTAATTTTTTTTTCTTTTTTCTTGGGGAATATTGGGGAACAGTGTGTTTTTCCAGAACCCATCAGCTCCAAGTCAAGTCATTGTCCTTCAATCTAGTTGTGGAGGGCACAGCTCAGCTTCAAGTCTAGTCGCTGTTTTCAATCTTTAGTTGCAGGGGGCGCAGCCCACCATCCCATGTGGGAATTGAACCAGCAACCTTGTTGAGAGCTTGCGCTCTAACCAACTGAGCCATCTGGCTGCCCCCCTGAAGCTCTGGGGCAGCTCATTGTCGTCACTCTAGTTGTGGAGGGCGCAGCTCACCGGCCCATGTGGGAATTGAACCAGCAACCCTGTTGTTAAGAGATCCCGCTCTAACCAACTGAGCCATCCAGCTGCCTCTGCTTCAGTTTTTAAAAGATAGTTTTGAGTATTATCTTTCTTCCTGATTATGAAAATGCAACCCAAGTATTAGCCCTTTGCTTTCCTGCCTCAAGGTCCCCACCTGTAGTCCTTGGGGAAGATGGTGTTTGTCTCACATCCCTTTCTGAGATCCTCCCACCCCCTTACCCCTGTGGCTGTTTGCCTGAGTCATGCACACCCTTGGGTTCTCCTGGGTGAAAAAGAGCAGCCAAGTGAAAAGCAAGAGGGGGTGTATTAGCACCTCCCCAAGCCCTTGCTTTCCGGTTTTCTAGATAGAGAGCTAATTCTACCACATAAGCAGATGTTCAGCAAACAATCATTAGCAAGTAGGCGCAAAACAACACAAGCGGAACCTATTCTATAAATTCACTGAAGTCCTGTAATTTCTCCTCTCAGGGGCTCCAACCATAACTTCAGTGAAAGGTTCACTTGAGGCAAATCCCACTGAATTCTCTAGACAACGGTCTCCTACCCTTAATGTCAGCAAGAGGCAACTGGAAGTCTTTCAACAAGCGGCTGGGTACTGGACTGTGAGGGATCGGGATTCAGGGAACATCCCTAAAAAGACAGGCCTCGGGCTTAGATGATGTTTTACTCTGTTCATGCACAGGGAGGAGGTGCCTCTAAAACATTTTAGCCAGTTCATGACTCTTGAATTCCACAACTCTCACCAATGATTGCCCATTTCTAATATCCATTATGCTCATTTACAACCCGTTAATTTCCCCTATGAAAACCCATTTCTGAAATTCAGTATGATAATTAGCAAAATGTTTCTTGTTGATTAGAGATGTGGATTACAGAAGGCTTTTAGTAATCGCCTCTGGAGTGCAGCATTTCTGATAAAACGCTAGCTGACCGCCCCAGGGTGTGGACTCCTGATTAGAACAATTGTCTCCTTCACTATTGTAGCCTAAGCTATAAAGAAAAACAAACCGACCCATGCACATCTATATTATCCTACATTTGCTAACCTTGTATATTATGGATATTATAGCATATGATACTGTAAGTTTAAATGGCCATATAACACTAATTATGTGTTGTGATATAATAACGAGCTCCCTTTTATTGGACATTTAGGTTGTTTCTAGCTTTCTGTTGTAGTAATTAATGACTTGAGCATCGTTATTTTTACTCACTTGTTTGGTTCCTTCCTTCAAATGAATTACTGGGAATGGAATTTTTGGGTCAAAGATTTGCATGTTTAAATGTTGATACATGTTGCTGACTGCTTTCCAGAAGAGCTTATCCTGATTTAGGTGGACAGCATATGAGAATGTGCATTTTCCTTGCACTGTCAATATTTGGTATTGTCAATCTTGTTAATATTTCCAAACGCCAATCTCTTGGTAATTGCGCTCAGTCTCGTGGCCTTAAATTCTGCTCTACTGATGAGTCCCAAACGTATATCTGCCATCTGGAGACGGGAGAGAGCTTTGGAACTTGCCTCGTAGATTGAGCTGACTGGTGGTCACCTCCATGGAGATTCCTAGTGGGCATCTTTAATTGCGCTCAGTCTCGTGGCCTTAAATTCTGCTCTACTGATGAGTCCCAAACGTATATCTGCCATCTGGAGACGGGAGAGAGCTTTGGAACTTGCCTCGTAGATTGAGCTGACTGGTGGTCACCTCCATGGAGATTCCTAGTGGGCATCTTAAAGCCAGCACGTCCAACACTCCAGCCCTCAGTCTTCCTGCCACCCTCACCTCTGCTTCATGTGCCGCTTTCCCATCACAGTTAATGGCTCTTCTGCCCTTGCAGTCTCTCAGGCCCAAAGCCTTGATGCCATCTTTGACTCATCTTTCAGACGGTACATCTAATCCTCTGCTAGCACATGGCCCAAGTCACTGTCATCTCTCACCTGGATTATTAGAATAGTCCCCTAACAGGTTGTCATGCTTCTAGGAGAGGCTGGTCTCAACCTGGAAGTCAGAGAGATTCTGATTTGTAAGATAATATCGCCCCCACTCAGCACCCTCCAATGCCTTCCCATCTCATTCAGAGTAAAAGCCTGGATCCTTGCAATGGCCCACAGGCCTAGGTGGCATTGCCCCCTGCTTCTCTTACCCTTGCTTTCTCCTCCTCTGCTCGCGTTGGTCTTCTTGCTCTTCCTGGAGCATGTCAAGCAGCTCCCACCTTAAGACTTCTTGCTGGCTCAAAGCTCTGCCCTGGACACTAGCATGGGGACCACTAGGGGGACAGTCCCTGATGATCCTATTGGAAATGTCACCTGTCCTACCCTCCAGCATCTCCTATCCCCCTTTCCAGCTTTATTTTATTTCATAGCACTTATTCTCTAATATATTACAGAGTTTACTTATTCTTCTTGTTTATTGCTTATCTGGACTCAATAGAATGTAAATGTCACCAAGGTAGAACTTTTTTGTCTGTTTTCTTTATTCCCGGATCCCCAGCTCTTTAGTATAATGTTTGTCACATAATAGACACTTGACAAATGTTTGTTGAAGAAATGAATGAATGAATATGATAGGTAAAAAAAATTAAATCTCATTTTTATTTGCATTTTTTGGATTACTAGTGGGTGGAATTTTAATAATCTTGGTGCACAGAAGGCCTTCCTGAGCTTAATAATAAATTCACGAAGCATGAAGGAAAAAATTGATAGATATGACTGATTGCAAATTAAAAACTCCTGCAGAGAAGAAAAATCTCTACCACAGACAAGACTGACAAATTGGAGATCTACTTGCAATACCTATTTCAGAGAAACAAGGTTAATAGCCCTAATACACAACGAGTGCTTACAAATCAATAAAAAAGATGAACACTATAATAAAAAAATGAATAAAGAAGAACTGGCCGTTCACAAAACAAGAAATACATAGAGGTATCTGAGAAATGCTTACCATCACTTTTCTTTTTCTTAAATGTGCCTTCTTTAAATCAGAGGGAATTTTTATTTCTCCTTGCTTTCAATTTCATCTTCCCTGAATTTAATTTCCAAGATTCTTATTTTCTCTAACAACCACAGTGTATTTCTAGCTGCCTTTCCCTTTGCAAATAGAGCCCTATATCCTGTCGATCTCAGCCTTACAGTTGCTTTCCCCTCCTTCTCCCTCCTTACCCTCCAAAATGCTTTATTATCATGGGCAAAACTCCCCAGAGCTGTACTGCTGGGTATGATGCTTTCCTCCTTCACCAACAAGGAAGAATTGGAATGTGAAGACCAATGCCATGCCTATATATTTAGTAGCAGTTCTATTGCAAATATTTTTGAATCACGCAAAATGTGCAGATTTGCTATTTCAACAACGATAAAGACCTGCTTGACTTGCATAGCACTGAGTGAGCAAATGTGCCAGGAATGCTGATTGACAATATTTGGCTGTAGAGTGTCCTAAGCCTATTTTGCACAAAGTTTGTAAACTATGCTCTGAAATTATTATTGTTATTATTATTATTATTATTATTATTATTACTTTGCATGCCAAATGCAGTGCCCTTGTCTCATTTTCGAATGAGCATTTTTGTTGCATTCGGAACTGTGTATCATTAAAGACAAGGAGAGATGAAATAGGAGAGAATCATTAACCAGGAAACGCAGGAGTGGAAATAAAGAGCAAGCAGAACGAGCATAGACTACTAAGGCCGAAGATGTTTTTGAGACTTTGATAATGAGAATCCTCAGGCAGGCAGCTGCTCTCCACTCTAACTGGAACACCCCGATCTTTCCAGAAGAAGAGTATGGTAAACAGAAGACTCTCCCCACCCCCATGTCCATCTCTAATCCCCAGAACCGGTGAAGATGTTATACTTTTATGTGGCAAACGGGAACTTTGCAGGTGTGATTAAATTAAGGATCTTCAGATGGGGGACGTGATCCCAGACAATCCTGGTGGACCCACCTTAATCACGAGGGGCCTTTTAAGTCAAAGAGGGGGACAAGCGAGTCAGAAGCAGAAGCAGAGATGGGAGCGGTGCAATTGCTGGCTGGGGGCCGTGGACGAAGGCCTCAAGACGCTGGAAAATGGAAGGAAACAGAGTCTCCCCTTGAGCTTCTAGAAAGAGCAGAGCTCTGCCAACAGTCTGGCGTTAGCCCCTCATTTTGTACTTCTGACTTCCTGAACTACAGACATACTTCGTTTTACTGCATTTCACAGATACTGCATTTTTTTTCAAATTGAAAGCAAGACCCTCCACCGGCAAGAAGATTAGGACTCGCTTTACTGAGATACTCGCTTTATTATGGTGGTCTTGGAACCAAGGCGGTACTATCTCTGAGATATGCCTGTATAAGAATATACATTTGTATTGTTTTAAGCTATGAAATTTGTAGTGATTTGTCACAGTAGGAAGAGGGAATTACTAATACAAAGAGGATAAGTCCTCTTTTGTTACTTCAATGCTATTGCTCGTCTCTAATGTCGACTTAGAGTATCTGGAAGGTGTGATGGGAAGCAGGGCCCCTCTCAGGTGTGTCTTCCATTCGAGGTCACCAGAGAGCCCCAGGTCTCAAGTCACAAGTCACAGATTGGCCAGATAAGCATTTTAAATGCACACCTTCCGTGTGAATAGTGTGCCCTCAGCTCCACATAAGCTGTTCAGAGCACAGCACATTGTCTACAGGACTTGGCCTACTAGACATGGGACGAGAAGGCATTTGGGATGGAATCGGTGACAGGCCACAGTCAAGATGTCCAAGTGATGCTTCATCCAGTCCTCTCGATGTTGTAATTAATGCTGCACTGCCTGTCTTGTGGGTGTGACACAGTGGAAACTGGGATGGGTGATGGTAAGATACTACAAAGTTTCATTATAATAATGCCAGGGTTATTTTTCTGTTCATACTGAAACGTCCCACTTAATTCACTTGTTTGGAGAGACTGTATCACGCATCAGAGGGAGCTTACCAAGGTGCTTAGGAGGAGCACAGCCTTTAGAAGCAGTCACGCCTGTTTTCATTTTTGCTCTGCCTCTGACGCGATGGGTAACCTGGGGCAGGCGACGATCTCTTCAAGCCTTGATATCATCATCTGAAAAATAGGGATAATAATTCCTGCATCACGGTGCTTTTATGGACGTTTAATGAAATAATACCGTCTATCTACCTGTCTATATAACATCTTGTTGGGCTTTCAGTGTGGCTATGATTGTAAACATCATTGACGGATGTCAGAAGTGTCAGTCACTTCCTGGTGCTTCCAGTGGAAGGGAGGACACTTCTGTTGCCGCCCCAGAGTTCACAGGGCTCCCATATTCCTCAAAGAAGGCCCCCAAATCCTTGCTTTTGTGAGAAGCTAGTTAAACAGCACCACATTTCACTTTAATGCCAGTCTAAATTTAAAAATATTCCACTGAATTCTAAATAAATGCACTACTCTCTTTGTTATTTATTCAAGAAATATTCATTGTGTACCTCGTCTATGGCAGGTCCTCTGCTAGGTGCCAAGGCACGGGTGGGGAAACGATGAGTAAGACAGAAATGGCTTCTGCGTACCATGTAGTGGGGACAAAGAAAGACAAGTGATGAGGCAATTACAAGGCAGTGTACTCGGTGCTGTGGCAGGAGCATGACGCTCCCGGAGTATTTTGCTGGGGGACCTAACCCAGGTTTGGGAGGGGTCTCTTTGGAGGTGAGGTCAGTTTTAGAGCCATCTCAGAGCTGGAGGTCTGTTCTGCTAGAGCTGCCCTGAATTGCTAGAATTCATTCATTTTTGCCTTCCTTCATTCATTCATTCATTCACTCACTAAGTGTTTCTTGAGTGCCTATTAGTTCCCAGGCTCTGTGCCAAGCACTGGGCTAACTCTGGTGAGTAATGCAGACATGGCCCCTTCACTTATAGAGCTTACAGGTTAGTGGGAAGTGGGGTAGTATAGAAATAAATGTAAGAATTGCCCAGGATGGAGAAGTGGCAGGAGCTGAGATCATCTAGCCGGAGGGAGGGGTTTGGAGTCTGAGCTGAGACCTGAGGGAGAATAGGAAGCAGGTGAGGGAAGAGGACTGCAGACCATTCCAGGTGAGGGAGCAGCACAGCGTGTGGGAAGGTCCAAGGTAAGGAAGAGCCTGGCCCTTGGAGGGCTAGAGAGGAGGTCAAAGTGGCTGGAGGGGAGAGTGGGGGAGCGGAGGGGACTGGCTGGAAGCGTCAGGCAGCCCTGGCCGGAGTGGGGCATTCCTATTCTTTTGAGCTGGGTGGACTTGAAGCCGGACTAGCCCTCCCCGCCCCCATCACCTCTTTATTTCTTCTCTGGTTTTCAGTACCGGAGGGGTTAAGGGAGGCGTTCTCTGGGACTTGAGGATTATCCTTTGTGGGGAATGCTGCGGTGTGTTGCCCTGAGCCCTCTTCAGGAGAGAAGGATTTCTTTCCCCAACTGCCGGAGAGCTCCCAGCTTTCAGCTCTCTTTGGGGGTTGCCTCAGCTGAAGAGCCACGTCGCCCACTCTTCAGGGTGGTCCACAGCCAGTGACTGATGGGTACTGGAGTATAAAGGTTTGACCACCTCACCCTAACTTGGGACAGTTCTGAACGGGCACCCCAGCTCCAGAGCTCCCTGAGGGGCTGCTGAGGTCTTCATTGGGACTACATTGCTACTCAACGTCTCCCTCCGCCCACCCATGTTTCCTTTCCGTCCCTGTTCAGGTGGTGATCCCGAGAACACTCCTGAACATACATCCTGTTTCAGCGTTGGCTCCCTGAGAAACCTAATCTGGGAGAGCCTTCACGTTCAACCCCTGGAAGCACAGAGTACGGGTCAATGAACATCACTTAATAAAGACAGACTGACTTCCAGCAAAGAACGGAATTGGTTATCACCTGACAGGATTTGTCAATGAGAAGGAGGGCTGTTCAGCCATAGGTAGAGAAAGCAAAGGGCTCTCGGAAATTTCCTCACCTCAGAGTCTTGTCTGAGAAAGAGGAAGCCTCAGCCACTTGAATTCAGGTCTGCTTCACAGGTCGTCAGAACGGTGGAACTAGATTTGTTGATATGGTGTCATCATGAGATGCCATCACACCTGCATCTAAGGGCATATATTCTGATTCCGTGTTCGCCAACCCCCTTTTGATTATGGGCTGACTTCCCCATAGGTCAGCCTGAGGGAAGATTGAGGTATCTAGTGTTCCATTGTGGTTCATGTGGCAGATCTAATTTTTGTTGGAAATGAACGCTTTGGGATAATGGTTTTATACATGATTGTTATTCCTCACCTACCTCTGAGGTAGACCGTCAGGCCTCTGGCTGGACGGACCTGACCTGTTTAGAGAGAGCCGGCTGACCTTTCCCTAGAAGCAACACACGAAATCCCTGTGCTCTGAATAAGCTGGTTTAATTTATTTATCTTTGAAAAATCCACACCCATATTTCTTGAATCTGTTTGGACTAATCCATCCTTTACATTATAGGCTTGAAATTCACCTAGCTGGCTTTTATTAAACTCATAAACTAAAGGTATTTTAAGTATTGCTTATGTTCAGGTGATGTGGCCATCCTAATCTAATGAATCTCTTTTCTAAAAGTGTGTGTGTGTGTGTGTGTGTGTGTGTGTGTGTGTGTGTGTGTGTGTGTAAGAAGCAGTTTAGAGCCAGCAGTATATCTGAGTGATAGGTTGAGGGCCAGTTAAGCTGGGATTGAATTCTGAATCTTTTGGTGAGTAGCTGTGTGGCTTGGAAGGTTACATTCGTGTTCTGTGCTTCAATCTGCTCATCAGGTTGTTGGGGGGGGGGCGGGGGAGTGTAAGTAAAGTGCTTAGAATAGTGCCTGACTCGTAGAAAGCACTCAGTAAGTGAAAGCTGCAATTATTGTAGAAAAAAGACTCCATGATAATCACTGAGATTTCCGCCGTGCTCCATAGCTTTGCATCAGGGGTCTTGTGTGCATTTTAAGTGTGAAAATAAATAAAACCTCGATGCTCCCACCCTGAATAGATTTTCAATTTCACTTATAACAAAAAGCAGTAAACCAGATTTCTTCATGCGTCCCCAGGTTGGAGAGTGAGGTGTGACCAAGGGGCTGGGGCATTCGTGTCTGTGATTGTCAGTCACCAGCAGCTGCGAGATTTCTCCGACAAACGTGCAAACGTGGTAAGTTCGTGGCATGTAATGTCATTTTCCCTCTCCATCTTTTCCCACTTGCATTTTTAAAAATAATGCAGTTGATGTTAATGAGTATTTTAAGACCATATTTAGATCTCATATTGTAAACACCACGGAAGCTGAGAAAGATCTTGTTAACAAAAGCAAATGATCAAACTCCCAGAAATCTGCATCGGACCCACAGAATTCAAACTTCGATGAAGTACATGCCCACAGAATCCATCCCCCGGTTCATTTCTGCAGGATTAAAGCAAAGGCAGCTGCCGGCAGACCTGTGACCACGGCATCTAATTGCAGCCGCCTTTCAACCTTGAGCAGGTCAATGGAGCCGCCATGATCTCAGGGATAATTTGTCTTTTATGTATTTCTGTGGTGTGATATATAATCCCTCGCTGAAAAGGGTCCTTGTGGGTGTCAGCTCCTGTTCCCACCCGTAATAGGATAAAGAACTGGTAAATAGGTGATTCTTTATATCTCTCCTGTCTTGCATAATGTGAGCCGAAGGATGGGCCCAGTTCCGTAAAGACAGCAGTGGGGGCGTTCGACCCATAAATGATTCTGGCTTTGCTTTATGTCGTGACTGGACTCAAGCGCGTGTGCAGATGCTTCTGAAATCTTACCACATTATAATGACGGGGTTGAATAGCCAGAGAACTGTTTTTCTCTTTGTGTCTGAAGTCCGGCTTTCTCTGCTCCCTCTTGAGACAGCCAAGCACCTCCAATGGGATGGAGGAAAGAGACCTGAAGAAGTAATTGTGCTATCCTGAGACGCAGGAGCCAGGCAGGGTGAAGAACTCATTTTGTCTGTGTCTGAACATATTCAAAGTCCTCTGCTAATGTGTGGATGGTGAGGCAGCCCGCAGGGGGTTATAGGATAACACACAGCGTAGCAGGTCTAGAGCAACACCCTGCTCTAAACATTTCAGCTGTGCGTGAAGAATAGACAGGGTTTCTGCCCTCTTGACGTGACAGTCTGTTGCCTTTGCTCCACCCCACCCACCTCTGCCCCAGGCTCTTTGGAGACTGGACGTATTGAGTGAATGAGATGCTCCCAGTAACAAAAGTATGGGGACCCGTAGCTATGGGGTATGGTTTGATGTAGCTTAGGGAACAGACTCTTCTTAAGCCAGGAATTTCTCCGCACCCCCTGCCCAGTTTCCAGGGCTGCGTCACAGTAGGTCCACTCATGGCATCTCCGTGCTGGAACATGCAGCAGAGCTGGGCAGGATGGGACCCCCATATGCGATGTGACTCTCCACACTTCCCAGCTTCTTCCTCATGATGGGCCTGGGCTGCTTTCTCTCCTCAGCGTTCTTTCTCCCTCGCAAGGCTGCATTGCACATATACTTCCTCCTGTTCTGAAATCCATTTTCCTCCATTTTCTCTTCATAGACCCCCTTCCTCCCTCCAGTTTCCTTTTTTCCCCAATCATTATATAACCCACACAGACAAATAGCCCACATGGAAGCTATTATGTAAGTAAATATTCGAGTCCCATGAAAAGGCCAGCAATCGTGGAGGAAATCATGGGCTTCAAGGGGGTGGTGGACCTTGAGCTTCTTTTCATCAAGTGGGAGGGATGGGGTTGGCTGGTGGAAAGAAGAAGGAAATACTGTGTTGATGAAGATGGTCCAGGGATGAGAGTTAGTCCAAGAGGTCTGGGGTTGTATCCTGACCTCCATTTAGCTCTGTGACCTTGGGGAAATCACTACAGCTCTGAGACTCAGGCTTCTAGCCTGTAAGATGGGGTTAATCATACCTGGCTTCCACTGTGGTTATAAGGACTATAGTTAATTACTTCAGTAGATATTGATTGTTATGTGCCAAGCACTGGGCTAGGTGCTGGAATGAAACAGGCCTAGACTCCACCCTCCAGGAGCTTCCAGGAGAGGTGGACAAATAAGTAAACAAGCATATAATTAAAACTGTATTACATTTGAGTCGTGAAGGATGCTAACAGACTAATGGCATTGGTGGTTTTCACAGAGCAGTCAGTGAAGTTTCCTAAGAATGTGAAAATGTCTGTGTGGTACATGTCATAGCTCCTGGCACAGGACAAAATGGCTCTTAGTTTATTTTATCCAAGGGCTTCTTGCATGAGGACAGGAGAATTCGGGAAGGGCTATGTGAGAAAAGCAAGTGTGGTGGCAACAGGGGTTGTCATGTCCCTGGACGTCCCTGCTTTGTCACTGTGCCCCTTTCTTCTTTCTCAAGTGGTTGTTTCACATACACGCTTCAGGAGGAGGAGGGATTTGCTGGTTTGTCACGTATCCTTGGCCAAACACCCTCTCTGTCCCTTTAGCCTACTGTTGTCCACCGTTGTGATGAGGTGGAGAGCGTGCCAATAAAAATCTCAAGCCTTGGAAATAAGACAGCTATTGTGGTGGAAATATTAATAACATGGTTACTGGGCTTTGAATTCACGGGGTGTTATCTCTCAGGAGCTCAGAGGAGAGGCAGTGAAAGAGTTGGTATTATTTTCTCCCAGGAGAGAGAGGGGAGCACAAAGACACTGAAGGAAGGCACTAGCTAGAAATTCCGGGGATGGAGTCAGCCAGGCCTTTCACGTAGGTCCTGTGGCCAGTTCAGTGCACTCACCACCAGGCCCTTTGCATCAGGGGGATATTTGGATGCCACACGCTCTCCTCCTCTCCCATGTCGCCCTCTTCCCTTCCAGGCACACCCAGCCCATGCCCCTCGGGGTCCTGTCTGGGCTTGCTGTCACTTTCCCACCAGGGTTACGTAGGGCTGCACTCTTTTCTTATAGTCAAGAGGACTGGGAAGCCAAATGGAGATATTTTGTTGGCAGCCACAGCTTCTTAATCATGAAACTAATTTAATATTTGGAGGTCAGAGGTCGAATATTTTAAAAGGCCAATCTCTGATTTAGCCCAGGCTATGACCAAGGATGATGTATGGTTCAAAAGGTAGGGAAAATGTGTGTGTATATATATATATATATATATATATATATATATTTTTTTTTTTTTTTTTTTTTTTTGGGTGGGGGTGGCAGCTTTAGGGGGATCAGGATAGGAAAGGGTGAATGGCCAGGATTTTGCACTGGATTTTCCTAAGAGACCTTGTAGGAGGTGGATTAATTCCTTGGTCAAAAATGGGTGTGGAAAATGCCAAAAGGCCAGTGGAGGGCACCTGGGCCTTGAGCCGCAGGTGAAAGGTGGTAGGGCAGATCAAAGGCTCACTCGGGGGATGATGATTATTTTTGCATTTGGTTAAAAATTGACAAATTAATTGCTGAGCCCATTGTCAGAAAATGGGCAACCCATTAGAAATGATTGTAAGCAATTTCTCTCTATTATTCTTAATGAGACTGACACAGCCTCATCTTCTGTATTTATTGCCCAGGGAGAAATAAGGGTTTTGCCTGTTCTGCTTCTCTCACTCAGAGCCCGAGACTGTCTGCGGCTCCAGACCTGCTCTTGGCTGCTTGCAGGACCCAGGGCTCTTGGGCCTCCCCAGCCTGAGTTGGGAGACAGATGATTTGTTTGTCTGATTGCCTGAGTGAGTCCCTTGCTGCCTCTTCATTTTCTACCTTCTCTCCTTTCCAAACACCCTGCTTACTCCTGGCCAGCTCTCAAGATACCATAAATCTGAAAAACAAGGAAACAAAAATTGAATAGGGAAACAAAACCAAAACTCTTTCTTTAGGAAGTAGAACTTTAAATACTGAAAGCTGAAGTTTCTAGGAGTTGGGTATTTCAAAGACGCAAATATACTTTTTTTAAAAAAACCAAACATTTAGAGTATTTCCCACTTTCAATTATTGCAGGTGTAAGTACTTGTCCATCGATGGGGTAGCCCGGGTCTTGATTATAAAAGAGAAAGGTATCCTATACCCCTTCACACTGGGGCAGTACATCCCGGCCTATTCTTCCTGAGTTGGCCCAGAAAGGGTGGATATTTATGAGTGTAGTTCAAAGGCAGGGTTTCCTACAGCGAGTCAGACCCTAGTTTCCCCTCCTGGGGAGGACCTGGACATCGTCTTCCCTCCATGAGGGAAGTGTGTGCTCTGCTGTGGCTCCCCTCACACTCAGCTTTTCCATGGTTTTCTATGATTGGGATGCACATATCGCTTCCATTTTTAGGAACAAAATGAGTTCTGGTTCAGCTGGTAGGTATGCAGACCAGGAAGTCCATTTTAGTGGGGCTTTCTACCTTATTTTAAAACCTGTTTCTGTGGCAGTTGCCTGCTATTTGTTAAATCATGAAGATCCAAGGAAATGATAAAAACCATTAGAATGGCTGCCAGGTCAGTTTGCCTGGGCATATTTCATCATTCCATTATATTCTGCAACGAGTCCTTAATAATTTTTACTTAAAAAAATGTTCAGTTTTTCCTTTTTCACTGGTAGTTGGCACCCATATCTATAACGTGTATGTCAGATTCTGATTATGCCCAGGAATATCCCCAGTTTTGAGTGTTTGGCCACTGCTATGTTGTCAAATTTTGAAACATGGAAAACGGTAGTCATAATTCCATTCAGAAAGGACTTGGAGACTGTATTGGTTTCTCATTGCTGCTGTAACAAATGACCACAAACCTAATGGCTTACGAAACCACAAATTTATTATCTTATAGCTTGGGAGGTCTGAAGTCCAAAATGGTTTTCACAGGGCTAAAATCAAGTTGTCAGCAGAGCTGTGTGTGTTCTTTCTGGAAGTTCTAGAGGAGAGTCTGTTTCCTGGCCTTTCCAGCTTCTGGAGGTCCCCACACTCCTTGGGTGGAGGCTCCCTTTCAGCTTCAAAGCCAGCAATGGCGTCACTCCTGCCTCTGCTCCTCTCCCAGTATCTTCTCGGAATAACCCCCCTGACACCCTTTTCGGGGGGCCCTGGGATGGCATTGAATCCACCAGATAGTCCAGAAGAATCTCAAGCCCTTGCCTGAATCACACCTGCAAAGTCCCTTTTGCCAGGTAAGGTAATGTATTCATAGGTTCCAGGGATTAGGATGTGGACACTATGGGGGGACGGGGGGCATTTTTCTGTCTTCCACAGGAATAATAGGCAACAGCAGACTATAGAATCAGATTTCATAAATAAGCAACACTAATCCATTTGGGATCCCCCTGCCTCTCCCCGCCGCCCGCCGCTTTTTTTTTAAACAGTTGTTTTTAGTCCCACCCAGGCTCAAAAATGGCAAAAACATTAACTGAATTCCTATTCAACTGTACTCTTTGTGACTTATTTTATGTGTATGGAAGTATGGCGGTTTTATAGGATGAAATATTTACTTTCAAATCTTCTTTCAAAGGTCAAGGGGCAAAGAGAACTAGTTTTAAATGTGAGTTACCTACATGGAGCAATTAAGGAGAGAGATAAACTATGGATTTTAAGATGTGACATGGGCCAGAGGCAAATGGAAAAGCATTGACTAAGATATTAGCTGATTTAGGAAAATTCAAATCCTACCTCTGGGAGAATACCTGGATTCATATGTATTTATTGTAATTCATTAAAAAACGCCCTCTCTTCTAAACTGTTTTATCATTAAATTTGCAATTGGCTTCTCTTTGCAGCTAGACATAAACACCAAGAGCCAATCCCGGAGACAAATTTCTCCAGCTCGGCCTCTCTTCGTTGTCAGTGGGTGATAGTGACAGAGAACCCCCTTTCACAGATGTATTGAAATTCTATATTAAGTTAAAGGATAATCTATAAAATTCGATCTCTCTCCCAGAACAAACAGACCTGACACGGTCCCAGTATCCCTCCTCAGAATAAACCAAAAAGCTCCTTTCTTTATGCCATTTGCATGGTTAGACCTCCCTCTTCAGCCCTTGCTCTTGGTCATCAGCTTGTAGTTGGAGCATTTCTTGGTTTTCACGTCGTCTGCCTGCTCTTCCTGTGGTGTGGGCACGAGGGAGATCTCTTTGCAACATTGGTTTCTCTGGAGAGGCCAGGCTCCTGAAGCTGAGGTACTGCCCTCCCCACACAAGGGCCGTGAAGCTTTCAGGATCTGCTTCTTTGGCCTTTTCTGCTGGTGCCTGAGTGACAGCTGAGCAGATGGTCAGCAGAGCCCGTAGACCCTCTTTAAGCCTCATGCTGTTTTCTGTAGGCAGAAACACAACTCTTTCCCATCCCTCGCTGTCTCATCCGTGGCTGAATCAGGCAATAAAGGGGAACATTGAAATACAACCTGTTGGTACTGGCACCTGTCCGATCGCGTCAGCCTGTGTGGAGACAGTCTGACTGCTGGCACCTCAGCCCGGGCTTGGCAGGACCAGAGCATACGCCATTCCCACCATGGCCTGGAACAGGGCCTAATAACAAGTGGCCACAAAATGATGACACAGAGAGGCAGAGAGCAGTGGCTCAGGGGGAAAGGAGGAAGCAGTGGGCGGGACCAGGAACAACCATGCTGTCCAGAAGGGGTGAAAAATGGGGAGTGCCAGTTGCTTGGGGTTTCTTTTTCTTTTCCTTTCCTTTCTTTGGCTTGTTTTTGTAGGTCCTTATCTATGAAAGCAGAGAGGTGCGTGGTACTCTCAAGGCTGTCTTATCTTTTGATTTAGTGAATGTTTCTGTTTAATGAATCATTTCGTGCTACTTACTGATGGGGCTTTTCGAAAGAACGGCTTTGGAGTAAGAAAGACAATTAGAAATTATCACCCGCAATGACCAAGAGGTAGTTATGATTTTGATTGTCTGTTACCATGGTTTACTGGTTGGAGCGTGTCCTGCACTGCAAAATGCTATCCTTTAATTTTGTAGCACACTGAGGAAATGTATTAATCGATAAGTATAAAATTATTTTGTTATTCTATACCTTTATAATATCTGACAATTCCAGAACAGGAAAATCTAAATAGAAATGTAAAATTTCATTAAATTTTACTCAGTGGTTTTTGAGGCTAAGTGTGCGAGCTACCCAAGGAACTGGTGAACACAGACTTCTAGGTACTACACCCAGAATTTCAGATTTAATAGACTCAAATTTGCATTTTTTAACAAATTCCTAGGTTATCCTGATGCAAGTTTGAGGGAAATGGGATTATATACTCGGCCCTAGCTAATCAAGGCATGATAACTGTCCACTCAACCCCTCTGGACATGGTTTCATATGATATAATTTCACTAAGATTGCAGTTGTGTTTTCACGCAGTTCGGGAAGGAGGTTTCTGGTAGTGCAGTGTATCACCTGCGTTGTTATTCAGAGCTTTCAGTCTAAGGTTTATTCCCCGTACAAAGATTGAAAGATAATGTGAAATCAAATACATTTGTCTGGGAGTCGAATGTCCGTCAGGCCCAAGCATTGATTTCCTGGAGCTTGAGTTCTCAGCAAATGTCTTTCCAGTGAGAATTCCAATCAGGATTCTAAAGGTTATATGAAATAGGCCTGACTTCTGAGCTTTCTCTGGGGAGAATGCTTAATTTATAAGCAAAGGAGGGAGAAATCCACTCACCCCCGCTGTTTGTTTGTAATCAGGGCGCAGTCCGTATTATAGAATCACGTGCTACGTTGATTAGTGTTGTGAACGAGGCTGAGCCCGAAAACATCTCTGGGCAGAGCGTCCTTAAGGATGAAATATTTGCTCCTTGGTGGATGAAAAGGTAGCAAAATGAAATCTAGGCGAAACTGTGTGGGAGTTTGCGTGGAGGAGATGCTGGATTTCTATAGGTGCTCTTCCTTATTTTATCACGAGGGGGCAGCATTGCACTTTGGTTGGAAACTGGTCTCTGTGGCAAGCAGCCCTTTAAATGAAAGGAGAATGTCTCCAAAGGAGCAAAGCTGAAAACCAGAACATTAGCAAGAACCAGAAAACCAACAACACAGAACCCAAACTCTCTTTCTTATAATGTGCCATCTTTGCTTTTCTTGGTGTGCAGAGTTTAATATTGCGGTATTAAGACTCTCCAGGGTATACTTTATCAGTCCATTAATACACACTTAGGGGTGGTAGATAATGCCGGGAGATTAATCTTCATTTTTCTCACTTTTTTGTTTGGCATTGCCATCTCATGTCACTGTTCCTGTATTGCTGCCGAGCCGCTGCTCTCCTGCCTGTTTCCCTCCCAAAAGAGGCAGACTCAGCCCCTGGCCCCACTTTGGTAATGCTGGTCATTTTGTGAAGCCTGGTAGATGTGCATAGAGCTGGCTGGAAAGCTCCCTCTACTCTCCGTGGTGTGAAAATACGCTCACAATTGGCAGGACTGTGGGAAGCTCCTGGGTATTACAGTGACTTTTATGCATCTCACAAACACTTTTGCAGAAGTCAAGCCATCGTTTTATAAGGAATGATACAAAATAAATAGAAGCTAAAGTTTTGCGTCTTTAAAGTTGACTCATATTATTAATAGATAAAGTGTGGGTGGATTAAAAACAAAGACAACCACCAGCTTTCAGAGGCCTAAGGCCCACCAGCACAGAGAGTGTGTCTGTTCATGGATATATCACAAGTTCCTAGAGCAATGCCTGCCTGGCATTGAGGATGTGCAGTTTGTTGTGTGAATGAATGAAGGTAATCAATGGATCACGATGGGCCCCTCTGCCGCCTGGGCTTTGCTCTGAGAGGACCGAGGCAAGGCTGGGTCTCTGACTTAGCTTTTTCCTTGTCTCAGTCTCTGTGTTATTTCTGGGCTTGTGGAATTACAACAGCTGAGAGTTTCTTGAAGGAAAGTCCTAAAATTCAGCCTACAGGAACAATTATAAACCCCAAATCTTTTTGTTTCTTTGCATATGAAGTTGTATATGATTACAGCGTTATTTCCACCGTTGGGGTTGGGGAGGGTCAAACAGACTGTAGATTTGAAGGTCACTTTCTATTAATGCCCTTCCACAAGGAAGTCTTTCTGTTTTGCTTCCTCCTCCCTTTTCTTCTTTTGCAAGAAACAGGCAGGTTGGGAAACTTGACTTTGAGCAGGAGCAGAAGTATGCACAGGGCAGGGAGTAACAGGCACTATGGAGATTAATCACTCCCGTTGGAATCCAGCTTGACTGGGCAAGGTGAGACAGTTCAATTATTTAATCGCGTTGGCACGCCTGGCTTCCGGGGACTTGAGGGCTGGGACCGCCCTCCCTTCTCACTCGATTTATGTGAGAAGTCACTCCTCACCTCCCTGCTCCCAGTTGAACCCTTGGGCAGAGAGAGAGGGCCGATCGATTTGGGAAGCAGGTGTTCCCATCTCTGCCTCCTCCCGGGCTGCATGAGCAGCGAGTTCTCAGTATCAAGTCCTCTGTGCCTTGCTAGCAGCGGCCAGTGTTTCTCCTGTCCCTGTCCGGGTGCTTCTGTCAAGGCGCAGTGGATGCTTTCCCTCACACACAGCTTCGCGAGGCTTTCCTTTGGTTGGAGAACAGCTGTCCATCAAGTTACATGTCAGAGATGCCTTCAGACCGAGTGCACGAGCTCCCGGGGGTCTCGCAGAGCTTGCTGTGGTGACGGAGGGGCTCTCTCTGCCGTCCTGTGTGGTCGGCAGTGGCCCGATGTGGCGATTAGCACTTAAAGTATGGCTGGCGCGATTAAAGAATTAACATTTTCAGTTAAATAATTACCTATGGCCAGTGGACACTGTATTGGGCTGTGAAAGACTAGACTGCACCCACGATGCCCAGAAAATCATTATTTTGGTGGTGCTTGCCCCATGCACTATTATACACAGGGCTCGTTTGCACCTCAGTCCCTCTATTATTATTATTATTAATTATTATTATTATTATTTTTAACAACATCTCTCCATGCCCTCTTGGTTTTCACCGAGCCCCTCTGCTGCTTTGGCCTTGGCCATGTCACTCCTCATTGTCATCTGGGACAGGGACAATGGGACAGGGCGATGGCAGTTTACTTCTTCTGCTGCGGTTCCCTGTTTCCTCCGGTGGAGAAAGATCTTAGTCACAGTGAAAACTGCATTCGCCCAAAACAACACGAGTTCAGTGGGAATGTCTTCTCCACACATTTGAGGGTTATATTTCCAGGGACTTCTGCCATGGGGATGCCAACTACTGAGTGTGACAGCCTGGCAGTCAAACGCTCTGTTTAGTATAGATTTTCAAAGTTGTTCGGAGACCAGTCAACAGTTTGTCTATCAACATGAGCCCTCTAAAAAAATGGCCTTATGAACCAAATGTCTTTGGTCCCCACCAGACACAGTAAGAAAGGGATAGGCCATAAAATATCACAGTACATAAGATTGAAAGACAGCGACTGAGCTATTCTCCCAGTCGTCCAGGCTGAGTGATGGAGTCCTAAGTAACGACTTCCGGTCTGCCCCTTCCCCCAGCGTCCAGCCTGCCTCGATCCACTCATTATTCTCCTGCTGCCTCTATCACACCGACACTCGGACCAGTACACCTCATGCCCTCGTTGCTGGCATTCTACAAAAAGAAGGAAGAAAGGAGTCTGTGAAATCATTCTCCTGGTCCCTATGGTTTACATGTGCTAGTTAATTTGAGCCTTAACGTGGGTCTCTCGGAGTGACAGAAACAGCAGCCAATCTGCTGTTGTACAAGCAAGTGCATATAGCCTAGTTGCTAACACCCTTGAAAAATGTCCCTCAGAAATGCAGCTCGTGGAGAGAGTTCTTTACATTAAGCTAGATTTGTAAAGAGCCCATTTACTGCCTGACTTAGAGCTAAATCCTGTGGCAGAATGGAATTCAAGGCTACCTGCCAGTGAGCAGAAAACAGCTTGGGTACCAAACCGTGAGCCTGTGAGTGGCAGGGCAAGGAGAGATGTTAGAACAGAAGGCATCCTTAAGTCTGAAAGGAAAGAGAAAATGAAAACAGAAGGAAGGGTCTAGAGGCCAAGTATAGAGGGGTTAGCCAAGAAAGTTGGGATGCAGAGAATGAAGAAGGAGAGAGAGAATGAGAAAGGAGACTTGATAGGAGGAGAGAAGGAGGTAGGGGAAGGAAAACAGAAACCATTCATGCAGTTTTTCTGCCTTGTATCATTCAAGGGACATGACTGGAAATCAAGTCATTTCAACAGACAACCAGAGAGTAGTGAATCACCAGGCAAAATTACTTCCCTACCTCAGTGTTAAGTCCTGATTTCATGAGTGCAAATAAACAAGCAAGCAAGCAATCAAACAATCAGACACAACCTATCCTTACACTCGCTCTTCCTAGGTTACATTTGCTTTGAGTAGGAGGGATTTTTTTTCAAGTATTCCAATATAGTTAATGTAAAATCTCTCGGAGAAGAATTTGAATAGTGATGAGGAGGTGGGTTTCCTACAACCAGCCCCCTGCTCGCAGCCTTCGGTCCAAATGCAGCCCCTCCCCATTTTCTCCACAATGGAGACACCGTGACTGATTGATATCCAACTGCAAAATGTTAACTTTCTTTTTCTTTTGGGGACTCTCACTTTGACAGCCTCTAGAACATCCTGGGGTCTGGACCCCAGCCCCAGAGATTCTGATTCTCAAGGGAAGGCAGCGTCTGTAAGAGAAACCAGGCTGGGGAATGTTGGGAAACGGGGTGGAGCTGTAAAATGTGATCATTTTAGTGCGTAGAGAATGAAGCAATCTAATTTGATGCTAGTCAGAAATTCCTGAAAAAGTCTCATGGAATGACTTCTGTATATTTGATTGGAAATTAAGGCTAATGGAAATAGAGGATGGTTTATTTTTCTTCCACCATTGTTCTTGGCGAGTAAGGTCCTCTTTTGCTTCCCCATTAATTACTGAAGAAAGACCAAACTCCAAACTAGGAACACATTTTGGGGGTGGTCCAGATGGATTGTGCAGTTGTGCTCATAGATATCTTTACTTTGAAATCTGGCTGTGGTTCCACCTATCCTCTTAGGCAGTGCCCTTTCTGAGTCCTCAAGACCCCCTTGTTAGCTTCTGTCACATTCCTCGTCTCTGGAGGGCTGGCCTCTGCCCTGGGCCACTGTAGGAGAGGGAACTGTAATTCTAGAGTCAGACAGATGTGGTCTCAGTCCTGCTCAGCCACTTGCTCTGTGACTGTGGGAACATGACTCTCTGAGCTTCAGTTTCCCCCGTGGATAAGATGGGCGTAATTGTCATCCCCACTGAGCTGTAATTCTTACAGGAGATAAGGTATAAAAAGTGCTTGGCAGATTGAGTGTTCAGTAAACGTGGCCACCCCGTTGGGGCTTCTCTCTTATCTAGCAGAGTCGTCTGTCCTCCACAATGCCCCAGGTTTCACTGGAGCTTCTACTGTGTTCTTAGAAGTGAGTCTTACTGCAGACCTACCCCAGGTGAAGTGGCCGTACCTTTCATAACCCTGGGAGCCTTCACGTGCTCTCATGTGTTGTCACTGGTTTCCAAGAAGAGCTGAGAGACCAGCAGGGCCATATCTACAAGCTGGGTTTGGGTGAAGGGGGCGGGCAGCAGGAAAGCCCGGTTATGTCAGGACCTGACCAGTGGCGTGTGCCTGCCAGACAGGAGAAGCCCAAGCGTTCTCTGGGTTGCCTTGTTGTGAAGCATAATTACTTATTTACTGAGAGGTATTGATACCATGATTTCAAGGACTGACATGTAAAATTTTCAGCTGTGTCTTGTCCTTGATCCCTCGGGGGCAGTATACAAGATGGAGAGTCCAACGCCCTTGTGGGAATTCCAACATGTCACCCTCGCTGACAGGCAATCATGATTCTAATGAGGGCAGAAGAATTTAATTCAATAAAAAACCTATTAGAACTGACAGTACACATGTAAACAGGCCCCTGATGAATAATTTTGCTGGGCCTTCTCCGCTGCCGCATTTTCTGACTCAGGCCGTAGCCACATGCTAAGGGAGACGCTGCAGTCTGTTCCTACGGGATGGGATTGATGCGTGCCTTTCACCTGTGACACACCGTTTGCATGGACACCCTGGGTCTGGTCCTCGGGGTGGTCTCATAAAAATGCCATTTTTGTCCCATTTTTATGGGAGGAGGGATCTTGCGATGCCTGGAGGTAGATATTTTGGGGGGATGACTTTTTATCATTTTCAAGATATTTAGGCATAAAAATTAGTCAGCTGCTTTGGTGTGTCTCTGAGACTCTTAGCCAATTGTACCAAGAAATTGTATGAATGTCTGGATTTTTTTTCTTCTTCTTTCTTAGCAATTGGATGTTAAAGACTTTTATTGGGCTAGTTTAGGAGTTGTTGCCTCTTACGGAAAATTTGAATTTCATCCTACAATACAGAGCTCCATTTTTAACAGCTATAATTAATAATAAGAATTACTCAGCATTATTTCTCCCAAGACTCTGAGACATAGCTATGTCATTGTACCAACAATTCCTTGGGAAAATGGTGTTTTTTTTTCCCTTCGTTGTTGTTTTCTTCTAGTGCTTCAGAGGAAAGGTATGAGAATGTTTGATTTTTCCTTTAAGCAAGACAGAGGAAAAGATTAAATGAATAAAAGAGGCCTGGTAGAGGGATCCCTTCCCGTCCCCCAAGTGAGGATATGTTACCAGTGCCAGCCGCGGAGCAGGACCAGGGTGCCCTTCAGGCTGTGAGTCTGCTGGGGCCTGAGTGTACTCGTCTCAGGCCCCAGACTGTGCAAAATAAATTTATGTTGTTTAGAAGTTAAAAAAAAAAACACAAGAAAAACAAAACAAACAAACAAAAAAACACAAAACAAACAAAAAAACCCAGAGACTAATCCTAAGCATTGATCTTCCAAAAAAATCTTTGATTTATTAATAACATTAGTAAATAACAGTTTACTCTCAGTATTTGAACGTTCTCTCCATTTTTCTATTTTTATACCTTTGCTTCAAAATTGACCCAATCATTATTCATTTTTCTCTTTTTTGATGAAGATTCCTATAAAAGAAGCAAGAGGCTCTGGGGGCCCGCCCCATGGTCCCTCACCAGTGCCCTTTCCACTTCCAGAAAGGGACGGGGGAATGGTCCACAGCACTGTTGCAAACATGTCCAGAAAGCTGCGTTTGCACTAAGTGTCTCTCCTCCGTTGGTGGGTAAATATTCTGCACACACACACGTCAGGGCTGTTTTTCAATATATGTAGATGCCATGAAGTTAAATATAATGCAAATTGAGAGTAGTTTTTTGAGATGATAAATTTTCTTAATTGATGAATCAAAGGGCAGTGCATATCCTGGAGGGAATTCTGCGGCATTACAGACACTGCACTCAAGAGACTGATCCCAAATTTTTAAATATTGGGAACCCCTGCCCTAAACTAAAGGTGGATGACCAAGTACGTGCCCTGGTATCACCAATGGGTTTGTGATGAGGATGATGTCGTCTCTGCTTCAGTTTCCACCCTGAAAGGCAGATGGCTTTTGTCAGCTGCTCCCCAGTGGAGGTGAGCGGTGATACCTCCTCTCACGCTTCAGTGGCCCAGCCAGGGCCTCCTTAGGAGACTCTCAATGCTTGTGAGGGCATTTGCTCTGCCTGCTGTGAGAGAACAGAAGGAAGTATTGATTGCCCTTTTGTAGTGACCGAGAACAATATTCCACTTCTTGGGATTGCTTTCTCGTTGCCTCATTTTTACTCATTAGCTCACTTCTGTTTTCTTGCTTATAACTGCTCTGCCTCCATAAATTGAAGTTCAGGATCGTATAAAAAGAATTCAGAAGGGTTGCTTACCTAAAGCCGTTCTGAAGGAAGGAAGGAGGAATGTCATATTTCCTGAGTGCCGGCTGCATGCTAGGTCTGAGATACCCTCATCTCCATCATCACAGAGGAATTTGGGAATCAATTTCCTCCTTCCTCCTTCCCGCCTTCCCTCCCTCTCTCCCCACTCTCTTTCTTCCCTCCCTCCTATCTCTACAACACTTCATTACTTATTAACCACTTTGAATTTTCAGATGAATTTACATTTGCTATGGATGCATGAGCTTTATTTTCTTCTCAGGATTTCATTTATATTCTCAAATACATTTTTTTTTTTTTATAGCTAGGAAAATCCAAACATAAGATCTATATTTTGGGGTTTATATCTTAGAAATCTACTGATAAACAGATCTAAATATATTAGAAAGTAACGTTCTTTGCTTTGTGTTCCTAGAAAAGAGAGTACTCCTATTGTAACTGTGACACTATATGTATCTTCTATTTTGAGATTTAAACCTCTGTGTAATTCGATTTAACAGTGTAGTTTAGCTTGGGACTTTTTGAAAGTTTTCTTTACTTCCCTCCCCTTAATGACTCTGTTACTACATGTTTACTATGCATACCAGTTACAAAGTTTCTGTTTACTCCCGGCTGTGTGCAAGTCTGGCCCAGTGACTTGGGAGAGGTTTTTGCATCTATATGGGATCCACTCCTGTCCCCTAGGCAGGCCAGCCTCTGGGAAGTGCCTTGTTTCGGGAATCTCCTTACCAACTTCTCCTTCCTTTGTCCGCCCTCCCCCACCCCGTGTGTCTCTAAAACTGTTTGGCGGTATTAAGACTAAGAAGGCAGTCCACTGACAAGGAGCCCACTGTCTGCCCTTCCTGGCATTGTGGAATAAACCTGCCTCTCTTTCCACCAACTTCACCTCTTGAATTTTGGCTTTCATGTGGTGAGCAGCCGGACCTTTTGCATGGTAACACTGAACAATAGGAACAAATTCCAAGGAAGGACTCCTAACCAACGACCAGGCTTTTGTTGATAATGCTCACCTATTTTAATGCTGTTGTCCCAAGTGACTGAAGTATTTGGGTACGTTGACCTCAGCGCCTTTTCTATGATCTACTGTGTTTTCCCTAAAAGAAGACCTACCCGGACAATCAGCTCTAATGAGTCTTTTGGAGTAAAAATGAATATAAGACCTGGTCTTATTTTACTATAAGACTGGGTATAATATAATATAATATAATATAATATAATATAATATAATATAGTAATATAATACCGGGTATTATATTAATTTTTGCTCCAAAAGACACATTAGAACTGATTGTCCAGCTAGGTCTTATTTTCTGGGAAACACGGTACTTACTACTCCCTCCCTCTTTGCACCCTTCTGTTCTGAGAGCAATGAGAAGTGTATGGAAACACACCACCAGCCTTGTTGGTTTGTCATTTCCCCTTTGTTCTGTCTCCTGTTTCATCATTAATTCAGTCATTTTCCTATTTCTTGTCAAGGCTTTGAGCCTTGAGTTGTAATAGACAGCTCACAATTCTGACCTTTTCTGCCTCTCACATTCTTTCACAGAAGCGCTTAAAATAGTAAACAGCCGAGCTGAGAATTCCCGATGGTGGGAGACTCTGTGGCTGGCGTCCCCTCACGTGCCTGCAGGCCTGTGCCCTGGCGATGCAGGCCTGTGGAGGTGCACGCGCCCCGGGCTGAGGCCCCCCGGGCACTTGACATTGCACAGAGCACCTGACTTCCTGTGTGTGTGGTGACTGCCTGCGCCCTGGCCTTCTCAGCCACGTGGGAGAGAGCGAAACTTCTGTGCCTCGTAGGAAAAAATCCAATGACTTCCAAAGAAAAGAAGTGCAGCTAAGAGGAAGGAAATGATGTGGAAGTCAAAGAGAGGGCCGTGAATATCTTTTGGATCTCCTCGTGAGAGTCCATGGAGCTTCTGAGGGCTAAGGGTCTCACTCTAAATAAACTCTCAGAAGTGCAGAGGTACTGCCCCAGGCTCCTGAGAACGCCTGGCCTGGTTGCTTGTGCAGCTCAGCCCTCCTTCTCTGGAGCCTCTCAGAACACACAGGGTTTCCCTGCCAGGTGACGGGCCGTTGACCCACTCCTCAGTATGGCTTTCTGTTTCTTTGTCCCAGTGGCTTGAAGAAATTACACCTTTGACCTCCCAGCATCACGCTCTTGGTCCAGGAAACTGAAAACCGGGAACAAATTGGATGCTGCTTTCATGAAATCATAACCTCCTCCATCTGCTACAGCCTCAGCCCTGAGGCTGGCTGACGACTCAGGCGAGAGCGATGAGTGAGCGTGTTGGAACCCAGACAGGCTCTTAGAGCCGATCATTGCCCCCATTTTTACCAAGGTTATTACCCTGGACTTGTCACCAGAAGGTTCTGTTCTCTGCTTTTGGCCTCTTCTCCAGCTCCTTTAGAGCTTTACAAGAACAAAGTAGCAAGAGGAAAGAGAAACATGATAGGACATGATAGGACAGGAAAACAAACGATTGAGAGAGCATTAAACCACAACTTCCATTCTTTTATCATTCATTCATTCATTCATTCATTCACCCATCCATTCACGCATCAAATATTTTGTGAGCGTGTTCCATGTGCCCAGAACCGTGCTAATTTGTCAAATGATACATTTAACCCAAGTATATAGACAGTGTTTGGCCTCCCAGGGTAACTGTTAGCCCAGTAAAGTGGCCCCTGCCTGTACTGCGTGAACTGCAGGAAAGCCAGTCGCCCTTTCTAAGGACTGCGTGAGGGCACCTGCAGTGGCCTGGGCTCTGGTCCTCATCTCCCTTCTCCACCTCCTCCCACTGCTCCCACTGTCTGTGCTCTGCTTTGCATCAAAGCCTGGACACATTTTCTCCCTTCATTGCCCAAGGCTGCTATTGGGGTGTAGAGGGGAACAGATCACAGGGATATTTTACAAGTCACTGTGAGAGAATTATAACAGAAAAGGAAAGCGTAAGTGAGATGTCGGCTATCACTGTTCCAAAAGCATCTCCCTGAGCCCCGGCCAGGAGCCCCAGTGCTGGTGGGGCCCACTCACACCCATCCAGCTTCCGTTCCCCCAGCCTCAGGCTCCTCCCAGGAGAAGAACAGGGAAGACTTTCTTAGCAGCCAGATAATGTCTCCTTAGGGGCGCCCTCATCCCCCCGCAAGTACATGATTTTAACACTGGTTTCTCATTGTCTCAGTCTCTTTTCATATCATTAGGCTTTGGGCATTTTCTTTCCAAATTAAAAAGCACTCCACAGTGTTTCCTTCAATAAAAACAAACAATTTTTCCCCAAAGAGAAATCTGTTGCACCACCTAGAATGCAGAAAATAGCTATAGGCAGCTTTTAGAGTTGCATTTTGCTTCATAATTAAAATGACAGGGCCCCTGCCCGCACCCTGAGCATAGCAGGAGAGGCAGGGAGCGGAGCCAGCTTTGCAGCAGAATATTCCGAATGACATGACCGAGGTGTGTGTGGGCTGCTAGAGGACCACACACGAGGGAGCGTTTAGTTCCATCCGCTGGCCCCTGGGAGGCTTTGTAGACTGACTTGAGTTAAGAATTCTCTGGGAAGATAACGGGGAGACAGCATTCCAAGCAGCTAGAACAGTATGTGAAAATCACAGAGGCATGTGCACGCCTGCAGGTGGGATGCACAGCAGTGTTGAGACATGGGAGCACAGGGTGGAGAGGTTGGGCAAGCGCCACAGGGCATGCCCAGGATTGGTAAGTAACCTTCTATTGGCTGTGCCACCATCAGATGTGTGCTTTAAAGATGGCACGTGGCAGGACAAGGGGCGAGCTGGAGAGAAGCGAGGCGGGGACACAGAGGTGGCAGCTGCCGTGCAGCCAGCTCCAGTGACCAAGGCCTGAACTCCAGTGGGGCACGGAGAGCAGGTAAATGGCAAGCCAAGTGACTTCACCCCCAGCGTGCAGAGCCGGGGCTGCCCAGCTGACTCCCTGACCCTCCAGTCTGCCTGGAACAGTATCTGCATTCGGCACGTACACGTCACCTAGTAAATACTGGTTGGAAGAAAGAACGGTGGACTTGGACGCTGGTGTCCAAAGATGTCCATGGTGACCATTATTTCATACATGTAAATGTGGTCAAGGAGTCTTTTTGTACCTACCGACTTGTACAATATGAGTGTTTGAATAAACGTAGTGCCTCTTTTCTGCCATTTAAAAGGATAATTTGAGGATGGTTTAATAAAGAGGCACATTCCAAAGGTGTGGGTAGGGTGGAGGGAAACTTCAATGGATAGTGAAGTGCCTGGGGCAGTTGCCACTGCACAGCCAAGAAGACCTGGGAAGGCGGAGTTATTGGAGCCTGGACGTAGAGAAGGTTAGGTCGGGTGAGCTGACTTGGCAGGACCAGTAACCCTCAGTGGAGGTTTGCAGGCAGCTGGAAGAAGCTGAGGCATGAAAACCTTTTCACTCCTCTCCTGTCTTATAGCAGGCAGAATTCCGCCAGAAGCTGAAGGCCAAGGGGGTCTGTGGCCCCTCCGAGCAGAGGACAGCGTGTGCCTGCCACTTTCTGTAGCTCTACCTTTTTCACTCAAGGTCCGAATGCACATGGAGGCAAACAGTAGCCTTCCTCCTAAGACTCCTGTCTGCCCTAAAGCTCTGCTTCAGCTGCTGCCTTGAAGCTACCCAGGCTTCAGGTTAGACCTGGGGCAACGATGTGTCCCTTCTCTCAAGAAAGTACAGCCTGCTTTCTGACCTCGGCATAACTGACTGGCCACCACCTGACTGACAAACCCAGCGGAATAGCCAAGAAAGGGAATTCCGTGGGGGCTCCTTATTCATTCAGTAGCAAAGCAGAAGGATCTCCTTATCGATTTTAAACTGACAAAATTAAGGGGTTTACTTAAAAATTTGTGCCATGCTTGAACAGAAGCCTGTGGTCATCTTGAACAGGAAAGGAATGTTTGTTGGGTGCTATCATGTTCAGGTTCTAGGCCTGCTGTTGAAGGGTGAAGCTCTCAGGTAGTTGAATTTGGGGGTGGGAAGTGTGGAGGGTTCACCTCAGTCGTAGCTGTGTTTAAAACAGCCTTGATAAAACTTCCCATCTCCGTGTATTACTTCTGTCAAACTCAAGAATTTTGCAAAGCTTTGAAAAATTAAACTAATGTAAAACCTCTGTGGGGAATTGTTGCCACAGCCGGGTAGAATGCATCAACCATTAAATAACAACACTCCACGAAGCAGCCAAGCACAGAACGTGGTGTCCCACTGAAGCTGCAGAGAAATCTAAATAGACAGGATGCAGAAGCACAGTAGGAAGTTGACTAGGCTAATAATATTTCATGGGTCTACAAACCTGTAATTTAGTCTCAGGATGTGTGCCCTTTGTTACCCTTCTCTACTTGGTTTTCTCCTGTACTTTCGGGCAAGGGAAACAAGGTTGTCATAAACCTTCCATCTTGGATGGTGGAGTCATTGCAAGCAGCACAGGCTTTTACTACAAACCACAATCAGGAGACAACGGGGATCGATACTACTATAAGATGGAACACAGTTGAACGTGGCAGCCATTGGTTTGTCGGAAGTCTCTTGATGCTCATGGGCCCCAACTTCTGGGAATTTTGTGTTTCCAAATGAAGTCAACCAAAGAGGTTCTAACGGTGATCCCTCTTCTTCAATGAAGTCACAGCAATGGAAGTGGATGAAATAATGTATCTCTTTTCTAGATGTTCCTAACACCCAGTTCCATTTCCTGAATGAAGATGACAACACCCAAGTATTCAAAGAGACAGAGTATGCAACTCTTTAACAAAGTGTTATGGAAGAAATGTACAGACCAGATGCTAACATTAAATCATTACCTTTCTGATATAGCTAGAGCGAAATTGAAATTGCGTTGCAATCTATCAGGAGCTCCTCTTTGTAGAAATCTCAGTTTTCTGGAAATCCTTTCTTTAATTGTGACTTTAGCCCTAGGTCTCCACACACACACACACACACACACACACACACACACACACATGCAAATCACTGTTTTTAAGGACAGTTTGCATTTTGTTAACTCTTGTTCTTACCTGCTATGATACATACTCTAGCTCCTTGCAGAATCGCCCCCACCTCCTCCAATAGTTTCTGGAAGTTTCCATGGTGTGACTTGTGTGCTCCTGAACATGGCGATTACCCCCTACCACTTGGCATCTGCCAGGCACATGCCTGCCCTACCTGCTCCTGTTTCTGTTGGGCCATCCTGTACCCACCAGATGCTTCTGCTAATGTCACATCTAGTTGATGTAACGGAGCACTTTGCCATCAAAGCTTTATTGTGTTCTTGGAGCCGTCAGTGCACCCAGCTGTGCTGTTCTAGGCGGGGAAATAAGGACAGTATTATTCTCTACTAGCCAGGTCGCAAGGCAGCATTGCTTATGCTCCAAAAACCAAAAACATTTAAAAAATAAAAATGGCTTCTTCAGTTGTTTCAATTTGAAGTCTATTTTGTTCTCCCAAAGAATATGAATTTTATAGAGGTTGGAAGAAATATCTGTATGACAGATACCATGCTCTTTCCCGCTGGCCACTCGTCTACCAGTCCTTTTTGGGGTCATTTCACTCCAGGAGGTTATGCAGTCTCCCAGGTCAAAACAGGCTCTTTGCAATCCTGCCTCACCAGACTGCAAGACACACCAATATCTGAGTCCTAGCAGTGGGCCCGGTTTAGCTTGAAGCTGGGCCCTCCTCGTTACAGGAGTGAGGTTGAATTGAAAATCATTGCTTTTAGACTCTCTCAAGCTCAGACCTAAGTAGACTATGGGATGGACCAAACTGGAGGGGTGGCATCTGTGATGCCTGAATTGTGCTCCCCACTTATATGTTGAGGTCCCAACCCCCAGTATCTCAGAATGTGATCGTATTTGGAGATAGGGTCTCATAGAGGTCATTAAAATGAGGGCACTCCGGTGGGCCTAATCTACTATGACTGGTGTCCTTATAAAAACATGAAATTTGGGCACAGGGACGCACACAGAGCGAGGTGATGTGAAGACACAGGGAGAAGACAGCCATCTATAAGCCAAGGAGAGAGGCCTGAAACAGATCCTTCCCTCGCAGCCCTCAGAAGAAAGTAACCCTGCTGACACCTGACCTCGGACCTCTAGCCTCCAGAGCTGGGAGATGTTTTTTTTTCTTTAAGCCACATAGTCCATGGGACTGTGTGATGGGAGCCCTAGCAGGTGAGCACAACACCCCAGGAACAGCTCACGCCTTGTGGTGGGGCAGACCCCGAAAGGCTGACTCTGCCTCAGGGATAGAGGCAACCCACCCTGCATGTGGTGTGTGCTATCTGAAAAGTATCGGGGTAGCATCAAGGCTGACCTGCAAGGGGTGACAGGCAGTGTCCTTGTAGGGAGGTGTAGGAGGTGAGGACTCTGGAAGAGGCAAGATGCTCAGACTCAAGAAGGCGTACACCACTGTCGGGCAGTCTGTCGGAGCCCAGACTGAATGATGTAAAGAAGGACAGGGCTCTCGTTTTGAAGAATCTGAGCATGACGTGGGGAGCATGGCTGGGACTCAGGGACTATAATTCGGGGAGGAACGTGGGCACCTGGTTGTGAGGAGGGTCGTGTCCAGTTACTAGAATCTGATTATAAACTCAGCCTGGGCCTCCCAAGGTCGTTTTCCATCCCAAACACTTCCATCTCTGACCTGTATGTCCCTAACTTAGCCTTGCCTAGGGATTGTGTGGTCCAAGAGTCTAAAGGAAGCCCAAACCTATAAGAAGTAGTGTCAGATGGATTCACAGTGAGTTGTAGTGGCCCAGGGAGGTGATTACACCGACAATGCAATTCTGCTGAATGCACAAGAGGGTGCATCTTCACAGGAGCCATTTGCTTGGTATGCTTATTAATTCCCAACATGCCATTCTGGGAACTTTCCCAGAAATGTCATCCAGGACCCCTGGGAGGAAGTTTTCCAAGTAGGGGTCACTGTTTGCTGCGTATAGAGGGAATTTCTGAAAGCAACGGGAGTTGCCTCTTAGGTACCGGGTTTCCCGGACAGAAGCAAAAATGCCCAGCACAGGAGAGATTATGGAAAATATCACCAGGACTTCAGTTCCGTTTTGCCTGTAAATGGAAAGCAATTTAAGCAGTTGCTCCACTGGTTCATGAAAGTAATCGGAGCTACTAGCAGAGAATATGGCCTCAAATTTGCTGGGCCTAATACTCTAGAACAGCACTTTTCAAACATTTGGCAGCTATAGAATCCTTTGTCCAAATGGATTCTTGAGGGGAACTCACAATGTGACAGCAGAAGGAAGGGGAGCAGCTTTAGGGGAATCCGGGGTGTGAGGCCCACATCCCCCTCATGCTCGTCCCCCACCCACGGAGAGTTTTTGGTGGAGTCCAGGTTGAACACTACATGTAGCTCAGAGACTAGCCCATTCGTTAGCTGGGCAAGCCAAAATGTTACGATTATTGAAAAACGTAGGAAAACTTTAAAAACATAAGACTTACAAACTTAAAAGACAAACAGAAAGTTAGCTAAGTAGTTGTCCCAAGTCTTTACTGTCCTTTAACAAGCCACCCAATACGTAATGGCGTGAGATAAAACATCCATTTAATTTGCTCACAGACTGCAGTTTGTGGGGGGGGGGGGGGGGCGGAAGGGGTGGGCGAGGGTTGCTGAGGATCGCGCTGCTGCAGTGATCTCCCAGCTCTGGTACCTCAACAGGGGCTGGGGCTTTCACTTCCAACATGGTTTCCTCAGATGACAGGCAAGTTGGTATGGCTGTCAGCGGGGGGCATAGTTGGGGCTTTTGGATTAGAGCCTGGATTCATTTTCACAGGGGACTCACCTTCGGTAACGTACAGTGTAGCACCTGGGTTCCAAGAGTGAGTGTTCTAAGACAGGCAGTGGAAGCTGCTAGTCTTATAAGAACTTGGCTTGGAAACTGGCACAGGGTCACTTCCACTTTATTTCTTTGGTCAAAGCACTCACAGAGCCCACCCACACCCTAGGGGCGGGGACACAGAGCCCACCTCTTTGTGGGAGGAGTGCCAAAGGATCTGTGGCTGTGTTTAAACCAGCATAGGGGTCGTTTCTTTCTCTTTCCCTTTTCTCTTTTTCCCATCATCATCCTCTTCTTACTTCTCAGCAATGACAAGAATGTATGGAATTATTACTCTGGACCAGACATTCTGCTCAGTGTTTCAGCAACACATGAGGGAGAAGGGACCATCACATATTCACAAGAGAAGCTTTATTTCCTCTCCAGTCTCCCACTGGAGAGAAAGAGTCACTCCCTTTGTATGATCACTTGCATTTCACAGGCACTGAAATATGGCCAACTGCCTGGGCTGGGTGCTGCAGGGAACACTGGGATCATTACGACCGACTTGCGTTCAGTAAGTTCATACAAGACTTACTATTATACAAGACAGAGTGTGGCCAGTTTTATCTCAGATCCGTAAGTAGTGTTTTGGGAACAGGAAGGGCAGATCGATCCTGGTGGGGGGTGAGCAAGGAGTCACCGGGGTGGTGGCAGCGGTGGGTCATAGGCACCTCAGAGGAGGACTGAGCATGGAGGTCCATGAGCAGATGCTCAGAGAGTGGGAAGTGCTGGTTTGGTTGAGGGAACAAGGCTGCAGGAGTCTGATGTTTGTGAAGGGGAGCTAAGGAAGATGATGTTGGAAACAAGGGTTGGGGCCTTGTCACCAAGGTCCCAGAATTGTATTTTCCAAGCTCTGGTTTGGAATACTTAAAACTTCTCATACTTCATTTGAAAATAAACATTTGTTCTGAACTTACAAAGATGGGTAGTGCCAAAATGCCACCCACAGCTGCTGGGAGAGGAAACGCAGCCTTGCAGCGAAGAGTGGCTGGCGATCTGGGCCAGTCCTGCCCGCCGTCTTTGTCCAGTGCCAGCGTGGCCCTTCGCTTTTGGAAATGTTTCGTTTCCTGCTGGAAATTCTGATAGAGGATTATTGTCTTTTCCTCTGCTTTCCTTTTAGTCTCAAAGGCCTGCCTGCTGGTGTAGAAAAGGTTTCCAGAATAGCTATTGCTCGCGTTTGGGTAAGATGCCTACGGTTGGCTGGAGAAAAGCGCGCAGGATATGGAATAGGGAGTCGGTAGAAGTGGCGGCCATGCCCCGTCTGCTGTCAGTTGACAGCAGGATCTTTGAGAAGAACAAAGCGGCAGATATAATCTGTGATGGGTGTGAGACGGGAAAGTGTATTTCAAATGAGAGGTCAGGATAGCTGGGGGTCCTTTGTGGTTTAGGGGCTGGAGATAGAGGAAGAGTGTCTGTGATTATTTCAAGTTAGAAGATAATGCCATAACCAGAGGAACTGCGATAAAGAGTATAGGAAATGTGAACTTCAAAGAGAAATAAGAGCGTTAGAATGAGATTGTTTGTGGGTGATAGCAAGGCCTGCAAACATTTAGAAGGAAAAAATAAAATGCTCTGAGGCAAGGCATAGTCACCACAGGGTGACCAGGGGATGGGATACGCGTGTGCAGCTGTTGGCCCCTCCCCCAAATTGTGACCTATTTGGGGTTTGTGTCAGAACTCTATATTAGGTCCCATCACAGTGTGTAATCATCTGCTTTATTTCTACTTCCTTTTCTGTTTCTCTCCTGTCCTCCCCTCCAGTGAGGATGTCAGTTGTCCAAGGGCATGGACCTCACCTGCATTGTCCGCTGCTGAATCTCCGTGCACAGCACGGTCACCTGCTCGCCTTCCCGCTCCACGGAGCGTTGCAATGCATGAATCAAAGGCACTGCCTTCACTCAGACCAAATCTTTCCACAACTTTTGGAGGAAACACTTTTCCCCTTGCTAGCCATGCGACATAACTCTGCAGGAATTTTGTCTCGATTTAGAAGTGCACCCTAGGCCAGAGAATGAAGAGGAATGAAGAGGAAGGGGTGTGTAGCTGTGGATGGCGGTAGCACCGCAAACAGCCCGGAGGAAATGTAGTTGGACATCAGGTGAGAGCCATCCTTTTTGTAAGACGACGAGTCCCAGGAGACAAAAGGATAGGAAACACACATTTGCCGGAGTTTGCCAGCTCTCAGTGTCCCCAAAAGGGAAGCAGGAGGACAGGGTAGGCACCGGTCCCATTTTAATCAAGAGAATGGGTCTCTGAGAGTCAGGAGAGGCTGTGGGTGGAACTGGAGTCGGGGCTTTCCCCACCAGTAGTGGGGTGTGCAGGAGGCACACCTGCTTCCCTTAAATGTGACAACTCGTGTCCACAACACGAACAGTGAGAACTTAAAAGAACAGCTTCGTGGGAGATGGGAACGGTATTCCCACTGCCTATATGATGGGACAGCTAGTGGTCGGCCAGTCAGGGAGTGCCGGAGAGGTGAATAACTAAAGGTTCGAGGTCCTTCCTGGCTTTTAGGCTGTGTGAGCTCCATACAGACGGGTGAGGAGAGGCCGTAAACATACACACCAGTTTCTTGTTTGCTTTTTTCTCTTCACCTCTCAAAAATGTGTCCAAGGAGCTGAGCCCTTGGGAGGCATGAGGCTCTTTGGTTTGTTGTTGTTTAAGGCTGTTTTCTTTACAAACATGAAATACGCAGGCAAGTTACACGTCCACCATATCTCTCTTCTGAGAGCTGTCACCGCTGCTCTGGGCTGGGGACCAGGGCTGCCCCACATCGCTGGTACCTGGTAGCAGAGTTCTCTCTCCAGGTGCCACAGCATGAGCATGCCGGGTTCGAGAAGCAGACGGCGGCTCGTGTCTTTGCTGGCTGTTCAAAGGCCACAGCTCCGGCAAGAGCCCATCGCAGAAGGCATTGCGAATATAAATAGATACACAGCGATGCCACAGTGATTCTGTAAACTCAAGGTCATGATGTCTGGAGACGTGGAAGAAGAGTTTCTCTCGGGTCAGCCAGATCCACACCCAGAAAATATGTGTGAGGATGCTTTCTCACCCCTGCTAAGAGCCTAGACAAATCCTGAGCAGGAACGGGGGGATATCTAATTTGCATGAGGACATTTCATCCACTAGCAAGCTGAACTTTGATTCTTAAAGTCGTGTGGTATTTTAACTTATTAACAAAATGATTTATTAACAAAATGATTTCACTGAAGATGAGGTCTTCTGAATTACTGTTGACTTGCACAATTCCTTTTTGCCATGTCCTCATATGAAATATGGTAGGGCATTCTCTGGTCCACACTTTAATTAATCTTAAGACTTTATTTATCTGCTAGAGAACAGAGATTCTCAGTTACTTTAAATAGAAGGCAACATTAAAACCAGACAGGTCAGAAAATTCAGGCTAAGCGACTGTTTCACTTTGTTTAAGATTTTAAGGTCTTCTAACTTCTCATCTTCAAATGTCTTTTGAAGATGAAATACTCACATGCCAGTGTAATTGGGTCACTCCTCACCTGCCTGTGGGTAATTCAGGTCCAGACACAGGAAAACCCTCCTCTCCATCCAGCAGTTGTGATCCCTCCATCCACCCAACTTTTCTCTTCACAGGAAGCAAAACGACATTGCTCAGGTCTCCTGATTAGGTTGCTTTAATTTTTTCAGGCTGCTATAACAACACCATAGACTGGGTGGCTTATAATCGACAAACTTATTTCTCACAGTTCTGGAGGCTGAGAAGTTCAAGATCAAGGTGTCAGCAGATTTGGTGTTTGGTGAGGGCCTGCTTCCTGGTTCATAGACTGCCTCTTCTGTGGCCTCACATGAAAGGTGTGAGGGAGCCCTCTGGAGTCTCTTGGTTTAGAAGGGTGCAGATCGCATTGATGAGGGGTCCACCTTCATGACCGTGTCACCTCCCAAAGGCCCCACCTCCTAATATTACCCTCTCCTTGGGGGTTAGGTTTCAATTTGGTCTATAGCGGCGTTTGTTCCCTGATGTGCATGGAATGGAGGAAAGGGTGAGTAGCAGGTGGGAGGAGAGGGGAGAGGCAGGAGGAGACATGAAGTAGACGGTTGAACCGTCTCCACTGCCCCGTCACTGCAGTGTTCAATCCTGATTGGAGCTACCCAGACTCGGGCTTTTCCTGCCTGGCCCACAGCTCTCACCAGCTGAGAGGAGCTTGTACTTATCCTGTAGGAGCAACACTCCTGTGCCCCGACTGGGCTGCTCTGTTGTCAAATGGACTGAAACGCAAATGTTGGTTGCTCTTGGGTGTTCTGGAGAAGCTCAGGTAGAGGCCTCCGGGGGCTGGACCTTTTGTGAAACCTGATGAGTCAATCTACCTTCTCCTTGGTGTCTGCTGAGCCAACCTCTCCACTGCTCCTTTCTCTGTTGGGGAAGATAAATGAAAATCCCATTATTCAGTCCATGATATTGTGATGGCTGTTTCCTTTGAGGCTCTTGGCAAAACCCTGCTTGCTTTAGAACTGTACATCATATTGGATCCATTGAGAGCCATTATTTATCTGACAGGATATTTATAAAAGCCAGCATTAGCTGCAGCTCCAAGTCAATATGTTTCTCTCTTGCTGACACACATCACACCAACAGGCTTGAAATATTTAAATACAATAGTCCCTTCAAGAAATCATTAATTTTTCTATCACCACTAGAAGTGATAATTTGATGGAAATGGATTTAGCTGAAATAGCTGAGCCGACTGGAGTGGATACTTTCAAGTGTCTGGACTTCAGAGACTCTAGCGTAAGACCCCGTGAGGGGCCAGCGAGGACCAGGACCCCAAGGGCCAGGATCACCTCCTGGCACCATCCCACCCACTTCAGTCAGGTCGGCTGCCAGCTCTGTAGGAAGACGTTTAAATATCAAGGAAAGGAAATGAAACAGGACGCACCACCTCATTATCACTCCATCTCTTTCTGTCCCGGCATATCTCCCTCCTGCTTCTCTTCTCCCTCACTTCCCCCCTGCCCTCCTCTCTCTTTTATCCTCCTATCCGTTTTTCTCTGCCTCTTCCCCTGGTTCATCTTTTGCTCTTTGATCTTCCTCTTCCCTTATTCACATTCCCTGCTGTGTGTTGCTGTGTTGAAATTGAGGACAGTCTTAAGTGTCTCCCCCAGGGTCACTGTTCTGGAGAGGGGAGGGGTCAGGGAACAGTGCCTGTGTGTGTGTGTGTGTGTGTGTGGGGGGGTGTACTCAGGCCCTCCCCAGGATTCCTCATATGTAATTAATGCAGAGAGTTTCCCTGACTCTTCACAATACAGGACCGGGAGTCAAACTGGGGAGACTCTTTGGACAGAGGAAGGACTTGAACTTTGTCTCACTGTCCTGGGCTTTGTGTTCCTGGGTGCTTCCTAACCAGAGACGAGAGGCTTGCAACTCTCTGACGACCAACCTAGCACTGTGTTCTTGATAAAAGTGGCTTTGCAGCCTTTCTATATCAGGAATGGTTCATCTTCTTTGAAGGTGAGGCAAGCAGTAAGATAGGAGACACCTTGTCCTGTGTAGTTAGTTCTTGATGGCAAATCTTGATTGAGCCAGGAGGGCAGAAAAAACAAACAAACCATTCAGTGTTGAGTTTTATTGTCATGTTGGGTCAGCCTTGACATTTTCCTTTCAGGTTTTTCCCTCAGCCAAATTGGCAGTGAAGTAGGAATCCAGCAGCCCAAGGGAGCTGCGGGCAGAAGGTTGAGAAGGGTCCTGGCTGCCTCCAACACTGCTAGCCACTCTGGTAGCAATGCCACCAGGGCTTCCCGGCCCCGTCCTTCCCCTTTGCTCCTTTATCAAAACAGTTGTCCCCTGTATCCCATTCCTGCTTTTCTCTCTTCTGACCTAGTGTCAACTATATTTGTGATTAACTCTTAGCTCTCGGCCATTCCAAAAAAGAAAGACAGAATAATGACTTAAATTCTGAGTTCAAAGATTTTACAACATAACTGGGGTGTATCTGGAGAAAGAAAAAAGTTAACAGTTACAAGCAATATATGATTAAAAACGTATGAGGAATAAGAAACGAGGGAAGCTCATTCATTGTAAGCTGCAGTAGCAAAAGGTTCCCCTAGGAGGCGGGCATTTGAGCAGAACCTGGGAAGGAGTACTGGACCCTCAGCCGCGGAGTGGAAAGCAATGTGTTTGGGGGAAGATGTGGAGAAACCACAGATTGAGGACAAGGCCTTGACGTTGGGAAATGGTTAATATTTTGTGAAAGTGTATACTTTCTGGAAAATACTTCCCGGAGTATTTGCTCACAAGCAAGGATGGGAACTAGAAAAATTAAATTATTAAAAGTCTGAATTTCAGGCTCAAGGACAGGTGGGGTGGGAACTGTGGGCAGCCAGTCTTTTCAGTGTGTGGACCGTGATTCTCCCCCAGTGCCTGCAGTGAATTCTGACCGTGAACCCTTATGGATGAAGTCTTGTAAACGTCATTGCTAAACTCCACAGGGCTTACTTAGTGTCAGTTGCGAGATGTATCTCCTGTTATTCCTGCTGAGAAAGCCGTATATTCTCCGGATTCAACCTCAGCGTCCATGAAGAAAGAAGCTATTTAAGGGTTAAGAATGTCACTGGTGGCATTCAGGTGTCAAACCATCTTTTGGGGTTGACTTGCCTCGGTTCACTCAGGGGAACAGAATGTCTGTGCTGACAAAGACTTTGGATCATCGAACTCACAGTTTCTCAAAATGGTCACACAGTTTTGGGGTTTGGTGAGTTGTGGATCCACAAGGATTTTTAAATTTTGAGTTTTTACTTAATCACTCAAAAAACAAGAATCAGGCCATATTCTGAATGACCATCTTATTACCAAGTCCTGTTCTTTTAGTGCCTGAGGGTGTTGACGACCAAATGGCTGGGAAGTATTACGACTTTAGTTTTGCTGTCTGGTGAACAAAGAAGAGAGGTAGGTAGCCTTCTGGGTAAAGATGTATTTGCGTCAGTTGAAGGCCAGATGGTATTATGAAGCTGCATGTGGTCAAAGACTTAATGAAGTGTCAGTTTTAGTGGCCCTCTCCGCCCAATGTCCTCAGGTGAACTTTGGAAATACCTGCCTGGTATTGCTCACACCCTGCCTTCCATTACAGAGACTCGGTTAGTCAGTGAGCTCTCTGCAAGAAGATTCTGAATTGGGTGGTTTGCACTGGAGAGGGCTCAGTAGGGAACAAAAGGGGAGAGAGCAGAAGGAACAAGGAGAAAAATGAACAAGTAAGTCTTTGTTGCTTCTGGAAGAGTTAGGCTAGGAAATTGAGGATGAGGAAGAGAGAAAGAGTATTTAGGCCAGTTTTGGTATGAAAAGTTGAGAAAATAAAAGGAATAAAGGAAACGGGATTTTCAAAAGAGCTGCTCACGATTATAAATGGACCTTCTTGTATCTTCTGGGACCCCAGAAGAATGAACACTCTTAGCTGGAAGGTCAGCTCTACCCGGTATTAAATCATGATTGTGTTGGTTAACATCTTTCACTCATACTAGTCATGTGAAATGTTAATGAAGGCTGAGTGTTCCAAGCTTCTAAGGGGCTTCGAGTAGTTTCCTTTCACGGCTGAAGAATGGCAGGTGGGGAGAGGAAGTGGTGGCTGGAAGGTAGGAGCTCGAAGCAGGCTGAATACCAGCAAGTGTGAGGCAGGGCACGGCTCGTGAACATTTATCCAAGGAAAAGGTTAAGATACAACTCAGATAGAAAGGAAAGTCTGATTGGCTTGCGGGGATTCTGAGTATGGGTTGGGGCTCGTTAAATAGATGACCATTCGATGGAAAAACCTGCCATTTCAAGTTGAAACCTGATACCTGTCATGTTCCCGCTGCTGGTGGCTAGTTCTTCATATAATGGCAGTTTTCAGGGCTTTAAATAGAAAGGCGGAGTGTTCAAACCCCCTGAAACTGGTCCAGATGGCTGTAGAGCTTTCAAAGAAAGGCTTTCTCCAAAGGGAGGGAATAAAAGGAAGCCTTCTTCTAATTTTTAAAATTGGAGCCACTATGCCTTGTACTTTTGGATTCTCCATCCCTGTCCGTTGTTATGTGATTATTTGGCAATCCACGCAAGTTGACAGAGTCAGTTTGATTCCACAAGCTGTCTGGTCATAGTGACAAAATGCTTGGCACAGATGGCTGTACCAGTTCTGTTTACCGTGGAGTGGAGAGAAGCTATGAAACTGGGCAAGAACTCAGAAACAACACAATGCCATCCTTCTTGGACTGCAAGATGGAAGCTCATCAAATTTCTCCGCCAGTTCTGAAGTGACTTTAAAGTCAGTGATTTTTCTTTTAAACTATGGTTAATAGTTCCAGTGACTGCATTTTACCGAAAAGTGACCAACGGACTATATTAAAAAGCTATAGAAGAAACTAGCTTTTGCTAGACACGATGATGTGCATATGCCCAGTTTTTCATTTCTTTCTTTTTTAAAGCTTCTGGGTTTTTGTTTTTGGAACAGTAACACTCACATTTGTTAATGAAATGCTGGAGTTAGAGGGCTGGTGCTGCTCTAAATGCATGGCTCTTCTGACTACTTACATTCCAAACGCTGGAAGCAATAAAGAAACGGTTCCAAAGTCCACTTTGTCATTGCCTGGAACTGTACGTTTTCAAGAGATTGGCTGAAGGCAAAATCTTGTCTAACGATGATGTAGACTATTTTATCTACTTTTCCTAATAGTATAGTGTGCCATGATATTATTTGATCTTTATTTCATGCAAACATACGTAATGATGAGCGGGGAAAAGAAAAGGGGGGGGAAAACACATGCTAGAGTGGGGCTAATTAATTTATTTATTTACTATCTAATCAATTTATTTAGCAATATGCCATAGCAAAAGACAAAGGCAATTAATAGAATGTGCTAATGACACAAAGTAAAGATGGTTAAGACTAAACTATATACATTGATAACAATGTCATGTCAAAGGAGTACACATACTTATAAGTTTAAGAGATCCCAACATATGTTTACTATTGATCAAAAATCACTTGGCTAAATACACAAATAACATCAGTAAGGAGTATCCAAAAGCAGTAATAAGCTCTATAGGATAGTAACTATTTCAGTAGTGCCAAAAGCTCACCAAGCCAGGGGAGAACAGCACCGGAAAAGTCATAAATCATAACCTTGTCAGGTCTGTAGCTGAGAGAAACTCAGGCGTCTCCCACACCGCTGTTTGTTAGTTCCCAAGAATACTGCTGTTGGCGTTGTCGTTGTTGTTGGGAGTTAGGAAGTCTTCTGATACTGTAAGCTGCAAGTTACATACAAGTTCCCAAAGATGCTAGAATGACAATTCACCAACAAAAGAAGTCTCTTCTGTCCATTGAGGCAAGTTCCGATCTCTTACTCTGAAACCATCCAATCCTAAAAAGCAGTCCTGAAACAGCAAATCTGAATAGCAATCTCTTGAAACAGCGATCAATCAATCAATCCACCTGAGGTCTGTCTTATATATCTCTTTAGATGCACCCCAGAGCCAAGTTTTTGTGTTCCTGCCTCTCCCTCTCAAGGAATAGCCAGTTCCGGGAGGGTCCGGCAGTCAATGATAAAAAAAAGAAAATCTATTACTTATCTGGCTGAAGGGCTAGTTCATCTGGACAAGTAATATCTACTGTTCTAGCTTGGGACCATCCGCCCAAGGTCTTCCAAAGCCTGGCAACGTGCCTGTCATGTCGTCCTGATATAACTTAGCTACTACTTCACTTCATCTGTTGATGTGGGTGAAACAGACAGAACAAAGAGGGAATTCTCTCAACCCCTGATCAAGAATTTCTTCAACCCTAAGCCAACCATCACCTCACAACACGGACAGAACAACGAACATCATCTCATGTCTCTCCTACTCAAGAGAATGAGACCAAAGGGGAACAGAAAAACAACCTCATCCCATATCTCCCCTGCTCGGGAGAATGAGACCAAAGGGGGAATTTACTCAACCCCTGATCACAGCACAGAAATCACCTCACATACAGGAACAGACAAAAGCTAATAGACAAAAGCTCACATCAACCAATGAAGGCACATTTTCCTCAATATCTACATATCGTTTATGTATCGTCGGCCTCCTGTTTCTTTACTTTTCTCATTAGACCGTGACAATTACAATAATGGTATTTGGCATCAGTTCTGTCATAAATGCATATAGATTTGAACATGGACAATGAAATGACAAAGCATTTCTGGTCAAATAACTGTAAGATAGCCATCTACCGGTAGCTCAATATTTAAATTATATTAATAAGTTACGATCAAATAAAAACAAACACGTTTTTGTCAGTTTTTATAGAGAACTTGTAAACCTCTGAGAATATGTCTGTAAAACCCAGTGCTAGTTGCCTACCCAATATCCATTCTACCCTTCTTGCTTGAGGACCTCGATTTTTTTTTTTTATTTACCCTCCCAGATTACGTTACATCAAAAGGTACCTATTGGCATGGTTTTGACTAATGAGACATAAGCAGAAAACTGTTAGAGATTTCAGGAAAAGTTTTGCATTTCTTTCCTCCTTTATTCCTTTTGTCCTTCTTCTTTTCGGGAACTGGATGTGATGCCTGCAGGTGCAGTAGCCTTCTTGCAACCACGAGGCAACAAGCATGAGAACAAAGCCTACACGGGAGGGTGTCAGAATGGAAAGATAGATGAGCGTGGTCCCTGATGCCATCATTGAGCCGCATTATCAGCCCTGGGATGTCGATTCCTGGACTCTAGTGGCGGAGACCTCTATCTGTTTAAGTTACTGTAGCTGGGTTTTCTGTTATTTGCAGAAGAATATAATCCTAAGTTATCTTCCCAGGCTGTTCAAATCTGTTTCCAGTTATTCTTCCTTCAGTAAAGCAAGGAAATAATTGACGGGCAGCTTCTGTGTTTGACCTTTCCATAAAGTTATGTACCACTGTTAGCTACGCTCAGCTAATTTCTCTGGGTTAACTGATTGCAGTGTCCTTCTGACTTCCTGTACCATCTAAAGTTTTCAAACCACATGGAACAAGAGTCAGGGTTTAGTTTAGGGGCTATCTTAGTGAAGCATAGTGCATGCTTGTGGTTTCATGTTAATCTAATTGGACACCTGAAGTCATTATTATTTCATGAAAAGAAGTGTTTTGTGGCTGATTGTATGTAGTTGGCTAAAGTATTTTGTGACATATCCATATGTCATGCTCCATTTAATTTGCATGTCACTTTTTTCTCCCTCAGTATAGTCATTATTTAAACATTTAATACTTACTAATATGTCCTCAAATAACCTGAATAGGCATAAATACTGATAGGATTTAAATAATTGAGATTTAATCATAGTGATTTAAGATTATAGTTGTTTCATTTAAAGTGAACTATTACTGTGTTCCTTATGTTATATTTATTATTAGATGTATTAAGCACCCTTGTAGCTATTACATGATAATTTTCTTATCTTTTCTGTTTTGAATTTTTTTTTTTAACAATTTGTGATAACCTTATTGGAAGTGCATGCCTTGAAAATACAACAGACACATTTCGTTTGAATTTGAAATTTTGTTATTGAGCTAAAGAAAGCACAAAACTTAGAAGTCAAATCTGACTGTAGTCTTTTCCATCATTTTAGAAGGGGTCATATCAGTGACTGGTGGGGGTGTACGGAAAGGTGAGTTTCCAGCAGAATGCTCCTTTTGTTGTCAGAGTACTTTGATGAAGAGAACTCGGGACTGAAGCAGAGGGAAGGAACTGGAGGAGGTGGATTTGGTCTCTAATGAAGTGAGGGTAATTATTTTTCTGTTGCTGTGGGGAAAGAAGAGATGGGAAGAATGAAGATTGAGTAAATTGGTACATGCCTGGAGCCTAGCCTGTGGAAACATTTGAAAACAATTTTTCATATGTAACACATTTATTGAGTTCATATACAATAAAATTCATTCTTTTAAAGCATGCAACTCAGTGTTTTTAGTATATTTGTAGAGTGATGCAACCACCACCATTGGGTGATTTTAGAACTTTTCATTATCCTCAAAGGATAATGCTACATTACCAGTCAGTCCCCACTCTCCCTTCCTCCTGCTCCCGCAACCACTAGTTTAGTCTTTGTTTTTATGGATTTGCCTTTTTTGCACATCTCATATCAATTAATCATTCAGTACATCGTCTTTTGTGACTAGCTTCTTTCACTTAACATAATGATTCGAGGTTCACCTATGTTGTAGCATGTATCAATACTTAATTCTTTTTTGTGGAATAATATTTCATTGTATGCATAAATCATATTTTATTTATCCATTCATTAGCTGATGGACATTTGGGTTGTTTCTACTTTTTGGCTATTATGAATGATGCTATAGGTTGTTGTGTGGACTGACAAAGACTCTCTTCTTGACCAAACTTTAGTCAGGCTCCTCTGAGCCCTCTTCTCAACTAGGCCTCGACCTTGGCCTGTCCTTGGCAGGCTTGCATAGCTCAGTTTCAGCAAGTATCCTGCTAAGTCAGTTTAGTGAGACTCCCCCACCCTTGACATCTAATCACCGCTGATATCTGAGCAAATTCCTTAACGCCCCTTTTGAGGTATAAGTCCTTGATCAGCCTTCAGCAAGAGACTTATTAAGTTCAGCAAAAATCCCTCTGCCTTTGATGTCTCCTGTTAGTAATTTTTCATCCACTGACCCCGTCACTCTGCTCATTGGTTATAAATCCCCACTTATTTTTGCTGAATTTGGAGTTCAGCCCCCTCTCCTTCCCCTACAATGATAGTCTTGACACATATTGCAGTAGTCCCGAATAAAGTCTTCCGTGCCATTTTCACAAATGTCGGAATGATTTTTTCTTTATTTGCATGTATATCCTATATGTTTTCATTTCTCTTGGGGATATAATTAGGAGTGAAATTGCTGAGTGACATAGTAACTTTATATTTAACATTTTTGAGGCGCTGCCAAACTGTTTTCCAAAATGGCTGAACCATTTTGCATTCTTACCAGCCACGTATGAAAATTCCAACTTCTTCGCTTCTCTGTCAACACTTGTTATTGTCTGCAGAGAAATGTTTTAAGAACGTAAAAGCCAAACAGTAATTTTTTTTTGCTGAGTTTTGTTGCTGTTCTGTGATAGGATTTCCTCTGATCTCTCCAACCTCCAGTAGTCTCCTTTGTCATAATGGTGTATGCAGTGGGCTTAGAGAAAGGGATGGGTGCCAGACCCCATTTCCACAGATGGCTAGTCCTGGGAGAAGAAAATGGGGTCACAAGTGAGACTTGGGTGAGGCTCACGCCAGGAGGAGGCACTGTGAGAACAGAACTCCAGGGGAACAGTGGTCAGAAACCAGTGGAGAATTGAGACGGGCTGTTTCTGTTGGTATCGGGATGGCATCTTTAAGTCGTGCGTAATACACGCAGAAGGGTCCCTGGTGCATCCTAGCTGCCCAGGAAGTGCTGATTTCTTCTCCTTGACTCTCTTTTACAAAAAAAAAAAAAAAAAAAATCTTATAATAATATCCTACTTGAAAAAAATAACTACGTTTGCAATTATCTTCAAAACAAAGACCTTCCTGGCAAAGTTAAATAACATATCTAGTTTAAATAAAATGACTTTAATTTTGCTTTGATTAATTTTTGCAGATTGTGTTACATTGTTGGCATAATTACATTTATTCCAGAAGGTAGCAACACCAAGATTAAGCGTAGCTGTTTTGCACAATATTCAGGCACTAACTGAACAATCCTGTTCACCTCATAATCTGGTTGCCTGTTCTGTTCTCAAAGGACAAGGACAGAAATAAGAGACAGAACAAAGCCCCGTAAGAATAGCAGTTAGTGTAGGCCCTTCCATGCACCTAATTCTTTATCAAGTATGCTTACATGTGTGTGCACATATGTGCAGACCCTGTAACGCGTTCTCCAAGAAGCATGTGTACAAGATTCCGAAAACCCTTCACAACCCCCACAACGTTCTCCACCCCTGTGGGGTTGGACACACAACAAACACGGTTGATCAGTTTTCCCAGCTTCTGCTCGCTCTGTTGTTGGAAGCTTCAATAACTGTTCAGCTTTTTTTTCCGATAATATGTATTTTTTCATAAGTGAGACATGGAATATTTATTTTCTTTTGAAATAAGCTCTCATACAGACAGAATGTAGTAGATCAATTACTTAATTTAAAAAGATTTGTCTTTCTAAAAGTGGAAGAACAACAGCAACAAAAAAAGAACCTATAATCTTATTGATTAAAAATTTTAACTGAAGTAAATATTTTATAGCACTGAAGCTCAGTGCCTTTGAAGTAGGAAGTAGATGGTTTTCCATGAAGACACAAAGCTTTTAATTAATATTCATGACAATTGGTATGTATAATTTTGGTCACTGGAGGACAACTGCAGTTTCCCATTGATGCAACAGAAATATATTGAGGACAACGAAAAAGTAATTAACAACTGAATATGAGGGTCATAAAGTTAAATTACTCCCTAGTTTATAGTAAGCACTGTATGCATACAAAATTGTTTTCTGAAACAAAGACAATACTGAATGTCATATATTTCTTCTTCTCTAAATTGTGTATTTAATGTTTTTCTTGAACATAGATGACTTTGGGTGCAATAAGGGTAATGAAATGCTGAACAGATCAAGCTTGAGTTGCGAGGGTACTGTTGAGTTGCGAGGAGTTTAGGAGTAAAGGTAGCAGATATAATAATAGATAAAAGGAAAAGCCTGCTCTATTTCAATTTCCTACTTCTGAAATGGAGATAGTGTTATTTAAACTTAGAAATTTGGAGCATGTTAGTGTTTGAAATAGTCACATGGAAATCTGTGTTCTGACCCTCTTTCTATCACTGACTTCACTATTGAAAATCGATAAGCTATTTATGTGTTTATAGACTAGCAAATAAATACTCATTTAATTCAATTTAGTTCAGGTCAGCATAGCTGTAGAGCACCTTGTTTTGTTTCAGGTTTCTGGTGGGACTGAAGGACTCAGTTCTTTTCCTCAAGAAGCTTGGGAAGAAAGCTGTGTGTGTGGTTGTGGGAAGCGATGGTTTACAGTCGACATCTTTTCTTCCTTTGTGTTTGGTTGTTTTAATATGCTTTTCAGAATAGTTTTTTTTGGATAATAACAAGGCTGATCGATAGAATAGAACTTGTGGCACATGATACTACCCATTTAGGAATATATTCTTTTTTTAGGTGCAGTGCTAACTTTTCTGTTCCTACGATTTGCTCATTATATAATAAAAAAAAGTGAAAAGCATGATTTTACCAGGCACTAGGTGCCACAGAGCTGGCTGTTCAGAGATGTTATTACACAGATCCCAATACGCTTAGGGTCTAACTGTAGCTTTTGAAGCATAGTGTTGAAGAGAATTTACAAGCATGGTAACTTGTGTTTTGCAATGTGATTTTTTTTTTTTTTAATGATCCTGATCTTTCCAAGAGATGACGTTCTGTGTTTTGCTGAACTCCACGTTCACTGCCTAGGTGAGTGGTAATGTAGGGTTTGGGTGGGAAGGGGAAGAGAAAATGTGATTTGGAAAGAAGCCTATGTATTTCAATCCTGAGATCTCTGTGTGCTTGTTAGGGATGAGATGGGCAGCAAGGAGATGGTGGTGAAATGAAGTAGAAAGGGCAAAAAGCACCCCAAAGACCGACTTCTCTCACCTCCCCCCTGACTGTGAATTGGTATGCTTCTTACGGTCATGTGCGCCCACAATTGTAAACAATGCCGGTGGTAAAATATTTCCCTCCAAAATACAGTAGTTTGTTGGTCTAAGTGCTAAAGAATTGCTGTGGGTACTGTTGAGTTTTATGAATATACATAAATATCTAAGCTTCCAACTGAGTATGTTTTTATTACCTCTCCTTTAATAGAATCTGAATTCTCCATAGAAGTTAATTTGGAGAAGCCCCATTTGTACAGTCGGCCCTGACTCAGGCCGACTCAGCCACAGGCGATGGTCTGGAGGGTAAGTTCATGAAGGTTGGGAATTGTTCGAGCTTCCTTGGAGTGTCATTTCTGTGTCCAAGCTCAGTGGTGCTTTATATTCCTGCTTTTAAACAGTAGGTTAGAAATTAACAATGATAGCAGAAGATTGTAAATGTGAAGAAAGGGAACTTGAGTTACTTCCGTTATTCTTTTTGACCATTTGGAGTTTTTGTTTGTGTTTACTATTTTAAAAAATGAAACCAAGTGTGGACTGTGAGGTGTAATACTTTTGTTTTGTAGCCACACCTTTTACTTCATGCATGAAATATTTTACTGAATTAGAATATTGTCATGAAAATTAAAGTTTATTCTTTGTTTTAAATTTATAATTTTTTAAAACTACAGAACACCTCAAGAAAAGAATGGTTATGACAGAATATAATTTTCGTGTATGGAGGAGAGGGATATTAAAAAACGATCTGCTCCAAGCATTAAATACACCAGCTTCACCACTGGGTCCCTCCTTGCAACTATTCTTCTCTATTTTCTCTGAGGGCAATAGAGCATTGATATGGTTCCTGTGTTTGAGGTGATATTTAGACCCCGTGCCCTAAGGAGCTTAGAGGTTAGCCAACTCGGAATGTAAATCATACTTACTCACATTAGCATTATAGAGACGTTCAAACTTAAGGTGTGCCAAGGCCCAAATTAATGTGAGATGAATTCACTTCTTACTGGTTCATTCAACCAACTCTCCTTGAGGGCTGACTGTGTGTCTGGCTCAGTACTGAGCATACAGAGATGATTAAACCTAATCCCTGCTCTTGGGAACTCCTAGTTGGGTGGGGAAGACAGATGTTGAAGCAAATAATTACAACACACAGTATGAACATAGGGAGTGTGGAGCAACGAGCAAGGAATTAGCCCTGTTGGGATGAGACTGGACGATGATTTCTCAGTCTTTTCTCTTTAAGGAGTGGGTCTTTGCCAGGAAAGACGGAACAGAAGGCTGCAGGGACGGGGAAGAGCATATGTGAGGTAGCATGGGCTTGGAGAGTTTAGAGGGGGTAAGGTGTTCTCTGTCGGGTGGGCGCCGTGGGTGGGGAGGTTCAGGAGATGAGCCTGAGGGGTGGTATTCTGAAGTCCATATGGAACATGGAAGGATTTATAGAAGAAGGATGACTTGATCAGACCCACCCACGTTTTGGGACTAGCACTCAGGTGGCAATGAATCAGAAGGAGAGTCCAGAGGAAGGGAGGAAAGCTAGCAGTGAGTTCTCTGCAGTCAAGGCTTAGGCAGCTGGTATCAGGGTCGTGTGCAGGAGTGTCAGTGGCTGGGCCCCAGAGTCCCCACGGCCTTCCTGCAGTGAGAAGCTGTCTACTAAACACTGTCAAGCATGTGGGATTCTGGCCTGACTGGCTGACTCGGCCTAAAAAATTCTGTGTTGCATGGGCTGTTTTGTGTAAATTTTATGGTATTCTCCATCTGTTATATTTAATCTGGTTTAGTTAATACAAGCAAAAGCGAGGATGGTATCAGCTCCTATTAGCCTGTACTCTGGTTTCCTTGAAAGGTAAATCTTTAAAAAATTATTTAATTTTTCTCAAAGTAATACATATCAGCGGTTTGTCAGTATTTCAAGGGTTTTACCGTGTACATAGGAGTTCCCACACCTGTTGGGCAACCACTTTCAGTGTTTTTAGCCGCTCTGCTGGTATTTATTACGATATTTCTAAATCAGCAATGAATGCATAGGCAGGGCTTGTCTTCGTGGCTTATGCTAAGTGGTCAGGAAGTTTTGGGGTGGAGGATAAGGGGGCACCTCACCATTCAGTGTTTAGACCTACACTTAACTCGCTTGATTTCTGCCCAGTATCTCTTCCTTTCTCTGTACTGTGCCTGTTAGCATGACACGGGAGCTTTTCTGTACGGATAGGAAAGGACTGTGGGTGGTCCAACTGCCCCTGCCCTTCAGACTTCCAACTCCCGCCGCTGGTGGAGATGCCTGATGCCTGCACTTCTTGAGCCTTTCCTGTTCGGGCTATGAACAGATTGTGTCTCGGGGCAGTTGGCACTCGGCGTTCTCCTTACTCTGGTTCCTTGATCAGCTTTACGTCTTCCAAACATTTGTGGGTATTTCTTGTCCCCTGCTGCTTCTTTGTCTCCGTACTCTGTGTTTTTGTGTCTGTTAAACATTTATTATTCTTACTTTAGTGTGATTTGGGGCGAGAAAAAGGAAATGTGTGTGTTATTTCATCATGGTGAACCAGAAATCACTGAAAAGCAGATGATGTAACAGTAACAGCCACAAGTCAGTTATTGTTTTAAACCGTCGGATGCTTGTGTAGGTAGTCCATTTCCCTTGCTACTTAGAAATCCCCTGTGGATAGTAGGAAGGGGTATTTTAAGGACTCCCACAAGTGGGTAACGTGACTGGTCCAATTTGAGTTGGTAGAAGAATTGTGACTAGAACCTGGTTTTCTGACTCCCAACTAAGGCTCCTTCCACTTGCCTGGGAGGTTTTTCTGGAGGTTGATATTTTGAGTAAAATGCTTATCTCTTTTAGACATAAAACTGCAGATAATTTTAACAAGAAATAGGTCAGTTCTTTTCCTCAGTGACTACTATAACTTTACATCATCCCATAGTTCTAAAAATGAGCATCTATGCAGCATTTGTAAGGTACTACTTGCTAATAGATCCTAAAAGCACAAATTCTCCTCTTGGGCTCAGGATCTAAAGAGACATATAAGACCATAAAGGCAGAAAATGAGTAAGGGGAAGGTGGGTAATTCTCCTCCAGTAGATATATTTGGCATCTGGCTTTTCCTTCGTTGAGTCTTCCGGCCTCCCCCACAGCCACTTTGTTAAGGGAGAGACACTGAAGGAGAAGGAGGAAAGGAATTTTGAAGAGAAATTTAAATGAGAGGGAAAAAAAGAAGGAATCGCTGTAGATTTGGATATAGAGCAAGAGCTTAGGCTTAGGCTGTGAGAAAACAAACATAAACCCTCCTTGGTTTACACACGACAAAATAACCCACCTAGAAATGAAAGCTCAATTAACACAGGGCAAGTGTTCCCCAGTGCTTTATAAATGCTTGCTCCCAAACATTTCCTCCCTCTCTATTTATCTCAAGAGTGTTATTAAGACATCTCCTACATAGCACAGAAACATTTTCAAATGAAATGGAAGAACAAACGATATGAAGCTGGTTGCCACTTTGAGAGACTCACGAAATAATCACACTCATTTCACACCCAGGTTTTCCCAGTCCCTAATTTGTTGTGCACTTTAATATAAGGATAAAAATAACCGAGATGAATATAGGCTCCAATGCCATTTTCAGGGCAGTTTTTGACGTTTATCAAGGTAAGGTTCAGGGGGGTGGAGGTTAGGGCTTAAACAGAGGAACACGGGAGGGATAGATTTCATCACACCAAGTATTCCAAACCACGACTTTGCAAATTACAAGGGTTTTCTTGTGCTACCAAATGCCTGGTTACACCATGGCCGTCCCCCTAATTTCCCCCTGCTTTTACTTTGTGTTTCTAATCAATATGCTGTATTTTTCTTGAGACGTTCTGGGACACAGCCTATAAGGTCTGCCCACTCCAGTCTAGTTTCATTTTCAGAGTCCCTGCCTAATCATCATCATAACTCTTCCCCGAAAGCAGTTAATGAGGACACAGTAGGACTGAAGCAAGAGAGTGTGGGTTCTGGATTCAGACAAATTAGGCTTTGATGCCCTGCAGTGCCCCCTGACTATGATCTGGGGCTCATTACTTCCCTGAGACTCAGTTTCTTTCTACACAAAATGGATATAAAATAGTATTTGCTGCAGTGCCCTGGTTTCTTTAGAAGATGAAATGATACAATGCATGCATAATGCTAAGTCAGCACCGGGCGTATAGTAAATACCCAATGAAAGGCCACTATTATTATTAATATTGAACATGCTTCAAAGAGCCGAGCTTCTGAACAAAACTCTATTCTCCTCAAGTTAAAAAACTCAGAAACATGCTTAAGCCTTTTGTTTGTAATATGTTTGTGTAAAGCCTGAAAATTGAAGCAATTGAAATAGAAAATAATACTAAGTTAATAACAGATACTAACTTAATGTGGATATGAGTTATTGTATCAAACCCATCAGCATAAACATTTACTCAACAACTAGGATATGCCACATAATTCTATATGTAGAAAAGTGCAAACATGAAAAAAATTAGTGTCTATCTTCAAAAAACTCATGATCTTGAGGGCTGTGAAGCTTTATACATAACTGTGCTACACAGTATGGTAAGTCCAATGTTGGAGGCCAGAGTCCATTGGAACACAAAGCAGGAACAGCTAATTCTAATGAGTGGCAGGCAGGAAACGTCACAAGGGGGTGGGTGTGGCTTGGATGAGTAGCGTTTGGACAGAGTCAGACGTAGGAAGAAGCACAGCCAAGGATGAGAGGGTGGAAGCTCATGTTCTAAGGTGAGGTCTGGTCTGGCTACAAGGAAGTTGTATGGAGAGAGATGAATAGGTTGGAAGCAGATGTTGGGGTCATCGTTTTAAGGCTTTATATACCTTGTGAGAAGTTCCTACTTTAGTTAGAAGGTAATGGGAAGCCAGTGAAGGCGCTTGGCGCTTAAGCTGACAATGACATGATCCAATTAGAGTTTTAGAAGAGATAGCTTTGTGGAAGATTTGCAAAGTGCCGAAATAGAGTCAAGAAGTTCAATCAATCATCAAGCTCCCAGGGCTAATCTGTTAACATCTGAGGAGTGCCACGTGGGCTGGGGCGAGGACAGCAGAAGGGGAAGGTTAGACCTGAACATCACTTCAGCAGTAGAATCCATAGCGTTGGACGGTTAATTGGATACCAGTGAAGGGTTGTTGGCATTCAAAAAATCCTTACTATTTTTGTTAAAAAAGTAATGCATTCTGGATATAAAAATTCAAATACCATCAACTATAAAATGAGGGAGATTGAAGTCCCTTAGAGACCCGCTCTGTATGTTTGGGAATATTTGGGGGGAGAAATTCTAGAAAAGGTATCTGGATTATGGGCCTGTATATTGTGTGAGCGTTGCTCTGAGATATGTTTCCAGAAATAGAGCTGTTGGGCTAAGGAGTTGCTTCCATTTCGTAAAGAAGCAGGGGGAGAACAAGGAAAGGAGGAAAGGCTGCTACAGAGACAGTATGGGGGGAAATGGGTGGACTGACGGCACCGTATTGTGAGTGAGCCAGGCAGGGCTCGGACTGCCACATGGAGACAGGGTTAGCGAGGCCAGGAGCAGGGCCACTGTTTCTTCCAAGGCCAACGAGAAGGAGTGACTGATGGATGAAGGAATGGGACCATTTTGAAGAAGAGGGGCTGGAAGGTGAGAGGCTGATAGTATCCATTATTTCACTGAATTAATAGTCAAAACACTTGGCTAAGCATCAGTTGGGTTAGAAATGTGAAAAAAAAGGGAAAAGGCTTTAAAGACTCATTTGGAGGCTAGAAAAGAGAATCATTTGGGAGTGAAGTATTTTCAAGCAACAGCTAGTTGGGGCCCAATTAAGGTTGTAATGCCCGAATTTGTAGAACATCCAATATACACGTAAAATTGAATGGAAATGGACTATTATTCTCAATCCGATTCCACAAAACATTGAAAAGTAACTCAGGCTTATGCTTAAGGTCTCTTGAGAAGGCAGAGAGGAAGAAATTATATCATGTCGCATGCAGTAAAACTTCTTAAAATAATTTGTTTTTTCCCTCCTTGATGTCACTTACTATGGCAGCTGCTACCCCACATCTCTCTTTTCTCTTTTATAAAACTCCATCCAGCTTTGCTCTTGTCTTTATTTGCTGTCTCTTCTTTCCCACTGCCTCCTTGAGCCTCTTAGATTTTTTTTTACTTTACTTTTGAGGATAATTCCATGCCTATATTATATAAATCAGTTTTATCTTTCTGGACTTTCTCCAGTGCCCTTCTCTACTCATTACTTTGGTCATTTCATCAGATGCCAGGACTTGTGTGTCACAAGCAGATTGAATCTCTTGAGAAGGGAGGCCAGAGGGAACGATGGTGGACACTTGGTCTTTAATATTTTTGCCCGTCACACAGTAATTCTTAGCAATCCTGGAGAAGCAGCAGAGAAAACTGGTGTTTGATTTGACCCAATGGGACATGATCAAGCAATCCAAGTATTAAACATGTAATTATTAAAGATATATGTATTCGTTAATATGCTAGTAATTATAGTTGATGTACAAGAATAAGCCAAGGGTATAGCAGATAGAATGAATTACTTGATGTGACGTTATTCTCAAATATTTCTTTACTGTGCTTTTATTTTATATCACCTTCTGTGGCACTTCTCTAGGCATATTACAGGTGTTTCTAATATTTTGGATTCTTGAACTTTCACTTTATTCTCAAAATAGGTTTGGTTTGACTGACGCCCCTTTTTCCTTTTGGTCTTAGGGATGTTGATTGTCTCTGTCCCTGAATTGCTCTTTCTCTAGTTCTTTGCATAACTGGATAATTCTCATCCTTTAGATTCTGATTCAAGTATCACTTTCTCAGAGGGGCTTCTCTGATTTGCTTATTTGAAAGAGAACTATCCTTCCTCCCAATCTCTTTAGTTGGGTGGTTTCTTTATGACTTATTAGGACATATCTTTTCACTAGAATATCAAGCCCATGAGGAAAGGGACCTTTTCTGTCTCTTTTACCACTGTAATCCCTACATAGTCTAGCCCTGTGCAAAGAACAAATATAGGGCTGTTTCACTTTGGATGTGATTTCAATTAGATGGATTCATTATGGATGCTTAAGGTTGTTAATTTGGCAATTATGATTTTTCTAAGGTGAGTTTTGATACTTTCTACATTAATAGGTACACATACTTATGCTCCTTTTATTCACCTTCTTAATTAAAAGCCAGTGGATAGATTTATAGTTAATGATAACATACAATAATACTCGGAATTACTTTTATGTTACTGCTATTAATTCTTTTCCTAATTTTATGATCCAATGGCAGTATTCTCAAATAAGGCAAAAAGCCCAGATACGATATCAATCAGGTAATTGTTTTTCAAGAGAAAGGACTCCAAAGGGAAGACAGTTCAAGAGGGAGGGCTCTAACGATGAAATTTGGAATGTGCAATTGTGGAAATCACGGGCAGGCACACAGCCGTCCTGTGAGCACAGATTTTAAAGGAGCTCACATAGATGGAGAAGAGAAAAACATAACAAACAAGCACAAATTACAGAAAAAAACCCCAAGGTTTGTGAAACAGTCTGAAAGACAGTAAAAAGATGCTTTTATTTATTATTATTATTTCTGAATTTAATTTTTATTTTATTTATTTTTTATTTTTCAATTACAGTTGACATACAGTATTATATTAGTTTCAGGTGCACAACATAGTGGTTAGACATTTATATATCTTATGAAGTTATCACCCTGATAAGTGCAGTACCCACCTGGCACCATACATAGTTATTACAATATTATTGATTATATTCATTTTGCTGTACTTTACGTCCCCACGACTATTTTTATACCTTTCAGAGTTATGATAGTAACAAAATAAATAATCAAGACTTCTCTGCTCATGGATGGTATGATGCAAAACAATGAAAGGGAGACGGCAGAGACATTTGAATTATATTCTGATTTGGTGTTCTCTCTCAAGGAGAATGGTGTTTAGACTGAGGAAACTAGACCAAAAATATTTAATAGGTAGTTGAAACTTGAGGTAGATTAAAAGTAATTTGATAGTCTCTGACTATTAAAAAATAAAACCTGAAGTTTTTGATGAATGCTGTTATCCCAGGCCACTAGAAGAACTCACATATATAATAGGGGATTTTTGGTTTTTAAAATTATGGAGAAATGAAGAGGTTCCAAAAGAGCAAATATGGGAAAATAGTGTCTGTATTATCAACTTGGGAAAAATTGTCAGACATATGGGTAGACAACAGTTCTAGAAATCCACCATTGATTTACGTAGTGGGATTCGGGACTAGTTGTTATCCTTTTCCAAAGAATTTTGTCTAGTAAGTGACTTATTCACCTGGAAAGTAGTATTTAGAAACTTTCCAACAGAGCTTTGTTCAATGTGTCTTGAACATTTTTAAAAATCCATGACTTGTATAAAGACATAGAAGTTTTATTTATCAAATTTGTGGATGACAGAACCTGGGAGAGAGAGATAATATAATGGATGAGAATCATCACTCAAAGTGATTTCATCAGATTGGAAAGATAGGTAGAACTCAGCAAAGTAATATTTCAGGAGGATAAAAGTAACATCCTGTTCTTAGGGTTCGAAAAACAAAAACAGTTTTGCAAGTATTGTTAGGCAAACACACATGATGAAAAACCCTGGCGCATTCAGTCCACCCCAACAAAATGCAATGGAAGATTGCATTTTATGGACGTATGTAAGCTAGATCTAAGTTGGCAGGAATAGCTATGCTAATCGGACCGTATCTGGAATACTGTATTCACTTTAAGTCTTACGAATCATGTCCCTTGTAGAATATTTGGGGGAACTCTGGGCATTTAACCGAGAGAAGGGAAGACTTGAGAGAACTCGAAGGCTCTTTCTACATGTGTGAAAGGCTGTCACATGAAAGACATGTACGTATGATTCCACAGGATAATAGCTGACGCTTATTATTAATATATTAATATATTAATAAATTAATATATTTCCTAGGAGAGACTCATAATTACTTATGACTTTCGGTACATTTTCACCTCACTTTTGCTTCGTTCGCATTTTTTAGGATATCATCATAACACTACCTCCATTGTATAGGGTTTTACTGGTGTGGGTCATATTTACATTGATTTGATCCTCACCCTGAAAGTAGGAAATAGTGAGGGTGTTATTATCATCCCCATTATGCAGAGGAGGAAACTGAGTCTAAGGAAGGTGGTGATGTCTTTTCCTCAAGGTGAGATGGCTTTTGAGTGATGGGACTCTCTCCAGAATTTTGGATTGATTTCTGATTCCTAGGGTTAGTGCTATTTCCATGACCATATGCTTTTTCTAGAAATAAAACCATTTCGGTTAATTAGGACTCAAAACAGTATTGGTTTATTTAGACAAGAAAAAAATCAGTTCATGCTCTTTCCAGCGAGTCTTCCGATTCATTACCTTGGGCATGTGACACGGCACACACCTTTAATAGTTATTCACTGAAGTGACACAATGTCTGGGGTGAAATGTAGAAGGAAAAAACAATGAGACAACACAGGTCTTAAAGGACTGGGAAAGATTCCCTCTTTAGAAAAAATCGGGTCACTTTTGGGGGCAGAAAGAGCTTGAGGATGATTAGTTAGCATGTTTTCCGCATTAAACATTTTTGTTGTTGTTTTAACACCTTTTCCCTTCTTTCAGCAAATTGTCTTCTTCTTAAAGGGATTAATCTATGGATGACTGCACCGTAGAACATACAGACACTCTAGCAAAGACAGAGATAAATGTTTAAATTGTTACTAGTTGCCTATGTTTATAAATTATAACACAGGCTATTGCCCCAAAGTGTTCACGTTCACTAATAGCCCAGTGGTTAAGAGGGTAATTGGTCTCTGGTATTTTGTTGTTCGATTACCCCATTTTCTACCCATACAGCCCTAAGCAAGCTGCTTAACCCCTTCACGTCTATGTTTTCTCATCTGTAAAATGGGAATGATACTACCTACAGAATAGAGACGTGAGAATAAATGAGTTAATCTTTATTAAATGCCTAGAACAGAGTAAGTGGTCTCTGTGTATTAGCTATTTTTATCAGTCACTAATTAGGATTGGGACAACAGTAAGGAAAAATAATGATGAGAGAGTTTGCTCATTGTTTCCTTGCGTCTGGGCTAGAAAGGGATAGTAATACTGGAAATGCATTCTGGGTCTCTCGGTTTATTGAATTCTCAGGCATAGGCAGAATCGGTGGAAAGTTCACTTGGCACATACTGGGCTTGTGCAGTCTTTGGTAGACGCCAGACCACCAAGCCAAGTGCATTCTATAGCATGGAGGCGTGGATTTTCTACTGGAAGTCCATAGCAACTTCTATGGATTCCATAGCAACTTCTCCTTCCAGAATGACTGGTATTATGTACAACTCCATTTGTTCCTTATGACAGGAGGGTACAATGAGTAAATGAACATAAAGAGAAAGAGCTGCAGACAGACCTCTGTTAACTGACTCCCTAAATGTTACCTGGAAAAATCAAATTCTAGGGCTTCACCCAGGAACTTTTTCAGGGAAGCTTAGTATTCTAATCATAACTGGGACCGTGAAAAACAGAGCCACCCAGAGTGTGATGTGTAAAAACAGAGCAAGAACCATCCTAAAATATCAGACAGCAGTCATGACCTGAAACAGTTTTTTTTAAGTAAAGTTACATTTTCAACGTGGCATTTGCAAATGAGCTTCCAGCTCAGGATGATTGCTTAAAGCTTTTTCTCTGAACCATGATTTCCCTAACAGTAGACTCCGATATCCTGTTGCTTAGCTTGTAACACGGTGACATATTTAGAATGGTTTAGTGTTGGAATGAATCTTTTCTCATTGGCAGGGACCCACTGCCCGTGCCCCTGAGCTGTCTGTGCCCCATAGGCACTCAGTGCTTGGAAGAGTGAAACGTTTTCCTCCAGCAGCACCCAAATTTAAAACATTTTAACAATTTCTGATGAAGTTTCTGTAACAGTGGTTGCATCCTTCCTGGCTGTCCTAAATAGCACATGCAGAACATAATGTGACCGTTTGCTGGATTCGGGATTGCTAGCAAGCCAGACACTGTGGTACACATGGCTTTACCCTACTACGTAATGGCCCCACTTGGCTTAAGTCTGCTTTTGCCTTTCTGTGCCTTCCTTTGCTGCCACACTCTCATACTGCTTCTTTTTGCTATTGGTGTGCCTATCATTCTTTAGTGGCCTTTTTTGTCTTCTAAGTTACTGTTTCTAATCACCTGTGGACCAGAACAAAAGATAAATGAACATTTTAGTGTGGTGCAGAAATACGGTACAATGGGCACTGAATGAAGATGTTTCAGAGGCTCGTCTACATGCAAAATACTTGAGTGTCAGTGTTCAGAACATATCTTTTGACCATGAAGTTTATTTTCTTTCTCTGCCTTGCTTTCTGGTTCTGGACTGTGTTTTGAATACCAGGTAGCTGGGTTTGTGAGAGGTGGTATGTCCTTGCATCGCTGTTGCTCAGTGAACTGACCTTTTCTCACCATCGCTTTTGTTTGTAGCTCTATTAGAGAACTCACGCTCTGTCTTTCATTAGAGTTAAGTGTATGTCTGGTGGAAGCTAGTTCAGTAAGTATTTGTGGAATGAATGAATACTTCTCCTATTCTATGCCATATTAAATTGTCAACTCCTTGAAGAGGGAGACTGCTTTGTTCATCCCTATGTCCACTCAGCACCGCATGCAGTCAAGGTTTGCTGAGTGACTGACTGAAGAAAATTATTAGACTACACAGTACTTTTGATAATAAATAACTCGCAGAGATTCCAAAACATATTTTTATTATAGAACTTTATTACTAGGGGTGGAAAAATATGGGAGATGGGAATATATGCGGCAATATCACAAATGGGAGAGAGTTGACAGGAAAAAAGTTAAATGCCTCTTAAATACTGTTGAATATTCTAGAAATATGTTTCTCTTTTTCTTGGGTCAGAAGGGTTGAAATGGTTGAGGCTGGCAGTATTGGGGGACAGAGGGAGCCTAGACTTAAGCGAAAGGGGAGCATGAAGAGGAAGTGGATTTGCCAGGTGGAACCATCCTAGGACAGGGTAGGTTCCAGGTCCTGGAAGAGTTGATACTGATATGATTCTTTTCATCCTTTCCTAACATCTGTAGCTGTTAGGGAATCAGAGAGCTTTCACAAACCATTCTTTATGGTGTATGTCACTACCTACTCTTTTGGGGAGTAACATCACTCTATTAGTTTCCTGTGGCTGCTGTAACAAATTACCACAGACTTAATGGATTAAGACAATATAAATTTGTCATCTTACAGTCCTGGATGTTAGAAGAACACAGGTCTCACTGGGCTACGATCAAGGTGTTGACACGGCTTATTTTTTTCTGGAAGCTCTAGGGGCATATCTATGTCCTTTCCTTTTCCAGCTCCTAAAGGCTGCCCACATTCCTTCACTGTGGCCTCTTCATTTTCAAAGCCAGCAATGGCTCGTCAATGCTTTCTCACATTGTATCTTTCAGACACTGTCTTCTGCCCTCCTCATCCACATTTAAAGGACCCTTGTGATTACATTGGTCCCGCCTCGATAATCTGGGAGAAGCCCTTATTCTGAGGTCAGCTGATTAGCAACCTTGATTCCATTTCCCATGTCACATACGTATCATAGGTTGTAGGGATTAGGGTGTGGACATCTTTGGGGACCCATTGTTCTACCTCCCAGAATCAGCGAACAAAATATACAGAGCTAAAGTGAAGGAGAATGTAAATAATTACAGATTTCGATGGTGGAGAAATCGAGAGAACTTCCCCTGACCCTGAGCTGTCTGTGCCCCATGGGCGCACTCCGTGGTGCGTGGAGGAGTGAAACGTTTCCCTCCAGAAATCTTCAAAATTTAAAAGATTTTAACAATTTCTGATGAAGTTTCTGTAAAAGTGGTTGCATCCTTCCTGGCTGCCCTAAATAGAATATGCAGAACATAATGTGACCGGAGACTTGAGCATCTGGGGTCCAAACAGGGCTCAGCGGTAATGTAGCCCGGTCCTTGGGAAGCCTGAGGTGATTAGCAGGCATGTGACCAGCACAGCAGGGACTTGTTCTTTGTCTCTCAGGTCCTATAAAACTACCTGCTGGTCAGCTAGCCTTTTCTGAGGACTTGTGTGGTAAGAGTTCCACATGAGATGTGGCAGGATCTTCATATAAGAAGACGGCTTGTTTCTGAACAGGAATTTGAAATGAAAAAAAAAACAAACAAAAAAACCAAAACAACAAGAGTTTCTTATCCACAGATGACTCCGGTTACTTTTTTAATACTAAGGAGAAACTGAGAGTTTGAGAATTGAAATAATCAAAGAAAATTAGTGATGAAGAGATACAGGATCTGCGAAGCTTGTTTTCCAGCCACTATCCAGGTCTCTTTTCCTCGGTAAGTGGAACCGAATGAGTCACTTGTCCATAGGCTTGATTCAAAGAGAAGGATGAATTCTGGTACAGATAATAGCTAATGTGATGCCAGACCTCTCTCAGGAACTGTACAGATTTTAGATCAATATGTAGTCAAAGAGTACATGGTGATGACTTTCTGAAAACTTGATCAATAAGTATATATCACCAAGATCAGAATTTATTTAAAATTATGAACAGCCTGGAAGACTGCCAATGCCTGAGTAATAACTCCAGGCAGTCCAAATTCACGCCAGCTTCCTCCGTTTATAAAAATTGCTGAAATCTCTCATGCCCGACCCTTCTGATGTATCAGCTTTGTTATGTCAGTTTAGATATAGGTAAATTTCCTATGGGTATTTATTAACTTTATTAAAAAAGAGGCAATTGTCCAAAGGCCTCTGGGCATATGCACCGAAAACATGAAATAAAAGAATGAAATTAAATACTCAGGCTGCCAAACACTTCATAAAAAAGCCAGGCCAGTTCAACCTACTGAGGCGTGCCAGATTGGCAGGCTCGAGCTTGCGTTTTTCTCCCTGAAGGTTCACCAACCCTTCTACTGTCTGGTGGGGTGGAGGAATGAATTGCAAAGGCAAAGAACGTCAGCACCCTCATTTTGGAGTTTCACATCTGGGGGCCTTTACCAGAAGCAGGATGGCTGATCTTAATATATTTGAATGAACCAGCGGATAGGGGAAACCCTCAACGGGAGTCTCTGCCTTTATTAAAGTGTATCCTTCCAACATTCTCTGACTTCGTGTTACCACTTTGATTGATGGATGTCACTCTTGGAAATCTTCACACTGTCACTTCCACAAAGCCTGACACTATTCCCTATCCGCCTTCTGACTAAAACAATTACTCAGAGACCATATTGCTCTAAATCAAGTTTTTCATGTCAGGGTGATCCTATATCTCAAGAGACATTTGGCAATGTCGGGAGACATTTTTGGCTGTTGCAACGGGGTGGGGAAGGGGAACTATTGGCATCTAGTGGGTAGAGGCCAGCAGGCATTGTAGTGTTTACCAAACTTTGGCTGTTTATCTACCACACTTTCATTATTTTTGCCAAATCCACATACCACCTGAATTATTTTTCACGTAACAGATTTTTTTTCTTTTTTTTGCCACATGAAACTCACTTTGAACAAAATTAAATATATTTATTTTAAGGAGAAACTTTATATTACTATTATAAAAAAACAACAGCTATAACCTACATAAAGTCATTGTGAAAGTACATACCGTGTTATTAAAGTACAAGCTGATACCTGATGGCTACTATCTTTTGGATAAAATGAAAGATTAGCAAGTTTTAGAGAAGCATTAAAGAAAGAGAAGCACCAAATGAGACTCTGTCCTTTCTGAAATAAAATGGGCTGATGAATTGAAAAGAGAATAACTTTCTCATCCTGTGATTCACCGGTTTTTAAGTCCATGTCTTACATCCACTTGATATTGAAAACCATCTTCTGCATTGCTTAAGGTTACTGTGAGAACATGTCCCACATTTTAGGAAACACTGAACTATTGTTTGCCTCCTGGGTACACTCTTCTGCTTGGATACTTGCTTTTCGGTGAGGTTGGCACAGATTTGAATGACTACTTCAGAGCCATTTTTTAGGGTGTGGATTTCACAATGGTACATCCATTGTGATAATGGCCACCTCTAATCGGGCCTGTTCCTCTGAATCCAAGACAATCAGAGACATCTTAAGTTGCAAAATGAAAACCTAGAGTCTGTTACTGCCAACCAATGACAAATGCCTTCATGGAGTTTTATTACACACACCCACCCAGTTAAAAAGGCCATCTAAAATGTACTTGTAATCCTTTTGGTAGAATGAAAAGACTCTGCTTCAGAATGCTTATTAGAGTAATTACTCTGGGTCATGGTATTCCAAAGAGAAGGACTAAAGTCTTTGATATTAACTGATTGCACATTAAATGTTCCAGTGCCTGATGATGAGTCAGTATCATTATTCACAATATCCGCTTTGGGTTCTATATTGCTATATTGTGAAATAATTTACAGCTAACACCATCTTTGTAAAATGCAGTATACACTGCAGGGGGCTAATATTTTGACCGTCAATTTGCTTGCTGGAGAACCTGCAGCAAAATAAGCACCCGGGCTACCTTGGCAAAAGGGTGGACAATTGCAACAGGCACTTGAGGCTTCTCAGTTCCCACTTGCTGCCTGGTGCCCTACACCTGAGTTTTTCAGTCGGGGAGACTGACTTTGGGAGAATGGCTTCCCCTCAGGGCAAACCAGTTAATGTTTCGCCTTAAAAGGGAGCTATGCTGCATTATGGAAACAGCCTGGGCTTGGCTGAGTCTTCTCTCCCTCTGGAATCACTTTCTATACCTATAATTATCTTCAAACACCACCATAAAAATCCTCCAATCTTACCTCATGTTGTTCTTCCTTTGGGGCACTAGTTCTGGTCCCATCCAACTTTTCTACCAAGCCATAATTAGCAGAATTATATTTAATAACCCCCCTCCTTCTGAAGGGAGCAGAGGAGGCATCAAGTGAGCACAGGAGCACATAATGAGGGCGACAGAAGTCCCCCTGAATTGTACCCTCACTCCAGCAAGCACTATGCTGCCACTGTCAGCCGGCATCAGCCTCAACGACTCAGCAGCCTCTGCTTCGATGACAGCTAGACACAAGGGAGAGACACACACCTCCCACGTCTCTTCTCCTCCCTTTGAGTAAAAAAGCCACATACTGAAAAGGACACACATAGCGCTGCTCTGTTCTGCAGCTGCAAGGTTTTTCTTGGTGTGGAACAAGGTATTTCCAAATTTCCTTCAACGCAGGATCAGGTGTTGCGTTATTGATTTATTTTACCTGTGGGATTCAGGCCCAATAAAACAGATGAGGTTTTAGAGTAAGATGGACTAAACAAGATCTCACTCACTCACCTGAGAGTTTATTATTTCAGTCAGTATTAACCATCCCATGTGTTACTCTCAATGCTTATTGGAATTTATTTTCGTAGGAAATCAACAGTATGAAATTATTTCCCCAACAGTAAACATTATATATTTAAGGGCACAAATACTCCATTTCTATGTTCTTACAGCAAATGAAAATTTATATTCTAGCTACTTTATTTTTTTTCTTTCTTTCTATTTGTTCTAAAAGGATCCTAAATAAATGGTCTTGCTTTTAGGTTTAAAGAATGTCCCACCTGACGTAAGCTCAGATAAAAGACCAGCGTTTATGTGTAATCTCTGGCTGATAGTAAAATGGGTTCTTGTATAGAGTTATACATTTTACTGTTGGACCTTAAAGAACATTTACTTCCACCCCTTGTGGGTGGTAAATGGAGGTAATCGCATGACACTTTCAAGATTGAAGTTAAAGGTACTTTCTGAGAAAGAAGTTGGGAAAAGCAAAACAAAACAAGCAAAACATGTAATGAATATAATCAATCATTTCTAGAAGCAGCTGACCAAAAGAGATAATCGATAAAAGGCAGGTGAAGACCAGTCCCAAATTCTAATTCTAGAGACTTGGTATTATATGAGGTGTGTGTGGCTTGGAGGGTTAAAACCTAACAAATTGTATGGTACCTCTGTTACAGGCCGGGGTAACACAGGGTATGTGGGCAGCTTGCAACAGAGATAAAGAGGATTTGAAATGTGTGTCCGTTACAGTTCTTGCCAGTCAATTGTCCTATGTAACAAGAAGACGTAGTATTCACCTAGTGAGGGGTCTGGAGGCAGAGCAGATCTCAGACACAGTACCGCACGCTCCAGACCCCCTTCCTTCATTCTCTTTCCCTCTCTTTTCTAGGGGGCTTCATCCTGGGGCTGGAAGTAAGGACGTTGCAACTGTCTCCCATAAATATCTTAGGGGAATATTTTTATTCCCCTAAAAATCCAGAAAAGTTAACCATGGTATGGACTCGTGAGGTCACGCACAAATTGAATGCAGTGGAAGTAAAAGCTTGGAGCCAGGGGTTGCTATGAAGTGGTCACCCCCTGAGACTTTGCAGCTATCATGGTGAAAGCACTGGAGTTTCCTCTGGAGAAGCAATGCGGGCTTGAGACTAGTTTATCCAGTCTCATCCTTGTGTATGGGGCTGGGGGCCCCAAATGACATTTGGGATACAAGGGAAAATATGTACGTTAGCTCTCTTTAGGGGATTAAGAAAACTCCTTTTGCTATGCTGTAAACATTAGTCTTGTACTCTTTCGTCTCAAGATCTTTCGTCTACAGAACGTTTTGTAATGTTAAGATACAGACAGCTTATAGGACACGGAGTACAACTTGGGGCCAAGGAGGGACTCTAAGTTTAGATGAACATAATACCCTAGAACAAGTTGTTTAGAACAGGATTTTCCCCAGATTCCCAGGTCAGAGACCTGCCTGAGCAGGGCGAGGCATTCTGCAGAGCTTGTGTAAGCGCAGGCTTTCAGAATGTGCTAATAGTTGTAGGAAGTGAAATGTGTAGCAGGTGGGAAGATGGGTGGAGGAAGGAGCCCGATAGGTGTTTGATGAATTGCTATTTTAAGCTTAGCCGGAAGTGTGAATAAAACACGTTGGGTTCATAAAAAAGAGAATTGCAGAACTGGAAGGGGGCAAAGGATGGCTCCTTCCTTTAAAAGCACAGGACGAGAGATGGAAGGAAGGATAATTAACCAACTACTGAAAGAAAAGAATTCCATAAAAGTGCAAATGTGGTTGTTAGGAAAGCTGAACTTCAGAGACATGGAACCGTTCTATGTGAAATCTATGAAACAGGCCAAAGTGAGGAAGCTGCTCCAGTGTAGCTGGATCCAAAATGCTTAGTTAATCTTGACACACACTGCTGGCCTTTGCCTGGAGCGGTGGGAGGCAGCCCAAGTGCCTGGGACGAATGTTGCTGTGTTGATCCGACAACCGGAAGGAATGCACAGCTATACAACTCTGCATTTTCTCCTCTCCTTTCTGTGAAGGCAGTTGGTTCTGAAACTGAGAAGAGTAGGAAAATGCTGAGAAAGAGAGAACTGAGGAGATAGTGAGAGAATCTCTATTTGTGTTAAGTGAGTATAAGACTTTTGGCCCAGAAGAACTACATCCCACGATGCTGAGAGTTCTTGAGGAAGCGATGGTGAAACACACTGTTGGTAACCTTGGAGGAGGGGTGCCAGAAATGGAAAGTATGTGAACTGCTAGATAGTGGATCGGTATCGTACTTAATTTTAATTGCCAAATACTTTTGGAGATGAACATGTGAATGGGTACACGAGTCCATGAACAACAAGTCATGTTGAACTTACATGTGAATATCTTTTGATAGAATGGATAGACTTTGATAAGTTAAACTGCAGGCAAATCATTTCATAGGGTTTTTCAGGATACCTCAGGAAGACTACTGATTTGAAGAACATGTCTAGTCTAAGCTCACCTTGGGAAGACCTCTACTGATGTCCATTTGGCAGTTGGCTACGTGTGCCTGGAGCCAGAAGAGGCCTGTGATGCAGTCGCAAGTGTGGAGGCCATCCGGGATGATTCCTGGAGGTGAGGAAAAAGGAGGGTTAGACAGAAATACTAGGAACAGCAGCATTCATGTATTCTGCGTAGAGTAACAAATGAAGTCGCTACCAAAGAGGAGGAGTCGCCAAAGAGAAGGCAAGCAACATTTCAAGAAAGTCTACATTAGAAATAAATACAAGGACAGAGACTTGCCATAGACTGACACCCTGGAGGTCATGATGGGGGCGTGGGGGGCTCATTGAGAACAGATTGACCGTGCGCTGGGCTGTAGGTGTCCCCGGAGGGTTGAGAAGTGAATGACTGCTGACGAAGTGGTGGTGCCTGCGGCCAACTGCTCAGAAGTTAAACATGAACCCAGCGCAGGGTGGCTGACTCGTTCAGGCTTTGCTGCCGCTGTTCTCTTTCACTAGGAGACCTTCCTGCTCCTTTGCCGGCCACTTCTGCCTGCTCAATTCCTGTTAAATCTTCAAAGCTCAGATGACAGAGAAAAGTAAATTTAGGCGGGTGTTGTGTCCCTTTCAAGGTGCCCTTGAATGTCTCATTTGCTTTTGCCTCTCACATTCTGAGAGGGTCACAGACACATTCACGGTGAGGAACGTGATCCTGAACTTGGCTCCTTGCTCTGACCTAGTTTACCGCTCAGCCTTACTATTTGCCAAATGCGTGTTACGTATAGAATTGTCGAAGGAACTGGGGATGTTTGTCCTGGAAAATCCAAACACATGCTGTTTCACATATGAACACGTTCTCCCGAGGGAGTGCTTTTTCAGACCTTGAGATGAAATAGGAGGTGAGATAGGTACAGAAAATCATCTGAAGGTGGCACCTTTTCCTGAACTGGTAGATCCCGGCTTGGTTGGTGGCCTTGATCTTATGAGCTGGATGTTATCATCGGAGCGCGGCTTAGACATCGTGTATTGAAGGCAGGGCCACCTTTCACAACTTCGCAAATCTCTTTGCAGGCTTCACAATGCTTAGCCAATTGCGCGTACAACATATAGCAGCTCATAAACGTTGGTTCGGGTGAATCCGAATGGGCTGCAGGGGATTTTGCTTCATTGTTGATTAGCACCAAAACCATGCTGTGTGCTGAAAAAATAAAATACTGCACATATCTTCAATTCCGTCCTTCTTCTCAACAGCCTACGTCTTACTCTTGGCATTTCTCTTATTAGAGGACTCAGGTGTTGTTGTCATCATGCCCCAACAAGAGTACATGGGAAATGGAGAGGAAACTTCCCTGGAAAGAGCTCAGCTCAGGTGGCCCAGGGCCTGGGCTTCCGCCCCAGCACTGTTCCACTTCATAGAAATGTAGAAATTAGGTTGACGTCTCCTTTTCAATTTTCTTCCTTCTCCCTCTGCCTCCTTCTCCTCCTCTTCCTCTTCCTCTTTTATTGGTTTACAGGGAAAAGCATTTCCATCAGTTTTTTTTTTTTTAATTTATTGGGGTGACAATGGTTAGTAAAGTTACATAGATTTCAGGTGTACAATTCTGTATTACATCATCTATAAATCCCATTGTGTGTTCACCACCCAGAGTCAGTTCTCCTTCCCTCACCATATATTTGATCCCCCTTACCCTCATCTCTCACCCCCACCCCCCATCTCCCTTACCCTCTGGTAACCACTAAACTATTGTCTGTGTCTATGAGTTCTTGTTTCTCATTTGTTTGTCTGTTCTTTTGTTGTTTTTGGTTTATATACCACATATCAGTGAAATCATATGGTTTTCTGCTTTTTCTGTCTGACTTATTTCACTTAGCATTATACTCTCAAGATCCATCCATGTCACAAATGTTCCTATATCATCTTTTCTTACCGCCGAATAATATTCCATTGTGTATATATACCACAACTTCTTTATCCATTCATCTATTGAAGGATATTTTGGTTGTTTCCATGTCTTGGCCACCGTAAACAAAGCTGCAATGAACATTGGAGCACACGTGTCTTTATGTATAAATGTTTTCAGATTTTTTGAGTAGATACCCAGGAGAAGGATTGCTGGGTCATACGGTAAGTCTATTCATAATTTTTTGAGGAAACCTCCACACTGCCTTCCATAGCGGCTGCACCGTTTGCATTCCCACCAACAGTGTATGAGGGTTCCTTTTTCTCCACAGCCTCTCCAACACTTGTTCCTATTTGTCTTGTTGATGACAGCCATTCTGACTGGGGTGAGGTGATATCTCGTTGTGGTTTTCCATCAGTTTTTTAACTTGGCTCTTTTCAATGAATTTTGATTATGCACTGAAGGAATTTGAAGGACTTGGATCAATTTCAGGAGAGGTGGCCCCGCTCTCCAGTTCACAGACAGGCTTTGATCCAGAACCGAGCTGGAGTATCGTGAACAATTTAACCAAGAACCTCGCTTCCTTATCTGTGAACGGATTAACTACCCCTCCTTCCAACAATGAGGACTGTTAACTGAAATGATACCTTGACTATGCTTATCAGAGATAACATATAGTAATCACTTAATAAATATCACCTGTTTCTGTTATTAAGCGAAGATGTGCAGGAGTAGGCCTCCTTTGTAGATTTGCCCGAGGCTGACGGAAGGATCTGACATACCTCGGCGCAGGCTGTGGGAGCCAGATCTGCAAAGACAATTTCTGACTAATGAGTTGTGAAGTTTTGTGGCCTGTGTCCCTGCGTGCCTCACATCCCACCTGCCCTGGCCTTTCCCTGTGTGCTCTCGTGACCAAATCAAGGCCCTTATAACCCTTGCTCTTGGAGAGATTTGGAACTGCTTCCCTTTGGCCACTTCTTGCTGTCAGAGGAATCTCCCACCAGCATAGATCCCACGTTAACATTCCGTTGTTTAAAACCTCCAGTGGCATTTCCATTATCTCTTTTGCGTTTTCATTATCTATTTGATCTCCATGAATTGTCATGTGAGGTTTTCAGGGCTCCTCTCTCTGTGGCTTTCTGCAACAAACGGGCTTTGGTTTTAGATAGGCTCTTGTTTAAATTTGACTCCAGCACAAGTATTTGACCTTAGTCCTTATTTAAATTACCTGAGCCTCTGTTTTCTCATTGGTAAAAGGTGGATTATGATATTTGTCTTGCAGGTTGATGTAAGGCTTAGTGATGATGGAAATCAAGTTGTTAGTGCATGCTCAAAAAATAGTAGCAATTATCCTGCTAAACTGCTTTTGCTCTTCCCTGCCCTCTCACCTTGGCGTCTCTCCTCATATCTGAAAACTAGATCATTTCACTTGACCTTGATTCCACACCTTTCCCACCTCTGCTTTTTAAGCATTCTGAATTCTAAGAATTGAATATCGTTAACCTTGAAGATTTCTTCCTAGACCAGTATCAAATATAAACATGACATAATAATAAAGTTATATTCTTAGGTTGTAGGGTAAGCAACAATGTGATTAACAGTTTTTTTTCCTTTTGACTTGATTTTAATGGATGTACTTCCTTATGTCAGACACCCATAATAGATATGAAAATGGGGAGTGTAAAATACTGAATTTAGAAAAAGCAAACATGGACAGGGCTCTTACTTGTAGCGATTACCAAGAAGACAACAGAGGTTCAATGATTCCACATCTCTTTAGCTTGACTTTTCAGCCTACTAGGTGTTCCTTCAACTTAGTGAGTATTAATATTTAGTGATCCCACCACACATTTGATCTCCCTCAGAATCATGTCCAGAATATAGCTTCAGTAAATACATTAATGGCAAGAATGATGGTTTTTACAGAATAGTTGAGCTGTATCAAGTATGTCTTAATTTTAAAATTTCAAATGATTTGTTTGATAACTAGAGAAGGAATCGGATGTCTGAATTCTCTTACACATTCTTTTCAATTCTTGAGGGACTGAACTGTGTTTATGAAAGAAGGTAGGAGAGTAGTAGGTGTAAGCTATTTCTTTCTGAGATGTCCTGCCAGGAATCTCATGCAACCACTCCAGCTTTGTCTCTAACCTCGACCACTTCCTGCTGCTGCTATGGTTCATGTCATGTTCTTGCCTTCAATCTCCACTTATCCAATTTTAGAAGGAGTTATGAATGTTGGATCACAAAATGGGAAGAAATAAACAGTATCTATAGGAACCGTAGGTGCTGCTTTGGAAGATTTGTGCATTTAGCTTTTTTGATGGCACTTCACCTATGCATAGAACTGAATTTCCTCAAAAGATAACTTGGCAAAAATCTTTGAATAAACTAAGTGATCTTCAATAATCTGGCATGATAAAAACAAGGTAATGTGGTTAGATAATTAGATAAGAGTTCTTTACGAGAGCAAGGGAATGGGAAGGAAAAATAGAATGTGCTTTAAAACATTACTTTCCCTTAAATTTACCTTTGTAGAAATCTGTCTTCATACTTACAGGCTTTTATTCGGCACACAGCTCGGAGTCATTGAAGCAAACATTGCTTTATATACACTATGATACCAGATCAATAATGCACTGGTGCACTGAGCTCAAGATTAGGTTGCTGTTTTCTTTTACTGTTCAGTCAACAGAAAAAAAGAACCAAACGAAAAGAAAGAAAACACAAAGAGAGACATTTTTGTCTCCAGTTTTCAGAGCTCCCATTCTTCTCTACTCCCAGGGAACTAGTGTGTAAAACTGTGTAATTACCATTTTAAAAGGCAGTTATAGAACTTGTTTTTTCTTTCTTTTCTTTTCTTTTTTTTTAAAGCATCTAGGATGCGTGCTTTCACATATACAAATAAGGACTTCGTTAATGAAGTTTCAGGTAGGCTGTTAATGTTTGACGAGCATTAGCATGGTATAACTATTTCCATGCTTTTAGCTTATTTGAATTTTTTTAAAGTGGGTTTCTTATAGCAGTTATATAGTTGGGTCTTGCTTTTTTGTCCAATCTCAACCTTTCTGCTTTTTAATTGGGATGTTTAAACCATTTACATTTAATGTGGTTGTTGACATAGTTGGCTTAAAATCTACTGTCTTGCTGTTTGTTTTGTCTTTGTCCCATTTTTTTCTTTGTTCTTTTCTGCTTTCTTTTGGATCGCTTGTTTTTAATTATGCCATTGTTTTTCCTTTGTTGCCTTACTATATCTATGTTTTGTATTTTAGTGGTCATTATATAGTTTATAGCATACATTTTTAACTTATATTAGTCTACCTTCAAGTGATATCATACCACCTCATGTGTGTATAAGAACTTATAACAATATAATTCCATTTCTCACATCCTGGCCTTTACGTTATTATTGTTATACATTTTACTTCTACATATATTAGAAACTCCACAAAACATTGTTGTTATTTCTGTGTTAATTGGTCAATCTTGTAAAGGTATTTAAAAACTGAGAACAAAGATTCATTATATTTACTCAAATAGTCCCCATTTCTCGCACTCCTTATTCCTTTGTGTAGATCCAGATTTCCAACTGGTTTTCCTTCTACCTGAATGACTTTCTAAAATATTTCATGTAGAGCAGGTCTCTGGTGATGAATTCTTTCAGGTCTTGTAGGTCCGAAAAACCTTTATTTTGGGGTACGGAATTTAAGCGTTTTGAATTTTTTGCTTTCAGTACTTTAAAAACTGTGTTCCATTATCTTCTGGTATGCAATGTTTCCAGAGAGAAGTCCACTCTAATTCTTATTTTATTCTTCTGTCTGTAACGTTTCTTTTCACTCTGGCTGCTTTAAAATGTTTTTCTTTATCACTGGTTTTAAGTAATCAATTATGATGTGCCTTAGTTTAATTTTCTCCATGTTTCTGGTTTGGGGTTCTTGGAGCTTCTTGGACCTGTAGGTTTATAATTTTACCCAAATTTGTAAAACATTCAGCCATTACTTTTTCAAATATTTCTCCTATACCCCTTTTCTTCTTTGGAGATCTCACAGAATGTAGTTCTTGTACAGATCTTTGTTGCTTTGTTCATTTTTTAGAAGTTTCTTTACAATCTTTGTTTTATTTCTGATAGTCTCTATTGCTATGTCCACTCATTTTTTTCTTCTGCAATGTGTAATCTGCTGTGAATTCCATCCAAGGTATTGTTCATTTCAGTCAAAGCTTTCTAATCTCTAGAAGTTTGATTTGGTCTTCTAAAAATTTCTTACCTGTCTTTACCTAACATGATCAATTTTTCATCAGGCTTTTTGAAAATTTGGAATAGAGTTATAATAACCCTTTTAATGTCCCTATCTACTGATTCTACCCATTGTGTCATTTCTGGGTCAGTTTTGCTTGATTCTTTTTTATCCTTATCATGGGTCATATTTTTCTGCCTCTTTGTATGCCTGGGAATTTTTGACTAGATGCCAGACATTGTGATTTTTACCTTGTTGAGTGCTGGATATTTTTGAAATCTTTCTAAATATTCTTGAGCTTTGTTTTGAGATGCAGTTAAATAACTTGAAAACAGTTTGGTATTTCTAGATTTGTTTTTAAGCCTTGTTAGACAGAACCCGAGTAGTATTTAGCTTGCATCTAATCTTACCCCAATGATGAGACAATACCTTCTAGATACTCTACCTGATAGCTCATGAATTCAGTTATCTGTCACCCTGGGGAGCAGGCACTATTTCTGATCTGTATGAGCTACAAAGATTGTTCCCTCTGCTTCTTTTGGGTTCTGCTTCTTTCCTCAGCCCCAGGTTTCCTTACGCACGTTGTGTTGACCAATAGTACCCTGAAATTTCAAGTAGGATCTTCTGCAACTTTCTGTAGTTCTTTATTTGTGCAGTTGTCTCCTCTCTGGTACTCTCTCCCCTAAACTCAAGCATTCTTGTCCTCCCTGGAATCTCCGTTCTATTGGCTCAATTCAGGGATAACTCGGTGTTCCTTCTGGATTCCTCCTTCATGTGCTGCAAGATGAAACTCTCTCCAGTCAATTAGCTGGGGTTTCATGGGGCTTCCCTGATTTCTTTTTTCTTCTCACCAGAATCACTGTCCTGTGTTGCTTGATGATCAGTGTCTGATAACTATTTTTCATATATTTTTGTTTATTTATTTGTTTGTTTGTCTGTTTATTATTGGTTGTTTTAGATGGGAGGATAAATCAGTTCCCTTAATCTCCCCTGGGACTGAGAACAGAAATCTGTTAATCGTATTTGGCTTAAAGCTTGTCAACCTACCAAAATACATTTTTAAACTTGGAAAAGTTTCACCTGTCTTTGGCGAATATTTTGAAAGTATTTTTAATCTGATCAAATATTTTTGTTACCTGGGTTCCCATCTGTTAGTCTGTCATCTGTTAACAAGAATATAGCAACAAGACAGCAAGTTTTGTGATAGTTTCTTTCACAGCAAGAGGCAGCTGGATACCCTATAGATAAATAGTTTCTCCACTTCAACCTTCCTTTCTTCTTCCTTTTAATCATCCCTCTAACAACTTCAGTTTCTCTTATCTGGGCTCTTTAAAAAAGTCTTTAATTTGTTATAACACTCTATGCAATGATACTCTATGCAATCCATTTGCTATTAACTATATATATTATATAATATGAACAAAATGTTCTTAAAATCTCAGTTTATTGCATTCTCCCAGAACTTTTGTGAATTAACTAGATGGCAATGATATTCCATTTTAAAATGATGAAGCAATGCTTTGCGTTAATGTAATGCCCCCCCTTTTTTTTTGGAGAGGCTCACTTTGCTTTGTAGACATGATCTCACCACTCCTTTAATTGTGCAATGAGATAGATAAAATGTGATGAGCAAACTTAATATCTTCATGGAATTTCTGGCACTGCTTAGACCTTGCTAGTGTCCCTCTGTTTTGCTGAATTTTATACATGATCTAATACACAGTCCACGTGGGAAATAGTTACAAAGACACAACAAAGTGCTTTACTTTGTTTATATAAAACCAAAGGATAGGCAAACTTAGACATTTCCAAGTTTGAGGGTGATTAAAAAAAAGAAAAAATTAATGCCATGTACTCCATTCATAACATTGCCTTCTTAAATTCTTGTACTTTAGCACTAAAATGATCTGCTTTGGCTATTTTTAAGGATTGCGTGAACTGGTCGGTTGCTAAGCTTTATTTTACCTTAGAAAGTTTGGAAGTGGCCTGTTGGTTAACAAGGGTCTTTTGTTTCTTGGAACTGGGAGATGTGCCTCACATTTCAACAAGACATTTAGTTGTAGTCACCACTTCATCACAGGATATGTTGTCTTCACATTCTGAAGCTCAAATAAAGATTTGCCCATGAATTTGTGACCTAGGGGCATATTAGTTTAGAATGGAAATCTATATCCTGAGGTCTGTAAAACTACCAAAATGATGTAAAATTTGTATGGATGTGCTTTTTTCCCCAGAAAATGGTGTAGAGCTTTCATCAGTTTTTCAACAAACCTGTTGCTCACCCCCCGCCCCCATTTTTTTAACCAATATCTTAGGAGCTTGAATTCTATTCCTGCTGCAATTCCACCAAGAATTATGGCTCCATAGCATCATTTGGATAATCTAAACATGTAATTTCTTTCCAAAGAGCAGTCCATTCAACGGTACATAAAGATCAACAGTGTTAGCCAATGACACATGAAATCACACCTGGGAAGACATCCTGTATGCGCTGTTGCCTTGGGCATTTGCGCTGTTATAACAAAACACCACAGACTGGGTGGCTGAAACAACAAGATTTATTTCTCACAGTTCTGCAGGCTGGACGTCCAAGACGATGGTGTAGCATGGTGGGGTTCTGGGTGAAGGCCGTCTTCCTGGCTTGTATCTTAGCATGAAAGAGAGAGAGCGAGCTAGCTGTCCTCTTCTTATAAGGCCACTAATCCCACTATGGGGGCTCCACCCTCATGCTTGAGTTACCTCCCAAAGGCCCCACCTCCAAAACCATCACATTCAAGCGTCAACATATACATTTTAAGGGACGTAAGCATTCAGTCCCTTGCAGATATTAAGCCACATTCTATTTCGTTAGAATTATAGTGACGTGTTTCTCAAACCTGGTGTAGGAAAATCAGAAACACCAGAGCCTTGCACCAAAGTGAATAGGACTTTGAGGGCAATGCTTAGGAATCTGTATTTAGTCAAATTTCTTTAGTGATTCTAATATATGTGAAGTTTGAGAACGACTGATAGATAGGCTATTGGAAAGCTATAATCTGTTTTCTTCTTTTAATGACAAATGAACTCAAATACACAAAGAATATAGAACTTTTTCAAAACACAGCAGGAGTTATAACCAGGTAGCCATGTGGTCAATTAAATGTAATTAATTTCATGCTGGATTTGGTTATGGTCATTCTTTTTTGAAAAGTGATGTGCATGCAAAATAAAGGGAAAACTGACATCCCTTTGTCGCAACTGTTTATGAGATGCTACCTTTTGAGAGAACATTTAGATGGCACTGTGTCTGTCTAATGGGAAAAGGTTTTCAGCTCTTGTCTGTTGATCTTGAAATTTTGTTGCACTAGGGAATGAAACACTCAGTGTGTTTTATCCACAGAAGCAGAAAGTGCTTTCTTTCCCCCAGCCCCTTCTTCCCAAGATGTCATATCTTGAAGAAAAACAAAATAGGAAAGAAACAAATTTATTCTCAGGGAGCTTGGAGGAGCATGAATTATTTATTCTCAGAAATCCTCTACTATCTTTGCATGAAAGTGAGGCCTATTATTAAAAGTGAACGTTTCTTTTTCTGCATGTCAATTACTGGGAGATCAGAACGGACTGGCTGTAAGATAGCTTCCTCCTTGGAGACAGAGCTCCTCAAGGCAGCCCACTGCAGCAGCTAAGTTATTTTTAAGACAATAAAATCATTAGAACTGATATATTAACACCCCAAATTGATGTGACAAGGGTCTGCCAATAAGGTAGTCTACAAGGAAGAAAAGGCTACTAAAATGATCTCAATTACCTTTCAATTATGAATTCACACATTTGCATAAGTCACAGTACAGAGGATTTCTGGGTGCGTGTGCGTGTGTGTGTTTCAATCGCAGGGTTTTACGAGGCTCCTTACTTTTCTTTCAGCTAGGTCGAGCAGTAAATTCTCTGCTACCTTCATAGTGGAGCTCAGGAAGTCAATTCTTCTTGCCTGGGGAAAAATTTATATTTTCCCTGATGCCAGTAATCTCATTTTCTTTCCAAGCAGTTGTGCAAATGAGAAGCATTGTTTTGTTTTTCCCAGTTTACACTGTGCTTCTCCAGAGCTGAAAGACTGTGGTGCTTCCTTGATAAAGCAAATTTTGGTTTGGAAGAGGCAGCTGGGCATTTCAGTCCTGGAGGGATGGAAAATGAAGGAGAATTACAAATTGGACTTGTCATTCTGCTGGGCAGTGGCTTTGGGGGTCACAGTCTCTGGTGGTCCACCTATCTAACTGGTTCTCTTAGCTCTAGGGTAAGTGGTAAGCTGGAGACTGTCAGCATGTTACTCCTGGAAATAAAACACTAGGTGTTTGGAATCAGCTCTGCCTGTCTTTTTTCAGAGATGAGGGAGACCCCAGTATTTGAATCATTGTTATATAGACCCTTGTATGTCCAATGTATGAATACTATTCCGTTTCATTAGAAAAAAGGCAATGTTTGTTGACTTCCCTATGTTAAAATAGGTAATCTTTCAAAGAAAAATGTCAGGGCTGGTGGAAGGCAAAATTTTAAAGGCAAATAGTTCATCTGCAGTGTCATAACTGCCAGCCCCCGCCCCCATCTTAGACATTCCCACCCCCACAAGTGCTCAGGGCCTTTCTACACTGACAACCCTTTGCCACTCCAATTTCCATGCCTCTTCCTTTCTCCTTTCCTGTCTTCTTATTATCTAGGAGCTTGATACATTCCTATGAAGCAAAAGATTAGAAACAACCCAAATTCCCATCAATAGAGAGGGCTGGCTAAATGAAGTGTGGCACATCCATTTAATGAAATACAATGGAACTGTAAGATAGAATGGAGGAGCTCCATGTACTGATAAGAACAGATCTCCAAGGTTCATTGTTAGGTGAGAAATAAAAGGCTCAGGACAGTGTGTATATTGTATCTCTTATGCCGTCTTTTTTGCAAAAAGATGGTGGTGGGAGAATACGAATCTATATCTTTATTTACTTACTACATATGCTTAAAAACACCATCTAGAATGATACATTAAAAAAAAAAAAAGACAGCCTAATACCAGGGACTCATGCTGAGGCAGGCAGTGGTTTTAGCTATTTCATTGTATACCTTTCGGTTATTTAGTTACATATTTTTTTAATTAAAAAGGGGCTTTTCATGTAAGTAGGACACGTATTCACAAAATTGCAGAGCCCTAATCTACAGCTCAAAGTGCCCACCCGTGTAGTCAGGACTCATATCTAGAAAAAGAACATCCCCCGTCCCGCCCCAGCAGCCCCCTTTGGCCCAGGAATCTTACCTGTGTCAGGTGCCCTGCCTGCCGTCACTACCTGCCCTCCAGAGTACCCTCTCTCATGACTTCTCACTCCGGTTAAAAAGTTGCCTTTGAAAAGAGGCAAAATCATGACTCATACAAATATAAAATGCGTATGAGTCAAAGACCTTGTTTACCTCATTAATTAATGAGGAAACTGGTAAAATATAAAGCAGAAAACAAAACCCAAACCAGTTCAAAGAGAATCCAAAAAAACAGACCCACACGTAGGTGATCGGGAATGCAGAAATGCATTAGCTAATAGATGCGAAGTTAGCCAAAATTCACAAGCAATGATCAATGACATCTTCACCTGACAAAATTCATTTGTGTGTCTACATACAAGAATAATCTGCAGAATAATCCATTGCCCACAGCTGACAGAGCTATAACGTAGGTCAAAGACAATGCAAAGCACAGGCCCCTATGGACTCAGGTAACTCAGAAGGTTGTGTTAACAGTGCCCCTTATTTCGTTGAAAAGACATCCAGTGATCCTTTTTGCCCTTTTCCAAATCTTTCAGTGTTTTTTCTTTTTTTCCCCTGATACATCATGCATTGATTTTGTCTGTTTTTGAACACAATGTAAATAGATTCACACATAAAAATTCTTCTTTCCCTCTATATTGTTTATTAGATTTATTTATTTTATTGTGTGTGGTTTTTGTAAATCCAGTTTTCATTGTGGGAATATACCACAGTTTATTTATTAATTCTATTATTCATGGACATTTAGATGGTTTTCGGTTTTGAGCTGAGACACGAAGCCAGGGATTGGCAAAGTTTTTCTCTAAAGGGACAGAAAATATGTTTGGCTTTGCAGGCCTTCCAATTTTGGTTGCAACTACTCAACTCTGCTGTTGTTGCAGGAAAGCAGCCTGAATCAATACATAATGAATGCATGTGACTGTGTTCCAATAAATCTTTATTTACAAAAACAAGTAGAGGGCAGGATTTGGCCAATACACTGTAGTTTGATGACCTCTCACCTAAATCTTTTACGCGCATGCAACTTACTGTTTATTTTAATATAACTTTATTATTTCAGGACATGTTTGACCAGGTAGATACAAGTTGCAAATAACTTTATTGTTTAAGAAACTTAGCAAATATCTCATTTAAACAAAAATCAGACCGTTTGCCCTCAATGAATAGCACCAAAGGATGGTTTATTTTCCAAGGTTCTTTGAAAACCTGACTTGAAAATACTCTTGTGTCCATCAGTTGTAAATGATTATATCGGGGTTTTTTGTTGTTGTTGTTTTTCTCATTAAACTTTGTTTTAATGGGTCTCAAAATTCTGTGACAGATTTTTGGTCAAGTTGTTTCCATTAAAAAGTACTGATTTTAAAAACTAAAAGTGACTATATCTTGATACTTAAAAATTCCTATCAGGCTTCTCCCCCATTAAAAGACCCACCTTAAACAGAACCCAAAACATAAATACCTCATCCCTACTGAGCTGCTACTAAGACTGACAAGATAATGCTCTCTTTACTGTGGTAACCAATAAACTCAACTTTATCTTACCGGTGGATTATGTAGAGGTATTAATATTTGGGGGGAGCCAGCATTTGACAGCTCTCATAAATAGTGCTGTGATGAATATTCTCATGTGTGTCTTTTAGTAACAAGTGTGTACATTCCTGCTGTGAATGTATCTACGGGAAGAATTGCTGGGTCCCAGGATATGTGGATGTTCGGTTTTCCAAAACAGCTTCTTTTGGACTTTTTGATTTTTGAATGCATTGTCTACTATAAAAATTAAATAAAAATGCAGAAAAAACAAGGATATAAAGTAAAACAAACAGTCAGTGTAGTCAAAATGTGTGATCATCTAGCAATCAATAAAGGAAAAACTATGTTATGGATAGAAATATCTTAGTTTTAAGAAAGATGTGTGTTAAGCTGAAGCAGGTGTAATTTTTCAAGGCGTGTTGCGTCTAAGACGAAATGCACTTCAATAATTTTTGAGTCTTTTTGCTCTAATTCCACATTCATTAACCATACTTCCAATTATGAATTGGGTTTCCTGAGACACCTTATGTGCCAGGCACCCTTGTACTTTGCCTCACATCCTTTTGGACTCACTTCTGATTTCAGCTAGAGCTGGAGGAACTGGTTGTGATCTGTGCAAGCTATGACTTCCATTGTGCTGACAGTGTTGTGCTCATGGTCACGTGTGACTTTTACTTTTGGTCCTAAGGCTTCTCCAGTGGCACAGCGTGGGACACAGAAGGGAGCCCTAACACGGGAATGTTGGAGAGTTAGCATTTCCTGGGGGCAGTCCTCAAACAACGATGGATAAATGCTGCTCCCAAGTGATGGACCAGTTCCTGAGTCAATCCTAGCCCCTGAACCAATTCCAGGAGGGTCTGTCTCAAACAGTCTAAAAGTTGGGTTCTCATCATTTACCCACAGCACAGATGTGATGTTGTAATCCCTACTACACTGCATACATTGAAATTCTGGGAAAATGTTGTAAATTCCGTGTGAAGTTTGGAGCCAGAGGGCTGAGCCAACAAGCATAACTGACTCCATCATTCCTCTGATGACCTCGTCTATGCATAGTGACTGCGAGTCCTGTCTAGATTTGGAAGGTCCTGTGGGAGACGCTGCAGCTCCAAGCCCACATATTATCTGGCCAGTCGCCAGGAAGAGTGCCCAAACTCTGTGCTAGTGCAATCCCTCAGATGCTCTGCTTTTCATTTCCAGGGCAACAGGCGGTTAACTTCCATGTGATTCCATCTTCTGACACCAGCTGTTGTTCTTCATTGGCTATCCCGCCTGTGTCACACAAAGCAAGCCCGTCGCCTGTCATACCATTACAGTTTTGTCTTCCACAGAGCCCCGTACTATTTCAGAACGTCCCACCCTAATAGCTGACCTGACCTCCAAGACTTCCGCAGACACAGAGGGGTCTGCTGCCCTCTGGGTCTGCTGCCCTTACAGCTATAGGGCCACTGCCTAGAAGTACCACTCTGGAGGAAAAGGCATCCAGATGGAGACTGGGTTTGGCTATTCCTATGCCATAGCCATACTTTTTGAGCATAAAGCTAGGAACGTTCCTGGACCCTTCTCTGATATTTCAGGTCATCCACGGGGAGAGATGCCTGTCTTGCTTCCCTCTGCCAGCTGTGTGTTGGAAGACCCGGTCTGGACCCTGCGTTGTAGCCCATATTCAGCAGGACCTGCTCAAGGGTTGCAAAGGAACCGGGTGAGATGGGAGTTCTGTGCACGGCTGACAGTGCCTCAACGCCCGCGTTTCACCTTAAGCCTACAACTGCTGTGTAGAAGCCGCTCACCAGTCACGCCCAGAGAATCCCTGGCCCCATCCTGTCAGAAGGCCCAGATTCTATCTGTCATATTGTTTGCATTTCTGTTTTCTTGGGAATTCTGTGCGTCTCTTTCTTTCTCTATAAAATATCACTGTTATGTTTTCCTTTCTTATTTTCCCCCTGAGTTAGCAATTGCTATTTGAGGCTTTTATTGAATAGAGTTCTATGTTTCAAATGCTTAATTTAATATAATGGGGGCAGCTTTGATGTAATATAACTCATGGAATATTTTTTCCACTGTAAGCAAGTGTGTGCTTCTGGTGGTGAAGCTATTTTTGTCTTTGATCTGGGAGCAGTCCCCCATTCAGTGGTTGGGTTCCGATCCAAGTCCTGCTACTCCTGTTATTGTTATGCTGCTTTTCCTAGCGGGACAGCTATGAACTGTTCCATTACATTGGAGTTGTATCAGTCAGGAGCCCAGCAGGAAACAGATGATAGACTCGAAACAGGTGAATTCAATGAGAGAGGAGCTTTAGCCTCTTGGGGAAAAGCAGTAACCACTGGGGGTGGGGGGCAGATGCATATTCAGCTCGAGACGACCTTGCAGGGAGGGAGCCCCTACTTTTCTTCACAGAACCACCTGGGCTTCCCATTAATTGAACTCAACTGGAAGCCGGAGGACTTTGGTGTCATCCACAAGTCAGCTGCCTGGGAGCAGAACCCAAGATGGAGGTGAGAGGGGAGTGGCTTTGAAGGGGCGAACGGGCGATACCTGGCGTAAGGATACAGGGTATGGGCGTCTATGTTCATCTCAGTCACGATGACATATCATTAAGCCTCCCCTTTCTGGAGGGGGAAGCCAACATTAGTCAGTCAGTTGTTAGGGTTCCTGATTTTGGGTTACATCTAGAGCGACTTCTGCAGTCCTGATAGGACGTCCTCTGGCCCTCTCTCCTGGATGCACATGATGCCCGAAGAAGACTGGCTGTGCCCCACCTCTCTGGCGTTGCTGCTCAGGGCAGCTCAGTTGCAGCGTCTGCTGAGAGTTCCTGCCCACCTTTCACAGGTCCTCCTCTTGGAAACCATGAACCTTCTCCTATTTCCATTCCTCACGGTGGTCCCTTCACCGGCACTGGGAGCACAAGGACTCCTTCCCTCCCCGCTCTTGACAGTCTGGCTAAATCTCTTAGTGGCCTTAGACCAGCACCTTCGTACTTCCTCAGTCCCTGCAGGGACAAGGCAGGTATCAAATGAGTGTATGTGGCTAAGTATAGGGCAGAGCTCTGAGTCCAAGGAATGTTTCCTTTCCCTCTTACTCTGCAGTCAGGTAAATAAATCACAGGGCAAGCATGATGCTAACGGACAGCTGAAGCTTGAATTCATGAAATAGTGGGGCACTGGCTTCTATGCTTTAGCTGTTTGCTGCCATTTGGAGATGTAGGCTATTTTAAGACATGCTGGCAATCCAGGTTTTCATGTGAAACCTCTCAATTTTTTAATACTGACAATGGGGAGGTATGGCAAGACAAATACTGCAGTGTCACATGGAGGGAATTAAGAAATAAGCTTTTTGGGGTATTTATGAAACTGAGGGTCAAGAAGAGTAAGCATGTACTTCCCTGCCCGCAGCAGCAGACTGGGGCCAGGTCAAGTTTCTGTACAGGCAACTTCCTGGGGAGAACTTGCACACCTGCTACTTTACCTTGTAATAATGCAAGTGTGAGAAACCGTCTGGGTTTCCCGAATAGGGTTTTGAGCTTCAGCACCAAGCAGTCTGGAGTAAACACCAGCTATGCAGGGGGTTGTTTGGGAATGCCAGCTGCTACCAGGTAAAGTCATGAGAAGTTGGATTTGCCCTCTTGAGAGAAGGAACCCCTGGTCTCATGGAAATTTGGGCTCACCAGGTGCTCATTACTTAGACCTTGAGCTCTGTTGTCCTTCACTAGGTGTCCTCTTTGTTTCTCTCCACTGTAGCTAATTCATAAATTTTAGAACTGAATACATGTGAAACAAACAAAGCAAAACATGGCTTTGGGCCAGTGGTTTGAGAATTCTTGATCAGATAGTGGAAACCAAAATGCCTACGCAGGGGTTATGTACAAAGGTAAAGACCTGCCTGATATCTGGGTTTCAACCCTCACACTGAAAAGGGACCTGCCTGTCCCCTGAGGTCAAGGAAAACCCAAATATTAGGAGGGAAAAAAATAAATGAATGACTAGTCTCCCAGAGAAGGGAAAGGTTCGTTTCATTTAGTTCTGGTGACTCTGTAGCAGACAAAAACAAAACACAGGTAATTTTTCAGTACACTGCTGTAGTCAATTCTTAATGAAAAGTAGAAAAATGAGAACCTTTAAAAGTGACCAGAGGAGAATGTCCTGATGGGAGGAAATGATTGGATTATAGGATCCTCTCCTTTTCTCCATGAGCTCATCTGTCTGGAGGACTTGCTCATAACCGCTGTACTGCCCACCCTGCCTGGCTCCGGGCTGGGGTGCGGGCAGCTGATGTTGCTCCCCCATAATGCTCTAGACCAAATGTGGGTTTGAACCCCTTTCCTTTTCTTCACAGCACAGCTAGACAAGGCTGTCCTGTTTAAATAAGATTTCTATGATGCCATGAGAAAATGGCACCCACTTATGTGGGTGCTTCACAAATGGTTAACACACAGTTATTGGGGCTTCCTAGATGCCAGGTATTGTGCTAGGGTTAGGGATTTATTGTGAGCTAAATAGAGGCAGTGCCTGCCTTCCCGGAACTACTCCAGGGCTCATCAAGGCAGGGTGATATAATTGGGTAATCTTAATTACCTACATGGCTTGCTCACTGTCCTGCGTTGTATATACAGCTCTTTTTAGCTCCTGGCCTTCTTCAGGTGGTGGAAGCTGCCTTCCTTATCCTTACTACATGGATATTCACTGTCCTCAAAATGCAGGCCTAAGAGAGAAAGCGCCAGGCTTTTTCTTCCTCTAGCCTCCATGAGCCAGCCTCATTACGCTTGGTTTCCTCTTTGAAGATAATTTTTCTTCCCCAGGCAGATGAGACTTACCCTATCCACAGGTGTATGTGTGGCATTGTCCTAGCCTGTTTCCAAAGGAGAAACATATTGGAAGAGAACCTGGCAACCCCAGATCCATAACACGGAAATCGGGTGTGGTGGGGTGTCACTTCACAATTATACACTTGAAATTCCCTGCTTTTAAGAACATAATAAGCGGAGACATGATATTGCAGAGAAACAATACAGTTGATCAGGTCTAGAATATATCCTCACTGAATACGACCTCAGTAAGCGTGTTATATTTAGCTGTATATTTAGAAATTAAACTTAAGAGCCCATTGATGTTTGGTGTAATTTTCAAGAATTACTGAGCATTGACTTCCATTGGGTAGAAGAATATTTTTAAGGGATCTAAAAATTAGCTTGCCATTCATTTCGCGTTTGACAAATATTGAGTACATATTTTGTATCAGATACTGTGCTAGGTATTGAGAATACAGCAAATGACTCAGGAACTTATATATTAGAACTGTATTATATATAAGGAATTTAAGGATAGCTATATAATAGTACATAATACATATGTGTGTGTATATGTGTTTGCATGTAATATGTGCAACTGTATCCATCAGAATTCATGTGGAAAAGCAGAGTTACTGTGTGTATTTGGGACCCTGTGTATCTTGCCTCAGGCCATGATCGTACTGACTGTGTTTACTGTTTCACTTCTGCATTCCAAATTTCCACTCAAGTTCCTTTATTTTGGCCAACTCTCACCTGGAACCATACAGAGAAGGATATGGTGGGAAACATAGTTTGCATCTTTAATCAACTCGTCCTATTACAATCCAGCAGAATAATTATAAGTGAAGGGTGGCAGCATATGCCACCGTAAACTCTGGCATGAGGATCATTTTGAGCTGAAGGCACGGGACAAACAGCAAGTGCAGGGAGAGGCTTCCTCCCAGCGCCCCTTATCTGCCTGCCTACAGACAGGTCCTCCAAAAGGAACTTAATTGTCATAAATCTCTTCCCGGGGAGTTTCATCAACCAGGGAAGATTGACTTCTATTCCGGGAGAGGACACTGGAAATCGACCATTTGACTCCTTAGTCCCAAACCCTGCCATACCTCCCATATACAAGAATTCTTCGAAGCCCTATTCGTCTTTTCATAAAAATCCTTCCCTCTCCCCTACGTGGCTTACATCTTCAGCACTCTCCCCCTATTAGGACAGCCTATAACCCTGAAATCTTACTGCTTTTTGGTATTCACTTTTTTTTCCTGTGACGTTCCCATACACATCATACTAAAAATTAATAAATTTGTGTATCTTTTCTCCTGTTAATGTGCCCATTGCCACTTTATTTCATAGTCCCAGCCATTGAACATAGGAGGGGAGAGGGAAGTCTTTCCTCCCTCACATGAGGAAACACACACACACACAATATGGGCCAGTTGTGACCCATCACAAAACTTTCTGGATGGACCCATGACTGTATTTACATGTGCACTATGATTTCTAAGTATTGGTTGGTGCAAAAGTAATTGCGGTTTAAAGTTTAAAAATAATTGCGAAAACCACAATTACTTTTGCACCAACCTAATAGTTGTTACTCTTTAAAAACTTACCTTGAAGTAACACTAAATCGGAGTTTTTAAAGCCACCAGAGAGTCTAATAGACTTTTGCCTCTCTTAGGTGCATTATATTAGGCAGAAAATCTTCCTTGTCACACGTGCTTAAAATAGCACGTGTAACCCGGTGACAGATCCTGTACAATTTCCTCCATTTCAGAGTCTGTGTGGGTATCAGCAGACTTCCCATCAGTTAGAAACTCTCATAAATCACAAGTTCTTCTTGTCTTGTTAGGTGTTCGGTTATTGTCGAGTAAAATCCATTTAGAGAACATACTCATACATATCTGTTTACCTCTTAAGCCCTCCAGAGAACTGGCAACAAATGTTGGGGTTCTCAAATGACAAACATAATGTTTTACTTGGCAAGGGCTACAGAATCTGAGGCAAAAGCAACCCTCAGGGATTTTCCTTAATGATTGCTGAAGATCCATGATCGCAGGATCCTCGACATTCTTGGGTACATAGCGCTAAAACAAACACATCATTGCAACAAAAGGATTTTCAGATTTTTTCATCCACAGTTTCTTTTCTTATACTGAAAATAGGCAATCACCTCATATTTTCGAAAGTTTATTCCACTGCCCCTTTCACATTATTTGATGAGGAAAATCTCCAGGTGACACACAGAGGCACAAACATGAGGGAAGGAAGAACTGGGTTTCTATCCATCACTTTTACCATCTGTGGCCTTGGGTCATTAACCATGATGGGCTTGTTTCCGTTTTTTGCCAAGTGGGTACCTTCAAGGGTTTTGTGAGGACTAAATGAGATGCCGGGGTGAGGGGCTACAACCCCGGTGCTGTCGAAAATCCAAGTATAACTTTTGACTCTACGTTGGCCCTTTGCATCTGAGGATTCAACCAACTGCAGATCAAAAACAGTATTTTCTATTTGCAGTTGGGAAACTATAGTGGGAAATATGAAAATACTGTTTTCCGTTCTGCAGTTCATTGAATCCGTGGATGTGAAACCCAAGGATACAAAGGGCCAACTGTATTTATTGGAAAAAATCTGCATGTAAGTTGACCCATGAAGTTCAAACTCATGTTGTTCAAGGCTGAGCTGTAATTCAAGTATTCAGCCAATTGTAAGTTCTCCATAAATGTTCATTTCTTTACTATTCCACTCAATATGAAGTTACTTTGTCATGGTGGTAATGCTCCTTTCTTTCTAAAGCAATCACTGAGAGGCTTTTGTAGGTGTTGATTCTCCTCATAAAGAAAGACTGATTATCTATTACACAGGTAATAATAATGGATTTGCCATAGGGTTGATCACTGCTCTTCTGTTCTGCTTTTCGCGTGGCATGAACAGAAGGGAATTGAGGAGGGACCATAGCTAATAAAGGATTTCAGAATAAGAGGTGTTGAAGTAGTTTCCGGGCCCAAGAGATGGCCGTCCCTGCCCTGGGTGCCATGGTGGCAAACTGAACTTTCCTGTTTCTGTAAATGCTCCACTTGACCAGAAATGCAGTGTCACCAGTCAGCCTGTCCCTAAACGGCCAGCCAACTCGGGCGCTGTACTGGTTCCGCGATCTTTCTTTCCTCTTTCTCTCTCTCTCTCTTTCTCTCTCTCTCTCTCTCTCTCTCTCTCTCTCTCTCTCTCTCTCTCTCTTTCTTTATTAGTTCATTCATTTATTCTTTTCTTTAGATTCCACATATAAGTGAGATCATATGGTATTTGTCTTTCTCTGTCTGACTTATTTCACTTAGCATAAGATCTTTCTAAATAAGGTCCGAGAGGCAACCCCAGCCAGCCACGCCCGGTTTCATGTTGCCTCTTCTGAGGCTCAAACTCTCACTCTTGCCCAAACTCCCCCGGGAGGAATGCCCCACTGCTGGCGAGGCACTGTTCTCCCACTCCATGTATTGCTTTCCCTGGAATAAGGTACATCAGACTCGTTACTAAATTGTTTTAGTTTTGTCATTTGACAGAGACTACTGGAGAGGTGGAAAAAAAATCTCTCTAATCGCATTCTGGAAGGTGTTTGGCATTTTTTATGGAATGGTTGGAATATTGTTTGCTTGACAGCAGGAAGAAAGTCTAAAGTTAATCTATTCAAATCTCTAACAGCCAGCTATTGGATTGACTCAGTAATGTGTAAGTGGAGATAATTGTTTACTGTCCTGGAAAACAACCAGCCATTGACTGACTAGATTTCTCATCAGGCATGTTTATGCTTTTTTCACTCTCTATGTAGGTCAGACAATATCTTGATGTTTTCCTCCTATTCTCGAAACCCACAAATATATTTCGTGACTGAAACTCTCATATTCCTATTCAAAACAAAGGAGCCTAGAAAAAAAGTAATTGAGTCCTGTCGTGCCTCAAATAAAAATTTTTCCTGATGTTTATGCAGATGAATATAAGTTTCTAGCTAGGATATTACATTGCCAGATTATTCTTCACAATCCCAGGGGGAACTCAGATAGGAGCTAAACCCCAGAGTTAAGTTAGATCTCCTTGGAAATTATTTAAGTAAGATATAATGTACCACTGAGGTTATAATTCACTTTCGTGTTATGTTTTTATTGTAAAAGAGTTAAATAGCTTCTTCGGATAGCTTATGAGTTAGGAGAACTCGTCTCTATAATCATTACATTTATATGAATTTATATATAAAATTGTAATCATAAATCCTGTATGTTAGCATGTCAAATGTATCAAATATATCTATTTAAACTTTTACTGGGACCAGAATTTAGAAGCTCCTTAATTGAGTTGTGATCTGTAGTAAAATGATTTGAACTGTGGTTTGACTAAAGACCTTTGGACAAGAAGTCAGAAGACTTGGACATGCCATGTTGCCTCCTCAGGCCTTGTCTACAAAAGGAGGGGGCTCCTCTGATGGCCTCTCAGGCCTTTTATGGTATTTCGGTTCTAGGAAATCACCTCAAGCACAAACACTGAAAGATATCCTAGCTGCCTAGGTTTCCTCAAGTTAGAAATGTAACCCCCCCATTCATATTATTTAATTGATTTTATGTTATCAAGTTCACTCAAAATTTTTTCGTCTAGCCTCTTTTCTCCCACTTAATAATGGTTCACTTGTTAACCCTTGTGATAGGTACTAGGGCAAAATTTTAAAATCACAAAATAAAGGGAGCGTGACAGATCACCTGGCCCAGCCACCTGCAATGGCAGCATGTTCGAGCATTCACGTGCTTTATAAATAACTGGGCGTCTCCAGCCAAGTTCATATCCTTTTAACATGGTCCAAAGTGCTGGTCAAACTTAGGAACATTTTCCTTTACTTATCCGTGGAACGCTTTCACTTTACTTGGCTGAGGTTTCTGGAAACCCATCTGATTCGAGAGTGTAGTCTGAAGAGAGTAAGTGTAGAAAATTGGGTTCTATCGGCAAGGCAGAATCCAATAAACTTCTCTATTTCGACCTCTGTCTTGGTCTTGAGGACAGTCTCATCTCTATCTCCAACCTCTCGTTTCATCCCTTTTCTTTGGAGCCAAGAAAGATAACACACAAAGAGCTCAGTACGTGCTAGGTGCAGTAGGAGCCCAAGAACGGCTTTGCACAACTTCTGCAGTGTGAGTTCCTTGTGCCTTGTTTACTGCTAGTCTCTGCACACCCAGAATAGTGTCTGGGGCACAGTAGATGCTTGGGAAATTAGCCAACTTACTAACTTGCTCATGGAGTCTCCCCTTTCTTTTTCTGCCTCGGTGTCTCTCTGTCCCTCCACTGTCCTTCTGAACATGCACTTCTCTCTTCTTTCTCACCTGAAGAAACCCAAGCTGTTAAGGATAAAGAGGAGATGAATAAGGGGCCCTCTTTCCGTCACTGATCCTTGACCAAAAAAAGGGAAAATTTGGGTGAATGTGTGTGTGCTAGACAGAAGGAAGGAGCTCCTGGGAGAGGTATTTCTCCAGCAGTCCTTATGCTTCTTTGTAAGCCAGGACTCCCAGAGGAAAAAGCTCACCTAAGCTGATTTATCCCGACTGCAAATTCCAACGTGAGACTTTTCAGAGGAATGGCTGAGGGGCTCTGAGAAGAAGCAGCTGGAGTTTTAACATTTAACGCCGTCTCTAAGTGTCCCCAAAGGACCCAGTTAGCTGGTGGGCACATGGTTCCCTGCAGAAGAGACCTGTGTGTGTGTCTGGGTATACGGCCACTCGGTCCTCGCAAGTTCCCTTTCTCCAGCTTTGAGGTCCCGGAGCAGTTTCTAATACTCGGTGACACCCAGGGATCTTCCCAGGAGCACGCAGGCGCTCTCGTGAAGTTCTTTAAACCACAGGAGAATAAGCCACCAAGCCCTGTATTGTGGACATTCCTTACTCCTTCCCGCGTTCTCTCTCCTCCCAACTTGTACCAACACCTGAATCTGAGCCATATTAAATTCCTGCTCTCCGGACGTCACCCTCTCACATCGCTGAGCTCTTGCAGGTGTCTCGTATTCTGCCTACAATGCTCTTCCCCTCCCTCTGTGGGGGGTTGAAAAGTGAGCCCCCCCAAAGACATGCATGTTCTGACCCCCGAATCTGTGAACGTTACCTCCCACGGCACAACAGAAGTAAAGGATCTTTGGATTCGTGATGAAATTAAGGATCTTGAAATGGGGAGATTTTCCTGAATGATCTGGGTGGGTCCTAAATACAGTCAGATGTGTCCGTTTCTGAGGGAGGCGGAGGGATATTTGACCCATTCAGAGGAGAAGGTTGTGGAGGCAGAAGAAGAGTTCAGAGTGGTGTGGCAGGAAGCCAAGGCAGGCTGGCAGCACCCAGGAGCGGAAAGAGGCAAGGGACGGCTTCTCCTGACAGCCTCCAGAGGAATTTCTCCTTGTTCCAGCCTCAGCCAACTTCCACCCGGTGATACTGATTTCGGCTTCCAGGCTTCAGGAGTAATACATTTCTATATTTGTTCATTTAAGCTACCAAACTTGTGGTCAATTGCCGCAGTAGCCCTATGAAGCTAATGCCCCTTTTTCACCAGGCCAGCACCTACTTAATCTTGGTATCTCAGCTCGGGTGTTACCTCCTCCAGGAAGTTCTCCTGAATCCCCCTGGGGTTCGAGTTAAATGGACCCCTTATATGGCCTGTTTTCGGGATTCCTCGGCTCTGTTTCTGCTGCATCCTACATTGGGGGTGTCGGGCGCTGTGGCCTCCAGTTCTCAGCCGAGGCAGCTCTCATCTCCTGGGCTCACCTGGCGGCCTTCAGGACTGCCTCTATGTGCGTCCCGGTCCTCGCCGATGGGAACTCTGGTTCTCACGCCCTTTCTTGCTGGTGTCACTGGACCGACATGTGTGAAATGTATTCCTCGTCGCCCGACTCGTGTGAGGGTCTCAGCCCCGATTTTTGGTGAATTCCTTCATGTTCTTTAGGGTCTGTGTTTCCCTGCCTCTTGTCCCCTTGTCATTTGTGCTGATCCAGGATGTGGAATTTTGTGCCATTCCACATGACGTGTGTGGGCGGAACAGCCCTCTGATGAAGTCCGTGTTTTGTGAAGATTGAGCCTCACGGTCGTGCTCCGGCTCTACCACAGGGACAGTGACTGGGGCTCTGAATTCCCCTTAGGGGGTTGTTGCAGGAATCGGCCGTGGGGACCTGGACAGAGCGACGAGTGTGCTGGGACTAGAGTGGAAGGGGACGAAGTCAAAAGACACTCTATGGGTCCTTACATTTCCAGGTCGTAGCGTCTGAATTTTCTATTTAAGCATAAATACTAATTGATGTTGATTCACAATTGTTTTGATTTGTAGGACGTTAGGCCCTCTTACTTCCCTCCTTGTTTTTTCTTCTGGGAGTCCTGTCTTCTGTCTGCTTGTCTGCATCTCCCCAGCTCTTCTGCTACAGGCTCCTTGTCAAACAGCCCTGCCAAGACCTCTGTCTGTTACCTCTGGAAGCTCCAAATGACTCTTACGGCTTGGAACAAAGGCTTCACTCTTCTGGCCATGCTTTGTCTTTTATCTCATCATTCTTAATTAGGTTAGGACTTTAATTCCCTACACAGAGTTGACACCAAACCATATATTCTATTAAGACTTTCCTGACACTTCAGGGATAATGGGGGAAAACACCATGGGAAGTACTTTACAACCAGTTGTGAGACTTGCCAGCTCTTTCACATCTCTTAGCCCCAGTTTGGCCTCTGGCCTGAACTCTGCACCTGATGCCACCCATGCCTCCTTCCAGGCCACTTGAGAAAGCCACCCTGGAGCCTAAGCCCAATTACCAGGCAGCTCAGAGAGAGGACGACCACCGACCAATCAAGCATCCTTGGATTTGGGAATGTCCTCTCTTTTCAGGGCAAACCACACAGGCACCTGTAGGACAGTGCCCAGCAGGCCGGCATCTGTGCCTTCTGGCTTCATTCATTGCCTTTTGAAAAACCTCAGTGCAAGAGCCGATCACAGTCCAGTCCAGCTCTTGTTTACAATCTCTCCTCCCATGTGAATCGAAGACAAAGTCTGCAAGTTTTTCTGGCAATATTTTTAATGTTGGATCTCTACTTACCGTAAAAGGCAGTGAAAACCACAACACCACAAAACAGACATAAACCCCTCCACAATAACAAGGAATAATATGAAACAGTGTACTGCATCCGTCACACGGAGCCGGAACAAATACATTCTCTGGCCCCATACCTTCCTCTCTTCTCCCCAGACAAGGGCAGTGCTTAGGCATTCCTAACCAGCAGACTCAACTTGTCTAAAACATCTTTTCTAAACATGAAACAGGCTGATGATGACTTCACAGTTTCCCTCAGGATCAGTGGATCAGTCCTTTACATTTGTGTAACTAAACGACCCATTCATTGACTTTCCCCCAAAGAAATTGTGTTCCGCAGGTGCATTTCTGCTGCCACCCCTCACGTGGCTTAAAAAACCTGGAGGCTTTGAAGTGACAGTTTTTCTAGCTTCTGCTTATTAAGGCTTTAAAAATCCTGGTATCCAGGCCTAGGTAGTAAAACAAACCCTTTCCCATATGTAAGTTCTGATGGGAACACATGGCCGCCTGACATAATAAAGTGGGAGAAAGATTAAGGTTTTCAAATCTAGGTAAGTGACAGAATAGTATGTGTTATTGGTAGACATGTGGTGCTAAGAAGGGAGAATGGTTTTGAACAGTAAGATAAAAATTTGGAGTTAAGGTATTGATACTTTTTCTTTTTCTTTCTTTCTTTCTTTCTTTCTTTCTTTCTTTCTTTCTTTCTTTCTTCCTTCCTTCCTTCCTTCCTTCCTTCCTTCCTTCCTTCCTTCCTTCCTTCCTTCCTTCTTTCTTTCTTTCTTTCTTTCTTTCTTTCTTCCAACTTCAATTCTCAAATGTGGGATTTTGATGAAGCTCTAGCATTGTTTCTGAATCCAGCAGCAGACCTAAAGAGTCGTGCAGCGTTTTCTTGTTGTTAGACTGTAACAGAGTAACCTTTTTATTTTAAGAGGTAAGAAATTAGTTCAATTTTTGCAGTTCAGAGTTTTCCTAAACAAGTGTCATTCTGTAAGACTGTTTTTTACAGAGGAATTCTCATCTGAAATGGGATTTTTCAGAATTTGTACTTTTCAGAGGAGTCCATTTTAGACAAGTTACCAGATGGTTTTAATACAATTTAAAAAACTATATTAATACTCTAATTAATACAAGGTGAGGGCATTTGTTAAAAATCATTATCTTTATTGCCTAGTGTTTCTCTAGAATTTGATAATGTGAAACAAGGTCTTACCAATAACCCTCTATTCCTTTTTCATCATTATGCTTAATTATGTTACTATTTTATCTGCACAGATACAGAACTGAATCCATTAATTATAATTTTAATTTTATTTTAATTACTAAAGTGTTTTATTTTTGTCACTACCCTAGAGGGTTGTTTTGTTTTCTCAGGTAGTAAGCAAATATCCATTTCTCACCCCAATTAAGATGACTTGCTTTTTCTCATCAGTTCTATAAACATTTAATAATATAATTGCTTTTGATATTTAGTTAATATATTTCATGCTTAATTTTCTGTTTGTTAATAAAATGCTTTTCTTTTTCCTAGATGTTTTTTAGACCTTTCTCTTATTTAGAGGCAAACAAATACTTAGTTCATTAATAGTACCCTTTAATCTTTCTGAAATGTATTCCTTCATGTCTTTTTTAATCTTTAAATAAGCTTCTCATCCAATTTCAATACACTGAAAATAAGTCCCTTTAGCTTATTAATGACTTATTTATTGACACCTATTTTCTTGTTGGATTAAAAAATAATTATATTGGCATATGCTTTATAAACTTCTTAGTAAATCACTTCAGTGTTCTTCTCCTTCTGTCTTCAATTTCATTTAAGGCAATGAAAATTAATCAATCTGCTGGAAGTACACTAAAATGTAACTTTTCCCTGCTGGCTCTCAACAACCTTCATACATCTGCTACCTAAAATGTAATAATTTCTCCTTGTTTCAGAAAAAGTTGGGAAATGACGGTTATTAATCGTCTCTTAAAATGTCTCCAAATTTCAGCATTTTTGTTTAAATTAATTTGAATTTGCGAGAACTTAGCTATCTTTTGAAACACTTATTTTAGGGATTAATAATAAGAGTACTGGGAGAAAATATTTGCAAACCATATTTCAGACAAAGAGCTTGTATCTGAAATATATAAAGAACTCTAGAAACCCAACAGTAAAGAAGCAAACAGTCCAATTAGAAAATGGGCAATAGACACGAACAGACCTTTCACCAAAGAGAAACTATGGAAGGCAAATAAACAGACATATAAAAAGTTATTCAACATCATTACCTGTTAAGGAAATGCTAATTAAAACCACAATAACATCTCAGCACATACCTATTAAAACAGCTAAAATTCAGAACAGTGACAATATCAAATGCTGGCTAGGATATGGAGACATGGATCAGCCAGACATTACTGGTGGGAATATAATTTGATGCAGCTGCTCTGGAAAATAATCTTTTGACTTCTTTTAGCACTAAACATGCACTTAGCATAAGCCCCACGAATTGTACATTTGGCATTTATTCCGGAGAAATAAAAACCTATTTCATGCAAAAACCTGTACACGCACATTTCCAATAGCATTACTTGTAACTGGAAGCAACCCAAATGTCCCTCAGTGGGTGAATAAACAGACACTGGGTACATCCATTCAACGTAATACTGCTCAGCAATGAAAGGGAACAAAGTATTAACACATAGAGCAGCTTAGGTGGGCCTAAAGGGCATTATGCTTAGTGAAAAGAAAGTCAATCCCAAAAGGTTACATACCATATGATTGCATTTATATAACATTCTTGAGATGATAAAACGAGAGAGATAGGGAACCATGGTTCCCAGGAGAAATGGGGTTGAGAGGCAGTAGGTGCAGATATAAAGGAGTAGAACGAACGAGTTCTGTGGTGATGGAACAGATGTGTACGCTGATGGTGGTTGTGGTCACACAGTTGTACATGGGATCAAACGGCATAGAAACACACACACACACACAAACAAACACACGAAAGTATTTAATCACTAATGAAAACTGCATAAGTTCTGTAGTCTAGTTAACAGTATTGTTTCAATGTAAATGTTCTGGTTTTGATAATGTATTGCAGTTGTGTGAGATGTCACCATTAGGGAGCCTGGGGAAAGGCTTTCACTTCCTATAGACTTTTGTTCTACTTTCTTAATGAAGATTTCTTTGAAATCTTTTCTTTGAAATGAAGGTTTCTTCATTTTAAAATTGCAGTTTACGCATTACCCTGAATTGCTTAATCCAGTTCCCTACTTTATTTCTTCTGGGTCATGTATCACTCTGACACACTATGTATTTCATTTATCTGTTTTGTTTCTCCACGAGGGCAGGGCCCTTTCTTGTCTCTGTTCACGTGCGCTCTCGGTATCTCTTTTCTTAGAAGGACACTAGTTCTGTTGGATTAGGGTCCCAGCTTTACCGCCTCGTTTAACCTCAAAGACCTTCTTAAAGGCCTTATATCCAAATACAGTCACCTTGGGGCTGAGGGCTGTAAACTATGTATTTTAGGGGGACAAAAATTCAACCCATAACGCTCTCACACTTTAAATCTCCATCTCTACATTTAAAATTAATTGAGGAACTTTCAGTCTAATTCTGAGGTCTGGACTAGTTTAAATAACATTGGAATCATCTGTTCTTTAAAGGTTGACTAGAAACTCAGCTGTGAATTTTTATCTACATAAAAATATCTACATTTTTATCTACATTTTTATCTTCATGGACTATTTGTAAAAATTGTTTGTGTACTTGACCACAAAGAAAACTCAGAGAAATCCAAAAGCAAGAAAATGGAGAGCCAATATTTTAATGATAATTTTGAAAGTAAGATGACCGAAAAGTCTCAACTACTTGAAAATTGATAAATATTCCCATAATTCATCTGAATCTAAAATATTAAGTTTGATATGATAAAGCATCGTGAAATAAACAAAAATATCATTTCACATAAAAATATGTGTTTGCAGTTAAAGCTATGTTAAGAGGAAAACATATAACACTGATGCCGTCATTATTAAAGAACACTAAAAACAATAAAGGAACTTGATACATAGCTTTAGAAATTAGGAAAAGGAGCAATGAAATTAACCAAAAGGTATTAGAAAGAAACATAATGATAGAAGCTGAAATTGACATATAAACAGCAACAAAAAGAGCTGAATAAATCCAAAGGCTCATTCTTTGTAAAGACTAACAAAATAGGTAAAATCTTCCACAGGCCTGATGAGTAAGAGAAAATACTGAGTTGAAAAAGCACACATGTGGAAGGGCTTTAAAAATTATAAAATAATACTTAGTGATGCTCTTTGGTAATACCTTTGAAAATCTAGACAAAAATAATATTTTCCATCAAAAGGTATGTTATGCCAAGGAATAAGAAATTTGAATAGACGCATAGCTATAGAAGGGATTAGAAGGGCAATTAAAAATGTACTATTAAAACAGGCACCCAGGCCAGATGGTTTCACAGCTGAGTGTCTAGTCAACCTTTAAAGAACAGATGATTCCAATGTTATTTAAACTATTCCAGACCTCAGAATTAGACTGAAAGTTCCTCAATTAATTTTATGTAGACAGATGAACATTAATAGCAAAACCTGATCAAGATGATGCAAATATAATCCCCCAACTAAAGACTGTTATCACTGATATAGATGCAAACATTCTAAATAAGCAAATTCAATTCAGTATATCAAAATAATACACCCTCTGATCAATTATAGTTTATTCCATAATGAAAACAGATAGGTTACCTGATCTTCAATCAACATGATCACATCACAGAATATAAACTCTACGAGATGTTGAGCTGAACGAGGGAAAGAATTTTGCATGTTTTCTTCACCGCTGTATCCCCACTACCTACAGTAAGACCTGTCAAAGGTATCTGCTCAATATCTGTTGAATGAATGGATTATGTTAATTAAATGAAAAAAGAAAGACTATCTGATTACATCCAGTGGTCTGTGTTGAATATTTAGCAACCAAATTTCAAAAGAAAAGAAAAGAACCCACCGATTTGTTGTGTTTGCTGATTTCCATGGTGCAGATACTTCCACCATGGCCATTTTAAACCAGTACAGCCATTAGCCGACATGATACAAATGAATGGAGCTGGGAAGGGATTTGTACAGTTGGGTCTCCACAGCCCAGTTGAGCTGGCTCAGGCACCCCACTCACATTTGGATAGATGCTGAAAAGGCATTTGGAAAGTCAGTAGCCATTCCTGAACAAGTAACGAAGGGTTATTACTTACATAGGATTAAGCTATATTAGCTAAAACCCCCAAGTAAACATAATTTTAAATATGGAACCACTAAAATAATCGAATGAAGAAGTAAGAGTGGTTGCTGCCATCGTCATCTTATTTAAAAGCATTTTGGAGAGGCTTGCAAATGTAGAAAAAAATAACAATGTTAAAAAAAATGGTGTAAATTGGAAAAGAAATCTTTTTGGACAAGTAATATAATAGATCTAGACAGATCAAGGAACTCTGTGGAAACACAAATAAACAGAAACCAAAAACAAAGTATAAACAGTACAGCGATAAGAAAATGAAATAAAGCAAAGCCAAAGTAAGAAGTGCTAGAAAATTTGGTGAAGCAGTTGGTTCCAAAATGAAAAATCAGTACTTTTTTTATATTAGCAGTGAACAACTAGAAATGGAAATGGTTAATGTCCTCCGTTCACAGAGGCCTTATTTTCTACTATTGACCACGTCCACAGTTGGACAAGTTGCTGCTCTTCAAAGGTGGCGGCGTGATTGGGGCTCATTGAAAGGGAAAACATGAAGAATGAAGTGGTGGTGGGGGGAGGGGGGTGCGGGGGGGAAGAAAAGTGTGCAGTGAGAGTGTAACACTCATTACTTGGCAATATTAAAAAAAAAATCAAAACTTAATGTGTTTCTATGGTCACAAAGCAGGAGCAATTTGTTTTTGTCTTTCCTGCTCTTGCCAAACATCATACCTATTTTTCATACTTGGCCCCTCTGATAGCAGTAGTTGTGGGCCTGTAAGGTTCTGAGTAGCACAGAGAAGACACAGGCTGGGCTGGCTCACAGACTTCTCAGAGATTCATTGCCCTCTTGATAGCTGGTGTCCCGAGTGAACATAATGTGTCATGTGCCAGGCCTGTCTCACAGGAGGAAACATTCACCAAAAGGCCACACATCCTAATATTTCAACATCTCTGACGTTCTCCTGTGCTGCTTCCTCTCACATCATAACCTGCCATATGCCCAACGTTCGGGGCATGGAGAGACACTTTTATACTTACACGCTGAACCTTCACGTTTTTTTCTGATGATCATGGTTTATAATACTTCAATGAATAAGTCATACCTTTCCAGTGATTCCAGATTTCCTGGCAGTCTCATAATATCTTGTCTTTGATTTGTATATAAAAAGTCCTATGTTTCATAGATTTCATGCAACAAAGTAGAAAACAAAATCTTTATCCAGGGAGCCATAAAAATGGAGAGGTGGGGGTTGGTGGGCGGTGCAGAACCTGTGTCTGTTCTTCCTGTGCTTTGAATCACACGTGGAAGTACGGCTAGAATTAAGGTGATGCCTGGGCACTTGAAGGAAGAAGCTGCAGCAGTTTGGAAGATTTCCTTACGTAAGATGGCTTATGCATGGTCTATCTATATACTGAATAAATTGCGATGGTTCTCAGAACTAGACTTCTAACACAGTGTTGGGGGACGTTCCGTGGGAGATAAAGAGGTGATTTTACAGCTTGTGGGCACATGTCATGAATCCTAGACAAATAATCTTAGTAATCCCAAATGTGAATGTAATCAAGTGTATCTTTGTGGAAGAGAAGATTTGGAAATGGTGACATATGAGATTTTTACCAATACGCCCGTGTGCAGAGAATATCATTTGTGCAGAGGAATGGATATGTGGCTTTGAGAATGCTTTTGACTTCTGGCTGTATACGCCGCCTGTCTGAGGACGGTGCCGTTCTTTATGACTTTAAAACTGTTTGGGTATCTGGCTTAGTTTTGCTTGACATGGCTTTAAAAAAGCTTTTTATAAATTGATAGACATCTTAACATATATGAAGGCAGATAGTATAATGAAAATAATATAAAAATGGAAACCGTGTCTGGGCTGATGGGAACGTAAGCTAGTACTGTATTTTGGTGAGCAATCTGGTAGTAGTTAGGTCAGAACATTTGAACACTGGTCCTTGGCTTAGAACCCAAAGGGTCCCAGATAGGCCCATAAATAGGAGGGTGACCACAGAATCTGTTTTCCTGAGCAGGTCCAGTAACAGCCCTATTCACCTGGACAATATGGCCACCGACCCCAGGAGTGCACACGTCTGAGGATGTTCGTAGCAGTGGCAGGGAGGGTCCTTCATGGGGAGAAGGAGTAGGGAAGATGTGGTGGAAATAGACACAGAGTACGTTCTAAGAAGTCAGAATCAAAGAACTAGATGTTCTTAACATAGGTTAATCTTAGAAACATATGGCTTGGTCAAAAAGGAAATAGCCAGACTAAAATATACACTGTTTTACAAAATAAAATACCTGCAAAAAAAATAATGATGTGCATGTTGCAAGAGTAGATGAAAACAGAAAGACAGACATCAAACACATTACAATTGGCGGCTAAGGGGACAGAGAGGAACGTGAGTGGGTATCAGGATTAAGGGGGTGAAATGGAACAAGGGGCTGTGGCAGACAGACCAATGCTGACGGTGTGCCACGACTGAACAGCAGGATTAAGACAAGGTTCTCTCCCTGATGTCCCCAGGAGTTTCCCTGTAGTCTATAATTACATTACACATGATACAAGTATAAAGAGTGTGTCTTGTAAAATATTTTTACAAGTCAGAATTAAAACATTATGTATAACTAACTCAGGTATGAGAAATTGGACATAACATGAATAGGAATTTTTGCTGGGAATAGAAGCTTCTGTTTTCAGACTCTCTAATTTGAGAATTTATAAAGCTGGGAGTGGAGGGGAGTCGTTCAAGGAATTAAATAACCTCTGGATAGAAAAACTCATCTTAGCTTTTCATCCCCACTCATGGCCAGCCTCTGAACAACAGTCATGTTCCACAAGTCACAAAATTATAAATGGAGCCCTTCATGCTTGGTGCTCAGGCATACCCCACCGAAACTCTTTAAAGAAAATAAATACCTTAAGTTTGAATCTCTCCTCTGGAGTCTTCATGATATGCTTGGAGGATTTCACAAAGAGAAATTGTATTGATCCTCCCTATGGACTTTCTGGGATTCCCTGGCAGAAGGCCTTGGTGACAATTCTGGCTAGACGTGGGGATGACCCAGGATTGCCAACTGTCATCCGCAATGGTTGCTCAAGCTCTGTAGGTGGACGTCCCCTCCTTCTTTTGCTGTGACCCTCTTTCCGGTTCTGAACACTTGGTAGAATGTAGCTTTCCTGAAGAAGGACCAGTCTTCACTCCAGAGACTGTGTCCCCAAACCTCCTGCCAAGAACTGGGGACCAGTTCTCAATTCTACTTGGCTCAGGAACACATGGTTCCTAGAACAATGGGTCCCCTTTGTGCTACTGATGATTGTGCGTCGTGAGGAGATCGGAGACATCCTTGGGGTGCTGCAGGAGACTTTTCAGGAAGGCAGTTCTCTCAGCCACTAGTGTTTTTAAACCACCGGCAAATAACCTAATTATTTAGTAACCTTTTAGAATACTACAGTTCCATTATCCTATTGGCCCTACAAAGAATCATAATAGTGGTAATGAAAACAACACAATAGTAATGTAATAAATAGTTCCTGAGTACTTATGGTAATGCTAGGCACTGTTTTAAGCTTTGTGCTATATATGCCTCACTTCCTTTAATCCTGTCCACAATTCTATGAGATACTGTGTGAGCTCTGATTAACAGATGAAGAAACAGAGACAGAGTGACATAAAATAATGCTTCTGTGGTCACACAGCTAATGTCTGGCAGAAGGAGCGTGGGGACTTGGGTCCTCTGCCACTTTGCTGAAGCAATCCGGGGCTCATTCTAGGGCGTGTTGTTCCTCTGATGTCTAGAAACTTCAAGGGATGATGGGAAGATCTTGTACTTTGGAATCAGGCTGATTTAGGGTTTTATTAAAATTTCGCTACTTTCTGTTTGTGTGATTCTGGGCCAAGGATTTCAGTATTCTCATTAGCAAAATGTGGATATTTATACTGGTTCTAATCTTACAAATGAGTTTTATTTTTTTAACCAATACTAGATTTCAATGTGCTAATAATTATTGATCCTCAATTGTTACTTTTAAAGATTGCAATGTGGAAAATTTTACTTGATTTTTAAGCAAAAGTTTGACATGCAGAAATTAATTTTTTAAAATTAATGTTAATATTAGCCAGATATTTTTGATATTAAGCAAAAATTCAGACTAAGTAATACACATACACACAGGAGACATGATTATACGGTAACCATTTTAGAGTGAGGAAAACCATGTGGCTTTAGACTTTTCATCAAATGGTGAGGTAGAGGTTAATATAGTGGAGGCTTCATTTAAACTAAATTTGAATAATTATACAGTGAGTGGTCTCATTTACTGAGTGTTATGTGCCAGTAATGAAGTGATTTATATTGTATTAACTCGTTTAATTCTTATAAGAACCCTCAAATAGTGTGATTAAATATCATGATGCTCATTTTATAAAGAAGGAACTGAGGCACAGAGAAGTTAGTAACTAGTTCAAGGTCACACAGCTGAGTCAGAATTTGAACTTACATCTCTCCAATTCCAACCCTTGTGTTCTTAACTCTTATAACTGCCTCTAAACTGAATCTAATTATAAGAATAATTCTTAAGGGTGCAAATTGGCCAGCAGTAAAAACCAAAACATTAAAAAGATTTCTATTAATTAAACATTTTTGTTAATTAAGATAAATAATTCATTTGGTATGTGTTACCTGACATCTAACTTGTAAGTTTAACATTAGTTAGCCCATTTAGAACTGAGTTATGTGTTTGTATGTGGACTTTTTTGAAAAACATGTGTAGGGTTAAAAAGGTGTTGGAAATTCATTGTAAGGAGACCAAATGAACTGTGAGGTAAACCAAATAGCTTGTATCTTTCAATGGCATGAAGAATTTGAAACAATGCAATGAATATATATTTTTCATCTCAAATTATCTCTGATATTTAAATGATGAGTGAATCTGAAATAATTTTATATCCTAATTAATGGCGAATCACCTCTTTCCCTCTAGGATTCTGATAAATTTTGTTTGAGTTTTGATTGTGACTGTAGTGAAATCAATTACATTTCCAGTATTCTAAAATGTACTATAAATAATTGGTTATTAATTATGGTTTAAATATTTAATTTAGCAAATACCTTACTTTGTAAATGAGTTCAATTATATTCTCAGTTCTCTTTATGAATTCATGTGACTTGCATTTTAATATACTTTTCCGAATGACAGAGAAATGCGTGGCATTATAAATAGGCACCCAGAATTGAGCAAAGCCTAGAATATTCCTTTAAACGTCCTGCTTATGTGTGAAGGAGTAAAAAATGCTGACTGTTGTTCTTCTAAAAGTCTAATGTTTATCAAACTGGGGTGTGTGTCTGAATGGATTCTTAGGGATTTGAGTTATGTAGGAGATATTTTAAATGTAGTGTTTTATTTGGATTATAACCTAAAAATTGGTATAAACATTTTTGATGAACTGCATTTTACGTGCTCTTTGTACTCCTATATAGATTCATGATTGTTTCATACCATGTAAAGTCTAAATAGCATCTTAGCACACCGTAAAAATGGTTTTCACAGTTGTACAACTACAGAAAAGCTGTGAACAAATAGTTACACTGTGCCATGTTTTGGTATAGGTATACAAAATTCAAAACCATCTCTACCATAGAAATTAGCGGTGTGATTTGGAGGTGAATGTACTCTATGTGTCATACATACCTTTGTTCACACCAGTCTGCAACAATTTATTAGAAGTGAAGTACAATAGTATATATAGGGGACTTCCTTTTCCTGGTTCCTGCCATAATTGGTCCAGATACCAATTTCAACTCAGATTTTAATAATGCCAAAAGTCTAATCTTACGTTCAAGGAAACAGGATAGCTTTATAGAATCATAAAGAAACCCCTTTTCTTATTTGCTGATTTGTGTACATGGGCAATCTGTTTATCTTAAAATAGGATACAAAGATGTGTGGTCATTAATAACTTTTTGGGAAAACATACATATGTGAAAGTTATTCTTCACATTATTGTCATTGAAGTTAAATGACAGATGCAGCAAATGGGAGCTAGACCTAAAATAGACCTTTCTCATTAAACCTGCTATTTAGTGTCAACAAAACAATGTCATTTGAAATTCATGTCATTTTTATATTGTGTAAGAACAGTATGTATATGTTTGTACATTTTATTTATATTTAACTGTCGTGTGTACATATTAAATTGACATTGGAATACAATAAATTTAAGTCCATATTGTGTATCTGTGAGAATCTCGACCTTTGAAAGAAGTATATGTATTGCTCATTGAAACATTTTACTAATCAAAAAATATACCCATTAAAATATTATTCGGAGGATAGGTATATAAACGTTTTCAGTTGAAGAATTTAGTTGTCTAATCATATAAGTCACTCAGACTCAGTTGTATGAATTATTCCTGAGGGAGAATATTTACAGAAATATATTTTGAGTCTTTTTACAAAATATCTGCATGCTGTATTCATGCCTGTATGAGTTCTTATGTGCATGTGTGGAGAACGAAGAAATTTACATATTTCTGAAAATTTCATCTGGCAAAAATCTGAAAAGCAATCATAGTGTAAAATCTGTAGATAATACCTTTTAGTTCCCATAGCATTTTAGTTGGTTTTTACCTCAATTTTATTTTATCCAAGGAAGGCTGCTTCACGGTCTGCTGTTTCATAAAAAGGGGCTCCTAGAACCCCTCTCTAGGCATGCTGTGATTTTTTCCATTTTAAATCTAGGCTACCTTTTGACACAAAGGCATGAGAGGAGGAGACAAGCACCGGATTCTGTGATGATTATACATAGTTCCTCGCTTAATCTGCTTTGCACTGTAAACCACTCTAGCTCGGGGGTTGTCTCCCTTTCTGTAGGTATATATCTAATCTGGGGCTAAAAATGGACAAATAAATGAGGTAAAAGTAAAGCATTGTTCAAAGTAGCCTTTTTGCTGCCTTGGAGTTTGGGAACGATTGCTCGCTACTTTGGCATTTGAAAGAAAAATTTGGCTATTATGGTTTTTCTTGTTATTTTTATTAAGCGAATGAAAAAGGATGGTAGCAGTTCAGTCACTGGGGTGTTGAAACAGCAGATTGAGGGGCCCCCAAGGACCTCAATACCCATTTTTGAAGTTCAATTCCAGTCACTAAGATTAGAGCAGCCCTTCCAAAATGAGGGTCACAAATGCATTTGTGATTTAGACTATTTGTCTGGATGCTGTCAGGGAAACAATTGGCTATTATTGAACAGAACTGCTGATTTTCTCTTTGTACCATTTTTTCCTTTTGTTTTGGTCGTCTCTGAATGGTAAAGTCTGACAGTGAGTAAAAAAGGAAATTCTAGTTATATGGTGGAAAGAAGAACAGGGAGATGGAAAGAGAAGAAACAAGAAATGAGGGAGGAAAAAAAGCAGCTGTTCAGTTTCATATGTTGTTGGTTTTAGTCTTGAGTAATTTAGTTTAATTGAAATTACTGCCTTGTCCACAGCCTCTGCATTGGTTCACTGGCACTTTTGCCCTGATCGTAGCTGGCTGGTTGGGAACAGCCTCAGAGCCCAGAGGGAGCCAGTCCGTCGACTAAGTGGCGGTTCCAGATGTATAACGCCTAATCTTGAACGGGCGAGCCTGTTAGAATCTCTCCAATCCATCGGCAATGTCACTCATTTTCTCAAAAATACACCTCAGATCTGGTCCCTGCTCTGCCACCGGCCTGTCCCTGCTGACATAGCATCATTGCCTCCTCCTTCGTGTTTTCATTTGCAGCTTCTGTCTAAGTCCGTTCTCCAGTTAGACTTCGATGTTTTAAAAGTATTATTAGATCACGTAATTCTTCCACTTAAAAACTCTTCAGTGGTTTCCCATTGCGTTTGAAAACAGCCCCACAGCATGACCGGCCCCCCCACCACGATCAGCTCCCAGAGTCCGACCCCCTCCTCATCACTCCTCTCCTCGGCTTGCTCTCCATCCTCCAGCCGTGCTGACCTTGTTTCAATTCCGCCAGTAGCCAAGGTCAGTTATGATGCCCTTCTTCATGCATCACTCTTGCGTCCACGCCTCGCGTGCTGGCTCCTTTGGATGCTTTTAGTCTCAGCTTAAATGTTATCTTCTAGCAGATGCCTTTCCACAAAACCCTAGGTAACAAAAGCTCCTCTTTTTACTCTCACTGCATCTGTGGTTTTCTTCACAATACTTTTTTTTTTTTAATAGTTTCAGTCATCCCCCCGCCTCGCCCCCCCCCCCCCCGCCATACACCCGTCCTTACTTAGGTACTGTCTGATGATCTCATTAGATTGCAAGAAAGCATTATTCTCTACTGTAGATCCTGTACCTTCACAGTGATTACACCCATATAAGAAGCACAATAAGAATGTTCAATAAATAAATGAATATACATTAAGACACCCAGAAATTGTGCATCAGTGGGGAATCCTGAAGTTACCAGATAATACATACCTGCACCTTGTAGTTGAGGGTGACCATTTGGGGGTCCCGAGTCGGATTAGCTGGATCATGTAGAGGTGGACCATGTACTAGATTTTGGAATCAGAGACACCTGGATTCATGCTCTTAGCTCTGCCACCTACCAGCAGTGTTGTGTCAGGCAAACGACTTAACCTTTGAGATCCCTCTCGCTTAGTATGCAACATGGAGGCAATAACATCTTTCTACGCGACTGTTGTAAGGCTACGTAATGCTGTGTGATAGGTAGTTAGCATACATAGTAACGAGTAGCACTGAGCTGGTGCCGCCCTCTGCCCGGCCCTAGGCTGAGAGCGCTGTGGTGCTTTCACGGAATCCCTCCATCCATCCTGCTGGACACAAACTGTCACCCTACGTTTGCAAATGAGGATAAGTTTACGGTCACCTAGCCAGTAAAATGGCAGAATCAGGATGAACTCAGGATTTTTAATTACAGAAGTCAATCTTACAAGTACCAAGTTATACTGGCTTTCATGTCGCATACGAGGGAAGAATATTTCCAACTGGCAGTAAGGAGTTAATCCAAGGCAGCCTGTGACTTCTCAGAGAGACAACTTTGCCTTCATTTTGATGGTTTTTAGTTTCTAAGTCTACTCCCATGAGGCCTCATTGAACTCTGTATCTCTTCCTTCCAATATTTATCAGATTGTTCTCTCTCTAGTTTTTGGCAGACTACTCTCGTTTGCTGCGTTTTCTCTGGGTCATGGTGGATTGCTCTTTCATGGGTTTGTAATTTTTTATTGTAAAATCTTCTGTGGGTGTTGTTTTGCTCTGGGAACTGTCCATGGGCATTGGACCGTGGAAGTGTCCTCACAGAACAGATTTCCATTTGCTTCTGCCTGGGCTCTATGGATTTAACAGCGTAGACCAATTTTTATTTGGGAGTTTCTTTCTAACACAGGTAATGCAAATTTAAACCCACACCCATTTTGGCATGAGCCTCGGGTTTGACTTCTGATCGGCACTCCCCTGGCCGTGACAGGCCCAGTCACAGGGGCTTCCGGGCAGCTTTCTCTAGCCTAATGGTAGCGTCATCTTCCTCGTCCGGCCAGATCTCTGGGACAGTTAGGTTTATTCAGGGTTTTAGATCTGGTTTTCTTTTTAAAGGCCAGAGGTAGGCAGATGTTAAGCTTAGTCCCCACCCTCTTGAGCTTTTATCTGGGCCTGAATCCCTCAGGGACCCCGTCCTCTGCTTATTGTATTGCCTTTACCATCACTCAGTGTTTGGACAACCTAAATATTACTCTTCTTCTTCTTCTTTTTCCTCCTCCTCCTCCACCTCCTCCTCCTCCTTCTGAGGTAACTATGTATTTGAATGTTTGTGTTTTATTTTATTAAGAACTTTCATGTGTTCATTGTAAGAGGTGAGCCCATTTACATGATGTCCGTCCATCATGTTACCAGAAATCCCAAAGCATAGAAGCACAGCCTGAGGGACTTCTTGTGTGGGGGTGGAACCCGTTCTGTAACGCGGTGGAGAGGATTATGTGGCTGGACAGGTGGGGTGGAGCTGGAGAAGCCATGCACAGAGGTGGGTTGTCTGCGTCCTGGAGGCCACAGGAGGCACAGATACCTCTGAGGTAGTGTACAGCGTAATAAGTTCTGTGTGTTTGAGAAACTAGCTTGGTAGCACCATGAAGGATGAATGGAACACTGAGTGATCAATGACATGGGGACAAATGAGAACGCAATTGAAAATGTGTAAGGCCAAGTTAGTTGAGAGACGGACTGTAGCAATGGAGACAGAAAGGAGAGGAGAGACCCCAGATAAAAGGAAAAGCCAGACTTGACAACATTTTGAGGCTGGTGGCATAGGAGAGGGTATCAAAGATGGCACCAGGCTTCTGACCTGGATGAGTAGTAGGGGTTTTGATGGGATTTATACTACTTTCTGGGAAATATAGATTATCACTGACTATGGCCATGGCATTGCCCCATTCCCATGCTGTAAACATCCCAATTTCATGGTGTCATCTAGCAGAACCTTAGACGGTGCTGTGCTCGGTAAGTAGGCAGTGGGATGGTCTGGTGGACTTGCTTCTCGCTCACAGGTAATGTTTAAGAATCCTATGTAGCAGGTTACGTTAAGTGCAAATGACATTAGCTAGGTAGAAATCTTCTAATGTTTTGAATTCCATACTTCTTAGACTGTCAGGAAGTGGGGTTTGCTTCTTTCTGTTACGTTAAGGTTAACGCAGTTAACTGCATTCTCTGGTCTCCCAATTTTTTATGTGATAGGAAGACAGTGGGGTTCCAAGGTGAGTAGCTTTTTCTTTTCTCTGTCTGGGAATGAAATATTTGGTCTACAGGTGGAGAAAAGTGAAATTAAATGAAACCATACAAATTGACTGAAAAAAAAGAAACACTGTATGTTAGCAGTTTATAAACATTTTATGCTGACAAAGCTCAGCAAGCCTGGACAGAAATACTTGCACAAATCTGATTATAAGGCTTCCCTCACTGCAGTAGGAACTGGCTCAGCAAAGGGACTCAAAAGAATAAGCTGATATCATTTATCCTTTTCTTTTTTTCTTTTAAGGAGAGATGCTTGGTAGGGAAGACATAGAGCTCTCACTACATCGTACCCGTGCAAACCCCATAAGAGTTCTTTGTTTTATAGAACTGCTTCTGCATTTTAGAGATGACGGAAGAGGTGATGCTTAAGTACAGCTGGTTGAGACTTCATCAGAAGTTATTCCCATCAACAAAGGCTCTTTACCTGCTTCCCCCAAGTCTCTCTTCTAACTGCTTTTATTTGCTGTAGGGTTGAAACCCATAAACTCCAGCAAACATGAAAAGACTTGACTTTTTGACTTGAAAAGGATGATTACAAGCCAGAGTCTGTGTTTTCAAAGACCAGGTCTCCAATTTAGCCCCGAGTTCTGAGAACGGTCACAGCTGCATGGCAGGGCTCCACAAGAAGCTTTGGGGGAGAGCACAGTGGCATTTTAAGTTGAAAAACCTTTGAAGATCAAAATTTAAAAGGAAAAGTCAATCCTACCAAGAGTCAACCATTTATAAATTGCGATCAAAGAGCACTGAACTGGGAGTCAGGACGGCTGGATTCTGGTCTTCTGTCTGCCACCACCGATCAATGTGACTTTTAGCACGTCCCTTAACCTCTGGGGCCTCAGTTTCTTCATTTGTAAAATGAGGGAGACAGAACAGATCAGTGGGTCCCAGACACTGATCAGTGGATGAAATGCGTTCAACCCTCTGAGAAACTTTGACAACTTTATCCAGGAAGAACTCAGTGATTTTGATTTGTAAGAATGGAGTGTGTCAGGAATCTTTAGTTTGTAAAGCTCCTCTGGGATTCAGACATGCGGCTAAGGGTGGGAACCGTGGTCTAGGTGATTTTTGTTTTATTTTACTTTAAAAGTTCTTTTGAAAATATCTCAAACATAAAAAATTTTCAAAAGAGTATAATGAATCCTTATATATTCTTCATCTAGACTCACCAATTGTTAACACACTCTCTCTCTCTCTGCGTATATATATATACATATTTATATATATATATACACACACACACATAAATATACATATATCTAATATATACATATTTGATATATATATATATATATATATATATATATATATATATATATATATATATATATATATCCCCCCTGAGCTATTGAAGAGTAAATTGCAGACATCATGGTACTTTTCCTCAAAATACTTTAGCGTGCATCTCCTTAGCAAGGACTTTCTCTTTTTAATCATGGTACAAAGATAGAATTTGGGAATCTTAACATCAATTCAATATTATTATCTAATGTACAATTTGTTTCCAAATGTGCCAGTTTTCCCTATACTGTTCTTTATATCTAGTTGATTTTTAAACACTTTTGAAAATTTTTGAAATAATCACAAACTTATCAAAAAGCTGAAAGTCCAACACTATTTTATTCCTGAATCATTTGAGAGTAAGTTGCCAATCTGGTGCTCTAGTGCCCCACTCCTCCAGTGTTCTAGTGTGTATTTCCATGAAGACTTTCTTTGCATAACCACAGAACAATCACCAAATGGAGGAGACTGGTACTGATAAATTACTATACTATTCCCTTGTCCTCAGTTTTGTCAATTGTCTCAATAATATTCCCAATAGAAAAATATCCAGTTCAGAATCATGTGTTACATTTAGTTGTCATATCTCCTTAGTCTCTCTCTGCCTGAAAAAGTTGCTCAGACTTTCCTTGACTTCCATGACCCTAGTATTTTTGAAGATTGCAGGCCATTCGTTTTGCAGAATGCGCTTCCAGATGGGTTTGCTTGATGTCGCTTCATATTTGTCAGGGTCGTTACTGATGTGGTACCATGTTCTTCTCATGGCTTCTCGTCAGGTGGGACACAGTTTTGATATGTTTTATTGCTGATAATCTTCACTTGGACCATTTGATGAACGTGTGCCTTCCAGGCTGCTCCACTGAAAAATTACTCTTTCCTCCTTCATAATTAATGAGTGTTTTGAGGGGAGCTACTTTGAAACTATGTACATGTCTCATTCATCATGAGACATTCAATTTATTCATTCATGGCCTTATGGTTTCCTGTTTTATTCAATGGGTTATCATCCATCACCATCATTATTTATTTTAATTCTCAGATTTTTCTGATTTGGCCTTACAAGCTGCTCCAAGCTTTGACATATGTCCCTATCATTCTTGGAGTCCTTTCTTGTTCTCTGGTATAAAAAGATGTTCTAGGATCATCTTGTACTTTTTTCCCTGGCCCTGGGTTCAGACAGTCCTTTAAGCAGCCCTGGTTCCTTTTAATGGAGAATGATTTTCAGGAGCCCAGATGTAGGCATAGTTGTGCTCGTTGCTATGGCATGTTGCTGCTGCCAGTCTTAGGAAATGTGTGTGTGTGTGTGTATGTGTGTGTGTGTACACATGTATTTGTATTTGATGTGTATTTGATATATATATATATATATATGCACACAAATATGTATTTGATATATATGTGTGTGTGTGTGTGTGTGTGTGTGTGTATATATACACACACACACACACACACACACACACACACACAAATACCAGTTCATTAACACCCCTACACATATTCAAATATTAAAATACCTATTTACATCTCTATCTGTCAACCTACCTACCTACCTACCTACCTACTACCTACCTACCATCTATTGACAAACACGAGTTCACAGCGATACCTCCAATTCTCAGTCAATACAGCACCACCACAGGGTCATTCCGGTTTTCCTTCCGTATTTGTAACCCACTTCTCCAGCAGTGAAAAGTGAGCACCTGCACCCATGATCCTCATCTGTTTATTCCCTGATCACCCCCTGCATTAGCCAGTTTCCCACCTCCGCGGCCGTTTCCTCTCCCACACTGAGACCCCCTCACCCTGCTGGGGCTTCGCACCTCACACCATGTCCCTCTTCTCTCCCCACCCCGTGGAAGCCCTTATTACTCTGCTCACGGACCGACGCCTGCACCAGGCTCTGCCCCAGGTGGATCCCCTCCTCCTTGCTGGGACCCAGACGCTCCGCGTGGGATCACCTCCCAGGATGGACCCCATCTTCATACTTCTCAAGGTCCGACGTCCCCCATCTTGAAATGAGCCTCCCACGTGGCCAGGCTCACACTGCTTGAGCTCAGACACTCCATCCAGGCTGCTCCCCAGGGATACTCTCCTATCGCTGCTCAGGCCCTGACACCCCTCTCTGGGCTTTGGGGGCTGCTCCTACCCTGACACGGGTGCCCACTTGTTCTGCCAAAAAGGAACGTGAGCCCTTTCTACTCCTTGTAATTTAAAATTAAAGAAGAAAAATTAGGTGGGAAAGACTTCATTCACCCAGAATCCAGGATTTGGTGGTTGGGAGAGGGTATTCGATAAGGGCTGTTAAAAAAATGAATCATAGACTATTAAATAACCTGGGGAAATAATTACTTAAAATTATGTACAAGTTTGAGTCACTGACACTTCACAGAAAATTTCTTTATATTCAAGCAATGTTTCGAAGTTTATTATAACTCTGAAAAGGCTTCATCTCATTTATGAGTATGGAGAAAACACTACACAGAGGGGTTTTGGAAACTCTTACTTGAGGCAGGAGGTATTCCATAGTATCAGATTTCTTTAAGGAGAAAGTGTCAAGTACTTAAAATTGGAAGTGTGAACTCCTACTTATGCTAACAAGAAGAACCTTAAAAATTTACCTTCAGACAATGCCTGTAGTGATGAAAGGATGGATTTTGTTATAGAACAGGTAAAAGTTGTGATCTGAAGAAATGTGACATATTGAAATGGGTAACCACAGAATGTGAAGATCTTCTATGGAGATTTTTAGAAAGACATACGTAGGAGTCAGGGATCGGCTGAGGGCATAAAAAACCCTCTGGTATTTTGTACCACTTAAGCTGACACCAGATCCGTGTTTATAAACGAAAAAGCTGATTTCTTTTAAATACCGGAAGGCTCATATATCTGTTATCTAGTAGATTCTTTGCTGTATAGATAATGGATTTTGATAAGGACAATAATTATAAAACCAGAGTTGCAGGACTTCCAAATTATTTGTTTTTAAGTTATGAAATGTTATTAGTTGTGACATTATCAAATAATCACAACGAATGTTTTGATTATAAAGAATTCATGAGACCTCGCTTTGGTCCCAGTCACTGGGGCCAGGGCTGCCGTGTATTCCTCAGGACCAGGCTGTGGAATTCGGGGAACACCTGTCCCGCAGACGGCAATGTGGAAGGCGCCCCGATGGGAGGCAATGGGGCATCTCTGAAAGGGATTCATTGCAGTTCTGCCATCACTTGTCTGCTTCGCGCCTACTCGCACAGCAGAGGGCCAGGGCTGGGGCCCCGGACAGGGAGAGTAATGATTGCCGTGGGCTGTAGATCGCGTATATTAACAAGCACCTTCTCCATCCAGTCTACAGCCCAAGCCCAGAGACGTGGAATGAATGTGGGCACAGCACTGCTGAACCTGTGTGTGAATACCCTGGCATTTCAAGCAATTTAAATTGCAGGAACTTTGTATATCAGTGAGGGGAATTAAAAAGGAAGCAGCCTTTTGCAGTGTCATGATGTTTTACTGAATTAGCAAAGTAGCACGACCTTCCCGCGAGTCTTTGGGATGCCAGGAGAATTCCATCTTCTCCCGCCAGCCCTCCGCCCTGCTGAGGCAGCATCTGCAGAACGACAGGGAGTACATTTTGAGCACGTTAAGAAGGAACTCTGTGAGATTAAATCCCTTTTTTCCATGAACAAAGGAAGGGAACACTTTCTGTAAAGCCAGTCTTAACCAGCAGAGGGATTTGAAACATTTGGCAAGATCGTGGCTTCAAAAGAGGCCGTGTTGAGTCTTGCTCCGTGGAGGCCAGAGCCAGCCACAGGCCATGGCCACCCTAGCAGTGCAAACAGGCAGCGCCTTTGGTGGGCGCTTTCTTCATTTAGATGATTGCACTTTCGACTCTGATTAGCAGAATTAAGTAACTAACACGTTGATCTATTTAGTGACGCCTAGATATTGATAGTAGGACAGAAATAATAGTTAGCGGTTGCTGCGTGTTCATGACGAGCCATGCACTGCTTGGCGTGTGCTCTTCCCATGCACATGTGGTCTCTGGGACAGCCCATCGCATCTGAGATGTCTTCAGTTGGAAAATCACAAGATAGGAGGTCATCGTATAGATCGGGGACCTATCTGGGAACTCTACCCTCAGGATAAGGGTAAATGAAAATAAATTCATCACCCAGAAGTGTGGAGAAAGAAGACGTGCATGGCTCAGTCTTGGCACTGGGTATAGGGAGAGTGCAAAATTATCCTGCCAGCGGCACATGAAAATCCTCTGTGGCCGAACTTCACTTCCTTTTAGCCTGATAACAATTGTAAGACACCTCCTGATTTTAGAAATGTTAACACATGAAAGCTCTTGTCTTTCAATTAATGAAATAGGGTATTTTTATCAGTTCCATTTTACAGATGGGGAAAATGAGGTGGAGAGGTGAAGCTACCATATTTTGCTGTGAATAATATGCACTTTTTTTGCCCAAATTTGTGAGGGAAAAATAAGGATGCGCATTATTTGTGGGTAGTGCTAATTCTGTACCTATATAAATGTTTTTAATTCTTTTATGTATTCTTATGAGTTAAAAGTGTAACTCTAGAAATCAATAACAATATCCATTGTTACAATAGATGAACTGGAATACAATAATCGGTTTTATTGAACTTCTGACAAACTTGCAACGACAAGCAATTCCTGGCCTTCTGTAAAGCATAAATATTGTAAATTTGTTACCGGTGCAAAACGTTTCTTGTACCTTGGATGTATTCTTATGTTTTGTAATTGTTACATAAAATTTCTTGTACCATATCTTAAAAAATAAATGCTAAAATTCCTTTATAATACAACAAACAAGTACCTAAATATAAACAAATAAAAATTTGAATTAAAAAATTAAAATGAAGGATTTTTTTTTCCCCCTGAAAGTTTGGGCCAAACATGTGGGTGCGCTTTATTCTCAGGAGCGCATTACACACGGCAAAATACGGTACTTGGCTAAAATGATTAAGTAGGAGGGCTGGGATACAGAACCTGTGCTTTCAGCCCCTGAACCTGACCCCGTACGGAACATTAAGATAGTCTGGTGTGTAAGGAATGTGTGTGAGGAAATGGTTATGTATATTAGCTGTGTCAGGAAGGAGATTTTGTATATAAGGATAGGGAATCTGAATGGGTTACTTAGGTATAAAAAAAACCAAGAGTGTTCAGAAACTCAGTATCTTATGTTTGGCCCTTCTCATCATGCTTTTGTCAGCAACATTTCCAAATAGTCTGGAGTCATATGTTTCCCTGAAAGGGGGCTTTTTCTTTGATGCGCTTGTGGCTGTTCAATTAGAAGTTAAAGCACACAGGGAGTGACATTTCCCTCCACCTTTCTTTGTTCCTCTTTAGCAGAGGACACGCTACACATTTCTTAGACTGAAAATGTCCCCTCATGTGCACTGTGATTATGTGGACAGTGTCCTTAGGACTCAAAGCCCATGGCTGCGTCACACAGCCCAGGCTCTTCTCATAGAAGATGCTCAAAATTAAAATAACAGAATGGTCATTTTGGGAGATAAACTTTTATCTCCCCACGTTGTTTTTTAGACCCTAATTTTATTTCATTTCTCCTTTTATTTTCTTGCTGTGTTGTTAAATTGAAGGATAGTAAAAGTATATCACTTTGGCTTGCTTTGGGTTGCTCTCATATTAATATTTAACTAACATTTTTCAACAAAATAATATGGTTATGGGACCATGTGACGAAATTGGTCTATGTAAAGATTGGGATGCTTTTCAGTCATTCAGATTAATGGGATCATTACTTCTAGTTTCGATAATCAGAATTAATTAACTCCTGCTGAGTAGGAGCTATTTCTGTAGATTTCTTTTATACTTCTCAAAGGACAGTGTCCCACTGGTTTCACACATTGGTGTTATTCACGATATATTTCGACATTTACTTTACAATAGAATTTTTTCAAAATATGGAGATCTATTAGTGGCTCTTTAATGTTTCCTAACATGTCTCTAATTTGGGGCATAAACTATCAATGGCTTTTAGTTTTCTTGCTTGCAGAGAGTCAAGTACCACTTAGCTGGGCACTTGGATATATACTGCCGACTAAGGCCCATCTCTGCTCTAAGATGTCTTATGTTCTACGATGGAGACAGATGTAAACAACTACCATTAATGTGATATACGCTACAGTAGGGTTTACATAAAGTTATAGGTTGCTTGCAGGATAGAAAGTGACCTTCAGTTCAAGTAGGGTTGATGGAGAAATTTTCTGAACACAGACATCACAGATGAATAGACATTTACCAAGTAGAGTGGAACCCAAATGTGCAAAACTGGGGAGAGTCTTTGTACAGATGTGTAGCCAGCTGGGGACACAATACATAGCTTGGAGGTGGCTGGTGGGTGCTGTGGATGGTGAAGGGAGATGGTGAATCTGCAAAGCAGCTGGGATCAGATTAGCAGGAGCTCCATATCTGATACCAGATATGATAACAATTGTAATTTTAGGATACCTTTCCAGCCTTTTTTGAACCTTTTCATTTTTATATGCCTTACCTCTGTTTTGTGAGCTTTTGAGTTTTCATTGGTGGTCCTGCTTTGTGGTAAGAAACCCATACAGAGAGGAATTTTCTAGTGGCAGCTGTGTCCTGGGGCCAGCTGGGGTGGGCAAAGCTCATTAGGCTCATGTTTGAACGCATACACATGATTTAGTAGCTAGGAAATGTGCCCAGGGACTTGAAGGGCTAAGAAACTGAGGGATGGTTGCTGAAGTTTTCTGGCCGGGCTCCTGGGACATTTGCTGTGCTAGGAAATGGTAAAGAAAGTGCTAATGAAGGATGCCAACGGAACCTTCCATTTCAGGCTGTCATCCCAGAGAAGGTCTGGAGAGTGTAATGAGGCGAACAATCAAGTTGTTACAGTCAGAAAAGGTTAAAGCAGCTTCAGGGATCACTATTTGTGCTTCTTGGGTCCTGGAATGTCATGCCAGTAATAAGCAATCCGCAATCCAGAGAAAAGAAGCAATTAGGTCCCTGCATTGGTGAAAGGCTGCCCAGCTTCAGAATGGATGTGAAGAAGGTGAATTCTTTTCTTTTGAGGTTGAACTGAGCCACAGAGACTCAAGCCAGTGGTGGGTGATGACCAGTCTGTCAGCAGCGTTCACTGCGTTCCCACCATTTGCATACATGTAATTAGATTTAAACAAGCCCTCAAACGTTTAAAGCACATACTGTATGGTGTCAGTGAGTAGCTTTCAGTCACTAGCCTAACCAAACTCTTCGACACTTCGGTTGAGATTTAGGTTTGGCACAGACCATAAAGTCCACAGAACAATCGGTTTGACTTGGTCAGTAGCCGTGCAGCTATGACGGGGAGGTAATGCCATGCCCACCATACCAGGAATCTCGTTCAGGTTGTTGAAATGTTTCTATGCCTCCTCAGGGCTTTTGGTGCTCTTTGGATCCCACTTGCAATTTATTAGTGAACACCTCTTTTACACCAGGCCTGGCCTTCCACACTGGAGAGATAAGGGTTGAGGCAGCGAGGTGTTCCTCTAGCATATTCCCATCTATTTTGCCTACCGTAGAGTGCTAAATGATACCCTGATAATCTTCTCACTAGGGAGAAATGCAGGAGAAATGTCTCCGGCATGTCTTCCCCCAGTCTGTGCAGGGCAGAAGTATCGTAAGACATGGCAGAATCAGAATCCTTGTTGGGGGTGGAGCATGAGCTACATGTGCACATAAAACACCCTTCTTGGTGTTTCTGATTTCTTCCTGCTCCTTCCCATACTCATTGCTCGTGTAGACTTTAAAGTATATACCGTTGACCCTTGAATAACACAGGTTTGAACTGAGCAGGTCCACTTATATGTGGATTCTTTTCAAGACATAGGTACAGTACTGTAAATGTATTTTCTTTATGACTTACTTAAAACATTTTCTTCTCTCCAGCTTACTTAGTTATAAAAATACTGTATGTAATATATATAACATACAAAATATGTGTTAATCGACTATGTTATCGGTAAGGCTTCTGGTCAATAATTAGGCTATTACTACTGTGTTTCCATGATAATAAGACCTAGCTGGACAATCAGCTCTAATTCGTCTTTTGGAGCAAAATTTAATGTAAGACCTGGTATTAAAATATTAATATTTATTATATTATATTATATTATATTATTATATTAAAGACTTGGTCTTATATTATAGTAAAAGAAGACCGGGTCTTATATTAATTTTTGCTCCAAAAGATGAGTTAGAGCTGATTGTCCGGCTAGGTCTTATTTTCAGAGAAACATGGTAGTTAAGTTTTTGGGGATTCAGAAGTTTTACCTGGATTTTCAGCTGTGTGTGTGTGGGGGGGGGAGGGTTAGTGCTCTACCCCTCACATTGTTTAAGAGTCAACTGTACTGTTAAAAATGATGAAAGAAGACAACTCAGGTGATACAAAACAAACTTTATTTAGCACTTTCATGTAGCGTCAGTCTCCATCCGGAATATTGCAAAATGGGGCAGAAAGCAGGAGGCTTTTATAGGATAAAGGATAAAGAAGAAGGAAAAGGAAACATAGAAAATATCTGATTGGCTGGAACCACCTAGCCAACCCTGTTTGGGGTGAAAAGAAACAAGGAAGTAAGTACAGAGCCCAGAACAGGTTTGGCGTTTGGGGCCTGGCTGCCTGGATAGACTGCATTTCTGGCAAGCAGAGCATTTACAGGGACACAAAAGTTACCTAAGTTTTGGTTTGCTGACGCTGTACCCTGGGTGGGTATGGCTCCATCTTGGGCCTAGGAAGTCATGTCAACAATGTAAGTCGCCTTAGATTCTGTAGGTCAGGGATGGGTCCTGAGATTCCGCATCGCCGCCTTTCCTCTGGGAGATGCTGTTGGTTCTGGACTGCAGACCACACTCCAAGGGCACCCACTGTGTAGAAATATCCTAAGACAAGCACTTGATTACGCTACACACTTCAACCCAGTTCTTTTCCAGGGCTGTCAACTTTTATTGATAAGACATAATGTGTTAAAATAACAAGGAAAAAATACCATGGCAAGTTAGAAAGACGTAGCCTCCCATAGGTACGTATGGTGCAGAACTGACCTTTCTGAGGAAATAAATCTTGGGAAGGAAACCGCACTGAGAGAGGCAAGTGGTATTTTGAATCAGTGTTGATACGTGAGTGCGGATGTAGCATGTTACTGGGAGTGTAAATGGGAGAGTAGCATTTTTTTTTACTCTGGGGATGTGAATTATCTTCCAGGCCAGCAAACTTCAGGGTTTTCCTGGGTTTCTTGGCTACTATGGTTGACTGAAAGGGAAGCATAGAATTTGTAAGCTTTTAAATGGTAGCAGAAATTGTGAGAGTTGTAAACTATTTACTCATATTTGCGCTACTCAGCAAGTTTATTATTTGATTCACCCATCCCAAGTTGACACCCGTTGGGGAGGGGAGAGTAAAGTTTTTGCAGAAGTTGGTTTCCTAAAGATTTTTAAAAATGGATTTACCTTTGGGAATGTGAGGCCTAATTGTAAATAAACTTGCTACATTCACATCAGCAGTCCTGGATTAGTGAAGAGTTTACCTGTGTGTGCCAAAAAACGTCTTTGAAAAATGGCTGAAACTATGTAATCAGCAACTTTGAGTTTGACAGAGAAGTACACAGAAATCAGGACCTGTTTCTCTTTTTCCTTACACCCTATACTCAACTAAATGGCTCTCCCTCCTAATGAAGTATTTATTGTGCTTCTAAATGTTTACAGATTGTTACCATGCTTGTACTTGGCACATTACCCATATTTTGTTCCTTTTCCCCTGTATTCCTTTTTTTAATTATTATTTTTAATCAGAGATCAATACTTCTAGTCACTGTGATTCCTTTTTTTTTCCTTAGAAGTTACAGTAGCTAGCTGTCATGAAAATGAAGTACAAAAAAGTTTTAATATTGTTTGAATGAAATCTGGCACTAGCTAAAAAATACGTCCTTGTACAATGATTTCAACTTGGCTGACTTCAACACTAGCGTCTCCTGAGGGCTGGTACTTTTAGAACAGAATATAAACTCAACTCCCCAAAGACATCTGAGAAAGGTCTCAAACTGAGTGCTGCATTAAAATATAGATCAGTCTGTGTGTAGTTGTATTCCTGTACCTTTGACAAACATTTCCTTTAGGAGTAGACATCACTGAACACCAGGGAACGCAGCAACAAAGCAGCAAAAATATTCTTCAGACTTCCAGGGCAAACACATGTCATTGAACAAATATCACAGTAAAGAGAACACTTATCCAAAATATATACTGTTATCTGATTCTCCTACCTTCTAGAAGGAGTAAGAGTCTATTGCCGTAAGTCAGTGAAGTTTGTGTCATTGTTTCACTCTACAGTGGTGTTTCTCAAAGTGTGGTCCCCTAAATGGAGTACTTGTTAAAAGTGCAGGTCCCTGGGCCTAACCTCAGATCTGCTCAGTGAGAATCAGTGGATTCTGCATTGTCAGTGAGCATCCCTATTTAAACATTGTGCAACTGAAGTTTGAAAACTAGTAAATTAGGTCGAAGGGAAAAGTCTGCTTGACGCTTTCCCTTGGGATGAGATAGGAAGCTCTTTCAAGAATAAAAGGTAAAAATTAGTTGGAAGGGACATCTGTCTGTCCTTGCCACCCTTGGTGGTATAAGGGATAATAAAATCATGTATGACTATTATCGATGCTCTGAAATTACATTGTAGAAGAAGAGAGGTGATCTCTAGCTGACAGGACATTGAGCTTAATCAACATCTTTGTAGTGTAGGCTAAAGGAGACACTCTGGAATCTCTGTACAATACCTTTCACGAAACCCAGTCCAGCCTAAATTTAGGTCCTGCATACTACGACTGGCGTTCTGACTGTCACAGGTTGTTGCTGTTCGTAACTGCTTTTGATGGAGCTGGAGACAGCGCTGTCTCTTCCTCCCTGGGCCTTATCACCACAGTTTAACTCCTGGGTCTCATCCTGGACTCACAAGAAGGCCCGCTTTAGCAGAAAAACGGTTGTTATGCCCCCACCATCAGGAGAGAAAATGGACTTAGTTATTCCTTTAGTACATAGACTTTTAAAGCAGAGGCCCATGGAGAGGCGCGGGGGGAGGGCATGTGGTGGACCAAGATTAAAGCAGAGCTACCAACTACTTCTCCCCGGAACAGTCACCTGTAGGCCCAAGACAAGTTCACTGTCCAGGTGTTCTCTGGGCTGAGGCTCGCTGGCTCCACGCACCGTATCAGTCATGTCTCTTGGACTGCAGCTTGTCTACTCCTGGGCTCCGATCCAAAAGCCAAGTCTGAATTGACTTTCAGAGCGTCCTCCACACAATCCGAGTGTGTGCCCCAGCCAAGGACCAGTGTCCGGTCCTCTTACAGTGATTTCCAAGGTCCCTTGGTGTCGGGGCAGGAGCTTCATGCTCACTCATCCATGTCTCTGAAGGTGGTCACATCGAGAAGGGCTCACTCCTAACTGGCTTACTCTTTCCATCTGAGAATGGTCTAGAAGCAGAGGCACCTTTTGTTGGCAGCTTTGTCTTTCCTAGCAAAGTAAAAGGTAGTGACTCTCAAATTTAAAAAAAAAAAAAAGAGCAATGATTTATTACTATTCATTTCCTTCTCTCTAATAAATACATAACCTAAATATTTTCAAAAATTTCAAGGTACTTATTTTCTTAGGTGAGATAATCAAATAGCATTCGTAAAGAAATCCCCTGTCCCGTAGTTGCTTATGGTCTGTTAAGGGAGATAGCACTGTGATGATTTGTGCTTGATGAGTGGTACTGTCAGGAAATGACAAGTGTCCCAAATGGGCAACTCCTCTGACAGAAGGATCAGGAAAGCTTCTCTTCCTCAGAGAGGCGCGTTGGGGTCCCTCAGTGGCCACAAGGTAGGGCTAAAAGCATACCAAGTAGTTATTAAGTCCCACATTTCATTAACATGGAATTTCAGTGGGAAATAAAGGGGAATTAAAAATAGAATTTTAGCAGATCTTCCTCAAAAAAAATTTATTTCAATCAGAAGCCTCCTAGGTCTCTTTCTACTTTTCCAACATACCTGCTCTCTTCACTATCAAGTTTACTTGCCTCAGTCTCTGTGTTACTTGTGTAGTAGTTGACGAAAGAATTTGATAATGAAAGAGCCTTTTTCTTTCTATAAAATTATCATACAGCTTTGAAGTAAGCACATCTTTTTCTTCTATCCCTTCAAACCTTTCTCCATTCTTGATGGTAATTGCCTAATGGCACCCATTCTTTATAAATCCCTCTGTGCCTTCTTAGCGGTTTCCCAGGTGGTTAGAAATGTTATTTGAAAGACAGAGATACAGACGCATGTTATGCAATTAACAGGCCTTCACTAAGTGGAACCAATAGACCATTAAAATGAATCCGTGCTGCCCAAGCTCTCCTCTCCATCTTTCTCTCGCCACCAATGATCTGGTCCGATGGCTTCAGACACATGAAAATCCGTCTCTTCAGTCCCACTCTGTTTTAAGTGCCAAAGAATAACAGGGCCAGATAGTGATTTCCTGCTCTCAGCAACAAATGTGCAAATGCTTCCATCCCAAGTACGCCTCCTGTCGAGGCTGCTGAATCAGGAGTTGCACCACTTACAATAGAAAATGGAATAATTTGCCTATTCCAACCCAGAGAGAGGGGTTGCAATAAATGGCTTGGCTGTATAAACAGTACAGCAAAAATGGGCCTCAAAGCTGCTGGGATTTTTGTTTGCAGGAAATAGGATAACTGTAAGCAGTTGATGGTGCTGTTTCCCAGCCAGAGTCCAAGGGCTGTTTAGTTAGTAATGGCAATAACAGGACCGAGTTCATGTCAAGATGGAGTCACAGGTGCTAGCAGAAAGAGAGCAACAAATATTAAAAGATGTCAACTGCCAGCACGAGTTGATTGCAACTGGTGGCGCTGGGAAAACGAGCATGCCAGGAGCATGAGGAGGGAGAGACCCAGCCGTCGGAAAACCACGGAGGCCAATAACAGCTCACATTCCCTGGATGTCTGAGATCCCTGCTGAGGAAGGAGAGAAAGAATAATTTATGAGCACTGGAGGCCTGATCTGTTGACACGTTATTATCTTTGTCAGTTGGAGTAATTACTGACCTGACAATATTATGGATATGCATTCAGAGTAACACACATTCCTGGGATAATTGCAGGAGGTACAGTTTTCGGGTTGCCAAAGTGACCAGTCTACTCTTGCACATGTGCTGGAGCAGAAAGGGAAGAATGCTGAACTTTCTGGCCGAGGCGTTAAAATTCAAGGAAGATACGCTGCCCTGGAGGTTTCTCCAAAGAGGAATGCACTAGAAACTCTTCAACCTTCCCCAAGGTCAGATTGTGTTCTCAGAATAATATTATTGGTAACTTCCACGGATTGAGCACTTAGTGTGTTCAGGTGTGGAAGAAGAGTCACATGCTTTCTCTCATTCAGTGCTCATAGTGACCTTCTAAAGTAGACACTATTATTATCTGCATTTTATAGAAGGGTGACGTAGGGCACAGGAAACTAAGTAACTAGCAAACAGTTGTAAAAGTGGAGTCAGGAATCAGACTCAATTTTACCTGATTCCAGAGCTTGAGCTTGAACTACTATGCTATATTGTCTCATGTAATAACAATAATAATAATTATAAAAATAATAAAAAGATAACAGTTGTAGCATCCTCAGCTAACGTTTATTGATACTTACTATGTGCTAAACATTGGGCTAAATATTTGAATAAATCAGGATAGGGGAACTACTGTAACAAACAACCCCAAATCTTTAGTATCTTAACACAGTTAAACCTTGCACAACACGGGGTGCTGACCATTCCCCCATAGTAAAAAATCCATGTATACTTTGGCTCCCCCGAAACTTAACTACTAATAACTTAGTGTTGACTGGATGCCTTGCTGATAATATAAACAGTGAATACATATTTTGTACATTATATGTATCATATATTCTCATCTTACTATCAAGATAGAGAAAAAAAATTAAGAAAAATCTTAAGGAAGAGAAAATACATTTACAGTACTGTACGTATTTAAAAAACTCCACGTGTAAGTGGACCCATACAGTTCAACCTGTGTAGTTCCTGGGTCAATTGTACAAGTGTTTGGTTGCTTGTTACCGCATGTTACAGCCAATAGGGTAAGCAGAGTGGTGTGTGATGGTGCAGAGGGGCTCTGCTCCATGCAGTCATTCAGAGAACCAGGCTTCTTCCCAGTGAATGTTCAACATGTGGATTCCAAAGTTACCATAAAAGGAAAGAGAGAGATCATGAGACAGGCACACTTGCTCCTAAGTGCCTTAGCCCAGAACTGACGCAATCCTTGGGCTCACATTCTATTGCTGATAGCTGGTTACATGGCTCACCTAGATATAAGGTGGTTTCTAAGTGTTGTAACTGTGCCCAGGGGGAGTAAATCATTTGGTGAGCCCCCACTTTATCTCTGATATGGCATTTTATATGCATTAGCTCATACTTCACACCAACTTGATAAAGCTTTGTTTCCATGATACAGATGAGGAAACTGAGATACAGAGAGGTTATACTGTAAGACCACAAAGCCAGTAAATATTAGAGGTGGGATTATGGGGGAAAATGATTGGTCCTCTCACATGACAAAAATAAAATTTTGTAAAAAAACCAAACAAACCCTTTACTCTATATCTGTGATCATTTAATGGAATTTTATCACCAGCATTTTCCTCTACAGTCATTTCCTATATCCAATAATTATCCAGCTCTACCTGTTTCTTGCAGTGCCCTGAATGAACTTTGTTTTTTTCTTAATCTCTGGGTCTTTGCGTGAGCTGTTCCTCTGTCTCCTGACTTGGGTGACTCTGACTCATCCTTCACATTTCAGCTTCGATATCACTTCTCCAGAAACTCTCCTCTGATTTTCAAGCCTGACTTAGGGATTCTGCACTGAGTTTCCTTAGCATCCTGGGTTTCCCTTGTCAGAGCACTTGTTACACAGTTTTTAACGTTCGGTTAGTGGCTCGGTCTCCCTTGCCATAGGCTGAGTTTGATCAGGGCAAACATTTTGTTTATCTCATTTATCTCTGCATCCTAGCATCTAGGTGCCTGATATATAGTATGAGCTCAGAAATATTTGTTAAAGGAAAGAATAAATAATTGGTGCTTCCTGTATTCTGAACCTATTCTTACCCTTCCATGGCTGTAGTCTTGTTAGGTCACTGTTCCTTCTTCTGTGTATCTAAGATCATATTTAAGTCAACCTGAGGTCTTAAATCTGGCAGGCTATACTATATCTAGCCTGCAGCAGATTTAAAGAAGAAAAATACCCTGTACCCTCAAGGAACTCCCAGTCTAGGGATGAATAGAGATATGCAACTCTGAATTATGATGGGATATGGTGAGTGGCATTGTAGACATCCTGTGAGAACACAAAGGAATGATTTGGAAGGTGGGGGAAAGCTGCACAGAGAAGAGGACCTTTGAAGTAGACTTTAAAAAGTCTATCAGATGGAGACAGAAAAGAAGGTCATCCAATGAATAGTGCATCACATAGGACAAGCCAGGAAGGTACAGAGATTTTCTTTTTGAAGAATATAAAAAGACAACTCAATAGGCAAATGAGTTGAAGAGATTATTTCATGACAGAAGATTAAAGAATGCCCAATAATACATGAAAAGATGCTCGGCATCACTAGATATGAGGAAAATTAAAATTATAGTGGGATACCTCTAGGTACCCACTTGAATGGCTAAGATTAAAGAGACTTAAATTCCAAGCGCTGGCTGGCAAGGAAGTGGAGTGACCGGCACCCTCATACACTGCTGGCGGGAATATAAAATGGTATAATCATTTTAAAACACAGCGTGGGAGTTTCTTATAGGATTAAACATATCCTTTCCCTAAGACTCAGCCATTCCACTCCTAGATATCCACCCTGGAGAAATGAAAAAAATCTATCACAAAGATTTTTATACACATTTTCCTAGCAGATTTATTCATAATGGCCAAAACCCTCAAATAACCCAAATGTCTCTCAATACAAAAAAGAATAAACATCTATATAATGAAATATTCCTACAGAATAAAAAGAAATGACTTATATACCCAACAGCATGGATGACTCTCAAAAATATTCTGAGTGAAAGGAGATGGGCACAGAGATTACATCATACAACATTTTAGAATGGACAGAACCGACGTACAGTGATAGAAAGCAGATCCATGGCTGCCTGGGGCCAGAGGTTGGGAGTGAATGACCTGATGGGCATGAGAGAGAATTTGGGAATTATGGGAATATTCTATATCTTGACTGTGGTAATAGTTACATGGCGACATGTATTTCTGAAATATCAAATTGTATCCCAGGTAGCAGAAACAACAGAAGTCCATTACAGAGGTTATTCTTGACTCGAGTAAACAGGACCTCTTATTGATTTCAAAACACCCTGTGCTTTCCTGCAGTAGGGTTTTTGATGATGCTGTTCCTTGTGCCAGGAATGCGCAGCCCCGTCTCTGTTGAATGAGTTCTACCAACTTTACGTTGCATCCCTTCAGTGATGGCAATCTATCTAATTAGATGGCCTTCAGCTCTCTTGCTCTGAGTCTCATAATTTTTGAAACCTTTCTGTCAAACCTTTTTCTTCTTCTGCCTCATATTATAGCTGTTCATACCCCTTACTGGTCCTGTTCTCCAGTGATCTGTAAGCTGCCTGAGGGCAAGGGTTTTGTACCCCCATGAACATATTGCCTAACAGTGCATGTGAGAGTGGGTATTTGTTATAGGTTTGCTGGCATAAATTAATTGCAATGAATTGGTGTATAGGTCTGATGGGAGAGATGTGTGAAATTGCTTGCTTCGAAAGAGACCTACTATTTTTCACTGTTGTCCATACCAGGTGTTTGCAATGGAATCAGGAGGATCTGCCCTTGGATTAGATTTTAAAATTGAAACAGCTACATATGAGGTGAGCCCAGAAGGCTGCGTGACAGCTTTATAGAGACATACGGCAGTTGGGTCATGAAATGAAAGCGTTGTCAGTGTAAAACTATTATTTGTTCTGGGGAACTTCTAAAACAAAGGAAAAGTAATTTCACTTTTGTAAAACACAAAAGCTGATAGATGGTAATTATTTTCTGCTTGGCTGCAATCATGACTTTGTGACATAATATAGTATATTAATTGACTGTGCTGTGTTAATTGGAGAAGCAGGTTTATTAAGAATATCTTTGAGATTTTAACACTGGTAAGGTATTTGAATTTATAACTTTAGGGAAAATGGCATGAAACATTATTTTTCAATGCCATGGCTTTTCTCCTCAAATCTGAGTAGTGAGTTTAAAGCCTTATCAACACAGAAAATCAACTAATTGATAGATTTTTTACACAATTTGTTCCAAGAAATGCTACAGCTGAGATTGGAAAGATGCAAATGCTGTATCCCCTGGTTACCAAGGAGGGAAAACTAACCTTATTGTTCTCCTCAAAAGCCCTCTGGCCATTAGTCTCTTGGTTATAAGGTGGTGGAAAAGAGTTTCTGTGTACTAATTAGCTGTAGAGACTGATATAAATTTTGGAGCTTATGATTCTAGAACACAGACCTTTTTCTGGGTTTATTAGGCCTTTGCGTGGTTCTCAGCGTCTCTGTATTTCTCAGTTGTGTTTGGGGACATTATTACCTTATACTCCCGGGGAGCAGGTAAGGGTAGCAGGAGAGCACAGTTAATCGCAGCTTCCCTACCTTTTTTCATTTTTTTCTTCATTTTTTATGCTCAGTCCTTCCCACTGGATACTGCTGAGAGTCCTGAGATAATCATCATGATGAAAATAGTCAACATTTATTGAGTGCTAAGCACATTACAAGTGATCCTATAAAATAGGGATTATTATTATCCCCATTTTACAGGTGAGCAAACTGAGATGTGGGTTAAGTAAACTTGCCCAAAGTTACACACTAGTAAATGTTGGGATTTGAACCATAAATACTTCCTTATTTTGGGGTCACTTTAAAAAATGTATTCTTTCACTGCTGTAATCTTTGGCCCCAAAATAATCTGAGAAAGGGCTGAATGTACTGTCATAAATTAATCAAACAGTACTTATAGATACACACTCTGATCTGAATAGCTTCTTTCTCAGAATGGGAAAAGTGAATTCATATATGGCCAGAGTGGGAAACATTGTTCTTTTCTGTCTTTGAAATAAAATTATAGCCTTTTGAGGTTGCATATATTTATACAAATATAATCCCTACATTTGCCCTCCTAGTTTTTGGACTTGAAAATCTAGTTTTAACAAAAATCTGTTAATGCATGGTTAATGGATTCAATGGATGTGCATCCCAGCTCCAGAATATATAAGGTTATGATTTTACATATTTGTCATAAATGGCTGTAGCACTCACATATTATTGAAGGCAGCTTTTCTAATGGGGATAAATGTAACACACTGTGGACTCTCAAGATGGCAAGATACACAACTCATGCTCAGCGAAGCAGGGGGAAATACATTATCCCTCTGCCATGCTGTGACACGCATATATTCCATTTGAGCTTCATGAGGGCCTTAAATCCAGAGAGAGATCAAACGAAAATACAGACTTCCAGTGATGGCTTTTACAGCAGTTTCTGTTGGCTCAGTGCTATTTGCTATTTGCATGGAGTGCAAAAGGCTCAACTGCTTTAAAAGAGGAATTTTGTTAAAACATTATATTTCATAAGTTTTTTTTCTCCTGCAAGTTACATTTCCCTAAATTGCCTGAAAATCCAGGGAGATTTTTAATAAATTATAACTCAAGGGAAAGAGTTCTACTCCAGTTTAATAATATGGGGTATGGAAAAAATTTTTTTGTTACTTAGAAATTATCAAAATACGTTAAGTTCAAATTTTTATTTCCTAAAGACATAATTTTAACAAAACTTGTTTCGAATAAGTTGTGTGTGTGTGTGTTACTGGCATATTTCCTGCCATCCATTTTTGTGGTACATTTTACAAATGAAAATAAAGGTGCCCCAAGGTTAATGAATAAATTCTATGGTTAGCTACTGTTCATTTTATTCAGAATAGCAAAAAAAAAAAAATAAAAAAATAAAAAAAATGCATAACTTGGGGGGTAACTTTGCACAGGAGTTCTAATTTTCAATTCGTGTTTTCTGCATGCTGCATAGACCTTTGAAGCTAGTGGAATTGTCATGGGGCAGGGTGAGGGTTCCCGTGGCTCACGGGAAATATTCAGCAATCCCTGTTTACTCCACGTACCAAACTAAGCCTGGTGTCAGAACTGTGTTGTTGAACTGGAGAGACCAAACATTATGATAGCCCACCTCTGTGGAAATATAAGTGTGAAAAGAGGTGTTAAAACTCTGGGTATCAACTCCCTTTGCGATACTAAACATATTTCAGGATGACATTAAACCAAGGAGCTGGAGCCAGAATTCTAGCTCTTATAGATTCTACTACTTTGACCTCTGAAACAGAGAGGTGGCCTTGTAAATGAATATTTTATATTTGCTCAGGACACTTGACAGTAGCGTTAGTTTAAAGAAAAGAAAACTGAGACTGAAAGAGTCTGTCCGTCATGATTAAGTTCACTTGGCATAACAGGGGTACAGTTCTGTCTCACATTGTTGAGGGCTGGAAGCTTGTATTCCAGGGCTGGGGGGGGAGCTACAAAGTCGTTAGGGACTCAGGCTCCCTCTAGGTCACTGCTTTGCCTTTCTTAGAATGGTTCAAGATAATGAGTGGAACCCTAGCTAACATGGAGGAAGGGATTAAAAAGCAGATGAGTTATCCGACGTGTTTTTAAAGTAAGTGTTCAAGAACCTGCCTCATACACCTTTTCTTTACATCTCATTGGCCCAAACTTAATTGCACAGCCACACCTAGCTGCAAAGGAAGTTGGAACATGTAGTCTTCATTCTGGGAGTTGTCTACTCAACCAACAATCAAGAGTTCCGTTACTAACCAAGAGGGAAGAAACGATATTGAGGTGGTAATTATTTATTCTCAATGTAACCTCTTTTACAGTGAGATTAAATAATGGCTCAGGATCACACCATTTTCTAATGGCAGGGATTAGAAGCAGGTCTTCTGATGGTTCAGTGCTCTTTGAATCAAAAATGATTCAAGTTTAAATGGGGACAATTTATATAAAGAGGGAAATGAGAATAAAGGCCACTATGATTGGAAAGTTTGGTTTTAAGCATTTTTCCATTCATGAATTTTGGCTATTATAACATGATTCCTATTCTATTTAGTTTTATTCTCTTTGGTTTAAAATAGAAAACATAAATCTCTGAGGCACTATTTCACACTTTCTCTTGCTCCTCCAGCTTTTGTTACCTGTTCCTTTCACTTTGACCTGATGACCCTGTCTGTTATTTCACTGAGAATACAAACACCTGAGAATTTCCGCCAGTTCCCACCATCACAAATCCACTGGCTCCATACAGGCGCCTTCCCTTTTGTTACAATGGATGAACAGTCCTGTTTCTTTTGAAGCCCAACTGCACTAGATCTGAGCCATTCTTGCCTACTCAAGGACTTTGCTACTGCCGTTATGTATTCTTTCTCCGGAATCATTTTCTCCTCATCTATATAATCATTTCTGCCAGCATGCAAAGATATTCTAAAATCTCTCTGGACAAAATCACCCACTCCAGAGCAGATTCCACGTCCCCTTTCGGGTACTTTTTGCTCTCCCTGAAAGAGGGGTCGTGTGTTTCATATGCTTTCCTTGGCTCCTTCCACTCACACTTGCATCCCCAACATTCCACGGAGACCCTCCTTGTTGAGGCTCCCATTGGTTTCCATCTTGCCAAATCCTGTGAGCATTTTGATTTTGGTCATACTTGATCTGTCAGTAGCACTTGACCCAGTTGTTCACTTCTGCCTTCTGGAAACAGTTTTACCTTGGAGTGGGTAACTCTATTCTTCCTTTGTTTTCTTCCTATACATTTGCTGTGCCTTCCCATTCTTCTTTGATGGCTCTTTCTCTCCCTGGTGTAAAGATTTTGGGGCTCTCCAGGGCTCGTCCCAATGGCCATTTTCTATACTTTTTTAAACGCTCCCTCCCTAGGTGATCTCATTCACTATCATGGCTGTAAATATCTTCTGTATCGAGGTGGTTCTGAATTTGTCTTCAGCCCTTTCCTTTTCCTCGGGCTCCAGACTTACATGTCTAACTCCATCCTCAACATCTCCTCTTGGATGTCTAAAATGTGTTTTCAAATTAAAATCTTCAAAAGAGAACTCTTGATTCTCTTTTCCTCAACCATTCCTCCCTGTCGTTTTAATAAACAGCACCATTCACTAAGTAGTTCAGGGGGAAAAAAAAGGAATTATCCTTGGTGCTTCTTTGTCCCATAAACTTCACGTTTAATATATTATAAAATCATCATCTCCAACCTCAAAATAGATCTATAACCTAATCAGTTTCTCCATTGTCATTATTACTTTCGTAGTCCAAGACCCCCATTTAGATTCCTGATTGATTTCCCTACTTCTAATCTTGCCCACTCTCATGTCAAGAGCTCCAGAAGTATCTGATTCAAATGTATAGAGCAGGTCATGGAAGTCACCTTCCTGTTCCAAATCCTCCAGTGGGTTTATTCATTCAGAATAAAAGCCTCCCTCCTGACCATGGTCTTCAGGGCTCCATTTCATCTGCACTCTTCCTGTCCACACAATCTCATCTCCTGCCACTCTCAGCTCTGCCATCTGGCTCTTCATGTTCTTCAAAAATACCAAGCTTGCCACCTACCACAGGGCCTTTGGACATGTTATTCCCCCCGCCTGGAAAGCTCTGCCCCCAGATGTCTGTAAGGACTGCTCCCCCTTTTATGCAAGTTTTCATCCTGATGTCACCTTCTCAGAGATCAGGCCTACTGTGGGCATGCACTCCTCCTTCACCTTGACCTCCTTACCCAGGTTTATTTTAACTTACAGCGCCATGACTACACCACGCTGCATTATACATACATAGGAATTCTTTGGTTTCCTTATTGTCTCTCTCCCTGATGGTGTTTAAGATCCATGAGGGCAGAGGCTTTGTCTTGCTTACTCTTTTATCCCCCGTGTTTAGAAAAGCTCATGGTGATGTGTGTGTATGTGTGTGTGTGTGTGTAAAATATGTGAATGAATGATTCCAAAGCTTTGGAGAGACTTCAGTCAACCAGTTGACTAAAGAAAAGTAAAATTTATTTCTCTTTTCATTTAATCTGTTCTGAGCTGCCTAAGCCTTACGCCTCTTTTCCTTCCGGAAGACCAAATCCATATGCAGTAAAATCCACAGCAGTTGGGAAGCAAAGATCAGTCTGATTCCCACTCTACAAGGTTTGCATCCCAAAGATGGCACTGTGGCCAGAAACAGATCTCTTAGATGCTTAGCCCACGCTACACTTCAAACACTGAAAAACAGGGAGAATTATCTTCTGAATCAAGCAACTCACTAGAAAGTCCTGGTTGCAGAGGAACATCTTTCAAGCTCATCTCTCTAGTTCACAGAGGCATCCATTCCACACTTGTTGAAATGTATTTGGTTTGGAGACCATGCTCAGGATGCTGAGAATTGCATCAAGAACACCTGAGGGGGGAACAAAGCAGTTAAGCAGAAAATGCCTCGGAAGACCAGGAGAATCTGTTTCTGGCATCCATTTAAGGTCCGCGACAGCATTACCTGTGGCATCCATTCCCCCACATCTTTACTTTCCATTTCCATGAAAAGCAACATGCATACTTTTCAGCTTCCAGCAACTCTTGACATGTTTTGACTAGATAACTCGAATGCCAGTGAATCACAGCCATTTTTAAGGGGGAGGTGAAAACAGCTGTTTAATACCTGCAATGCTCTCCTGCCAGAGGGGAAAACATATTTCCTAAGTGTTATAAGTGTAATCCTGAGCGTTAGGGACTGTATTTCCTGTCTATTGTGAATACCTTCACTGCAGATAAGGTGGAGAGTATTCCATTAGCTTTTAGCCAAATTTTGTCAAACAATGTCAGTCATTTTGTGTTTCTAATTGGGAAGAACCACTCATTGGGTTCCTGTATGGAAAGCTTAAGGTGTGCAGCACTAGTGTTGGGATGTGATCGCTCTCATCCCATTATACGCAAAAATGTAAAGATTATTAAGTTTGCTTTTGACCAAGGCCCAATTCAGTATTCAGACACCAGATATCTGAATGTCCTTATCCCCGTGTATGGCTTGCTAATCAGTCCTGAGTTGGCTCTGGACCTATCCTTTCCCCCTCCTCTTACTCCCTTCATGAAAACAAAAACCTGTTGTCGATTTGGTGGAGGCACACTTGACTCCTAAACCTTTGTGTTTATTTCTTTCAAATTTTACTTATAATATGGATATATGTCTTTGGAAAGTCAGTGAAAAATGTTTCTTTGTACATTTGGCCAAAGTCTCTGACTCAACCAGAGATAACTATTAGCTTAGAAATATCTTATTGCTTTTTAGATGGAAACTGATCTTGGACAGAGCAGGTAACTCACCTGGAAGAACTTCAGTAAGATATATGGAGCCTTCTCTAAAGAAACAAACCCATCTAAGCATAAATCTACTATTTTTAGTCTTGGATCTGGAATCCCTCTTTTTCTAACTCTTTGGCCACACTCTGTGTTAAAACAGCCAGCTCTTCAAATCATAGATCTTTAAGCGCATAGGGTCATTGATTATATTGGCTTTTATCCCAGTGCCGAAGGCTAGAAGGCTAGAAAGCTGGGTGTTTTATTTTGAGTTTCTCTACATGGCCAATAGCAGGCTGATTTCTAACTGAACTAAAGCCCCTTTGTCATTTGTTTTTATGACAGTAGTAAGATCTGTGAACCCTCTGGAGGTTTTGGGATAAAAGAAAATATCATCTTTAACTTTCACTACATTTGCCACTTGGGAACGTGTATTGTTCATTTTCTCTTAAGAAATCACCCAAATAGATTAACTGCTCCATTTGGCTTTGGAGAAATGGAAAATGCTGACGGGAAAGGTGCCAGCGACCACAACAATACACTTGCGATTGCCAGTTAGCGGGTCCCTTTGTCACCCTCTGTTCCACCTCACTGAGGCTGGTGATGTGAGAACCCACCTGATGCCCCCACTCTCAGCAGAGGGATTGCTGAGCTAGTGGCACCCTCCCCATTGCCTCACTCGGCTCCTTTTTCATGGGGATGTAACTTTTTAAGGGTGGAGAGTGCCCCTGAGGGCTCCTCACGCTTCTTCATTCTCTGAGGCAGGCAATCAGAGGCCACGGGCAGCGCCTGCTTTTGCCGTTTTTGCTGGAAAGAAATCAGACATTTGCTGTTACAGTACACCATGGACAGTTGCTGCTACCGAGTGGCCCAAACCATTGATACTCAAAGCATTCTTGATACTCAAAGGTCTCTGGATCAGCAGAACCACCATCAGTCAGAGGCCCGTCAGAAATGCAGAATCGCAGGTTCCAACTCAGACCTAACGAATCAGAATCTGCATTTTTAACAAGATCCCTTGGTGATTCTGTACACATAAGATTTAAGTTTGAGAAGCACAGCCCTAAATTGCTTCATTTAGTTACCTTCTGCTTCCAGAGAAGACTCTCACAGGAAAAGCCAGAGGCACTGCATTTGATGTATTCCTTAGCCCTTGTGTTCTGTGGCAGGATAGTACACTTCCTTCTCTGCCTTCTGTCCTGGTTTGACGATGTAAAACTTTCAATTTCATGGTTAGGTGTCCTTTCGTACTTAATAGTTGATCTTTGGGGAAAGAAATCAATATTTGCCCACATGTCATTCTCTTTTGGGCCTGTTTCAAAAGAAGAAAAGGATTGACGAATATTCTTAGGATATTCGTCGCCGCCTTTATAAAGCTGCAAATCTCGCAGGTCATCTGTGATGACTACTAAAGTGTACAAACACTGTTTGAAAAGGCATTGCAAAAATTCTTACCTAAGGCATGTCTCTTTATTCCTTCACTGAAGCAGCAACACAAAGACCGCCAGGGCAAGTCTTCAAAAGGGGCAGTTCTCTGTAGAAAGAGGCTCAGAGGGATTTGAAACAAAGGACTTCTCAAGATCAACAGCAGCTGCTGACACTGGAGTGGGTCGGAGGATTGAAGAAAATGATTAAAACAAAATTAAGACACATGGCAGTCGTGCAGAGGTCCGGTGGGGCCTGCAGTGGGGCCCTATGGGAAGAGAGGAATAAGCCAGCAGCTTTCTGGAGATTGGGAGAGGAAGCCGTCGAAGCTGATGAAGTGAAGTGGTGCTTCTTTCTTGTATTCTTGAAAGTAATTACGATTTTTTCCCCGTGGATATCGGTAAACACAGACAGTCTGTAATGCAGCCTCATATGTTGCTACAAAGTTTTAAAACAGTTGTTATAGCTGTTGTTATACTCAAGTAAACATAGTTCTTTGTATCCAACTCTGTTTTGCAGGTTCCCAGTTCAATTAATATAATTTACATATGCAGGCCCAGGCACTGACTGTTCTAGCAAACAAAGTGACAATGCAAGACGTGCTTATGTAAGACTGGGTTTCGTAATGCTCATATCAGCGAGACGACGTTCTCTACTACCAATTTGGAAAAAGAATTTGTTATTGAGTTCTTCAAGGATATTTGGAAAACCAAAACCAACGTAGGGCACGCTGTGAAGATATGGCATCTTGGAATAAGATTGTAGATAAAAGCAGATTTCCCATAGAAAATATCGGGGCCTCAACATATGGTCACACACATCGTGCACTGTACAACTCCAGGGGCGACATTGCACGGCCCCCATAAACGTCATTCCACAGTTACAAAATGCGGCAGCTGTGACGATTGTCATGTGCCCAATATACTCCTCATAAACTTTAGTTTTATTCATTTTTGGTAATTTTTTTAAAACGTCTCTAATTAGCCTACAGCCATGTAAAGTTTATAGAGTAGCTCTGAAAATGCTCTTTACATATCCGGCCATTTGATGTATCAAAGGAATCCGACAAAAATAAAAGCTAGGGCTATTTTTTTTTTTTTTATGGGGAAATGTGCTGGAATGCTGTTTTGGAACCCCTTTCTCAGAAGTATGATTGTAAGCTGGCATTTATCTGAATACATGAGTTCCAATGGCATTTATAATAAAACGTTTAACCAGCATCCCTCACTGTCCTATGATGGTTGGGAGTGCAGGCTCTGGAGTCCGCAGCTGAGACAGAATCCCCCCTTTTCTACTAACTAGCTCTAGCATCTTCTTCCCCTTCCTCCTTTGAAGCACGGGGACGATCGTAATCGCCACACACAGTTGCTATGAAGGTTATATAAGATGCTACACAAAACCATTAAGAAAACACCTGGCATCAAGTAAACACAGGTTAGGAACCTGTGTTTCAATCTAGTCCTCCTGCATCTTTACAGTGTTAGCACCTCTTTCTAACTTCTCTGGGAAGTTTTGAAGCTAGCCAATTTAGCAATACTGTAGAAATACCAAGAGGAGAAAAGGAGCACTGGAAGCTGCATGTTTGCTTGTGTAGGTAGGGGATGCTATGGGGGACAATTGTGCTTCTTGCTCTATTCGCGCCTGGGTGTCAAGAGTCTGGATTAGAAAGGAGTGGGATGAATGTCACTGAACGGCATCTGGGCATTTGTTGGGTCAGTTTTTAAAACTCCTGCCTTCTCACTTCTCTCCTCGATGACAAGGTGAGCGGAGCTGTGATAGTGCTGTCACCGAATATGTCTAGTCCTTCGCACGTGGAAGAATCGCACTTCCCTGCCCACGTACATGGGGTGATCTGTGGGCTTGCTTTAGCGAATGAAGTGGGAGAGGGAGTGATGTTTGTGACTTTTAGGAATAATCTTTAATGTTGAATGCTTGATTAATAAAGACCGTGCTCCCTCCTGCTTTCGTGATTGTTTAAGAATGAGCTCCGTATACATTTTAGGACTTTATGTTCTATTTCTGTGAAAAATGTCCTTGGTAGTTTGATAGGAATTGCATTGAATCTGTATATTGCCTTAGGCAGTATGGACATTTTAACTATATTAATTCTTAACCATGAACATGGTGTGTGTTTCCATTTATTTGTATCTTCTTTAATTTCTCTCTTCAGTGTCTTATAATTTTCTGAGGACAGGTCTTTTACTTCTTTGGTAAATGGGACTGTTGAAAGACAAATACCCTATGATCTCACCTATATGTGGAATCTAAAAAATAGCATAAATGAACAGATTAATCAGAAACTGTCTCAGAGATACAGAGAAAAAACTGAGGGTTGCTAGATGGGAGGGGGTTGGGGATAGGGGAGAGGATGAGGGGATTAGAAAGCACAGTTGGTAACCACAAGATTGCCACGGGGATACAAAGGACAGTTTGGGGAGTATAATCAGTAATGTTGTAAAGATTTTGTAGGGTATCCGATGGACACTTGTCTTATTAGGGAGACCACTTCATGGACGGTGTAGGTGCCTGACCGCTGTGGCGTGCATCTGAAGCTGAATAGTGATGGGTGTCGACTGTGGATTAAGGGGTGTGTGTGTGTGTGTGTGTGTGTGTGTGTGTGTGTGTGTGTGTGTGTGTAGTCATGGGATGTAGAGTGCAGACCAGGGAATGGGGTCAGTGGAACTGTGGCGGCTGTGTATGATGTCAGAGGGGTGGTAGATTTGGGGAGGACAGTTGTCACTTTGTGAGAGGTGTAAATATCTAACTTTTATATTGTTTTGTACACCTGAAACTACTACTACTACTAATAATAATTTTTTAAACAAGAGCTCCGATGGAGCAGCCAGCACCATCATGGATGCCTGAGAGTCTGCGAGGGGCAGAGGCCCCTGCTGGCCTGTGGTGGACGCACAGCATGAGTCAGACAGAAAGTTTTGTGGTCTCAAGCCACTGAGAATTTGGGGGTTGCTTGTTGTTGCAGCATAACTTGCCCACCCTGGTTTCTTCAAAGCACTGTGTGAGGGCATTATGTAGTGCTAACTCTGAGAGACACTGAGAGGTACAGATTGTGCTCTAGATATGGTCAATGTGTGGCCTTCCTTGTAGATATTAATTTTCTGATTCTTTTAACATTATAAATATAGATATCATATAATAAATTAACTAGTTTACCTATTTTGAGAATTTAGTAATCAATAATAAACAACTTACTAAAATACCACTCATTCATTGTGTTAAAAATAAACATATGACCTTTAAACAAGTTAATCTTGTCCAGTTAAGTCTCACATTGTTGAAGAGGAACTGAGGTAAAATTTATCTGAGGGTAAAAGACTGCAAAGTTACTGGCTAAATTTCTCAAGAGAAAATGGAAGAATATTAGAATCCACACCAGAGATTCTTTCCTGCAAAATGGCATTGAGTCACAAATCAGATATAAAATTATTATTGATTTTTACATATTATTTATAGCGTTGTAAGACAGTGACATACAGACATACATGGAATGAAGCAATGATTGCTGCATTTTGAACTCTATTCAACCCACTTCAAGAAAAACAAGAAAGTATCTCACAAAGAGACTTCGAAAACTAAGAAGTAGAAAACATGATACTAAGAGACTAATGGGTTTAGAAAAATATTAATGAGTTTAGAAAACAATGTGGTTACTTATTTCTTAGATAGAAAATTTGTATGTATATACTCTAAAATTATTCCATAGCTGATTGAAAGATATAAATCGACAAAATCATAGATTTTTAACCAACAATTTCTCTGTTAAAACAAATTTGATTAGGAAAATAAACATAAATAATATGAGAAATTAATGTTTTCAAAAACCAAAATTATGAAAAAGAAGATAGGAATTTGATATATCAGAAGTTAAATTCTGTATTCTATAGGACATTTAAAATCTCTACATTCACTGATCATATCAACTTTGATGTATTTTATAGGAATTTGTTCTTAAATTCTAATATTGGTTTAAAAATTATTTTTAAGTATTCTATTACCTTAATATGAAGGGTTAGATGAATTTTTACTCTCACCAAATTACACAGTTTTGGTCACCTGTTAGAAATGACACTAGTTTATTTATTCAGGAACCCACATAGAGTGTTTTCTATGTCCCTGCATTATAATATGCTTTTTAAATGAATCATTTCATTTAATCATATGTTTTCATTTTGGAGATGAAGAAACTGAGTCTCAGAGACATTAAGGGAATCACTGAAGAGCACTATTGAGGAATGGTTTGTGTAGGCTACCTGAAAAAAGGTACAGTCTATTTCAGGTCTCCCTAGCCTACCTGTGTGATGAAGCGGGTAGGAAGGAAAGGAGAAAAATGACACCAACATCAAGTCCCCATTCTCTCATCCCTTGACTCTGGGTAGAATAATAATGCATCTGGTCTTCCTTACCCTTTGGATGGAATTGTGTTATGGTAGATATTATGATGATGGCTCCTTGGATCTCATTCAGAGGCTCAGACCCCTGACTTGCCCACTCCAGAGAAGGCAAGACCTGAAATGTTGGGTCTCAGGACATCCATCTAAGAGAAGGCTCTTTTGCTAATTATGGCAACACAGCACATGTGGCTGACTTGGTATAGAGACTTCCTTAAATTCAACTTACATATAAACCAGCCTTTTTAGTACATTATACTTTCACACTTCTAAATACGTTTTGTTCATTAAATTTGGACTTTCTTCTATCAGGTGACAAAAATTCAAGCTGTTGCATGGTGAAACTATGTGCCCGATAATAATTCCCTTTCAGCAGTATTATCTTTTTGTATGGTTGTTTGTCCAGTTATTTGAGTATTTGATTGCATTGTATTTGATGGTTTAAGAAAACATTTGAAAATGGAAACCTGAACATGTCAAACATAATAGCAAAGCAGTGATGGAAATTGTTTGGTCTGCGGAAAGTGACAAATTTTTATTTCAGAGACTTGGTGGCCTCAAGATGGTTGCTGTGTATCAGTTTAGAAAGATAAGAAAAAATAAAGAATATATATTTCATAAATATAATGATACTCTTAAAGAAGTCCTGTTTTTGGTATCTATGAAAATGTGCTATGATCCAGGAGTAGGGGCTCAGTAAACATGTGGAGAACACACGAATGAGGAATTACTGTGTTGACTGGAAAATAATAATTCTCCAGAAAATCTACCGAAAGAACGGTTTATTTGGAAAAGAAAAGAAACAAAGCCACCAAGAAGTGGGTATAGGCACTTACTTGTCCACCAGTCCCAACCGGCTGCCCAGGTGGAAAAAAACAAAAAGGGGGCAAAGAGTAACATGGCGTCCCCCTTTATTTGCTTCCCTCCCCCGGAAGTTATCACAAAGTTCAGCAGGAAGTAAAGACTAGAGAGTTAACAAGGGGCCCAGCTCCACAGATAGTCCTCCCAGCTCTATGGTTAAGCATCTTAAGATGCCAGTTCACTTTCATCAACTGTTTTACATAATGGCACTCGTTTTATGTGCCTTTGTATACATCCATGCCTCCTTATGTTTGTTTAGAAAAATATCCCTCAGACTTAAAATTATTCTTTGCTTATTTTGTTCATTTTTCTACTCTGTGCTTTCAGACCCAATTATGGTTATTAAGAATTTATCGAACTTAAAAATGGATTCCGTGTTTGATGGCTGTGTTATACCATCTTTAAATCCACTTTTTCCTGCAGCCTTTTGGGTCCTTGTATAAAATTCACCCTGATGTGTGGGCGTGTGTGTATTTTTTAAACAGTTCCCTGAGGTTTAGGTTCTAAATCTTTCTCAGAGTATTGTTATATCTGTTGACTCCGACTGAGAGTTTCCTGGGTGAGTTCAGAGAGCATCCTGTCAGCTCGCTTTTGATTTTCAATAAAATCCAAGTTCTCACAGTTAGTTTTCTTCCTGTCCCAGGGCTGGTGGGTCGTTATAATTTCAGTGGCCATTACTGCCAGGCAGCTTCTGCAATGCAGTGTTATTGAGCAACCTTGCAAAAACGAGGTCTTGTCACTTGCTCTAAGTTCTTTATCACTCTGCTTCCTCAGGAACATTGCATTTCATAGAAGAGCAGAAAATTTGAAAAGCACACCAAAACTAGCTTCTCTGTATCTGTGCAGACGGGGAAAGGTTACACAGGCCACATTCAAAAGAACAATACAGCTCACACATTGAAATCTCATTGGCTTTCTATTAATTTTCTTGGAACCGTGGAGCAGCTGAATAAAAATATGAAAATAAGATTCTTGGGTTTGAACCAGGGAGTTTAGACACTCCAGAGCTTCATGAATCATTTTTGAGATTCTATAGTATTGAACAGGCTACCTGAGATTGCTGGAATTGGATGAGAAAATATTCTATGTTAGGGAACCATAGATTCTGAAGTTCAGCCTGATTTCCCTCATTTTCACTCCCTTTATGAGACATAATTCTTTTTCATGTAGAACTACAGGAATCTTAAGGACACAGTTTGTGGACAATCCATCTTTCTCTTTTCCCCCATGCCTCTTTTTATCTCTGTTTCCCTTTTTTTGCTTCCCTTTTGCATTCAAGGCAGAACGTGTATGGCACCTATTTTGCGGGAAAGATCATTGCACTGTCTATTTTGTTTTAACATTCAAATGCTCAACTTGAATTCCTGTCTCTTTAGACATCGTACAAGAATGGTATGCATTGGAGTTTTAAGATATAATTTCTTTTCTTCTCTCTCCACTCCCTGTCTCCAGCAGCCGTGTAAAATAGCTCATTGCCTTGCATTTCTCAAGCATTCAAGTGTTTATAGAGTCTAACGATCCTGATCTCTCACTTCTTTTTTGTAAGAAGAAAATGATAGCTGTAGATGGCACCATTCCCAGGGAAGCTGCATGAAAAGTGGCCGACAGGCTGATGCCAGGGTGTGGGAACAGCCATAGGTATGTGCGTTTCAAGTTGTGCCATCAACTCAACTGCCACGTTGGACAGTATACGTACTGTTCAGCTTCATTTTCTAGGAAAAAAGATATTTGAAAGATGTATTCAAATATTTCCTCCATCAGTCTCCTTTTGAAATTTAGCATAATAGCACACAGCGGTCCTATAACAAAGGGAAAAAACAGTAATGCCAAATGAATGAAACAGCTGGGGTCAAACAGGAAGGGAGGGCTGCTATAGCAGGGTCTCTGTCCCTGAAGAAACAAAGCCAGATATGAATGGCAATTAGTAACTTCTTTTTAAATACACATTAATCCACAAAATTAATCCCTTAAGAAGTAGTGCTGTGGCAAGAAAAACTGGTTAAAATCTTACAAGACCCTTCTAGCACTAGACTTGTATTTCTTTAGTTACATGCTTGTATTAGCTATATCCACACTGAGATTCCTGGATGGGAAAATCCCAATGACTATAGCTGGATGTAAAAAGGGTCAGTTCAAGCTCAGAATGAGTGGGGTGCAGTGGCTAGATAGACCCATGGATTTGTTCAGGATTAGAGATTGTAAGTGGGGATGCAAATAGACATGGGGAATGTGGAATTGGGGTCTTGCTCTTAGGGAGAGGGAAGTCAGGCCATGGGAACTAGCAAAATGTATGTGATAATGAGGGTGATTATATGCCAGGCCCAGTTCTAAGTACTTTACATGATTTAGCTCATAAATCCTCATATAGCTCTGGGATGTGACTATTGTTCCCACTTTACAGATGAAGAAACGGAGGTATGGAGGGTTTAAGTATCTTGCCCGAGGTCACACAGGAAATAAGAGCTGGGGCTAAGGTTTGAACCTGTTCTCTTAAGTCCTACACTGTCCTTCAAGTAGGCAAATAGCTTCAAGGAGCCCTAGTCTCCAGTCCAGAGCGTGATGGCCTCAGAGGCTTGTGGTGGAGGTGTATGTGTGAGGGCAGCTAGGAAGCATTTGGAGACGAAGAACATCTTACGATTTAAACACACTTATTGACTCAGTCACTGCAAGTTCAAAGTTCTGGTGGTCATCAGGGCCGAGTTCTGTCCATTGCCCTGTGATTCTTTGCATGCTGCCCTCCTCTGATTGATGGCTGGTAGAGATGTGGCTGCAGCAGTTCTGGATCCCACATCAGCACAGAACACTGGCCAGAGGAAGAGAGCTGTTCTCTGGTGCTGCCCAGGGGAACAAGGAAGAACTTTCTCTGATGTTTAGAGCAAACCTCTGCCTGCACCCCAGGACTTTGGACCCGGTCCCGTGCCCACTGTTGATCTAGTCACCTCCAAGGGGCATGGATTGCATGGGGACTGTCGGGAGCTGGGGTGGCGCCAACCTTTCCTGAGCTGCAGGAAGTTGGGGGATGACTGGATACCTAGATCAAATTGCAGATCTCTGAGGGAAAGGAAAAGGAGGAGAAGCGGGGTGCCCGCCCACAATGGCTGCTCCAGAGAGGCTGCATGTTGGTCTGGGAGCTACTGATTATCACAAAAACCCAGGGCTCACTTCTGAGAACTGGTAAGTATGGAAAGAACTGGATTCAAAACTCAGTTACTTGGTTTGATATATAGTTCTAGAATGGAGCGATGCGTATAAACAAGGTGAATCAGATGCTGCGCGTATCATCCGAGGATTTCTAATGTCTCTTCTGCTGGGGAAAACTGGTGTGAGGCCGTGATCTTGGTGTTTCACTGGTGGGCCTTTCTGTGACTGGTAGAGCAAAGCTGATCATTAAAAATGAGGCTGAACATTTAGTGTGTCAAGCTGACAGGCCTGCTTTACCTTGGATTCTATATGTAATGCTCTCTTTGAGAAAATGTATTTCTCAAAATTTATCATTGGTTCCTTAGGCTTTATGTAGGGAGTGAAATTTTACTGACTGACTGGTTTTTAGGGTTTTTCCTAAACACAGCTGCGAAGTTGGTAAAATGTTTCCTTGGTCCCCAATGTCGTGCTTCAGGCAGTAGTGGCAAATACAGTGTCCCCCACTGCCACTCCTGCCTCCAACCGCCAAGGCAGACATCGGTCATTTATCACGGCCCTCTTTCCTGCTGAGCATGGTTGCAGCTAGAAATTATTCTCCATTCAGTGCTCAAGGCAGTCACTGCAGAGCTGGCATAAGAAGTCAAAATTATTTTGCATTCTTGCTCTGGGAACTCTGTCTCTGAGAGGCAGCATGAGAGAGCAAAGGAACACTTTAGTTCCTCAAGTAACTAGGCTTTGAATCAGACATATTTGGAGTCAGACAGTCTTGGGTTTGAATGCAGGCTTTGTCACCAACTGACCTGGCAAGTTAACTTACTTCTCTGAGCCTATTTCCTGTTTGTAAAGTAAGACAGATGATACCATTAATAATTTCCTAGGCTATTGGGTGATATTGAATGAGATGGAATATGTACCATTCTTATCAGATTGCATGGTTCTCTAAACTTTGCCTTTCTATCAAAACCTAAACCAAGGTGACAGTATGATAAACTTCTTCTCAGTAACATGCAAAAATATTTTTGCACTTTAACAGGAAAGTCCCTTTAATGAAAGGAAATAATTGTTGTAGTGTTTCATGTTATGTTTAGGGGTCGACTGTTTTGAGTTGAGGCTTTATTTGCTCAAACCACTCAGACCATCATTGGTTCTACCTAAAGACACAGCTCGATTTCAGTTTCTGAAATGTCAAACTTGGCAGAGACTAGTGTTTTAGGGAATTACAGAGGGAGGAGAATCCATAATCTTTGCCCTTGAGGAAGTCAAACCAGAGGAACACAGTGACAAATAAACATACCATAGAATACAAATAACTAAAGCCTGGAAATATACCCACATATGCTAAATTATAGCTCCACAAATGTATTCACTTCTAAAATATCTGCCTAGGCAGGCAGATCAATGGAGTAGAATAGAATCTTAAGTAGGTCCAAATACTTCAGGGAATCTAGTGTATGATAAAGGTGGCATTTGAAATCAGTGAAGAAAGATAGATTAGTTAATAAATGGCATTGAGACAACATTTTAGCAATTTAGGAAAAAGTTGGACCTCTATGCTTGAAAGAGAATATGCAAAACTATAAAAGTTTTATAAGGTGTTGTAGAAAAAATTTTTAAAGTAATCTTGGAGTTAATAAGATTTTCTCAAGTAAGAAGCAACCTAAGTAGACATTTTAAAACAAGAGTGATAGGCATACATTTTGCTATAAATTTTTTTTGAAAGAAATCTGTACATGTACAATTATATACCAAAGGTTGTACTAATCTTTACCACATGTGCACTGTATATGCACCTATATTGTCAAAATATATACAGAGGGTGCCAAAAAATGTATACACATTTTAAGAAAGGAAAAAATCTATTAAAATTGTAATACTCAATACATACCGATAACAAAAGATGAATACAAGTCACATTTGACTTCTGCAATTACAAGAGGTGCTCAAAGTGGTTCCCATCAGCGTCCAGACACTCTGATTATGGCAAACTGCTGCTTGAGCAACGTTGACCAAAGTGTCCACTTGTATGCATTTTTTTTGGCACTCCTGGTGTATACAAGGTTCTTATATGTCAGTAAGAAAAATACAAATGGATCTCACACAATAGACAAAGGATATGAAACAGGAGTTCAGAGACAAAAATATTGTGAGCACATGAAAAATCTTCAGTCTCATCCACAGTTAAAGAAATGCAAATTCAGACCATGAGACAATTTTCACCTATCAGGTTGATGACAGTTATACAATTTGGAAATTCACAGTGGATGATGGGGTGAGGTGCAGGCATATACACAGTGCAGGAATAGTAAAAGTTACTGTAACCTCTTTTGTAACGCTACTGGACAACATTATTAAGATTTAAAATATGCCAATCTTGTAAGTCCCACCTCAAGGAATTTGTCCTCTGGTTTTATGTTCACATCTATGCAGAGAGGTCTGGAAAGAAATTGTTCATTGCAGTATTTTTTGTCATAGGAAAAAAAACCATAAGAAGAGGAAACCTGTATATCCACAACAAGAGACTAACTAAAATATTTTCATGCAACCAATATTAAATTGTTATATAGCCATTAAAAAGAATGTATTTCCATGTGCTGATCTGGACAGATCTTTAAGATATATTGTTAAGTTAAAAGGAAGGTACTTAAAAGTGTTTATAGACATGTATTTATTTGCATGGAAAAGTTCTGGCAAGTCATGCAAGAAACTGTTGATTGTGGTCTCCTGTGTGGCGTAAGTCTGAGGGACTAGGCTGGAAGGGAGACTCATTTTTCTTTGGACACTTTCATATACTGTTTGAATTTCTGACCAAAAGCATGTGCTATCCTCATGAAAAATGGATGGGGTGATGGACACCTAGAATGTTAAGCAAAACAATTTCACAGGAATTTTTCCAGCTAATTTCTTCTGTCCATACTACAATTTCTATCCCGCTCATATCACCAAATCAAAAATAAGAACAAATTCTCATCAGAAGATGCAAAGTGGAAGCATTTCTGGAAGATGGGAAGCGGATGGATTCAAACTGATACACCACATAACACCTGAAGGAAGAGGCTCCTGTGCCAGTTGAAACTATAGGCGTCCGGCAGTCCTCTCCGCTCACAGCAGCTGAGAGCAGGGGGAAGGGGCCTTGGAGCCCCAAGCCTGTAGCATCAGTTGGAACAGCTGGGCTGCTTGCCTCTTCCTGAGCCTTGCTTTTTCTAGAATGGGTCACAGAGTTCTGTGCCCACAGCAGATGATGTCACCGTGCTGGTTGGGTCTGCAGTGGCAGAGCAGTATTCTCTAGTTACCAAGACCAGGAGGGCCTGGGCTTCATCTGCACAGAAAAGAATCTATCACTAGGTTCCCCCCAGCTTCCCGAGCCCCATAACTCACCATTCCTCTACAGTAACCTTGAGCAGGCTGGAATGGAAAGGTGTTCACACAGGAAGACTCCCCAACCATTTGGAGACAAGCATCCCTATAAAAGTGAGACCTAATCCAGTGAGCAGAAGAGCTAATATCCAAAGAAAAAGAGTTAATATAGCAAACAGGAGATCTTAAAATAGGTGTAATTTGGATCTTCATGGATGTGCAGTGGGATATTAAGGATATTGTAATCATGACCCGTGAAGCATATTTAATTAAAGTTTGTGTATTGAAGTAAAGCCATATGGAAATTTTCATTACTTAGTATGACGAGTGGTTAATTTTTCTATGAATTCAATGAGTATGTTGAATGCACCTCATGTCAGGCACCGAGTTGCTAAGTCTAACATTGGCACACTCTATCTATGCTCTTTGGGAAGTGTTTTCTCATTTGCTGCTCAGCACGTCCCTGCAAGGTGAGCTGGGTGAGACAACATTTATTCTATCTCATTTATTCAACCTTTATTCTATCTCAGTCAGGTTCTTGTTAAATATTTTTCTTACAATGAAACAATCAGTGACAAAGCTGAGAGTCACATGAAGGATTTTAAATTTCAAATACACAGTACTTCTAAACTGCCTGGTTTTGTAAGAAACACAGTGCTTATCCTCCTTTATAAAGTGAAACAGTCACTGTGACTTTTTCTGAAGTCAGAGCACAAAGAGCACTGAGAAGATGCACCTGTGAAAATTATTGTTTTGTTTTTCACTTGTGGTTTTTAATATCACCGAGTACAAGCTTCCTAGAGGCAAACAGTTTGGATTTATGGTCTCAGGAAATAACAGTAGAAAACATAGTGACCTGCCTTTTAAAAAAGTTTTGTAGGTTGTCTGTTTGAGCCTGAAAGACGTAGGTCGTGAGGATGACCACAAATTTACCAAGAAATTTAAGTTTTTTCGTTTGTTTTAATTTCAGCTGAAACTCTGCTTATCCCTTGATTTTGACAGTGATGGCGTGAAGTATGGCTAAGGAAAAGTTCCCAACCCACTCATGTCTTGTTTCAGCACTTATTTTAAGACTGAAGCTCGAATTTGCAAGGACACTGGGGTAGCTCTCTCATCTGATCACAGCTGTCCTTATGCCCATGGACATCTGCCAGAAATAAAAATGTCTCCTCACATTCTGTTTGGATTCCGAGAGCTTGTAAATACACCCAGCCTCCACAGGTGAGGCAGCACAATGGTTGAGCTTGGTGCCATTGAACGGTAAAGTACCATGAAGAGTGTCTGAAAGTTGAAATTAACTTTTTATTAGCATGACACAGCTGTGGGCTGTTTCATCTTGTCAGCAGCGCATTTCTGGTTCTCGTGCTCGCCTTTTCATAGACCTCACGTTGGTTCACCTCCAGCTATTCCTGCCGTCCTAGCAGGCACTGTCCTGCTCCTTGTCAGCTTTTTCTAGTCCTACCGTTTCTTTATGTGGCTTTTTGATGTTTCAAAAGAAGCGTGGAATGTGATAGAGCTTTCATTTTCAAATATGCTTTTTGTGGCTTTGATGCGTATCAGAGCAATGGACTGGGAAGATTGGGAGAAGGAGAAATGGGGACCAGCTCTCCCAAGGGCTTACTGAATAACCTCAGTTGTGCTGTTTCCCTATGTGTGTCAAGAATGTGGGTTAAACAATGTCTTCACTTCTCTAGACTTTGCTAGCCATCTGCTAGTTTTGTTGCCTAGACACACGACAAAATGCAGACCTCCAGTGGTCAGACTCGCACCAGATCTGAAGTGGAAGAATCCTTGATGCAGCAGTGTGTGCGTCCTTTTCTATTTCTCCTTTCTGAATAATTAGGGTTAGGTATGAAGTGCATACCATGTCTTCTGTGTACCTTGTCTCTCTCCATTTGGCCACCCAAAGAGGCATCTCGCTTTTGCCTGTGAGTATGTAAAGCCATGACCTCTTGAAAGAAAGAACCTGAAACAGCTGAGAATGTGTAAATATTTGCTCTGTTATGTAGTTTTGATTTCTGGAACATCATGTTTCATGTCGCAGTGGAAGTAAAAGGCCTTTTTACGGCATTCAGTAATAGAACATTTTGTTCTCAAAAGATTTGATGAGCTTAGATGTGATACAAGGTCTCGTAAGGATAAAGATAGAATGGCAACAACAAAATAATAAAAATTTCACCTAAATTGTAAATATTTCTGGTTTTGAAATATTTCAAGTATTTGACTTTTCTGTGATTTCAGCAGGTTGGCAAAGAGAAGTATTGGACTCGGCCACGTCAAAGTTAATGACCAGTGAAAAAGTTCTTCCCTAAAGGATAGAAAGATGTCTGAATTAATACCATTGAACCTCTTTATTTGAATAACTAATCTCACACAATGAATCCACCAAAACTTCAACTTCTCAATTAAAACTAGAGGCAAAATCAATGGGCCAAAATTACTGCAAGGATACGGAGTTTTGATCGTTTGGTATTTAGATTTGAACCATCCCTTCATTAGGTTTCCCCAAATTTATTGAATATTCTTGTCAACTTGAAACCAATGGTTTAGTTATCTCTTAGGAATTTTAGAGGAATATGTGTCAGACAATAAAAATGAAAGCACAGTCTAATTACCTAAGAAGAATATACTGTATTTATGCAAATCACTGTTCTGTTCTCCAGTCATTCTGAGGGAGAGTATGATAGAGTTGAGATGGGCGCCGTGTGGTTCTTTTAATCCTTGATGAAACTCGTCTATGTTAATTTGGTGAATATGCGGTATAAACAGTGACATAGATTTAGTAAACATAGCTTGGGAGTGTTCCAGCACCTACTGTGAGTTAGATAGAACAGATTTGATGGTGAAGAATACAGCTCTTCAGAATATACCAGCACTGGAGACCCGGGTCATTTTGTGGGATTTCACGAGGAAGAGATGGTAAGGATTTGTAGTTCTGGGTTTCCCAGGGCAAGGAGCCCTCCCTTACCTAGATGGCTTTTCCCTTCCTGACTAAGGCAACCCAACGAAACATCTTCTGAGTAATTGGTTGTATTCTCGACTACAAGGAATAGATCTAGTTGTATAGAGATTTTTGTTGGATGTTTGTAAGAGTTATCTTTAAATTCTGTTTAATGTTTTCTGAACTGAGTTTCACATTTATGGCATATTGTACAGTAGATATAATCGACTTTAGTTCAGCTTCAACATTTTATAACTGGAGGTCTGGCTGTTCACCTTGTAGAGTTAGTGACACAGAATATGAAATAAAATACCTTAACTGTGGAGAGCAATATCAATTGCAAATGATGTTCTGCTCTAAAAAATATGGAGGCAATTATGCATTTGGGCTTTTGGTTCAGACAAGTCCATGTTTAACAAGTGAGCTAGCCTGTTTTCCCTAAGTGCTTCTAGGCATTCTCCTTGGAGAAAAGCACACAATTAGGAATGTAAGAGAGTATAAGGACAGTGGATAAAACCCAGAGGTCAAATATTTAAAACAGAATTAGCTAATTTAAAAATGGTCCAATAAATTCCATTCAGAATGCTGCCCTTGAGATGTGGCTTATTCCATACACTTTGAATATTTCAGATTATATGTTGAGAAGTGACATTGCCTTTCTTTGCTAAAGGCAATGTGCATTTCATCACACAGCAAGTTTGAAGAATGTACTTAGTATTTTGAGGGATTCCTGTTTATATTTTTGTATCTTCAAACAATTATATGTATTCTCATTGTAGATGATTCAAACATTAGAGAACACAAAGTGAAATGCGATCCCCTCTTCTGCCTTCCATCTCTCCTCTATTCTTTTCTAGAGGTAACTCCTATAACTGGTGTTACATATGCTTGCATCCTCTTTACCACACACTGATATGTATTCATACACATCATGCTATGTGTGTCCTTACACATACAAATATACCTATTGTTAAAATACATGAGATTAAAAGTACTCTGTTTTGTAACTTGCAACTTGCTTTTTTCACTTAATAGTTTGCCATAGTTTTCTATATTGGTCCCTTTAGGTTCACCTCATTCTTTTTAAAGGCTGTCTAGTATTCCATGGCATGAATGTACCATAATTTACTCCATTTTTGGTGATCATTAGGATTGCTTCCATTTTTTTTTTCTTTTTCAGCTATTTGAAACAAAATAAATTTGACAAAATAAACATCAACGTGCATACATCTTTGTACATTTAAAAGAGAATTTCTTTGAGATAGATTCCTAGAAACGGAATTGCTGGGTCAAAGGACATGCACAGTTTAAGACTAACAAAATTTTCTGGGGTAGAAATTCAACTGGTATGTGTTGGGAAGAGTGTATTGGCAGGCCATTATCAACTGGGTGTAGCTGCATCTGTTGTGGTGAGCTGAGGCCTGTGGCACACTGGATGTTAAATACTTAGAATTTTATCCCTGAAATTGCCTTTCAAGATTTCGTCAATTTATGCTCTTCCCAAAAGTGTGCAAAAATGCTCATCTTTTGTCTTCCTCACCCACAGTTAATGTATCTTTTTAACTGTGGCCAATCTGCGATACGAAAAATGAAAAATGGGGAGTCACTGCTCAATGAGTACAAAGCTTCCATTTTGCAAGATGAGTAAGTTCTAGAGATCTGCTGTGCAACACTGCCTATAAGTAACGATACTACTATATTTGCACTTAAAAAATTAAGGGGGCAGATCTCCTGTTAAGAGTTCTTACCACAGTAAAAACATCATATTGTATTTTTAAACTTTATAGGTCCCTGGTTACCACTGAGGTAGTGTACTTTCAGAAGTTTATTGGTCAGTTTTGGTTCTCCTGGGAATTGTGTGTTCATTTGCTACATTTATTTTTTACTGGGTTGTTTGACTTTCCTTAATTGATGGCCAAGTCATTTTTATATATTGTAGATATTAAGCCTTTGTAGAATATTTTATGGATATTTTCTATCAGTCACTTGTCTCCAACTATTTTTTGGAGTCTTTTATTATAAAAATACCTTCAATTTTTTAAACCACTTTATTGGGATATGATTGACATACAAAAACTGTACATATTTAATGTATTCAACTCGATGAGTTTGAAGGTAAGTATGCACCTGTAAAACGATCACCGCAATTTATGGCATACACGTATCTATCACCTCCAAAAGCTTGACATGCCTTCTTTATTATTTTTATTATTAGTGATAAGAACACAACAGAAGATTTATCCTCTTAGCAAATTTTTAATTATACAATACAGTATTGTTGACTGCGGGCATTCCGCTGCCCAGCTGATCTCTAGGCTGTATTTATCTTGCATAACTGAAACTCAGCACCTTTGACTAATAAGCTTCCTGTTTCCTCTGCTCCCAGCCCCTGGCAACCACCATTCGACTCTCTGATTCTATGAGTCTGACTATTTTAGATTCCTCATATAAGTGGTATCATGTAATTTGTCCTTTGGTGTCTGGCTTATTTCACATTAGCCTAATGCTTTCCAGGTTCATCCATGTTGTCTCACACAGCAGAATTTCCTTCCTTTTTAAGGCTGAATCATATTCTATTGTCTGTATATACTGCATTTTCATTATCCATTTGTTCATTGATGGACATTTAGGTTACTTGGATACCTTGGTTTTGTGAGTAATGCTGCAGTGAACATGGGGGTGCATATATCTCTTCAGGATCCTGATTTCAATTCTTTTGGATAAATACCCAGAAGTGGGATTGCTGGATCATATGGTAGTTCTAGTTTAAATTTTTTGAGGACCCTCTCTACTGTTTTCCATGGTGGCTGTACCAATGTACATTCCCACCAACAGTGCACAGGGGTTCCTTTTTCTCCAAATCCACGTATGTACTTGTTTTCTTCCTCTCCTTTCCTTTCCTTTCCTTTCCTTTCCTTTCCTTTCCTTTCCTTTCCTTTCCTTTCCTTTCCTTTCCTTCCTTCCTTTCCTTTCCTTTCCCTTCCTTTTTCTTTTCCTCTTTCTTTTTTTTTCCTTTTCTTTCTTTCTTTCTTTGTTTTGATGATACCATTCTAACAGGTGTCAGGTGATCTCGTTGTGGTTTTGATTTGCATTTCCATGATGTTACTGATGTGTTGAACATCTTTTCATGTACCTGTTGGCCATTTGGATGTCTTGTTTGGAAACATGTCAATTCAGGTTCTTTGCCCATCTTTCAATTTTTTTTTTTTTTTTAAATATTGAGTTGTACCTGCTCCCTACAATGTATGAGAGTTCCTGTTGCTCCACATCCTTGCCAGCATTAGGTGTTGTCAGTGTTTTCAATTTTGGCCATTCTAGTAGGTGCGTAGTGGTATCTCATTTTAATTTGTGTTTTCCTGATGACATGTGATGTGTAGCATCTTTTCATGTGTGTTTTTTCCATCTGTATATTTTCTTTGCTGAAATGTCTTTTAAAGTCTTTGGCCCATTTTTAATAGGGTTCTTCATTTTCTTATTGTTGATTTTTAAGAGTTCTTTGTATATTTTAGCTAATAGTCCTTTGTCAGATATATCTTTTGCAAATATTTTTTCCAGTCTGTGGCTAGTTTTCTAATCCTCTTGACATTGTCTTTTGCCGAGTAGAAATTTTAATTTTAATAAAGTCTAGCTTATTAATTCTTTCATGGATTGTGTCTTTGGTGTTGTATCTAAAAAGGCATCATCATACCCAACGTCATCTAAATTTCCTCCTATGTTATCTTCTAGAGTTTTATAGTTTAGATTTTTACATTTAGGTCTTTGATCCATTTGAGTTATTTTTGTGAAGGATGTAAGGTCTGTATCTAGATTCTTTCCTCCCCACCACTGCTTGTAGCTGTCCTGTTGTTCTAGCACCATTTCTTGACGCGGTTATCTTTGCTCCATTTTATTGCCTTTGCTTCTTTGTCAGAGATCTGTTGATTATATTTATAGGGCTCTGTTAATATTCTTTCCAGATTCTTTGTTTCTTTCTATAGTCAGTGTTGAGTCAGAAATGATGTGCTCCCGGAATCCATATGTCAACTTGTTTTGTAGGGGAAAAGCAAGTAATAAGTAGGTCAGCAATAATTCTCTCTACCTGAATGCAGGCACCCAAAAGACAGTGAGGAAATGTCCAATGTCATTTATTTTATAATCTCACAAGCTAATAAACACTGGGTTGCCCTGTTCTTCTTTTGTTTTCTCCCTGTTTATATTCGCTTGGTCACGTTGACTCTGACGTGGGTCAGCCTTAAATCATACCCAAGAGAAGCTGGAGGGAATTGGCTGCTGTCTTAGGAAAGGTCTGTCAAAGTGGGATTATTTTTTTATTCGATCTGCATATTTGAAAAGTTAGTATAAATACACATACTCAGTTATTAGGTTTGAACATTAAATACCTTTCTTCCATCCTTTTTGTTTCATTATATTTGTTGTTATATAGTAAAATCTAAATTTTGGCTTGAGTCGTTCTGAGAAAAGGACTTTTGCCTTAAAATCTGTGCTGGTGATCCACAGTTCAGAAGTATTTAGATGCAAATAAGACCAGAGTTAATAAATTGTGAATAACCTTTGGGGGCATTTCTCCGCTGACTTCACATTCAATTACAAGTTCCTTAGAGACTTGTGTCATGTCATATATCTCTAACACGTGATTCAAATCCTGGTATATATTTGATGCTCAGTAAGTATTTAAATGTCTAAAAGAATGAAAGAAACAATAAATGAAAGAATTTCCTCAGAGACATAAAATATACCAGGATCATCCTCAAGTATTGGTGTGAAGTCATTACTTTGTGTCAAGAGGAAGGGTTGCCATCTGTGTTATTTTATTGTATTGTGATTTCATGTTATTGATAAAGGAACTGAAATTCAGAGGTTTAAATGATGTTGTATTACAGGGCAGAGCTGAGATTTAAGCCCAATGCATTTATTTTATTTATTAAATTTATTGGGGTGACATTGGTTAGTAAAATTATATAGGCTTCAAGTGTACATTTCTATAATACATCACCATATATTTGACCTCCTTTTCCCTCTTCTACCACCCCCCCTCTCCCCTTACCCTCTGGTAACCACTAAACTATTGTCGTGTCTATGAGTTTTGTTTGTTTGTCTTGTTCGTTTGTTGCTTTCAGTTTTATATCCCACATGTGAGTGAAGTCATATGGTTCTTTATTTTTTCTGTCTGACTTATTTTGTTTAGGATGATATTCTCAAGCTCCATCCATGTTGTCACAAATGTCACTCTTTCATCTTTTCTTATGGCAGAATAGTATTCCATTGTGTATATGTACCACATCTTCTTTATCCTTTCATCTATTGAAGGACACATTGGTTGTTTCCATGTCTTGGATACTGTAAATAATGCAGCAATAAACATCGGGGCACATATATCTTTATGGATAAATGTTTTCAAATTTTGGGGATAGATACCCAGAAGAGGGATTGCTGGGTCATATGGTAATTCTATTCTTAATTTTTTGAGGAACCTCCATACTGTTTTCCATAGTGACTGCATGCACCAATCTGCATTCCTACCAACAGTGTATGAGGGTTCTGTTTTCTCCACAACCTCTCCAACACTTGTTATTACCATGTTTCCCCGAAAATAAGACCAGGTCTTGTATTAATTTTTGCTCCAAAAGATGTATTAGGGCTTATGTTCAGGGAATGTCATCCTGAAAAATCATGCTAGGGCTTATTTTCCGGTTAGGTCTTATTTTCGGGGAAACACGGTATTTGTCTCATTGATGATAGCCATTCTATCATCATATGTGAGGTGGTATCTCATTCGGGTTTGATTTGCATTTGCATTTCTCTACTAGCTAGTGAAGTTGAGCATTTTTTCATACATCTATTGGCCGTTTGTATGTCTTCTTGGGAGAAGTGTGTTGAGGTCCTCTGCCCAATTTTTAATTGGATTGTTTGTTTTTTTGTTGTTGAGTTGACGAGTTCTTTATATATTTTGGATATTATCCCCTTATCGGAGGCGTTGTTTCCAAGTATCTTCTCCCATTCAGTTGGTTGCCTCTTTGTTGATAGTTTCTTTTGCTGTTTAAAGGCTTTTCAGTTTGATATAGTCCCATTCATTTATTTTTGCTTTTATTTCCCTTGCCTTTGAGGTCAAACTCATAGAATCTTCTTTGAATCCAAAGTTCATAAGTTTAGTACTTATGTTTTTTTCTGTGCAATTTATTGTTTCAGGTCTTATGTTTAAGTCATTGAACCATTCTGAGTCACTTTTGGTGGATAGTGACTAATAGTAGTTTAGTTTCATTCTTTTGCACATGGCTTTCCTATTTTCCCAGCACCATTTATTGAAGAGGCTTTCTTTTCTCCATTGTATGCTCTTGACTCATTTATCGAATATTATCTGCCCATGTATATGTGGGTTTATTTCTCGGTTCTCAATTCTATTCCATTGGACTGTGTTTTTCTGTTTTTCTGCCAGTACCATGCAGTTTTGATTATTGTTGCTTTGTAGTACAAATTGAAGTCAGGGAGTGTGATACCTCCAGCCTTGTTCTTTTTTCTTTGGATTGCTTTGGTTATTTAGGATCTTTTGTGATTCCATACAAATCTGATGATTTTTTGTTCTATTTCTTGAAAAAAATGCCATTGGAATTTTGCTGGGGATTGCATTAAATCTGTATATTGCTTTGAGTAATAGGGCCATTTTAACTATATTGATTTTTCTAAACTTCAAACAAGAAATATCTTTTCATTTCTTTGTGTCTTCAATTTCTTTTAAGAATGTTTTATAGTTTTCAGTGTATAGGTTCTTCACATTCTTTGTTAAGCTTATTCCTGGGTTTTTTATTCTTTTTGTTGCAATTGCAAAAGGAATTAGTTTTTTTTTTTTTTTCATTTTTTCCCCTTGAATTTCATTTTTAGTATATAGGCATGCAATGGATTTTTGAACATTGATTTTGTGCCTTGCAACTTGACTGTATTTGTTTATTGTTTCTAATAATTTTTTTGGATGAGTCTTTAGGTTTTCTATATAAAGAATCATGTCATCTGCAGAAAGTGGTAATTTAACTTCTTCATTCATTTAACTTCTTCAATTTGGTTGCCTTTTATTTCTTTCTCTTGCCTAATTGCTCAGGTTAGAACTTCCAACACTATGCTGAGTAATAGTGGTGACTGGGGCATCCCTGTATTGTTCCTGATTTTACAAGCTTTCAGTTTCTCACCATTAAATATGATATTAATTGAGGGTTTGTCATATATGGCCCTTATTATGGTGAGGTACTTTCCTTTTATACCCGTTTTATTAAGTGTTTTAATCATAAATGGATGTTGTATCTTGTCAAATGCTTTCCCCACATATATTGATATAATCATAATATTTTTGTCTTTTATGTGATGTATCGCATTGATAAATTTGCATATATTGAACCATCGTTGTGCCCCTGGAATGAACCCCAATTGATCGTGATGTGTAATCTTTTTAATATTTTGTCGTGTTCGATTTGCTAGAATTTTGTTTAGAATTCTTACATCTGTATTCATTAGAGATATTGGTCTGTCATTTTTCTTTTGTAATATCCTTACAAGGTTTTGGTATCAGGGTAATGTTGCCTTCATAAAATGAGTTAGGAAGTATTGTCTATTCTTTAATTTTTTGGAAGGGTTTGAGGAGGACAGGTATTAACTCCTCTTTGAATGTTTTGTAAAATTTACTACTGAAGACAGCTGGCCCTGGACTTTTGCTTTTGGGAGGTTTTGGATGATTGTTTTGATTTCCTTACTGTTGATCAGTCTATTTAGATTTTCCAGTTCTTTGTGATTCAATTTAGGAAGGCTAATATTTCTAAAAACTTGTTGAATTTGGTGGCTTGTAGACCTTCATTGTATTTTCATCTGATCCTTTCTATTTTTGTGTTATCTGTGGTAACTTCTCCTTTTTTCATTTCTGATTTTATTTACTTGTGTCTTTTCTCTTTTTACCTCAGTGAGTCTACCTAAGGGTTTGTCAATTTTATCAGTCTTTTCAAAGAACCAGCTCTTTATTGCATTAATTTTTTTCTATTGTCTTTTTGTTCTCTTTTTCATTCATTTCTGCTCTAGTTTTTATCATTTCCTTCCATCTGCTGACTTTGGTTTTCATTTGTTCTTTTTCTAGTTCTTTAAGGTATAATGTTAGGTTGTTTATTTGGGATTTTTCTTGATTCTTGCGATAGGACTGTCATGATATAAATTTCCCTCTTAATACTGCTTTCGCTGCATTCCAGTAATTTTGATACAATGTATTTTAATTCTCACTCGTTTGTATGTATCTTTTGATCTCTTCTTTTATTTCTTCTTTGATCCAGTCATCCTTTAATAGCATGCTGTTAATCTCCATGTATTTGTGGTTTTTCCCACTTTCTTCTTGCAGTTGATCTATAAATTCCAGCCTTGTGGTCAGACAAATATGCTAGGTATGATTTCAATCTTCTTAAATTTGCTGAGGCTAGTTTTGTGTTCCATCATACGGTCTATCCTTGAGAATGTGCCATGTGCAGTAGAAAAGAATGTGTAGCCTGATGTTCTAGGATGAAGGACTCTGTAAATGTCAAATATGTCCATTTGGTCTATTGTGTCATTTAAGGCTGATACATCCTTACTGATATTCTGTTTGGATGATCATCCATAGCTGTCAATGGCATATTTAGGTCCCCTACTATAATCGTGTTTTTCTCTTTCTCCCTTTAGTTCTGTTAATAGTTGTTTTCTGTATTTTGTTGCTCCCTGATTAGGGGCATATATATTGATGTGTTATGTCTTGTTGTATTGTCCCCTTTATCATTATGAAATATCCATCTCTGTCTCTTGTTACCTTTTTTATCCAGAAGTCTGTTCATCAGATATACTAAGTATGGCTATACCCACTTTTCTCTGGATACCATTTGCTTAGAGTATCATTTTCCACTCTTTCGCTTTCAGTCTATATTTGTCCTAATAGCCGAGATGTGTCTCTTGGAGGCAGCATATGCTTGGATTTGTGTTTTGATGCAATTTGTTACTCTGTATCTTTTTTTTGGTGAGTTCAGTCCATTTACATTTAGGATGATTATTGATATATGAGGATTTCCTATAGCCATTTAATCTTTGGTTTTCTGGTAGCTTGGTGTCTCCATTGTTATTTTGCCTTTTTGTTTCTGTCTGTTATTTTAGTTTGGTGGTATTCTATGATTTCCCTCTCTGGTTTCTCTTTTTTTATGTTAATGTGTCTCAGTTCTGGATTTTTATTTTTATTTTTTGAGTGGTTACCATTCAGTTTATATAAAAGAAGGTTTCATATATATAGTAGTCCCTTTTCTTGAGCGTGCTTCTTAAAACCAATGCATTTCTCACAGCTACTGTAAATCTGTTAATAGAAATTTAGATTTGTCCCTTTTGATGGGTAGGTGGGGAGGAGGCAAATTACAACTGAGCCACCACTAAAATAGAATAATCTTGACATATTTGAATTAAGTAGGACCTTGACAGGAACATAAGTGTTACTTTTAGCCGAGTAATCTCAGTACCCGTGAGAGCCTTTTAATGCTCCTCTCACCTCTTGTTTTCCGTATCTTTCTTCCCTCCATAGCTGTTTATTACATTCCTGCGCTAATACTCTCAATGATATGTTAACTGAATTTTCCTCAGTACTTAATTCCCTGTGCCTTGACTTACTTTATTACTTATAAGAAAGAGAGAGCACAATTTCTAGTAAGCTAATAGCTATCAGAATAGACCCACGGAGCAATAAGATAGAAAGATAATTGGTAATAGTGGGAGGGAAATATAGATGATCTTTGAAAACACAACTGAATTATAGCATTCATTCACTCCTGATTACCAAGAAATTAGAAACTGGATATTCCATTTCTAATTCTGTGCATCCTACACAGAATGAGTTTGAAATCCACTATTGCTCTTTAATTTTACAAAACCATTGTTCTCTCATCTGTATTCCCAGAATTGATTTTCTTGGTTATTTTCCTCTCATAGTTAAAGGATTTTTACATTCAACTTCAAAGGCTTTTGATTTGGGATTTGTCTCAGAGAAATTTGAGCAGGAGGGATACCCACAACTTAGTCTCTCAAGGCAAAACAGAGGTGAGAGGTTTATGAGAAGAAAAAATGATTATGGAAATTATGTTGATACAGACTTCTATTTTTTTATACAAGTAACCTTTCCCATGGCTCAAGTTTCATGGTTCAGCATTTTTAGATGTAAATATTTTTTCCTGACCATGGCATAAATAAGTTTCGAATAGCACAGAGGAATATTTGGCTTTAAAATAAGTGACCTCTCATTTAAAGGGCTGCCTGAAAAATGCAGTGAAAGGGAGAGTTGGAGTGTGAGAAGTGGTGGTGTTTATTATTTATCAGGCTCTCCTGGGTCCCCATTGGAGCATACGAGCTTGACTGTCTCTGCACTTGCTACATTAATCACTTTCTTTTTTAAATTCAGGAGCATCAAGCTTGGTGTACAGGGTCAAAGACAAGGTAACATAACGAGAAAGTCAATTATGGTAAATAAGCCTCTGATAGTAAATTAGAGGTAGTTCCATGATGATTTTGGCATCAACCATTATAAGCAGTCTGCTTTCAATTTTTATCACTATGAATAACTATATTTATAGTCTCTATTGGTGAAAATCCAGGCTTGCTAAGGTAATAAGGTATACAATTCTTGTTCCACTTGGATTTATTTGAAATATAAATATGCAGAATCTCTGGAGATAGCAAATACTGTGTTTATATGGGAGGGATTGCTTGCCTAAAGGTGATAATCTGATTTTTCTGCTTATACCATCAACTACCCTCTGGTCTGTCTATTGTATACAGATTTTGGTTCTCTCCAAAAGGGTATATGGTAGAGTCTGTACACATTTCCTTCTTTCAAAGTTCTGTTTATCCTTAGAACAGAAGAAAGAATGGAAACTCAATTTTGTACAAATGAGTCTAATATCAGGAAGTCAGAGCAGGTCATTGTTTCTAAAATTTTTGAGATAAGGACTCTTAACATCAACAAATTCACCATCCTTTTACTCATGATCGAAAGCTGCTAGGCAGTAACATATTCAATGCATGTCAATGTCATTCTCAAGATTTCCATACGCTGGTACAATAGCAGCACACATTTTGTGAAACAGATTTGGTCTACGAGCAGTGCGACTTGACACAGCATATTCCCCATGGTCACTGCGTCCAGCCCTATGGCTGCAATCTCTCTGAAACACAGGATGCTCACTCCTGCTCAGGGTCCTTGCACTTGCTCTCCCTCTCCTTGGAATTTTTCCCCCAAGATCTTCACCAGAGTGGCTCTTCCTTGTTAGTCTAGATTCAGCTTTAATGTTTCCTACACAAAGTACCCTTTCTGTGGCCACTCAATCTGAAACAGCCTTCTTCCCACCCTGCCTTCTTCCAATCACTGTTACATTACCTGCCCTGTTTTTGCTATAGCCCGTATTACTATTGAGTGTTACATTATTTATTGGTTGTATCACCTGTTCTTCGTGAGAACAGAGACTTTGTCAGGCCTGTTGCCTGCAATAGCCAGAAGTGCTCCTGATAGATAGTCATTCAATGTTTGTTTAATGAATGAAAGAGAATATACAGCAGTTTGCAGAAATTCTCTCTCTCCCCAAGGAGGCTAGTTAGATTTTCCTACGTGGCAGTCTCAGGGCAACAAAAGGGCAAGAGAGAAAGCGGCAAGGCATCTTGAAGTTGAGGCTCTGGGTTCATATATCACTTCTGCGGCATTCCTTCGGTTACAACAAGTCACAGGACAGGGTCAGGCACATCAAGGGGAGGGAGAATTGTTTTACCTTGAGAAGAAGAGTGGCAAAGTCACTTTATAGAGAGACATATGCTTCCAGGATTGGGAGGAATTTATGCAGCCAGTTTTGCAAACCATATACCAGAGAGATTGACCCTAATCTATCAATGTGTCTACAGATAACAATACTTAGAATTCATCTGTGGGTTTAAGAATAAGGTCTACTGAGAATGACCGGTCTAAAAGAACAATGATAACATTTATTACATGTATATATACTGAACATATTTTATAGTATAATGGAATATACAAGATAGACAGTAGTTTCTGTTCTTGTCTCCCATTGCTTTTGACTAAGAAACAGTACCAGCATAGTCCTATTTGGAGCCTCTTCTCTATGTCCTACATGGTTCTTGTGCAAAGTTGAGCTGTCCATAGGACTTCCATTTCAGAACCCTGCTACTGAAAGATGATCTTTACTTACACACTTGTTTAAAATTTCACCTTTGAGTATGCAAAGCAATCTCATACGGCGTGGGTCTGGATTGTTAAAATCTAACCTGAGAGGCCTGCGTCTCTGTTCTCTGCCAGGGTCAGATTTTTGTACTCTGGCACAGCTTGCTTTCTTCATGTCATAAAAATAGAAGTGGTTTAAAATGACTCTGTGGTGTGAAGGATCTTTTTCTGCTTGGAATCTGAACTGCAAATAAATCCTACATTTGCCCAGGGCTATGACAGTTCCAGTGTGTCTCTGATATAATGCTTTGGGCTGCAAGTAACAGAGTACCTAATTCAGATTGGCTCAGACAATATAGAAACGCATCATCTCCTATAGCCTCAGGTTTGATTCATTTAAGAGCTCTGTGGTGGGTTCAGGTTCTGTAGCTCACAGTGTGACCTCTAATCTCTTGCTTTTTTCTAGCAGGAGAAAGAGAGAGAAAAAGCTTCTGCCCAACGATAGACACCTTCCATTCAGTCAGTTAAGCCATCTTAGGTCAAGTGTCCATCCCAGGGCTTTAATACCTCCCTGGAACGCCCTAATCTGATTGGCTGAGGCTGATTACAAATTACCCCCCTGGAGTCAGGAATGTCAACTAGCCAGGCATCATAAGTGGGAAGGGGATTTCTGAATAAAATTTGTGTTCTGATGCGAGGGTAGAATGGGGAAAGGATGCTCCGTAGGTAACCAAAAGTGTCTTGCACGATGGGTGACTCTAGTAAACACCTTCTGAGAAACAGTAGCCCTGGATAATGCTGTAACTGTGGAAACTAAAACTAAAATAGTTAAAAATAATAATTACCGGGAAAATTCCAAAGTTTCAAAATATGCTTTAAAAAAACAAAACCTGATATTCCTGGGATTTTACATATTTGCTATGAACAATGTTGCAACACATGTCCGCCTCCCCTCCGTTCTGCTCTGTATTACATGTACAGACACAAATGTGCATACGTGATGTGGTATGTGCTTAGATCCCTGAACAGTACAACATGATTCAGCTCCATTTCAGAGGAAAAGCCCTGATTTGTTCTCAAGTATTTTTCTTCCCAAAGAAGGCCATCGTTGGCATCTACCTGAGGCCACCGGATAAGAGTGTGTGGGGATGGAGATGCAGTGAAAGGGAGAATCTGGAGGTGGGTTATTCTTTCTCATCCTCACTACTTCCTCTTTGTCCTCCAGGGGAACTTGAGGGTGAGTTCCCAGAGAGCCGTGTCCGTCTGATGAGCACCGTAGGATGAGGGCAGTACCTGGCACAAAATAAACGCTCTGTGATTTGTTATTGAATCAATTCCTGCACACCCTCCCCGGGGTAGCACTGAAGTGAGGGCAGCTGTAGGGAGAAGGGGGTCTCTCACCATCTGTGAGCAGGGATGAGAGAGAGAAAGGGAAGTGCCACCTGCTCAGCTGGTTGATTGCAAGGTCAGGGCTGCTTGGACAGCGTCTCCTCAAGTTGTTGGGTTCTTATTTAATAAGCAGAAATAAACCAGTTACTACTTCAGAGAACAAAACGTCCCTAGCTAATGTTTAATGATGGGGTTTTAAGGAGAAATTTAATTAGGGTTCATGAATTGTGTTCTGTTTCACGTAGCTTTTAGCTTTTCCTCAGGAAAATGTATTAGACGTGGAGTGACTATAAAGCACCCTGTGTGTTTTGTTTGAAGATGCTGGTGTGCATGGCTGCCCTTTGATGCTAGTGCTGTGGAGTTTAGATATAAACATTTGGATAAGAGCTAAATCCCCAGCATCTCACAACCCTTTGATGCTGCATCACTGAGGGAATGAGAGCCCTTGGTTCGGGGCAGGGTGGTAAGGAGGGCAGCTGCTTCACTTTGCCTGAATTACTCTGTCAGATGCTAGGGTCATTTTTTTTTTCTTTTTTCTTTTGGGAGTCCATTGATTATTGTGGCCCATGAAGTCAGTACCCCAATACCCAGACCACCATAAAGGAGATGTGGCCTTCTGGGATTGTTAACGGTGACCACACAGAGCTCGGGTGTGTGTCTGCCCCAAGAGCACAACTATGACCTGTGAGAATGACGGCAGCTCTCCTTTTCTGATTAAAGGTGGTTACCGTCAGGTCTGCCTGCACCAGGCTCTGCATGTGCATTTCCGAGTAATCTTTACAAAAAGGCTATGAGGTACGTGTTTATTTTATTTCTCCCTTTGCCCTCCTTCAGTCTGTTATCCCCACGACAGCCAGAGGGATCCTGTTCAAATATAAGTCAGACTGTGTCACTCATCTGCCCAGAAGCTTCTGGTCTCTTCCAAAGTACAAGCCCAAGTCCTTGCTGTGACCTACAAGTCCTGTCACTTGTCACCTCCCCTTTACCTCTCTGACTCCATCATCCCTTCATTCTTCTTGCTTCATGAACTACCCTGGGTCCTGTGCTGTTTTTTGAAACTCTTACCTTAGGGTCTGCGTACTTGTGTCCCTTCTGTGTGGAATGGTCGCTTCCAAGACAGCCATGTGGGTAGCAGCCCATTTCCTGCAGGTCTCTACTGGAAAGTCGCCTTCTCACCAAGGATTTCCTGGCACTCCTATCTACAATGTCACCACCCTCCCCAACATCTCATATCTTTTTTCCAGCTTTAGATTTTTGGTTTGTTTTGGTATCTATTTTGCCTACTTGCTTTATTAGTTGTCTTCCCCAAGAGGTTGTAAGCCCTGCAAAGGTCGGGATTTTTCTCTGATTTCTCTCCCCACCCCCTTGTCTCCCCACAACCTTATACCCAGGAACTCGACCAGGGCCTGGACCACATGAGGCATACAGTAAATATATTTACTGAATGATGAATGACTTCATTCTTTCAGTCATCACATATATATTCTGCATTTGCTAAGAGCCAGGCAGTATGCAGGACACTTGTAAAACAAAAATGAATCAGAGAGACAAGGTCTCTAACCTCATAGAGTAGACAATCAAGAGAGAAAAGAAGCAATAAAGCAAGTGCCCTTTTTATGCATGTGGACTCTAAATCTCATGGAAATTAGTGAAATTCCCCAATGTCCATTGTTCTTAAGTGGCACAGCTGGGATGAATAACCAGGAATTTAAAATGACATTGTCAGCTCTCTTTCCTTTAATGTCATGCTGGGAGTGACACAGATACTTAAATACACACACATTACTAATTGCACATGTTCATGTGTTTTCACAATGTCCTTCATTGAGTTGCTATTTGCATCTATTGGGATTGTTCTCTAAAGTGTTAAGGATTATCATTAGATGAAGCTCATCAATCATTATTATTGTGGATAAGCTTCATTGGATCTGCCCTTCAGGAGCATCAAAATAAGAATAACAACTGTTTCATCTCACTTGTTCTAAATAAAGAAAAAATCCTTTAGCTTATTATATGGACAGGACAATGTGAAAATAAAATTCTGCTAAATGGGCACCTTATCTCGTGATTCACACTAAGAATTCTTGCTAAAAAGATTAGGTTGCCCATTACATTTCAGCTTTATATAGTAATTATTAGTTTTTAAGTTTGATATTTTTGATCAGAATAGATTTTAAGTGTGGCTTTGCTCGCTTTAATGAGCAATAACAAAAGATGGTGTCGGACAAAGTTCTGCCAGCTTCATGCTGGACCTTGTAGGATGCAAAAAGGCTTGGCTGTAGTAAGGTTCTTGTGCTTTTTATACCTTGTGAGTTTGGGTGAAAATGCATGTGAATAGAACATGGTTCTTCTCTTTCATTTCTTTAATCCTTTCAACTTCACTTTTCGTGAGGAGAGATCTTTCAGTGTATAAATGCCATCAGCATTAGAAGGAGATAACCTTGTTTTATTTTTTGTAAATGTTAGTGTGAGGAGGAGTCACTGGACTCCTCTCCAGCTGGAACTGAGAAGAGATCAAAGGACTAGCTGCAGGATAAGGCCAGGACCCCTGTGGAAAAGAGGAGTGGGAGCACGGGAACCAAAAGAAAGGGACTTCCCGCTGACCCTCCCAGTTATCCTGAGCCATATATGCAGCATCCTATGTCAAAGCCATTACATACGTGATATGTATGATTACCCTGTTCTTGGGCTCCCATTAAAGACATGGTTATCACATGATAGGAAAGTTATGTGCATTTCGCAAAAACCTGAAAGACAAAATGCTTTAGTAGAAAGAGGATAAGATTAAATATAAAGTGAAGGCGTGAAGAAATGATCATTTGGTATGATGTTCCCCAAATCATGGAAGTTCAATGGAAAGTATGGGAAGGTTATAAAGGTTTCTAGGTAGACTAAAGTGTTCATCCCAGACTTCTTCGTTGTTGTTAGCACTAGCGTTGAAATCATAAATGCCTGAATGAACTCAGTGTTGTGTAAGGTGTGCACAGAGTGAAGGGTACCACCCTTGCTTTCATGGTGCTGTACAGTTATGGGACAGCCAAGGTCACCTCTTTCTAGATACACGAAAGCATAGTGGCATATTTTAATCTTCTAAAACTAGTCTGTTTGCGAGTATATTGCTTTTGGAATGAAAGTCTCTCAAAGTCTTCTGAACAAGGGAACATAATTTCTCATTATGCAATCTTACAAGTTCAAAGAAAACACCACATTTTTAAAGTTATATTTTTCAAAGAAATAAGGCGTCCCAAATCATTGTTTATATTTTCAATTCTGTCTGTAGAGAATAGATAATCAGGCTTATTGCAAATGTTTGAAAATACAAATAAATGGGTTCTGAAAGGAGGGTCATATTTGTCACACCTAGTTCAGTTTCCCTGAAATTAGGTCTTTTCTGCCCATGTGCAGTTTTGTTAGATATTCTGGTTCAATGAGACCATGATAGCTGAATTCTGTATAGGTAAGTTGTATCTGTACTACTTCATGTTAGTTAGATTAGCCTATATATTTTTACTTCATTGAGAATAAATTTAACCTAATACATAACAATAAGATACCTAAATGGTGTTTGCAAAATTCTCAACAGAGTTGAGATTATAACCACTTGGAGAATCTGGGGAAATCATTCATGCTAAAAGTTATTCCACACACATGTTTTCTGGAGTAGTCTGAGTATACCCAACGTTTTCACCACGGTGAACTCATCTAAGTATTTTCAGTACCTCATATGAAATCTGCAGTTGTCCTGCCCATAAGACAGCTGCTGATGGCCACAGAACAACCTGGACAGTAAAATCACGAGTGGTGCTTGGATTTAACTCTTTTATTGGCCTTGACAGGTGCTAGTAACTGTATTACTTTATATAGAGATTATTCTATACCTGAACAGGATGGAACAGGGAGACCCATTTCACTTGTTGTAGGAAGCTCCATTTGGCAGACTCTGCTGGTGAGAATGCTTTCAACATTCATAACACCCAAATGGGGCCAAATGTAGGCACCCTCTGACTCTCTGATGAGTAAGGTCATGAAACAGATGAAAAATAAGAAAGCATCTGGAAGTGGTATGATCCCTGCCAAATGTTCACACTAGAGAAAAAACATAACTCACGTAATGTCTGTGTATTCTTCCCTTGAGATTCAAGACTGAAAGAAAATGCTCTGTGGCTCCTGAGTTTTACATAATGATATACATCCAATGGCAGGATAGACACTCATTCCCAAACCAGCTGCAGAGCATATGTCTAGATAAAAGAGAGTTTTCACAAATGAGTGAGTATCCATGAGAAAGCTCTATTTTGGAAAGACAATATACGTCCTAAGGGTGGATGTTTTGATAGGGAAATGTCACCTCTGTCTGTACAGGCGACTTCTATTTCATCTAGCCTCTAAAGCTTTTCTTAGGAAATTTGTATAAATGTCTGTCACTCCACTTCTAGATGTGTTTGTTGAGGAAAGAAGTTCATCAACAGCTTAGTGACTTGAAATGCCAAAGCCTCCTTATTTAATTTCTGAGTGATGAATAGCACTTTCAAATCTGTAGAGACTGCTTTGTATACTTTCTATTCATTAGAAGATTTAAGAAGAGCCTTGCTTTACTGGAGGCACACAGGATTTGAAACCAGAAAACCTAAACAGAAATCCTGTTCTTGCCATTTTCTGGTAAATCATTGAGCCTCTATTTTACGGTATCCCTACTAGATGTAATAATAACTCTTCCTGAAGAGGGCTTGGCTACTGTAATACACTATCACAGTGATATTCAGTCCCACTCATTCCTCTTGTATCTACTTTTTAAAAAATGTCCTGCTACCTTTTTGATAGCACTGTGAGATTGCAAAGCACATTTTTTTTTTTTTTTTTTTTTTGCAAAGTGCTTTATAGTTATGGTTGTCTTAATACGTGTGTCTGGTGGGTAAGTGTATTAGTCAAATATTGCCATAGTAATGCTACAAATGTAGAAAACAACCATAAAATCTCAGTGGCATAAAACCGAAGTCATATGTTTCTTACCCATGTGGTCAGCTGGTGTGCAGGTGATCAATGCTAGGTGGAGCTGGATTCAGGCTGAGAGCTGAGTCCTGGTTTGTTGTATGTACTTCTCCTTTTCTGGACCATCAGCTTCACGAGGCATGTTGTTCTCATGGCCAAGACAGGAACACAAGAGTGCACAATCATGTGCCTCTCCCCCCCATACTTGCATCACATTTTCTAACCTCCTACTGGCTAAAGTAAGTCACATGGCCAAGCCCAAGCAAGGTATGCAGACATACATGGTATATTATAGGTGTGATGTGTACTATTAGTTCAGGGATGGAAGAATGGGGACTAATAATTCAATCCTTTGAATAAGGTCTTTAGGTGACTTGCTTCCTCTTTAAAGATGAAAATGCAATCAAGAATGAAAACTTTTTTAAAATTGACAATAGATCTAGGTATAAAAATGGGCTACAAGTAACACTTTTTCTTTTTTTCCTAAAAAACTCTTTTCCCCAGACAGGCTGGAATTTATACATGAAACTTTAACATCTTGACTGTTTGTGGATCTATTTATCTTTGTTTTGACACAACTTTCCTTGGTGCTTTAGCTTTAAATTTGTAGAGCAAGGGGAATAGAAAACATATGAGTATCTGGATTGTGGTAAATATTCAGCTTTATCAATGTTCATTAGTTTTTGGGAGTCTCATTCCCATTTTCTCAGTGGTAACACTAACCATTACAGGTAAAGTTGCTGTAATCCAGATATCTGAAATGGATCCTTCAGTGATTACTCATATTCTTGGGATCAGAGTCACAGAATGACAGCGTGGAAGGAAATTTACAGAGTGCCCAAGTCCAGCAGCACTGCTTTTGTTAATGGCATGCTGGGTTCAGAGACATGACTGGCCTGTGCAAAGTAACACAGGTGGTATGGCCGGTGAATTTTTAGGATGAATATCTGTGGCATACATGTTGCTGCAGCAGCAACAGAAATGAGGTAGATAGATATCAAGTTATTTAAGATTAAGTTTATATTAAGGATTTTGTTTCCTTTCAAGTTCCAGATTTGGCTTTGAGGACTTTTAATTCCAGGGGAGAAGGGCCAGGCAGCTGCTGGAATTCTAGTTTGTATGACTGTCACATGTAGATGCGACCACATTCTTTGCCAAGAATGGGGGAAAATATATACAGAGAATGAGAGACGGCCTGAGAGAAGAAAATCAAGTACTTACTAATTTTCCCTTCTTTCCATCTAGGCCAATGATTAATGATTGAATCATTCATGTCTTAAATTATTCATGACTCTAGCCCCTGGTGGCCTACGTAAGCCAATCGAAATCCAAGCCAGCTCCTCCCTTTTCTTTCCTGAAATTTCTTGTGAATTTTTATTTATTTTCTTACATTTCAGAATCATTTTGTTAACTTCAAAATAACTCCTTTGGAATTTTATTGTAATTACACACTGCTTGTTGAATCTGGGGAGCGTTCAGGTATTTACATTATGGAATCTTTTAATCCAGGAAGACAGTACTTATTTTAATTTATTTAAAACTTAAAAATATTGAGCAAAATTTTATAGTTTCTAGTGCAATTTTTATTAACTACATTTTTTTTTTCATAATTCATTTGTTTAAATTGTGGGTATTTTGCACTGATTTGAGGCAGTGACTTTTTGTTGATGCCCAGAATGCATTCTCCTCTTTATCTTTATTAGAACTCTTGATTTTTTTCAGTTGGAAACATGCTCATCTTGAATAAAGACATTTCTCTGCCTCCCTGGCCATTGGGTGTAGCCATGTAAGGAAGTTGTGGCCAATGGCATATGAGCAGAAGTATCATCTATGACTTCTGGAAGCCATTCTTTAAGGGAAGGTCTATGTCCTTCTTTGCTTCTTTCTTCTCCTTTCTGGCTGGAATGCAGTGATTGCAGGATCCAGGAGCCACCAGGATATTCCTTAGGGATGATGGGGTATAAAGCCAGAAGCAGCTGGCTCCCTAATGATTTTTGCAGAACACCATCCCCCTCCACTGTCTCTACGGGAGGGAATAATCTGTGCATATTTAAGCCACTGTTTATTACAGTTGTGTTATCATTTACCCAAACTTAAAGCTAATGGCTACTGTGTTTTTGCTTTTCTTTGTTGTTCAGGTTAAATTAATTCTATTGTTTTATATGTTGAGAGATTAAGCCACATGCAGATGAAATAATTCTCTCCTTCTTTGCAGCATGTCCACCTCATTAGCTAGAAATTTCAGATGTAGTGCTACACAAGAATGACAAAACAGGCAATCTTTTCTTATTCTTAACTTTAATGGGAATGCTGTTACATTTTTACTAGTAAGTATGGTGTTGGCTGTGGAGATTCTTCATATTTAAAATGGGGATAATGATACATGTTTATTTTATAGAGTTGTAGCAAGGGTCAAATGCACTTATAAGTAGAAAGGTGCCATGTAACTGTTAAAAGCTATGCCACGTTTGCATGGCATATAGTATATAATCAACAAATGTTTTCAGTGTTACTTTTTAAAATAATTAATTACTTTACTGCCATAAAGGAAAATAAACTAGGCATTCCATAACACATCTCTTTGGTGCCACTGTGCCGAAATAAGCTAGGTCTAATGGATCATTCAATAACTTTTTATGTCTTAGCATTAGGGCCAAAAGTTAGAAAAGAAATAGATGTTTTCCATTACAAAGAGAAATGATAGAGGTTGAAATTTTGAAAAGAAATGATAATTTCAAAGTAGGGCTAGAAGGTTGAAATTTTGAAAAGAAATGATAATTTCAAAGTAGGGCTAGATACAATGGAATGTGACACTTCGAAATGCATGTTTGGAAAATGTGCTATGGCATGTTTTACGAAGTTGATTGATGGATGGTCAATTCACTTCAATTACCAACCACAGTGTGAGATTGCCGTACATGTAATTTAGTCATCAAGAAGTATCTCCTTTGAATTTTCTGCTCTTCTTCCTCCCACCACTGCTTTCAGAATATGTCCTTTGTGGGTTTATATGCCCTTTCATTTTTTTCACAGCCCACTTGTGCCAGAAGCATTGTCTGTTCTTGGTGAAATCAATTCTGTGTATTAGTATTTTCTGTGGAAGCAAGGGTGGGACTTGATGTCAAAAAATTCTTTCACTGTACGTCAAAAAATGTCCTTTTTTAAAAAATGATTCTATAGAAGAGATTCTCCTTTTAAAATTAGTCCATTTTGCAATTCGTTCCAAAACCGGTCTGTGTGGGGAATGAATTAAATCTGTTCACTTAAATACCTTTTGAATGTTATCCATTACTCTCACCTCTGAAATAGTTGAAACTTATGCTCTGGTAGTTTGATGTATAATATATTGGCTATAATTTACATTTAGTAACTCTATATGTTGTTTTGCTTTGCTTAATGAGAAAAATACCTTAATTTAAAAATATTTGCTATATAAGCCTTTTATTATATACCTGCAAAAGTGAAATTTGAGATAATTATCTGGAAACTTAAAAGAAGAAGTTAAACCCCCAAGTGGATTGTTTTATGTTGGCTCTGTGGATTTCTCTCTCTTCCTCTATTTTCTGAATAATTACCTTAATACTGTTCTTCAAGTAATTGCCTCAAAACAATTGGGTTTATGATAAGATTTATCTAACATCAACATTTACTGAACATTTATTAAGCACTGATATGTGCTGATAATAATAATATAGTGACATTTGTATAGCCTTTGATAGACTTCCTTCTTTTACATAATTTGATCATCATAAAAACTATTTGATATAAGAAATAAAGTATCACATCTGAGGAAACTGAGGCATGGAGAACCAAAGCATTTCATATGTCACACACCAAATAAGTCCTAGGACGCTAATTTGAACCCAGACTTTTTTTACTACAAATTTTGGACAATTTCCTCTAACTTTTACTTCCCTTTATCATCTGATTTCAAGCCTGCTCTTTGAAAATAATATGTACTAGCTAACAATGAATATTAATTGTGTGTTGGATGCTGTTCTAAGTGCGCTAGCTATATTAGTTCGTTCAATCTTTATTACCTCTCTTGGTTGCTAAGTGTTATTGGCCTTGAGTAAGCTAAGGTTGAGTAATTTGCCCAATGTTAACATAGCTAAGTACTTAGTCGGGCTGGGATTTGAATCCCATCTCTTCACCATTTAGGGGACTGTGTCTCTTCTTTAGCGAGACAGTCGTTTCTCTCCTTATTAATGTTAATTTGCCAATTGGCCCACTCCCTGTAGAAAGTTAACTTCCATTAGAAACAGAGTCTGTTTGAGTTTACTTATATCTGGAGAAAACTGGAAGTAGCCCATTTTCTCTAGTTTTTAAGTTCTGAGAAGAGACTATGTACTGAGTTTTCATAGATGTAATAAGTTTGCATGCACAAATGTAGATGTTCACAGAATTGTTTGGTTCTTCAAGCCAATCTGTTCTTTTCTGCTGTGTTAATGGAAGTAAATGGTTGGGACTGAATTGTACAGTCCACTTGTGCCAGAAGCATTGTGTAGATTCAGCCCACATCCAACTGTTCTTGGGTTCACTTTTATTGCTTTCCTTGGAAGAAGTACCTCCAGTGTTTTACAACTATTAGACACTGTGACTCCAGAACTGACCAGAGCTTTCTAGGTAAAATTCTGTTCAGTATCATGATTCCTCTGAGCTTACAGCAAAATTACATTAGGCTTTTTGTTTTCCTTTCATCCTTCTGTTTCTCTATCATAACGCAAGGCTGTATATCATCTGTTGTCTGTTTTTTCCTCCAGGCTTTTTTTTTTTTTTGTCATTAGTGCAGCAGGATATTATTTTGCTATTTTCATCTTTTCAGGACAACTTCCAAATTTAGAACCACTTTAAAATATATGTCCTGATTACCTTTTGTTTACATCATAAAGAAATGTAACTTGAAGCAGTAACTATGATTGGCTTATTAGTATAGCTCCTTTCTTATTTGGTTTGTGCCAGTAAATTATTTTTATTCATTTCTAAACAGTTTGAATAACTCAGTATTTTTTGTTAACTGACCATGTATCTTGTACATGGCGTGTTGCTATGAGGACAATAAACGAATAAAGTGACAGAGCCTCTCTGTCACTTACTATCTGTGTGACTTGATCCTCAGTTTAGTCAAATGCTAAATGGCATTAAGCCTATTTCATAACATTGTTATGGGCATTAAGTGAGATTAACTTGTGAAATCGGCTGGCACAGACACATAGGAAGCTTGAAAAAATACCTGCTATTATTTTCAAGTCAACTCTGTGACAGGTACTTTATCTGTACAATTATCCTTTACAATAATAGTTGAAGTTAATTCTTTCCCTGCTTTAACAGATAATACGCCCAAGATTTACTACCTCGCCGCCCAAGGTCGCTTAGCTCGTGAGTAGCTGGGTTAGGATTTGCACCTCTGACTCTCCGATGCTAAAGCATATGTAGGTTCACTCTATTGGTTGACCATACCATTTAATGAGTGGCATAAAAGTCTGTTTCATAACATAGGAAAGGATAAGTGCCATAATCTAAATATAAATATAGTACTACTTGGGTAAGAGAAGAATGAGATTGTTCAGTTAGTGGTTCATGGAAGGACTTGTGACATTTTCTCTGGGCCTGAATGAAGGGAAACAAATGGACTTGAGTTGAGGGAAGATGCATTCCCAGCACAACAGCCAATGTTAGTAGTTATGAAGTGATAGATTATTTATGGGCAACAGCTTCTGATGTTTTTTGACTAGAGTTTAAGAGAGTACAGTAGTTCTCTCCCTCCTCCCACCTTACCCACAGTTTTGCTTTCCACAGTTTCAGTTACCTGTAATCAACCATGGTCCCAAAATATTAATTGCAAAATTCCAGAAATAAACAACTTGTAAGTTTTAATTGCACACCGTTCTGAGTGATATGACATCTCGTGTCATCCTGTTCTGTGCTGCCCAGGATGTGGATCCTTCCTTTGTCTAACGTCTCCATACTGTAGACCTCCATGCCCACTAGTCATTCAGTAGCTGTCTCGGTTATCAGATCGTGTCTCAGCATTGCAGTGCTTGTGTTCAAGTCACCCTGACTTGACTTCATAACGACCCCAAAGTGTGAGAGTAGTGATTCTGCAATTTGGATATGCCAAAGAGAAGCTGCAGATTGTATGTACATATAGGGAAAAACATAGTATATATAGGGTTTGGTAATACCCATGGTTTCAGGGATCCACTGCAGGTCTTGGAAATACCCCCCTCAGATAAGGGGGGAACTGCTGTAATGGGACATAAAATTGCAAGGGTTGGGTGGGGCTAGACGAAGGAGGATTTGAATGTCAGATGAAGTACTCTGAATTTACTCAATCACAGGACGTTCCTGAGAGCTGAGCAAAATGAATTTGGCAATGCTCTAACATTAATTGTGGCAAATGTAACATGGGTTAAAGCTAGGGAGAGACTGGCGATGAGGAAATTTGTTGGGGTGCCATTTCAGTACTGCAATTTAGAGGCAAGTAATTATCTGAATTTAGGTATTGACATTGGGATGGAGGAGGGAAGGGAATAAAATATAGATGTATGTCACATTAGGGGGAGTTCATTGGATTTGACAAGCAATGTCTGACAAAGAAGGAGTCAAGGAAGTTTGGTAATTGCTTGGGTGTGTGATGGTTTCATTAGAAATGAAATGGGGAACATTTGCTTTTAGACAGATGGAGTTTGAAGACATGTTGAGTTTTACCATCAAATGTGGATATGAGGTGCAGCATTCTTTTGGAAACAGAACTAGAATTTAGGCAGATATCAGAGTTAGTGATGAGAACTGAAGCAGAGTCAGTGATGAAATTGGATGAGATTTCAGAAGTAAAATTATGTAAGCAGAAAAGAACGGGAACCAAGTGAGATCTCAGAGTACTATTTATAATTATGAAAAGTAGTTCAAGAAAATACGTGTTGGGTGTGTACTATGTACCTGGATTTTACATATATTGTGTCAATTTTCAAAGAAACTGAGAAGTGGTCACCGTTTTTCCACATAAAGACAGAACTAGAGGAGGAATGATTAGGATTAGCTCCCAGAAAATAATTTATTCATGATGAAAATACTTATTGAGTACTTAAGACTCCAGGTACTACACTAGATGCCAAAAAGACCACGGTGGGCAAACAGACTGGTTTCTTCTCGCATGGAACTTTGTGTTTTTATTTACGCCATCTATAATTTTTATGTAACTGCTGGAATCAATTCAACAAACTTTTAAGGAGATGTTAGGATTAGAAGGAATAATAAGGAACCAGTCTCCAAGGAGCTGAAATTGAGAAAGGATTGGAAATTAGGCTCAGAAAATTTAGTAGCCCATGTTTTACATGACCCAGAAACAATCATTTGAATACCTGGTAAAACTATAGTAGCATGTGGTTGCCACAGTTTTATCTTAAGACCAAATCACTTCAACCCATCTATATATATCTCATGAAACTCCTTAGGAAAATGTGGTATGCTGTGCTATATTTAAAATAAACCATCATCTAGTTAAATTTTTTAAAAACTATGTGACAACACCGTCTTGCTAAGAACGTGGAAAACCGGAACACTCCTACATTACTGGTGCCCGTGTAAAACAGTCCTGTCACTTTGGAAAAAGGTCTGAGAGTTTTTTTCTTAAAATTAAACATACATTTATGTATAGACCAGCAATTTCACTCCCAGAAATCTACCCAGAAAAAGAAAAAAAATATCAAAGACTTATATAAGAATGTAAAAGAGTAGTTTAGGACTATTTCTAGTAGAAGTATTAGAAGATTAGAAATAGAGTATTAGAATAGTATCTGAACTAGCCATCAGGAGAAGATTGGATATTATAAAAATACAATGAATACTACTCAGGAATGTAAAGGAATGCACTTCTAATACATAAAGCAAACATTTTGCTGAGTGAAAGAAGCCTTACACAGGAGCGACTATGCTGTTATTCCATTTATATAAAGTTCTATGTTAAGTAAAACTCATCTATGGTGAAAAAGTCAGAACAGTGGTTGCCTCTGTGCATATAGGGTAGAGATTGACTGGAAAGAGGAACGAGGGAACTTGGTGGGGTGATGTGGGTGGTTTTAGTTACTTGGGTGTATGCATTTCTCACAGCTTGTCAAATGATAAACTTAAGATTTGTGTATGTTACAGAACATAACATTTTAACTTCAAAAAAGAAAAACCAAAATAAAACCATTGTATCGAAAGGTTTAAGGGTGATGAGTAATGGTATCTATTCCTTACTTTGAAATGCATCAGAAAATAAGCTGGATTCATGGATCTATAGGTAGGTAGATATCTAGGTAGACAAAGCAATTCTAAAAAAAAAAACAAGTAAGCAGTTATAGATGGTAAGAACATAGGTGAATACCATACAATTCTTTCAACTTTACTATGGGTTTGAAAATTTTCTTAGTAAAATGTTGGAGGGAAAACAGACTGTATAAGTAGTGTAATTGTGTTGTATATCTAGACATTCCCTCAGCACATTCAATGCTTACCATGAGCCAGGCCTTGTCTCATGAGTACTTCCTGAAAAACTAGAATGTTCTAATGGATAGATTGGCAGTTTGTTTTTATCGCATTTGAGCTATGGAAAGAATCATGTTCTACCTCAGTAAATGTCATGGATGGATGGATAAATTGAGCCAGATGGTAGTGGTTAGGGAGATAAAAGATGGAGGATATTTAAACAGGATAGAGGTGCTAGGGATAAAGCCCTGAAACTTGTAATCTTACTGAAATTTTTGTTTCTATGGATGGCTTTGCATTGTATTTGTTTGTGGCCTATGTTTCAGGAAAGAAGACAAAGTTGTCCAAATGAACTTCATACTTAATAACTGATTCTTTGACTGGCCAGTGTAAAAAAACAACAAAACATATATATGTACATATATATTTGAATATTTGAACTATGGAGAAATCTTGACCTTTGCTAATACTTAGCTTTCATATTTGCAAATCTCATTTCCATAAAACAAAGAAATATCCATAAAAAAATAATTTTGCATTAAAGCATCTTCCATTAAGTACAAAAGAACACAAATCAGTGATCTTTGTGTTTAATCTGATTCACTTGAGATCCCACTAAAAGTAAATATAAACAATTGAAAAAAAATGGAATAAGATGACATCTTTCAGAACTGAGGGATATGTCAAGTATACTTGGAAATATGCAAAGTTTTGCAAACCAGATAGTATTTTTGATTTAAACTTTGTGGTTGATTTTCACAGTATTTTATTAATTCAATGGAATAATAAATTTGTCTTTATATACTACATGAATTATAAGTTATTCAATATCTGGAAATAGGTAAATTTGGGTTTTGATGATAGAAAGTGTTTACATTTTCAATTAATATTAACATTTCACCTTCCTTCCCAATCAGCTTTAAATGTATTTCATTATTTTGACCCTTATCTATGGACTCTGATTGATTTAGCATCTTAAATCTTGCTAAAGATGGGAAGGTTTTATTAGAGAAATATCTGAGTACTGACTTGAGGGTCACTGAGCTCTATATTTGTTCCTAATTAGATATGTAATCTTGCACAAAGCACTGAACAACTCCGGGCTATATTTTCTTTATTTGAAATTGAGGAGTTTGGACAAATTGACTTTAGTGTGTGCTATTATGTTTTTAACTTTGCTATAGAGTCTAGGCAAGAGTAATTAAGTTTGTTATAAAATACAACTTTAGAGTAATTGTGCTTATTTACCCTATTGTTTTCTTTCTTTTTTTTTTAAACGTGAATTTTTTTAGGTACATAATTGGAAAAGGGGAGAAAAGGGTAAATTCCACTTAATTCACATGGGTTTAGGTAATGGCTATGTAAAAATGTGTGTATATGTAAATAGTCTTATGTAGGAGATACAATAAGAACAACTAATATTTTATTCACTGCTAACTGTATTCCTCACTCTTCTTGGGGTTTTTATATTAGTTTATTTAATCCTAACAATTTTATGAAGTATATACTATTGTTCTTGGCATTTTGTAGATTGGGAATCTAAGGCAAACATATATGAAGTAACTTTCCCAAGATCACACAGCTAAGATTTAATTCAGATGGTCTGTGTTCAGAGCTTGGCTCTTAACTGTTGTGCTAACCTGCCTCTCTAATGACTACTGTGATCTGTGTTTATAACAATGTCTGTCTATCAATCCATCAATCCTTCACGTAACATGATAGTACAAGTTTAGGTTTTCATGATACAAGAAGTTCAAGTTAAAGCAAATTTTTAAATCATGAGAACTTTTACTTTTAAAATGCTCCACATTTTAAAAACTGTTTTTGTTAAATTTGAATAGATATGAAGAATTTATAATGTATATGTAGGCCACCCACTAGAATGACTGAAATAAAGACTGATAATGCCAAATATTAGTGAGAATGTCAGCACTTAGAACTCTCATACACTGGTAGTAGGAGTATCAATTGGTACAACCACTACAGAAAACTCTGTCCCAGTATCTGCTAAAGCTGAACACATATTTATCCTGAGAACCAGCAATCTGACGCTCAGGTATTTTCCTGACAGAAATACATACTTGTGTATGAACAGAAACATCTATAGCAGCTCTATTTATTAAAGCCAAACACTGGCAATAATACATATGTTCATCAACAACAGACAGGGTACATAAATTCTAGTATTCTTAGATTATTCAGAAATATAAATTAACAAACAGGAATGATAAGTAACAACATGGTTGGATCTCGCAGGTATATGGTGCAAAAGAAACCAGACACCAGTGCATAATTCCATTCATCTGAAGTTAAATAATACACAACACTATGTTGTTCATAGTCAGGATAAGTGTTTACATTTGCAGGGTGATGACTGAAAGAGAGCACAAGGAAACTGTATCCCTGTGGTGCTGGTAACATACCATGTTTCCCTGAAAATACGACTTAACCAGAAATTAAGCCCTAGCACGATTTTTCAGGATGACATCCCCTGAACATAAGCCCTAATGCGTCTTTTGGAGCAAAACTTAATATAAGACCCAGTCTTATTTTCGGGGAAACAATGGTTAGATGTGTTCACTTAGTGATAATTCATCAAGTTGTTTACTTAATATTTATGCATTTTTCCATATCTACGTTATAGTTTAATGGAAAGCTTCCATTACAATAATATTTGAAAGGCTTAAAGAACACCAGTATAGTGGACTCTCATGGACCCACTACTCATGGTAAGAATACCGTTAGCTTTGAGGCCCTTTCTGCTCCTTTTTCCTGCTATTTTTAGGTTTCCTTAGACCGCAGGTAAAATTTTCTTGAATTGGCATTTATTATTTCCTTTCTTAATAGTTCTATTGCATATAATATAAAAATCATTTATTTAAACACTTTATGTTTGCTACTCTCTAGATTTGTAATCTTGTACAAAGCAGTTATCACGTTCAGGCTTTAGTTTCCTTGTTTGAAATTGAGGAATTCGGACAAGTGACGCCCTTTTTTGTCATTTTCTTGACATTGTATCTCTTATTTATTCAATTTAGATATTAAATAGGTGCTTACTTGTTTTGTGCATAGCACCATGCATTGGGCTGAGGAAGATGTGAAAACAGTACACAGTGGTTCTCCTCCCCCGTACCTCAGTGTATTGTGAGGCAGTAAGGTAAACATCTGTAACATGGATGAGAAACAGCACTTTTCATTTTCTCATCTACAAAAGGGAGAAATTAATCTGGATGATCTCTGTAAACTTTTCCAGCTTTAAAATTTGATCATTGAGTATGTAGTTAAGGGCTAACATTTTGTGACACAAAACTTAATTATGTAAGTATTTAAAGTGTGTGATGAAACCATTAGAGAAATTTTTAGGAACGAAATAATTCTTAAGACTCATTCTTAAGGATGCATAGTATTTTGGAACAGGGACAAAAATTATGTATGTAAGAGTATTGAGACCCTGTACCTCACTCCACACTCACATAACACATGATGTCAATCTAAGTAAGCTGAGAATCAGAGATATATATAATAAAAAATGACCTATTAAGATTCACTATCAGGGGAATGGCAGGCACAAATTCAAATTAGAGAGGATTAGGAGGAAATATGAAGAATTATGGGCTGAATTTGGAAAATGCTTTTGGTTGGAAGTTGGGAGCAAGGGAGAGAAAGAATTGGGTAATCCTGGAAGCAGTAGAACCAGACAGAGGGTTTTATCATGTTTTGCAGTGTATTGAGCATCTTTGATTTTGCCTCTGCCATCCTGCCCCTTGGTGGAAGATGATAAAAGCTGAAATTGCTTTCGTTTTCATTTCATACAGTTTTCTGTCATTTGTAGTTTATGAGAGATTGGGCAGAATAAGGCCTCAGTTGTATGTGGGTTATAGTGTTCTAACAGTTAAAATAAGATGAGGGCATTTTGGGAAGTGAGAGCAATTTTCGAAAAGAAGAAGAGATGGGAGTCCTAAATTACCGTAATTAGAAAATGATTAGACTTTCCCAGCAAAAGTTGATATATTATATTTGGAACATTTGGGAAATGAAGTTGTTCAGGTATATTCATTGCAGGCTCTGATGAACCAGGATGATTAGGTTAAGAAACTAACTTCTACCATAGTCACAAACTCTGATGGTCTCCCTTATATTTATCACTATCGTCTTATAATGTGATGGATGTTTTATTTATTTCTGCGATGCATACTAAATTTTGCAGCAGTATGTGGGATACATTATGAGAGGGAGAGCTCAAGCATGTTGAACAATTTAAAAATTTAGTTCTGAAAGCATGGTGTTTGTGCTAGCATGTGGACAATATGGATATAAGGTGAAAATGGAGGAGAAAATTTCCACGGAAGAATGAAGAGACTGGATGGTTAGTAGTGAATGAAGGAAAGGAAGAGTCAATGACAGCTCCCAGATTTGAGCATGCGGGGAGCAGGAGAATCATGTGTTATTAACAGATTAGTATTAAATTCTTTTAAAATTGAACTTGATTTCATTTGTTCCTTCAACATGTTTATTGCAGATTTCTGTGGTTTAGAATTATGCATTCATTGGAACATGATGGTGAACAATAACAACAAAACACGGTCTCTTCCTCATTGTTCTTACCATTTAATTGGGGATTTAGACATCAAGTCCCATAATCACTACCAAATGTATAATTCCAAATGACAAGTCATATGAAGGAATGGTATTTGGTTCTATAAGAACATTTAATGCAGAGATCAGACTTGGTCTGGTTTAAGGAGGACTTTCTTCGGGACATTGTATTTGTCCCCAGATTTGAAAAAATGAATAGAAAACAGTTCAATGAAGGTGGCTGGGTCGGGGGAGAGGGGCTGGGTTGGTTTCATCCAAAGACAAGTGTCATGTGTTTGGAAGGTCGGAAGGAGCAAGACCATGCAGAGCTTTATGGCCATAATAAGGATTCTGGTTTTCATCCTAAAGGCTCTGGGAATCCAATGAGAGATTTACACCGAGGTGTAATTTGATAGCCTTTTGGGAAGGCCACTCTGGTTCCAGTACAGAGACTGGATTACAGAAGCTGGGTGAAAGGTGGCAGGTGGGAGGAGTGGATGTGGGAGTACAGGAAGGATGGTGTTACCGTTGTAGTCTGGGCTGGAGGGGCTGCTGCCTGGAACTAGGTACAGAGAGGTGGAGGCCGCCAGCGGGAGATTATAGAACAAGGAAAGAAGAAGGCCTAAGGATGAGCCTTAAAGATCTAATGTTTAAAGGCCAGTGAAATCAGAAAGGCCTCTCTGTTATTTAATTACCCCCCACTGACATATAGATGGTGTGATAGTCTCTGAACCTCACTTTTCCTTTTGGTTTTCTTTCTTGCTTTCATTTAAAACAAAATGTATATATATACATACACACACATACACAAACACATATGTATATATATAAAGCCTTTATTATTTGTGGGTTGACCCACTAGGAGACAGGAGATGCCACTCAAATCTGTCTCCCCTTTCCAGAGTTTGAGGCAAGTTTCCTTTTCCTGTTTTATTCGCCCCCCCACCTTTTGATTAAATTTATTGGGGTGACAATGGTTAGTAAAATTATATAGGTTTCAAGTGAACATTTCTGTACTACATCATCTATATATTGCGTTTTGTGTTCACCACGGGTAGGGGAAAAGAAGAGGGAAGAAGCGATCAAATATTTGGTGATGGAAGGAGAACTGAGGTGGGTTTAAGGGGCTAAGGGACCATGCTGATATGTGGAAGTGCTGGTGGGGCAGGTTTTGATTGGCGAGTTTTAGAATTTGGACACTTATGATGAGACATGGTAAGGGACTTCAGCACTGAATTTTCCTGGACATGGGCCCTTCACTTCTGAAAAAGTTCTGGTGTTAAGTCCTGGTCATGTCCTACTCCTTTGGTGCCACGGGAGGCCGGGCAAAACTTTGGTTCCAGTTGACTGGAGGTCAGAATTCTCTCCTCTGCGCATGCTTCAGGTGCGTGACTTCCGGGTTTGGTCTGTTGTCTTATGATGATTCCAGGGTTGGATAACTTAGCAGCTCATCCTCCTCAGCAAGAATCCAGACCCTTTCTGTCTTCTTGCTCTGCCTTCATCAGATGTTGGCTTTGTCCACAGAAGTGCGTTCTACCATTTCAATATGAATGCCACATCTCTAGGCATCGCATCTTCACACATCAGTGTCTCACAGATTTGAGTGTATCCAGTGGCCTTCACTTTACCCTACTTTTATCCCCTGCTCTCTTGGTGCTCCTCTGTTTATCTTCAAGTATAACAGCAAAATGTTGGGAGAGGTTCCTAGGTATGCAGAGTCAGTGGTTCCTGGTGGAATCTCCAGAACAAATTGTGTATCCCTGTGTCTCTTGGCTTGACAAGTTGCTCTCTTATAAATATCCTTTGGTGATGTGAGAATTCTCTGAAAGATTGGGATTTGATGAATTCCTTGAATTCTGTAATGCTTTGATGGAGTTATCAGTCACAGGACAGTAGGGGAGAGTGGGACATCTCCCTCCTCTCCCGGCAATGGGGCCCATCAGCCGGGACAGTAGTCCAGGCTTCTAACACCTCTCATAACTGAATAAGAGCTCATCTTCCTTTCTTTGAAAAAAAAAATTTATTTCCTTCCCCCACCCCCCACTCTTCAGAATGATCAAGAAGTTTTATAAATACTACAGATAGGAATTTAGTACTAAGAATGCTAAAAATTGAATCACAGACCATTTTGTAAGTAAACTATAAATGGCTTTTTCAAGGTCACATGTAATTAATTTCAGAGTTAGTTCTGAAACTTTTATTCTAATATTAATTCCAGCGTTTCGATGCTAGCTCCTCTGCCTATAAAATATCGCAAATGTATGTAAGTTTCTTTCTACAGCACTTAGTACTTACCCAAGCTCATACTAGACTTTATTAAAATCCTCAGTTCATTTACATAAAATATACATTATCACAGAGAAACTCACCTTCAGTGCTAATAATTTCCTCACAACAATTAGATTCTAAAGAGAGCATCCAAGGCAAAAATTACATATGGTCGCATTTACTAAATTATTCTTGAAAGTTCCTTAAATAACCCATAAGCAAGTGAGGTACTTAGCCCATGAGAGACCCAGGTAATCTGAGGCCAAGTGGGATGAGAACTGATTCGGGTATCTCATGTCTTGCTCCATCGTGGGGGGTATGGTGGGGGTTTGGGTTTTGGGGGTGAGGAACGCTTACTGAGAAGAATGTTGGGGATGCCTATGGCTCTATTAAAATAGACACCCATCGGCATACTTTAGTATTCGTATTATCAATCTCTCTTTCTCCAGTCTTTCCTGAATCAAACCATGTTAAGGATATAAATGGCATCTGCTCCTAGTTGAATCCTTAGGATTTTATGTAGCATCTAATTCAACGGAAATAGAGGTCTTGCAAGGAAGAGCAATTTGGCCAGGTTAACACAGTTGAATTGCAGTTACTTCCCCCAAATCCCAGCAAAACCCTTGTTTTTCCTTCCCAATCATTTGGATAACAATGATCTTATAAATTGGTCTATAGTTATTGGCATAACTTTAGCTGTTTGCCACGCGAGCTGAGGCATGGCTCCATTAATATAAAACTTATGATCATCATGATGTGTGTTAAAGATGCATTTGGGGGTATGTGACAGCTATGAAAATTGCCTTTGTGATGAGCTAGAAGGAACTATTGTATGATAATTAAGCTTGTAAAAATATCCATTGTGTAGTACAGAAAGATTTCAGCATTTGCCATTTTTTTCTTACAATAGCTGATTTGCTGCATTTATTCTTATCTTTCCTGTGAATACATTTGTTGCTATGTTTTTAGTATTATTGTTAGCTTCATTGCATAATTAGTGGTATTCATCTGCTGCTTTTTAGCTTAAAAAAACTGTAATTAGTTTTCCTTCACTAGTGGCATTTAAACAGCATCAGGGTCATTGCCAAAGGTATAAGGACTGTAATTCTATTGCTAGGTTTTAAATTCCTATAAACTTAAAAGCCTATTTTGTTCATCTGAAGTAATAAAAAAGGATATGAGTTATAAATGGTAGAATTTCATTCTGCTCGGAAGAAAAGTATATTACAGGATTTGAAGGACTGATGTGTATGTGAATGAGGTATGAAGTTCTCTATCTCAAGTAGAAAATTCTGTCCTCACTGTTGAGTTGGTTAATTCTGTATTACCCAAGTCATGCTTAAGAGTCCTGTTCATGTGCACTTTCTCCACTAACTGCACATTCTGCAGCCATACCTTATTAGTGAGTGAAAATGTGGTCTTCTACAATCAAGACATCCTGAGGTCAAAACCTGCTTGATTTGTAAGGAGCCCTTCAAGAGTTAACAATGAAGATTAAATTCAATAATGTTTGTAAAGCGTTTAAGGCAGTGCTCATAAATATTAGTTACTATTATCATTTCTTTCTGTTTGCACTGCCAACTCTCTTGTAAGTTTTTAAAGGATGCTCCTAAGTCTGTCTCAGGGTCTTGATGTCAGATAGCCCTGTTGGGGTCAGTGTTCTGGAATTACAAAGGGGGAAGACAAAGATCAGAGTGAGTTTCAGATGAAGGAATGTGCCTTGACTGGTATTTAATCAATATTGGCCCGAGTAACAGAAATCCAAAGCAGTAGAGGTGTCAGTAAAATTTGGCCACCTGCCTCTGTGTGCTCAGGTTTCAGTGCATTCCCTTGTTAATGCTACAAGAGCATGTGTGTGTGTGTGTGTGTGTGTGTGGTGGGTAGTGTACGTGTTCGTGTGTGTGCAGGTGGTTGAGGAGTTCTGAAATCATGGTGGGCGCCTCAGGAATCACTTTGTCTTTGGTGGGTCAGTGCTCTTTTGTGTGTCTTGTGATTCGTATCAGTGAGGTTGTTCTGGCTGTTTCCTTTTCATCATCCACTTTTGAGATTCATAAATTGGCTTTATGAATCCCGGTGTAGTCACCACTGCCTCACTTCAATAGGAGTTCACACATTGACAATGGTTTTGAAATTCAGGAATAAACGTTTCTGGTGGTGAAGCAACCCTGGAGAGAGCGAGAATTAGGAGGAAGAGTTAAAAACACCCCAAGGTAACAGTCTGATAATAATACTATGAGCTAGCACTTAGGTAGGCAGCCCTTGCTCTGCATGCCACGTACTGTTACAAGGCTTTTATATGTATTAATTCACTTAATTATGACAATTCTATGAGGCAGAAACTTTATTATGCTCATTTGAGATGAGGAAACTGAGGCAATACTAAGAAATATTGGGACGGGGCCCAGGGTTTCTGCTCTTTGTTGATACCCCAGTATAGTGGTTGCAGAGAGAATTCTTGCCTCTTTTTTTGTTTGTTTGGACTGGCCAGGGATGTCCATTTTTCAGCTTACCACTGGCTAATAAATGAAAATCAATCTGCAAGACTTCTTTATTATTTATCATTTTTTTTCAAATTAAAAAATACAGTTTGTTTTTCAATCCCTAGAGCTCTTTTTAGGTCAGCTGTATTCTTTAGCTTTTATCAGGGACTGCCTTTACACAGAAATAAAGAGAAATGGGCAGTTGATCCAATCATTTGGATTATTGAAGCAAAAGAATATAAATCTATTGTTGAAGAAAAAAGGTTGAGATTTTAGACTGAGTTATGAAAATCAAAAGCACTGATCATATTCACATGATTCTCCATCAGCAGATCTTGGAGTCAAGACACCTTGCTCTGAAAATACTTGCTATGTGATATTTTCCTTTAAATTTAACATTTTAATTACTAACATTTAAATACGTTGCCAGAATGGAAAGATTCCCATTTTTTTTCCCACATCGGGAGGCTAAATAGCATAAACTGTTAAAGAACTGAGAATTTCTTTTAATTAGGGAAGAAAACTAGGGACAGGCGTAAACTGACAGAGAAAAACAGGCTAGAGCATCATTCTGGCTCATCATTTTCAATGAATTGATAATTTGCGAAAAACTAGTGAATTAATTATTCAAAAGACCTGGCTTTAGTAAGATAAAATTTCAGTAACAAAACATTGAAGGCCTTGCCAAAACTTAAAAGACCTGTCATAGGCGGTTGGTGGGCCTCAAGTTCACACAGTGTGAATTGCCTCTATTTCTTTTTTGCCATTTTCTTGAATGGTCTCAAGATACAGTTATGTATGTACAGCATGAGCGGCTAAAGGCAAACACTGGGCATCCGACCGTGGGAAGTGCTCTGAACCTGACCTCAGAACACCTGAGTCCTTATTCTCGCTTTATCGCTTCATGATATCACTTAATGTTTTGGTTCTCGTGGGCCAATCCAGACTTCCTCTCTTGTAAAATGGGAAAATTCGCCTGCTGCCAACTCTATAGACTTGTTCTAAAAGAAAGCAAACTACTTAACGGTTTCAAGAGCATTTCCAAAGAACTGTTAGCGATAGGAATAGTAAGGGCGTTGTGACAGAACAGGTGTAGACTGGGAATGCCAACGGTACAATGCAATGGAGCCCCGTGTCAATGCAATGAGAATAGTTCCTCTGGGCCAGCAGTTCAGTCGTGACTGCACATCCCTGGGGATCTTTTGAAATATACCCAAACCTGCTGCCCACCTCCAGGGTTTCTGCTTTAAACATTCTGGGGCAGGGCCCAGCTAGAGATTTTTTCCCCAAAAAAATTCTTGAGGTGATTCTAAAGAGCAATCAAGGTTCAAAACCCTGCTGGACAGTTTCTGGAACAAAATTTGCAATTTGGATAAAATGAACACATGGAAATTTTCAGTTTGAAAAATGAAAACCCTCCTGTTACCAATAGGTCTGATGGAAATGAAATTGAGGGAGATAGAGTATTGACAAAAAAAGGTGATTTCTAATTAGAAATTCTGCCCTAAATACAGAAAATATCTTTCATAGTTAGAAGTTCCAAACCAAACTGAAACGAATGTACTTATTTCACTTTTAAGATAATTTTTCACATTAATGAGCCTTAGAAACCAGGTTCACGGAATTCCAATTACCGAAAGGGCTTCGAAAGTGTGATATCATACATCATGAGAAAATATAATAACTCTCTTAAAAAGAGGGCCAACATAATAAAATTATCATAAACAACTTGATTCCGTTATGCTACAGAACATCTAGTGATTAAAAACTTCTGTCCCTCCAGCTTCACTGTGTAAATTCAGTTCACTTATATTATTGCCCTGTTGCTAATTGTATTATTTGAAAATTCAATGATATGTAAAATATAAAGGCAGCAATTTAAAACTAAATGTATTTCTGCTCTAGGATGTCTCAATTGCTGCTTAATTTAAATAATTTGAGGACCCTTAGAAAGTTGCTAAGAATTAGTGTAAAAACATTTGGGACTGATTTTCCCTTGAATATAATGATGCTTAAAATAGACAAGTGCTATAAGTTATAAAGTTTTACGTCCTGGCCTCCTATGGACTTTAAAATAAACCTTTCCAGTAAGTGGCTATGATCCTGTTAACTGAGCAGAGGATTCTTTGGACTGAACCACAGATTATCTTGCCCAGTTTTCAGCAGAAGAAACCAATGCCAGAAAACACTAGGGGACATTCCCAAAGCCACACAGCTCATTAGTGGCAGAACTTGGACTGATCTCTTAGCTCCTAGCCCTTCCGGTCTCATTCTGGAGAAGCCTGATAAATATTCTTATGTTTTAGGGTTCAAATATTGAAGTGTATTTCTGAGTCCAGCTGCATTCCAACCAGAAACGACCTTAGCTACCAGGAACCTAATCAACCAGTAGCTTAAAGAGGTTATGGTTTCAAGCATCATTAAGAGGCTGATTCATATAGAGTTTGACTCATTGCATATTTGATGTCACTGATGGTCTGATAATTTTAATACTCATATAAACCAGAATGAAAGCCACTATGTCACTGTCTACACATTTTCAGACACATTATCCTGTTGTTTCACTTCCTGCTCCGACTTGGCCTCCCAAAGGAGGCTACATGGCACTGGCCTTTCCATAACTGTTATGACATTCAAGTTGTTAAGTTGACAGGATGGATTACCCTAGTGGGCAAAGAGAAAAAGACAATCATCTAGCATGAAATACATCTTTTACAATTGTGCATCTACTTGTTACAGAATTACCAATGGCTACAGGGAATATTTTATGGCTCACAAACAGCATGTGGCAAGAGAAATGAAAAACAGGAAAAAAAATGGGACAGTGTTTTAAAGCAGAGTATTTAAAGATATCAAGTGATTATTTAAAAAAAAATCAAACAAATCTTATCAGCAAGAAATGAATTTGTAAGCGCTTTGAGTCACAGATAGCTAATAAAAATGCATTGGATATAATGTGAGACTAAACGAAATGCAAGAAGGTTTATTCCTAATTATACTTCTATCATTAAAGCTTCAAAGGTCGTCCATTCTTTTGTCATCTAGCATGCTTCAGACAATCATTTCTATTCCTATAAAATGCCCTATTTTTAAAGATCTTCTGAGAGGGAGATCCCCCAGTCCTTTAGGCACTTATTCCAGTCCAAAGAAGTTAAAAAGGTGTTCAAAGAATAAGGGAGTTGGGATTTGGTCCCAGGTCTTCTATTTGCAAGGACGGGTCTTTTAATCACCCCAGGCTGCAGCAGAATGAGCATCAGTCTCTTCTCAGGAGCTTAAGGGGGAGGGTGGTTGACAAAGGGCTCTTTCAGGCTCTGCCTGAGGCTGGAATCTTGACAAAGAACTAGCTAAACTAGGTTTTAATGTTGCTATTGCCTGCCTTTTTCTCCCTGACAGACTTGTGCCAGCTCTGAATAAATTCTTTTGAGTTAGGGTTTCCCTCTGATAGAGATCGGGATGTGGGATGGATGCATGACAGTGGAGGATTATTGGTAATTTTATACAAACTTTGTTTATCACTCTAATTATCTCCTGGACCAATCTCTAAAGACTGGTCTCAGATCCAGGGAGAGTTGAACAGAAGAAACGTATACATATGAAATCAGCATCCAGGGTCATATGGTGTTGCCTAGTAACAGAGTTCAACCAGGAACTTGGGCTGAGTTGGAGAGCAGCAGTGTCCGCTGGACAGAATATATCCCTGCAGGCCAGAGTCCCTGGGTTCAGGCGAGCTGACAGGGACACCAGGAATAGCAACAGCTGTCACTGGAGTAACGTAGTTCACACAGAGAGTCACTTGACGGGACCACAGAGCACATGGAGGATGTAAATCAGAAAAGATGGTGGTCACAGTCATGTGAAATCAGGTGAAAGCACCTGGCAACCTTCTTGGATTAATGGAAGAATCTTTTACAACTCGAATTTCCAGCTACTTTTGAACTTTGAGCCAATAAACTTTTATTTTTATTTATTTTATTTTTTTATTGTTACTGGGTCAGTTTTGCTGTCCTGGTTGATGAGACCTAGGGAAATACAGCTTATATGTCTGTTTGTAAGCTAAAGATAGTTCACTATAAGCAACTAACTATAATGAACTATATATTATTAACCTAGAAAATTTTGGATTCTATTATTTCTCTCTTAATTATAGTATTTTCTTGTGGCAAGAATCTGATATTAAAATAGAAAGTGAGATGATAGAAATCAACACAATAAAGCTGGATCTCGCAAATCAGTGAAAATCTCTTTTTAAATAATCTGGGTAAATATTTGCCTATAAGCTCTACCTTCAAGTTTAACCAGAATGTCCTTAAATAAACAGTTCTGGGACACTGCACAGTTTGCTCTTAGATATTGTTACCAAAGGATATTCTTATCATTTGCATATCAAAAGGTTTTATTTTTGAATAGGAAAGCATCTTCCATCATCAGAAGAACTTGGTAGTACACATTCAGTTCAGAACTCCACTAACAAAAATTTCCTGAATGTTTTACTTCTTGAACAATGCTCATGACTCCTTTATAGATCTTCAAACAGTATGGTGACCTCTTTTAATATATGTTATTAGTTTCCCTTTCAAATAACATTTTGAAATTTGTTAACTTGAGAGTCCAAGGGTCATTTGAATGTCATAAGGCCCTTCCTCCCTGTGGACTGCAAAGCAGTTCATAGAGGGGAGGGGTTATGATTCGCCCTCATCTCAAAGAGACTCATGCATTTGACACGGAGAGAGAGCACTGAGGTGTGGCAGTTGCCTAGCTTCTGGCTTCTGGTCTCACCTCTTATTTCTTCCTTCAGTAAGTGACAAAAAACAAATTTAAAAGTTTCTAATCTGCATGCTTCCCTCCCCAAACATCTAGAATCCAATAGATTGGAAGATTGTGAACAAGAGCCTGTATTTCTGACCACTTATGGACGCATAAGATGATATCACTGAATAGTTTTAAAAAGTTTATTTAAGTATTCCCCTTCTCCCTACCTCCATGATTCATTGTTTAAAGATTAAAATTTTACAAATAACATCCAAAGTTTTGTGAGGCCTTTGTGGCCAATTTCAGACAGCTGAACCATCTGCTCAATTCTGTAAAATTTTAGAAAAATTTAGATGACATGTTGTGAGAATGCCCTGCTGATGGAATCCATGACAAAGCCTTCTATTGGCGCTCCCAACTAAACCAAATTTAGTGTGTTTTATGGCCCAGAAAATGATTCTATTCAGGGAAACTGGTTTTATGAATGCTTTAGAAACAAAAGGAACAATTCCCAATACAAATATTGTTCATAGTGCAAATCCACTCAGTAAACCCAAGACCAGCCCATCACAGGGGACCTGCAGGATGTGCTAAAACGTTCACCCACTCACTACTCAGCTCACAAGTGTTGGGTTCTCAGGCTGCTGGAAACCAGAGTCAAGGTTATGGAATGGAAGCTTCTACAAAAAAGGAAGGGCACCTTGAAAGAGCATGACATTCAAAAAACTTTAGAATAAGTCTGAGAATTAAATAGCAATATACAGCATCTGCCATTTGGTGATCTTGATTATTCATATATTCCCTTTCAGAGGGTCCAGTCTTGATGCCTGTGTTTCATGCAATGTATAGAAACATATTCATTGATGAATGGAATAATTGCAAAGCACAGTAATATTCATTGAGTGCTCATGACACACCTGGCATTGCTCTTCATGCTTAACCTGTATTACTTTGTTTCCTCCTTACAGCAACCTTAAGAGGTAGGGGCTATTGTTAACCCCATTTTACCTGTGGGAAAAGTGAGGCCCCCAGAAGTTCAGTGAGGGAACATGCTGAGGGTCACACAATCATTAGAGGTAGAACTGAGTTTTGAGTCTAGGCATTCTGACCAGAGTTTGTGGTGTTTACCACTATCCCATATGGTTCATCCGTTCATTTCACAAATGCTAGTCAGTGCCCACCTTACCCTGTGAAGCTTACAGCCTAGTGGATGGGAAAACAAATGCTAAACAAAGACATCTACATATGGTAGGTGGTTGTAACTACAATGCAGAGAGAAATAAAGGGATAGAGCGTGAAGGAGAGAATGTTATTTTATAAAAGGTTGTCAGAGAGGGCCTCTGTGAGGAGGTGAGATTTGTGTCAAGTTTTGACCAAGGGAGCAAACCCTGAGTCCAGAGGCAGAGGGAACTGCAAGAGTTGATGCTTGGGGGATAAATAGAATAAATAGAAAAAGAAGCCAGAGTCACTGGAGTGCAGTGAGCGAGCAACAGCGGGCGGGGAGGAGATTGAGAGGTTCTGGGGCAGGTACCTGCTTATGGTATATTATAAAAATTAAATGCATCCTTTACACATGTTTTTACAACATCATGGTTAAAGATGGGCAAACCCAGTCAATGTACATCATTCAAGATTATCGCGCCCATTTAGTTAATGAGGCTGAAGACTTCCCCTGTCCTAGCAAGAGAGTTACACGTGTGAATAGGAACTGACTGACTTATTGGGTTCAAGATTCGCATCCGATATTGGATAAGTTTCACTCTGGGAAATTGTTCTGGAGTGACCAACCACCCCCGATCGCTTAGAACGTCCCGGTGTTACCATGCTTCCCCGAAAATAAGACCTAACCCGGAAATAAGCCCTAGCATGATTTTTCAGGATGACATCCCCTGAACATAAGCCCTAATGCGTCTTTTGAAGCAAAACTTAATATAAGACCCGGTCTTATTTTCGGGGAAATAAGTAGCACGGAAGATCTTCCATCCTGGGAACCCCATGAATCCAGGACACACTAGGAAGTCACTGTCTAACAGAGTTCTCAGCATGTTTCTTAGGAAAGGGTTACCTGAGGGAGAAACAATGACATGCCCTTGTCCTGGCATTGCACCAGTTCACTCATCAGGCACTGTCATACCTTTTATTCTGTAGATAAATGATAAAGTAGAGATATAACAGACTCTTGTGAACGTCCTTCTAAGTTTATAAAAATAATCTTAAAGCTTCCTACAGTCAATGTTTGAAATACTTAGCTTATACATGCATATTATGAGCAATGCATGTAAGTGTTTAGTCACTCCCAAAGATTCTCAGAGCATTCTAAAAAAGGAGATCACGTTCTCCAACTGTAGTAAAACTAGAAAAGGAGAAAAACGAAGGTAAACAACTCATATTTTAACCGGCTAAAGAGAAAAATAGATGAATATCTCAATTGGTGCTACAAAGACATTTGCTCCAAAAAAAAGTATCCCTGCTGTTTAAAAAAACAAATTATGAGTGGATCCAAACTTCCATAGTAAACTATTAGCATTTATTAAAAATCAACCTAAATTTGATTATTATATAATTGGGAAGTATCCAAATAATAAACTCTAGCATTAAACCTTATGATACAAATAACTTTTGACATGAAAAATGCTAAAGATACAAGTAAAAAAGTTGGATACCAAATGTATATGCAAGATGAATTCTACTATACTAAACAACAAGGGTAAACCAACAAAAAACCCAGTGTTTTAGCCATGCTTACCTGTGTATGGAATTGTGGGAAATTTTTTCTGCTTTTGTAAATTTACACTTTTTAATGTAGTCTTCAATGTGCCCCTACTGTTTTAAAAGTCTGGCAAACAAAATTAAGAAAATAATTTTAAGAAACAATTTTGTTTTTCTTCTGGGACTTCCAAAAAAAAAGCAAACTCCTTCCCAAGAAGTACAAATTCTCAAATTGCAGATGAAAAATTTACTCCTGCCCCAAATGGCTAAGGTAAAAGCTCCAAATAGGGAAGTGTGAAGGAAATAGCCTCGTCTTATTTTGACGTTGAATTGGAATGGAGGATATAAAATATCACTTCATTTGAGCAAAACATAAGGAATCTGAAGAGTAAATTGAGGCATTAAAAATGATTTGATAGTAAGCTCTCAGTCACTTCTTCAGAGGGATGGTGACAGCGAGGTGAAGGAAGAGAGAACTTAGAATAGCCATCATTGTACTTAACACAGAGAAGCTATGAGTGACACCGTGGCTGGTCAAAGTGGGTGGGTTTTGGATTTGCCAGAGGCCATTGGAATTCAATATTAAATGACCGCTTTCTTTCTTTAAATTAGGGTGAGCAGGGTATGGAGAGATATGTGATTCTTATCCATGACATTATACCTTCTCTATTTTTTATTTTTCTATTGATCACCTTGTCTTGTACTGAGATGGAATTTTCCCATTGCTACACTGTGAAAATAAATACACCACTATTTTAGATTATTTCAAATTTTCATACAATTTCATGTTCGTTGTCTTGTTGCATCTTCTTAGTAACTTGCAAATTAAATTGAATTGGTATTACTTAAGCTTTTTTAGAGATGATACCTGTGGCAAGGTAACCATCTTGCACGTCTGAAATGTGATGGAGTGAGAATTGTAATTCTGAAAGGCCTTTGGCCCCTGGGATTGTTCTGTTTCTTATAAGGTAGGGCCTGTGGGGTGTGATTCCTTAAGGCTCAAGAAATAAAATGCAACCAATTAGGAAGTGTTTCTATTTAAAACAGAGCAAATACCCACACATCTTATGCATGCATTGGACACTTTAAAAAAGTAGATCACCTGTTTCAATGGCCTGAAACAGATATTGTGGTCTTGCCTCCAAGTCAGATTGGAAGAAGGTATCTACTTGAGCTGTTTGGGAGGAGTTACACATAATTTTGGAGTTTCAGTATTATTTCAAAACTTTCAGAGCATAAATCTTTTTCTTGAACAATTCCTGATCCTTCTCTTGTTTTTCATTCATTCATTAAAAAAATAAATGACAAATATTGTACCTGATGGCTTCAAATCAACAGTGAACAGATGCATGAAACTACATTTTCTGCCCCCTTATTTCCTCAAACAAAAGCAAACTTACAGTCTTATAAAAATATTCTGCATAATTTAAGTTCTTGGTTTAATATTGTCATTTTATGCCTTATGCTTACATCTGCATTTTAATCAATGCAAAAAATGCATTTCCTGTTGTGTCTCTGGAGATGTGTTTTTATCCTTTTGTTATTTTGCATTGATTTAAAACCTCTGGGCAGTTTGTGCTGTCATAATTTGTATCTGTAAGTGATGGCAATATTATCATGCAGAAGAATAATGTTTCCATTAATGCCTACATTGTTATTTTAAAAGATAATTATAATCATTCTACATAACACCTTCCTGGGAAGCAAGGGAGAGGCATTTTAGATGATTCCTTTCAGAAACTCAGAAAAATTGAAATACTTGTAGTTTGGTGCATCCCCGTGTCCCTAGGTACAGACAAAAGATGAAGGAGTGACTAACAATCCTTAACCCAGTGATGACACGTGAAATGTCCCTGCCCAGGATGGTTTCCATGGTTTCGAGGCGTATCCCTGAGTTATGGCTCTGTCCCTCTGCTTTGGCCTGGGCGTGGCATCTTTACTTCTGGGGGAGCAATTTTGACCCCTGCTATCTCCATTTTTTCTTCCAAAAAAGCAACTGACACACTGAACAGAGATGTCTTGCACACTACGGTCATGAATCAGTTTCGATTTTGTCTCCCTCCATCCTTTGAAATGTGCGCTGTGCGATTAGTCTTTCCCATCACTGTATGAAACATTAGGCAGGCTCCGTAACTTTTCTGGTCCCTTCTGGGCAATAAGGTTTTCTGGTAACTTCAGGTCACAGGAAATTGCCTTCGTTTAGTAATTTAACTGTCAGTTGCATGTGTTAATAGAAACTTCGATTTTGAGTAAAAGTTGTCTGTCTTCTTGTTGTCTGGCAGCTCAGTGGGAAGCCTGAAGTTGAAGTAGAAGTGGGAAGGATTTATTACCTAATTTTCTACTGCTTCTCCAACTCCCCAGCAGAGGTTTCTGGCTTTTTAAGGGTTGGGAGTAAGGAGGGAGAAGAGTTAGGGGAGGCAGCAAAGATGTCACCTCACAGCTCCTTGTGTGGTATCTAGCATCCGGGTAGGTGTTTACAGCTGACAACTGGACAGATGTTTACAGTTGACTCTTTTGTGGGGACTTTTGTGAGTTTCCTGTACCTCCTGCAAGAGCTCAAGCAGGGGTCAGTTTTCTCTTGGCCGTATATGATGAGTACGTGTGTTCTTCTAGTAGCCAGTGATCTCAGCACTTTGTGGCACAAGCCATGAATGTTATCCGGTGCCTGATGAATGTGTTGATAATCAACTGAAGATAGACGAAGAAATGTACCTTAAATCAGGCTGGTTGGTCAATCTAGGGAGTTTATACTGACAAGAAGTATGGGATAGAAGAAAGAGGATACTAGCACCATGAGAAAATAATATTGATATTGCAAGTAGACAGGAGCAGAACCGATGGGATTAAAGTCATCTGCAAGGGACAAGGTGTGCATGTGACATTAGGTATGTCATATGACATCAGGCTTGTCATGTGATGGACATTAGGCTTGTCTGTGACTCAGAAACGGTTGAAATGTAAAAGAGGAAGTTATACAAGCACACTGTACTTGTGGTTAGGCAGAAAATAATTTCACAGCGTATGACCTAGCAGAATTAAACGACTCAGTGTCTTGGCCCAAAGGCTTCTAAGGATTTAGGTAACCAATAAAACAGGAAAGAAAAGGAGCCAATGGACGTCATTATTCTTTTATAAGAGAAGCTGTTTATGCTTCTTTTAAAAGGATGAAAGTATATATAAGTTATAAACAAATTAAATGGTTGAAATAAGGCTTTAATTTAAATGCAATCAGAACATTAACATGCTCACTAAATACCAGCTGGCTATTAGAAACCTATTTAATGAGATTTACCAACCACTGAAACCACCAAGTCTATCTGTTAAGTAGCTGTTAAATATCAATAATTTTTGTTTGTTATGGAATATACAGTTAAATTGTTCCAACACAGTAGGAAAGTTATAAATAATAATCATAAGTAGTATGTGTTGGGTATTTTTTTTACAAGCCAGCCACTGTAGCATAACCTTCCTGAGCGTGATCTCGTTTAGAATGCACAAGGCTATCAGGTCAGAATACTGCGTCCTCATGCACGTTTGGGGGAAGTGAGGCCTTGGAAGAGAATTCACTTGCCTGAGGTCACACAGCTGGAGTGAAGCTTGACTTCAGGCAGTCTGACTCCAGACCCATTGATCCCAAAAATGGGTTACCCAGTGGCACCTTGTCATAAAAATACCCAGGCTTCTTAGGGCAAATCTAACAATGGCAGCCTCCCCAGCTAGAGGCTGGGTGATCAAAGACCTTCTTGTGGTCTTTGTCATGCTAGTGGCAGGAGTCAGATGATCTTTAGAAAGCAGTGCAAGGGAAGTCATCATCTATCACAAGCCCTTGCTAGCACTTCTGCCCACAGTTTCAGCCAGACCAGCTGCCTGAGACCTGGAAGCAGGGCTCCTGACCTTTAAGTTTCAACTCCTCACTGTTTCTCTCAGCTTTCTATTCTTTCATGACCTGCAGTCTCTCAAATCTACCTTCTCTTTGCTCACCACCCAAAGCTCTCTTTCTTGCCCTCCCGTATCTTTCATTTTGCTTGCTGCCTGGAATGGAGCTGAGCAGAGATGTAGGGAAGAGCTTGTATCAAAGATTCACTGATTCCTGAGAACAGAATGTAAGGGTTTGCAGAAGTCTGAAAATGTGCTCACAGACCACTCGAAGGTTTTACATCTGTGGTATTGTATTGCAGTGTACATTTTGGAGGCAAATAGTGAATGGTGAATGCTTAAAAAAAAAACCCTTTGAAAAGCAATGTTGGGCTCACGTACTTGTTGCTTGTCAAAACCACGTTTAATAAATACAGCTCATAGGAGGATTTTATTCTCTGCAGCAGTGAGTAATCAATCCTCTACATTTATTGTTGAATGCTAATGAATGCATACCAAGTGTATTACTCTCTCTAAATTCTTGCCCAACGTGTCGATTTGTTTTCTTATTTCTTTTGTTTATTTTCCCCTAAATTTTAAAAGTTGAAATTAATATCATTTTGTACTGTTCTGTAGTGCTTTTGGAAAACTGTTTCCCTAGAGTTTACCTACCAGGAAAGGTTTTGAATAATTATATTGTAGCCATTTCTTTGTCTTGGCCAAATTTTAGATTATGCCTTCAGGTTAATATTGTATCATTTGTACCTCAGTACAGTGCTACCATATTGTTACCTGTTACAACTCAACAACAAGGTAGTGACAACATATACAAGAGGTTATTAACTTTCACTGAACAAATTAATCTTAACTGAATATATTAGGGAAGTAGTTATGCATACATACTAGACTGTGGGAGTTGAAAGTCTGGAAAAACACAGAGTAAGACCACTTGTCAGAGACTCAACTAAACATATTCAGCTGAAATAAAATACACAGTTTCAGAAATAGCATATAATGGATGACACCAGTAAGTTAAATCACTTGACATGTATAACACTGTCCTGTGTTAAAGATTCCATAATCACCCTTTGCAAACCCATTGCACTGGCTAATATCGAAGTTTGAAGGAAGCTCTTTTCATATGATCTGTATACAATTTAAGGCTGTTTCTTCTTGGACTATTTGCACCGGAGGGAAAAACAGCTGATTCTTAAAAGAACCACTCTAAGAGATCTTATTAAGGACACTTATTATGTCAAGTTTATACTCCTTTCTCTAAGCTACACATCTGTTGTTCTTCATAGTTTCTGGCGGACTTGTTTGCTACGGCTGCATGATGCAATATGGGATGAAATCTTTACACATAGGGTGAGTGCATAAGTGGTCTGTTACCAATATTTTCTGTCACCTGAGATGTACTTACTTAAGATTTTCTACCCTAGCCTTTTCTTTCCTAATTTTCAGAAATCCAACAGGAGGGGATGTTAGAGAACTGAAACAGGGGTGGAACAGAAACAGATGGAACTAAAACAGATCTATCAAAGAAGAATATGGTTCCTTCAGTATCGTGGAGATTGATGCAAGTTTTTAGTAGATCCAGTTGGTTACCAGTCCAAGCTTTATGCTCACCGTCAATGACTTTCCTGTCTAACGAGGTGGCCAGTAACCACATGTGGCTAGTTAAGTTTAAATCAATTAAAATAAAATAAAAGGGTTCTTCGGTCACAGTAGCCACGTTTCATGTACTCAGTGGTTAGTGGCTACCTTATTGGACAGTGTAGCTCTGGAACATTTCCATCACCACAGAAAGTCCTAATGGAGGTGCTCCTTAGTGTAGAGCTCCCTTATTTCCTGCCTACATGCTCATAGGGACACAGAAAGTACCTTTCAGGGTTTGTAGCAGTATTCTTAAGTTGTTGATTGCATAGTAAAAGAACCTTAAGGTCGGCAAAATAATTTCTACCCCATACACACATTCTTAACTGTAGGAAGGGACTTACCCAACCCAAGAGGAACTCAGGGAACCTCTCCCTGGCCTCAGAAAACAGTCATCTCTACCCACTTAACTGCTTATTCATATGCTATTTCTCTTCGTAGGAATTAGGCAAAGCCACCAAATTTTCCACATGTCTTGCCTTATATTCTCATCATTCAATGTTTGTAAAGTACTTGCTCCAATTTTACTAGGAAACATTCACTTCTGTAATAAAGTAGCTTGATGTTTATAGGTCAACTGAACCAAGTTTCAGATTCGTAAGCTGGTTTCTATGACTTTAAACCCTTAACAATTTCTTCATGACCCTTTAAATGTATCAGGCAAATCATGGTGTTTTGCAGATTCTACACTAGCATATTATTAATAGAAAATGACTTCGCTGTTTTTACTTTTGCATTCCTGTATATATGTATTAATCTCAATGTTTTGTTTTTTGCAAAAGTAAGTGTTAAAACTGTTTATAGGGGCTTTTCTTCCTTCCATATTTTGGTGACATGGCCCCCACTGGTCCCATGGCAGGTTCTGTATTATTGATCATGAAATTAAGACGAAAATTTCATATGAACCATTGGGAGGAAAAACATAAGCAATTATTTGTCAAGTGAGTTACTTCTGAGATGTCAGGCTCAAGTATTTTTCTTTCTTTTTCAATGTTGGCCTCTGATAATCTTCCCTACATTATCAGTAAATGATTCAGACCTAAATGTATTGCTATTACTCAAAGAAAAGTCATGAATGACTTCATTTTGTCAGAGATAGAATAATAGGGGGCAGGAACTGTAAAGGTTTAGAGATCTTTGATGTGTCTTTAAGGCTCTAGAGTTTACTGTTTAAAATGAAGACGAAAATATCACCGTGTTAACTTGGTTCTTTCTTAGCCCTAGTCTCTCTGCCTATCACTTCCAGAGGTCTGTTTTCTTCCTGGGTTCCTCAGGTTGATAAACTCATTATGACATGTTAGGGGTTTATTTAAATCCCTTAAAATGTTCTCTGCAGAAATACGGTTCTTCTTCAGAGCCTCAGCTACTGTTTACATCTGGCCTCTGGGATCCCAGTGAGGGGAAAAGGTAAAGTGGCCAAGGGCAGTGATTTCGTGCATTACATTATCACCTGTCACTACGTCTTAAATTCTCTGTAAGAACAAGATGGTCCTCCCCACTCAGGCCAAGACCTTGATCACCAGCCAGATGCCCAGTAGCGTGTTGGACTTCATTAAAATTGAGCGACCGTGTTAATGTTTGGGTCCGAGGCCAAACCTCTTAGAGCTGTTTAAAATTTCTGACAATATTATCATAGGATTTGGTTTGTGGTCTTTTCTTAGTCTTTTCTAGCAGATCAGTCGGAATAGAAATAGACCAAGATCACATGGGAATTAGATCAGGAAATTGGGATTAAAAACAAAACATGCTACAAAAAATTCAGCCAACATATGGCTTAGTTCACTTTTTTTTTCTCTAAAAAACAATTCATCATGTAAAAACCTAGAAAATATAATACTTAAAAATGATAGTTCAGTGGAAACTTGTGATGGCATTTGCTGGCCAGAGAGGCAAGTAATTGTAGCTGATTTTTATTGTCAAGAAGTAGGGATTGAGGTCCTGACAGCTGCTACCTAATACTATGCTAATTCGGTCATGACCTCTGCTTCCCTGCTATACCGCTGAAGATCAAAATATTAAATTTAGATCAGGCAGGAAGTGTGGCACGGAACAAGGCAATTCGTAGTGGCTTTGTCAAGATCACGTGGGATTGGCAACAGATGAGATTTTCTGAAGACTGCAGATTTTCTTGAACACAAATCAAAGCCATATCTATGAAGGATAAAGTTTTTACTTCCAGTTTAGTTATTTACTGCCAAAGGACATGTTTCCACCATTGCTTGGGGGCCAGCAAACTTCCCTGCACAGTGGTCCTGTCGAGTTAGTGTAAATGCCTCCACTAATTGGTGTCCTGGCCTGTTGTTCTCACGCTGAGTTCAGCATGAAGCCAGTCTCTCTCAAAAAATGGGCTTCGTGCAATGAAATCCCTGTGATGCCACAGAGCACAGATGTACAGTGCCTGGATGTGTGTGTCTAGTCAGCATGAACACTTTTCAACCACAAATAATACAGTGGATCAAACTTGATTATGTTTAACTTTCATAGAAATGCTATTTATAGCACTTGTGCTCTGGCAGATACCTATTAGCCATCAATGACTCCAGGGCTAATCACTCTTGAAATTACCACCAGCCACAGTTGGTACGTCGCCAGAAGTAGTGAAGGTTAAGGCAGAATCCTCAGAGTCCACTGCCAGCTGCCTTGTTATGCTTGCAATTCGGTCCTTTTGGGCACCACTTTGGTCCCTTCAGATCTGTACCTCAGTCTCCTTTTCTATAAAATTATGATTTGGGACTAGAATTTGATCAAAGTCTTTCTCATATTTAAAGTGTATGATTATCTAACGTAACTGGGCCCCAGATGGAAGTGAGGGTTAAAGAAATAAGAAGCTTAGGTACTTTAATTCATGGAGACTTTTTAATTATGTACTTGATTTTTAAAAAATCATTCTCTTTTATAAAGAAGGAAAGAGGGAATAGAAGGATAAGAATGGCAGCTGTCACCTGACCTTAACAAAATACTAACACCTTACATTTGCACATAACACCTGACTTTTTTCTGGGTATATTATAATTTATCAAGCACCTTTATATACATAATATGATTTGAAATTCACAACCACCTAGTGTAGTGGATGAATAGGGCAGCTATTGTTCAATGTCTCAGAAAGGTCACATTGGAGAGGTCGTAGTGATTAGGGGTTAAGCTGGCATGAACCCATTTCTTTTGACACTAGTACAGTGGTTATTCACTATACAACTGTATCTCAATAGTTTATTTACTGCTGATAATGCTTCTAATACTTTTTGAGACTTAAAAAGATAGTACCTTGTAATACATAGGATGCTTATTGGCTTTTCGCTTACTGAAACCATTTTTGTTTGTTTTTTAAAATATATTTGACCTCTCTTTCAAAAATTGTCATAGTTTGAAAATTAGATTGTGTTAAGGAATTGCTGTGGAAATTATTTTATTTTTACTTTATGTTTGAAGATATGTGAAAAAAGTTTAACTTCTTGGAGGTTACGTGAAAAAAGTTGAACTTCTCAGAGATAGAGGTAAAAGGAATCCTAAAGGTCTGTCATTGCAAAGGGAAACAATCTTAAAAGGAAGTATGTCTGTGAGTGGTGGGAGAGGGACTGGACATTAAATTGCTTGGTAAAAAAACCAAAAACACCTAATTACCTTCTTAAATTTTGGGGGAAATTGTCCCCTTCAGACATGATTATAAGAAATATACTGAGATTTCCATTCTGTATCCCAGAGGGATGTACCGGCTCTGTTTTTGTTTGCTTATTTTGTTCTTTACATTCATGAAAAACATATCTAGACTTTGGGCCATCTTGGACATTTTGTTTGCAAAGTGAATGTTATTTTTAGGCAGCAGGGAGTTATGATTCATTGAAAAATCTAGACCCTGAGTTGCAACAAGTATTGTGTAACTTCTCAGGAAGACCTCAGAAACGCTAATTCTCGAATTCAAAGAACAATTGTTTCAGAGCTGTCATCTTAAGGGATGTTTGCCTTTCTAACAACCATTTTTTGTGAAACTAAAGTCTCTCATCAAGTGGCCAGCATTTACAGAAGTTTTATTAGGATCCTGCAAAATTGTGCTATGTGATTTTTGATTTCTTGAAACTCTGGGGCAGACATTTTTTCTAGGTTTGCATTTCTTATATTAGCATGGCTATTGTTTCAATAACTGACCACCTTGATATGAAAATAGAGTAATATTTTCTATTTTCAGCCCTCTCCACCCCACCCCCCATAAAAGACATTTTCTTCAGGGATCCCAGTCTGATTATTATGAATAGGGTTAACCTAAAAAATGACATTTCCCACATTGACTCATTTTCTTGATGTAGTTGCCCTTTATTAGTGTGGCCAAGTCATCTTTATCTTGGGATACTGGGAGGGAAAAAAGGTTTTTCTTTTATTTCTGTTTTGAAAATCTTGCTGATTTGCAGTAAGTCTCCAGCGGGAACTTTTTCTTTTCTAAGTTACATAAGCCGTGCTGTGTGCTCTTACGTCTTGTCACTCATTGTCCTAAAGCAAGAGCCAAACTGGTGAGAAACCACCTACTGTTGAATAGCAAGGCTGTGCCAAAAAGGCAACAGCTACAGGCTGTTCTGCTGTGCGTGCCTTCCCCACCCCACCGTGATCAAACAATCCCAGGGAGCAAACAGGAAGTAGAGCCACAGGAATCAAAGGACTTCCCTAGCCAAGCAGGGGAAGAGAAGCAAGGGAAGGATTTTCTTAAGGTGGGATTACACTAGGCAAATAAAGACACCCTTCCTTTGTTTTCTTTGTTCAGGACATTTAAGCACCAATAGAGGAGAAAACTTCAGGCCGATGCAGTTTTTATTCAATGGATGGAAAAACAGCAGGGACCATTGCTAGAAAGATTTTGTTTCCTATTTGAACGTACATCAAAGCCATGGTCATGTATATGTATTTATGTGTATACTTCTGTTCTTATTTTGTTCTGAAGACAATTTATGGTACCGCAGTCTGTTATATGTGTGTGTTTTATGTATAAATTTTTGGTTAAGACCTTCCAGATTATCTTTTTTAAAAAAAAATTCCTCAATTTTATTGACATATAATTGACATATAACTTGTTAGTTTTAGGTATACAACCTAATGATTTGATGTATGCATGTATTGAGGAATGATCACCACAATAAGTTTGGTTAACATCTGTCACCTCACCTAAGTAACAAATTTTTTTCTTATGAAAACTTTTAAGATCTATTCTCTTAGCAACTTGCAAAGATACAATACAGTATTGTTAACTATCGTCAGTCACCATAATGTACACGACTTATTTATTTTATAACTGGGAGTTTGTATCTTTTGACTCCCTTCACCCATTTCTCACCCCCATCCCCACCTCTGGTAACCACCTGTTTCCTGTTGCTATGAATTTGTTCTTTTTTTAAGATTCCACAGATAGGTGAGATCATATAGTATTTGTCTTTGACTTATTTCACTTAGCTTAATGCCCTCGAGGTCTGTCCATGTTGTTTCAAAGGGCAGGATTTCCTTCTTTTTTATGGTTGAATAATATTCCATTGGATATTTATTCATTCATTTATCAGTCAGTGGACACTTAGGTTGTTTGTATGGCTTTGCTATTGTAAATAATGCTACAATGAACATTGGGGTGCATATACCTCTTTGAGATAGTGATTTTGTTCCTTTGAATGTGGATCTAGAAGTGGGATTGCTGGATCACATGTTCTATTTTTAATTTTTTGAGGATCCTCCAAACTGATTTTCATAATGGCTGCACCAGTTTACATTCCCACCAATAGTGGACAAGGATTCCCTTTTCTCCATGTCCTCATCAACACTTGTCTCTTTTCTTTTTGATGACAAACATTCTAAGGCATGAGGTTATAATCTCATGGTTTTGATTTGCAGATTATTTTTTTTTTAAAAGATTTTATTGGGGAAGGGGGACAGGACTTTATTGGGGAACAGTGTGTACTTTCAGGACTTTTTTTCCAAGCCAAATTGTCCTTTCAGACTTAGTTGTGGAGGGTGCAGCTCAGCTCCAGGTCCAGTTGCCATCTCTAGTTGCAGGGGGCGCAGCCCACCATCCCTTGCGGGAGTCGAACCAGCAACCTTGTGGTTGAGAGGACGCGCTTCCACCAACTGAGCTATCTGGGAGCTCAGCGACATCTCAGCTCAAGGTGCCGTGTTCAATCTTAGTTGCAGGGGGCGCTGCCCACCATCCCTTGCGGGACTCGAGGAACTGAACTGGCAACCTTGTGGTTGAGAGCCCACTGGCCCATGTGGGAATCGAACCGGCAGCCTTCGGAGTTAGGAGCATGGAGCTCTAACCGCCTGAGCCACTGGGCCGGCCCCTGCAGATTATTTTTTATAGGTAGAACCAGATGGAATATTTTAGAGTACTCATCTTAATAATGGAGTCAATCAGAAACTATTGTTTTAATGCCACTTAAGTCTTTCAGGAACTTTTTTCTGTTGGTCAAAATAAATTCTTGATTTTGTGTGATATTCAGAGGAAATGCCTTGGCACAATTGATCTTTCACAAGGTAGTTAATAATTAATACTAAAAATATGTCCATATAGACTTTTGTGAATGATTGGTTTTAGGTGTAGGAAACAATATTTCTGTAACTCCATATGACTTACAAATTTTCAGACTAACACTATGGTTGAGAAGATATAAAAACGCACAGACGGGCAGAAGGGTTTGTTGCTTCTAGGGAGTAATATTTATACGATTTCCGTCCTTTAGCCGTTTACCTTGCCTGCTGACTTCAGGTTTACTGTGTATTTCCCACAGATTGACAACATCACCAACATTTAGTCAAAGGCCTTCAAATATCGAAATTGTGATTAGATTTGGTGTAGGAATGGGTGGGCACTAAGACAGAAAATACCGAGAATTCCTGGCTTCCTGTTTGCAGCCTTTGGTAATATGGCCTCCAACAGGCTCATCCTCAGTTACATCTGTTTTCATATACTTTGCTTCAGCCATATCAACTGATTTGGGGTTTCTGGGCCATGCTCTCTCGTGTCTGTGCATTTGCGCGATATTAGGGAGTGATGTTTCTTTCCCACTCCTAGTGTGTATCTCTGAATATGGAGGAAGTTCTGATAGAGTAACATTTCTGACCTTTCTTCATGCCCTTCCCTTCAGAGAAGGTGAAATGCGACGTACCCATTTGGAGGGTTTGTAAAGATGAGCATGAGTACGCCAGCGTCTTCTCGCTCCTTTTCTGTAGGAGCTAGCTTGTTCTCTTTTGCTCCCCGTGTTCTCCTGGTCCCACATTACCTGGGATTGGAGGAGGACGTCTGGCCAATTCACACGTGTAGTGCTCACCTGCCCACAGAAATCTCCTGTGTCCTCTGCCTTAGCCTTCTTTGATAATACAGATTTTCTTTTTGGCTCCCATCCACTGTATTCTTTGGATTATTTTTCAACTGGTTCTGTTTCAGGTAAAGGGGTACTAATTTCTGGGCCCCCACGAAAGTATAAGACATGTATTGTCTCCCTTTCTTGTTATGTACGTTCCCTTCTTGTGCTTATCTTTCTAAACCGCAACTCAAGAATTTCCCCCTCTTGGTGTTCCTCCTCCCTCGGTGCTTCTGTGAATCGCATGTATACTTCTTCCTCTCTTATGGTCTTGTCTGTCTTCCCCCACCAGACTGCAAAGTCCTGGAGTGCAGAGACTGGTTCACTGTTGTTTTCCCAGTATCTGTCACACAACTTGGCATATAGCGGGTGCTCAACAAAGCTATGTGGAATGAAGTGAATGAAATTATGAAAAGATCTCAAGTGATTTTTAATCCACCAATATTGAATTGTGGGAGTTAAGTCCTGTAGTCATCAAGAAATGTATGAGTACATTTTCTTCTTTAAAACCTGTCCTCCATTCTATTATCTTAAACCACTTGATATGAACTGTAATTGTGAAGATACACTTCTAGGAGTTTGTTCTGAAAAATATTTCACCTCCAATTCTAGATGCCCTGGCCACCTGTGCTTTCTTCCCCAGGAATTATTTTGGCTAATCTATCCAGTAAAAGTAAAGATAAGTATGAGCAGGGATACGTGCCTTAAGAATGGGAGTTTCTATTTGAGGCTTAGCAGAGCTCTGGGCATGAAGAACAGAACATACAGGATATACTGTGTGCTGATTGGTCGAAATAAATCCTGGGGCGTACACGAACAGAATGGCCCATTGAAATCAATGATTTTGACATGAGGGGCAGAGTAGCAACCAGTGATTGACTCAGCAGGAGCAGCGCAGGCCTTAAAGCAGAGGGCAAACCTCGTCCTGGCCTCCTAGGGGCACACTTGCCCTCCATCATTTGATTTATTCCTGCCTTGCACATGATTGACACTTATTTATGGTCCAACCCGCTACCTTTTCATGCATAGCCATCCTAGCCTTCTAAATGGTTGTCAGCTCTGGAGTATGGTGACAACCATGGTATACACCACTGTGTAATTTTGTAACTCTTACATACAGGTTTGCTTGTAGTTGATGCTCACACACAGTTTGGTGATTTATCTTTTGTAACGCTGACCACAAAAGTGACTTTCCACACATGGGAAATGAAAATAGTTACAGATCCCCTTCTTGAATCTCTAACAGAAATTGGGAATCATCCCGTATTTGATTCTCTCATTGCATCCCTTTTAATTCCCCCTTAATGTGAAATGAAGCCAAATTTTCTGCTCATTTATTCAAGTAAAGGGTAATCATTGCCTCCAAACATAAAAGAATGGAAATCCTGGCATGTTTTAGGGACTCCCACATCCAGTATCAGTAAATAACGTGCCACTACTGAGTTCTGGGAGAAAATAAATGCTTCAGCTTCAAAAACTGTCTGTTAAACAGAGAGACAGGTGTATCATGTTTACAAGAAAGTGACATTATAAACGCAGCTGAAACAGCCTATCCAGATGTGCAGTGATCTGTAGCTGTGAACCCGAAGAACTCTGTCACAGGTTTTATGGGTAATTTTTGTTTTTGAGTGTTTAGACACCTTAGCAGCCAAGTGGAATGGGGCCAGTGTCAGTAACAACACACAGATGAAAAACCATTATCTAATCAGCTGCCATCAAACCAGTCAGTGGTAAAACAGTGCTTTCCAGAAACACTTATTACAGATAACATTTTGGTTGTTAAATTTATGAAGTGTAAAGTTATATAACTTCTTTTTAGAAAAAGTCAAGACTGCATTTTCATACACACATCCACCCACAAACACAGTTCAGCAGTGGAAGCACTAATAAGGTCATTGACAAAAATAAATTGCATAAATTGTGTTTAGCAATTTTCAGCATACGCCGAGAAAGTCCACACAGGGGGCACAGCCTTGCCAATTACGAAAAATGTTATCCTGAATAATTAGCAGAGTGTGTTGACAAAAAATGTCAGCATGAGCGGAAGCAGCATGGTTTATCTACTGGCTTATAAAATACACCTCTCTGAACCCAAAGTTTTGCTAATTCAACATGTTCTCATCTTGCAGCCTTACTATATAAATCCTTAATGTATAGTTGATATGGGTAGTACTGCTCTTACAAGAAATGACCTCTGCTCTATATCAATGGTGAAAGTCATGGGCAGATGCCGCACTGATGATTTGGGTGATGGGGAAACTCTTTTGTTCCTCCATGATTCAGATGTTTGGTGCTCCCACCAAAATGAGGAAACACCCCTAGGGAATTGTCTGCGTAAGGAGCCTTGGGTCCCAGCAGGTTGCAGATCTCTGTTCCCACCAGGACAAGAGTTTTCTCAATTCTTTCTGTTGTCACCTTCACTGGTTTCAAGGCTCAAGGTGTGGCACCCTGCTCATCTCACGGACACCCAGGCTTACGTGGGTGGCCCTTTGACTATTAGCTGCGTCACTAACCTGCAACCATTTGGATTCCTTTGGATACACACCTGGGAAAAACTACTGAGGAGGGAGTGGGATACGATATTCCACCTTTGTGGAGAGCCCAATTATTTTAGTTTCAATAGATTAACTTTGGATTTCATACATTTCAGAAGCAAAAGGATTCTCATTCTTCTGAAAGTACTCTCTCACGAGTTCCTGGCAGCCATCTAACACAAATCCCAAAACAGTTCCCCAATCGGAAGACTCCTTTTCCCTTGCCCAGCCTTTGTGCCCGGAGGGCTGCCTGTCTTATCTTTCCCAGGCCTCCCGGGCATCTCTGTTGTTTCTCTGTCTCCTTTACTTGTTTGTCTTCTTTCCTTTATTTCTTTAATTGTGGGAGTTTGATAAATTGTATCCTTACTTTTTTCTTTCCAGGAATTCACTTGGTGATGCCATTCTTTCTTGTGGCTCCACTTCTGATGGAGGTGCACTTAGCTTCCAAATACGGATCCTCCTTCCTAAGTTACTAGAGCACACGCCCGCTGTCCATATGTGTCTCATGTTTTACACTTCACTCAACATGTTGAAAACCACGCGGAGCATCTTTACCTGCAAATTGTCTTCTCATTCCCTTGTGCTTGGTGATTGTAGCCTCCTTATCATAGTCACTTGAGATCTAAGCCCAAAATTTCATCTTGACTCCTCCCTCACCCCAACATCTAAATCTGCCATGTCCTTCTTATTGACAAGTCCTGCATCTCTCCTGTCTCATTGCCAACCGTCAGTTCATGGTGAGATTATCTCTTCAGAAATTTAACTCAACCTTTTAAGAGGCATCTGAGCCCTTTGTTGAACCTTAATTCATCTTGTAAAAGGCCTTCAGATTTAGTTTGTGAAAAATAACATTTTCTTCCCCTATGACTTAACTGTTCTAAAAGTCATGTTTCACTCACTAAATATTTACTGAGTTTGTACTACACTCTTTGGATTCTCCTGGTACAAGTGTGAAACAGGGTTCTCATCCTTCAGGAATCCCTAAATAGGTCACCAATAATTATAATACAGAGTGATTTGTATAGTGATAGACGTATTTTATTATCTCCAGATTAGCCACTTAGAATTTCTTCCCTCCTTTCTCCTACTATACAGTTTGTTGCCCTTTTCAACACTCAGGTAAAATAGCATCTTTGCCCTAGTATATTTCCTGGTCTCAATCTTATTTCCTTCATTTGAAGTCCCATATAATTTTTTCTCATTTATTTGGAAATTAATCATATGGTGGTTTGTCATCTTTTCTATTTATTGCTAATTTTGACCATAATTTAATGTTTAATATTTTGTCTTATAGTATTCTCATTTAGGTTGTCTATGTTCTGAGATTAATAATAAAGTCATAAATTGATAGCTTCCCAAGGCCCTTACACTGTGTTGCTATTAGGGATTCAAATGCAAACATTCCAAATAAAACTAAGTACATTTTACGGGTCAAGTAAGTTAATATCTTTTTCCTACCCATATCTAAATCTGACACAGACATAAAATAGTTTTAAGTGTCTTTATATAAATTTTTGTACTATCAAATTTTTTTTTATGTAGGTCTTCTCAACCTTCTATCCCATTCAGAACTTGTCCTTGCAGTTTCTAAAGCTCACCTACCTTTAACAGTTTCCACAAGAATTGTTAAAAAGAAAATCCAGTGTAGTCTTCTGAGAGGCAGAATATGCCCTTCAAAACAATTCATTACAATACATTTTCTGACTCAGGAGATTTTTATTTTTGTCAGTTTGGTCTCAAGGCAAAACCTGAGTGTTAATGTAATGGCACAAAATATAATGCTAATTATACAGGGACTGCAGATTTCATTAGAGAATATTCTATAATTATCCTGAATGACAAACTAAGTCAAGATTTTAATATTATCAAGTGTTTTAAAACTTAAATTGCTACAGTGATTGTAGTTTTCTTTTGCCACTAGAACAAATCACTACAAAGTTGGTGGTTTAAAAGAACACACATTTATGTTCTTACGGTTCTGTAGGTCAGAAGCCCAATGTGAATCTCACTGGGCTCAAATCAAGACTGGGTTCCTTCTTGGAGGTATAAAGGAGAAGCCATGTTCTTGCCTTTTCCAGCTTCTGGAGAGTGCCAGTATTCCTTGGTCCTTTCTTCCATCTTCAAAGTCAGCAGTGGTGGGGGACCGAGTCCTCTCATGCTGCCATCTCTCCGAGTATCTCTTGTGTAGTCACATTTCCCTCTGACCACAGCCAAGAAATACACTCGAACTACCCATCTGATCAGATTAGGCCAAACTCGATAATCCAGAATGATTTTCCCATTTCAAGGACTTAATCTCAACTGCAAAGTCTCTTTTCCCATGTAAAGTCACGTTTTCACAGGCTCTAAAGATTAAGAGATGGATATTTTGGGGCGGTCATTGTTTTGCCTACTATAGATAACTTTATGCATCTATAACATTTAGTCTATTTTCAATGGCATGCATTTCAATATTTTAAAAAACTATTCTAAATTTCGTACGATCATAAAATCTTAGAATTTGAAGAGTTCATAGAGGTCATCTGTGGTAGCCAGCATTGAAAATGACCCTCAATGGACCTCTCTTTATGGTATTCATGCCCTTGAATTGTCGCCTCCTATGTTGAGTCAGGGTTGAGTTTATGAGCAACAGAACATGGTGGAAGTGGAGATGTGTGACTTCTGAGGCTAGGTCATAGAAAGCACTGCGGCTTTCGCCTGGCCTCTTACTCTGGGGGGAAACTAATCACCATGTAGTGAGGACCTTCAAGCAGCTTTTTGCAGAGGGCCATGTGAGGAGAAACTGAAGCTTCCTGCCAGCAGCCAGCACCAGTTGTCAGTCACGTGCGTGAGTTACGCGGGGAGAGATTCCTGCAGTTTCATTCAAGCTTTCAGATGACTCAGACCTTCCTGACATCCAGTCTTCAGTTATATGGGAGACTCTGAGCCAGAATCTCCCAGCCTCTCCTAAATTCCTGACCCACAGAAAGCGGTTTTATCTATTTTTAAGTCACAGTTTGGGGTTCTTTGTTACACAGCAATAGATAACTAGTTTATCATCTATCATTTTCCACATGTGGTCAGAGAAGTACTAATTCAGTCTTTGCTCTTTTAAATAGTAATCCCTTGTTCTAATAACTTTAAGCAACACTGTACCGGCGGTGCTAAAAGAATGTATGCAAGTGGACACTTTGGTCAACGTTGCTCAAGCAGTAGTTCGCCATAATCGGAAGTATCTGGACGCTGATGGGAACCACTTTGAGCACCTCTTGTAATTGCAGAAGTCAAACGTGACTTATAATTACCTTTGTTATCAGTATATATTGAGTATTACAATTTTAATAGTTTTTTTCCTTTTTTAAAATGTGTGTACATTTTTTTGTACATTTCATGCCTATGCTTTGAGAATGAAAATATATATTGATAGGAAATAGTCAATTTAGCAGTGTTTGACCCAGTGTGTACTGAATTTATTTAACTGTGGACCAATGCTTACCACCACCACCCCTGCCACCTCTTTTCCAGTAAGGTCTATTGCCAGCCTGTAGGACAGCTTTTGTGAAATTCAGATTCAATCTAATTTTTGTGTTTTTAAAATAAGTAACTGAGTGGTAGAAATGTTGTGATTTACTCACAGTCCCTTGATTTAGGCAGCAGAGTTTCTAGCAGAAGGAAACTAGAACTCAGGCCTCCTAATTCTTTATGTTCTTTGATTATGCTGACCAGAGTTTGCTTTAGGGCAATATATAAGTACATGTTTAATAGCACCAAGGAGAAATGCCTGTTTACCCCTGATTCACCTCTCCTGCCCTCCCGTTCTACCAAGGCCTGAGATTCTACCATAAGGGTGTTTCTAATGGAAGCATTGATACCACTAAGAATGTCTTGAGGAGGAAAACCACTTCATGCTTTATAAATCAGGTACTTGCAAATTTAGCATGAATGAAATATTTGAGGTTTTGATTAAAAAAATATGTAATGAATGAACATTCTAGGTCTGTGAAGAGGAGTGCTTCGGTGGACCCTGTTTTTGAGAGGGACACTATGACTTTTCTCTGTCCACAGCCTCCTGATTGGATGAGGAGTCTGCAGGGGCCAAGGAGACGTCGCTCCCACAGCCCATATTGTCTTGCCTAGACTAGACTTCAGGTCCCAGAAGTCCCAGAGTACCCTGCTCAGAAGGCCCGAGCTGTGGCCCGGAGACCGTGTGGGCATCTCCCATGGGACCACCCTTCTAAGGTAGACGGTGCCACAGTGTCCACCCACGGTGTGGGCCTAACAGGGGACAGTTGTTTTGTGGAGTGTAGACAAAGCCTCAGGCCTCTCGCAGTGTCCGTCAGAGCGAAGGTTGGAAGGACAAGGAAGTGACTTGGAGACTTGGGACTGGTTCTTCTGCAGCCTCAGGATTTAGGCACAAAACTCTGAGTCTACGTATTCTAAGTTAGAAACCGGCCTGCCCAATGGTTATGAAAGTGTATTTAAGGTAAGTGCAGAGAATGTGTTTTATTTAATGTTTTTTGCTTTGTTTTTTTTAAAGGTGGATTTGTAACTTTTAGATATTTAGACACAGGGTCTGGGCCTTCATTTGTGCTTGCATGCCTGCCCTGTTCTTACTGGTGGGCTTCCTGGAGGGTGTGTTTAGGGGTATACGCATACACATGTTTGCTAAAAAGGTACATAGACGATGAGGAAAGGAGTGTGTAGGGGTGGTGATGTAAGACAAATGAATTATCCAGCGTTACTCCTGGTTCTGGATCTTTAGTTATTTGTGGTAATAATGTTGGTTTTTAGTTGCATGAGATTAAGTTTAGATATTACAGTTGGGAAGGATTTATTAGGTAATTTCTAGAAGGATCTGAAAATATTTACTGCCCTCTACATAGCACATTCATCAATAGTTAAATTGCTGGTTTGGAATTCTTCCTTCAGCTGGATGCTGAGGAGCCTAAATCTTTACGTATTTCAGTTCTTCAATGTCCTTTGTCCACAGTTGCCTTAGTCCAGTGTTTATAAAGGGTGGTCCCAGGACCAGAGGCACCTGGGAACTGATTGGGAAACAAAATCTGAGAACTGCCTCCTTCTTTACCCCAAATATCTACTGGCTAGGAAACGCCTAGGTGGGCAGTCTATTTAAGCCCTCCAGTTAGTTCTGAAGCAGCTGCAATAGAACAATTTGGAAACATGACCTTGGCCTGTACTCAATTCTGGGTGGAGTTATCAGAGACAAATATGGCTAGGAGTTTTCTTTGTCTGTCATATTGGATCCCAGACACTGAACAACACCATTGAGAAAAACAGCGTGTTTTATAATGAAAACAAAGAGCACTTTAAGTTCTCTCTAGAAAACAGTGAATGCACAAGCTAAATCTCGTCTGCCTGGTGCCTTTTGATAACGCTCACTCGCTTTTGAATTTTCTTATATTTAGCAGTGGTTCCAAATTGTAGTTTTTGTTTTCCAGGCGCAAAGCCCCTGAGAGGTGCTTCATCAAGGATTGAAACACCATAAAGTAGAATCAATAAATTAAGTTAAAACTGAACTTCAGAGTTGGCAGGTAGAAAGAAAAAAATGCAACTATTTTCCCCACATGTAATTTAACTTCCAGAAGGAAAAACAAATCTGTTGCTTGTTTTCTTACAGTTTGATTACATTCTCTGATCACAATAGCAACATAAACCCACTTTGATATTCACAGTGAATTGAATAGTATTAAAAAAGGATGTGTTTTTATCTAGTGGCAGGAAAAGAAGATGGAAAATCAATTATACTCATTTCTGACATTATTCTAGTTAATATTTATTAATGTTAATATTAATAATTAATGTTTAATATAATTTTACTTATAAATGTAGTGGATTTTTATGTAAAATAGAGAAGAAACCAAGAATGTAATGCCATTTTTGCATACAGTGTTTTCTATTCTTTTTATGTCTTCATTTATCATGAATCCCAAATTTATCTTTTCACTAAAATTGTCATTATTATGTTAGGAAAATGTAAGGATATTCTTTGAAGTTTTCTCCTATTTATGGTCTTATGTAAGCTTTATAAATATTTCCAGTTTTTGTCTTTTAGGGACTTTTGTTTTACAGTTGAAGAAGAAAAGGCTGATAACAATTTGGCTTATAAGATGTTTAATGGTCTACCTAAGCATTAAATGGTCTACCTAAGAGCAGCTACCTAAGCATGTAAATAATTTTACTGCTATTTTCCTGTTTCTTATGAATTTTAAGTAGGGTCCAGCAATCAATCATAAGCTATTGTATTTATTCTCAGTCCTATGTGAAAAGCTAGGAAGTCTGGGATTTTTCTGTACTGGACTGGAATATGTACATTTTCCTGTTGAAATTCCACTGCAAACCCTGACGTTACTCATCCCCTCCTCTTTGATGCTACATGTTATATTGAGGATCTCCCACAATTCCTAGTGTTCTCTTACCTCGCATGTAAAAGATGAGCTTCACGGCTTATTCTGGGAAAATCTCTTCCTTATCTGAATTCATCCTTCCAAATGATGCCACCTCATATTTTTAACATTAATGCTACCGGCATCATGTGTTCACCAACTCTCCCTTTCCTCTTTCAGAGAGTGATTAACTACTTATGTAAGTGCTTCAGGATCAAAGTTGATGTATCATAGGAAAACTCTTACAGCCTGGTTGTTGTCAATTTCCTGGCTTTATTCATCCATTGTTTCCATATGGACATTGTGGCCGGTGACCCTGCTTATTCACATGGTACAGGTGAATGTGAAATGAAGCTGATCCTATCTGTTGTAATCTGTTAAATCTACTTGCGAGAATTGCTAGTAGTGAAACCACCGCCATAGTTAACTATTAGTGCCTTTTTCCCCCCAAAGGGCTTACATATTCAATGAGTAGAGTATGGCTTGCGCTTATCCACTTATTTATAATTATTTTTAATCATTTCTTGGATCTCTATTTTGTTCCTACAAATTTAAGTTCTTCAAGGTCAAGCTTTTTTTTTTTTTAATTTCACTTGCATTTCTATGAGCACCTAATAGTTTTCTATTCTTAGTGTAAATTAATTATCTAAAGTAACTAACATTGCAACTCACTTGAATAGTATCAAATTGATTGTGATCCAGTGCTACAAGGCATGTGAGTGCCACTTAGAGGAAGGAAGTAGCAAGCAAATGATTCTTGCATGTTTTCCAGAGATGAAAGATATAGAGAAAGTTGCAGTTGACAAAAATCTAAGGAAGGATAAATAGCGGTATGGTCAAGGAGACCATATATCCAGAGTTTGGTGTCAAGTATTTTCTGGTTTTACATTACAGAATAACTTTCAAGGTTCCATCTTTATTTACTAAAGTGTTTTAATGTACATTTGAATATTGAGATGTTTCTTCTTAAAATGAATATTTATAAATAGAAGGAGAAAGGATGATTTCTATATCTTTCAAAATCTGCTGTAATTATAAACAAGTCCATACCTTGCTTCTACCTATTTTGAAAGGACTGAATTTCTCAGTGAATATGGCACACCATCATATGCTGCAAGAGACTGCAAAATGCTGGGCTATTTTAGAAATGATCATCAAAAGGGAAAACAGGTGAACGTGGCTTCATTGGCTGAAAGCTTGGGTTTTAGATTTGCAGTTTTACACTCCATATAAATCAGAATATAACCAGTAGGAAAACCTGTCCAATATAAACTGACAGCATTGTGCTCACAATTCAATACACTAAAAACACTGTATCTTTCATTCCAATCCAAATATTGTTCAAGCCTGCTACAAATATTTATTATTTTGCTTACCATGTGCAAAATGTCTTTTGAGGACCTATGGTTACATACATGAATTTTTTAAAAAAATTCCCTGCCCCAAAGTAGCTTATAGTTTAGTAGAGAGTGATAAAACAAATATACAAATAAATATAAAGTCATTTATGACTTTTTCTATACTCACAGTGTGATAACTACTATAAACAACAGTCACTGGAGTGCACTTGGCTAAATTTTTAAATCCTAAATTCATACTTGACTATGAGCGTTAAATAATATTTCATTAACAGTGATAACAGAAACTGGGACGATGAAGGAGTGTTAGTCACACTTATGTTGAAATACAAGTTTAATGAACTTGATCTTGCTAGAAACCAAATAATTAGCTAACCTACATCGGGAAGGTCAGGTATTTTGGAATGTCTCTCATAAATATGGAGGATATACCTATAATTATAAAATAATACTGTAATTTTGTACCTACCAGGGTAATTTTGTATTACGAGAGTAAATTGAGTCCTTGTACGTCTCAAGCTTGTATGATTTAATGTGCAATCACTGGATAATATTTTTATCTTGGCCTTCAGCTAATGCTTAGGAGATACTGAAGAGGGCTGTTGGATGCATGTTGTACTATCTGGACAACTTCCAGTGTGTAAGGGGTGTGACTGTGTTATAGAAGTGAAAGGAAGGTTCTGCGATTTGTATATCACAGTACCATTTGTGAAACTCCAGACAGTACGGGCGATTAATCCTCACCTATCCTTCTGGGATAGGATGGGTTGTGTGCAGTTTTATTGCATTTTACAGGTGGGATAAATAACTAACTTCAGAGGAGGGAATAAAACAAGAGCTCTTTTTATTTCTTATCCTATAATTTAGCAATGTTGCTGCTTCCCCGAAACAAGTCATTATATTCTCTCTCACTAGCATCTTAAGTTACTTCTTTTTCGGATGTCTCCTCTGACTTGAGACTGGGCCACTTCTTCCATACCATGTGACGCTGGTCACATAAGAGGTCCTTACAGTATTTGGCATTTATTTTTAAGTTTCTAAGATTTTTATTTTAGAAGAGTAACTAGTAACTGACACTGAATGGAAAGATTAAAGAGTGTTGATTCCCTGGAGTCATGAGTATCTTCTGACTGCTGGCATATTGAATACGGACTTATGCTTTGATGGATCTGTGCCTTTCTAACACATTTTTCCACTTGGAACAACAAAGCTGCAGTTTTCTGACTTTTACAAATGAGAGGTGCTGTTGAATAAGCAAAACTTGCTTTCAACTCCTCAACTCCTCTGAGAAACTTATTATGTAAATACACATTATTATGATCATAAATAATAATAATTTATTTTCTGAGGCATAATGCCACAGCAAAAGTCATTTGGGTAGGCCAACATGTGTTAGTTGTGTAGAGGTTTCATCAAGGTTTAGAAGCGAATACGTTGTTAAAAATACCAGACAATAATAACAATAATTTTTCTAAAATCCTTATGACCTGCCAGATTTATAGCATGAAAATAAGTAGAAAAATCACAATCTTTGGGGAAATTGAATTTGATTCTTTTGAATTTATTCTTTAAGTTAGAAGCCCAACCACAAATTCTTCAGACTTGCTGGTGTTGAGTTTTCATTAGACATTAGATAATTTAGTTTTGAATGTAGTTTTTATATTTTTTACTGTCAGAGAAAAGGAAGTTGCCTGTCCTTTTTTGTAAGACTGTATTATAAAATCCAGCCGTAAGACTAAAATAGAAAATCAGTAATTCTCATAGCTGGGAGATATTTGTGATGCCTTATTAATTTGTTAATAAATAAGAAGTTTATAAGTTATGTTAATGAGCTATAGCTGAAGGAACTAGGTAATGGTTAGTCTTGAAATGCTGGAATTAAAGGGGATCCAATGACTGTCATATATTTGAACAATTATCACATGGAATAGTTCTGTCCACTGTTGTTCCAGAAGGTAGAAATGGAAATGTGAGTTGCAAGTTATAGGAGAGTAAATTTTAATTCAATACAGAGGAGGAGTTTCTAGCAATGTCCCTAAATACAGAAAGTATTTGCCCTTCTGTTAGGAATATTATAGAAAGGGTTCCTGAATTCTGCTAGGAACATGAGCCCTCTGGACACTAAGAGCTTCTCAACTCTAAAATTTTGGCAGTTTCATTTGACTCTCTGTTCTTTACTGCAAAATCTTGTATGTTACACTTGAGTAGTTCCCAAATTGATGTCCCCTTCTAATTTTCCAAGTCTGGTGATTAAAATACCAGTCTTCCCAACTCCAAGCATCAAAACACTCAAGTCATCCTTTCTCTTTCACATCCACATCAGTCACTTTCTCCTACATTCTTAGTTCTCAGTGTCACTCTCAATCAGTGTGTTGTTTATTCTCATTCTTTATAAACTAATCAAGGCCCTCATCATGTTAGATCTGTATTACCAGAACAGTGTCTTCAGTCTCACTAACACTTGCAAATCTATCCCTTCATCTGTAATTTCCTTCTAGTACCACTTTTCTCTCACTCTGATTAAGAATATAACACTCCCTTAGCTCTTTAAAGTTATTCAGATTTTCTCATCTCAGTATTTAAAAATTTTTTAAAGGTGGCCTCACTTTTTCAATATTTTCTCTTAGTGCTTTCAACATCAACCAACTTGTTCTCTTCAATCCTCCTCCACCCAGTACAGGAAGCAAGGTGAGGTAAAGCACGGGTAAAATCCCATACTCTTTTATGTTCCTCTAAGAATATTTCTTAGATGTAACTTATCTCACAATGACTTTTCTTTTATTTTCAAATTCACTTAAAACCCAACATGTGATCTATTTTAAGATTCTTCCCTTTTTAAAATAGTTGTTCATTAGTTTTGTTTATATATACGTGAAAGTTATAAATATCACCTTGCTAATTATTTTTAAGCTTTGACTCTATATTTTGTGGGGGAGGAAGAAATTTTCCTCTCCTCTTCTAGACTCTTTCAGCTGGTCTAACAACTAAATCTACATAGGACAGATTAGCAAGAGAAAATAACCAAATTTAATTACATATGTACCTTTGGGAACCCTATATACATGAGAGAGTCAGAGACCCCACATAAATGAGAGTTTCAGAGACAGAAAGTTAAAAAGATGTATACATGGCACCTGAGCTAAGCATGAGGTAAGATACCCTGGGGGCGTCAGAGGGGAGGAAGGTCATTCACAGGACCAAACACATGGTAGGTGTTTGCCCTGCCATACAGATAGGTCATAAAAAGTGACTTCTGGCAATAACTGTTATGAGCAAGGCTGCTAATTTAAATTCTTCAAGGGAGAGGTAGAAGTCTCTTTTGAGCCCACAGGGTCTTAACTGCCTTCAGCTCAAAATAATCCTTATGCCAAAGTAGCACATCTTGGGGACGTCTGCCCTGAACCCCTTCAATTTCATTTTATATTACAATTTTCCACAGAGCCTAAAGCAGCCATGAACATTTATTGAATGCACATTAAATTCCTATCTAATGAGGGAATCAAGAATTATAAGTAGTAGCTGTTAATGGGGGGAGGGACTGAAGTGGCTTCCCAGGGAAAAACATCGAAGATATTTGTGGGTAGATATGCTGATACCGATTCTCTTAGAGATGGAAACAGTCACGAGCGCAAAGAATCAGCGCACTGATTTCAACCATGTCTTTTTCTCTTGGTCCATTTTGATGAGCAGTGTGCTATGGGCTATTAGCCCCCAAAACATTTTGGATTAAATAAGATCGCTCACTGCACAGAATTCTCATTTTGCAGTGAGAGCGTTAGGCTTTATTACATCTGAAATACGATGGAGCACATCATCTTGATTTTGATTTTTTTTACAACATAGTTCCAGAGGAAGAGAGATTTTAGTGAACTTGATTCATATTATCAGTTCATTTATTAGCAGATGTAATGATGGAACCATAAATTTGTCACCCCAGGTGGCACTAATGAACTCTTTTTGTGAGGTCCCTCAGCAATGAGAGTGACATTTGAATTAAAATGGATACTAGTTCCTTCTTTCTAGAGGTGCAAGAACTACATTGTAGGTAGGAGATCTTGTTCTTGTTAGTGATGCACATATCCTTTGAAGAAAAAAATACAATTCCCTCAAATTTTTATGTTAGTCTCATTCTCATCTCAAGCCTAATTTCCTAATATTAGATATTCAGATATTGTAGGTATGTTCTTCCAAAGTATAGAGAAATAGAAATCACAAATGTACATATGATCTATATCTAAACTTGTAATTTTAAAAATCTTACTTAACTTTAAAAGAATCTGTCACAGATATGGTGAGCGCAGAAATGACTGTTTATACAACATTAAATCGTTAGCCATTCGCCAACATAATACCAACAACACTGATATCATGGACCATATAATTGAGTCTATGGTGGAGGCAGACGTTAATAATTACAGGAAAGGTTATTTAATTATAGGTTAAATAAGTGCTATGACCACAATGTATATTATGCTACGAGAGCATGTAACAGGGAGACCTGATCCGTTTGGGAGTAACAGGGAGTGGGGTGAGGGAAGCTTCTCTGAAGAAGTGATTTGCAAAGTGAGACCTGCAGTGTGAGTGGAAGAGAAGAGTTAGCTGGGTAAAGATTAGGGATTGAGTGGGCATGGGGCTTTCTAGAAAAGCAAACAACATGTTTAGTGGCGGGAAGTTCTTAGCTCTTTTGAGGAACACAAAAGTAACCAGTGCCCCTTGAGAACACCAAGAAAGAAAGGAAGGTGTGTGAGCAAATTGGGTTCCTGAACCCAATTCCAATAGGGGTGCAGTTCCCCAGACACCAACAAATAATTCTCAGGAAACCAGCAGAGTATACCAGAACTCAATTCCATTCTGACACTATCTACTCAGAGACAGCCTCAGACCCTACAGATTAAGGGTTCAGTCCTAAAATGCCGTCCCTCCCCTTCCCTACACACACATTCTTCAGAAGCCAGCTGCAAGCCCAGACTCTTACCTGTATGTCTGACCATCAGCTATAGCTTGGAGGTTCCAAGAACGCCCTCCAACTCAGAATGGCAATCACAAGTTCAGGTTATTACCTGTGTCTGACCAACTGGCTATAAATCAAAGGTGTCCACAGCCGCGTCCTTGGGTTTGATTAATTTGCTAGAGCAGCTCACAGAACTCAGAGAAACATGTTACTTAATAGATCACCAGTTTGTTGTAAAAGGACATAACTCAGGAACAGCCAGATGGAAGAGATGCCCAGGGCAAGGCCTGTGGGAAGGGGCATGGAGCTTCCCTGCCCTCCAAGTGCACCAGTCTCTTCAAGTCTCCACACGTTCACCAACCCAGTCCTTTGGGATTTTTAGGGAGGCTTCATTACATAGTAATGATTGATGAAGTTATTGGCCACTGGCAACTGATTCAGTCTCCAGCCCCGAGTCCGTGGAAGTTGAGGGTGGGTCTCAAAGCTCCAACTGTCTAACAAGCACCTGATTGGCTCCATTGGCAGCCAGCCTCAACCTTCCAGGCTTTCCCAAAGCCACCTAATTAACATAACAAAAGACACCTTTATCATTCTCCGCCTTTAGGAAATTCCAAGAGTTTTGGGAGCTGTGAGTCACTAATTGTGGACAAAGGCCGAATATATAGAGTATACACATTTTAAGAAAGGAAAAAACTGTATTATTATAAACCTACAGCAAAATATGAATACAACTCATGTTTGACTTTTACAAGAGGCAATTACAAGAGGTGCTCAAAGTGGTTACCATCACATCCAGGCACTTCTGATTATGACAAGCTGCTGCTTATGCAACATTGACCAAAGTGTTAACATCTCTTAAAATGTATATAAATTTTTTTGGCACCCCCTGGTATATGAGGAATATATTTTGGTCATCTGAATGACTAAATATATATTTCTTATAAATCACAATATCACAATGAGATTGGGTAGAAAAGTAAGCAGGGGTCATATCACGAAAGACCTTGTCAGTAACAATAGGGAGTTTGAATTTTATCCTAAAAATAATGGGAAGCCCTGCTCTTAGGGTATAATTTAAAGATTATTCTGATTTAAAGGGGTAAGATTGGAAGCAGAAGACCAGTTAGAAAGTCTTGACAGGAGTTCTAGAGAGAAATGATGGTGCTTGGGTCAGGACTAACAGAAAACATAGAAAGAATGGGATGGATTCAAGATGCATTCAGGAGGAAGATCATGATGGCTGCTCTGAAGTGGAGAGCAAGAGAGAAGGCACTGTCCTTTAAGATTTACATCATGCACAAGTGGGTGGACAGTGCTGTCATTTACTGAAATGGAAATGGTGGAAGAGCACGTTTTTGAGTTTAGTTTGGGCCACGTTGAGCTTTATTTGCCTGAAGTGGACATTGGAGGAAGGCAGGTGGCTATCCAGTGCATACTAGCAGAGAGAGTAGAAGGTTTGAATGGGACACAGACCTTGAATCACGTGTGATCTCATTTTTCCTGAATTGAGATCAGTTTCAACATGTCTTTGCACACCCCAAACAAACAAAAACTACCGTCATACAAATCCATCTCCAGAAACAAGGATGAATAATAGGAATTTATTAACAAGGTTCTGTGAGAGACAGAAAGGGGTGTATTATACATCACGTAGTTCCTTTTAGATATTTCAGCTTTCCTAAAGGCTCTTTCTCAGCCGTAGCCGCCTCCTCTTTGCCCTCTCTTTCTACAACCCCTATCTTCACTCTCACCACTGCCTGCCTGCCCACCCCCATCGTGCACAACATATCCTTTCTTTCTGTATGTCCATTTCACTTTCACTATTTTCTGTCATCGATAAGGTCGCCTTGAAGTCCTCTCTGCAAAACAAAGATCTACTTCAGAAGCTACCTGCCAAAGAACAGGGTGGGAGGGAGGGGGAAGATTGTAAACAATAAACAACATTTTTCCTGCAAAATAAGCATTTTAGTAGCATATTCATGATAATGTAAGCCAAAGAGTGGAATCAACATTGAAAAATTGAGTAGTGGAGGAAAATTATTGAAGACGAAGTTGTCTATTAAATTGAATGGTAGGAGGAATCCAGGAGATGGAAGTGTCCTTAAACCAAGGGAACAGAGGTTTAACAAGGACACAGTGGTCCATTTATCAAATTTGTTGAGAGGTCATTTGCGTAGTTTAAAAACCTGAATGATTATTTTTTTCTTTAAAATAGTCTACTATATATACACTTTTAGCAAATGGGAAAATTGGTAGACTCTAATTTGTGCACCAAGTTTCGCCATGCATTTCTTTTGCCCAAACATGGCAGCGTCATTTTTACCTTTCCATTTTGCCTCTGCAGAATATGGGTTGGTAATTGCAGCAGATAATTCTAGTTCTGTATTTCCTAGTAATTGTGAGATGAAGGGAGGTGGCTGAACTGAACAGCACTGCCCACCAGGCCATGTTTTCCTCACACATGTTCCTACCCAACAGCCAGGGCCATGCTGTGAATGGCAAGACCTCTGAGGGAGGGGCCCAGGGACCCGACAGACCCTCCTCCTTCTTGTGCTCTTGGACCGGAGTGAAGACGTGGGTGTGGCCTCATGCCTGAAAGAGTAAGATGATCAAGGGTGATGGGTCATCAGGCAGGTGCCTGAACGAATGTTGCAGCAGGTTCCCAGGGTTTTGGGTACAAACTCGTAAACATAGTCAATGGGAAACAGAGGACTGCACCAACAGTGCAGTGGGGACGCGGTATGGTAGCAGTCAGCCCTGTGGCCCGGTTGCAAGACAGATTGGTTGGGTTTTGCACACCTCCCAAGGGTTAAATAATGCGATGTGGGCTTTAGTAGAAGGCAGTCTGTGGGCTGCAGACTTGAAAGAGGTGGGGTGGGGTTAGTGTCTCCTGAAGAAAAGCCTATTTTACAAGGTGACTACTCTTTCCCCTCTTCTCAGTATACACTTGGACTCGTCAGAGATAGTAAAATAGTTTAGTGTTTCTTGTTGCCTAAAAAACAAAAAAAATAATGGTAATTGAAAGGTGAAACAATAACAAGACTGAATGGTTAATAAAGAGATGGATAAATTACGTTTTTATCTATTTTAGACAAGAGAATCCGTGTTTTGGTAGGGAATACATGAGTCTAGAGAGAAGTAATGATTTGGAATAGAAAGGCCAAGCAAGTCTGATATAACTCTTTCCAACATTTTCAGTCTTTGGAAAGGGGAAAAAATGGGCAATTTATTATACCTTGTATTAAAATTAGCATTTGTCATGCTGTTTCGCTTTGCTTTCCTTAAGCCACGAATTTATTCCTGGTCTCACTAACTTGGCTCTCCAAACATTTTTTCTTACTTCTCGCCCTCAGTTTTCCAAAATGGGAACATTGATGGATAGAGTTATATCCTTTATCTTGGTATCTCGCTAGAACACAGTAGATTGTCTTTTGCTTTCCTCATTCCACCTCCAAATCTTATCACTGAGAATTATGGCCATTGCCACAGAAGTCAGAGTCAAACCCAAAGGATCTATAATGATGACTTGGGGCCAGCTCAGGAATAGGGATATGCCCCTGTGTGTGCACCACAACTCTCACTAACTCGAATCCAGCTCTTGGAAAACACTAGAAACAAAAAATAATATACCCCCCACCCATCCTTAGAGAGTGGCAAACTGTCTTTCATCCAAATAGCAATTCAGTCGAGGCAGCTAGCATTGGCTTTGCTACAGTTTATGAGCTTGGTAGAAAGATTAAATTCCTTTTAATTTTAATTCCTTTTCTGCTGGCCGTTTAAATTCATAGCCTGTTCACTAATGTTTCCTCTCAGCTCACTGCTAGTCTGCTTGGGATTCAAGACCAGAATAGTAATTTGGGGATTATGAGAGCAAGGTGATCAGTGTTACTTTTCAGTTGCTTCCCCGACTTTCTTAAAATCTGACTTGGTTTTTCTCAGACAGGGCTGAGGAAAAGAGTGAGACATTTTTGCTGTTCTAGTGAATCACAGAAAGGAGAAAAATGGACGACTCTGTGTAGCTGTAGTCCATCTTTCCACTGCTAGTGTTTGTCCTTTCAAAGAAAGGCTGTATACAAAATCAAGTTGCTTTTTGCCCATAAAGTGAAGATGGGTTGCCGCGTGCTAGGAATCATGCTTTATCATGATAAAGACACAGGTAGCTTTAAATGAAAGCATTTGATGATTTCCAGGCATTTGGCAGTTGATCAGCCCCTTTGTGAAAGGACAGGAGTATCATTGCTATGCTGAAGCTGTTTAGAGGATGTGAAATGTAGGTTGTGGCACTGAGGTAGCTGACGGTAAATCAGATTTGATTTCCCTTCTGAGAGCACAAAATGAACCTTGTCGTTATCAGGAAGAGAAATGAAATCTTTAAATATTTCTCAATGTTTTGTCATCTCTGCCTGTCGGGATAATTTAACATAAAATTTCCCCAAAGTAGGAAGTGTAGGTATTATTTCATTTCATTTTTAAGATAAACTTCACACTTTCCCCCTATAATTTACTTGAAAAGCCCCCAATTTGCAATTGTGGAGGTAGCTTAAGATCAATGGCATTTTGAAATAAAATATTATTAGTAAAAAATGTACTTTGTGTTTTGTCCCCTGCCGATAGCCTGGCAGTCCTTGAACACAGGGATAGCTTAGTGTTTACAGGGAAATAATATCAGAAGGGCCAAGAGAAGTTGCTTATAAATGATTTGAGTTAACTGTGTTGCCGAAATAGTTTGTTTATTGAACTTCTGACTGCATATTTTTTTGTTACCTGTGGGTACCTATTTTTCATGTTTTGAACTCCTGTTTGTTTATTTTCTCCCATTTTACTTAGTGATAGTAAGACTTTGCATACATTTGCGAATTTTCTATTATCCCAAAATTTAAAATGCCGTCTTAAAGGAAAAAAACCTTTTGTAAAATTAATACATACATATATGAATAATGACTGCTCAATGTGGGAAAAAAATAAAGATATCAACCACAACAAAAATTCTCTGTGACCTGGAGAGAACCACTATTAACACTCTCATGTATCCCTGAGGACTTCATTCGTGAGTATTTTTTATTTAACGTTCATGTTTCATTCTCAGTGTCAGAGTACTGGAGAATGAAGCCTTGCAAATTTCTGTTTTTTGGTCTCAGGGTTCAAAACTGAAAATTCAAAAGAGATTATTTGCAGACTCTCTTCAGTATTTCATCGCAGAAGGGAGTTCCATTTTTCTTCCATTTCCACTAAAGAAAGAGTAAGAAGGATAAACTGCAAACTGCAGCATAAGGTATTTGGGATACGTCTGAAGAAAAATTTCTTGATGTTATGACTAGTTGTTGGAACAAATGCCTTATTGATCTGTAATCCTTCACCACTTGCAGCAGAAGACCAGGCAACAATTATCCTATTTGTTGACTGGCTGGCTGACTTGACTAAATGATAAGCAGCAAAAGATTCTTCCTAAAGCCCTGCTTAGTGCAGTAGTAGGTTAAAGCAAACTAGCTTTTCAAAGGATTCCAACCCAAGACAATGTTGTAGATAAAAAAAAAAAAAAGAAAAAAAATTAAAGAATTTTAAGTAACAGGAGAGTAAATTCTGAGAAAGGGTAAAATTGATTAATGCTCTATTTCTACCCCATATTTCTCTACCTGCCATGTACTCTGTTGGGAAGGAAGCAGATGTTGGACTCCCAGCAGAAAGTTTCTGAATTCAGGTTGATTAGGATATTCCGGAGTATCTCATGCATTGTCATCCCCTCTCATAATTATGTAGTCAGTCAGGTACTGTGATGATGTGCTCATTACAGATTCAGTAACAGAGTGAGGTTCGTTTGGTCAATGTTTAGGCAGCTTCGACTGTGTGCCACACATTGTTTTAATACTGCTTCTTGGAATTCAACAGTGACTCCACATAGAAAAATCCCAGGCCTCCAGGAGCGTGTATTTTAGATTCTAATGAGGGAGAAAGACAATAAACAATATGAACAAATAAAGGACATTGAATGTAAGAAGATTGTCTTATGGTGAGAAGGAGAGCGGGAAGGGAGATAGAGAACGTTCTGACACAGATTGAACTGGACTCAAATGCAGGAATTCTATCTTCAAACCCTGTGCTACTTTGATTACGATAAGATACGAAGAACATGATATAGTCGTCTGAAGAGATTGCTTGAGATGGATTCATGGGAAAGAATCATTTCTGTAGCACATTAATTATCCTCCAGGGAAGCAATAAAGACTCAACAACTATAATGGAGAGAAAAAAAAAGGTATCTTGCAGCTAAGGAATTCAAAGAGGTTTCATTTACAAGCAATTACATTTTGGCCCCTGTTGAAAGGCAAGAGCTGCAGTCAGCCGGCTTTGGACTCTTGTTTACTTCTAGCACTGTGTCAACAAGCCTGTGGAGTACTCAAAACACCACCACCCCCCTCCCCACAAATAGCAGATGTTCTGGAGGTATTTATTTTGTCAAAAGTCCACATGTTTTCTTTTTCATCTTGTGAATGCTTATCTCCACCTTCTGCACTCTGTCCTAGTTTTCCCCATCTCCGTCCTTCCCTTCTGGATTAGGCAAGCTCAGAAGAAATTTTCCTTCTAGAGAATTTGACTCATGCAGAGTGCATTAAACACTGAATAGATAACAGTGAAAACATTTCATTCTTTATCTGTAGAGTGGATACAATTTTAAGAGAAAAAGCATAATAGAAATACTGGGGTGAAGAAGTAATATTATTAGCATATAATACTAAGAAGTATTATATTATTATAATACTAAGCAGTACTATAATACTGATTTTTCGGGGATGGGGAACGAACGTTATGGGCAACCCTAGTGCTGAATCACAGTCAGTCAAAACTGGTCATAGAGAGCTTTTTGTTGGTAGTTGGTCCAGACTGAGCATACAACCCATTTTTGGCCAAGGGGATATAAATGGAACTCTAATAATCCTAAATATCAAATAAATATCCACGAGTCCATACTGACATAAATGATGAGATAAATAAATGGGGACAATAGACAAATTTCTCCTGCAGAAGATAATTTACATAGGTGCTCTACCTCCAAGCACGTAGGTGAATCTTGGCTGCCACTCCTCACCTGTGGACCGTACATAGCACCTTCCTTCCAAAGAGCTGACTGTAGAAAGAGGGGAAAACAATTTTTCAGTGGAAAACCTGATGTATTCCTTTCTATTGCTGCTGTAACCAATTACCACAAACATAGTGGTGTAAAACAATAAAACATTATCTTTCCAGTCCCCTGGGTTAGAGATCTCCTGCTGGGCTAAAATCAAGGTGTTGTCAGAGCTGTGGGCAGGGCTGCATGGCTTCCTGGAGGTCCCAGGGGAGAATCTGTTTCCTTGCCTCTTCCAGCACCTGGAAAGCCAGCGACAACTCTCACGTCAAAGCCAGTGACAACAGGTCCAGTTCTTCCCACAGCACATCACTCTGAACTGCTGCCTTCATTATATCTCTTTCTCTGGCTCTCTTTTCTGCCTTTTGATTACAGTGGGCCTACCCACCCAGGACAACCTCCCTAAGGTCAGCTAAATAGAAAACTTAATTCCATTTGTCATGTCACCTAACATATTCCCAGGTCCCAGGGGTTAGGACTTGGACATGTTTAAGGAGTAACTATTCTGTCTACCACGTCTGACAAACACGATCTCAGCCAAGTGACCCGGGTTCACATCAACGGTGATAAGCCATGTTGCTAGCATGTATACTTGATATGTGAGGAGACTTGTTACTTTTCCTGAGTGGTCTTCCTCCCCCAAACCCATAACCCCAGTCTAATCATGAGAAAAACAGCAGACAAGTGTTTGTCTGAATTGTCGCTATTGAGGGACATTCTATAAAATACCTGAGCAGTGTTCTTCAAAACTATCAAAGGTCATTATAGTAGGAATATCCACAGCCTGTAGAAACTGAAAAAGGTAAGGAAACAGATTGTCCCTTATATAGCCTCCAGAAAGGAACAATCCCTGCTGATACCTTGATTTTATGCCAGTGAGACCTAAATTGCGAGTATGTCTCACAGAACTGGAAGATAATCAATTTATATTGTTCTAAGCCATAAGTTTGTGATATTTTACTGCTGCAATAGAAAACAAATATAGTTACCCCAAATAAGAAAAATCTAAGAAACTGTCACCACCAAGAGGAGCTTAAGGAGGCTTGAAAACTAAGTGTAATGCGGTATCTTAGATGAGATCCAGGAACAGAAAAAAGAACATTGAGTAAAAACTAGGGGAACCTGAATAAGTATGGACTTTAGTTAATAATGTATCAATATTAGTTCATTAATTGTGACAAATGTACCATATTAACACTTCATATTATTAATATTAATAATAGGAGAAATAAGGTGTGGGGTACATGAGTGCTCTCTGTACTATTTTTGCAACTTTTCCACAAATCTATTTTAAAAGAAACATTTATTTAGCATAAAAAAGGAAATAGGAAATCTCAACTTAATATGATGCTCCAAAGCTTGTAGGTGAGAATGTCCAAATGGATTCTCTAGATAATTGCTATTGGCTATTATGTGTTGTGGAGTACTGTGGAGAATTTAGAAATGGAGCTGTCGGGATCCTGTTCCTCAGGAACTCACGTTCTACTTGGGAAGACATGTTTATAAGTTGCTGTAATCGGGGAAAAGCAGTCAGTGCATACCCACTACATGGCTAATATCCAAAGGACATTTGGATAAGAAAAAAATGGACTTCGACCTGGAGGGTAGGAGGCCACAGAGGACCTTGTGAAGGAAGTAGCACTTACATTCTGCCTTGAAGAATAACCAGGTTCGTACATACAGATTTGAAGTGAAAGGAGAAGACTGACCAGCCAAAAGTGTTAGAACAAAGGTCTAATACAAGAGGATGTTAGCAGAAAATATGTAGAATTTAAGTGCTTCGAAGACTGGAATTACGTCTATTTGGTCCATCACTGTATCTTCATTGCTTCCAACAGAACACACAACACTTGTTTCACAAATATCTGTTGATTAAGTGAAAGGAAAATAGCTGGGGAATAAGTTATGGAGAACTTGGCTGCCCAATCTGTGAGTTTAGCCATTTAAAATTTTTAAGAAGAACATGAATTTGAGCTGTACTTTAGAAAGATTAATCTGGCAAAAAAATGCAATTTAGATTGAAAAAATGCAGATTAGAAAGAAAAGGAGAGGAAGGAAAATATTAAACTTGTACAAGCAAGAAATTTCAATTATATTAATCTTATGTATTTGCAAACACAATCACTAGCTTCTATTAAAATTAACTTGATTTTTATTTATATCATTTTAACTCATATATTAAAAAGTAGTTTCGTTTGAAACCAGGAAGTGTGATGTCTCCAGCTTCCTTCCCCCTCCTCCCTGTTCAAGATTACTTTGGCTGTACAGGGTCTTTTTGTGGTACTGTATGAAATTTAAGATTGTTTTTTCTATATCTGTAAAAAATGCCATAGGAATTTTCATAGGGATTGCATTGAATCTATAGATGGCTTTGGGTAGAATGGACATTTTAACAATATTCTTCTGCTCTATGAATATCACATAGCTTGCCATGTTTGTGTTTTCTTCAATTTCTTTCATCAATGTCTGTAATTTTCAGTGTACAGATCTTTCACTGACATGGTTAAATTTATTCCTAAGGTTTCAAAATTGTTTTGATGTTGTTATGAATGGAATTGTTTTCTTGATTTCTTTTAGTTGTTAGTTTATAGAATTGCAACTGTTTTCTGTATGTTGATTTTTGTATCCTGAAACTTGACTGAATTTTTATTAGTTCTGTCCTTGTATGGAGTCTTCAGGATTTCCTATCTACAAGATCATATCATCCGCAATCAGACAATTTTACTTCTTTCTTTATGATTTCAATGCCTTTTAGTTCTTTTTCTTAACTAATTGACCTGGCTAAGACTTCCAGTACTATGTTGAATAGGAGTGGTGAGAGTGGCCTCCCTTGTCTCATTCCTGATCTTAGTGAGAAAACTTTCAGCCTGTCACCATTGACTTTGATTAATGTCGGTTTGTCATATGTGGACCTTATCTTGAGACACACTCCATCTGTACCTAATTTGTTGATTGTTTCTTTTTTAATCAAAAAGGGTGTTGAATTTTGTCGAATGCTTTTTCTGCATCTCTTGAGAAGCAGAAATGATGATCAAATAATTTTTATCCTTCAGTTGGTTAATGTGGGATATCCATTGATCTGTGGATAGTGAACCATCCTTATATTCCAGGAACAAATCCCGCTCGATCATGATATATAATCATTTTAATGTACTGTGGAATTTGTTTTGTTAATATGTTGTTGAGAATTTTTGCATATGTGTTCATCAGGGATTTTGGCCTGTAATTTTCTATTCCTATGGAGTCCTTATCTGATTTTGGTCAGTGGGAAATGCTGGCCTTATAAAATGAGTGTAGAAGAGTTTCATTCTCTTCTGGTTTTTGCAGGAGTTTGAGAAAGGTCAGTATTAATTCTTCTTTAAATGTTTCGTAGAATTCATCAGTGAAGCCATCTGGTCCTGGACTTTCGTTTGTTGGGAGGTTTTTGATAACTGATTTAATCTCCTTACTAGTAATTTGTCTGGTCAGATTTTCTATTTCTTCATGGTTCAGTACTGGTAGATTGTATGTCTGTAGGAATTTATCCATTTCTTCTAGGTTATCTGATTTTTGGTATGTAATTGTTCACAGTAGTTTCTTATGATTCTTAGTATTTCTGTTATTAGTTATAATGTCCCTCTTTCATTTCTGATTTTATTGATTTGTGTCACACTAGAGACTCCTAAATTCACTGTGATTTTTCTCTCAATCAGCACTTATTTTTCCTTCTTTCCCCTCTGATATCCCCTGGCCTGTACCTAACACAGCCAGAACCCTGCAAGTGAGAGCTGTGATACAGACAGGGAAAGCTCCAGGAGAAGCCTGGCTTCAGGAGCCACAAAGGGAACTCAAAACCTTCAGAAAGAGTGAGAAGCCCAACACCCTGCCTCTCTTATTTTTCCTCCCTCTGTGCCAGCCCCTAGGCAATCCCATCCAGATGTTTTTTAAGATTTCAGAACATAATATGGTACATGATGTACCGGGGGTGCCAAAAAATATGTATACAAGTGGACACTTTGGTCAACATTGCTCAAGTAGTAGTTCACCGTAATCAGAAGTGTCTGGATGCTGAGGTTAACCACTTTGAGCACCTCTTGTAATTGCAGAAGTCAAACGTGACTTGTATTCATCTTTTGTTATCGGTATATATTGAGTGTTACAATTTTAATAGTTTTTCCTTTCTTAAAATTTCCTTTCCAAATGTTTTTCAGCACCCTCTGTATATATTATATAAAAGGTCCTAAGACAGCCTTGCTAATCAAACATATTAAACTTTTTGCAATGGCACATGGATATTCACGCTAAGAGGTGTGAATAAAAACTATAATTAGCTTTATATATTTTAAGTCACTTTGATAGCAAAGTCTTTCAGATAATGTCAAGTTTTGCTGCTGAGTTTTTAGAAAATTTTAGTTTTCAGGAATTTTCGATTTAGGAATTTCAGACGAGGCATTATTGAACCTTTACTCCTACCTGGCCTTCAAGGGTAACTAATGACTCCAATCAACTTTTCTGGAGTTTTTAGGTATGAACCTATATGCAACCTATTGATTTCCCACTTTGCAAACTTAGGGTTGTCTTTCTCTGTTCTGTTAAGTCAGTCACCACTTGTCCATCTCTTTCCATCTTCCAAAATTTGGTTTATACAGGCATACCTCATTTTATTGGCCTTTGCTTTATTGCGCTCCACAAATGTTGCATTGTTTTGACAAATTGAAGACAAGACCCTTCACCAACAAAAAGATTAGGACTTACTTTATTGTGATACTTTATTGCGGTGATCTGGAATCAAACCTGCAGCATCTCCAAGGTATGCCTGTATACCATGTTTCCCTGAAAATAAGACCAAGCTGGACAATTAGCTCTAATGTGTCTTTTGGAGCAAAAATTAATATAAGACCCGGTATTATATTATATTATATTATATTATATTATATTATATTATATTATATTAAAGACCCTGTCTTACATTATAGTAAAATAAGACTGGGTCTTATGTTAATGTTTGCTCCAAAAGACACATTAGAGCTGATTGTCCAGCTAGGTCTTATTTTCGGGGAAACAGGCTATCTCTTCTGCTTTGGTATCTTCTGCTCTCATCTTTGAACACGTATGTCTTTACCTGTTTCATTCCTTAACCGGCTGCCTAGTGGAGTTTCAGGACTGAACAGAGCTTGTTGGATGTATTCAACCTGCCATGTTGAACCAGGATCTACATGTGAAGTTTAACTAGAACCCTGAGATCTCGATAAAAATAGTCTGCTAATGAGAGAATTCTGCAGTTCTGTAAAATTCCAATTAATTAAGAGGAGGGGGTTGCGGGGCAAATGGTAAAGGACAATAATTTCTTAAACTGTTATCATCAGAAGCTCATCAGAGATGGGATTTCTATTTCAGATGAATCCACAGACTCATTAACGTTGCCTGGCTACAGTGGGCTAAATGGTATTCTGCTCTGCAACACCCTCCCCGCCTTCCCCAATAAGATGTGTCTATAACCTAGTCTCTAGAGCCCGTACGTATTACCTTATATGGCAAAAGATGTGAGTCAATTAAGGGTTTTGGGAGGAGGATTTATCCAGGACTATCTGGGCGTGCTCTAAATGAGGAAGTTTGAAGTTAGACCCCCACAGAGAAGGTGAGGCAGAGAGAGAGGAGAGAGAGGAGGCCAGAAAACAAGGGATGCTGAGCAGAAGCCAGGAGACGCAAGAAATGCAGGCTCAGCTAGAGTCTCCGGAGGGAGTACAGCCCTGCGTTCCCCTTCATTTTGACTCCTGGCTCCAGAGCCATGAAAAGAAATACACGTCTGTTATTTTAAGCCACCCAGTTTGTGATCACTGGTTATGGCAGCCCTAGGAAACTAAGGCACTGGCCGTTCTGTGTCATATTGTTTTCCCTGAGGAAGAGCAAGTTCTTTATGTGTGAGACAAACACGTGAATTTTTTAATTTATAATGTTAGACAAGTGGGTTCTTTGCGGTGGGCCTCAGTTTGAAAACCTAAGAATTAGGGTTGGCAGTCAATGATTTGCAATGCTTCAAATTCCATAATACTTTCAGTTTGTGCAAATCCTCATGTGGTAGTGTGGAAATGGACCTATTTGCATCAGTCATATGATGAATATGTAAATAAGTCTCAAATGGAACTAATAACATTATTGCTACCTTGGGGCATATTTTAAAAGCAAACATTGTTCTTTATACTGTTTCTTTTGGAATAGCTATTTAGATGTGCTTGTGTATGAAAGCGATAGTATGTTTTATATGGACAGCTAGCTAGATTTATTAAGAGTACCTAATCTAAGCTTAATTTTTTTATATAAAATTTGATGTGCATAGACTAGTCTTCTTGCCTGTAAAGTTTTATTTTAGCAATGATGTTAAAATCAAATTAATAGGGGTTTTTTTTAGTCCCCATTTTAGTTGTCTAGATGACTATCTTCTCTAAAAGGCTTTTCTTAATTTAAAATTTAATGGATGGCTGATTCAATCACAGAAATTTTCAGATGTTCATAAAAAACACATTTAACTGTATCATCATAGTTCAAGGACCTTCTTCCTCTTGCATATAATCTGTAACCATAACAGCCTTTGGTCTTTTTTACTTTTCATGCTCCTAAGGGTTTTTGTTTTCTCCTTTTTAAAAACCATTTTCAAATGTGCTTTCTCATCCTCCAACAAGACCAAAGAATCTAGCCACCATTTCTTTCAGTTTTTCTCCTCCCATAATGGTTAAACGCAGATTTAGATATTATAGCTAATGCTTATTAAACACTTACCGTCTACATGCAAGCTCATATACTCTTCCAAGTACATCAGTTGTGAGGTAGGTCCATTGTTATCATTCCCACTTTAGAGATAGGAAAGTGGAGAGACTGAGAGGTTAAATAACTTACACAGAGTCACTGTGTAAATTACTATTGTGTAGAAAAGAGCTAGGATTCCAAGTTTTTCAGTGTAACTCTAAAGCCACGCTCTGGACCACTTGCCCACTGTCTGGGGGCGTTCACTGTCTGAAGGGCTGTCTAAATTGAATGGATTTTTGACCTCCTGTGTTCATGGAATTCGTCAGCAAGACCTGCAAGGCTCTTCAGGGCTCCACTGCCTAAGAGAGTTTTTGGAAGTTTTCTCTTTGGTCATTGAGTAACTATGCTGTTTGAATATGTCTGTTAAAAGTCGAGAATATCTTAATCCCATGAGCTCTACTTAGTTGTCCGACACTATGGAAATTTGCAAACAGATCAAGCATTAACTGACTTGGGTTCTCTAATTAGTAAGTTCAGTGATAAGAATAACCACATTTCTATCCTGCCCCATCACCTATCCTTTACCTGGGCTGGCAGCTGCTTCATTGCCCTAGGCTGCAGGAATCTTACCTGAACGCTTCCAAGACTTCATGAAGGTTCTAATCAAGACTGGTCCTGTTTTTTCACCTTTCCAGTTTTCACCTTGCCTGAGAGTATATGAGGTGCCATCCTCATGGCAGAGAAGAGCTGCAGGGCTCGTGGCATCCCCCGGAGCAGAGGTTTTTCAGAGCCTCATTAACAGCAGCCCTGCTCCCAGTCACCCCTAAAAAAAGCACATTTTCTGCTAATGGGGATTTTCAAGCTTTGGATCCTGATCATTTACTCTGGACTATTGAGCTGTTGCAATCTGTTGCTTGAGTGAAACTGGAAGCACTGTGATCCTCCTCTTCAGCGACCTCCTCCCGAGCCTTTTCAGCTTGGCATAGCTGGATAGGAATTGATCTAAATCGTCAGCTGCCCTCACATTCCCAGAGAGAGAAACAGGGCAAAGGATAGGTAATGAATGCAGGTGAAGTTGGAATCTTGCATCTTTGCAAGATTTCTTTTTGGATCTGAAAGAAGGGGGCGGGAAATCAAGATAACCATGCTCTAAGAATCAAATTACTGAATCTTCTGCACATTTGCTCTACTTCTGCCCAAAGGAACTAAAGAAATGGGAGCCTGGACACAATTACAGCTATCGAGGACTTCCTAGTACTGGTATTTTCCCCATGTTGATCACAAATTCATTTTCTTTATTAATTAGGCTTCGGAGTACCCAAACCCTCCATCATTCCTTTAGCAGCCAGGCACCTAACGGATTTATTGAGTACCCACAATGAACACAATGAGCCTAACAGACTTTCCCAGTATATCATGTTGTTCCCAAACTACGGTAAATTGTCTCAGGCTAATGAGGTTTTCCACATTTTTAAATACGTCTAAAATTGTAACATGTGTCTTTCTTTGTGGTGTTTACTCACATCCATTTAACAAGTACAATGAAAGGTGCTGAAGAACTAAGCTACAGTATAATCCATCTTGTGGCACTGAGTATAAGAGTAAATATTTGTTTTATACCTCATTATTCAAAATTTCCAGGGACTAGGAAATGTTCATGATGGGGAAACATAGACACTAGACATTTAAAAATATCAAATGAATCAACACTCCTCCAGTACCGACTGTCTGCTAAACACCATGCTATGTTCTGTACATACAAAAATGCCTGTCCCTCCCTCACAGGGTTCACCATCTGGACAGAAGCTCAGCTCACAGACTAGTTTTACATGAACTTATTCTAGTGTATTAGTAATGGTGTTGTTGATAAAACATGTATGCCTTATATAGAGTTAGGGATATTACTGTATAAGCAAAATTTAAATAGTGGGATGAAAAAGGGAACAAATTGCAATGTTTCCCTATGGCACTTGCCATCTTGCTGACTCTTATTTTGGCTGAGATGGGCGGGTAACTTTTCCATTCTCTTTTCTCACTTCCTCATGTGAGTCCCTGCTAAGCTGTGTTCTTAGGCAGAGAGGCTCACCTTTCAGATAGATGCTGACCTGGGATGAGGGCTTTGCCAGGAGCTGTATTTCCTGCTTGTGCATCTAAACAGGTTCAAGGTCCATTTATGTAGAGCAGAGAGTCCTCATTTATGATGTGTTTTTTCCGAAATGACCAACAAAAATCTAGAAGTTCCTTAGGAGTCCCTAGTGATACTGTGGTTTTTCCTTTATTGATTTCTCGCAGAGTCGAGAAGGATTTGCGTAATATCTACCAGCTGAAGTTGTGCTAAGGTTACTGCAGAGGCATACCTAGGTGTGGTTCACAACCAGCTACTTGGAACTGTACTCTTTACTCATTAGGGCAAGAGCCAGAAATCAAACCTTCTCGATAATACTTGGTGGAAAGTCAATTTACCCAAGAAAACCCAGGAACAAAACAACTACTCTCAAATTAATAAAGTGGCTACAAATCTTCTAGATCTAGAGCTTGGGTTATGGAAGTTTCCCAGGACTGAGTTTCACAACAGAGTCTCTATACAATCACATATACATAGGCAGAAAACAGTATTCTTTTGAATACGCCATGAAATAACTTGGGTTTCAATATTTGGGAGGGGCAGATGATGTGAAAAGGAAGTTGATGTATTTCAGGATATTTACTTATAGCAAAGCACATATTTGAATTAACACTCTCTCCCAGGTGTCACTGTGTATGTGACTTGAGGTGAATTTTGCTTAACGGTATTTAAAAGTTGGTTAAAAATTACCTTGTTCAGTGGAGGTGGAATGCCATTATTTGGATTATCTATTATAGGGCCTGCTTCTATCACAACATAAGCATTTGTGAGCTTCTTTCCTGTGGTAGGAATACAATCATAACCCAGAACTCTATACTTTCGTTCTCAAAGAAAAATATCCTGAGCTCTGTTAGTTGAAAATGACTTGTATGGTTCTATGTATCAGATCTTCTTCCATTATTCAGTTGCCCAGCTGTGGCAGATTGCTCCTTAGTTCTCTGTGGATGCCCAAATGTAGGCTTTGCTATACAAACAGACTTGCCACAGAGATTGCAATTACCTGAATTTTGAGATTTATATCATATGGCTCAATTTTAAGAAATACAACAAACAATTTTCAAATGTTTTATTACATATTTGCTTTTTCACATGCAATTTATGACCATGGTACCTCAACCTAATCAAATTACAGCTTCCAGTATTATTTTCAGAGAGAGAGCTTTTATCTCTTTTTGACTTAAGGGCATAATCTAGGGTGCAAAATTCTGTAATTTTCTAGTAGGGTATCTCTAGCTTGCTTTGTGCCTGAATCACGTTTTAATTTCTTTTACTTATGTAATGCATGCATTTCTTCTTGACCCACTTTACATTTTTATCTTTTTAGATGGTAATGTTATATAACTAAGGAGAACCCAGAGGCCAGATTCTTGGCTCCCTAGTCTGTCTGTCTGCCACATTGTGGAAGAACAATCTTCTCATCACCCCTAGTCCTACAAAGAATAGGACGTAGCCCTTGTTCGGGGCCCCCGTGCTCTTTTCCGGTAACCTCTAGGAACATCTGGCAGTGGCACAGTGACTAATGTATTCTTCCAGGTGGGACCTATCTTCTGGGGACGGGGAGAAAGGGTCATCTACAATATAAACCTGATGTTAGACTGTGTATGACCTTAAAAGAGAATCAAAATTGCCTTTGCTTTATCTCTCCATTTGGCAATATATCTTGGACCTTATGTAAATACAAATAATGTTCTCATTCCCCCAAAGACACAACTTCCACAGTTTTGCTTCCTCCGTCCTTCCCTCCTCTTCCCCCGTTGTGAAGTTACATAAGCGATGTAGTGGCTTCACATGCATTGTTAAGTCTCCCAGTCGAAATCATTCACATTTTTGTAATTAAATTATTAATTACTTGAGAAATGTTTCAGTTGAATGGTGATTAGATAAGCAGGATTGAAAAAAGACTGCATCACAAAGTGTGCTTTTCCTTCATGTTTTTATTGAAATAATTTGATGGACCTAACTGTTCATAGGGAATACACCTGGCATATTAATTCACTACAGAGGGACAAATCAAACTCACTAACATCTTCGTTATAGGGATCCTAGAGGGAGAAGAGAGAGGGAGAAAGGGGCAGAAAATATGTTTGAAGAAATAATGCTGAAAACTTTGCTAACGTGGGGAAGGAAACAGATATCTAGGTCCAGGAAACACAGAGAATACCAAACAAAATGAACTCAAAGAAGCCCACACCAAGACACATTGTAATTAAAGTGGCAAAAGTTAAGAATAAGGCAAAAAAGAAGGAAAAAAGAAAGCAAAAAGAAGGAAATCAAGTCACATACAAGGGAAACCCCAGGAGACTCTCAGTTGATTTCTCAGCAGCAGCCCAGAAGGGAGTGTCAGGAAATACTTAAAGTGCTGAAAGAAAAAACATTACAAACTAGAATACTGTACTGGGATAGGTTATTATTCAAAATCGAAGGAGAAATAAAGAGTTTCCCAGACAAGCAAAAATGAAAGTTCACCACCGCTAAACAAGCTTTATAAGAAATGTTAAATAGTCTTCTTTATGCAGAAAACAAAAGGCCATAACCAGAAATAAGAAAATACAGGAAATCAAAAAATCTCACTGGCAAAGGCAAGTATAGAACAAACACAGAGAATAACCACTTAAAAAACTAGAAAGGCATGTGATACATTCAAATATTTTTTCAAAATATTGGTATATATATATGTATTAGGATAGAATCATTTTAAGAATTTGGCAGGCAAATTCAAAGCCAATTGAAGAAGTTCATATTGGACAGAATGTGTGGTTTGGCCCCAAAGCTCCACCCTTGAGCTCCAGAGTGCTTGACGATGCCCTCTGCTTTCCGATCTTGTTTCTCTCACTGGACAGCTCCTTTGGAATCTTTTATGATAGGCTCGCTCTTCTTCCCATGAGAGAGCTTCTGCTGCTTTCCCGTGTTACTTGTCTCCAGCTTTGCATCTCCTCATGTGATGATCTGGTTTTGACCTAGAATCTCCACTTCCTTTAACCCCTATGTAGAATCAGATGGGATAGACTATGGTACAAGAAGTAAAAAGGTTTCAAGGACCAGGGTATCAAGAGGCCAGAGGCACAGATATATTTTCAGCGTGCATCCACCCTCAGGAGTTAGATTTGGAAAACCCAAAGGGGCCATGCTAGCAAGTCAAGCCATGAAACGTGTAATAATAAAGCATAAAATGATGAAGTCTTGGACAAAAGCCTGATCTGGATAACAAGATTTCATAAAGACATTTGAATCTAAGGCACGAGCCAGTGGTGGCAGCTGAAATTAATTTAAATTTTATTGAGATATAATTGACATATAACATTGTATAAGTTTAAGGTGTACAATGAAGTGATTGTGTGTGTGTGTGTGTGTGTGTGTGTGTATCTCAAAATGCTTACAGTAGGTTAGTTAACACATCTATGACCTCACATAGATATAATTCTTTTTTGTGGTGAGAACTTTTAAAATCTACTCTCTTAGCATTTTTAAAATATATATAATACAGTATTGTTAATTATAGTCATCATGCTCTACATTAAATCCCCAGAACTTATTTATCTTATAACTTACAACTTTGAGTTTGTACATTTTGACTGTCTTCACCATTTCTGCATTCCCCACCCTCTGCCCCTGGCAACCACTAATCTCTTCTTTGTTTCTTTGAGTTTTGTTTTGTTTTGTTTTGTTTTGTTTTGTTTTTCAGGTTCCACATATAAGTGAGATCAGAGGATATTTGTCTTTCTCTGTCTGACTTATTAAACTGAGAATAATGTCCGCAGTGTTCATCCTTGTTATTGCAAATGGCAGGATTTCCTTCTTTTTTATAGCTAATTATTATTTCATTGTACATATCACATTCTTTTTATCCATTCAGCTGTTGATGGACACTTTGTTTGTTCCTGTATCTTAGTTATCGTAAATAATGCATGGCAGCTGGAATTTAAATTCTAGCCTGCCTGGGATCCCTGACTCAGTTCCTTCAGGACCATAAAGAGGTTAAGTGCTAGGACAGACCTTGACTCTGAATTTAGCTCTCTCGCTTGAATATCTATATAGCTTAAGCATTTAATGCACTAGACTTGAGCAGTTACATTCTTTCTATAGACACAACTGATTTTAACCATGCTATTTATTCTAGTTGTCCTTCTAACGTCTAGTGAAAAAGTATTAAGATCTCTCTAAAATTTTGATCCCCCATTCCCTACCTCCCGACACAGGAACCACCACTGTTAGAAAGAGCTCTTTGACATCCAATTGGGTATGGAGGGGCTTCTAAAAGGCCTAGAAATCAGTCACAACAGCTTTCTATTTGGAGCCATCTTTTTAGAACACAGATCTGAACTCTAGCCCTGGGCTTTCAATATAAAGAGCTACAGTAAGTTTACTCTGTGGGTTTATCATTCTGTGATTCTACGTAAATCACATGTAAATTTATTTATGTAGAATCACATGAATTCTGTGTTTCTATGTGAATCATAGTCTTCTATTCTGTTGCTCCAGGGAGTAAAAATGCTGGTGTGGAGTCTGGCACACACACCAAAAGACTGTCTTAAAATTCATGTTTTAGTACCTTCTTTTCCTATATCTTGTAACCACCATATGGCCATCCTAAAGATGACTGACACTTTCTATACTTTAATGGTAGAGGAATGTATGGACTGGGTGAGATGTGTGTTTATGTGTATACAGTATATAAATGCATGTGTATTTCTTTCTATAAGCATGTGTCATAAAGCAAATATTTAATTTTCTATATTCTTTAGCTAAAAGACAAAAATACATTTTATAGGCTACAGATTCAAAATCATGCAAAGAAGGACAGATTCTTCTTTGCATATAGTTGCTATGCACCTATACAGATAGTTGCTATGCACCTATAGCTTATTATCTCATTCCATCCTTGTTGCATCCCACGTGACGTAGGTTGTGGGGAGCAAGGAGGGCGGCGCAGGGTTAAGAAAGACAGTAGCCAAGAATAGAGTGCAAGGGGGGCCAAGGGACTCCAGCCTCAAGGACTGAGCTCCTAATCTGGCCAACACATGGCTTTTATTAATTAGGTGGGGAAGCAAAGGAGATAAAGCTTGTTAATCTCAAGATCTGTGAATCCCATACATTATAATAGGAAACCAATTCAAGCCAATCACCCTTGCCTGCAGGCAGCTGAACCATAAGTCTCAGGATGCAAGTACTTCCCCAAGGGACAAAACCTTTGTGCATATGAATATATGGAGAGCACATCATTGAGTCACTTCCCCTGCAGGTTGTGGGAAGGAATGCAGCCACAGAGGCAGAGGCTCTCCTTAGCCAGGGGAAGGTGGGGGCTGTGCCCACCTCTATCAACCCTGTGGATTCTCCTGTTGGTCCCCACGTGGCTCTGCCTGGCTTGGGTTGTTCCCTCCGTGGGGAATCTTACTCATCATTGGCTGACCAGCCATCTTTCTGGGGCCAAACAGGGAGACATAAGGTGTAAGCACAAAGGTGAAGCAAAGTCCCTGAAAGGATCTGTCTCACAGACTCTCCTTTCTTTAGGGGCAGGTACGAGGAGACAGACGGGTAGGCCACTGCGTGGCAACACATCCTCACAAGGACTTGATGAAGTAGATGGTAATATCTTAATTTTCCAGAGCCAAGCTCACTATAAATAAAGCAAGTTGCTGCTATTAAAACACTTCTTTGCGAAATAGCCCAACCAAGGTTAATTCTCACTCATACATACCGATGCAGAGATTCTACACTGGGTGACTTTATCCTGGTGATTACTGAGGGACATCACGTGACGTCACCATCTTTGAGACTTTCAGTTCCAGATACACAGACTGGGGATTTGGAAAATTACTTGGCATATTTTAGGAGCCTGCCCTTACATCACTTCTGCCCATATTCCATTGTCTGACCTCAAGCGTATGGCCTAATGGTGAGGCATGCTGGGAAATAGAGATGGGCATACTCATATTGATGAGCCCTAATTGTCCCTGGCCCATCACACAGTCACTAAGTAGAGCTCCAGAAACTCCAAAACCCACATTCCAAAACACGTTGGGCAAAATCACTTTGAAATCCTATGGGTGTTTTAGGACAATATGAGAATATTTCCAAACTTCATCATAGGATTTTTTGTTTGTTTGTTTATCAACTTATAGATTTTAAGGTATTTCATAATTTTTCTATGGTAATAATAATCAAAAAAGAAATGTGACCTTGGCTGACACAGAATCTTCAAGAGGCCCCGCTCTTTGAAAACATCTTTTAATAATCAAGTCAATAATTAATTGTTCTTTTCATAAAAGGAAGGTTAAATGACACAGAGAAACAAGTACAGAAATTTATTATATCTATTTATTGGTGCCCCAAATAGTTTTTATATCACTATGAGATTCCTTGGTAAGAAGTTCAGAGAAGTTATATGCGTAAAGCTCCTTATTTGTTATACTAACGTAGGTAAGCGTCTCTAACTTGCCACTAACAACTGCAGTGCTACCTCCCAATATACCACTGACTACACTTCAAACATCTGACACTAGAATTCATGCTCTACATATTGTCTGTATTTTCCCAGTGATTACTATAAGCTTTTAAATATTGCAGTTGATAGCAGTCCTTTGGAAAGACCAACTATGTTTCTCACAACAAGTAACTTATAAAGTGTTAAGATTTATAGCAAGTCAAGTGTATCGTGTCTACCTCATGAGGTAGTTGTGGCCTACTGGAATTACTGATACTTTAATCATGATCTGATCGTCTTGCTGTGTGATCTTGGGCCAGTTGATTCAACTCTGTGAGCCCTAATTTCTTCATGTATAAAATGAGGATAAAAATATCTGACCTTACTAGGGCCTTTCCTAGGAGAAATTCACTTAAAGCACTTAGTACAGTAACTGACATATTGTTCCCCCAAATGTTAACTATAGTAGTAATAAAAATAATGTGGATGTTAACACTAGTATCTTAGCCTCAATTTTTTTCCCCTGTGAAATGGAGATAATAATATCTGCACTGCACTGAGAAAGAAATGAGCTGTATATAATGAACTGTATATAAAATGAGCTGTATATAAAATGTCTGCTACACGATAGGAACTCAATTGAAATTCTTTTTTATTCCTTTCTAGACAAAACAACACGAATTTACCTCTCCATTCAGATGTAGGACCTTTGACACTGTTCTGGGTAAGTCCTTAGGCTGTACAAGAGTCCTTTCAATTCTGAACTTTGAAGAGTATTTCTGTAAAATTTCAGTGTTGAATGGGAGATGCTTGGTGTTCAGTATTTCTTTGGCTAAGATCTTTTCCACGGTTGCCTCCATTTTGGGGTTACTGAGTTGGCTTTACCATGCCAACTCAGTTGTGAACACAGTTGTGAACACTATGAAATATCCAGCAGGCAGTGTTGTCTCTCTGTGTTTATATGGAGTGAGGTTTGTCTGACCCTAAAGCCCGTGCCCTTCATATCTAATTCTAGAGATAAATCTACTTCCTATCTTTTATTGCACATGTATAGGACATCTTTATCTGTTATGGGAGCCATATAAACAAATGAGTTTATGAGTTGTTGATGTCCCTGGATTTTGTCTGTGCCGTGTTTAGATTTAGCTTTCATATTCTGCTACCCCGGGTACTGTTCAGTGTCACTACCCAGTGCTGTAATTAACAAGCACTCAACTAGTAGACACCCAGGTCAAGAGGCTGGCTGTCAACTGCAGCAGGTCATAGCACTGCAGTCCTTGACATTTCCTTTATCAACTCTGAATCCTCCACTCGAAGATTTTTAACTGATGATTTGAAGGAAAGACAAGAAAAAAGAATGCCTAGGAGAAAGTATCTTTCAGTCTTTGGAATTCAAATTAACCTAATGCAGTAGTAAAATATATCATTTTCACTTCTTGAATACAAATAATTTTTCCCTTCAGAATCTGTGGTGTTTTCTACTGAACCAGAGGTTTTGCAGCAGTAGATTAAACTCAAATTCTCAGCTGAGCTGCAGAAAGAAGATTTGAATAAATGTAGCTGCGTCTGTGCTTTAGAGTAAGACTGCTCTGGAAAGCAGTTCCTGCTGCTTTGAAGGTTTCCCTTTTCTCTTTCGGATTATGGAAATAGCGACTCCAGTGCAGTTGTTATGCTTCTTGTTCTCTACTATAGTCTTTCTCCCCATCCGTGTTTCTTTCTTAATTAGGATTATCTGCCATCTCTCACTACTAAGAGTGAGGGAGGGCAAAGCCATGATTCTCCAGCCTTCTAAAGCAGCAACCTGATCAGTAAGAGCAGCTTCTGGCAGGAAAATGAAATTATTTTTAATGTTAAACAAAGAAACTACAGGATTCCACCTGCAGCCCAAGTCTGACTGGGAAATGATGAAAGAAGTCAGGATATTACTCTCTGATCAATGGATTGCCTTTGGACATGGCTTTTAAAAAAGAATCCTAACCCCAAAGCCACACAGCAGTAAGCCCCAGATGAAGTAAAAAATGAGCCACTTGGAGGAACGGGCGATTAGCAGGGCCTCATTAGGGGAACCAAGCAGGGGGAGCCACACAGGGCAGCTGTGCTCTCCTGAGGATGGGCCTGAACCAAGGGATGGATGCATGTTGGGGAGACGGTTTTTTTTTTTTTTTTTTTTTTTTTTTTTTTTTTTTTTTTTTTGTATTGCATTTGCTTAAGGAAGAAAATATCCCAGGAAAAACCTAGCTAATTTGTTGGACAACACGTGTGACGCCTTCATATGTTTTTATGTTTCCTGAGACGCCCAGCGTGGACTTTTCTCAGAAGCATCTGGAGCAGCTGCGTGTTGACGTAGTGCACTGGAGGGGTTGTGGAAGACGGAAGAAATGGGGCGATCTGGGGAAGAAGGCATCATGATTCATGTCTCGCAGGTGAGGCTGATACTCGCTCTCCTTAAATTGCTGCAGCGCAGGAATCAGCATGGCTGCGCCCTGGCAAAATGAAGAAAAGACACACAGACCTATTCATCTTCAAAGGACTTTCATTTTCTCCACATAAAGAGCAGCCTGGCTGGGCCAAAATTATGGTCTCCTAACCACATCAAGACCTGTGCTCTCCTAGTAAAAGCGGTGTTTAAGGAATGTAGACGAAGGTTCTTGATGTGGATTTGTATGCCGGTCTGCACGTTGCAAGACAGCAGGTTACAGCAGCACCGCAGTAATGCCTGTCCTGTGCGAGCAGCCCCCGCGGACATGACATCATTTTGCACCCCATAAGGACATCCCTCCCACCCCACAGCTTTGGCGAGATGGCTTTGATTCAAGAAGTTTCTTTACCTTTGGTTCTTCCTTTTCCAACTTGGTTGGAAAGCACTGCCACAACGCTGTTGAAACACGCACGTGTGCGCTCCCATGTCAAGGAGAAAGGCCGCGTGTCAGTGTGAGCCGCCCTGCACTTCTTTCCTTCCCTACTGCCGGGGGATAATGCAGTGGGGGAATACTAGAATGTGTAAACTGAAGAGAGAAGCCGCAGGGTGATCATTAAGCTCAGGCGCGCAGCAGCCCTGCCCCTGGCACACTCGGCGGGCGTCGCTGCGGGAACACGTGGTGTGAGGCGGTTACCGCCGCGCAGAAAGTGGGGAGAGCGTCATAAAAGAAACTGGGGTCTGTGATCATCCAGGGCCTGACAGTTGTTGAACATCTTCTCTAATGAGGACTGACGCATGTCTTAATGCCTTACTCAGGCAGAACATGGACTACTTTAGAAAGGTGGAACAGAAGAATCATAACTCACTGCCAGCTTCCTATTTAATCGCTCCTGGGGTGGGATATGGGTGGGATACGCCAGTCCTCTGTATTTAGGGTTAACCATCAAAAAAGTATTCAAACTTTTTTATTTTATAAAGTTAAAATGTATCGAAATTATGCACACAAAAACAGACCACACATGGTGCCATTTGCAGTTGAGAGTAATGTTAACAAATATAAAGATGCAGTATTAAATCATAACTGCATAAAATTAACTACAGTACATATCATATTACTGTAGTAATTTCTTTTTTTTTAATTAAAGTTTATTGGCGTGACAATTGTAAGTAAAGTTACACAGATTTCAGGTGTACAATTCTGTATTACATCATCTGTAAATCCCATTGTGTGTTCACCACCCAGAGTCAGTTCTCCTTCCATCACCATATATTTGATCCCCCTTACCCTCATCTACTACCCCCCCCCCTTACCCTCTGGTAACCACTAAACTATTGTCTGTGTCTATGAGTTTTTGTTTCTCATTTGTTTGTCTTGTTCTTTTGTTGTTTTTGGTTTATATACCTCATATAAGAGAAATCATATGGTTCTCTGCTTTTTCTGTCTGACTATTTCGCTTAGCATTATATTCTCAAGATCCATCCATGTTGTCACAAATGTTCCTATATCATCTTTTCTTACCGCCGAATAGTATTCCATTGTGTATACATACCACAACTTCTTTATCCATTCATCTATCGAAGGACATTTTGGTTGTTTCCATGTCTTGGCCACCATAAATAAAGCTGCAATGAACATTGGAGCACACATGTCTTTATGTATAAATCTTTTCAGCTTTTTTGGGTAGATACCCAGGAGAGGGAATGCTGGGCCATATGGTAATTCTATTCGTAATTTTTTGAGGAACCTCCACACTGCCTTCCATAACGGCTGCACCAATCTGCATTCCCACCAACAGTGTATGAGGGTTCCTTTTTCTCCACAGCCTCTCCAACACTTGTTACTATTTGTCTTGTTGATGATAGCCATTCTGACTGGGGTGAGGTGATGTCTCATTGTAGTTTTTATTTGCATTTCTTTGATGATTAGTGATGTTGAACATTTTTTCATATGTCTATTTGCCATTTGTATGTCCTCTTTGGAGAAATGTCTCTTCAGGTACTCTGCCCATTTTTCAATTGGATTGTTTGTTTGTTTTTTGTTGAGTTACATGAGTTCCTTGAATATTTTGGATATTAGCCCCTTATTGGAGGCACTGTTTGCAAAAATCTTCTCCCATTCAGTTGGTTGCCTCTTTATTTTGTTGACGGTTTCTTTTGCTGTGCACAAGCTTTTAAGTTTGATATAGTCCCATTCATTTATTTTAGCTTTTACTTCCCTTGCCTTTGGAGTCAAATTCATAAAATGCTCTTTGAACCCAAAGTCCATAAGTTTAGTGCCTACGTTTTCTTCTACGCAGTTTATTGTTTCAGGTCTTATGCTTAAATTTTTGATTCATTTTGAATTGATTTTGGTACATGGTGACAGATAGCAGTCCAGTTTCATTCTTTTGCATGTGGCTATCCAATTCTCCCAGCACCATTTATTGAAGAGGCTGTTTTTTCTCCATTGTATGGTTTTTGCTTCTTTGTCAAAAATTACCTGTCCATATTTATGTGGTTTTATTTCTGGGTTCTCAGTTCTATTCCATTGGTCTATGTGTCTGTTTTTCTGCCAGTGCCATGCTGTTTTGATTATTGTTGCCCTGTAGTACAAGCTAAAGTCAGGGAGTGTGATACTGCCAGCATTGTTCTTTTTTCTTAAGATTGCTTTGGCTATTTGGGGTCTTTTGTGGTTCCAAACAAATCTGATGATTTTTTGTTCTATTTCTTTAAAAAATGCCATTGGGATTTTGATGGGGGTTACATTAAATCTGTGTATTGCTTTGGGTAATATGGCCATTTTAACTATGTTGATTCTTCCAATCCATGAATATGGAATGTCTTTCCATTTCTTTGTGTCTTTTTCAATTTCTTTTTAAAATACCTTACAGTTTTTGTCATATATGGCCTTTATTATGTTGAGGTATTTTCCTTCTATACCTATTTATTAAGTGTTTTAATCATAAATGGATGTTGTATTTGTCAAATGCTTTTTCTGCATCAATTGATATAATCATATGATTTTTGTCCTTTATTTTGCTTATGTGATGTATCACATCGATGGATTTGCGTATGTTGAACCATCCTTGTGCCCGGGGATGAACCCCACTCGGTCGTGATGAATAATCTTTTTAATGCATTGTTGCATTCGATTTGCTAGAATTTTTTTTAGGATTTTTGCATTTGTATTCATCAGAGATATTGGTTGTAGTTTTCTTTTTTTGTGTTGTCCTTACCAGATTTTGTATCAGGATAATGTTGGCCTCATAAAATGAGTTAGGGAGTACTGTCTCTTCTTCAATTTTTTGGAAGAGTTTGAGCAGGATTGGTATTAGATCCTCTATGAAGGTTTGGTAGAATTCGCTAGTGAAGCCTTCTGGTCCCGGACTTTTGCTTTTGGGAAGGTTTTGGATGACTGATTCAATTTTGTTCCTGGTGATCGGTTTGTTTAGATTTTCCAGTTCTTCATGGTTCAGCTTAGGAAGGCTATATGTTTCTAAGAACTTGTCCATTTCTTCTAGGTTATTGAATTTGGTGGCATATAGTCCTTCATAGTATTCTTGGATGATCCTTTGTATTTCTGTGGCATCCGTTATAACTTCCCCTTTTTCATTTTTGATTTTGTTTATTAGTGTCTTCTCTCTTTTTATCTTAGTGAGTCTAGACAAGGGTTTGTCAATTTTGTTAATCTTTTCAAAGAACCAACTCATTGTCACATTAATTTCTTCTGTTGTCTTTTTGTTCTCTATTTCATCTAGTTCTGTTCTGATTTTTGTTATTTCCTTTCTTCTGCTGACCTTGGGTTTCATTCGTTCTTGTTTTTCTAGTTCTTTAAGGTGGAACATGAGGTTATTTATTTGGGATTTTTCTTGTTTCTTGAGATAGGCCTATAATGATATAAATTTCCCTCTTAAAACTGCTTTTGCTGCATCCCCAAAATTTTGGTAGGATGTATTTTCATTCTCATTTGTTTTTATGTATCTTTTGATCTCTCCTCTAATTTCTTCTTTTACCTGGTTGTTCTTTAAAAGTATGTTGTTTAATCTCCACGTATTTGTGGTTTTTCCTGCTTTCTTTTTGCAGTTGATATCCAATTTCAAAGCCCTGTGATCAGAGAATATGCTTGGTATGATTTCAATCTTCTTAATTTTGCTGAGGCTAGTTTTATTTCCCAATATATGGTCTATCCTTGAGAATGTTCCATGTACACTGGAAAAAAATGTATAGTCTGATGTTTTTGGATCAAGTGCTCTATAATGTCAATTATGTCCATTTCATTTAATGTTTCATTTAGGGCTGCTATTCCTTTATTTATTTTCTGTTTGGAGGATCTATCCATAGCTGTCAATGATATGTTTAGGTCCCCGAGTATAATTGTGTTTTGGTCAATTTCTCCCTTTAGTTCTGTTAGTAGTTGTTTGGTATATTTCGGTGCTCCCTGATTGGGGGCATAAATATTGATGACTGTTATGTCTTCTTGTTGTATAGTCCCCTTTACCATTATGAAATGTCCCCATCTTTGTCTCTTGTTACCCTTTTTATTCTGAAGTCTGTTTCATCTGATATCAGTATGGCTATATCTGATTTTCTCTGGATACCATTTGCTTGGAGTGTTAATTTCCACCCTTTCACTTTGAGTCTATGCTTGTCCTTATAGCTGAGATGTGTCTCTTGTAGACAGCATATGGTTGGGTTTAGTTTTTTGATCCAATATGCTACTCTGTGCCTTTTTATCGGTGAGTTCAGTCCATTTACATTTAGGGTGATTATTGATATATGAGGATTTCCTATCATTCTGGTAAGACTGTGTCTCCATTGTTTCTTTGCCGTTTTGTTGTTGTCTGTTATTTCTGTGTGGTGGTGTTCTATGATTTTTCCCTATGTTTCTTCTTTTATTATGTTATATATTTCAGTTCCGGATTTTTTTTGAGTGGTTACCATTATGTTTATGTAAAAGAAAGTTTCATATTTAGAGTATTCCATTTGCTTCAGCATGCTTACTTTCTCCATTCCCATGTTCTGGTTCAGGCCTTTACTCTCCCCCTTTTTTGGTTTTGGTTGCCACAAATTGTCCCTGTTGATGGTGGTCGAATAGCCTCCTGTAGTATTTCTTGTAGTGCAGGTCATGTATTAGAAAATTCCTTCAGCTTCTGTACGTCTGGAAAGGTCTTTATTCCTCCTTCACATCTAAAGGGTATCTTTGCTGGGTATATTATTCTTGGCTCATAATTTCTCTATTTCAATAGTTTGAATATTTGTTTCCACTCCCTTCTGGCTTGTAGAGTTTCTGCTGAAAAATCCGATGATAACCTACTGGGCTTTCCTTTGTAGGTTACTGTCTTCTTTTCCCTGCTGCCTTGAGGATTCTTTCTTGTTATTAATTTTTGACAGATTCAACATAGTCTGCCTTGGAGAAGACCTGTTGGGTTTGAGTTAAGTAGGTGTTCTATTTGCTTCTTGGATTCAATCAAATTTTTGAAATAAGTCTGCATTTATAGGTACAATCATAACATTTTGGCTTATGATATTTAGGGAAGGGAAGTAATGAGGAGTCTTAGATCCCTGAGAAGAATTCTGAATTCCTCAGAAAAGTGCCCTATAAATTCAAGGTATAATTATCTGGATCATTGTTGTCATTATTTCCATCTAGTTTCTAGCTGTATGTTTGGAAATAAAATTAATCTTGTAGCATGTAATCCCCAGGGCCATGAGTATCATGGACCCCAGAAAGGAAAAGCGTCCAGGTGCCGATGATGTCAGGGCTTGCCAACTCATGACCTTTCAAAGCGCAGAACACAGGAGAGTCTAGAACACAGGAGAGTTGTGGCACCATTTATCTCATTTTCCACAAATGAAGTCAGACCCTGCTGTGTCACGTGTTCCTGTCATCTGATTGAATTATGTCTGTGGCTACTGTGGAGAATAAGACCAGAAGTTATCCATTCAACTTCAGTTCACAGGACAGAGAAACAATTCATGAAGAAAGTTTGCATTAGTTCACTCAGATTGCATATCTAAATAGAGGGAGAACATCTTATTCCAAGGGATGTCTGGATAAACCTCTGGAGATGAGGGAGGGTAAGCCAGGTGAGCATGTTCTAGTAATCAGAGGGGAGGCCTAAATTGTATTCTCAGGGCCTTTTGTTTGTGCCAAGTGTGCAGTGCACCCCGAGTAGAGTAGACTTGCTCCAAACATGAAGGAGAGGAGAATTGGAAATGTTTGAGGAAAATCTGGAAGGTGGGAGAAGGGATCACAGAGTCTGGGTTCTTCAGGAAGGAAGGGAGAGGTCAAAAAAAGAAAAAAATCTTCCATGGAGGTTTAGCTGAAGAGGACATTAGAGGCAAGAATATCTGAGGGGTTAAGTTGTTTGATGTAGGGTGAAAAATAACTGTCTCCTCCATCTTCCTTATGCAAATGTTAGAAAATCTACATTGCTCTGTGTATGTGTGTGTGTGTGTGTGTGAATTCCTTAGGACTACTCAGAGAAGTAATGTATCGAGGTTTTCTCAGAGCAAAACTTTGCACGTGTTGGTGAACTCAGAGCAAGAGGATTAGGATAAAGCTAACCTAAGAGTTTAAACATTTCTTTTCAGTTACTGAACAGAAATCAAACCAAAGCAACCTTGTGAGGGGCAAGGACAACCAAAATTGCATTTGATAATATCTGGACTAAGAAAAAAAATGCCAAAATGCAATTAAAATGAAGGAGCCTGAAGGAGAGGAAGAAGAGAACAACATTATTTTAATTGTTATTATAGTAATTATTACTAATTATTTTTAAAGAGTGGTGTTGAATATTTCCACATTCCTTAACTATGCCAGTGTTGTTACTTTTTTATTTTTAAACTTCTTTTGATTATTTGAGTCCTTGATGTATCTGAACCCAGAACTCTCCTTTTATTTCTCTAGGGATTTGATGTTAAGGTTGAAATAACAAGCTTGGTGCTATCATGACATGCCAATTCAAACAGAATGAGACAAGATCAAATAAATGATAGCCAAGTAGGATATGTGGAGATATTTATTGAGTTGCATCATATTCTGGTTTTCTGTTGATGCTATTCCCTTTGTTTGTCCTTAAAAACTAGGAAAACCTCTCTGCTCATTCTATATGGAGGCAGCCTGTGGGTCATTAAGTCTTTTTTAAAATTTCTTTTTCAATTACAGTTAACATACAGTATTCTATTAGTTTCAGGTGTACAATATAGTGAATAGACATTTATGTACCTTATGAAGTGATCACCCTGGTAAGTCTAGTAAGATCTGAAAAGTACCTACTTCAGATCTAAAAAGTACCTTTGAGATGATTGACTTTCCAATCTATGCTTGGAGATTTACCTGTGCTCCAACAGTCTAGAATTGAGACATAGCGTCTGCTTAAACTCTTTAGGTGCTCACAAGGCTGACAATTTCATTTTCATGTAATTAAAAATCATTTCATGTAAACAACAAGATGTTTAGTGGAATTTTTTCTATTGTCTCTAGAAGCCCTAAGTTGGAGAACAAAACATTCTAAATGGAGGAGCTAGACTAGCAGAGGGGGTGATCCCAACCTGGGTCTGCCTGCTTCAGCTATCACCCACGAAAGGCCTGTATAAAGAATGGAGGTTGAATAGACTTTGGGGAAGCCATTTCCTTGGAGAGCACTTCCTGGGTGTTTGTGAGATGGGGAAGAACTGAGTCCTTTCCTCCCCATTCTAAGTGAGGAGGCTTCAGGGAGGGATCAGATTAAGACTATGACTCGTGTTGGTTAAGCTGTTGCTGTATGAAGACGTGTTACTTGAATTATTCTTTAATAATCTAATGGTGGGAGGCTGTTGCGGGAGCTGACCTTTCCTGGTGGCAAAGGGAAGAGAATCTCTGGGAAAGAGCAGCATTTGTTCCAGCTGTGTCCTTACCTCTAGATTGGAAACCCTCTAAAGGGAACTGACGTGGGTCAATTCTAAAGGGACCCTCCCCAAAAGGACAGACTAGAGGAGTCATAGGCAGCCAGTTGGAGAAGGGACTTACTCAAGCTGAGTGACCTGCAGTTGGGGAAGCGCCATACAAGTAGAGCTCCACGGAGTCTGCAGAAACACCAGTGAGACAATCTACCACCCAAAGTGCCCTGACGATAACTACCATCTCATGCAACCAAGCCACTCCCCCTAATCCTCTCTCACTACCTGAGTCTTACCCTGGAGCCATCAAAATAACAGGCAATGAGTGAGGGTAAGAGGTGGAGGTAGGAAAAGAGAGGAGGCCAGTCACTAATGTAGTTCAGGTTTCCAGCCCAGATTAGAGGCGAAAGGGAGATGCTTCGAATGGGACAAGATCCAGAATTTTTATGTTCTTGACTGGGACTTTAAAAAGTATTGAAATGAGATTGTTCTTTTGACTAAATGGGACTGAGAGGCTGGCCCTAGATGCCATGAATGCTGGGAAAGAGAATGCCCTAAAGTGTTTGAACAGACAGACGGGGAAATTTTCCTTCCCTCCCTTCTCTCCCTGCCTCTCTCCCTCCCTCCTTTCCTTCTTTCCTTGTTTCTTTCTATTTGTCTCCTACTGAGTGAGTCCAGCTGGTTGAATAAATTAATCATACTTAAACTGATAATAATCTAGTATCCTTTCATTTCAACTTTGGTTTTATTCTTGTAGCTGAAAATATTCACAAAAAAGTATTAACTTACTTTATTAAATACTTTCAAAGATTTGAAAATAACATTGGTAGGGTCCCTGAAATGCTTACTATTCAAGTTTCTAAATCCCCTAATTCTCCAGCCATTTTTCATACAACTGTGTTTGCATCCTCTGCTAGTCTGGTCTTCATTTTCTCACACCATTCTAGATTAATATCATTCTTCTTCAAACCAAGGCTTCTCTTTGAAACGTACTCTGAGCATAGGGAAGCTTGTCCTGCCACTGAGTATATTGCACAACACTGAATAGGTATCATAAAATTCTGCAATGTGTCAGGACCAGGGAGAGTTAGCTTAATAATTATGAGAAAGCACATATTAAAAGTATAAGTTAATAATTTTCAAATAAATTAGTGATAAAGATAAAATTTGAATCAGATGTACTTAAAAAATAAGGCCATTCTTCCATTTAGATGGACCAGTTAGTGGGCACCAATGTATGATTTGAAGATTTAAGATTATGTAAAAAGTGGTTTTGTTATTCTAATGCCTACATGTTAGTGAATCTAGTCTGGTGTTTGCCATTGGCCAATTGGTATGCCATTCGGGAAGTTCCATTACATTCCAGTATACTTTATCCTTAATTGTAAGGAGCTGGGTGGGATTGAATTAAATTCCTCAAACATTTATCATATGAGTACTAAGTATGTTATTACAGAACCATGGAATAAGAGCTATGATTCCTGCCTGAAAGGAATTTACCAGTTAGAGAGAAATAGACAAATGTCCAACTAATCACTGGTACCCAACATTTTGTGATAACATAAAAGAATGTAAACATCATGAAGGTACATATTGGACCTCAAAAAAAAAATTTGTTGAACAACTGGATGCAATGAGACCCAAGGAAGAAGGATTCATATTTCTTCCCATTCTATAATTCATTGAGTTTTGTACTTATTCCTGTTTTAAAAGAGTTTCTTCCCTTTGTGTAGTATTATTTAGAAATGTAAATATCCCTAAGGTGTAACTTGCTAGACACATAATACATTCTTGTAAAGCAGTTTAGGTCATTTTCACATTGACCATCATGTTGACCATCAGAAAGCTGGAGAATAGAAAACATCTTGCTGTCAGAGGAGGGCAGACAAGAGGGAGAAAACGATGCTTAGAAAAGGGGATTGTGGACAGATAGAAGTGAAAATTGTTTCTTCCTACCAAATTTCTCGGGGTTGTCTATTTTGTCCCACATCAGTGAACACCGATTTGCTTGAGGTATTTGTTCCTCAAATCCTGCATGTGCTTTGAAATTCCATTCAAAGCCACAGAGAGTTTGGGATAATGGAGCTGCATCAGAAATTAAAGTTGAAAAGCTTTCATTCATAAAATAGAAACTAAAGAGAGCCTGTTGGTAACAGATTCTATGGGAGAAAGGAGCCTCACAGAGTCAGAGGTTGGCGTGGGTGAAATAAGGAAGGGAGAGAATCTCATAACTGGGTTTTCCCAAGAAGATTTTGTAAGTCTAACCACTTGCATGTCACAGGAAATTGTTGATGCTGACCTGACTAAGCAGAGCATAATATGATTTGATGTCTTTGAATAAAAATATATTAGGGGATCAGTTTAAGTCAAGTGTGTGTAAATGCAGAGGTGAGAGGCAGAGAGATGTTACTGTACATGTATCCCAGTAGCTCTTTGAATCCGTGATGTAGTTTGGACATGTGCAAGCATATTATAAGCTCAAATGGAGGTACATATTGGCAGGAAAAATAAAAGATGTTATCTGATGGAACTTTAAAAAACAAAACAATAATATCTCCCTCTGTCAAGTAGAGTTCATTTCACACTTGGAAGAGAAAGTTATGATGAGTGGGGCTATGAGCTGTGCAGTGGGCAGCAGTGCATGTTACAAGTGTGTGATCATATACGTGCCATGACACAACTCAAGAATGGTTACAAACACAGTCATTTAACCTTAACCTTGATATGTGCAGCTAATAATTGTCTCATAAGAAGTAGGTCCTACGAAAGTGAGTTTTCTTCATGAGTGATGTGAAATAAAGCCACTTTTTGCTCTTTACCTTTTGTAATTTTAAATGTATTTAATAATTCTCAGAACAATTATTCAGTTTCTTGATAATTCCCATCCTTTAAATTTCTATCTGCACTTTTTGCTCTTTGGCGCCTCTTTTTGGCCATTTTTATTCTCATCTGAATTTCCCCTACAACCAATTAGGCAAAATACCTCAAATTAACCAACTTTATTATTCATTTAATAAAAATCATATTTAGGCTACCAGCTAGTTTTAGTCTTCTGCATGATTAATTTCAGTTATTGTGCTTTTGGGTTTATTATTCATGATCACACTACATATTTATGGACCAGTGATACCACATGACTTTTTAATAAAGTTCATCTGGTTTCACCGTTTGAGGAAGCAAGAAGGCAGAAACGCCTACGTTGAGCAATGTATGCTCTTTATTTTAACCTTTGAACATGAAATTTCTGATCCCAGATGTGGTTGGTGTGCATCTGCTTGAACAGCGGTGTTGTTAAACTATTCTTGCAATTGTGAATGTAAATACTGTACTGTTTCAGCTTCAGTGTTGACTGAGGTCCTAGTCCAATAGGTGCTAAGTGTGTCCATGCTCCAGAAAGGAGGTGCTAACCCGTCTCTGTGGGACTTTACAGGAAGTGGGTGTTGGGCGGGAAGGAGGTGTTTTCCTCTCACCTCAGATGCAATGAGAGGTGCTCTAAAGACACCCTTCAGAGAACGTGAGGGACACTGAGGATTAGTCCTTGTCTCATGCCTGTGAAATCCAAAAGGTAGCATCAGCTTGAGCAGTGGAGCTCAGGGCTACCATTGGAATGGTTGGTATGTGTTATGGGTTGAGTTTCTTCTCCTCCAAAAGCTATGTTGGAGACTCAACCTCCAATATCTGTGAATGTAACCTAACCTGGAAAGAGGGTCTTTGTGGATATAATCAAGTGAAGGTATGGTACCACTGAGCTAGGGTGGGTCCTAATTCAGTAAGACTAGTGACCTTATAAGAAGAGGAGAAGAGATAGAGACACACAGGGAGAAAACGAGGGAGAAATTGGAGGGATGTATCTAGAAGCCTGGGAACCCCAGGATTCCTGGCAAACTCCAGGAGGTGGAGGAGGCTGGGTGTGATTTTCCCTACAGGATCCCGAGTGAACACGGCCCTGCCAACACTTTCATGTAGGCTTTCTAGTCTACAGAATTGAGACATGACAAATTTCTGTGGTTTTAATCCACCCAGTTTATGGTCCTTTGCTACTGCAGAAAACAAATGCAGTGAATCCTAATGCAGCAAAGTTTAAGTAGTTTCCCATGGACAGATTGTAAGTCATAAGAGAGAAGAAGTGGCAGAGGCTCACATTAGATGTTCCCATGGAGTGCGTGAAAGGGCGAGGACAGCTTGGCAGAAAGGTACTGGAAGTGTACAGCCAGATGTCCGAGGGTTTAGAGACACATTCTGAGCCGTCATCCGAGGAACCTGCTAGTGACAAACCCTTTGTGATGAGCGTCTCCCAAGAACCATAAATGCTCCCAAATGGGAGTTGGTTTTAAACCCCAACTGAGCCACATGGGGGCCAGTTGTATCAGAACTCTCCTGCCCTTTTCCCCTATGCTCTCTGCTCTGTGCAGATCCTAGAGACGTAACAAATCCACATAGCAAACTGAAGGAAGAGAGGCAGACTCAAAGAGGAAATACGGGGAAGAAGACATTCCTTCTGGCTTCCGCCACCCTAGGTGGTCAGTGTGAGAAGCTTCCACACTGAATTAAATGCAGGGTTGGCATCAAACTGAGCAGGACATAATCATTAATGTCCCAGAACTGATTGGGGGACTGACAAAGGCTTTGGAATTGTGTGAGCTTCAGAAAAACCATGGGACCTTTCCTAGATGTGTGTGTAGGGGAAGTAGGTTGGGGGAATCACCTTTAAATGGTATGTATAGGCGGACTTGAGAAAAGAATAACGTTGTTTTCCATTCCACCCTATGAGTCTTAGAAACCTGAAACACTATTCACAGAAAACTCTCCTTTCAGATGCATTATGCTATTTTATTCTCACCAGAGGCCTATGAGAAAAGTGGGAAGGATATTAGTGATAAATAACTGAGAGTCGTGAACAGACTGTGCACACCGTGACATGGAAGTGTTCTGCCTCTCTGACTGATTTCAGTCACAGTTATTACAGATATTTTTTTCTCTCTCCATCAGGAAGCACAAGATTTTTGAAAATATTAGATTTTTTTTTTTACTAGAAATTCAAATAATCATATTTGACTGAAAGAAGGAAAAGAACACTTGTAGAAGATCTACAGTGTCTTTCAACTTGAAGCGTTTTTACTCTCTGTTTGAAGGTCTCTTTTTGACGCTTTCCAAGACTGGAGTTGTAGGTTCTGATTGTTAATTTTTGGTGTCCTGTTGAGTGAAAAGCCTACTAACTATCACACCCTTACTACATGCAGTCAGTATTTTTTACATCTCATTTTTATCAATTTTGTTAATGTACAATAAAGTGTACAAATATACCAAGTACAATTTGATAAGCCTTGACACATATTCACCTTTGAAACCATCACCACAATAAAGGTAATGAACATATCCATTAATTTCCAAAAATGTCCTGATGTCCCATTGTAACCCTTCTCTACCACCTTTTTTGATTGGAAGATTTTTAGTTAAATTTTAATTTCTTTAGTACATATAAGGCTATTCAAACTATTTTTTTTTCTTGAATTTGTGTTTGTGTCTTTCAGGGAAATTTTCCATTTTTTCTAAGTTGTCAAATATATCACCGTAAAGTTGTTCATAATATTTCCCTATGATTCTTTTAATAATTGTAAAATCTGTATTTGTATTATCTCTTTCATTTCTGCTATTGATAATTTATGTATTCTTTCCTCCCTAATCAATATGGTTAGTGGTTTATAGGTTTTATTAATCTTCTAAAAGAACCAGGTTTTCGTTTCAGTGATTCACTTTCTCTGTTGTTTTTTCTGATTTCTATTTCATTGATTTCCACTCTGATTTTGTTATTTTCTTTTCTCTGATTACTTCAGGTTTAATTTGCTCTTCTTTTTATTCAGGTGAACACTGAGACCTTTCTTTTTTTCCCTAATATAGGCATCTTAAGTGCTATAAATTTTCCTCATATGCTATTTGGCTGCATCACATACATTTTGATATGTGTGTTTTCATTTAGTTCAAAATATTTTCTAATTGCACTTTTGATCTTTCTTTCATTCATGGGTTATTTAGGAGAGTGTTATTTCATTTCCAAATATTTGGAGATTTTTCAGAGATCTTTCTGTTGTTGGTTTCTAACTTAGTTCCATTGTGGTCAGAGAAGATACTTTGTATGACTTGAACTCTTTTCAGCTTGTCCCAGCTTTCTTCTCCCTGCCCTATGGCCTGGAAGTTCCATTGAGTGTGTAATCTGGGGCATTATTTTACTTCCCATTTTGCAGGGATCACTGTCATTTATTGTGCAGGGAACTAAAACTTTTCCTCTGTCTCCTTCAAGACTCCAGCTGGGCCTGAGAATTAAGTTGCTTTAAGACAAATCAACAGGAAAAAAGCTTACAAATTTTAATTTCCATGTACTTGTGAGAGGTCAATAGGAAAATGAAGACCCAAACAGTGGTTAGGCCTGAGTGCTTACATACGTGGTTGAACAAAGAGTAGTCGTTGTGGAACAGTACCTAATACATACGGGGAGGCTAAAAGAAGGTTAGGATTATTTTTACAAGATTTGTTTGTACAGATTTTTCTTGGCCTCGACACCCTGTCTCGCACATTAAGAGTGTTCTTTTCCTCCTGGTATAGAGAAAAATTGTTCCTTTTGGGTTTTTATCTCCTGCTTTTAGGAAGAAAGGGGGAGGTCAGCATGCCCTTCTTGCATCAGCTGGTTTTCACATAACTTTGGCTCAAAATAGTCAATGTGCCAAACCAACATATTTTGGGGTAGCATGCTCTGAACCCCCTTAGTTCAGATGCTCTGATGTCCAGTGTGTTAAGAACGGTTGTTGTGTATATTCTGTCTAGATTTTCAGTTGTTTCAGACAGGAAGATAAATGTGGTCCCTGTTACTCTACCTTTTTTAGAAGTACAAGTTTACATTTAAGTTAAATATTCTTTTTATGTGCTTTCGTTGAGGCTGGTGTATAAGGGTTCTTGAGTTACCTCTATCTCTATAAACAGAACAGTGACAAAGTAACAGGAAGAATCTATAGAAAGTGGGCAAAATATGTGCGTGGGTATTGTCTTCCAGGAAGAATCTAGAGTTAAGAAAAAAGGTAGTGGGATTTACCAAGTATATAAAATCAGACCACAAAAATGTTAAAAAAAAAAAAAAAGACTAATCAGACTCCTAAGGTCACCCTGAGTATAATACTGTATTGACCGTAGAGGTACAACATATTGTGTTTCCCCGAAAATAAAATCTAGCCGGAAAATCAGCTCTAATGCGTCTTTTGGAGCAAACATAAATATAAGACCTAGTCTTACTTTACTATAATATAAGACCAGCTCTTATATAACATAATATAATACAATACAATATATCATATCATATCATATCATATCATATCATATCATATCATATCATATCATATCATATCATCATATATCACATAAGACCGGGTCTTACATTAAATTTTGCTCCCAAAAATGCATTAGAGCTGATTGTCTGGCTAGGTCTTATTTTCGGGGAAACACGGTAGAAAATAGTGAACTTAGATTTTATTTGTAATCTGGCATCCAAGTTGTGCTTTTTCTCTTTTTTCATGGTGTCTACAAAAAGACTGCTCTGTGTATCCTTAATTGTTTTACATTATTGGTTGATTTAAGTCAAATGTGTCAAAGGTGAAATATTATTTTGTAAAGAAAGAGTTTTACAAACTGTATAAACTCTTTAGAAGCATGAATAGAAGTGCTCTATAAGCAATGATCAAGTAATTTTAATATACTAGTAATTTACTGAACACTTATGTATACTAGGCTAAGAGCGCTGTTTCATTACTTCACAGATTTTATATATTCTTAGTGAGAATTTGTCAATTATTTAGTAATATTATAAATTGAATGCATATATTGACTTCCACCCTTCACAATACCTTAAAAAATATGGCACTTCATGTCCTTAGGTAATTTATACCCACTTACTGTTTTCATATATCTCTTCCCTTCAAGCCTCTTCCACTTACCATCCCTTTATTTTTCTACCAGTTTCTTTCATTTCTTTACCATTTTTTCCCTTTTCATAATTCAAGGCAGTGCTTATGAGATGTCCCTTCTAAGTGCTTATGTCTCTTTTTCAATTTTAAAACACTTGATATTGTTATTTCACATTAGAAATGGGCAGAGATATTCATATTAGCCAGCTTTGAAGAGAGTGAATGTATTATATGGTTCAGACATAAATAGCCATTAACACTGTGATTCATGTAAAGGAGAAAATATTTGAATTTCAGAAGTTCTACCAAGGTTCTCAGGAAGAATAAAATTAATAAAAATGAAAAAAATGCCTTTTTTATGTTTTATTTTTTTTTCACTTTGGCTAGGTTTTTAAAAAATGTTTGTAATCTTTATGTGTAAAGTGCTTTCAGTATTTGGGGGGGATGCTTTGGATATAGGTCACTAATTTAAATTCTATTCCTTCTCTCCTTTCCTATCCCTCTCCCTCTATTTAATGGGAGCCTTTCTCAAACTTGAGCTGATCTGAATGGAGTTACAAAGTGAAATTAACCAATTCCCTTGAAAGAGGTGGGGGTAGCAATACTTTAGAAAGCTTGTTAATTTCTCTTTTTCACACTGCCTCCCTGCCTGCTCTCAGACCTCACTTGGAACCCCCAGAGAAGGGGAATTAACAGGCCCCCTGAAGCTGAACTACTACAGCCTTTCAAGGGAATTGGTTAATTTCACTTTGCTGCTCCATTTGGAGCTGCTGGGGGTATAGGTCTTGAGGGAAATAATAGGACCTCGTGCCCGAAATCCCTTTACATTTTAAAATAAAATTCTACTAAGTTTGCTTATCAAATTCAAAAATGGTGTTCACCATAATGCCTGCAGTACTGGTTTTCACAATGGCACAAACTACATTTTTTCTTCAATTTTCATTTCTTAAGCCAGTTTGAGATGATATTCCAAATTCTTTTTGATTCCTAACCTTACTGCCTGGGTTTCTTTCCTCAGTGTTCAATGATTACATTTATTAGTAAGCAACAAATAGTTCAAATGTTCCTTCTTCCTAGTGTAGTTCTGAATAGAATGTTCTTTCCTCCTTTCCCCTCCAAGAATCTAAAACACTTTGGTTGGTCCTGGTTTAGGAAAGCCAGTCGTGGCCTCTTAAGGCAGAAGCACTGTCCGTCAGGTCTGTTTCCAGGCTTCATGCAGAGGGCGTCATAGAAAGGAATCCGATGGCCCCTGGTAGCTCTTAAAATACTCTCATTCTGGAATTCCCTAACTTCTGTAACATTTGCAAACTCTTACATTCACGACCTATTTTCCGCCCAGGTTAATATATTCATTGAACATTAACAGTTTAAAAGAAGTACACTCTTGGGGCATCCCACATTAACCTCTTTACTTTCTGAATCTTTACCATTTAATTCTTCTCAGTTCTTTTCAAAGATATTTTAATGATGGAGTTTCATTTTTTTTTGTCCTTATGTGGACTAAATTTCCTTAGTTCCCCCATGTGGAGAAGTTTCATAAAAATCTTTCTCGGAGTCTCAAATGAATTACTTTTTTGTCTTTCTGTGTATGACCCTTCAATTAGTTCCAGAAGACTGAGAATGAACTTGAGATAGGCTTGCAAAAATTAACATTCAAAAAATAGTGTTTAAAGTTCCTCTCCTATCACTCACTACCCACAGGCATTCCTGACGACCTAGGGTAGATGCTTCTTTTGGATACTAATTTATATGTGCTTTCGTGGATCATCAATTAGTGTTGAGTGCTATTGTGTTGTGCATGTATTAAAAAGTATTTTTTTTGAAAATCATAGACAACTTCAGTTTTGACATCAGAGCTTCTGACAAGTAAATCTGTTCTCATTATCCTAACATCTATGTTGGCTTGTAAAAATCCTGCAGGTTTACGATGCCTCACAGTATTTGCTACTTCCTCTTGTTTTTCAACATAAAGCTGCCACTTCTACTAAAACATGCTTGATAAAATTGTCATATAGCGCCAATTCATTTGAACAGAATCCTGCTGCAGACACTACTGTCCTCTGATTGCTGGTCTTCTCTGCCTGAGTTAGAGAGTAACGCTCCAGTGAGAAGGACGAGGTATACATGTACTTCACCCACAAAATCACCGTTTACTCCTAAAGGGTTAGAGCCTTAAGTATCAAGATACTCATTCTAATGTGAATGGAGGAAAAATGCTGGTTTTGCACTTTCTCAAATGAGGCCACAGTCTGCAACCATTTACTCTGCTGTCCTGAGACTAAGTGGACAGTAAGAAGAATAATAAACCATGGTTCATTTTAGATGTTAGCGCACATCCAAATACCTGAATGACCTTCTCTCAAAGCTGTTTTAATGAAATGGTGTATGAAGTACATGCCTAGAGAATCATAAATGGCCAAGGTGATATTTGAGGCCTTATGGGAGGTACTCGTTTCAAAATTCCATGCTCTGCCACCTCTAATGATCCCTGACTCTTCATTTAGCTGAGAGTTGGCTTTTTCTTTGGGGGTTGGGGGAGAGTTTTATAAAAGATTATCTGAGCCAAAACTGATGACATAGGCCAGGGAACAAGATCTCAAGTGTTCCTGAGAGTTGGAATTTTAATGAACAAATGCCTTAACTAATCTAGCTGGCATTCTTATTATGGCCATATATTTTGGAGGTGGGGTAAGAAAGCAACTGTCATAAGAAGGTGTAAGACAGGGGTGTCCAAACTGTGGCCCGTGGGCCAACTGTGGCTCGCAATCCATTGTTAACTGGCCCGCAGCACATTCCAAAAGTATATTTAGTTTACTTAAATAAACCAGGTGAGGCAATACGTACTTCGCCTCGAGTGAGTGGCCCGGCTGTTTGTGTATTTTATCGCATATGGCCCTTGGTGAAAAACGTTGAGAAAGGTTTGGACAGCCCTGGTGTAAGAGAAGGAAAAGAATCCCTGGGAGATGGAGGGCATCCTCATCCCCATCAAAGTGACGGTGCATTTGGGGGGATGAAGGCGCCTGTGGTAGTGACAGCCAGTTGAAGAAGGAAGCCTGACGTTTTGTACCCGTAAACTTTGGGGAGGGCAAGTTTATATGAGTATTTCCTTGGCTATAAATCTGAGCTATGGGCACATAGTCCGGCCCATAAACAGTGTATGTGTACCCTTCCCTGTCAGTTGGATGTTCCCTGAAGTTATAAAACAATGCTGGAGCCATCTGAGGTATTCCAGGAAGTGCTGCACCAACTGAACGGCTCTTTGACCATTTAGTATGTCTTGGATTCTCATTGTTAGGGAAGGAAGGGGAAAGAATAAATAACTTGTCAGGTTTCCACTGGTTATCTTGGCCCCGAACTGTTCCAACAGAGGTAGTCTTGGTGTTCCCAATCTTGTTTTCCCAATCTTGACGCACAGCCTCAGAAACTCCTGGAGTGGTCTGGGAACCTGGTAAGAGTTAACTATTGATAGTGCAGCAGCAGGGGCTTCTAAGTCAAGTAATGAAGGGGACCTCTCCTGTCATTACCTATGCTTCAGTTGGCTCAAGTCATAGAGCAGAGAAAGGGATGTTTGATTCTCCTTGGTGATGGATTTTGACTCATAAATAGCTCTGCTCCTTATTGAAGCATCTCTTCTTCAGAGTGAAACAATATAGTGGGAACGAAGGGCTCCAGCTTATGTTAGCAACTTCCAGCACACTTGAAAAATTATATTTGATTTGTCTTTGGACTTTGAACATAGCCTGACACCATCTTAAAACACATTGTGCCAAATGACGTGACTCTAAAAATTACACTTGGGAAAATCAGTGGTTTTTTATTCTCAAACAGACATTCGCTTTATTCTACATAGGGATGCCAGACTAACCACAGGGCAAAAATGGCATGTTATAATTGATTTAACAAAATTCCATGTCTTATTTGTCACCTAGGTTCAAGGTAAACCTGCATGTATATTTTCAGTGTATGAATTTTTTCAGCATTATACGTGTTTCCAGCATCTTTTAGAATTCTTCTTTTTAAAAATTTGCATAATGTGTTTATTTACTTTACTAGACCAGAAGTTAAAGAAAGTTCGCTTCTTGGAATTCCTTTCCATGTATAGGACTCCAGATCCAAATGGTATTTATCAAGCAAGTTATACATCTAGTTCAGAATCCTGCTATATTTTTGATTTATAGAAAGAAATGAGTAGATAGCAAATGGTTTAGCTATACACTTTATTTTTCATCCCGATTTGTGTTTGTAGCCTATGCTGTCAGGAAGATGAAATCGGAGGTTTGGCAAAGGTATTGGTCAGGGTACATCTAATTCACAAGGGATGAGAAGGCAAGAGTTAAAGGGATTTTTTTGTATGCTGACTAGGGCTTTTCTGCGGAACAGCACTACATTGTCCGGGAGCAACATCTCTTGAATATTAAACAGAACCATTTTGTCTTGTCTTGTTGCCATGGAAGATGAGAAGGTGAATTTGGAAAATCAAATAGGAAAAGCCTTGAATAAATTAGATTGTGTATAAAAGGCAATTTGCCCAGTGGTATTCTTTCTTGCCCAAACTGTGTATGTGTGTTGTTGTTGTTGCTGGTTGTGTATGTGTGTTTGTGTGTGTGTGTGTATGTGTGTGTGTGTGTGTGTGTGTGTGTGTGTGTGTGTGTGTGTAGGAGAGGAACAGGGAAAATAGCCCTCCTTGCAGTGTTTTGAAGACAGATTAGAGCTGTCATTGTTGTCCCCGAGCCAGTGCAGGCTGGGGAGCTGTGCCAGGGTGAGACTGGCACATGACTGGTGTACACACTGGGTCTGCCCTTCCAGTGGGTATTGCCAGGTGCACTTACTACACCACCCTGGGGGCAGGGTAATTACTCTTTGCATTTATTTGGAGATACCTACCCTTTTTTTTTGTCTTAGGAAAGGAAATTAAAATAAATCCTTTATCTCCTTGGATCAGAAATCTTTCTCTGTGTTATACTCCAATAAAAAATAAGTTCAAGATCTCAGTGGTTTACAAAACTAACAGTTTTGTAAACTGTCCATGTAGATTCTGTCCATGTAGATTCTAGGAAAGCTGTGACTCTCCACGTATCTTTTTTTTTTTTAATTAATTAAAAAAATAATTTTTATTTTTCAATTACAGTTGACGTTCAACATTATTTCATATTAGTTTCAGGTGTCCAGCATAGTGGTTAGACATTTATATAATTTACAAAGTGATCCCGCCCCTGCTAAGGCTAGTATCCACCTGGCACCATACATTCATCATGTATCTTCTTCATTTGGGATCCAGACTAAAGGAAAAGGCCTTATTGCAGTCTTATGGCAGAAGAAAAAGTAGCAGAACCATGTCATGGCACTTGAAGTATCTGCCCTGGTGATGCATATATGACCTTCACCGACATTGTATTGGCCTTAGTAAGTTACATAGTCAAGTGCAGTGTTAATGAGGTGGCAGTGGAGTATGGCTTTCCCAAGGCGAAGCACTGTAAGTCACATGGCAAAAATTAGGGACATATACTTCTTTTTTAGGAAGGGGACTGGCAATGAATAATTGGGGTGAATAATGCCATTTTCATCACTCCTGGCCTGTTGTTATAGTGTATGGATGTCATATGTGATAGTTTTGAGACTGTGGGTCTTTCTACTTAAGACCAGAAGAGAGAGGTATCTCTTGGGTCAATTCTACACAATTTCATGGTACCGGGTACCATGAGTTATTATAAAGATGAGGAAAAGAGATTTGGCTTTTAGAAGATCAACATCTAGTAATCCACAATTCTTTCCATGTCTCATGGTAAGAGTATACCATGATCTTTTAAAATTTACTTGTTTGCATAAAAGATCTTAAATAATGTATGGGCTTGAAAGCTGATGGGCATTTTTGTTAAGGGGAGTATATCCAGCATTCCTGGGTGGGAGTTCGGGGCACCACCTCTTAATGACCAGCTCAGGTCTTCTGTCTCTTGGCTCAGGGCTGTTTTCTACCACTTATGTTCCTTCTCACCTCTGGTACATTTTGGAGTTCCTCCTTTGATGCATGAACTTTCTTGACTCTGAGCATTCACACACACACTTTTTTTCTTTGTTAGAATCCTGTTTTCTCCTCCTTTTCACCTGTGGACTTCGACTCACACTTTAGGTCTCAGTGTAGACACACTTCCATTGCCAAGTCCTTCCTGACCATCAAAACTGTGATTAGGTGCCCATCTGCTCTACCCCCACAATCATCTATCTCTCGCCTCTCATAGCACCCGTTCAGTGATTGAGTATCTACTTAGATATTACGATCACTGACCTCAAAACTCGCTGAAGATGGAAAGAGAACCTGTGTTGTTACTAGTGCCTAGGACAGCCTCGGGGCATATAACAGGGTACCAGAGCGCATTTCCGTGACTTAGGAATCAATAAGTGAGCAGATGATGAGGAGGCTAATTTGTACTTGTTTTAGTAAACCCACAATGGACGTGCATGGAGAGGCACACATTCGATTCCAGGGAGCTGCATCCATAGTCTATTCAGTGCTGCTTTTTGTGACCATATTTGACATCAAAGATTACATTAAAATTGATGTTGGTGTTTGTACAGATATTTTTAAACATTAATTAAACTCAGGACAGGGAACACTATTGATACAAGTTATGAAATTAAGTCGCTGAGGAATGATACAGCCAAAGTAAGCCGTAGCAACTCTAGTTTTTGTTCGGGGGCAACAATGTAAAATGGGGGCTGCTGAATCTACTTCCAACTTATCTACCTTCTGGAACTATAAAATCATGATTTACAAATGACTTTAAAAGTCCCTTATCGAACTTCCAATCAGTGTAAGAATTCCCGTAATGATATCTGTGAAAAGTGGCCCTCTAGCCACAATTTTAATTCTTCAGAACTATCTCATCACCTTACAATCATTAGAAAACTCCAAATAGAAATAATAATGATATTAATAACTACCTTACCTGAGGTTCTCATCTGTTCTGAGTGCTGTGCTGGATGTTGAATATACATCATCTCATTTAGTTTTCACCACAACCACATAAAGTAGGTGTTATTAGCTCCATTTTATTAAAGGGTAATAGCTAAGGCAGAGAGAAATTAAAAAACAAGTCTAAGATCCATAGCTAACAGTTACTAGTAATGAGATTTTACATTCTTGCCTCAGTGACTTCAAGATCCAGAGCTTATCTCATAGGACGTTGTATAGCCTCTCAAAGAATGAATTTCCTTACATTAAAATTTCTTATTTTCCTAACTTCATATATTCATCTTAATTTTATTCTTCAGAGCAGTCCAGAAAAATCTCATCCCTCGTTTGCAGCCACATCCTTCAGAAACTTGAAAAAGTTACTACTCGTATATACCCCCAAACACTTTTCTTACTAAACTTAGACGTCTGTTATGGATTGAATTGTGTCCCTCCAAAATTGATGTGCTGAAGTTCTAACCCCCAAGTACCTCGGAACGTGACCTTATTGGATGACAGGGTGTTTATAGAAGTAATCTAGTTAAAGTGGACACAAATCCAACGTCACTAATGTCTTTATAAAAAGGAGAATTTGGACACAGAAACATGCCTACACGGAAGGAGATTTGAGGATAGGAGGACGCCACCTACAAGCCAAGGAGAGAGGTCTGGAACAGATCGTTTCTTCTCAGCCTTCATAAGGAACCAACCCTGACAGCACCCTGACGTCAGGAATTTACTTCCAGAACTGAGGCAATACATTTCTACTGTTTCAACCACCAGTGTGTGGTGGCACTTTGGTATGGCAACCCTAGCCAACTAAAACAACCTCTGTTGATTTTTCAACTATCTTTTATAACACTTATCCTTGTGGCCTTTGAACAGACATTCTATAATGTATCAATATCCCACTTGAAATTCTATGCTAAGACCATAAATAGTTTATTTCAGATCTGGTTTGACAAGTGAACAGAAGAGAGCAAAGATTAGTTTAATTTTTTTCTTTTTTTCTAGTTACTGTTCCTCAATTAATACAACCTTAGTTGCACTGAATTTTAACAGCTAAAACTATTGATTTACAGTAAGCATCTGCTTTCCAGACTCCCACACAAATAGTGTTTTGAAACCCTTGAGGAAAGGAATCTTTCTTCACAAAGTTAGCAGCTAATTTATCATAGATACAAAGCTTGAGGAAAAAAAACTCCTATTTTTCTCCATCTTTTCTCTGTGATGACACAGAACTGGAAATATGTCTTTTGTAATCTGTCTCAGACCACTATGCTATGATCTAAACAGCGATGTGTTTGTAAATAACAAATATAAAACATTTTAGAATGAAGGAAGACTGTTTTGTAAAAGGAGTGGGTAGTAAGCAAAAGTATCTGCTACAACTACAACAGGGGCTCTTTCAGTAAACATATTAATAATGGTAGCATTTTAATTAAATATGTATTCAATAATATTAGAGTGAAAGCTGAATGGGTGTTCTTAAGAAAGTATTATCTTTCCAAGCAAATGATTATTATTGAGAAGGAATATGTAAATCATGATGTTGGCCCTTTCTTTGTAGACAATGTACCTTGAATTGTTTGCATAAGGGCAGTAATACATTTTTCCTTTAATCTGTCCACAGTCTTTATACAACCACAAATGTATGTTACACAATTTTTATATCTACCTGTCTACCTGTCCACCAACACACAGATTGGGTAACACTTTCAGCAACAATTTTTTTTTCTCTTGCAAAACTAGTTAACTTACATGAGTATCAAGTATATGACTTTATGGTCCAAATGAGCTAACTGAGTAGATTTCAAAAACATTCCATATAGAAACATTTATGGAATACAGGACTTTTATTTTTATAAGCATATTCATATGTTCACACACAGAGGCATACAGTGTGAGCATATGTTATACAAATTTGAAATAATGTGACATGGTATGCTAATAAAGCCTCACTAATAAGCACGCACTAATGCAGATACAAGCTTTACATTTTCTGATTTTCCAGAATTGCATAGAGAGCCATTATTTGAAAGGACATTTGAATGCATTGTAAACTGTCTTGATGCTGTTATCACAGAGCAATGCCATCTTATCCCTTACACAGACCCCCTGCCAGCCTGTTGCTCTCTTGTGATCCACACTGTTGGTGCTACATCAGGCTCCTGTACTACCCTGAGAGATTTGGGGGACTTTTGTGCTGTTATTTTAACATTCGCTATGATACTTTAAGAGCTCTTTCACATCTTATAATAATGTCATGTAAGTATTTACTGAATAGTAAAACTTGTGCTAACACTGAGAAACATTCTTGAATATTAACAGTGTTGGAAAGGAAATTAGATATAATATAAAGTATGCAGAAGTTTGTGGCAGATGTCTTCTAAGATGACCTCCAGTGACCCGAACTTGTGTAATTCACAGCCTTGTGTAATCTCCTACCCTTGAATGTGGGCTGGACCTAGCTATTCACTTCTATGGAATAGAATATAGCAAAAGAGATAAGATGACACTTCCAAAATTATTACAAAAGACTGACATATGTCAGTCTTGCTGGATCACGCGCTCTCTCTCTCTCTCTGTCTCTCTCTGTCTCTGTCTCTGTCTTAATCTTCCTCTCTCTGTCTGTCCCTCTGTCTTAATCTCCCTCTCCAAGAATTGCTTGCCTATTTTGATGAAGCAAGCAGCCCTGTTTTGAGCTACCCTATGGAAAGGCCCATGTGGCAAGGAACTGAGAGCAGACGACTCTGGACAGAAGCCAGTGAGGAAGTGAGGCTCTCAGTCCAACAGCCTGTGAGAACTGCATCCTGCCACCATCAGGTTCCAAGGCAGCAGGGAAACAGGTCCCTCCCCAGCCGAGCCCTGAGGTGATTGCAGTTCCTCTTGACACACTGATTATATCTTGACTGTGAGAGACCCTGCTAAGCCATGGCCAGATTTCCTGACAGACAGAAACCTGAGGTAATAGTATTGTTGTTTCAAACCATTAAATTTTGGGGTCATTAGTTATGCAGCAATAGATAACTCAGTCAGTGGCCAGATAACCACCAGGTTCTGTTTATCTTGAGTGTAGGAGACACTGTGAGATATGAGAGAGAATGCTAAGAAAAGCAAAAGCAGCATGAAAGCAAAATCACATTATACTGGCTTTAGAGCTAACCTTTCCAAGACTGCATTTCCCCTCTTACATGTACTCTTCTGGGAAAATTAATCTCGAATTGAGTGAGTCTATAATTATGTGTGATGCTCTTAGACACATCTCCTCACTCTGAAGTGACTCGATTCTATATATTTCAATTGTATTTCCAAGGTTACAGAATCTGATTGTTCTGTACAGTCTAAAATGACACTTTTGAAAGAACTTTGAGATGTCGAAGAGCCTCATACTTGAACTGTTGGTGATGGTTGTTGGGGTGGTCAACATTTTTCTTGTTTTCTGTTTTCAGCCCATGTTTCTTTCATTTTTTAGTATGGCTTTCTTTTGAGGCTGCATCAACACTCAGGGAACCCGGAGATAGGAATCGGCCATTGTTTGCCCCTTTAGCAGAAATAGTTCTTGGTAATTTGAGTTGAAAGAGTTACTATATCTGTAAGGAAGGGGGTGCTTCCTGTGGCCTATCTATGAGATCAGGCATCTCAAATGTTTAATTCATACGCTAGCCTTCTGAGGTCAGGATTATTATCCCTACTTAGAGGATCTGGAAACCAAGTGGAAAAGGTTGAGTAATTCATCCTAGGTTGCAGAAGGATCAGTGTCTGAGCTAGGATTACAGTTCAGAAAGCCTCCGATTCCAGGATTTGTGCTCAGGCCGCACTTATTTCAAAGTAACTTGGCCTACTTAAAAAAAGCCTCTTCCCTCCCTCCTGCCCCCAGAGCCCTCCGATGAGTTTTAACTCTTGTCAGCAAATGTGAAAGAGGTCTACAGACAGTCTAGAAAATATACCAGACATCGGTTGTTTGTAGTTGGGCTTCATTGTAGCTTAACAAGCAGTTTCTCCTCCCAAACTGGTTTTTCAACAGGGACATTACAAGGTTGTTGTTGTTGTTTTCTATGTAGAGATATCACAACAATTTAGGCCATCTTTGTTAGTCTTCATCGTGTACATCAGAACTCTAACAATTTAGGAGTAGGAAATGTTTGCAAAGGAAGCTGCATGATAATGACAGATAATATCAACAGATGTTGCCATGGCTTGAGGATTATATGCTGGTGTCTGGCTTTCCGTTCAGAATTCTTCCCAAGAAGGGCCTTTATATTTTGCACCTACATTCATGTTGACCTCTAGAGTAATTTGAGACACATATAAAAGGATACAAGATGTATGCGTGTGTGTGGTATTATTATTATTATTAAAAGTAGTAAAGTCCTTGAACAGTGAGCAGGTGTGAAAAAGAAAGGGAAGTTCAGAGAAATATTTTTAGAGTGCTGGACTTCCAGATTTTTGCCAGCTTTGTGAACTTGGGCAAATCACTTAGACTCTCTGAAGGTAAAAAGACACTCCAAACAGCGCTTTCTCAGTAAAGAGTTCAGGGCGGAGGGAGACGTGGGTAGCTGTATTACTAGCTATGATTTCTGCTACACTAGTAATTTCTGCTACACTAGTGTAATAGGAACAAAGTGCTCGAGGAATGTCGGGTAGGAACATTCAAGCCCAGTCTTGCTTTTCTCTGCCTACAGACTGAAGGTATTTTAATTAGAAAGACCATCACAGGCCTGCAGTATAAAACTGCACAGCCAGTGTGGGAAGGGTAAGTCCTGGCTGACTGGACCATTTGAATGACGAGACAACTTAAGGAAAGGTACAGGAGATGAAGAGGGAAAGGAAGAAAGGGATGAATCTGGGACCAGACTAAGAAGTCTAGACTATCCTGTGAGAAGAAGAGAGCTGTTCATAAATACAGCCATTCATTTGTTGATTTCTTCATTCATTGATTGATTCATTCAAATTTATAATCCAGGCACCATGGTCTAGCAGAGGCACAGTGGTTAAAGACAGTGCCCACCAGTGTGGGTGGCAGGATGGTTTGAAACAGACATGTAAACAGGCAATTACAGAGCAGTAGTGAGCACCCCGAAAGATCAACACACGGGAACACAGGGGCAGAGAGATGGAGTATTTAATGTGGCCGGGGAGGGTCAGCAAAGACTTCCTGGAAAAAGAGGTGCTTAAGTTGTTTACTGGTGGAGAAGTAGGAGGAAGGGAAGAAATAAGAAGGAAGGAGAAGGATGACCAAAGAAGGGACGGAATCTGGGGCATAAAAACAGCATGTGACTTGTCAAGCAACATATGCATGAAAGTCCGTCTTTAGCTTATTCCTAAGGCTTTGTGGAAATGTTATTTTTCCAACTCACCTCAGCATTGTGGAAAACATAAGATCCCTTAGGCCTGTGATGCACGGTGAAGGGTGCCAGTGAAGACCAGATTTAAACAGAACCATAAACAGCCATCCTTCCTGTGAGTTACAGAGAGACACCGTCAGAATTCAGACAGCATGTTACTATGCTCAGGATTTTTCCTTCCTTGGTGTCAGTACAGTTGAACGTTAATTTGTTAAATTAAGTTCTAATGATGTTTGCCTCTTTCAATTGCTTTACTGGTCAGAACATCATTTATTATTCTCATCAAATTAATTGTTAAGTGAGGAACTGAGAGATGAGAAATTGAGGAAGAGGCTTAAGAGAACTGATGCTGAAGGGAAGAAGAGACTTGCAAAGAGAATTGAAAGGTAGGCAGACATGTTTATCTAATACAACACACAGTCTATGCACATGACTCCATTTAAAAAATAAATGTCGGCACTCAAGCCTCTGAGGAATATTTCATATAGTTAATTGTGAAACATTTTATTTTTAATAACTATTCTTCTCAATATTATCTTCTTCAAAATTCTCTATTTCTTCTGTATATTTTTTAAAAAATTAACTTCACAATTTTCTCTTTTAGAGGAACAATTACTTTGAGGAAAGCATGTATTATTTATAGAGCAAGTACATTATGGAGAGAACTTCATAAATCTATACATCACTAATATTGATATTAAAAGAATATACTGTTTTAACAAAAAAAAAACATTTGGAAGAGTTTTTTTTTTAGTTTTTTTAATTATCACATCTTCATTTAACAAATAAAAGTTCAATTGTCTACATTCAGTAACTGACAATCACATATGCGTTTCCCTGCCAAATTCCTTATTGAAAAATCTTAAAATATTAAATATTGATATTCTTAGGGCAGATGTTAGTAAAAATGAAGCACAATCTCCATCAAATTCATATCCACTAACATTTATACACTATTTTTTCTTTCTTTGCTTTACACATGAACATTAAATATTTTTGACTAAGTACTTCTTTTAGAGACCCCTTTTAGATCAAACAAAACAAAAACTTTTAGATATTACCTCAATTTTAATAATGCTTAGGAAGTTCAGAATAGTTTCTGTTTTTCTGTATAAGCACACTGTTAATTTAACAATAAAAATATATTCACTAATAATGCATCTACAGATTTCTAAAGTGGGAGAAAAATGTAACCTTACTTAGAATAAAGGTTCTCTGTGTGACTCCATGACCTGGTGAGAGGGCTATGTGCCTGGACCCAACTTTCAGACCCCATAAGGACAAACGCAGTGAGTGAAAGTAAGGAGCAGAAAGGAAATGATGCAGTAATTCATGGTGAAGGCCTTTATTGTAATTATCATAACATAACTAAATTCATCTAAATATTCTGGCTATAATGGGGAAAAGTCCATTATATGGTTACTTAATTTTAGAAGAGGGATCTGGGCCAAATATTAGGAAACATTGCAATGAGAAGTTTAAAAGAAGCTTTAAAATCTTCAGGAATTGGGAAGCTTCTTAAAAACACCTAATTGGAAATCCAAGAGAAATGGCTGGCACCTATTAAGTATTCTGAGCTATTAAAAAAATCCCTGTATGGCTAGGTTATAAAGTAAAAAAAAAAAAAAAAGAAAATCTGTTTTTTTGGGGAAAAGTGTATGATGGATAAGCTAATTGAGGACAGAGGAAACTACAAAATGTGACAGAGCATATAAATTAGAAACCAGATCAATCTGTATTTCCTTAGATTTCATGCGCCTATTTTTGTGGAGGACACAAAGAGCGTAGAAGGTACGTCTTCTGAGCTAAGGGATCTTATTATCTACTTCGGGAAATTAGATGTACGATGGAAAATGCTGAAGAACAGCATGAAGTAATAGGGTTTTAAGAACATGATCGCATCATTTAAATTATAGCTGCTAAAGGAAAGATGGCTACACAAAGGCCATTAGAGAGACTTCCTGGAAGAGGTAGGATTTAAGGATAGATTTTAACGAGATAGAGAGCCTTTGGAGTGATCAAAAGGAAGGGAAAGAGCATTTGTGTGTCAGGGTCAGAAAAATAAATCAAAAGGAAATAAAATAACGTCTAACAAAATAATGGAAGATGAAAACATTCCAAAAGCAGAACATTACATAGAAAATCAAAAGATTAACATTCAGTCCACGAACACTTATTGGATGTAACATGTGCCCAGATCATTGCTACCGTGTTTCTTCGAAAAAAAGACCTAGCCGGACAATCAGCTCTAACGCGTCTTTTGGAGCAAACATTAACATAAGACCGGGTCTTATAGAAAATAAGACCCGGTCTTATGTTATATGAGACCGGGTCTTATATTATATTAAAATAAGACCAAGTCTTATAGTAATGTTTGCTCCAAAATATGCATTAGAGCTGATTGTCCGGCTAGGTCTTATTTTCGAAGAAACACGGTACGTGCCCAGCTCTTTGCTAATTGCAGTGGAGGAATGGGGGAACCATTTCTGCATTTAAGAGTATCAGTTTCTTGTGTATGAGATGAGACTGATATTTGAAGACATTTGTATCACCTTACAATATAATATAAACTTGTGCTATATGTTAATTTGTGTGGCATAACCCGACATTTAATAGAGTTTGGGAAATGGAGAAACGACAGAGTGAAAGCCTGTGGTTTCAGGAAGGAAATGTGATGACCTGAGCTTTGAAAGATGGCTGGAGTTCCAGTAGGTCACAGAGCAGAGAGGACATTTCTTGAAATTAAGTAAATTCATTATTATGCAACTATCTTATGGGAGATTAATCACACATACAGAGGATCCAAATTTAATTCTGTTTGAAGTCATCTTTTGGGGGGGAGCAAGTTTATGCCTTGTATTTTTCAACTCGACAAGAGAGAACTCACTGATTATAGTAAGTATTTAAGTATTAAAACTTAAGTAATAAAACTCGTTTGAGGCAGAGTATTTGTTTTATTATTATTATTTATTATTTTTGTCATTATTACTTTAAAAATGTGTTGTCAGTAAAATTTGACTGTAAGATTTAGGCAATGTGAACAGAATCTGATGGGTATTTTCAACTGACTCTGAAATACAAGCACACATACTCATTTTAAAAAGCACGAAATACCTATTGTGCTCACAGCAGCCGGGAGATGCTTTGTAGGAGGAAGTGAGATTGAGGTCACTGAAACCACAGGTGATAAAGGTGTAGGTTCATGACTAAACTAACATTCCATTCCTAAGAAAATCTCAGATCCTGTTTAGTGTTTGGTCTTCAAGCACAAGATGGTGAAAAAAGAAACACATCACATTTGGATACTCTCTAGCATATTTGGGGGCACTTATGATTTGATTCTAGCCTAAAGTGAACATATTTCATGATGAGGATTAGAATTGCTTGTGCTAGGCAAAAAAATTATGGAAAGAAATTGTAACCCTCCCCTCCCGCACCCTGGTGGAGCTGAGTGGCACAGCAGGGAGGGCGGGTGGAGTGGGGAAGTTTCTGAGCAATGGTGAAAACCTGTTTCTCTCTCTTCATCACAGACTCCATTTGCCAGTCATGCTGGACAGTTAGTTACTGGAGCCCCTTCTGAATCATTGACCTAGACAGTGCTGTTTTTCTTTGTTCTTCCAACTGTTGACAAGCTGCTGACTATTACGGGACATTGATATAATGTTATGTAAATAACCGTAGCACTACTTTAGATAGAATCGTTTCAAAGCATCAGGAAGACCTGTGTGTTCTACTTACAGATATATTTAGGACGCAGAATTGAAAAATGGCGGGCTTTAGGGATTGGAAAGATAAGGAACCAAATTCCCAATCCATTACTTTTGCTCTTGGGTAAGTGGTTGACCTCTGTTAGCCTGAAACTTTCTAGACTGTTAATTGATGTTAATAAGCCTGGACTCATCAGCTTGTTTAGAGAACTACATGCGATAACCAACACAACAGTCCACCCACCTCTGTGAATGCTCAGTAATTATTAGTTCCCTTAGCCCTCCACAACAAAGGTTGGGCATCAAAACTTGAGATTGTCAGCAGAAACTGGAGGTTACTGGCAACAAATTCTAACCTAAGAATCCTAGGTAATAAAAGTGACATATGAAAGAGACTATATTTAACTACTTTTGCCATTCATTTTTATAAATCACACACTTCCACCAAAACCTTTTGATACATCACCGAAGGGTGAAAAGTTATCATTAAATGGGAGGAGTTGTGCTTTTAGAATTGAGCACGGGTAAAGCCTGGAAGAGCACAGATGGCTGAGTGTTAAGAATCCTGTTTGCTAAGTGGCTCACTACGGGAGCTTTGGGGGGAAAGGCTCTTTCATAATTTTAAACAGTTTGTGATTTCCCCTTCAAAGCAGGATCTTCAAGGGGAACTGAATATAACCTCTGTCTAATTCCACTTGGTATTTCATTTCTCTTTGTTTGCAAGATATTAATTATTAAATGAGGTTCATATTGATAATTATACCACATCTTATTTATTAATGACTCACTGTTAAGCCTAAACCTAATATCTCCAGAGGTTCTCAGGTCTCTGTTTTTTGCAGGTCAATGCTCTTTTTCTCTTTGCAGGACTGAGTGCTGGGAAGGTTTCAAGCTTTGGGCCTTAAGGTAGATGGGTCTTGATGGTATGATTACCCACGACACAGTTCATTACCACTGATAGAGTCACCCATGCAGCCAAAGAGAGAAAAGTGGGCCTGCAAAATATTGACCTAATGGGCAATAAATTATTACAGGGAAAGCAATCATACATAAGGGCAGTAAGTGACCAGGACCCAACAGAATATATATTGTTTTTATTTTGCCTGAAGTGTGTGTGTGTGTGTGTGTGTGTGTGTGTGGGTGGGTGTGTCTCCTTTTGGTTCTTTTTCAGAAGGACATATTCTCATATTCAAACCAAAATTTGTTTCTTCATTTCTTCATTGTGCCATATCCATGTGGATATGACAAGAGATACAAAATAATCAAGACAAAAATTGAATGTACACTGTTTCCGAGAGTCCTCATTTCCTTGTTTGGGCTTCTCTCAAATTGAGAATTAGACCTGTTTCCTTACATTGAAGATTTCAGTGACACAGATCTCAGATTTATGTCATGAGAGGATAAAAGCTCACTGACTTGTCCCATGGGGGAGAAAAGATATCCTAATGGGCGAACATTTTCTAATATGGATTTGAGAGAGAGAGAGATTAAATTAACAACAAACCCCTGTAAACCTCAGGTCTACAGGCCACATGGCACCTGTGGGACCAAGTGGAATTAGCAGTTATATTCAGTTCCCCTTGGAGATCCTGCTTTGAAGGGGAAATCACAAGCTGTTTAAAATTATGAAAGAGCCTTTCCCCCGAAGCTCCCGGAGTGAGCTGCTGTGGGACAGTGCCTTTGGGCCTGGGTGTCCCTAAATCAGGCTTCTTTCCCTCAGAGTCACGTCCCACTCAGCAGACAAGCTTTTCTGCCCTGGACTCACCAGGGCTCTCCAGCAGTTGTTTTCTTGTGGTTTCCTGCTCCCAGAGCTCCCCTCTTTTGGAGTCAACTCCCAACATCTCCAAAGTAACCCCTTCTTGATGTTCACCTTAAGTGACAAAAATTCTTGTTGAGTCTTTTTTTCATGCATGAGAAAGAAAGCATCCCTGTGGCTCCAGTACTCAGCTGCTGTTTTGAAGCTCCTATCCATCTCTGAAATTAGAAAAGCCAGCATCTTTCATCCAGGTAATTACACTTTGAAGCCTCTCTCTCGTACCCATAGCGCCCTCCCCACTCATCCAAGGTAAACCAAGTCTATGTTGTTGGGGGCTGGTCAGGGTGCTTGGTCAGGAATGGGAGTATAGCCCTTTGCATTTTTGTCTAAGAGGTCAAATCTATTTTAAAACATTAAATTTTAGAATGGTTTTAGATTTACACAGGGCTTGCAAAGGTAGGACAGAGTCCCTGTTCATTCTTTTCCCAGTTTCCTTGACTGTTAACATTTTACATTACCATAGTATGGTACATTTGTCACACCGAAAGAGCCAACATTCGTATTTTATTTTTGTTTGTTTGTTTTATTCTTGTTTCCTTCCCCATGTTTTTAAATAATTATACATAATTTTATACATATTTGTATATGTATAAAATTATGTATAATTATTTAAAAACATGGGGAAGGAAACAAATATGTATACATATACAAATATGTATAAAAATGTATATAATTATTAAAAAAACAATTATTAAAAGTGATCACCCCCCAAAATCTAGTTACTACCCATCACCATACAATTGACCCCCTTTTCCATTAGGATATTACTATTAACTGAGCTCCATACTTTATCCATAGCTCACTGATTTTTCCCTAATGTCCTTTTTCTGTTTTGGGATGCCCATTAGATTTAGTTGTCATGCTTCCTTAACTTTGTGTGACAGTTTCTCTGACTCTCCTTGTTTTTGAGGACCTTGACAGTTTTGAGGAGTGCTTGTCAGATATTTTATGTACTATCCTTCAATTTGTATTTGTCTGAGGCTTTTGTCAGGATTAGACTAGGGTTATGTCATTTGGAAGAAGACCACAGAGGTGAAGTGTCATTCTCATCACTTGCTATCAACATGACTTACTCTGGTATATTAACCTTGGTCACCTGGCTGAGGACGTATTGCTAGGTTTCTTCATTGTAAAGTTACTCTTCCTCCTCTCTCTTTTCCAACTCTACTCTTTGGGAGAAAGACAGTAACTGTGGTCCACACTCAAGCACAGGGACTTAAGCTCTACCAAATTATTCTGAATTCTTCTGTAAGGAAGAGTTGTCACTTCTCCAGGTCCATTTTTTAACATGAGAAACAATGATCTGAATACTATTATGCTTCCAAGAAATACAATATTCAATATATGTGAAAATTATAAAAATAGACTGTGATACTTATGACCCATTTAGTTCCATATATGGACTAAATTCAATGCTTTAAAACGTTCTGGTTTAAAAAAAAAATCTTAATTTTTTTTTTTTTCAAAGCATTCACATACGAAAAGTCTGGGAATCTTAGATAAAGTCAGACATTTTAATTCCCAATTCAGGGTTCATAGAGGCCTGTGTTTTCATTGGAGCAGGCAGGCAGATTTCAACAGTGAGGAAATGTTATTTTGTGCCTTGTGGTATCTACAGAGAGACATGTTCAGATGGGTTATGCCTGCTGGGAGCTCTGTTGACTTCCCTGCAGATTTCAGACGCGCAAAGACGTGTCTTTGTGGATGGTAATGACTGTATTTGAATTGGAACAGGATGTTCCATGTCAGGTGTGTGTGTGTGTGTGTGTGTGTGTGTGTGTGTGTGTGTGTGTGTAACTTAATTTTCATTTAGATCAATAGTTTTTATTTGGTTTAGAGTAAGAAAACTTCATGTGTCTTTGGAAATAGTGATAAGTAAATACTTTTAAATGACGTTGGGTTGATGAGGCTAGATCAGATCTAGTTAAAATTTGTTTTTTGATCTAAATATTGCTTTAAAAAATAATTAGTTCTGTCCCATCAATAGTGTTTCATGTGTTGTATAGATAATTTCTAAAACTGGAAACAAAAAGTGAATAAATTTTGAAATAAGAGAAACAGTTGTCTTAAGACAAATGTTTTTCAATAAAAGATTTTTTTTACATTTTTCTAAAATGTAACATTCTACTATAACATGTTTTTGCATGTGCTGTGCAGGTAAATTAGCTCTGTGGGGGATCAAAAGGCCCTGATTTATAGCCATGTGCTGATTTTTATGTTGTAGATACTCCCACTATGGCCAATTTCTCCAACAATTTAACAGCTACCTCATAAAATTCCCGGAAGTTTAGCAATTAGCTTTAGGGAGTCCGCAAGAGTAGGTTCCAGTACATCTACAAAATACTTATTTTCTTTCTCCGAATAAAATGTGAATATGGGACCTGCCTTGGTTAATTTAAGAACTGTTCAAATTTTCTTTTTCAAGTCATTTTTCTGGTCTTCCTCAGTTTTTGTTGCCCTGGCAAGGCGAGGGTAGTACCTTTCTGACTGTGTGGGAACTGAACGAAATAATGGAAGAGTTGTGACCTTTGGATTGTCCAATGACTTGTGCAATGAATTGCAGCTGGTCTAAGCACATAGTTGAAATCACCCTTACCCCCCACCCCACACCAGTTCTTCTCTTGACTTCCAGGGGATTTCCTTTGTCTAGGACCAGGCTCATGGTATCAGTGTAGCACAGTCTCAATTAAGCTGAAAAACAAACAACTAGATTTGGGACTTGAGTGCAGTACTTCCTCAATGCTTGCATGCCATCAGTTGCAAAATACACCTCTGACTTATTAATAGTTTTCATGGAAAATAAACCACATTAAATATACTCATCAATCCTAAAATGCATCCTCTTTCAGAAAGGTGTGTGTGTGTGTGTGTGTGTGTGTGTGTGTGTGTGTGTGAGAGAGAGAGAGAGAGAGAGAGAGAGAGAGAGAGAGAGAGAGAATGGGAATTAAGATTATACATCTTGGCATGAAGGAAACAAGGTGGGTAATGTCATATGGATACTTTAGAAAACTTTGGTGTAATGTGAATAGACCTATCCCAGGATTGTGCTTTTTTTCAATTGGGAGAAAGACTTTTTTCTCTTTTAATAGTTTCAAATCATTGCTACTCTGTGTCGCATCATTTATGGGTACTGTGTGGACTCCAAATTTTCCCACTATCTCCTATCAGAAAATGAGCTTTGCAACAAATTTCCTATTCTTAGTTTTCTTGAAAAATGTCTTGTACCCTCTCAATTTAAATTGCTAAATAAAGCTGATGCCCCAACTTAGAAGCTCATGCATAGATGATGAATGAAAATACTGAAGCAACCTTTGTTATATCATCATCTGAACCAGAACCACATAATTATGTGCCCAAAATTGGCATTGTTACCTTTAAGGTAAAACCCCAAGTGAAGAATTTACAGTGGAAAATCTGTACTTCCCTTTCTTTTTTGTAACTGGAATTTGTGTGTGACATGTTTTAAATTTCAAGATTCCTATCTCTATCTTTTTTAGAGATATCTCTATCAATATTTTTTCCTACCTATCTCTATCAATCCAAAAATTGATTGATCTACTAGAATTTAAGGTGAATGTAAGAACACTTACAGATTCAAAGTTTGAAGCATAAAAACAATATTTCTTCTGTTACATGTGCTGCTGTTACTAATATCATCTTGTCTATTAATAACATAATAAAAATTTACTTATTCATTACTCTTTTTTCCCCTTTTTTTGCTATTGATGTTTATTCCTAGTTGAGAGTCTTATTTTAGCCATTCCCTAAGTTTTCGGCTTATTGAGCGAGATGCAGAGTGTATTAGGTATATAAAATACCGGCAATGTGAGGATTCATTTAAGGGAAAACAATATGAAAATTAGACTAGATGAAACTGTTTTCATTGGTAAACTTTGAATTTATGAAGGCAAGGGACGGGTATTATTTGGTGAACACATTATTAGTAAATTCAGTAATCATGCCAGCCCTGGGATTAAAAAAGACAATTGGAGTAGAAACTTTCCTCTAGGATCTTCCTGTGTTACGGGAAATGTAGTAAAAATATAAATTTCAGAGTTCTACATAGGCCAAGAATAACAGCATCTCCAGAGGTTGAATCTCAGCATGTATTTTCAACAAATCTACAAATCTGTTTGTAGTGATTTTATTATACAGCCTTGTTTAGAAATCTCTGGGCCATATCATATATAATCCCTAGAATAAGTCAAATTAGCATTAGGGATGACTGTTTTCTCTTTATTTAAATGGCAAATGTATCTTCTCCTTTAAAAAAATTTTTGTTTCTTCCAGCTTGAAGTTGTGCTACAGAAAAAGTTCTTTCATTTCCAACTCCATTCACAAATATTCTGCGCTTCCATTCTGACATACTTCCCACCCATTCCCAGTCCTAACTTTAGAGAAACTGTTTGCAGTTAGGGAAACTCAACTAGACAAAAGTAATTTATTTAGCCCTCAGCCAATTTTATATTGCTTCTTACGTTGAAACAAAGATCATCATTTTTATGCAGTCTCCCTGCTGCTCCTGAAATCTGTTCCCTCCTTAATTTAATGAGCCTCTGCTCTACAATACACTAAGCTCAGTACAGGAGAAATATAAAGGTAAATACATGTGCTTTCATTCTGTTGGGAGAGGTCAGTGTGGTTTAAAGAAGTATAACTTGAAACAAAAATGGGATTCATAATAATAAGCGGAAAGTTTCCAATTCCCCAGGGCTTCTTGGGTGCTTTCTCTTTTATTTCCAGAATAAACAACTCAAGACCCCATTCCCACACACTGTGAGGAGTTCAATGTCATTTCTAGTGTTTTTTAAGAATTCCTGCTGCCGTTGGCCCTCTCCTAGTGGATGGCTGCCTGCATCTTCAACTATAGCTCTATTCTGAATCACTTTTCAACCACCTGCCTCTTTCTTCCTGGTTCTCAGGGCTTTACCCTAAGGATAGAGTAGACATTTTTCCTTCATTTCCCAACAGAATCACAAGCATATGCTGTTGTGTCGAGTCGCTGAAAATCTAGAAACAGTGGAAGTTCATTGTAGTGCAGGACAAGGGACCAACTAAACTTGAATATTAGATGTTATTCTGAAATTCCTGCCTTTGATCAGACATTCCTGATCAAAGCATAAAAACTCACTCACTCATTATGTATTTTTTGGAGTCTCAAACTACTCACAGGTTGCTGGGTTCACTCTTACACTAATCAGAATCCACCTTTCATCTCAATTTCCCAAATGTTAGAGAAAAGTTTCCAAGTCACCAGGTGGAGTCAAAAGTTGGTGATACTTAGTTATGCAGAATAAAATTTGCTCCTTTTAATTCCAGCTTCTCTCCTCCACACCATTTTGAGTGCCAGCCAGGGTACATACAACCTATAGGCCCGGGCAGATGTTTTACAAGCCAGGCAGTCTTCCTTCAACATCAGTGGCAACAGTAGCGACTTCTCTTTCTTTGTCCATTCTTTTATAGAGATCAAAACTAAGTGTCATACGAATGTGTAGCTTTTAAAGTGAGACCTAAAATATCTGGAACAGAAAGGGAGGGAGGGATGGAGGCAAGCGCAAGCTTTTTGACGTCGGGGGGCCATCTTTCTTCACTATATTCCTAAATGCCAACATAGTTCCTGGCGCACAATTATCATTTGTTATATACGTGTAGAATGAATAGATACTTGAATGCTAAGAAAGCGTGTCCGGCTATTCCAACCATTACATATGAATGCCAAATCATTTTCGAAGGCTAAGAGACGTGGAACACCTGTGTGGGCTGGGAAAGGATATGTGGTGGGGTGTGGTCTTGTACTTGAGCAGGCAATTAATTTTTCAACATAATTAGTTATTTAATTGACCATTCACATAATGTTAATGTATTTGAATTCCTAATTAATCTCCATTTTATTTAGAGCATTTTATATTTAAACCCCCAATTCTAATTTAACAGTAAGTGGCCTTGACTTTTGAAGTGCATTTACCACTAAGTGCACACCTGTGCCTTCACACAAAGACTAGGAGAATTAGAGAAGACGTTTAAAGTCAGTCACGTTGGCTTTAAAGAAAGAAAGAAAGAAAAGGAAAAAAAAGACAGATCTGATCTCACAGAATTTTATTAAAAAACGTGGATTTTTCAAATTTTTAGCTTCTCTTTCTAGACCAGGAGTCACCAAACTTTTCCTATAAAGGGCCAGTAAATATTTTGGGCTGGGTAAGCAGACAGTCTCTGTCCCAACTGCTTGATACATAAATGAATAGACATTGGCATGTTCCACTAAAGTTGTATTTGCAGAAATAGACAATGGAATAAATGTGCCCTTGGGCTCTAGTTTGCCAACCCCACCTCTGGACTCCAATATGTAATTTAGAGTCATCTGTTGCCAAATAATGAGGACCCTTGTTTTACGTTTGTTTCCTTTATGCACAAGTTCTTCTCTTCTGTCTTTAAATATACATGGTCTTTTGATCTTGAACAAAGGGTTTCTGGTTAAGAAATTGCTATTCTGATTATCATCTTACTTATCTCCTTTCATACCTGCAACCATCTGTTATTCCCTCATTGTTTCAGGTATTAATTGCTTAGAGTGTGATGGAAGCCAGCAACCCAGGTTTTATATTCCTCTTGATCCTAGCAGAATAAAAATTCCCATAGCTCTTTTTCTTTCAGTAGATTTTCAAGTAAATTTTTAAAACTTGAAGTATAACAGTCTTCAATACAGAAATATGCACAAACCATAAGTATACAACTTGAATTTTCAGAGAATATTTCTTTGTTTTTAAATTTCTATTACCCAAATACTTTGGACATGATCGTAGTAGTTAATATAGCACAGACTAGGGAGCCAGATTACTGGGTTCAGAACTCAGATGTACCAGTAAGTCAGTGCTTGGGCAAGTTATTTAATTTCTCTGTGCCTTGGTGTTATCACACACTAGGTGAAGGGTAATACTACCTGTGTCATAGGGTTCCCGCCCACCAGCTTTATTGAGGTATCATTAACATTTAACATTGTGTAAGTTTAAGGTGTACAACCTGTTGATTTGATACACTTATGTACTGCCAAATGGTTACCAGAGTAGTGTTATATAATCTCATATAATTACAAACAGTTAAGATCTACTCTCTTTAAAACTTTCAAATATACAATACAGTATTGCTAGGGTGTATTATGTAGTTACAACCACCATGCTCTACATTAGACCCTCAGAACTTATCTTACAGCTGTAAGTTTGTACCCTTTGACTGACATCTTCCCATTTTCCTCACCCCTTACTCCCGTGCAGCCACCATTCTGTTTCTACGAGTTCAGCTTTTATAGATGCCACATGTAAGTGAGATGATACAGTATTTATCTTTCTCTGTCTGGCTTATTTCACTTAGCATAATGCCTTCTAGGTTCATCCATGTTACAAATGGCAGAATTTCCTAGTTTCTTATGGCTGAATAATATTCCTCTGTGTGTGTGAGTGTGTGAGTGTGTGTGTGTGTGTGTGTGTGTGTGTATGTGTGTGTGAGACACCTCCTGTATCAATTAACCCATAGATGGATACTTACGTGGTTTCCACATCTTGGCTGTTGTGAATGGTGCTGCAATTAACATGGGGTGCACATATTTCTCTAAGACCCTGATTTTATTTTCTTTGGATGTAAACCCAGAAGTAGGATTGTTGGATTACATGGTAGCTCTACTTTTAGTTTTCTGAGGAGCCTCTACACTGTTTTCCATAGCGGCTGCACCAATTTACATTCGCATCAACAGTGCACAAGGGTTCCCTCTTTCTCAGATCCTCCCCAACACTTGTTATGTCCTAGCTCTTTGATGACAGCCATTCTAATAGGTATTAGGTGAAATCTCATTGTGGCTTTGATTTTTCATTTACATAATTAGTAAAGTTGAGCAACTTTCATGTACCTGTTGGCTATTTGTATGTCTTTAGAAAAATGTCTATTCAGTTTCTCTGCCCATATTTTAATCAGATTATTTTCTTTTTGCTCGAGATGGATGAATTCCTTACATATTTTGGCTTGTAATACTGTCTTCTCTCATGTTCTTTTAGAAGCTGAATTTGTTTGTTGATTTCTTCTTGGAAAGTGTAGCATGAAATTGTTGAGAAGTTAATTTCTAAATGCAATTATTTTCTTTAACTCTGACTTATTTAATATTGTTTGCAAACCTGGGTGCTTTTATATTCTGTTGTCATGTATATTAGTTTTCTCTGACTGCTGTAACAAATTACCTTATTTGGTAGCTTAAAACAATACAAATTTATCATCTAACAGTCCCAATGTTAGACTTCTAGAGGTTAGAAGTCCAAAATGGATCTCACTGGGCTCTAGTCAAGATGAGGGTGGGGCTGCCTTCTTTTCTGGAGGCTCTAGGAGGGAATGTGTTTTCTTGCCTTTTCCAGCTTCTAAACGATGCCCACATTACTTGGCTCTAGCCCCTTCCATTTTCAAAGCCAGCAAAGGCCATGCAAGTCTTTCTCACATTGTATTATTCTGACACTGACTCCACTGTCTCCTCTTTCACCTTTAAGGATCCTGTGATTAACTGGGCCCCTCTGGATAATCCTGGGTAATCTCCCTGTTTTAAAATTGGTTGATTAACAATCTTAATTTCCTCTGCCCACTTATTTCCCCTTTACCATCTAAGCTAACACATTCACAGGTTCTGGAAGTAGGATGTAGACATCACTTGAAGGGCATTCTGTCTACCACATCATGTTGTTGCATAAGGAACTATAGATTAAAATGGATTTGGAAGAATCAGAGACATAACCAATTTTTTTAAGACCAGGCTTTCTAAATCAGTGCTTTATATATTATTATTTTTTTAAATTTCGCCTTCGAGGGAGAAAATATTTTCCTAATTGTGGCATAAAAATAATTGAAACATAAGAGCTGATTATTTACAAAGATATTTGTAAATATCTTTGAGATACAGGATTTTAAAAATTGGCTTGGATATTTTGACATCCAAACTTTGCATAGTCACACCCTCCAGAATTATTCAATTTAATAATTATTCCTCAATCATTCCTGAATATTGCTCCCTTTTAAATAATTTATATTATAAAAATGCATCTTTTCTTTTACTATTTATACTAACAAATGTGGATATGTTTGTCCTTGAAATAAAAGGGTCATTGAAAATTAATAATTACTTTCTCTGAAGTACATTTTGCTGGCAAAGAATTGTTGCAGACCTATGTCTCTGAGTCCAGGGTCTTACTTATTTTCTCCTCTGATCACTGGTTACTTGTGCAGCCACCGAATGCTTCCTTAGGCACCATCACAAGAGAGATTTAGAAGTCAATACCTCTACCAATTACTATGTGCTGTCAAAGGAGGAGGTGTTAAGCCTCTCACCTCAACCCCAGATTTATCTCTTGCAAGGAATGGATGAAAACCTCCATTTCATTCATTTAAGTCATGAATGGGAAGGCTGTGCTTAGACTCCTTTCACATGCTTAAGAGTTTATTTATACTCAAGTTGGGGTAAAGGAAGAACAAGGGGAAAGTGCACTAAACTGATAGTCATTGAACCTGTTATAACTGTCCTTAAATCACTTCCTTTATATTTGTTTCATTTTTCTAATTTGCAAAGTAGAGAGATTCATGACTTGGACTTCAAGTTCTCTTCTAGTCCCAAAATTTTATGATTTAAAGATCTCTTTTCTTAAAGACTAAATTGTACTTAGTGTCAAGATATTACCAGTTACGGTCATAGTCGTCTAAATACTTCTTCTCACTCTTGACTATATCCTACGTACTAATTGCCAGTGAGAATGACTTCCATCCCCTCTAAGCCATCATCTAGGAGATGCCTTTGCTTGGAAAGAACATCCTAACACAAAGGATCTCCCTTCAGATGTGTTTTGAGTGATAGTCTTCTTGCAGTTTCATGGAAAGACACAAGGGAGCTTTGCATCGCACTGGTGCTTTCTAAATGTGGCAGTCGTGGAGGGAATCTCTGCTTCATGAACTTTTCTGGAGCATGGAGAGAAGTAAGTCTCTCTTACAATGGAGCCCTGTATCTGCTTCTCATATTCATGTTGTCTTTCCCCAAGTCTTAAAATTACTATCTTTTTTAGGTTCTAGAAATTCATTTTGCTTCTCTCTTCTGTGTAAAACAGCCACTTACTCACTTGGTACCTAGAGGAACCTTTCTTTGCAAATCGGGCTGACAGTGGAATGCAAACATCCCTCACAGTAATGACACATGTATTCACTCATTTATTCATTTTCTTGGCCAACTTACGCTACCTTCCTAACTCCTTTGAGCCATTTGCTCATCTGTTTAGGCTCCAGCTAAATGGATTTCTGTTCAGTGCTTCAAACATGCCAGTCTCCTTTTCACCTTGAAGCCATGCCCTGTGCTCTTCCATCAAGCTGGGATGCTCTTCCCTTTCACTTTTTTTCCCTTTTGCAAGGCTGATCCTCATCGTAAATGTTCCCTTCTCTGAAAGGACATCTCTGACAGAGCTATGCAGTTCAGTTTATCTCTAGCCCTGCAAGTTAGGCATTCTGTATTATAGTACTTTTCACTTTGGGGTAGAATCCTTTCAGAGAAGAAAATCTACTGGGTTGGCATCTGATACCTTAGCGCCCACTCAAGGAAGCCAGGTTGGCCTGTCTGATTTTCTGAGTCTTAAGCCATTGAAGTCATCAGTGAGCTCTATTCCAAGGAGTAGTGATCTTTTCCACCTAAAGCCCTGCCATGGATCTTAATGATTAGAAACAATTTTTCTTTTTTCCCCTCTTTCTATCTTCATTGACGATGACCTCCTTCACCTCCTTTTCCCAAATTAGCTTCATTAACTTCAGGAGAATAGTGGACTTGAATCTCAACAACCTAGTCCAACTAGTGCTGCAAAGGTTCTTCTCTTGGGTCAGGGGAATACCAGCTCTCTGGTATTTTCCAAGCCTGCACTGATTTCTGAGAATCCACAGCAGAACTCGCACATATCCTCAGAGAGTGTCATGGCCCCATTATTCCAAAAACTCACGGCATCTATTTGTAGGAATGGTAGTTATGAATCTGTGTGTAGATAGCTATGCTCCACATTAGAATTAATGACAATCGAGGATTGTATCTGGAAATTCTATCAAGCTTTGGACATTTAATTGTCTTATTGAATAAATCTGAAGTTGGTGGGGCACAAAAACACAAAACTGTCTTACTTTTTCTCCTTGTCACCCTTTAAAGAGACTTATGACAGACTCTAGAATTCTCCTGTCCCCTTTTCATAGAAAAAAAGTCCAGTCTGGTCTAGAATAGCGTATAATTTCAATCTCATTTCTGATCTAAAACTCTTTTCTCCTCCCCATACTGATCAGCCTTAAACTGTGTGTAGGTAGGCATGGGGAAATCTCATCCTGAGACACTGTCTCCTTTCTCTTGAATTAAGTTGTCAGATTCACAAAAGAAAACAGAACATATCATACCCAGTTAAATTTGAATTTCAGATAAATTATTTTTAGTATGAGTATACTCCAAATATTGCATGATCCATACTTACGCTAATTATTTTGTTGGTTTTGCCGTTGATTTGAAATTCAAACTTAACTGGGCATCCTATATTTTATCTGATAATCCTATTTTTTGAGCTTTTGAATCCTTTAGGGTGTTGGAGCATGGAAAAGAGGAAAGGAAAGAGAAAAATGTCTTTTGTGTAGCTAAGCACTTGATATTGAGCAATTCCCTCTTGATTGATTCTCAGGGTTCTGCATTGCTGCCCTGAGAGTGGCAGGAGCTCATATGGGGGCCCTCTCACTGGGGCCCATGGATACTCTCAGGAAGTTCTGCAGGTGACCACACTGTGCTCAGTTCTCTGACCCAGGGAATGTATTTCTGTGTGACCTTTCCTGGGTTCCCTCAGCTCCTGCTTCTGGCAGCAGACCCTCCAGCAAGTCCACTGAATAAGCAGATGTCCAAAGTTATTTGAAAGCCTGTTTCTCCTTTGGTTGACACCTAATCTCTTTGAGGGGTTTTCTTGGAAGGCAGCCTCATGTGGTTTTGGTAACCGTATCGGTTTGAGTGACAGCAAGAAATAGATATCACATTCAAAATGGGTCAATGTGAGGAGAGGTTTACAAAGTTTTTAAAAGGGACATAGAGACTATTTAATTCCTACTTAAGGTTGAATCATATTCCGTTGTGTGTATACACTACATTTTGTTTATCCATTTCTCTGTCAGTGGACACGGGTACACCTATGTTTTAGCTATTGTGAACAATGCTGTAATCCACTCTGCTGTACAAATACTCTTTGAGACTCTGCTTTCAAATCTTTTCGGTACATTCTTAGAATTGGAATTGGTAGGTCATATGTATTTTTATTTTTTTTAGGAACTGCCATACTGTTTTCCACAGTGGCTGCACCATTTTAGATTTCTGCCAACAGTGCACAAGGGTTCCAATTTCTCCACATATTTACCTGTGCTTGTTATTTTCTGCTTTGCTTTATTTTTTTTTAATAGTAGCCATACTAATGGGTGTGAGGTGACATCCCATTGTGGTTTTAATTTGCCTTTCCCTAATGATTAGTGATGTTGAGCATCTTTTTATGTGCTTGTTGGCCATTTCTGCATCTTCTTTGAAGAAATGTCTATTCAAGCTTTGTACCATTTTTTATATTGGATTATATGAGTTTTTGTTGGTGAATTTTAGTAGTTTTCCATATATTCTGGATATTAATCCCTTAACAGGTGTATGATTTATAAATATTTTCTCCAATTCTGTGGGTTATCTTTTTACAGACAGAAAGTAGAATGGTGGTTGCCAGGAACTGAGGGGACTAGGAAATGGGAAGTTATTTTTAACAGGTGTAGAGTTTCAGTTTTGCAAAGTGCAAAGAGTTCTGGAGATGGATAGTGGTGATGGTTGTACAACAATATACATGTACTTAATACCTCTGAAATGTACACTTAAAAGTGGTTAATATTGTTATTTTGCATTTTAACATGCATAAAAAAGGGAAAACAAAAACAAACAAAAGAAAACACACCTGGGAAAGCCTGTGGGTGAGACAGTGAAAATCTAACCTGTTATAAAATGATCAACGTATAACAATAAATTTCACTTATTTATGAAAAAAGGACTATTTTAAAAAGTATGGGAAGGATATAGGATAATTCAGTGCCCTTGGACTCTTGCAGTCACTACCCCTCAGACTGAAATACTAGGGAGAAGGTGATTAACTGGAGCTGGAGACAGAGCTATGTGGAGATCACCCAACTGGAGTTGTGTCCTTCACCTGATAGGTACAGCCAGCTCTTGGTAGCACCATAACTCTCTTCCTCTCTCCCATCTCCTGCTCATCCTCCCCAAGAGTGGCACCCAAGGTCAGCCAGAGAGCGTGAGAACCCTTTGACGCAGCCCATACTGGCCAGGGCAGAGGGGGATGGAGAAGGGTTGGAAGGTGACCTACAGGGAGAAGAGCAGATAACATTCTCTCCTTAGACAACTGACTCTCGATTTTTATTGTTCTCTTTGAAATTTTTCGTCTGCTTTGATGGACGGCTGGAAGGCTGGGGTAGGGTGTGTGATGTGTAGGGTAGCATGAAGAACCCTTTGTAGGTCACGTGGCGATGTCTGTTGGCAATGTCTGGAATGGAAGACTGCTGTTCAGCATCCTGATTCAGGTAAAAATGAGGGGAAATTATAATTAATAAACCATTTAGGGGAAGACTATAGTATTTGGCGAGCCTAAACTTATACAAATTTGTAGAAACTCTTTAAGAAAAGGATACAAATGTATGAATACAGATTTAGAAATTTAGATTTCTAAATAGATTTCTAAATAGATCTAAATAGAATACAGATTTAGATTTAGAATTAGAAAACCACAGCATATTTTCAAAAGTTGACTAATGCTGAGGACATCACGACAGCCTATCACAACTAAAATACGGTTTTCCTCTACTTTTGGGTAAAATACTTTTTGAGCACCTTTTCACATAAGAAAGGTTTTATAAAGTATAGAAAGAGAATTTTGTCCTTCCTCTGGGATGGTTGATTAAAATTTGTTTTTATTATTATTTTCACTACTTACTATTGATACTCTCATGTCAATTTTTAAGATTGTAATATTTAAGAAAATCACTATCGTGTATGTATTTATAATTGTATACACTCATTTATTCAGTCCATTCTTGACAGGAGTCAATTGTTTTGTCTAGATGCCAATGTAAATCCAATTCTCTGCTTACAATTTTAAATTATATAATGACTGGAAAATTTTTCCATGGTCTAGCTTCTGACTCTGTTTGTTTTACATCCCGTGTCTTTCCTACCCTCATGTTTTGGTTCCAGATGTTATAGAATTTGCTCACATCGTGATCTGACATTGGACCTGTCTATTTGTGTCATGAAACTGGGTGTGTCTACACAATATAGCATGTTCCTGGAAGCCTCTCTCAGCTGGCAATACCCTTACCATACATATACATGACTGAGAACCACAAAAATATATCTCATTAAAATGAACATAAATGAATCCCAACTTCTACTTTACTGGATCCCAAACATACCTGTAGCCACTCCAACTCCAGAGCAGAGATTGGGATGGAAAGATTTAGGTTGGGATTAAAATATCTTATGTTGGGTAAATCTCCAAAAATTCATGGCCATGAGAACACTTCTTTAAACCCTCCTAACACGTTGAGGGCCTTGAAGCGTGACCTTCATTGGCTTCATGGTAATCCCATCTCTGCATCCCAACCCTTCATCTTGGAGCACACAAGGTGCTCCCTGTGTGGTGAGATGTAGATGGGTTCTCCTCTGATGCTCAGGCCCTCTTATGAAATCCAGCATCCTATATTGTTTCCTTTGGCCTTTATAAAATATGCTCTCTTGGGGTAGTAGCATCTGTAAATATTGGATCCTTTTGCTCCCTCTCTGTCAGTCCCAGAGGCTTTAGCAGATATTTAGATAGACAAATTTGTAAGTTTCATTTTTCTTCCAGGAGGCATCTCATCTCTCAGGTAAACCAACAGGTACAACTGGATATTTGGGGTGAGGTCACCTATATAATACAAATATTTGAGTCCCAACCTTCTGTTGGCCAGGAAACCCAGACACATGACTAACTGCGGGAAGTCAACTGGAACAGGACGCCTGGGACGTTCTCTCCTCATTTGACAACCATCGGTAATGCCCTTTGAATAATGTTTGCCAGCATTGTTTATATATTGGACATCTTTATATTCATTTCATTTTTCGTCATCATGATGAAGAATTAAATCTTGAAATCACTTTTGGACTACTGACAACTATATTGTCAAGGAGTTTGAATGAGCTGGTAATACTTGCAATATTAAATAAGGCAGCATCTGTAAAACCTCAGACTAAAATTCTTGTTTCGCCTCTCTGCCAAATTATGGATAGAATACCAGAGTCAAAAGGATAGCTCTCCAAGTCTGGGAATAAATGTTCCTTATCACACTGAATTCTGCTGCTGCTTATTTTGCACTTCTGAATTTGTAGTTTAAGTAGTGATCACTATATACATGTATAGAGATGTGTGTGGCATGTACAGTATGGACATAGAGGACTCCTATATTTCCAGGCATTTTAACAAAGACAATATGATGTCCCTAACTGCAATGAGTAGTCTTTCCCCGCACCTGGACATACTGGTCTTCAGATATTTAAAAAGGGTCAAAGTTAGATTTCTAATACTTCAGCTATGATTTAGGACACGGATGTATATAAAATGAATCCTTTGTGACTTCCCCACCCAGGTTAAGCTCAGGTACTTTTTTTTTTCTGTCATGGAAAAGAACAGAAGACAATGCTGGTTGACAAGCAGGGAGAGAAATTGGTATACAGGGCATGCTTAGGGTGTATAATAATAACTAATTTATCTATGATACAGGGTTGTGGTGACAACGAATAAGTTGGATTATGTTAAAACAGTTTGGAAAATGTAAAATGCTATAGCCAATTATAATTTTGTTTGTATTTTAGAATTATATTTCTTTCTAATTAAATATAAATAAGGACCCAATAATCTGTGGATAGCAAGAGTTCTTATTTTAAACATTCACAAAGATTTAAATGGATTTCCTAAAATTTTTTTGGAAACCTCATGGTTTTAATTATTCCCAGTAAATTAAATGCAGTTTTCTAAAAATAGTTTGCTCTGGAGCAATGCAGATTTTAGCAAATAGTATCGCTGAAGACAGTTATTACTGGGAAAAAAATTAAGAAGGCCAATATATGCTCATTTACAAATAGTCTTGAAGAAACCCAAGTGGAATAAAGTACAAGATTTAGATTTATCTGAACAGAGCTAGCTTACATTTTACCTTTCTTCTCCCTATTCTTACCTGCCTGTCATATTGACAATGATATTTTCCGTCAATTTCTATGGAAACTTTCTTTTCCATACACTGGAGGTAGATCACAGATGTTGGTACTTCATGGTTCCCTTTACTCTGCAAAATTCACTTTGATATTCTGAATGGATTCCATAGACTAAAATCAGAAAAAAAGGAGGAAAAACTTCTCTATTTCTGATTATCATGTGTGCCTGTTTGTGGTTTGTAAGCCTGCAGATTGTCAAAGTTTGTGTTTAGTTCAATGTATTAATTTTCAGTTGTGTGACTTATAATCAATATACATTCAAATGTGGGTGGATATATAAATAAATAATAACATATACGTATATATTTTTAAACATTGCTCCATAAAAGACTAGACTTCTTCTTTGGTATTTTATGATGTGATAGCCCAGTGGTAACCATAAGATGTAGTTGATAGAGTATTTTATTTATGAGAATATTTGAATTATGAAGAAATAATCCCTTTGCTTAAAAGAATTGGGGGCTCACACCTGTAAATACTTTTTAAACCATAAAAAACATAATACCCAAAGTTGTCCTGACAGCTGAAGATCAAGGGTGTATATCAAAGTAAAACACAGATGTAACATCTGACTTTCCATTCTAGCCAGACACAGCCCATATTTCAGTTTATGTCTTTTCTAATTGATTCAGCAGGGCTGACACTGAACGCCACATAATGCCACCAGTTTGATGAAGTGTGACCTTTCCCAAGGTCACTCACTGGGTAACTACAAAAATGCACACATATGTTCCCTTTTCTGGGGCTTCAAAGTTGGACGATGTTACTCGTTAATATATTAAAGAATAAAGTTTCCAATTGCTATGCACTCTTAAAGTTTACTTTGCTGAAAAGAGTATTCTTTGGAATAAGTAGCAATATAATATTCATAATAGGAAATAATTGAATTACTCTAGTGCAGCAATGATTTTTGCATTTCATTAATGAAAGAAAAACTCCTTTACTTTAACATAGGGAAGTGAGTGAGGTGATTGTCATTTTCTTTCTAGCTCTGAGAGTCTGTAAGTAAACAACAAAAATCAATACCCAAAATGAAAAGCAGCGGAGTGAAATGGAGGTTTCCTCCTGAAGTTGGATCTTGTTCTGGCTTTGCCTTTCAAATCACGTTTTTCCTTCAAAATCATAACTATTCTAAACAGGAATCATCAGCCTTACATCAAGCAAAAACTTAGTGATGAGGAAAATGAAAAAACAGGACAAATGCAGAAAGGTATCTGATGTGTTTATAGTCATACCATCCTTGTTCATTTTACTTTGAAAACGAAGTTGTTTGTGTGTTGCCAGCAAATTCCGTAGCAAAACAACCTCTGAATCTCTTTAAAAGTGGTTAGAAGGGAAGAGCAAAAAATAATTTGATTTCCACTCTCCCTGATACTATCCCTTCCATTAAAAACATCCATTTGGGGAAAAAAAGCGTTTAAAAGCTCTTGTTTCTGCCAGCCACTGCAGAGGTAATACCACGTCTGCACTCGACACAACTGTCAGGCATCAGAACCCACGCACAGCCAATGGAATAAGTCTCCGGTATTATCCAACACGAGTTATTAGTAATAAGTCACTATCCACCCCGCCACCCCCATCCCCCTGGCATCTGGTCTTCAGGGTTGAATGTCTCTCCTGTCTGAACATGTTTACTAAAACCATTGATAAGCAGAGTTGATGTGGGCAGAAATCATTATAAAGAGACCTTCCCTTCATAAAAACTGTGCCGATGTCTGTGCTTGGAAAATGGGTGTGATTTACTGGGATATTATTTGTGTTTGTTTTCTGATATGTCTCCTAGTTCACACAGCATTTCTAAGTTGAGAGGAGAAAAATTGAGGCCGGAAGCAATGGGGAGAGAGAGAATTTGGCAGGAAATTTTGCCTCCTGATAATGGAACAAAACACTCCTGCCTCTCTGAAATATATTTCATTTTGGTAATTACTTTAAAGAAATTGTTAATTTTTAAAAAGCACCCAATTGAAAAGTTATATGCAACATTTGTATATTATCAGTTTCCCCCTAAAGTTTTCTTAATATGGAGATTATTTTTCTAATAAAGACCAAGGAAATATTTATTATAGAAACATCCTTAGTGGGATAAATTACAAAACTGCTTAGAATAGCATGAGGTATAATTTTATCAGGAGTATAGCACTGTAGCATTAATTTTCAATTATGAAGTATGAACACCATAGATATTAAACATACAATATGGTGACTAAATTAAATCATTCTTCTGAATAATATTTTCCAAGTCTTCTGAAAATTATGTGGAATATATAGGGATTTTTGACAGAATTTAGAAACAAGTCAGGACTGTATCAACCCGTCCATTTTATAGATGAGAAAATTGAGATGGAGATATAATTTGCCTAATGTCTCATTAGTACTTGGTGTAGAATGGGCAGAGAGGGCTAGTCTTAATATATCACACTCACATTCTACCAGAGAAATCTATGATGTATGACTGTCATAGTAATATGTATCCTATATAAATCTAGTATCAGGAAATTTTTACATAACTTCATATTGAAAATGTGTGTAATATTTCACAGTCACTCTGATGTAACATAAGTAAAATATCTTATGATACTAATAAAGGTTTTGATTCATGGCACAATACTTTCTAAATACCAAGGTGATTTATTATTTGAACATTGTGTACTCTGTGTAATTGTACACTCTACTTCAGTTGTGAGACACACAGCAAACAATTTATTAATGGATAGAAAGTACGCTTTTGCTTTTGAACTTAAGACCTGTAAAATGGAGAGAAAAGAAGTAGTTTGAATCTTGGGACTATGATTCACAATTGTGCAGTATTTAGTATATTCAGGAATTTGAATATTGTAATCAAATTTTAAAAATAATTTTGCTTGATAAGAGTATTATTCTTTGGAGCGTGTTGGCCAAAGATGCAGTTTCTTGATGCAGACATCTTTAGGAGCTTACAATTTATAATAAATTGGGGCTTTATAGAGAACAACTGAGATTTCAGATAAAGTGGCTATGTCCTAAGAATCCAATAGAGAGAATAACAAATGTGTTTCTAAGCATACTTCTCAATACAAAGAAAAAAATGAAAGATATTAAGAGGTCAGGGATTATATAGTAGGTTAGAGATTGAAAAGAGATGGAATAAACCCTAGAAAACTTCAGAAAGTCGGTAGACCTTGAAACAAACAATTAAACATAAGATACAGTATGCTTTCCTGGAAGTTGTTTCAGAAGTAAGAAAGAGTTTGGGTAGGAGCTCCAAGATCACTCAAATATCACTCTGAACCAAGGAAACATCTTGTCAGAGAGGGTATAAACTGAAGGGTAGTGAGAAATGAGATCAAGGGGGTGGAATGGTGTGGGAAGAGAATAACACATGAAAGAGACGTGTTTCCTCTCTTATGCATATGATTTCTAATGTACTACAGTTCGTACTAAATCCAGAATTGTGGACAAGAGCATGGATTCTGGAAGCTCTATCATTTAAGGGTTCCCTCTAACTGTGAAGTGTGAATAAATAACAATTCTACTTACCAAATGGCTAGCGCTTTTTGAATTCTTATGAGCCAAGAACTAAACATTTTACATCTATCAACTCATTAGAACTCAGGACAACCTCTTGAGGTAAGTTCTGACGCACTTGTTGGAAGGATTAAATGGACAGATAAATGACAAGCACTTAAGTGAACAGAGCGAATGCTCTGAAAAGTTAGCAATTTGGATCGCCTTAATGAGATGGCCTTCAAATTAAAATGAACATAAGTTTAATCAGGATCTAGTTCAGTCATTATTGATAGTGATATCACCAGTGTCAGGAGAGTAAGGGAACGGTTACAGCTGGCATTATTTGTAACTTGAAGCCTCATTATAGTATCTGAAGATCAGAATACATCATCCTGTCAGTGATGCTTTACTTTTGTAGGACAGCTATTATTTTTATTTTTTTATTGTCTTTTGGGAGCTGCCTATTTTTACTGCACACAGATAGATCTTGAGCATGGGTTTCTAATGAACACATTTTTGGTTTGGGTTACTTGGTTCTGTTCAAAATAAATGTAATAAAATAAAATCCAGGGGGTGTATTAAAATTTCAGATTCTTGTTGAATTGAGTTGATCCTTTCAGATTTTTCACCCCTTGTCCACAGTAGTTTTGAACGTCTTTTCTCACTGTGCCTAGGGCTACCCCAAATCACATCCTTCGTAACAGAGCTTTGTAGAAATAGTTGCGGACAAGGTTCTCCAACGTGTTGGAGCAGGCACTGATTTTAAGGGCCTGGAAGTTAATGACTTTATCTAAAGCTGAAACTTGCTTCCACATCTCCCTGGTCTGTGACATAGAACAGTTAAAGTTAAATAAGATTGCTATTCTTATTCTGCTGTAGCGTGCATCCACTGGTGCCTATATCTGTTGCAAATGAAGAAAAGGGCAAAAAGTCAATGCTTTCTGAATATTCACCCCAGAGAATGAGGAAATAGAATTGTTCTTCATATTAGATTTTGTGGGTTTTTTTAAATTAATTTCAGGTGCACAAGATAAAGCAGTACTTAGATGTTTATCATTTCTATCCCTCACACTGTGTGAACCCCCCTTCCCCCATCCACTATCCCTCTGACATCGCACAGAGCCATTACATTTCCACTGTCTCTATTCCTAATGCTGTACTCCGCTTCTTGTAAGTATACACATACATACATATACATATACATATATATATATATATATATATATATATATATATATATATATATAAACTTGTAGTTGACATTCATTATTGTTCAACTTCAGCTTCAGGTGTACAGTGCGGTGATCAGGCATCTACATCATCCCTGAGGTGGTCTCCCAAATGGGACAAGTGTCCATCGGGTACCCTACAAAATCCTTACAACATTATTGATTACATTCCCCAAATTAATTTCCAGAACCCCGGGGCCAACTTGTGGTTACTGACTGTTTTCTAATCCCCTCACCTTCCCCCTTATCCCCACCCCCCCCTCCCATCTAGCAACCCTCAGTTTTTCCTCTGTCTCCAAAACTGTTTCTGATTAGTTCATTTACTTATTCTTTTCTTTAGATTCCACATATAAGTGAGATCATACGGTATTTGTCTTTCTCTGTCTGACTTATTTCACTTAACATAATGTTCTCTAGGTCCATCCATGTTGTTGCAAATGGTAAGATTTCTTTCTTCTTTATGGCTGCGTAATACTCCATTGTATAAACGTACCACAGTTTCTTAATCCAGTCATCTACCGATGGGCATTTCGGTTGTTTCCATGTCTTGGCTATTGTGTATAATGCTGCAATAAACATAAGAGTGCGTAAAGATTTTTGAATTAGAGTTTTGGATTTCTCCAGATAGATACCTAGGAGTGGAATTGCTGGATCATAGGGTAGTTCCATTTTCAGATTTTTGAGATACCTCCATACTGTTTTCCATAGTGGCTGCACCAATCTGCAATCCCATCAACAGTGCACAAGCATTCCCTTTTCTCCACATCCTTGCCAGCACTTGTTGTTTGTTGATTTATTGATGATAGCCATTTTGACTGGGGTGAGGTGGTATCTCATTGTGGTTTTTATTTGCATTTCTCTGATGGTTAGTGAGGTTGAGCATTTCTTCATATGTCTGTTTGCCATCTGTATGTCCTTTTTAGAAAAATGTCTCTTCATGTCCTCTGCCCATTTTTTAATTGGGTTGTTTGTTTTTTTGGAGTTGAGTTGAGTGAGTTTTTTATAAATTTGTGATATTAACCCCTTATCAGATATATCATTGGCAAATATCTTTTCCCATTCAGTAGGATCCCTTTTTGTTTTATTGATGGTTTCCTTTGCTGTGAAAAAACTTTTCAGTTTGATGTAATCCAACATGTTTATTTTTTCTCTTACTTCCCTCACGCGAGGGGATCTATCAGTAAAAATCCTACTCCGGGTAATGTCTGTGAAATTTCTTCCTACATTTTCTTCTAGGAATTTTATGGTTTCAGATCTTACGCTTAAGTCTTTAAGCCATTTTGAATTTATTTTTGTATATGGTGTAAGGAGGTGGTCCAGCTTCATTTTTTTGCATGTGTCTGTCCAGGTTTCCCAGCACCATTTATTGAATAGACTGTCTTTACGCCACCATAAATTCTTGCTTCCATTGTCATAGATTAAATGGCGATATAGGCATGAATTTATTTCTGGTCTCTCTATTCTGTTCCATTGATCTATGTGTCTGTTTTTATGCCAGTACCATGCTGTTTTGATTACTGTAGCCTTGTACTATAATTTGATGTCAGGTATTGTTATACCTCCCACTTTGTTCTTATTTCTCAAGATTGCTGAAGCTATCCGGGGTCTTTTATGGTCCCGTATAAATTTTGGGATTATATGTTCTATTTCTGTGAAAAACGTCGTTGGTAGTTTGATAGGAATTGCGTTGAATATGTATATTACCTTAGGCAGTATGGACATTTTAACTATATTAATTCTTCCTATCCTTGAACATGGTGTGTGTTTCCATCTATTTGTATCTTCTTTCATTTCTTTCTTCAGTGTCTTATTATTTTCTGAGTACAGATCTTTTACTTCTTTGGTTAAATTTATTCCCTGGTATTTTGTAGTCTTTGAAGCAATTGTAAATGAGATTGCTTTCTTAATTTCTCCTTCTGATATTTTATTATTGGTATATATAAATGCAACTGATTTCTGAATATTAATTTTGTATTCTGCTACTTTACTAAATTCATTTATCAGCTCTAATAGTTTCTTGGTGGAGTCTTTAGTGTTCTCTATATATAGTATCATGTCATCTGCATATAATGACAATTTTACTTCCTCCTTACTGATTTTGATGCCTTTTATTTATTTTTCTTGTCTGATTGCTGTGGCTAGTACTTCCAGCACTATGTTGAATAGAAGTGGAGAAAGTGGGCAACCTTGTCTTGTTCCTGATCTTAAGGGGAATGGTTTTAGCTTTTCCCCATTGAGTATGATGTTAGCTGTGGGTTTATCATATGTGGCCTTTATTATGTTGAGATATGATCCCTCTATTCCCACTTTCATAAGGGTTTTTATCATAAATGGCTGCTGAATTTTATGAAATGCTTTTTCTGCATCTATCGATATGATCATGTGAGTTTTATTTTTCATTTTCTTAATGTAGTGTATCACATTAATTGATTTGCGGATGTTGAACCACCCTTGCATACCAGGGATGAATCCCACTTGATCATGGTGTATGATCTTTTTAATGTATTGCTGAATTCTGTTCGCTAATATTTTGTTGAGGGTTTTTGCATCTATGTTCATTATAGATATCGGCCTGTAGTTTTCTTTTTTTGTGGTGTCTTTGTCTGATTTTGGGATCAGGGTGATAGTGGCTTCGTAAAAAGTGTTTGGGAGTCTCCCCTCCTTCTGGATTTTTTGGAAGAGCTTGAGGAGAATAGGTGATAATTCTTTTTTGAACGTTTTGTAAAATTCACCTGTAAAGCCATCTGGTCCAGGGCTTTTGTTTGTTGGGAGATTGTTGATTACTGATTCAATTTCCCTGGTGGTAATCAGTCTATTCAGGTTTTCTGTTTCTTCTTGAGTTAGCCTTGGAAGGTTGTACACCTCTAGAAAATCATCCATTTCTTCCAGATTGTCAAATTTGTTGGCATATAGTTGCTCATAGTAATTTCTTAAAATTTTTTGTATTTCTGCAGTGTCCGTTGTCACTTCTCCTCTTTCATTTCTGATTTTATTAATTTGGGTCCTCTCTCTCTTTTTTCAAATGAGTCTGGCTAAAGGTTTGTCAATTTTGTTTATCTTCTCTAAGAACCAATTCTTGGATTCATTGACCTTTTGTATTGTTTTTCTGGTTTCTATTTCATTTATTTCCGCTCTGATCTTTATTATCTCCTTCCTTGTACTCCCTTTGGGCTTATTTTGCTGTTCTTTTTCCAGATCCCTTAAGTGTGAAGATAAACTGTTGATTAATGATGTTTCTTGTTTCTTTAGGTAGACCTGCAATGCTATGAATTTCCCTTTTAGGACTGCTTTCGTGGCATCCCATAGATTTTGGGTCATCGTGTTTTCATTTTCGTTTGTCTAGGAGATATCTTTTGATTTCTTCCTTGATCTCCTGGTTGACCCATTCATTATTTAGTGACATGTTATTCAGCCTCCATGAATTGGTGTGTCTTCCAGTTTTTTTCCTGTAGTTCATTTCTAATTTCATAGCACTGTGGTCAGAGAAGACAATTGGTATGATTTCAATTTTCTTAACTTTATCAAGACTTGTTTTGTGGCCTAACATATGGTCTATCTTGGAAAATGTTCCATGTATGCTTGAGAAGAACGTGTATTCTGCAGCTTTGGGGTACAATGCTCTGAAAATATTGATTAAATCTAAGTGGCCAATGTGTCATTTAAGGCTGTTGTTTCCATATTGATTTTCTGTCTGTAAGACCTGTCCCTTGTTGTCAGAGGTGTGTTGAAGTCCCCTATGATAGCGTTACTGTTGATCTCTGTCTTTATGTCAGTCAATATCTGTTATATATACTTAGATGCTCCTATGTTGGGTGCATAGATGTTTACTAGGGTTATGTCCTCTTGTTGGATCAATCCCTTTATTATTATCTTTGTCTTTTAATATGTTCTTCATTTTAAAGTCTATTTTGTCAGATATAGGTATTGCAACTCCAGCTTTTTTCTCATTTCCATTTGCATGAAATATCTTACTCCAACCCTTCACTTTCAGTCTGTGTGTGTCTTTTGATCTGAGGTGAGTCTCTTGTATACAGCATATACAAGGTTCTTGCTTTCTTATCCACTCAGCCACCCTATGTGGCGGTGGAAATGCAGCATGGATGCGGCCACGTCTCTACTCCACTCCCTTCCCTCTTCCCCTGCTCACCCAATTTGCCCACCTTCAAGTAATCCTTGCACGAGTCTCTTAGCTGTTCTGCATGATGAGCAGAGAATCCTTTCATGGGTTATAGATGTCCCGTTTGTGATAGGATCCGGAGGAGAACTCAAAAAGTGCGCCCCGCTGCCACCATTCCTATGACGTCACCTAGATTTTGTGGTTTTTGATTAAAGTATAATGGTTACCTTAAAAAATCTTTAGCTTTTTCTACTTTTCAAATGTTTTGTTTGTATGTTGTAATTTAGTCAATGAAAACAGTTATTAATCCACACGGGCAATATGAAAGTACACAATAAAGTGATTTGCTAATTAGACACGATTACTATCCTCAAGAAGCCTATAACTGGGCAAACACTAGGCAAATATATATATATATATATATATATATATATATATATATATATACACACACACACACACACACACACACATATATATATATGTGGGGGGTGCCAAAAAAATGTACACACATGACTTGTATCCATCTTTTGTTATCAGTATATATTGAGTATTACAATTTTAGTACAGTTTTTTACTTTCTTAAAATGTGTATACATTTTTTGGGCACCTCCTGTATGTATATATTTTTTAATGGAAGAGTGACATGACTCCTCAGCTACTAAATATCCTTGGAGATTGTTGGGAGTTATTTATACAATACATTCAACTCAACATGATGGTATTTTTGTTATGTTTATGTTTTAACATTTTAGACATAATTGTTAAAGATAATATGCTAAACTGAAGAGTGTATTATAGAAGTGGAGAAGTTGACTTCTGATACTTCTCAGAAAGCCAAAAAGGGAAGAGATTGAAATAGATTTTGGAAAATATTCGTGAAGCTAAAATAATGATCTCAATAAAAATGCAGAAATGAAATATGGGCTGTGCTCCTATAAACTAGTAACCTTTTTGGCTGGGCTCCAGGTAATCATCGTTCAGATTGTGCATTTTTTCTTTAGGAAGATGCAATATGCACATTGATTTTTCAGGAAAATGAGCCCCTCAAGAATCTATTGACGGAAATTCAGCTCTAACTCTGAAAGCATCACTATATGCGATCTGATATTACTCATCCAGAAGACTTTTTCACACATGGGACGTTTTCTCCATTTTTATTTTAATTTCTTTCTTAGTACAGAGAATCTGTGTTGACTCAAGTGTTTTTTCCTCTCTCTTTGCTTTCAGTTTTGTCTGTGTTTTTTTGAAAGGGGCGCACTGCCAGTTGTTGCCTCCATTATGTGGTCAGCTTTTTAAATCAGTTTCTACTTGGATCCAACTTAAATCTTAAACAGATATCCTGATTGTTCTTACATCATCCTTTATCAGCAGAAGTGATGACTGCCTTCTCCAGTGATACAGAGGGTGTTTCGCTGCAAAGCTACAGTCGTAGTTTGTACAGACATGATAAGAAACTAAAAGAAAACGTTTGTCTTTATTGGAAATTCTACAGAGTAGAAACACTTTTGCATATACTTCCAATACTAATTTGTCTCTAAGGATTCAAGAAAAGAATGTGGTTTTAGACATCAAGACTCTTTGAAAATGATGTCAGATCTTCCACAGTTGAAAAGGCAATGCAACCGAGTGCTAAGAACACAGACTTTGGAGAGAGCTGTCTCTCAAGTTCAAATCACTCAGCATGGGGCTTCTTAACCGTGTGTCATCTCGAGACTGTTTCCTCATCTGTAAATAGGGATTGTGTTATAGACCCTATAGACCCTATAGAGTGATTGAGAGCATTAAATGGTATAATGTGTGATTAGCAGAGGATAACATCCATAGCAGAAGATGAGTGTTTTCCAGTCATATTTGGTCTTGCTCTCTGAGAACTGAGAAGAAAGTAGATAATGTAGATAATGCATGTGCAAAAGGTTTTGGAATGGAATCCCGACAAACTACCTGTTTTTGACAATAGAGTATAGTAGAGGAGAGCATGGTTCTCCAGTGATGGTGGAGTTTGCAGTGAACGACGAGGCCCTGGTCCGGCTCTCTCTCAGTAAGAAGAGTGTGAAAGCATCGGTTTGAATCAGGGCACCTGAATGTCTTATATAGACCTCTGTGACATTGTTGAAGACAAAGGGGATGGAGCAAAGAAAAGAGAACATTTTCTGACTTCTTAGAGTTTATGTGTGGTTGGAGAAGACAGATAACATAAATAGGTCATTTAGGACATCTAATAGAAAGTAAGTGCTTTGGGGGAAAAGCAAACAAAGTGATTGGGAATGCTGTTTGGACAAAGAGCTATTTTTTCCCTGCATGGTCTTGAAAGAGGCTTGAAAGAGGGAGGGAGCCAGCAGATTCCTGGGGCTAAAATGTTCCAGACTGAGTAAGAGCATGGCAAATGCCCAGAGGCTTGAAGGAACTGGGCTTCCCAGAGAGCAGAGGGAAAGGATCTCTGGGACTGGGCTAAGGGGGAGGAATAAATGCTTCAAAGAAGGCGGGAACTTCCAGGCCATTGGAAGGACTTCTGCTGTCACTTAGAAAGAGGCGACGCCAGATGGGACTTAACATAGTTTAGAACAACAAACCCTCTGGCTTCTGTGTTTCAATTTTTCGGTGAACTGTGAAGGTGATAAGGAAGATGATTTATTTAAAATCTTTAAATAGGAAATTGAAGAGTAAATGATAAGAGTAGTAGCATTTATTTACGGAAAGCTTTACCATGTGGCTCAACTCTGTATGGATTTAGCATCACAGTCTCATTTAATCCTCACAACTAGTAGAGGCAGAAGGACATAGATTCCCTCTGTTGTATAAATAGAACTCTTGAGTTTACAGAGTTTGAGTAACAAGATCACAGGGCTAGCAAGTCACATTGAGAAAATCTGTTGCTAGATTCTCGGGTCCATATTCTAACAGGTCTTCCTTCCTAGATGAGACATTAGATGAGATTTAAATATTTTATATGTGTATTTACGTGTGTACATTTAAAATTTTGTCTTTAAAATTCTGACTTCTTTCTACTATGAAGTCCAATTATTACTTTTTAATAAAACATTGCCTTTCATGTTAATGACCGTGATTGAACGAGCATATCTTCATATTTCCACCTACTGTATTTTGTAGCAGGGACTGAAGGTGAGCAAACAGTTTTCTGTAAATCATGTCAGATATTAGTTAAATTAACATATGAATGCTCACCAATGGGAGTATATTTAAAACATTGATTCATACATGTGTGCTCTTTATGTCTTGACAGTCCTTAGCTAATACAGGTGAAAAGTAAACATGCTGTTTTTCGATGTACAGTATCTTTTTTTCATTTTGACGCATGATTTGCATGATAAGTCAGTCTTTCCAGGAAAATAGCAGATTTTGAAGTGGATTAAAATGAGTACATATTTGCCTTAAATGTAAACCCTCCTTTCATCTTTGGAACATCTGCTCAAGTTCCAGTGACATAAAGTCCAAAGTGCATTCACTGTTTTCAAAACTCTATAAACGTTTTTTGAGAGCCCTGAGGAACTAGTTGAGTTTAAATCCCAGTGGAAATATGATCACAGTGACCAATCACAGCGTTCAGCAAGTAGGAGGCATACCTTACTTTGCGTTTCATACAGAAAGGCTAGTCTTCCCTGTGGTAGGCCACATAATATTCCCCCAAAGATATTCATATCCTAATCTCTGAAAGTTGCGAATATGTTACCTAATATTGTGAAAAGAGCTTTGAAAACATGGTGAAGGATTTTAAGATGGGAAGATTCTCCTGAATTGTCTACGTGAGCCCAATGTACCCACGAGGGACTTTATAAGAGGGAGACAGGAGATCAGAGAGGAGGAGGAGAAATGACAACTGGAGCAAGAAATTGGAGTACTGTGAGGAGCATGAGTCAAGGAAAGCGGGCAGCCTCCAGAAGCTGAATAAGACAAGGAACTAGATTGTCACATGAGCTTCCAGAAGGAACTAGTCTCGCTGACACCTTGACTTTAGCCCACTGAGGCTGACCTTTAATTTCTGACCTCCACAGGTGAGAGATAATACATTTGTGTTGCTGTAAGCCACTAAGTCTGTGATAAATTGCTATCGCGACAATAAGAAACTAACACACTCCCTTATTTCCCTTAGGTTTCTGCTCCAGTGTCATCTTACAGGTGACGTTTTCTCTGAACCCTGTACAAAAGAGCAGCGCTCTGCCTACCAACCTGCCACCTCGTAGTCCCTTTCCTCTTCCCGGTACATTCTGCTCTGGCGACTCCTCAGTGCAGGGCTTCACCGCGGAGGACAGCCCCGTTTGGTTAGTTTCAGGAGTCCCTGACCCATCGTTCCAGCACAGTCACACCTTACCATGGACCCTCTGTACGCACCCTCGACTTGGAGCCTGCAGAGCCCACTTGCAGTTCTGATGGCTGCTGACAGCAGACCCGAATGAGCTTTTCCTTGGGTGCCGCTTGGCAATATGTGGCTTCTCTAGCTCTCAGGGCCCCCAGCCTTCCCCGGTGCCTGTCCTCCACTTCTTAACAGCTGCTGACGCTACGTGGGTGTTTTTCTGCGTTTGGGGCCTCTAGCCACTGACTCATATTTGGGCGTTTGCAAGATTACTCTGTCACTTACTTTTGTTATAGATGTTGTCTGTGGGATTTGGGCCTTTGCTAGTTGTTTATGTGGGGGATTCAGAGAGATCCCCAAACTATGCCTCCACTGCCATCTCTTCCCAGAATCTTTTAATATCACTTTAAATATTCACAAATCTGGGATTTTTTTTAAAATAGGGTTTGGAGAAATACCAAAAAGACAAAAAATACATTACTTAGAGATTTTGAAACCAAAATTATTAATCGACACTTACCGAATAAACTGTGGGCCCAATACACACTTCTACTCACTGTTTTCCTGTGACAGATCTCTCTCATTTAGCAGGAAGTCCAGACATGTCACACACCCTATGTTAGGCACTGTGCTGAGTAGTTGTGGACATGGGGTCACATATTCCTCGTAGCCGTAGGAGGTGTGAGAGCCACGCACGTGACAGACTCGGGCTGAGTGAGTGTGTTTGATTTGCTCAAGGTGGTGGGTAGGATATTTACACAACCCTGGCTCCTGAGAGTGATAAAAAGTCAAGGGCTCGCAAGAGAGGTGCAGTGAGGGGGAGGCCAGAAGAGCATATGTGAAGAAACTGAGGCAGAAAACCTTCACATGGACTGGGTTGGGAACTTTAGTAACAGGATGGGCATGTGGGTGACCAGGAGCTATCAGACCTGACCATGGGGAAAAGGGTGACACGATTTCTCATCTTAACTACTGAGTGAGTAAGTGCTGAAAATTCACTACCTGCCCTCAGAAACAACCACGTTGAATAAGAGAGGGAGGAATGCTATGGACTCCAGAAGATGCCACTGTTTTACGAACAGAACAATAAGTTGTCAGTCTTTTAGCAAGTCAGCAACCTTTTAGAAAATCTATTGAGTTATTGTGTCTTTGTTCTTAAAATATGGGGAATAAAAGGCTACTCTATCTGAGTAAGCAAGGTGTGCTTTCAATGCTTCCATTCCATACAGCAGACAAAAACCCAAACAGACAAACAAACAAACAAACAAACCTTCCTACATATACCACCAATTGATTTTAATTAGAAAATACCTTATGTCAGTCATTCACATTAAATATGAATTTCTCCAATTAAATTGCTGTTTTACATTGTTATGTGTAAAAGAAAGGGCAAGAATGTATTATTTGTGTTAAGAGGCACTTTAGTGAAAAGTGGATGCAGTTGTGGGATTTCAATAGACCAAAAGCATAACAAAAACATTCAGCTAAAAGGAGGGAAAAGGATGAGCGAGGGATGCCAGCAATACATTTCTCCTAGTTTACCATTTCCCTAAGTGTTTTTACGGTTAGAAATGTTCTCCCTGAAAGACCTTGAATGCCACACATTGCCTGTACTTCATCTTTTAAAGCAGCAAAAATATTTTGATTCTGTCCAACTCCTAAAACGGGTTGACTCCAATTTCTTTCTGTCTTATATTTAAAATCTGCCAGAGAAACATGAGTTATTGGGCAGGTTTCTCCCGCTTTCCAAAAGTAGAGCGTTCCTACGAAAACTTTTGTAAGCTGAAATGGCAGAAGGTGAAGAGGCAGCTACCTGAGGACACATCTTGCTAATGGATGCACAAAATAAATGGAGATATAGCACAGGTGCTCACAGATGCAGCTCAAAGCTCTGGTGGCTTGATGCTGAGATGCTGAGTGTGGTTCCCGGGGAAGGAGCTTGGTGACTCTCGCTGCTCGGGGTGTGTGCTGACTTATAACAGCCCCTGCAAAACAAACACTGAGTGTTATTTTTGCTTTTCACCTTTTTTCGTAAAAGCAAAAATCATCTTCAGATTTCTTTCAGTTAGTGAAAACAGGCACTAATGTAGGTCTGTCATGAAAGTGAAGTGACGTACACCGTACAGTGTTGTACAAAGTTTCTTCCTTAAAAAAAAAAGAAAATGCAGCGGCATAAAGCAAACTTTCAAAAAAGCAGGGGATACCTGCAATGGGATGCTTTTTCTCATAGGGCATTCTCAATTAAAATGACTATAAAACACCCAGTTCTGTCCATACTTTTAAAGAAGGACCTCCTTCCTCTCTCCCTCTGTCCATTCCTGTTTTTCTTTTGTCCCTCCTTCTTTCCTTAAAATGCAAACCGGTGTTGACCCTCTTTGCTAGGAAATATGTGACACTAATAGGTGCAGTTTGAACCCTTATTTCATTGGCATGTCGAGTACCAAAGCTTCAAAGCTATTCACGGTCCCAGTTCCGACCATTCTTACCAAGAAATCTAAGCCACAAAAATGTGGTCAAATAACTAGTGATGACACATGCCCTGAATGTTGAGGCTAGGTATTTAACTAAAATAGCTGCTTCCTGATTTGACATTAGTGGAAGGAAAAAGGCCTCTTTACCAAATTAAAAACACTTCCAACTTAGAGCTTTCCAAATTTAAGTCATCGTCAATCTTGCCGTGTTTGACTATACACTCCCTAAGGGTACCTGCATTGTCTCCGAATTCTAAACGTGCTCTCTCTGAGTCAGCTGTGCTTACCATCTCCCCCCTCCATTTCAGTCTTCTCATGAACACCTGTCAGGTCTTGACACTTTTTTCCTTTAATTTTTTTTTTTTCAGGACAGTGTTTGTTCTCGATTCATTGACTCTTCCCCAGGACACGATATGTGTTTCTGGTTAGCGCCAGCATGGCTTTCCTTTTTGGTTCTTTCACAAGATGTTGTGTGTTTGATCACTGGCAGGTTGAGTGGGACCTACAACTAGGTTGCACTTTGCTCATTTAATTTGGCAGATTGATCAATTCAGAGGTTCAGTGAAAGGTGGAACAAATGTACCATGTTGATGTGTTTTGCTTGGTTGTCATTTGAGTGGCCACTTTAGCAGTTTTCACATTCACTGTCCCTACTTTCTCAACCAACACCTGCCCCCTCTCCCACAGACTTGCACAAACTATTTGACTTTCAGGAGTTACAACGGTGCTTCTGTTTCTGAGGTTTCTCATACTGCTCGCCTATTAGCCAAAGTCTTAACCTCCTTTTATTGTTGTCTTCACATTGTGTTATGCCATATATTAAGACATTTTATGACTATTTCCAAAACTAATAGATATACCTACACACATATGTATACACACAGAGGAGCTGAATAAAACTTGTATTTGTTGGAGAGAATTTCATTATAATTGCTCCAATAGAGGAGTCTATACTAGAAAGCACTCGCCTGGATTTTTAAACGTATTTATTACTGCATATTTTACCTTTCAACATTATTCCTTCACAATTGATGTGCTCTGTTTGCTTTTGCTTTGTTTTTAATTTTATTTACAATGTGCTTTCAAAATTGTAATAAAGAGGAAAAAAGAACCCGCTAGTTTAAGAGTTAGGAAAGAATTCCTCTCCAGTGAAACAAATGCCTTTCTTGAGACGAACGGGACAGGGCCATTTGGTTTGTGGAAAGATGTCTCTCGTGAGACTAGGCAAGCTGATTGCTCGGTATGACAAAATAAGAAGTTTGAATTTCTCTCGGCACCTGGGAATGAGCGAGAAGGGAAGACAGGCAAAGGCAGAACTGTGATATAAAATTCGGCAGAAGTAAAAGCTCAATGCCGATAGTAACTGATAGAAACGTAGGCACCACTCTTTTTTCCCTCCAAATCTGTAGCATATATGAGTTGAAAGGTCTGGTTGGCTTTATTTAAAATGAAGGGACAGGTGTCCTCAATACTACAGAGTGCTCACTGCATCCAGGGGCTAACTTTTGCGTTATAATGTAAATTGCATGTAGGAAAGAGCTCTGAGTATATTAATACCATGAAATACCATGACATAAGTGTTAAATGTTTATTGAAAGCCGAAAGAGATAAAAAGGAATACAAGGCTAAAGGTGAAAGAAAGAAGAGGAAGAAATAACAAGTGTTGTCCAGAATGTAGAAAAAGGGAACGCTCGTGTACTGTTCGTAGGAATGTATATTTGTGAAGCCACTATGGAAAACAGTATGGAGGCTCCTCAAAAAATTAAGAATAGAGCTACCTTATGACCTAGCAATTCCACTTCTGGGTATTTATCCAAAGAAAATGAAAACACTTAACTCAAAAAGATATGTGCACCCCCATATGAATTGCAGCATTGTTTACAGTAGTCAAGATATGGAAACAACCTAAGTGTCCATTGATGGATGCATGGATAAAGAAGATGTGGTATATACCAGGGGTGCCAAAAAAATGTATACACATTACTTGTATTCATCTTTTGTTATCAGTATATATTGAGTATTATAATTTTAATACAGTTTTTTCCTTTCTTAAAATGTGTATACGTTTTCTGGCACCCTCTGTACTTTCAATGGAATATTATTCACCCATAAAAAAAGAATGAAATCTGGCCATTTGCAACAAATGGTTGGACCTTAAGGGCATTATACTAAGTGAAATAAATCAGACAGAGAAAGACAAATATCCTATGATCTCTTTTCATTATGGAATCTAAAAATAGTAAATAAAACCAAGCTCATGCATTCAGAGAACAGACTGATGGCTGCTAGAGGAAGATATGGGGGGGGGTGAGAGAAATGGATGAACTGTTTTTGTTTGTTTATTTATTTTTAGTTTAAATGCATTGCATAAAAAATAAGAGGAAGAGGGAAAAAAAAGGAGGGAGATAAAGGTATTCCTAGGGAGATCATAAACTTTATGTCAGTGCCCTTATCTTCTCTTACTTGGATCTCTTCTTTTTTCCCTTCTTTCCTTCCTTCCCTCCTTCCTGCCCTCCGGTTCTCATTTTCTTCCTTGCAATGAAAGAGAACAGACTGGGGGGAGGAGTAGTGTATATGGATTCCAGAGAAAGGCAGCTACCAACCAGCAATCCCTGCATTCTCGTTGGCTTTACTTGTCTGATGCAGGGCCGTAACTGTGCAGGAGTGCTCACGTGAGTTTTGCATATTCAGTGGATGAAGTGTATTTGCCTAAATAAGGGGAGGGAGGCCAAGTACGGGCTCGGTGCTGAAGAGCAGACTAGGACGCGGGAGAGAAAGAGGTAACAGGGAGGAAAATGATAAATAAGTTCCTTGGGGGTATAGCACTGGTTTTCAGAGAAAAACAGTATTGGCTAACTGGGGCAAAATAGTGAGGGGTGATTGGTGGAAACTGGGGGTGGTCTGTGCTTTCTTGGGGGCATTATCTCTGACTTTCAGACCATCTCCCTGACATTTAGACTCCTGTAGGTTTCCTTCTCAGCATTTATTATAATGGCAATCAATTTATTAGTTGCTTCTTCCCCGTTAGATTGTAAACTTCATGAAGGCAGGGATTATAGAGTGCTTATGCATTGCCCGGCACATAACACATCACCACCACCATCGTCACCTCCATCATCATCATCATCACCATCATCATCCACTAAATAGTCCACCTAGAGTAATGCCTAGCACGTAGTAAATATTCATTAAATGTTTGCTGAAGGAAGGGCACACAGGGGAGATGCATAGGGGAAGGCATAGACTGAAGAAGTCAATGAATTGTGTCGGTTCTTCCAAAGTGGGTGTTCCCACCTAAAGCTTTGTACAGTCGGGTATATGCCATCAAAGGACATGTAATGGAAGGAGAATTTGGTTAGCAAAACTCATCTTTATTAGCATTGAAAGGTTTGAAAAATAATCCAATTTTAGCAAAATAACTTTACTTTTTATTGATTTTACAATTTACTTACAGTTCTTTGTGACACCTGTTAGAGGGATTGAGCCCTTTTATAGAAATTGTTTTGGTGGATGCTGGCCCTGAGTTTTACATTGAGACTGTCATGACAAAGATTCCACCTTCCCCTCCTTTCAGTCATGCTTGTATTTGTTTGTAAGTCTCCTCTGGCAGGTAATAAGCATTTTCCCGGTACAAAGTATGCAGTACAGTGCTTCTAACAAACTAATCGAGTGAATGTTGACATAAATCATACTGTAGATATGCTGTCAGTGGTAACGAAGGGTGTATCCTTTTCAGAGATTATAAGATTTCCTGCTTCTTAAAAGAACAAGGAGTGGAAATCCAAGTTGAAACTTGCCTGTAGTTACATTGTAGTAACTTAACATCATGATCGAAATCAAGGCAGTGATTATTTTATAGCTCGAATTTTGAAATGGAAATACCACAAAGATTATGGTATTTCTGTCGTACAGGTGACCCATATTCATACTGATAGCGTAATTCTCCTTCATTGCTTCTGAATATTTTCTTTGGAGTTTACACATTTTCAAAAAAATGGCAGTCCAAAACCTTCAAGATTTTAACGACTGTCCCTAAGTGTATTGAGATTGCTCATTTATGAATGATTTTAATTTGTTTAGGTTTAATATAACCTCAAGCGTCTGTTATAGAAGAGTACTTTCAGGTATTCCCTGATGATTAATCAAAATTCATATTACAGGAGGCTAAGTAATCTTCCCCAATTTCTTCCATGTCGCAATTTAGGCTTAGTAGAGTAAAATAATTACAGACAAGACTGGACACATCTTATAATTCTGAGAATTCCACTGATTTCCTAACTGGTGCGTGCTATGAATCCTTATTGGAAATGAAGGCACTCACTGGGACTTTGGATAGAGTTTGAGATGTCCGATTATTTTGTCCTATAATCCAGTTAAATTTTATTGATAAAATAATCCAAACCTACTGGAAAAAATATAAAAATAATATAACAAGCACAGGGTGCACAATTTGGACTTAACAGATATCATTTTGTCATAGTTCCTTGAGCCCACACCTTATTTTTATGTGAAAGAAATAAAACATTAAAGAACTCAGCAAAGCCTCATCCCTGTAAGCCTTTCTCCTCTTGCCTCCTCAAAGGTAACCACTCTTCTGGAGTTGGTTATATCCCCTTGTATGTTTTTGTCCTTTTGCTACAAATGGAATGGATTCATAAACAATATTAAAAGTTGTATTATGTACTTTTAAACGTTAAGTAAATGGTATCAGACTGTGTACATCCTGCTGCAACTTGCTTTTCTTTTTTTTAATTTAAGCTTATATTTTTCTGTGCTGCTAATCCACACACATTTTTTCCCCACATTTTACCATTTGCATCACATTATACAGGAATAAACCACAGTTTATCCATTCCCCTATGATGAATAGGACGTTTCCAGATTTTTGCTGTTGGGAGCTTAAGTGCAGTGAAAGATCCTTGTATGTGCTTGTCTCCTTTGAGCCCTCATATGGGAATTTCTTTTAAGGTAGATTTCTGGAAATGAAATTGGTAACTCATAGGGCAAATGAAACTTTAACTTTTCTAGATATTTCTAAATTGTTCTCTAAAGCTATATAAATTTACACTCTCATCAATATTTACGTTTCCTTTTCACCATATCTTCATCAATCTATGTATGTTATCCATCTTAAATACTTGTCAACTTCAGAGGGGTGAAACGTTAACTTTTCTTTCATTTCCCTGTGTGGAAACAGATGGTTAAGATTCGTGACTATGAGACCAGAAGATACAATTACTTCTTTTTATTTCCTTTAGGATCTCAGGCATAAGGAATTACATTCATTGTAGTCCTAGGTTCATGATACAAAATTACTGTTAGTCCATGTGTGGCCAGTTTTAAAAATTTGCCTGTTTGTTTGTTTGTTTTATTTATAAATAATGTCATGGCCACCCATGAACTCTCAAACCTTCTCCCTTTGCATCCTATAAGCCCCGAATTTTAAAGTGTTTATCAGTCCTTTGCTTTTCAGAAGTTTCGAGTGTGTATTTGCTTTTGCTTGTGTTTGAACTTCGTGAAGAGAGTATCATATTGAAAGACTTTTGAGACCATTATTACTTAACATTATATAAGATTCATGCCTGTTGTTGCATGCAGTTGTATGAATAAAACACTATTGAACACTCTCCAGTTGAAAGGACATTTTTTTTTTCGTAATTTTTGCTTTCTGGTTGTCCTTCTGGACATCTTGTAGTGAACATGTGTAAGCCTTTCTCTTAATTAAATTGCTATGAGTAGAATTGCTGGGTTGTAGAGTATGCAAATTTCCAACCATATAATTTTTGAAAGTTTTTGTAAGAATTACCTGTAAAAGCATCTGGATACTCTGTTAATATTTTATAACTCTTTAATTTCTTTCATAGTCATAGTACATTCAGGTGTTCTATGTCATCACAGGTTAGTTTTGCTAGTTAATTTTTTATAAGACATTGTCCATTTCACCTAGGTTTTCAAGTAAATTTGAATAAAGTTCATAATATTCACTTATTATCTTTTTAGTTTCAGTAATATCACTAATATGTCTCCTTTATCATTTGTAGTATTATTTGTGCATTCTCTCTTTTTATCCATTGATATTACCAGAGGTTTGCTTTTATTCACCCTTCAAAGATCTGACTTAGTCTTTATTGAAATTCTTTATTTCATCTTCGTTTTGTATTTTGTTCTTTTGAATAGCTCTCTTTCTTTACTTTCTTTGGGTTTATTGTTTGTTTCTAATTTCTTACGTTGGACATTTACTCTTTAATTTTTAGTCTTCTTTTCTAACGTGAGCTGTTAAGGCTGTACATTTCCCTCTCAGCAAGGCCTTAGCTGTTCTTCATACATTTAGATACAGTATTTTAATTTTCATTCAACTGGAAGAATTTTAAAATTTCTTATTTTCTGACCAATGAGTTTTTAATGGGAATTTTAATTTCTTTATTTCCAAATTCTAACTTAATTGTGCTGTGATCAGAGAACATGATTTGTATGATACCTTTTCTCTGAAAAGTTGTAAGATTTGTTTTATGGCCTAATGTGTGGTCAGCTGTGGTAACTGGCCCATGTGTATTTATGAAGAATGTGTTTTTTCTTCTGATTCTGTCTCTGTTAGCCTGGGGGTGCCTAGGAGGGTGGATGAGAAGGTTTCTTCATGTCTAGGCATAATATAAGGTAATCTGTAATCAAATTGTGGATTGTCCACTCTGAGATTGATAGATAAACCTGGCCCAGATGAGGTGACCCTGGCACTTACCTAGATTAGTTTACATGCAGCATCACTCCAGGATTATTTATGGCAGGTGAGATCTGGAGAGCAGATGTCATGCTAACAGAAAGCTAAGGGGACAGCTCCCGTCTCATTCATGTGTTATGGTCTGCAACTGATAAACTTGAACCACTCTCTGTGCTAAAGAATATAGCTGAGATCTCTGAGGTGTACCTTGAATGAACTTGCTTCCTTCTCTGTGCTTTAGGTAGGTGAACCTCATTTGATTTACCCAAGGGGTGCTGGGCTTTCAGTCAAATTTAGTATCACATTTCTGAAGAAAGTATTTGTGTACCTTAATAAGGTACACATTGTCACGTGTTCTGCCACGGAGGTTTTCTTTTCTGTGAGTAGTCTGATTAAATCTTTTCTGTCTTATATCATTTTTCTCTTCTTATAGATTTGCATATATATCTTTATGTATTATGGACTTTAAGTCTTTCTCTTATGGGAAATGTAAATATTATCATTGGGCTAGGGCCTATTTCTCTGTTTGTGGTAGTTTTTAATTCAGAAGAATTTCAGCTAAATGTGGTAAGTTTGTAAATACTTTTCTTAATTTTTTTGTTTTGTTTTGTATTTTTATAATTCTACAAATGTTGAAGGAATACTATTTGCTAGGTGCTAGGTCTTGGGGTTAGAGGAGAGAGAACAACAGGCAAAGTCCCTCCGCCCATCTCAGCAGGGGTTATAATTGCTACGGTGAAAAATAAAACAGGGAAAGCTATAGAGAATGTCAAGCATTAGGTATGAAGCTAGTATTTTATATCTGGTAGTCAAAGAAGGCTTTTATGATTAGATGACATTGGAGCAAAGAACTTACCAGGTGAGGAAGCAAGCAATGTAGATACCTGTTTAAGCAGTCTTTTACTACCTGATGATACAAAATTTGCTACTATGTATTCTTGAAATATGTTATTTGAAATATGCTTTTTATTATTTAGGCCTGAAACCTGCCTAAAATATTGTGTATGGTGTGAGGTAGGAGTCTACTTTCAACTTTTTCTGTTTGGATAGCTATTCCTACACTGTATATTAAACAGGCCACTCTATTTCCAGTATTTTGTAATGCTACCTGTCATATACCGATAGAGCCACATATAACTGAATCTTTTGCATAAGCTCTATATTCTGTTCCATTGGTGTATTTGTTTTTGTATCAATACCACAGTAATTTAATTACTAAATATTTGTAATAAGTCATGACTTCTAGTTGGTTGAATCCTCTTCTTACTAGTTTTTGTTTGTTTTTTTCTTAATTTGTCCTGGACAGTCTTAGCTTTTTTTTTCATTGTAACATATGAATTTGAGGATGAGCTTGTCTAGTTTTATGAAATGTTGAATTTTGATTTTAATTTGATTTTTAGCTCATTTGGTGAGAACTACCAGCTATAATATATTGAGTTTGTCATCCAAGAAAAAAGTATATATTTGTATTGTAAATCTTCTCATATGTCCGTTAGTAAAGACTACAATTTTCTCTAAACTTTTAACAATATTTTTAGGTACACTGCAATTTTTTTTTCAGTTATTAATGGTACTGTTTTTTAGAAGGGGTTATATGGCAGTTCACTTTTATTGATTGTTGACTAGACGTCAGACAATGATCTATATATTACCATATATCAGCTTATTTAATCTTCTGCCGTAGACCCATCATCTAGCAAGTTTAAATTAATGATATTTTAATTATACTTTTTAAAAGATTATATTTTATAATGGTTTATTATATGTGCTTAGAAATGTAATTTATTTTTGTGTAATGATCTTATATCCAGCAACCTTATAAAACATTCTTATTATTTTAATATATTTATTTATATATTAGTATATTAATTTATCCCTTAGACTTTCTATTTAGATAATAATGCCATCTGTAAAGAACAAAGATTTTTTTAAATAACTGAACTTTATATTTTTGTTTTTTTGTGTTGGTTAGGAATTCTAATACAATGTCAAATAGAGTAAATTTTACTATATATGCATATATAAAAATAATATATACAAAAGATAGAAATTTATAATTTAATATTCATGAATTACACAATTGAAAGATTACACTGATTTTTCTATTGTTAAACTACATTACTGAGATAATGTAAGTTGATTATAATTATTAAATACATTGTTGAATATAGTTTATTAATATTTTTAGAATTTATGTTAATATTTTAGCATACATTTATCTGTGTTTTGAGTAAACCTGGGCCCTCATTTTTCTTATTTTTACTGCCTTTTAAATTTTTTTAATCAAGATTACATTAGCTTATTTTAAAGAGTTGGGAGATTTGTCTCTGACTACTTTTGGTAACTGTTTGCTTAAGACAGGAATTACATGTTCTTTGAATGTTTGTGACTCTTTCCTGTATAACTTAACTATCTGTGGGTTTTGTTCATTTCTTACATATGATTTTTTAAGCTACTGATTAATTTCTAATATTAAAAATTCAAAATTTCTATTGATCCTTGAGTCATTTGGTAATACCTAGAACATTGTCCATTTAATCTGATGTTTCAAATAAATTGGCTGGAATTTGTGCCACTTCATCGTAGTTTTTAAACTTGTATTTTGTTAGTACTTATTACCCTTATTTTTCATTTGCAAAGATTTACTTCTGCCTTGTCTTTTTTCAGTTGATCCATCCTACCAAAAGTAAGCTTAATTTGTTAGCTTTTCATAAACTCATACGCGGCTTTTGTTGTTATATTTATTTTGTTGTTTTATTACATTTATGTCAATTTTCGATTATCTTAGTATCCTTTTTATCTCTACATTCTTTGAAGCTTTCTCCATTGTTCTTTGTTACAAGTTTTATTGTTACAATAGTTACTCATTCACAGTGGTTAAATATCAAATAGTATTAAAAATAAGTATATAGTGAAAAGTTCTCTCCTAGTCTGACCCCATCTGCTCAATGTCCATGTGGAAATTTTACGCGTTCATATTTATACACACCTACGCAGTAATTGTCCTGATTTTATTAGTTAACATCACATGTGTTATATTTTAGAAAACTACCTCTAGTAACATTAAGAAATTTGAATTTTTAAAAAATAGCTGGTTAGTATTCCACTGTATATTTGAAGAGTTATTTAATCATCCCACTTTTGATGAACATTAATGTTGTTTTGAAACTTTTGTAACTATAGACTATGATGCAGTGTTAATATTTTACTGCATTTGACTTACTCTCTCTTTACACAAGTTTTTGTTGAACCATTTGGAAATTAGTTGCCTACATCATGACACATATATTTCACTTGTATCTCTGAAGAATAATGACATTTTCCTATGCAATTACAATTTTATCACACCTAAGAAAATTCACAAAAATTCCATAGATGCTATTCTTATTCAAATTTTCTCAATTGACCCAAACATATCTTTTACTATAGCCTTTTAAGAAAAGTCTAAGGTCCAATCAAATTTCCAAACTGCATTAGGTTATAAACTTTAGTTTACTCTAAGAACAGACCCCTCTTCCCTTTTTTTTTTTTTTTTATTATTATTACATGGAGTTTTGGGGGTTTTGTTTTTAATTCTAGGCTAGTTGTTGAACAGATTTTCCCCTATTACGGATTATTCTGTTGTTTACTCATCACTGGATTCAGGTTAAACATTTTCAGCAAGAATTCTGCATAGGTGATCTTGGTTTGTCCATACTGGTTACATCAATACACACTATTGATGATATTTACTTTGATTGCTTAATGAAGGTGGTGGCCGTATTGATAAAAATACAGGTGTCCTTGTTTGTTGGTATCACTTTCCATCCTTCCCCTACCCCTTTTCTTGCTCCTCAGGGGCAACACATTCCCCCTGAACCTGATTTGTCTCCTGTTTTTTGTGTTTTTTGTTTTTTGTTTGTTTTGTTTTCCCCCTGAAGGGATGTTAGCCAGGATCCACTGATCTGATAGTATTGAAGTCCAAAATCCTTGTCATGAGTTGAGATGAACACTAAGATATAATTTACCCTCAAGAGTTCTTCCTGCAGGGTCAGGCTGGGACTTTACCTGAAACTGTATCTTTGCTCACCTTCTTTCCCCTCCCTTCCCTGCTTTCTGTACTCCCTTACCAGTATTCATGAAAGCATTTCTTTAGCAAGTCACTTGCATATGATTGATTCCTCGTCTCATGGTATTTTTCTCGAGAATCTGAACTAAGACGGTTGTTACTGAAAGTAGTCTAGAATGCAAACTCAGTTTACTCACTCACATGTCAAATGGCAGTAAGGACCCCATCACTAGTGGCAAGTAGGATATTGCCTCTGTTCGGCTGTTGTATTGCTAAGATTTTCACCTGAGGTGAATGGGGATAAAACAGTTGGAAGAAGAGGCAATGCTTTGTGCAAGCTCTTTGGCCTCCAAATCTTTAAATAATATGCTTATCCTGTTTTTTTATAGTGATATTTTTATATGTTACATATCAACTTTCTACTGTGAAAGGTGATGATTTGGCTCTTATACTACTTCTCTCTTCCCCTAATCCACCACTTTCACTCTCCTAATAGAGCTATGTAATATTGTTTATGTTTCTGGGAGTTAATAATTATCAATATATATCCAGTACTTAACTACTATGTAACAGATAATGGGCTAGGCATTTTAAAATGCAGAAATGAACATTCAGGTCAAGGTCAGGGAGCTCACAATCTAAAGAGGGACAGAGAAAAGTAATACAGACTGCAGTATAGCGTTCATTGTGATAAAAGTTAGTACAGGTGAGAGACTAAAATATCTAGATATTATGGGAATAGAATTTCAGGTAGAGGGAATAGCAATCTCAAATGCACTAAGACTGGAGCATGTCTGTCTTGTAGGAGTAGCAACTCTGAACGTGCAAAAAGAGTGACTAATAAGAGAGAAAATCAAAGGAGAAATAGCTTGTTAGTTCCTACATGTTCGGGTCAGAAAACTTTTTTGGTAGAGTCATATGGTAAATATTTTCCACTTTGCGACCATTCAGTCTCGATTGCAACTACTCACCTCTCTTGTTGAAGTGCGAAAGCAGCCAAAGATATTATGTAAATGGGTGGGCATGGCTGTATTTTCATAAAACTTCTGACATAAGTCATTGCAAGGACTCTGCACTGCCTTTCCTGCAAATCAAGATATTACTAGATCAAAGGTTAGCAAATCACCCAAGAGTTATGAATAATTTTTACATTTTTAAAGGGTTGTAAACACACATACACACACACACAAACATTGGACAGAGACCATATGTGGCCATAAAGCTTAGAATATTTACTACCTGACCTTTTACAGAAAGAGTTTGCCAACTCCTGCACTGGACTCACAAAAATGAGTTGGATACTTTTCATTATTTTTTTCATTCTCTTAAATAACTTCTCTAATAAAGGGATTATTGATTTCATGAAAATTTGATTGGCTTTACCTCTAAAACAAATGATGCCTAATTTTGTTTTGCTTTGTATTTTTTGAGTCAAGGATATCCTTGATTACTACCTTAAATGACTATTCGTTGTTGTTGTTTTTTTTTATTTCTTTTAGAGCCATTTCAGAATTTATTTTTTTTCCAGAAATATGTCCACTTACTCTAGATTTTCAAATGACCGGCACAGGGTTATTTAAGAACTCTAGCTCTCTAAGATACTTTCTCTTTTTCAATTCACATTTAATTAATTTCCTAATTTTTTTCTTGTTCACTCTCATCAGACTTTTATCTATGTCTTTAATTACTAAAATAATTAAAATTTGCTGTTGAGAATATTTTCTATTGTCTTTTTTATTCTCACTTTCCTCACTTTTGGAATTATCTTTTCTTCTTTGAATGTAGTCTTTTTCTCCAAATTTTGTGTTGAATATTTAATTTATTTGCTCTAAATCTTTTTTATTTTCTGATTAATGTAACATATATTTAAATTTTTCTTTAATTTTTTTTCTGAGTCTCACAAATTTGAACATCATTTTCATTATTATTCAATTTTAAGTACTTTGCGACTATTTTTCTCATGTTTCTTAATCAAAAGATAAGTTGATAGTATGTTTTTTAAATTTTCAGACATACAAGAATTTATTTTTTTTTGGCTTTAAAATTATTATTTATAATTTTATTGTATTACGGTAAGAGTATCATTTATTTGCATGTTAATTCTTTGGAATTTCTTGGAATTTCCCTTGGAGAAACATGGGGTTTCCCATGTATCTTAGACATGGCATTTTTGTTAATGCTTTAAATAATCTGTATTTTCTATTTAGTGGATAGGAAGTTCTCTCTAGAACTACTGCCCTAAGTTTATTAATCATACTCTTCAAATGTTCTATAGGTTCTATTATTTGTTTGATCTATCTACTTTTTAGAAGATATCATACATTTTCAATTAAATTGCTTGCTTTTAAAAATTGAATTTGACATAAATACAGAAAAGTGCAAAAATATAAGTGTACAGTACAGTGAATTATCATAAAATTGAAACATTCAGGTAATTGCTACACAGGTTGTAAAATAGTACATTACCACAACCCTAGAACTGCCTTTGTGTCCCCATCAATCACTAGACTCCATTTATCCCAAAAGGTAGCCATCAGAGTTCTCACACCATAGAGTTGTTTTGCTTGTGTTTAAACTGTATTTAAATCGAATCATATAGTATGTATATTTTCACATTTGTTTTCCAACACTATGTGAGCCATCCTTATTATTGTGCATAGCTATTGAGCGTTTGTTTTTTTGTTGTCTTGTAGTATTTCACTGAATAAATACAATGATACTTGTATCCATTCTACTGTTTAGGGACATTTGCATTATTTTTCGTATTGGCTATTATAAATAAAGCTACTACGAATGTTCTCATCCATGTCTTTTGGCACCTGGATGTCCTTCATTTTTATTGGGCGTATTCCTAGGAGTCAGATTTATTGGTCAAAGGATATGTGTATGTTTAACTTAGCAGACACTACCAAACAACTTTTTAAACAATGATGCAACAACAGTTTACATTCCCAGAAGCAAAATATAGGAGTTCTGGTGGTTCCATGTGTGTGTCACTCCTGGTATTGTCAGTTCTTCTCAAGTGAGCCACTATCATGGTGGGAATTAATATCTCATTGTGGTTTTAGTTTTAATTGCGCTGACAGCTAATAGTACTGAGCCGTTTTTCACAAATATATTGGCCATTTTATAAAGTGTCTGTTCAGATTTCTTGCCCATTTTCCATTGAACTGTCTTTTTCCCCTTGATTTGTAGGAATTTATTATTTGTTCTGGATATGAGATCTTTACCCGTTGCAAATACCTTTTCCCATTTTATGGTTCACTTTTACAATCTCTTGATCTTGTCTTTTGATGAACTAAAATTCTTAATTTTAATATATCCGAATGTATCTTTTTTTATGATTAGTACTTTGAGTGTCCCTTTTTAAAAAATCCCTGCTTGCACCGAGTTGAGAAATATAATCTATGTTTTCTTCTGGATTAGTATTGTCCATTAGAAATATAATGTGAGCCACAAATTTGAACCACATATATAACTTTCATTTTTATGTAGCCACATTAAAAAATAGTAACAGGTGGAATTAATATAAATAATAAAATTATTAAGGAGGTTTTTTGTTGTTGTTCTTTCTTTTTAAAATAAGATTTCAAGTTCCAGTGGATATTTTACATTTACAGAGTGTATCCACAGCCACATGTCAAGTGCTGGTAACCACATGTGTCTAATGTCTATCAGACATCGTGTCAACACAGATGTCTGTGTTAAAAGCTTTAAATGACATGACACTTACATTTAACTCTACCATCAGTGTACAATTACTTTGTGTGTGTGTGGCATGAGATAGCATACCTAGCAAGGAAATGAGGCATCTTACAGAATTAAAGGAGGATCTCTAGGATCTCAAGTGAGCCACTATCATGGTGGGAATTAATATCTCATTGTGATTTTAGTTTTAATGGCCCTGATGGCTAATGGTACTGAGCAGTTTTTCACAAATATATTGGCCATTTTATAAAGTGTCTGTTCAAAGCCAATCTGGCTCCCTTAGAAACTAAAACAGGGCTTGATAATGCTGGGAAGTTCTCAGTCTCTCGTCTCTGCATATCCTCAGTTCATTTCATGAGCATTTTCTCTACATGGCCGCAGGCACGGCCAGCAGTTCTTCTGGGGTCACATCTCAACAACTTCCAAAAGACAAGAAAAGATAAATCTAATTCTGTTAAGAAATATCCCAGGTCAGGTCACATTCCTATACCCTGCACCTGAGGAAATGACTTTTAGCCAGGTCGTGATATGCTCATATTTATAATATGGGACAGAAATAATTTACCTCGCAGGGGAAGGAAGCTACCATAGTATATCATGTCTATTTCTTGCATGAGATGCTTTTAGGGAGCTGGGGCTATTCCAGTGCACAGTAAGCACCAAATAAATAGTTGTAAATAGCAGTACAATAGTCTCTGAATTTAACAGGAGCATTTAAAATAAGCCCTAAAGCAGGAGGAGGAATATAAATGCATTTCTTGGAACTCGTTTTTTATGATACGCACATATTTGAAGACCATCCAAATTTTTAGTTTGTTAGTTTAGAGCTGTTGATTATAAGGGTTTGTTAACACTGAAAATAGCTCAACATTTTTTTTGTAACCTGCATTTTCTGCAAACTTCCAGGTGATTGGAAGAAGTATGCTGGTGTCTTTGGTAACTATGTGCAGCTTTGCAGAAGTTTTGAGTGTGACTCTTATACGACAGCACAATCCTTCTGGCCATTGATCTAACTTCAGCAATTTTTCTTCATAATTTATTTTAAATAGTGTAAAGAAGGAGAATGTTATTTGATATAGAAAGAACATTTTTTCCTCCTTTAGAATTTATCTGACTTCCTGTCTGAGCAAAGACTTAGTCTCGATTTATTAGTTCAGTCATTTACCATAAAATAGAAAATTGCAGTGTGGCTCTGTGCTAGTTAGAGATGGAAAGTTGTTCCCTGGGATACTGACTGTTCTACTTTTAATTCATATTTCTTTAGAACTATTATGTTCCTCCTTTTGGGAAACAAAGACCTCTCCTCTCCCCATTATGTAAATTCATTAGGAGAACTGTGTAAATGGAAGGACAGGGAGGAAGAGGAAGAGAAATAGAAGAATCTTCCTTTTTTTTTTTAAATTTATTGGGCTGACAATTGTTAGTAAAATTACATAGACTTCAGGTGTACAATTCTGTATCACATCATCTATAAATCCCATTGTGTGTTCACCACCCGGAGTCAGTTCTCCTTCCTTCACCATATATTGGATCTCCCTTACCCTCATCTCCCACCCCCCACCCCCCTTACCCTCTGGTAACCACTAAACTATGGTCTGAAAGAAGAATCTTCCTTTAGTTCTCTTTTTTAGAAATTTCAGCAAGATTGAATGAGGGAAAACTACCTGTTTCTGTTTTTTAAGAGATATAACAGCTGGGTAAAAGTATTTACTTTGGCTGTAGAAAAATCCTGACTTGGTCTACCTGAAGCAAATTATGTAGGGTTTAGGTAGACAACATAAAAAGGAAATGATGTTGCCGCAGATATATGGTATCATTTTCTCAGGTGCCAACATGACAGAACATGGTTCGGACCTCCTCCATGCTACTTTCCTAGTGGCTGTTTCTTTCTTGTGTTATCCTGCACTTCTCGCCATCCCCGCCTCTCACACATGATTTTTGTTTGTTGTTTATGTTCAGACATTCAGAAGCATATTTAATGGTGTGTGTAAATGTAGCTTCAGAGTAATGATAATGTCCAATTCTCACTGAATCCAGAACCACCTAAAATATGGCCAAATGTGATACCTAGGATTTCTTTTCTTTTGGTATTTGTTTTATGGACACTTGATTAAGAAAGTTAGTAAGGTTTAAAAATGTTTTGTCTTTCTTACCGTTTCAAAGTAAACCTTTTAATTTTAGCTTACACTTTTAATTAATTTTAAATTTATAATCATAACAATAGTTCATACATGAAAAAAAATCATACATGATATCATTACCTACCAAACGATTATTCTGTGTATTACTTTTCAAGCTTTAGGTATACGCATGTTTTTATGTCATTGTAATTACTGTTTAATTTTGAAATTAGTTTTTTTTTGTAATTTGATGGAACAGCATGAAAATGAAGAATACGTATCTTTTGTTTAATTTAGGAGATCACCTAGTGCTAATGAGAATCAGAAAATGACTATTTTCTAGAATCATTGTGATTTTAAACTTGTGACACTTAGATGGTGATTTTAGATACTGGTGTATTGGCAGTAAGAAATAATTTTTATCTTTTAATGTTGAGTAAGGCTCACAATTGTTATGTGCATGACAGCAGCTATACAGAATCATTCTAGTTTTCTAAATATTAGATTTGACTGTGTTGCTAGGAAACCCCAAAATAAAAATAAATAAAAATAAGCAGGAAACAGATTATAAAATTTAAATTTTGTTGTTATAAACAGTGGAGTCTGGGATTATGTCCTTTTATCAGAACAGTTGTGTGTAAAATGTTTTCTACGCAAGTTAAAAAAATTAAAAAAAACTCCTTACAGTGCAGTGATCATTTCCTGTTTCATTTTTCATTTTCTTTTTGCTTAAAGAGCTTTTGTCCCTCACTAGGAGTTGCTTTAAATCTCCGGGAAGGTCTGTTCTGAATTTACTACTTCTGCGTCGGTTAAGATCCCTTTTAAGTGTGTGCTTTGTTCTCTGAAAAGCTTAGGTCAGTTGAGCAACATGCTGCTACTGTTAAAAAAAAAAAAAAAAAAAAAAAGAGCTGAGTAATGCTGGAGCCTCCTCCTGTGGCTGATGCAAACCTGGAGAATTTGCATCATCATTTAGCTGGAGTAAGTTGGTGTGACAGGCAGGAGCTTAAATACCAGCCCACGAGGAAGCTGAGCTGGTCTGTAACAGAGCGGCTGCCGCAGCCACAGCCGCAGCGCAGAGGTCGTCAGGCGGAGTTGACGGGGGACAGGGGGGGCAGCCCCATGAGCACACAGGTGTTTCTGAGGAGTAATGAGATAGCTGTGAAGGAGAAAATACACTTCTGAGTTTTTACTTGTGAACACAGTAGCACCGAGAAAGACAATCTGAAAGCAAAGAGGAAGAGATTGGTCAGTCACACCAAGAGACATCAAAGTTGAAAGTTGTAGGTTTTTCTTTTCCTTTTTCCCCCCCTCCGTTTCATTAGCCCCCTGCCTCCGTGTGTCAGTACAATGGTCAGGAAGCCTGTTGTGTCCACCATCTCCAATGGAGGTTACCTGCAGGGGAATGTTAAGGGCAGGCTGCCCTCCCTGGGCAGCAAGGAGCCCCGCGGGCAGGAGAAAGTGGTGCTGAAGAAGAAAATCACTTTGCTCAGGGGCATCTCCATCATCATTGGCACCATCATTGGAGCAGGAATCTTCATCTCTCCTAAGGGCGTGCTCCAGAACACGGGCAGCGTGGGCATGTCTCTGATTATCTGGACAGTCTGTGGGGTCCTGTCACTGTTTGGTGAGTGCAGCTTCTTCGTGGGGGTGTGTCTGTGGAGTTGGGAAAGCAGCAGGGTCCTTTCTAAGGAGTGAATGAAATGGCCAAGGCTACGTGAAAGTTTCTGACTTTTGTTTAGGTATGCCAATGCCCCAAACGCAGTGTCCACTGTTGGCAGGGTCCCAAAATCCCTCCAAAGTGCTTTCTGTGGGCTGTACTCGCTTTTCCTAACTAAGACAGACGATTATTTTTACTTTTCTCTGTGGCGACCAGAGCAAAGGATCACTTTGATGACCTGGTGAAATATGTGTATGCTCTCTGTACAGGTGTGCTTGGTTCGTCTGTTTGGGGCATCTTGGCAGCTGGCACGCTGAATGAAACACCTGTGAAGTGAAACGCGACACTGGCCTATTTAGACATAGAACTGAATGTTCAGCAGAAGTTTTATTGACCTTTTTATTGGCAAAGCAAACGGTGGCAGTCTTTGCCTTTTTGATTTTTTAACTTCATACTCTTGTCAAGTTCCCTAGTGTTCTTTCCAAAGTCCTTGATGTGGAAAGCTGTGTGATGGCACATAACTGAATCCCTGTCACAAGTGGGTATATATATTGTAAGGATCTGAGCATATTTCGGATCTTTTTCAGCCTTTCATCTCTCCCCAGTACCTATAAACTTTTGCCATATAAATTGTAGAGCTGGAATTGGGTGTTAGTTTGCTGTGCTTGCCCAGATCTGTTTTCTTTCTTTGTGGTTTACTTGGTCTATAGAGACAGAGGTAATTTGTCCACCTGTTTGCTGAGCTAATCTGAACAGAGCTGATAGAAGAAACATGACGATTAATTCTTCTTCAAGATCTAGATCTCTTCTGTTGATTTGACAATTGATAGTAAAGAGGTAATAAATGTCCCCTCATAAAGTGAACAGATTAGTAGAAAGCTACATGAGTTAGTTATAAAGGTGACAAAAATTGGTGAATGGTCAAAAAAAATAAATTGTATTGATGTTATGGGGTAAATGTTTAAGTTACATTTGCTCTTCTCAGGCAAATAGTGTGTTTTGATTCTAAAAGACACTACTCTTTAAAGGTACTAGCTCTTTGTTATAATTCTAGGGCCCAGTGCTAACTCTTGTCCCTATATGTATCAGTCCATTCATTTTTTAGGCCTTGTGATGTTTGAATGCATTGGTTTGAGCATTTGTCTGGAGAACTTAGATTGCCATTATTAGAAAGAAGGTATTCTAAATAAAACTTGTTAAAACAAAGACAGTGTAGAAAGACCTATGGAGGAACTATTTTTTTTTTGGATTTTTTTCTAAAAAAGAGTTTGTGGTATTCATATGGACTATCATGTACATTTATAGACCAAGAAAAACCTAATTGTTGATTGTCTTAAATGACCTCTGTGCACTCTCAACCTGTAATCTTGTACAACACTAGGTATATCCAGAGTAAATCAGTGTCTAGTAGAAAAAGCCCTAACCAGATTGCTGGACTTTGCATACTATGTGCGTGCAGCTCCCACTATGTGACTCCATTTTTTGTACGCATTGAAAGATTTTTCAGATATAATAAAATGGATCACTTCAAGCATTGAACTAGTTAAAGTGATGTTGACTTGTACTCTGAAAATATGCTTCTGCAGAAGTGTATCATCTCAGGCTCAGGGGAAAAGAAAAGCTAAAGGAACTAGTGAAAGTGACTAGTCTCTTGAGTTGGTATTCTTTGATTACCAGTTGCAGGGAGTGTGCTCCTGTGTGAATCTATTTATCTATATTTGCACTACATTTGTCACTTAAGTTATTATAAGCTTTTTGACAGTAGTGCCTTCCTAACAGGGAGCAAAGCAAAATATAAGGGGGAAAAATTCTTCCTCTTAAAACTCTAGAACTCTGGGACTAAAAGAAAAGAATCTATATATTTGGTTTACAGTTTTTCTAATGCCAGGGTCAGTGCAAGGATTTTTACATTCTGTTTTGAACTTTTTTCGTCAGGGTAAAATGGTTCCGGAGCTTGAGAATTTCAAATGAAAATCTCATCCTTCCAGAACCCAATTTAAACTAGGGCAAACATCTGGAGTTTCTGCTAAGCAGATACTGGTCTAGATATTGATTCTCTGGCAACAAATTCTGAGGTACTTAAGACTCTTTCCAATAACATTTTATATTGGTGCTTTTCTGTACAGCTTACCAACATGGCAATGGTTTCCAACGGAGAGCGAATTGTGACTAGTTACCATTAGTTATAAATAGGCAAACTGTATCAGTCATCCCCAAATATCAATCTGCAGACTAGTTACTTTAGAATTATCTGTGAAAATTTTAAAATAATAGATTATTTTGGATCCCTCTATTGGAGAATCTGGACTCTTTTGGTTAGAGTTAGTGGGTCTGGGTATGGCCTTAGGGTCTACTTTTAAAAATAAAACTGTCTTCCTGGATGACTCTGATACAGTGCTAGGTTCAGGAATAGGATAAGTGATACTAAGATTTCACTGAATATTCAAACTATATTCATGTCGGACCATTCTACCTGAACCTTTACTGACTAGCACTGTTTCCCATACCTTCAGTCTCTGAAGTCGCTCAGGCAAAATGTGCATTACATTTGAGTACTTAGCGGTATGGATAGAAGTTTTCACATAATATCAAGATATATTTTCATTTTCTTAATTATTAATTGATCAAATTAATAGGTGTAACTGTATTTCATGAGGTGATTTCCATGTGTCAGGCCCAATACTGCCTTGCCACCCGTTATCACATTATACACAGAGGATGAAACTCAGGCTTTGCTCAAGTCCACGTGAATTGTATTGCTAAATGTTACAATTTGGTTCATAATTAATGTTACCTCATGTAATAACTAGAACTTACAGCATCTTTTTAAAGGAATGCTATTTCAGCAACCCAGAAGAAGTGTATACTTCAAAGACATCCAAGAAAACCTTTTCTAGAAATAGAATATCTGAGTTAAAACTCATTTTGTTGACAAACAAAGCATATCCTACAAAATAAATAAAGCCTTTCAAGACCTGGAGTCCATTCTTTTCTGAAGAATGGATACATTTTCTTTGCTTTGAGATGCTACAGAAATATCATTTATTAAAAGGATTCTCAATATAATGAGGTCAGTTTGGGATAGTTCCTTTGTCCTAGTGTGAAGTTATGTTCTAAAAATTGGTTAGTATTACTGGTATCTGTCTTCTCTTTTTCCCAGGACTGAGATTCAAAATTCTTAATAATATGATATTTTTTTAGATGTTTGTCAAGTTTGTCCTCACCGTTTCAAGTAAACTTATATTGTTTGACTAGAATGAACTAGATCTCAAATTTAAGGCAGTTACAAGAGGAATTTGGTGTCTGTTAACAATTAGATGACTGTTATTTGTCTTGAAATGAGGATGTCATTTACACCAAAGGAAGTAGTAATATTCAGGAAATATAAAAATTGCTGTGTCAAATCTACTTCTGAATGACTTGGTGATAGTTTAACTTTGTACCTTTTTATTATAAATATTTCACAGGAGCCTTGTCCTATGCTGAATTGGGAACAAGTATAAAAAAATCTGGTGGTCATTACACATATATTCTGGAAGTCTTTGGCCCTTTACCAGCTTTTGTACGAGTCTGGGTGGAACTGCTCATAATACGGTAAGAACATAAATAGAAAAAAAATCAGGAAAAAATAAGCCCATTTATTACACCGTTCTTTGAATCCCTGTGATTATTTTAAACTAGTAAAAACATATGTGTTTCACGTGACTGTGTTATAAACATGTGTACTTCAGGACATAAAGTCTGTGATGAAATACCTACATTAATTAGTGTTTTTAATGCATTTAATTAATGTTTTGCCACAGGCCATAGCTTGCCAACCATGCCTAACTTTTTTTGTAGCTGCTTTTCTTTAATTTTTAATTATTCTCAATGATATTTCTCAGAAAGATGTTACCCTGAAAGGATTTGGAGCATCAAAATCCACCATGATTAATCATATCTTTTGACTGGCAAAACAAAATTAAGTGTTAGGCTAGGAACTGGGGTTTTCCTTCCTGTCTGTAGATCGCACTATTGAGACATTTCACTTTACTCTGTTTTTGTGACTGGGAACCTTCTGTGCCTCACAGCCGGAGCAAGTTATGTAACCTTAGTGTCTCACAATCACGTTTTATACTTGACAGGAAGTTCAGCCTTTTATGGACATACATGACTCACTCCCTCACATTAAAAGAATCAGTGAATTACAGTTACGCAAATCTTTTTTGATTTTATTGTTGTAATAGTGTGTTCCTCTTCCTGATTGTCTTGGTTGAGAATCAAACCCAGTCGTGCTAAGTCACTCTGAATAGCCAATTTCCTTCAACTTCCTGGGAAACTTAGGGTGTCATATGAGAAGTTTCGAGTATCACCGTTCTTTTAGGTTAATTGCTTTTACAAAACATGACGTGCACATTCTGATTACAGTTTGACAGAAATAACTAGGGAAACTTGTTCTTCCTGTAAACTTATCAGAAATAACACAGCTGAGAGCTTATGTGAGATTTTATCCCGTTTCATGGCTAAGGGCCAAAGGCAGAGCTATAATAAGAAGCATCAACTTAACACTAATGATTTTTATCGTCCTAGGAGCCTCTTTTCTAATCAAGGGCTTCAGAGTAGTATTTACTTCTTTGTTAAATCTGTTCTCATTTTAAACAATTTGGCATTATTCAAAACTTGTTATAATGAATAATGAGAAAGAAGTGCTTTGTTCCTTTTGTAAAATCTGGGATTTTGCTGGGATGTGCCTTCCACTCTTTTCTGACGATCTGAATCTTACTCTTCAAGAATTTAGATAGATTAAATTCTATCTTAAATAACTTCCCCAGTTAATTTCCTGTTCACCCTAGTTTATGGTATTTCTTTCCTCTCTAATTCTTCTGAACAATGCAGTCTCTGCTTCTCATTCGACATTGAACACGATATCTTGTAGTCTTAATATTTTAGGTGTCTGTATTCTGTTTCCCTGTTAAAACTGCAAGCATTTCAAGCACATAAGACCAGGTCTGACACTGTTTGTAACCCTAGGTACTTCAGTGCCCTGAGTACTATAGATATTAGATTATATTAATATCAAATAATATTAAATTATTTGATGAGTAACTGATAATTCAAGGTTATAATGTTTCGACTATAGCATACTCAACATTCAAATGAGCACACTACTTATTTAGAGAACTGCCCTGTCGGGATGGTGGCTTTGGAGCCTGACAGAGCTGGACTTGAATCCCTCTTCAGCCCTGTATTGGTTGGATGGCTTTGGCTAATTACTTGGCATTATGATAAGCATGGTCATTCCATTGTCAGTGGCACAGATACAGTGATCATTCATTAACTTATTCATTCCTCAAACTGCTACTGAAGGGTGAATGGCAAATTAAAGAGATCTAAAGTGGAATGAGCCACAATTCCTGTTCTCAAGTAGCTCATAATCAAATATTACTTTAACTACAAGGGAACTTCTTCATGGTGTGTGTGTGTGTGTGTGTGTGTGTGTGTGTGTGTGTGTGTAGGTAGAGGAAATTACCTAAATGTATTCTAGATGCTTTTTTTTACTGGGTTTATGTATTCCTTTATAATAATGAACTCACATTGCTCAGTTGCTCTTTCAAACAGACAGAGTAATGAATCTCCTGAGGGGTGACAAGATACCTATGTACTTTGACATTTCTGTCGACAACAAACAAGGTACCTAAATATTAGGTTGGTGCAGAAGCAATTGTGGTTTTTATAATTGAGAATAATTGCAAAAACTGCAATTACTTTTGCACCCACCTAATACTTACTATTAAAACTATACTTCAGATAAAGTCACTCTTGCCAGATATAATCTATAAAACATAGATTTCAAAGAAAGAAATGTCACACATCAGTACGTAGCAGGGATCATCAGACTGAATTCACACCTTCACCATATATTCAATATTTATTGGATTTCCACTGTCTGATAGACATTATACTGAACACTGGGGATAAAATAGTGATCAAGATGAATGCAGTCTTATGCTCAGGGAGCCCAGGGTCAAATGAAGGAAATAGTGATCAATCAAGACATCACACAAGTGAATATAAAGTTGCTATTGTGATAAGCACTGTGAAAGAGAAGTTACGAGGTTCAATGAGAGGATATACTCTGGGAGATCTCACCCAATCAGGGTTGGAAAAGCCTCCTTGGGCAAAGGAAGATTGAACCAAGATCTGAGGTGTAAAACACTGGCAATACATTACATGGGCTCCAGGAAAAGGGTATTCAGATCCTTCTAGTGAGAAGAAGCAAACTGAAGAGAAAGTGAAAGTTTAGATCAGATGGAGCCTTGAAATTAAGGATTTTTTCATATCTTGAACATGTTTGGAAAACATTAAAATGACATCAGATTTTAATGTATAAGTCAAAAAGTTTATAGATGATGGAGAACAGGAAAAATAGTTCCGTTTTGGAGGTTGTGGGGAGGAGGCGATGTCTAGGAAAAGAAGAATATCAAAAAATGTATAGTGCCCTCTGCTACCAGCAGGCCAAGGTTGGAACACATATTGGTGGTTGGCTTTCCAACAGTCTAGATTGGAAGGAAGAGAAGCTGGAAAGGAAGGTTTGCTGAGAAATTAGATAATCCTAGGGGGAATATGCATACATATACACATTATCTAAACAAAAAAAAAAGTGAAATTTTCTCATCGAAATAGTTAAAGAATTAAAGTGGGATGGTTTATTACGAATTTTGCTATATACCTGAACTTATTTTATTTTCTTATTTTAGTCATATTTTCTTATTTGTGTAAAATTACAAGAGTACTTTTATTTTTCAACTTATACTTTGCATCTAAATATTTCTGTGGAATTAAGAATCATCCCTTGGATCTTCAAGTTTTAGTCTGGAAAAATAAGAATAATGCAGTGTCAAGGATATAAGCATATGTTTTCAGTGAACACTTACAATACTACTTTTCTGTTGAGTTTGTGTCCATTTTCCTGACTACGCCCCGACGTATTAGATTTGTGGCGTTTACACATTCTTACTGTGGCTGGAGCTTCTTGATGAATTATTGAGAAAGAAGACTGATTCTTGTGAAGCTAACTCTGTTAGGATCTCAAGTAATAAACTAGATCTTTAAGGGGGAAAAAAAAGTCAAATATGGGAGAGGAGAGGCAAAATTTATAGCACCTGGCCTTGCTCCCAAGGAAATGTGAAGTTCAAAAACTAGCCACCATACTTATAGTCAATATTTCATTTGGAATGTTGATGACAGCCTAATCAAATATGGAGTTCTGAAAATCAGAGACTTTCATATTTAACATGTTCCATATGCTGAATAAAAAATACCTCAAGGTAGGAAAAGTTTAGTGAAGATGCATTGTTTTATCTGTAGTAACCTAAATATGTATGTTTTCTAGCCCTGCAGCCACTGCTGTGATATCGCTGGCATTTGGACGCTACATTCTGGAACCGTTTTTTATTCAATGTGAAATTCCTGAATTTGCAATCAAGCTCATTACAGCTGTGGGCATAAGTGAGTATGATAAGTATAAATATGAAAAAAAAGACACAAAAGTGATTGGAGACAAAAGTTTCTACAGAGTTTTTGCATGGTGGGACTGCTTCCCATATTGTGGTCTTTTTGCTTATAGTTCCTTGCTGATTTTGTGTTGGAAAATAAAGAAAAGAAAAAGGATTTTGCATGATCCCGATATTCCATTACATGCCAGTTTTCTATTGGGTCAATAGCCATGATGGCTAATCTTTTAAAACAGGCAAACAAAATCCACCTTGTTAGTAAAATAGAAACTGGATTATAGCATGGATAAAGAGACATTTATAGATGGAAACCCAATTATTTTATGGATTTTTTTAAATTAGAAATTGTCTTTCCTCATCGATAACATATCGAATTATAAGCGATGTATCCTCATGGAATGATGTTTATATGTTGGGTGTGTATGTTGTGTTCATACATTTTATAATGTTAGCAGCTCTCACTCTCTGTGTTATGGGCTTAGCTGGTCATGTGATGGTCATGATAAGAATCTTCTTTCTAAGTTTGATTATTAGTAGCATTTATCAACCAGGAGTTTTCTTTGACTAAGTTTGAATTACTTGGACATAGAAAGTTATACAGAGATAACTGAGTTGCATACTCATGAAAAAAATTTTAGTTATGTTAGCTAAGGTGTTTTAATAGAACAATGAAGAGAACGATGTCCTTGTGCTAGCAGACAGGTGAATGGGTTAGTTAGCAGGAAAGAGCTAGGAAAGAGAGCATAAAGAGACGATAGTGAGATTCCAGCTCAAGCTCTGAAGGCAAACAACCTGGAACTGAAACTTGGTGTCACAATTTCTTAATTATGTGATTTGGGGCTAAATATTAAACCACTTTAAGCGTGAGTTTTATTTATTGATAAAATACCTGTGAAAAAGATCAATTATCTTTAATGGATGTAGAAAGATGAAATTATGTCAGATTTTATAGGCCTTCAGCACAACTTGCCCATAGAACATTCCTGATAATCGGGTGGTCCACTAAGGAATTGGATTAACAGCCATTGTTGTGCCTATTATATTCTGGTCGCTCCACTGACTGAGGCAGAATCATATTACAATGATTATATTTGCAAAAGAAAAAGGTAGGGGCAGTGTTTTTGAGAGCTCTATAAATTGACAAAATGACGCATTCAAAGCTACAACCAGCAAACTTCAAATAGATTCTATGTAAACATTTATATAGCCACAAATATTGCCCACTTTGGCCTTGAAATGAGATGGATAATGATAACATATTACTATTTTGGTAAGTCCAGACGCTTCTTATTTATCCCAATCCTAGCAATCATGTTAAAGTAAAATTTTGTCTTTTCAGAGGAGTAGCTGGAAACCGTTCAAATCAAAATTTTAAAGCAATTACATGTAAAGATAACTATGTTAAGGTTTACTAACTTCTGTAATAGAGATTGGTGATAACTAGTTAACAAAGAGGCTGAGTAAATCTTGGATGGACCTAGACATTTCCTTCTATTTTTGCCATTAGTTATAACATTAATTTACAAATTTTGATGTTCCTTTTGCAAGCTTGAAATTCTGAGGAAATATATTCCTACCATCAGAAGCACTAAAAGAGAAAACTGGATATTCATATGACTCAGTGGGAGGTACTGTAAGTCAATGACCTAATTGGGAACGTCAAACTGTCTTTGAGGAGAATGTAGTTTGATGGAGCAACAGGAGGTGGAGATGGAGATAGAGAAGGAGAAATTTACCTGGGGCAAATTTCTCACATTCTACATTATTCAAAATGAAGATAGGTGATTTTCTGCCTGCTACCGGTGGAAGGTTGGTGAGATATAGAAGGTAGAGTTTAATTGCATGAATTGCTTCCTTGTATTCTTGCGTTAAGGAAAGAGTTTGTGGTCGTTTGAAATCTCTAGTTCAAGTAGAGAAGAGCAAACCTAATGGATCATGTTATAATCAAATCATAGACAAAAAAAATTTCAAGTTTTTTGAAATGTTAACCAACCACTTGAGAAATGAGAGTGAAGTGGAGGTGAGGAGTTTTAAATGTGAATTTACTCCTCACGCCTCTCACCTTTTAAAAAGCACAAAGGTCCCAAGTTGCGGTGGTTTGCCTTACGATTGTACAGCTTTATGATGATGACACAAAAGCAATATGCATTCAGTAGAAACCATACCTCAAATTTTGAATTTTCCCGGGCCATGCTTGGCATTGGCAGCTCCCAGGCACAGACGTGGGATCAGGAGGATAAACAATGGACACGGGTACTGTGCCCTGTACTGTGTTTCTGTGTTTTTTAGAATTTGTATTCTCAGCACAGTTCAGGAAGGCTAGGCTAAGCAATGCTAGTGAGTAGGTTAGGTGTATCACATGCGTTTTCGACTGAACGATATTTTCGTTTGACAATCGGTTTTCTGGACCGTAATCCCATCGTAAGTACAGGATCATCTGTACTCTATTTCATTTCGGTCGAATTAATAAAGATGGTAAGGTTTGCTTTTCCAAAGACCTCTCCATTCTGGAAATGGCACATGGAAGTGTAACTGGGACATTTTATCTATTCACCTTTGGCACTCTCCTCTAACCCAATACTGACATTTGTTACTCCCTTTACCTTCTGTGGAACTCCATGGATTTTCACTATTTTTTGTAGTTTTAAAAAGCATTGAGGTCCATAAGTGGAGTATTTAAAATGCTATGTAGTCGCTTGTTCTGGTCTCCTTAAACTAAACACTAAATCAGTGTACACTTGAATGGCAGAATATTATAATAATAGAACTACTTGCCTCACAACGTGAGATCTAATCCCAGATCCATCCTTAACCACCTCTCTGAGTGTCAGTTTCCCTACTAGTTTAGTAGATGTAGGTGATCAGACAGTTCTGCCTGCCCAGCTTCTCATACCTGGGGAAATAATTAGGGGAAGCAAACAAAATAACATGTTGATTGCATTGTGAGAAAAAAAAAATACCAGTTCTATAAATGCATTGCTGTATTTTTCTTTTCCAAAACTGTATTTTCCTGACGTGAAAGAAAGTCTAGGACCAGTTCTGTGCTAGCATTTCAAATATAGCACGTGGAGTGGCTCCATTTAAATCTCCTGAAGTCTGGCTCTCCTTAATCCTTTTCTACAATAACTAAATTATCAAGACGACCAATCCACAGGTAGATCTGCATAGTATTGAAAAATACAAGGACTGCAGACAACAACCATTTTCTTCAGGATGACAAATAAAATGTGGAATCAAAGTGTCCTGAAATCTCAGCCATGACAAACATGAAACTCAGCAGAGTGGAAGAGCCACCAGGACTTGGGAAGAACTAGGTGTACTAGTGACGTCATATACTTTGTGTTTTTGAGCTACTTCCTCCTTGTTACACACATGAACTGGTGGCAAAAGCGTGGACTCTGGAGTCAGTCCACCTGGACTCCAATCCTATCTTCACACTTACCTGTGTGAACGTAGGCAAGTTAACCAATGCCCCAAGTCTTAGCAGCTCATCTGAAAAACAAGGCCAGTGCTGGTAACCATGAGGGTTAAATAACGTTATCCATATGAAGTCTTTGCATGATACCTGCCGTTTAATAATAGTTTACATTTATTTAATGCCAACCATTTTTATTCCCAATAGAGAGATCCTACGTATAGACTGTCGCTCTGCTTTCCAAGGTGTTTATTGCTACACATCCTCTCCAAAATTAGTACACCCAGGAAATGAATGCTAATGCAGAAATAAAGGCAGCTGTTGCAAAAAACAGTGAAAGCATCCACTTTTGTCCACCATGTAGCATCCATATATTTTTATCACTTTAGCACTAAGCAGTCAGGAGCCAGGAAACACTTGAACCTGGGAGAAAATCCACTCTCTCCAGGCTCAGTAATCTCACTCTGCAAAAGCCAAGACAGATGTGCCCTGAATTATAGAAGTGTAGCAAGACACACTCACCAGTCCTTGAATCACAGCATCAGTCCTTTCCCAAATGTCCTCCTCAAATATAGGTCCCTTCGAATATGTATTTCTTATCTCCAAGATTTGTGCATATGGCTTTCATGGCTATATTTCAGTTCTTAGAAAACTGAATCATAAATAAGTAACAAAAACCTTTATGCCCCTGCATTTTCATTTTGGTAACATTTGAGCCAAGCAAGATCATCGTCATCACCATCATCATCCCAAATTGATATATGTATCAGCTGATGAAAGCATTTCCTACTGTGTGAAGTCAGCAGTTATTCTTCAAAGGAAGTAAAACTAGGACCAGAGAGCTTGCTCAGATTTCTTTGATTATTACATGGTGAGTAGATAGTGTATAAAAAACATATTATTTGGATATTATTTGTTTCAGAGACTCAGAAAACTCTTGGATTTTGTAAATCCCAAATCCCTTTTCAATAGTGTCGGATAAGCGACATACAGAGATTTAAATTTCTCTGTAAAGACGTGATGAAACAGCACTTTCGGCCACGTGAGGACCTTCACACTGCCATTGGCTGCCTTGTTCCTACTTAGGCTGTATCCTTCAGGTACATCTCACTTAGAATTTGGTGTACCAAATGATGAGTGCAGTGTCTGGATGCTCAGATAAAGCGGGATTTTGAGAAATCTTTGGGAGAGATCAGTCTTAACCAGAATTTTTATTTTGGCTGTCTGAAAGCAAAGCCAGGTGAGATTGTCAATTAATAATATTTGTTTAATTTTGTGTTCCATTTTTCCTAAGAAGACTTCATAAAATATAAAAGAAAATACCAAATACTTTTTTTTTTTTTTTATTTCAATAGGCATTAGGTACTCACACTTTCTACGAAGGTCACAAACCCTCTTTCCTCTTCTCAAATATATAGATAGAGATTCCAAAAAATAAGAATGCCTCTTTCTCTTTCTTCTTTCTCTTTCTCTCCCTTCCTCTTTCCTCCCTCCTTCTCTCCCTCCTTTCTTTTTCCCCTTTCACTTGCTTTCTCCTATTCTCCCTTCCTCTCTATGCAGCAGCTCTTTTCTATGTGGAGTACTTTCAGAAACGGAGAATGTTTTGGGTTTTAGGACTCTGCTTAAAAAAAAAACCAAAAACAGTGCTTTTGGTTGGTGATGGGAACATGAGTTCAATTTTTTTTCAGGCCAATGCTGAATCTCCTTAACTGAAAAAATAAACCTTTTCATATGATAACTCATTTATCACAGGGCCATTTGCATAGAAAACATGAAAGAATTACTGGATGACCAAGATGAGAGCAGAGTTGCATTGAATTATCTTCCATTTATAAATGCTTTATACTGGGGAGAGAAAAATAACTTTATTTTTTATCCCTTCTCTTATAAAATAATTCATTTTGCCATTAACAATTGGCCTGTCTATTTCTTCATGTTTTCTGCTTCAAACATAATAAAATTTTCCCTTAACCTCCATGTAGCTTATTCAGCATCAGAATTTCTGATCATTCTCTTCATTACTCCTTTGAAACCTTTCTTCATTGTAAAACCCTGTTTGTTTCACTTTGTGTGGGATCTACGGAGCCCTTATTTTTCCCATCTTTGATTTTTTTTTCAAAAATGAAAATTGCTTTATTGTTTTTTTTACTTAAAATATTGCGTGTTCATTATAAAAGTTATAAAACAATGCAGAATAATAAATAAGAAAAATTGAAAATTATTTAGTGTTCTTTCATCTGTAGACACCTTCTGTTAATGTTTTCATAAATACTTTTTCAGGTATTTTCCTTTCTGTCTTTGGGTCTGTCTGTCCATCCATTCATCCATCCATCCATCTATCCATCTATCTCTATCACTTGCTGCATTGCTAAGTAATATATCATGGACACCCTTTCATATAATATATATGAGTATCATGATTTTAAATGGCTGCATAGTAAACCATTAAAAAGATGTAATTTAACCTTCCTTTAGGGGGTCTAGATTATTTTAAAATTTTTGCCATTATATATTATGTGTTGACAATGTTTGCACTGATTCTTCAATTCTGAACTGAGCTAGTGATTATATCAGGCAATGGGAAATCATGAAGATAAGTCATTGCTGTACATAAGGAAAACTCCCTATTACAATTCAAATTATAAGAATTCTGTTTATAAGGTTTTGCAAAGAGTGTAAAGCTGAAATCCACTGTTTAGAATAACGTCAGGCAGTCGCTGTAGAGGAGTCTAGGAGGCAGTATCTTAGAATAAATAGCACCATTTATTTAACGCCTCCTTGCCTGAAGGTTTTGTGTGTGTGTGTGTGTGTGTGTGTGTGTGTGTGTGTGTGTGTGTGTGTGTGTTTTAACTGAGGCTCCAGCTCATTCATTCATTCAACAAAACTGAGTGATTGTCTTCCTGGGCCGCGCATGAGGCTGGATGCTAGCAACACAGAAATGAATGCTGCTTGTTGTGTCCTCAAGGTTCTCGTGGTCCACACCATGAGGACAGTAAGCAGTTGAGTACGGCTGAGGAAACTGCAGGAAGCTTCGTTAAGAAAGGGAAATCCTGCTGGCATCAGACCCAGTGCTCATCCTAGCCTGGGAACTCGCATAGACTCATCACTTACCACCTTTTGTTCCAAGTCCCCAAACATGTCTTGGAAACCTCTATGTTTAGGGTAGGTTGAAAGTCACTCTTTCACGTGCTCATTGGAAAGTGGAGAGGAAAACCAAAAGTGCTGGCTGAGACTAGTCCTGAGAGTGAAGAATAAGATCCAGGCAACTTCTGGACATCTTACTGCTTCTTGAGTGTGACTCCGCACTGAGATGTGACCCTGCATGCCGTCATGGAGGGAGGAGATGGTTATCTGTTGCGTGAATCCTGTGATGACTTCAGGATTTGCTTAGAAGATATGTTTATATAATCATTAAGGCACTGAATGTATGTTTTCTCGTCTGTCAGAAAGAACAAGAGATGACTTCTTACCGTCTGGAGATTTTATCCAAGCTTCTCAAACTTTAATGTACATAAAAATCATCTAGAGATCTTGTGGAAATGCAGATTTGTATTCCTTAGGTCTGGGGCGGTACCTGAGATTTTGCATTTCTAAAATGATTCCAGGTCACACCAACACCTCTGGGTCCATGGATGGCACTTGGAGTAACCAGGACCTACTTTGTCTTCATGCCAATGGAGATTTGCCTTTTGTAACTTCATCTGTTTTTTTTTTTTTTTTTTTTTGCAGCTGTAGTGATGGTTCTAAATAGCATGAGTGTCAGCTGGAGCGCCCGGATCCAGATTTTTCTAACCTTTTGCAAGCTCACAGCAATTCTGATAATTATAGTCCCTGGAGTTATGCAGCTAATTAAAGGTATGGACTGAAAAGTAAATGCTTTTTAAAGAACGTATCTGCTTTTCGTCTCTTCTAACACTAACTTTCGCTTGTACTAGCAGAATCCCTTAATTAGTTCTGCTTGTGGAACTGAGACTCTGTATTGTCATCTAATTGATTTGAAAGGCGGCTACATTTGGGGTGAGCGGGTATTTACAGCTAAATGGCAAGAAGAGCATTTAGACAGGGCCAACCAACAACATAAGGCATCAGTGAATTCTCGGTATGAACTGTTTGAAGTAAAACCTCAAAGTGGAAAAAAAAATATGCCATTACACTACAGATACATATGTCCTCTTCTTTTTACTTTAAAATAGTTCAATGATAGCAATGCAGATTTAAGATATCTGGAAAATAAAGAAAGATGATCAATAATTTTTTTTACTTGATGGTTACTATTCCTTTTACCTTGGGAATGGAATCCTGACAGAAGGGGTGTCGAGTATGGGAATAGCATTTCCAAAATCCAAGTATTACCTGGCAATAAAAATAGTTGTGAAAGCTTAATTGTTATTGTTACCTGATTTTTAATGTAAAATCTGCATTTCTATAGAAATGTAACCACCATTGCTGGGAGGACTTACCTTACAGAGTTGACTGTTTAGTAAGAAAAGATGAGATGGTCCAGGGGGTGATGTCATGTAGAGTTTCCATTGTTTTAGGGAAGAAGGCACATAAAGCTGCTCGTATTCAGTAGAAATTGTTGGGAGAGAAGGAGATCCAGGTGAGTTATTTAATTAGCAAAGGGCATGATCGTAGGAAATAAATAGGAAAGTGAGATGAGATTGTAAAGGAGTGACATATAACTTGGGCCTGTTAAGTATTTATTGTTTACATTGATACTGCCTGCTCCAAGAAAGGGAATTTTTTGAAAAATGTAATGAAGTTGCAGGACGAGAATTACACAGGACAAAAGGGAATGCCCAAATTCAGCATTAAACAGTAACAAGCAAGGAAAGATCCATCACGATAGCTGGGGAGAGGGAGCTGCCGTTGTCCATTGGAATAAGCCCAGTGGGAGACCTTAGAACTCTCCTGGCTAAGTGTTTGCATGGAATCCAGCTACTTTGGCCAACTCAGAATAAACACAATAAAGAGAAGACATGAGCTCGCTCTTCTAATTCACAGTGGCCTCCACAGAGCTGCCCTGCTCATATCTGATCTATGAGAAATGTAGAAAAAAATAATCAGTTTTGTTACTGCTTTTTTTCCCCAGGCTAACTCTTTAGTCTCCTATAAAGGAGTTTCTTTCATTTTTGGAAAGTGCAGGAACTCTGGGACACTGACTCTATTTTAGTTCCAGTTTAGGTTCCAAAAGATGATATATTATCCTTTAAAGCTAAGATTTTCTTCTTTCTTTTTCGTTTTGGTATAATGTAACACTGTAGTCAGTTTTTACCACTTATTTATGTATGTGTGTGTGAGGTGAGATGAGGTTGCCCAAATGTTACTGTATTGCAAATTCCTTGAGAGTGGAGGTGAGGATATATCTTTTGGATCTTTTTTGGCACTTACAACACAATGACCTTTAATTCAGTCTTATGACATCAGTGCTTAATATGACCAGGCTTCCTCATACATCTCCTCACCTAGTAGAGAAATGCCCGGAGAGTATCACTACATTTAAAGCAAATTTTAATATTTTGGAAAGCATTCTTTGCAGGTATATTTACTCTATTATTATGAAATGGTGATTCTTTATTTCTAACTTCATCACATATGTTTCACATTAATTTGAAACTCCAGGGAGGAAAAAAAATATTACTAAGTTTTGTGCACTTATTTCTACTTTAATCAGTCTCTGAAAATAGTTCTAGTCTATATTTACGCATGAGGATTTGTTAAACTTTCCTTTGAATATCATGACTGTCATCTTCCTGAGACCTGTGTTATGCATCCAAAATTTTCCTGAGGTTTAGAAATGCCTCTCTTTTGTAAACTCTCAAAATGGCATTTCTCAGAATCTGTGCTTGGGACCCACTCTTTACAAGGTTTGGTTTCTCTTATTGATTATTCAGTGCTGTGCTATTAGGAATATTGTCCCTTTAGGCCAAGGAGATCACAGATCATGATAAAAAAAATCACAATGGATGTTTTTATCTGACTTCCAGTATTTATAGTTCCTTTTTATGAGGACACAGAGATGTTTTTGTAAAACAGGCATTTCCAAATTCACTGTATCATTTTTTAAAAAATGAGCTACGTTTGGGAATTGGATGCTTTGAGGGAAAAATCATTTAGTGTATAACTCAGCATTCTCCATTTTTTATCTCAAAACTCACACATATTACATATTGTTGCCTGGGCAACCCAGGCAGCACCTGAGATTTCAGTGAAGAGAGAGGATCTCGTATATATCAGCCACCTCCATCCCTCTTTTATTTACTTCTGTGAAGACCAATTTTGAAACAAAGTCACACTTTCCATTTGGGTAATCTCATTTCCTATTTTCTTTGGAAAGACTTTTTGGATGCTTAACTTTGAATATAAATCTCAATTTCTATTTTATTGTAATTATCCAAAAGGAATACAAGAAAATGGCCCATTGTGTTTCACAAAGTACAGAAAAATGTGATGAATGAAAATGTTCCATCCACATGTTGATGCCAAATTTGTTAAAGCTTATCTATTTTAAAGTTCAGTATCATTCCTTTTCAGTGTTTTTAGAAGGAAACTGTGCCATTCTCTAGGACAGTGTCAGTGGAATTTCTCTGTAAGGGGCCAGATAGTAAATATTTTTAATTTTGGGTGCCATGTGGTTTCTTCACAACCACCCTACTCAAGGGGAAAATCAGTCACAGACTCATCAGCCATGTTACCTAAATGAGTGGGCCTGGCTGTACTCCAGTAAAACTGGACTTGCTGGGTGGAGGGCAGATTTGGTTGCAGGATTTTTCAACCCCTGTTGGTGTCTCAGGAACTATAGGGGAAAAGCAGGAAGAAAATTAAATGATGTGAGAAGGTGATTCTGGGCTTTCTCACCACCTCCTCACTGAAAATAGACCCGTGGATATTTCTTCCCAAGCATTATATAATCTTCATTTAAAAAAATCTGTCATGCTCCTATAACCTATAGTTTACAGGAGATCCTTTACTGTGGTTTCATGGTCAAACTCTGTCAAGAGTAGAGACATGTTCAAACAAGGGATTGCTTTTTAAATGCCCCTTTCTCTTGGCTATAATTTTATTATTAGGTTGGTGCAAAAGTAATTGCAGTTTAAACGGTTAAAAATAATTGCAAAAACTGCAATTGCTTTTGCACCTACCTAACAAAAGGGACATGTGAGGTAGTGCTAGTGGTGATCAATATACTTTTGGGACTTTATGTCTAGAATGATTACAGTATTACGAGGTAAAGTTGGCCGTGAGCAGAGAGTAAGAAATCTAGACCTGAAACAGTGTAGTTTGTCCCCAACCTTCCCTTCCACCCCTCATGTTTGTGGTTAAAGAATGAATAGCAACCAATTCTTTGTAAAGTCCTAAAATCTCTCTCTTCTCATTGCAGGGCAAACACAACACTTTAAAGATGCCTTTTCAGGAAGAGATGCAAGTATTATGGGACTGCCATTGGCTTTTTATTATGGAATGTATGCATATGCTGGCTGGTAGGTTGACATCTCTAGTGGTGTGTATAGTTTATTAATTCCTTAGAGAACTTTGACTCAGTACCCCGCAAAGGGCTAGGCACATGTGACTAGTCATAATCCAATGCGCTTTACTTTACTTGAAGTAAGAAAGATGGGATGGCTCCCTTCCCCTCCATGTGTGACGTAACGCAAACATAACTGAAGTTTCCCGTCGAGGTGACTACTAGATTTAGCCTGATGTTATAAAAAAGCAAACAAATGCTGGGTCTTAAGAACCAGTACAAATCACTTATAAGTATGGATCAGTAAGGACATAATGGTGCCACGGGATATTAAAGATCAGTATTTTGTCAGCTGAGACTCCAAGGGTGTTTACAAATAGTTGATTAATTGATTTTTCTCCACCTTCCCTTGAGAAAGAAATAATTCAGACATAAAAATAAGTAAGGTGCTCCCAGGAGGTAAAATGGTGCTGTAAAGGTAGGGAAAGTGAAACCAAGAGAATGAAATCAGTTGTATTAGATAATCTGTTACCTTTTAAAGGGCCTTACAAATTTCTTAAAATGTTCTCAACATTTGAAAACAAAATATGCAGCCAAGATGGTTAAAACCACTGTGACACAGGTACAATTCCTTTGATGTGTGTCTAGCTGTGATACCTTTCTGATTGAAGCATTAGAACTTTGTACTTATGCCTTGCTTTGTTCAGGAATTTGAATAACAATAATCATGGATAAGAGTGGGTTTTTTTCCTAATTAATTTTTATTGATCTAGTAAGATTTAGTAGAAGTAACTGTGACAAGAAAGCCCACGAGATAGAAAATTATTTAAACATCAAAATCAGTGTAGTCAAATTAAATTTCACTCTTTGGTTAGTAGCAATACAATATGTCTTTTTTTTATTATTTATGGAGGTAATAGTAGTACAGGTTTAGCTGTGAGAATATTGTATGAGTCTAAAAATAGTATCAGGAAACTACACTAGCTCAAAAATTGTGTAAATGAATTTCAAACACAAATACAATTTCCTTTTATTTAGTTTTTAAGATTGTACATCCCAGCTAATACATGGAATATAAAACATATTTCAAAATAAATAGAGTGTATACCCTATTAATCTCATTGAATTATGAAAATATAGCATTAGAGGAGAATTAAGAGAGTATAGGAATTTAATTAAAATATTTCACATGGCTTTTGAAGCAAACCATGTTGGAAATTCATTGGACAATTGTAGCTTTAAGGAGTCTAGCATAAAATATTTATATACTCTCGGAATATTTTTGTAGCCATTGTGTGTAAGCATTAGTCTTGAATCACTCAGTATTTTTGAAGTCTTTTTATTATTGTCCAAAGCACAATGTGGTGCTGGGCAGAAAAAAGAACGGAGTTGTGATCACAGGGTTAGTAGCAGAATCAACTGTTCTTTGGCCATTCAGCCTGGATCAGAGCTCTGGAGCCCTGGGGCACTGGCCAAGCTGCTGGGAAGGTCACCAGGAGGCACCAGAGCTGAGCAGGAGGTGGCAAAAGCTTTCAGCTGGAGCCAAGTGTTGGGAGCCAGCAGCATTCAATCAGGAATGTGGGATGGGGACGTAGTCACAAGGGAGATTTGAGTAATTCCATTGAATGAAGTTTCTTTTGCTTGTGAGTGCCATGCCTCTGTTCCCACGGAATATTAAAATCTTCTTCTATCCAACTCACTGGCCTCCCCTTCCCCCACCCCCATGACCCGCACAGAATATTCAGGGCCACTGCTTCATGTGGTGGAGCAAAGCTCCACCTCTGTAGGCTGTGGAGCGCTGATGCATTGCTTCATGTATAAACTCTTTCCCTTTTGGAATCATCTCATCACCTTAATATTTAGTTTTATTGCTATTGAACCCAAAATGTTTCTCTTGTTAAAATGATTTAAAAAGACAATGTAGGTGATGCAAGCACACTTTATTTAATACTTCATGAAGTGGGCAGTCTCCACTCTCAAGTGTCCAGGGTGGAAGACAGGAAGCTTTGATTGGATCAAAAATGAGGAACAAGGAAGAGAAAAACAGAAAAGGAATAAGGAACAAGGAACTAAGTATAGAGCCCAGAGTCGGCTTGGTATCTGGAGATTGAACAGCTCCATTTTGGGCCTAAAAATTTATTTCAACACTGTTTACAGGGTAAATGGGGTTTCCATGAACCTTTATTTATACTTTGACCCATATGAACCTCATAGTCACTCCCTATTTTAAAGAGGGAAGCTGTTGATTTTCTTATATTCTTGAGGGTTCAATTATAGGATTGGAAATTAGGGCCAGGATTTTAAAGGAAATGTTATACCAGTTGTTTACATAGGGGACAGATAATTAACTGGATTTCCATAACAAGTTGTTATGCTACCTGAATGCTGCTTTGCGGATAGGTAGAAATAATCTGGTTGTTAATCTATGGCCATCTGGTTTAGAAAAAGGAACTTGTATTTAAAAGAAACTTTGTTGGTTTGGTGTTCCAGAGGAAAAGTTATTATCTGGATATAAATGGAACAAGGTGGAGACTAAAAGAGTTCCCAAGGAGGGGTGTGTTTATTCACTCTCCAAGTGTGACCCTGCCTCTCTGACCTGTCTCTGTCTTTCACGACAGAATTACAAGACTGGGTTGTGGAATTATAAATGGAGCACTATAAATGAGCCTCCACTCCCTCTGCTGCTGCTATGACAATGTTTGATTGAAAAAATAATAAAGTATGGGTCTTTCACAGAAGTAGGACAGAAGTGGCTATTGCCATGAGAACTTAGCCACCTAGGGTGTAAGGAAAAGCAGCAGACCCTGGGCCTGGGGGTGTAGCTCTGGTAGCATTTCACCTCCTACATGTTGAATAGGAAAAGGACACTGCCAAACCCTGGATCTGAATAGAGTAGGCTTTTGGCTGTGAGAAGTGCAGGACCTTTTGGAATGATGAAAACTCCTTCACAAAGACATGATTGGGGGGAAAGAAATCATTAACCCCGTCAGGTCACAGAGTTGGGTCAGAACAACTTAAACATTATTGCCAATGTCTCTATTCAGAAAAATACGTCTCCCAGTCTCCCTTGTAACCCAGGAGGAGAGTTCAACCAATTTCAGTCCCATATCCTGATGCGAAGCTAAATATTGCTTGGTGGGATTTTTTTTTCTTTCTTTTTTTTAAACTGTGTGTCTTCGGTTTCTTTTTTCTCCCTTTTAAATCCTATCTGGGATTATTTTGTACCACTGTGTCAAATCTAATCTGCAGAATAAGCTTCTTTTTAAAATAATTCACGTCCTTAGGTCCTGGAATGCACTGTCAGCTTTGTGGTGCCTTTTATACACAACCATGGAAAAGCTGAAACAATAGATCTTCTGAACATTCTCTGAAGGCCTTGAGGAAATGTAAAGCCAAGAGAATGCCCTGAACTCGTTGGTGGAGGCTAGCAGAGCATAAAGGTGTATTTCCCACAGGATGCACACGTTTGGACCAAAATAAGAAGCTTTTCCTCCCCACCCTGCCGCAAACTCTTTCCTTTTTGCTATTCTCTGGAGCTATGGCAAATATGTGAAATTGCGTTTTTTTTTGTTTTTGTTTCTGTTTTTTCATAAATACTTCCATACTTCCTTTCTTGCTTTAACATTGTTGGGGAAAAAACAAAAACAAAAACAAAAACAAAAAAATAATGTCTAATTCAAGTGTTAAGAAGGAACTGGCTGTTTTTGGCATGAGAGGCCTGGAAATATATTAATATCTTAGTTTGTGTGGGGTTTTGTTTGTTTGTTTTGCTTTTGTTTGTTTTGATTTTTGCATTTTCTTCCTGTATTTCCCACTGCATTGGGCTTAAAACAAACACATCCTATCCCTCAAGTGCATATTCCAGATAGAAATATTGATTGTTGCTTGCCTTCCTGGTATAACTACAACCTCTATTTTTTTAGACACACACACTAGTCATTAAAATAATATCTTTGGTTGATAACTTTTTAGATCAACTTTATTGCTGCTGTGTTCTCAGCTATTCAAATGTTTCTACTTACAATGTATTGTGAAAATATTACACACCTTAACCTTGTTAAAAGACAAATTGAGGCATATTAAAATTTTTAAGAATTTGAGAAGAAAAAATCGATTCTAATTGGGCAGCATCCAATCTAGCAGATAGAAAGGAGCTCTGAAGATCTGTACAAAATGAAAGACTATTACAGGCAAAAAGAAGCAGGAACAAGGACGTTATACTAGACCAAAAAAAGCAGGTTGGTTATGGCAATGTTACTTTCCTGTCTCTCAGGCAGATCATCTAAAGACAATGGCTGATTGACTGGTTTCTGATTCCCTTTCTGGGAGAGCTGAAACTAAAAGTAAGCCTCAGTTTGGGGCTGTGGGCCTTAGCATAACATAAGCCACTCCATTCTGGACCTGTTTTCTTGTTTTTAACCATGAACATCAACTTCCTACTTGTGAATTTTGATGAGTATTTTTATAAAGATGGAATAAGACAGGTTTTCTCATCTTTGTTTTAAGTCATGAGAAGTTTTAAGTATATTAAACACTGATGGATTAATATTCTAGCCATTTGGTTTTAAATTATTGAGAATTTGTACCTCTCGACCCGGGGTGTCCAAACTGCGGCCCGCGGGCCAACTGCGGTCCGCAATCCATTGTTAACTGGCCCGCAGCAAATTCCAAAAATAGATTTAGTTACTTAAATAAACCAGGTGAGGCAATACGTACTTCACCTCGAGTGAGTGGCCCGGCTGTTTGTGTATTTTACCGCATGTGGCCCTTGGTGAAAACCGTTGAAAAAAGTTTGGACACCCCTGCTATCCACCATGTTTTTTGTGGACTTACATAATTGGTATTTTACCTTCTAAGGAATACTACGAGAACACAAGAGTATATTGAAAATATGATTTTGTTATTCTGTAGAAATTTCCTAAGCCTATGAAATGAAAAGGTGGAAAGCTCTTTATATGTTCAGTTTTCCCCATCTTCATGATCCAGTTATCTATGTATGCGTATTTGAGGATGGAGTCTGCCTATGTGTTATATCTTAGAACCTTGAGAGAGAATCACAGGGCTTTAAACGGTCTCTGGCAGGACCTTTACACTGGAAAAAGAAGTCAAGGATGAGAGAGGGTAGACATCCCTGGATGGGGTAAGTAGAGTCACAAAGTGAAGGAAAGGAATCTGAATTTCTCTAGGGCCATACCTTTAGGATAATATTTGCAATCCTATAGAATTTGAAGGTGGAATATCATTTGCCCAGATTGTTTCTTGTCACATAAGAGACCCAGCAAAGTGTTCAGGACTTGGGAAATATTCAAAATGCTCTGTTCTTTAGTCAGTAACGGCTAGTGCAATGACTAACAATGTGCCTAAAATTAGCTGCCTATATACACAGAAAAGAAAAATAGCTATTTCACAGCCTTGTAACTTGAGGACATTTGACGGGATGCATGCTGGAAACCAGTGAATTGAACAGGAGAAGTGCGAATTGAAAATTTAGTATCTTTTATCCCATTTTCGGTTCCTACTTGCCGTCTGTGTTTATATCTAGAAAGCCAGTTCTAGAGCGATGCTGTTGTCATATTTCTCTTGCCCTACACGTTTTAGTCGACTTGTCACTACTACTAACATCTGGATTCTCAGAAGCCAAAGGCCATCTTGTGCTTAAATTCTGTTCTTTCTTGCTCTAGCACACTTGGTGCTGCAGAATACTAAACTGTAAAGGACTATTGAGGGCATCTTCTAGGGTGTTAGAAATGTTTCATCTCTTCCTCTTGTTGGTAGTTACTTAGATGTAAAAATATGTAAAAATGCATCATTATACATTATACATTAATACATTATACATTAATATTCGTGTGTTTTACTGTTCATGTTATACCTCTACAACAATGTGGAAAAAAAAATAACCATCGATATGGTTTCATAGGAAATTGATTTGTCAGTGCTTTTGGTTGTGGAACATTGTCATCTTACTCTGAGTATTTGTCTATCAAGTTTTCATAATTCTCAGTTTGATTTTAAATACTTAAAATTTGAAACTTTGGATTATGATCATAAAATATGTTAATAGCCTGAAATTTTATTTATGTTTTTAGGTTTTATCTTAACTTTGTTACTGAAGAAGTAGAAAATCCTGAAAAGTAAGTAGCCATATTTTCTTTGAATTATTTAGAAAGAATAAAACGTAAGCTTATATAGTTGAAAAAGTATGCCTAAAGAAGAAATTTAATGTGGGCTAGTCAACTTTATATTTACCATCGTCGTCGTCATTCTCTTCCGCCTCTTCCTCCTCCTCATCATTCTCCTTGGCAGATAAAATTGGATTTGATAGTAAATTAGATGTAAATGAATTGATTGTATATTCTACATTCAATACTAAATTATTTGATAACCTGAAAGTATAAAAGAAAGAGCTTATATTTTAGATAACCTATTTTGTAAAAACATGCATAGAACTTAACATGGACTCTCAGCTGCCCACAGATGTTCCATAAGACATCGAGTCCAAAACTTATTTCTAATAATTCATAGGAGTTTTTTCATAACTATCCAATTAAAGAGAATAATGTGCTTAATGAATGATTAGTTATGAAAGCCTAGAAATAGCCACAGAATATTATAGGGACTTGTAAATTTGGGAGCTGGATGATTTATTTTATGTTCCCAGGTAATACTTCTGATGACTAGACGATGTAATGATGACGTACATAATGTTTCTCAAATGAATTATTTTTAACTTAAAACTTAGAAAAATGAGTTATTTTTTATGATTTGTATATGAACATTTGACTTTACAGAGGAAAACAACATAATCTGTAGTCTGAGGAGGGAAATTTTAAGAGGTACAGTGAAAGATGTAGACAGAATTATAATATTATTTAATTCATCTTTGAACATCTACCATGTTCGAATTGTTGTGCTGGGAACTTCGTATATGAGGAATAAGACTTGTATTCAAGGTTTTATTGTCCAGTTAATGAGTGAGATGTGTAAACAAATAACTATAACATGTTGTGATTGACACCATAATATATTTTTTTATCCAATTTGATAGAGAAGAAAGGAGGAAATACTTTACTGTATCTAGGGAGACGTTCCTTATATAGAGTCTCAAATGAAGAGTAGGTGTTTTTTTTTGGCCGTGGGGGGTGGTGAGGAGAAAGAGAGAGAGAGAGAGAGAGAGAGAGGAGAGAGAGAGAGAGAGGAGAGAGAGAGAGAGAGAGAGAGAGAGAGAGAGACACTTTCAAGAAGGGAACAAGCACGAAGGTGAGTCAGTCTGAAATAGAAATAGCCAGGACATCAGAGAATATGCCTAAGGGTTGACCATTCAAAGTAAGGTAGACTAAGAAATTCTGGCACCAAGTATATTGGGAGATAATAAGATCTGGCCAAGAACCAGAGTAGTCAGAATTTCGAACACGTAACAAAGCAATTGTGTTTAAAATGATGTTTCATTCTATCGCATTCAACTGTTATGCAAATCAAAATGTAATTTAAACATGTGTAAAGGCTATTTTATTGAGAAATATGATACATTTATGCAAGTACTTTCATATTTATCACTGGAATTGTGGTAGAGAACATACATTTACCAGGATCTAGTTCTTTCTAGTATTGCTTTGAAATGATAAGCCACCTTATGACTCTACATCCATTGGTTACAGAGACATATAGGTTGTCCTGTCTTACCCATTTTTGAGAATAATTAGTGTGTAAGTGAAGACATAGAGAAAAGATTGCTCTTACTAGATTTTATAGAAAATATTTGTTGAATTTCCATTCTGTGAAAGAGATTACTTTGGTTTATGACTGTCTGTTTAATTCTAAAACATTTTTTCAAAACCAGTTACCAAAATCTAATACCAGAGAGTATTTCTTATGGGGAAAAAAAAAAAAAAAGACATGTAGGTTTGTGGATGTCACGTGTAACATAACACTTATTATACATCAGTGACATAGATGCAGTTCACATTCTCTTGTAATGTTCTTTAATAGTTTAAGCATAGTTTTTGTTTGCTATCTATACAAACATACTGTTGTGTACATTAAGCATATTTTAAAATTATTTATGCCATTATTACCCCAATTTGAATTTTTGAGTGGTATGACAGTCAAAGGTTCTCTTCCTTCCTTTCTCTCTATCTTAATTTTAGGGCCTTAGTTTTTACTCATTGATAATATCTATGATTCAATATATACAAATTCTAAAGAACAGTGATGCATTGAGTCGATGTTTTCTTTTTTATTACAAAGAAATTTCCTTATCTCAAAAAAATAACAATAATAATAGCGTGTATGTCATTGCATTGTGGAAATAGTTAATATGTATGAAGTATTTACGTTAGTGACTGTCAATTTTTATTCTGTACATGATTGTTTGGTTGTTGTTACTATTATTATATTCTTATTTTAGGAAGAAGGTAAATGTTACTTACATAAGAGTGTTTTCTAGGTTTCAATCTCCTAAGTGATTCTCTTTCTTCAGCATTTTTGAAAGAAATATGAAAAATTATTTCACATCATATTGAAGCCTGTTCTCTAAATTTTCAGTACTAAAATCAAATATGCCTTGTAATGACCTCTCCTATTCTTGTGTAAAGATTTCATTGATGTTTTTCTATTTAGAGAAAATAAACTTGCATTTTAAACGAGTTTTGTAACAATTTAAAAATAACTATTGAATCTCATTTAGACTAAGATTATTAATACTGGTTACATTGGACGAAATATTTTCATTTTCTGGAATCATCATTCTGCAAACTTCTTTAAATGTTTCTAGAATCCTTTTAATTCGATATTACATTGTAAGGTGTTAAACTACAGAACTTTGCAGGAGAGATTAAGACTCTCTGGATTTTTAAGTGAAGATAATGAGTAAAGTAACTGCTAAGACTTAAGTTAAAGAAAGGAACCTCTTGATACCTTTTGTTCTTTCCACTAAGTACTCAGGTATTGAATTTTTCCATGGAGGATTCTGTGTAAAACTTAGCTACACATTTATTTTCTCAAAATCAGAAAATGAGAAATCCACAAAATTCCCTTAATGGAAAGTAAAGGTTAAATTTGTACTGTGTATTTATCAACCAAAGGAATTCAGGGTTCTGAGCAATTTATTCAGTATCTTTTTTTCCTAAATAAATAAATAAATAAATAACATTTCCCTGCAATGTTGACAATCAGTCCAGGTCTTTTAAAAATAAATCTTATTTTTTTAAACACAAAGAATGCTTTGGGAAATATTTATGGCTGAATATAGAGAACAGATGGTAAAATTATGTGAACCTAGTCCAGATGTGTAATTTGTATTATTTCGTAGGGAGACATAGCTCCAAAATACCTTTCGTTACAAGGGAGAATAATTATAATTTCATCTCCTTTGCGATGTGCCAAGATAAATGTTTCCCAATCAGTCGTGGGCCCATGTCTCCAGGTGTGCTGCAACGTGCAACTTTCTGGCAGCTGGTGAAATGAATCATCAGCTGAAGCTACAACACCTTTTAGTATCCTCCTTCACCTAGGCAATAAATTTTTCCTGAAATTGTGACCAAATAGAAAAAGTGGTTATTAATTTAGATCAGTGAAAATAGCAATGTGATTTAAAACACATAGAATGTAGAATAAGGTTTTGTGATCACAATTTTCAACCACATATATATATATATATATATATATATATATATATATATATATATATAGATACATTTTATATATATATGCATTTTATATGTGTGTGTGTATATATATGTATATATTTATATTTATATACACATTATATATTTAATTCCGGTGGAAATCTTTCAAATTGCCTAACATTACTCTATGGAATAATTTCTCAACTTTTGTGATGAGTATGACTTATACAACAGTTCTTCCGGTGTTGCAACAAGTGAGAGATAAACTGGGAGATAAATGGAATAAAAATAACTGGTTCATGACTCTTTCTTCGATTAAGTCTCACCTACTCTTCAAAGCTTGAAAAGCACTAATCCTAAAATTTTGGGCTAAATTTCTGCTATACGATTGCATTCATAATATTAAAAAATGTTCCCATGGTTTTCTTATAATGTTTTCTTCTCTAAGAGTAGCTTTGGATGTATGGAAGTAGTAATCCTATAAGAGGCATTCAACATTTTTTTATGTGAAAACAGAGTCATTATCACTGAAATTTTGTAATATAGCAATGTTGCATTTAATAATTATCTATAGCATGGTAACTGCCTCCACAAATGAATATATTAAAGTAAGAATAGTATTTTGAGAGGCATGAATGTCCAAAGTTTGGGCCATGTAGCTGAGTGAATCCCAAGGAATATCTGAATTTTAAAATGTTATCCCCACCAGATGAAATGTATAGTAGTAATGACTCCTAATGTGTACATTTGTTTTTAAAAATCAAAGTGTTTTTATTTGCAAATCTAACGAGTTTTGCCTATGACACTCCTTTTGTGGCGAATGTGCAATCTGTCATTGTTCAGGAAGTTACACAATGCAAAGCACAAATCATTGAGATGTATAATGTTTGTAATCCTGCTCTGCAATTGATAAGTCATGTCTTGTGTTGATGAAAGCCAAGAAATGAATCACTTTACTTTGACCTTGGGGGTCTGAGATTAGTTGGTTTGCCTATTAGACTTGTTTCAATGTTCTTCTCACTTCATTTATTCCTTCTGTTCTGAGGAGTTGAAAATAGTAGACTTGGAGGAAATCAGTAAAGCTTGATATCATCAGTCATTTTTGAAGAGCAGGCTATCAACATGCTCTGAATAATCAACTTTAATAGAAGGTTTAAATAATCAGAGTGTCATGTTTAATTAATACTCTGCCTGCTGCCAATTTATATTAATTGATGCCTGAAAGTCATCACACCTGTACCAATAACTTAGAAGATGAGAAACTTGATTTGGGAAAAATGACCGAAGACCTGTAAGGCAGTGTGATCGTCATACTGGTTCATAAATGGTCCACAATTAGTTATTTGCAGTCAGCTCAGATGTTCCAGCCTTAAATTCTTAGCATATGTGTTCTTATCCTTATTGACTTGTACTCAACCAGAGTAAAGGCCTTTATGAATAACTTTATACTATTTTTAAAGGCCTGTTGCTTATAGGACATATAAAACAGTTAACCTAATTAAAAACACAGCAAAACAAAACAATTTAAAAATCTTGCTTAAATGTGCTGCAGCAAAGTTGCATGACAAAATGTTAAATGTTGGTTTGAAGTTTTTAACTTTGCATTTGGCATTTTAAGGACGCAGTTTTCAGTAAGAGACAAATCTTCCTCTTTATATGCTTTATAACTTTCTAGTTTAACAGTTACTAGAAAATAGCAAATAATGTTTCAACTATATATGTGCCGATTACAGCAGCATTTTATTTTGTGATTTTATTACAAAGTAAGGTTATCGACGTTTTATAATACTTCTAAAGTTTTGTTTACAAATACTCAAATGATATATGTTGTGAAGGTATGTAAACTAATTGTCACAGAAAGTTACCTCACTGTAAATACATGTATATAGAAAAATCTGGATTATTAATCAGAATTGGTAAAAGTATTTGCCGAATGAATCTCTTAAAAATGATGTCTCCTAATCAAGTTGACTTATAAAATTGAATTTATATCCAAGTTTACAAAGATTTCTTTGGCAAAATGAGGCATCTCTTTATTAATGACAACAAAGCATTGTTAGAATTATCTTAATATGTGACAGTGCTTCTCTTCAATTGTTGAAATGATTGATAGCTAAATTAAAACCATTCTGCTTGGTGCATTTCTTCTGGAAATTTATATATATAAAGTTTTGCAAGTCCTTTTTTAAATATGTTTCACAATAGGAATTTAATTATACTGGTGGAGCCACTGAGGCAGGGAAACAAAGGTCAGTACTTGGCCAGATGTCAAAGAAAAGAGATGAGTCTGTATTCAGAGAACAAGGTCACCAAGTTACTCGCCTTTGTCTTTGCTCAGTCTGAAAATTTCTCACTAATGGAACGTGTGGTTGATGTACCCTGAGATCAGAATTCTTGCATTTCTCAGCTTCACATATGCATAAAAAATACATTTGGCTGAAACACAGTTTGTTCATGTAAGGCTAACGTGTCAAGTAAGTGGTGCGGAAATTATAGGATTATATTGTAATATTTTATTAGGCAGTAATCAAAGATATTAATCCTTCAGGTGCTTTGTGGAAGTCATTTAGACAGATATATATTTTTTTAATTTTAAGGATTCTAACCCCATTATGAGGCAAAAATTTGAAGGGCAATGTTTTTGACTATTCTATATCCTTTCGTATAGTTATTTCTAAACTTGAATTTTAATATTATTGAAGCTTATACTTTGAGTGTAGAATCGTAAACTCATGTTTTAGGAGCAATAATGGTGGCTAATTTAATTTTACCCAGTGTTTTTGTTCTCTTTTATTTTCCATAAAATAAGAGACCACAAGGGGTATGATTCGTAGAATCAAATAAATTCAGAATTAGAGGGGACCTTGGATACTATCTATTCTAGCTTTTCACCAGCTGCATGGATCTCTTTTTATAATATCTTTAAACAGTGTTTATCTCCTCTATAATATCTCTTCATATGAACACAAGTGTTTATCTCCTCTATATCTTTCTATATGAATTACATATTCATATAAAATAAAATGAGAAACTGACTATAACTTTCTTGAAATGAGCTACCAATGTTTTTCACTTGCGTTGTTGATTAGCAAGCTGCTAATTTCTATGACCTTTTCAAGCTTTGATAAATTGTGGGTAGGGTGGCATAAGTAGGGTGGGTCAAATGTCATGACTGTAATAGGTACAACCCAAATGACAAATTAAATGACACACACCAGAAGTTACAGAGTCTGAATCCTCTTATCTAAAAGGAAATACTTTCTATAATCAGAAGTAATAAGTCAGTCATTAGATTGTCTCCTACTTTTGAGTTTACACTTTAATAACTCCCCTCATCCGTATTCTCATTTATGCAAATCAGCTATCCTTTTCTATGCCTGGATTTGAAAGTTAATGATTGTACTCCAAAGGTGGCTCATAAATAAATTTTACATTCTGAGTTATACTTGGTGAAAAGCTTCTTAGACCACTAATCTCTCATCTGTGACCTGCTGCTTGGCATTCATTAAGATCCAGTGTTACGATTCTCACAAAAATAGGAAAATATCCCACGTTGTTCAGTATGGGCAGAGACAAGATGCATCCAGGTGATTATATTTACACTTGCCAGGTACTGAAATAATTGTGATAGTTTTGTTCATAGTCAAACATTGATTCAGCTTATCCGATCTAGTCAGGAAAAGGAGCAACTTTTGAATTTGTATAGGTGCAAGTTAAAACTGTATTACCAATGTAAACATCTAAAATGAACCAAATGAAGTTGAGACTTCAGGAAAGAAAGGTTTCCTTCACTTTTATGAGCTGTAAAAATATTTACTTTCTAAATATTTGAAAATAGCCCTCGTTTAGGAAATAAAAATTCTAATCCTGCCTCTTCTTAACTAGCTGTTTGACCTTGGACAGACCTCTAAACGGCTTCTGAATCTTTGTTTACCATTTTTAAATGGACGGTAAGAATCTCTATACTATAGTCCTCTTGGGATTGTAAGGATAAAATATGTGAAATTCAAAAATGTTAATGAGTTCGACAAGTGATACACAAACACCATCTGCAACCAAAACTTATATATTCTTCAAAGATTAGAATATTTCATAATCTTTGAAAAAATTAGAGGATTAGCATAATTGTTTTATGAACTGGGGTTCCACACACATGACTTATTAATCAGCTTGAAAAGTTGTTCTGCATCATCAGCAAAATAGCGATTATTAGTAGTTAGAAGGTTCAGAAGATGATGAGAACTGCTTTTTATTTAATAGTCTCTAACCTCCCTCAGGTGGCAATACGCTCACGCATCATAATCAGAATGAATTTCTTGGCAGATTTTTTTTATTCCCTTCTGAACCAGATATTTGTATGCCTACACCCATACTGGGATCGTCACACTGTTGGCTGACAATGCAGGTATAATGGATGGACTATTTGTCCTTCTACTGCAGTCACCTGTTTTTAGGCTCACTGTTTTACCAAGAAACTCCTTATGAAATCTGACAAACAAGGTTTTGATCTGAGGGGCTGTTATCATGTGTTAAAATCCCCCCCACCCCCCAGAAAACATGCTATTGAATTGATACAAAACAGGAGAACATAAGTGTTAGTTTACTCCTAAATGGTTTTTATGATTTACAAATGCATAGCCTTTATTAAAACTATAAACAGTATTTTTTTAATGTGAGTACTAGACGGATTACAGGGTAGCACTTCAGATTATTTTTAATAATACGATGTATTATTTCCATTCTTCCCTTGAGAAAGTTGAAGCTCAAAGCAGTGAAGGAATTTCTCAGGGCCATGTAATTAGTCCATGAGAAGAGTAGGTTTATAATCCATGTTTGATATAATGCATGGGCTATTTGTCTGGCTCCAAAGCTTATACTCTTTCCAACATGCCAGTTGGTCTCTTTGGGAGGCAAAGCAGAAGTAGACCCATGGGTGTGCAAGGTGATGTAATGGCTGATTAGGAAGTAACTTTTCTATGGAAGAGGAAGTTAGATGAAAAGTAAGACTAAGAAAGGTAGAATAGAGAAGTGAAGGCATCTCGGACAGGGGAAGGGCATACACTAAGACATGGAACTGTTGAGTGCTTTCAATAATGTGTAGACTGCTGTCCCTAAAGCAAAGGATTGTGAAGAGGCATAGAAGACAAGATGTAGTAAGTGTTGATGCTGGGATATGGGGAATCTTAGCCTCCGTTAAAAGAATTTTGGACCTGATCCCGTAGCTAATGGATGGGATGTGTGGGTTACAAGTTATTGGTGTATATGAAGCAGTGTTCAGGGAAGATGAACCTGATGAACAGTGGATTTTTGTTGTTATTGTTACATATATAGTTTAAGGAGAGTTCTATCCAAAAAGCCATATTTCAATCTTCTTTTATATGCTTATTTTTAATCAAAGCAAATATCAGGGAAAAGTTAATTGCCTCTTACACTTGAACCATTGCTAGAGTCAAACTAGATGACAAATCATGTGGCAGATAATTCTGACAAATAGCACCATAATCTCCCAGCTGAAAGATACGGACTAAACTGCTTAGAGAAAAAAGATGAGTCAACATAGTGTTCACATACTCTTAAAAAAGACAGCTTTGTCTTTTTTCTTTTTTAAGTGAAAAAGATGCTATAATTTATTCTCCATGCCAATGGAAGAGCAAATGAGATTAAATTAAATGAGAGTTCATTTTAAGATAAAATTTGTATTCAAAAGTGTTGAAACAAAGGAATTTGGTTAGGCCTTAGAATTCTCAAAATAGAGGTGAGACGGATAATCATTTAGCCACAATTCTTTAGATATGCAGGTTGAGAAGATGAGACAGACCGTTGCCTGAGTTTGCTTCTAGTTCTATAATATTATAGTTCTATTTTTAGGCTAGTGAATGTATAGGAACCAAGGTGGGAAGCACACACTGCACCACAGGTCTATATTATTGGGGACAGGTGTCACATGCTTGTAAGATAAAGGAAACCCTTAGTTCGATTTTAAGGTCAAATAGAAATCCTAGGTCAGAGTTTGGAAATATTTCAAATAAGGATATGATGTCTCTAAATTTCTAATTGTTTCAATTTTCATGTTACCTGTGTGTACAAAGAGTTCTCCACCACTCCCTTTCTTCCATTCACATGTTGGCATGGCTGGCCTAGTTTATTAGTCTAATTCTTTGTCACAATTAAAAACACAATTAATTTGACCTTGAAAGAATAACTCACAAAGGCCTGGGATGTTAGAATTGGAAAGGAAGTAGCCATCAAATTATCCAACCCTTTCACTGTAAAGATAAAGAAATTAAAGCCATAGAGATGGATTGATTTGTCTATATTTACAAGTTAAAATCAAGATTTCTTTCTAGTCCTCTTTCCAAACACTTAGCGTTGTTGAATACAAATCTAAGATAGATGGATATGGCAAGATTTTAGCCTTGAAATTAGCTGGGGGAAGAATGTAATCATTAGGCGTGACCTGTATGTCATTGGATAATAGAACAAAACAGCTTTTAAAAATGTGTAAAAGCATTAACATTTGCCTGCATTCAACTTTCTAAAGCTGTTATTCAAACACATAATGAAAGAGGTCCTAGGCTAGCTGAATTCAGTAATTTTTTCCAGGTCGTTTATTGAAGGTCATTGGTCACAAGATTAAAACAGAAACTTCATGATTAGGAAACGCTGACATGTTAGAATATCATAAGGAAATAGCTGCTTTTTATTTTCTCTAACATTTTTACAGATATACTGCTTCTCAAAATAGTTCTGATACCTCTTTGGGGCGCAATATTTATTTTTTTCTGTATTGGTCATGTCAAACAATCAAAATCTCACTCCCTACGTTCTGGCCTGAGGCAAACAAAAGAGAAGCTGATATAGAGGACACCACTAACTTTGTTTTAAGCCAGAAAATGACAAAAGAAATTAATAAGAAAGATAGCAAGAGGAGGTCATGATTCTAAAATACAGTTCTGTAGCTGCTTCAGGGTCTGGTGGAAGAAAGGTTAAATGTGTTTTAAATGTATGTAAGTGTTTAGCTATTTGATCCTCATAATGCTGTGTACTCCTGTCGAGGAGAGGTGATCAAATGGCAAGAGTTGCGAGAAATCAACTGCAAATGGAACTCAATGATGTCTCTCTCTCTGGGCCATGGAGCTGTTTGTTCTTATGCCAAGCCATAACCTGAACTCTGAACTGCAGTGAAGGAGAAAGCTTCAGTATGGATGTATAGATGCTTTTCAAACTGTCCTGTTTATGACGCAAACCTGTGACAAGGAGATCAGGGGTGTCCTGTTCCTCGAAAGATAGCGTGAATACTGTTCCTATATTTGTCATTTCTATAGCAACCCCTGGGCAGAATTCCCTCAGCTCTCCATGCTGCCTCCACGACTCCACGTCTCTCATCTAGGACCTCCTAGAAGCACAAAACAACCTGATTATCTTTGTTCTCATATTTCTTGTAACAGCCACAGCTTGTTTATTCCATTTTTAAATGGTCAGAACACAAATCTCCACCTAGGAGTTGTGGTCAAATGATCCACTCAGTGAAGGGGTAGAAAGGAAAATATCTTTCTAGGTATTCTGTACCCGACAAGAAAAAGTCAAAGTAAAATGTTAGGATTTTCATATATTTTCAATAATACTATGTAGCCTTTCCCCCTATATTTTAATAATAGATGGTCAAAGTTTCAAGTACCAACAAATGTGTAGAAGAAAAGTACAATCACCTACCATCTCATAATCACATAAAGTGCTCACGGTTATTATTTTGATATGTTGTTTTTCCCCTGTGTGTATGTGTGTGTGTTTGTGTCATACATGTATGTGTTGTCTGAAGTCCATGAGCTAAACATACATCTGCATTTTTCTTCATCACCTTGGCATTACATTATACAGTTACTTGTCTGTTTATTGTCCGTTTCCCTCTGAAGACCAGCACCTCCTCTGTGTCATTCGTCGCTGTATCCTCAGTAGCTGGATGACACCGTGAAGTGTGTCCTGCTGTCGAGATGGCTGCATCTCAGCTCAGCTCGAGCTCTTTCTATTCATCTAGATCTATCCTGCTTTTTTCATTTAATGTCATTTTATTTCATTTTTCTAGAGCTTAGTAACCACCATTTTTTACGTGGTGGTACAGTATTTCATTGGGTAGATGTACCAGTATTTACTCATTTTCCTGTTTGGCATTGAAACTGTTTTCAATTTTTGTTAGCCTAACAATGTTATGTTATACACTTAATACAAAAATCTTTGTACGTATTCAATCATTGTTTTAGGAAGATGGCTAGAAGAGAGTTTGTGTCAAAGACAATGAATGTTTAACAAGTCTCTTTTTGTATGACCAAGTTGCTTTCCCAAGTGGGTGTATCAGCTTCCTCTGCCAATAGCTATAGTTAAGAAGACTTAATCAGCATGGAAAGTCATTATTTACAAAAACCTTTTTTTAATTGTAAAGCAAAAATTACATCTCATTGTTTTAAATTGCTTTTTTTTTTTTTTTTTTTTTGGTCACACATGAGGCTTAATACTTTCCCCATGATTAGTAGCTGTATGTGGTTGCCGTTTTGGGGCATGAATATTTGTGATTTAACAGAATCCTTTGTATGTTAGGGGTACTAAATCTTTATTATATTCTTTGCAAAAATTTTGTCATGATTTTTCAAGTAAGTAAATTTTATTTATGATTCAGATTATAGAACTTTGAATTTAAATATAGTCATTTAATAACTTAAATATTTAAATTTAACTATATTTAAATATAACTGTGTTTTCAATTTCTATGTATTGCTTTTATATCACAAATCTTTCTGCATCCTTAGATCATTTAAATCTCACTCATCTTTTCTGTTTGTTTTGTCCTGATTTCTTTTCATGTCAAAGTTTTTAACTTAATCTGGACTGAATTTCTTTTAGCATGATATAATGTAGTCTCTTGATTTTCCCTCAAACTTCCCAATATCCCAGCATTTACTAGACAGTCATATTACCCCTTAGTTTATAATATTTACTTAGTTTATAATACTGACTCACATTATAAATTATAACACTTGTCATAATATATTAAGTTTTTATGTTTTATACTAAGTTGCATTTCAAGGTAATGTATTCTGCTCCACTTACCTTTCTATTGATGTATCAAGTCATTACTATACAATTTTTATTATGAGGAGTTTTAATAGTCTTTTTCTGGGGGAAAGATGGCCTTAATTATTGCTCTTTTTCTCTGAATAAATCAACATTGAGTATAATATGTTTTTATGGAGGCAGTTTTTACTCTTAGCTTTTCATGCATGGGAAGAGAATCTACAGAGTACGTTGAAACTTAAAGATCATAGTTTTTCAAGTTATCATGGTCGTATTATTCTTATTATGTAATCTGTACTATATAAATGTATAATCTACATGTATGGCTAAATCCTTAATAGTCCAGAATTTTCTTTTTCTGTGTACTATGGTTAATTATTAACTTGGTTTTTTTTTTTCCTTCTTCTGTCAAATTTAAAAAATACTAATTAAAGTAACCTACAAAGTACTTGCCAGTGATATTAGTTTTCCCTTTTTCTCCTTTTGACCTTTATTTTTAACCCCTGAACTCTGCTTATAGAGCACATTTTATAATGATTTTCTGTTTTCTAGAATATTTTTTAACAAAACACCAAAATATTAATAGAAATATATATGAAAACATGCAAAAAGTTATTTATTTATGATCCTTATAATTGTTGAAACTGCCTTTTAAGAGATTAAACATGAATGAATTTAATTATTATATCTGTATTTAACTAGTACTTGAATTTTTATTCCTGACACATAATCCTTTACCACATAGATTATAAATACGGCAACACACACGGTTTCTAAGCAAGATACATTAGAAAGAATAAGATACTTTTTTTCTTTGACATGCTTCTTGTCTTTGAACCAAATATCTATTGGAAAATATTTGAATCATGTTTTTATGCATCTCTTAGATGTTTGCTACTTTTCTTACAAAATGAGAATAGTCATGTTAGATTATTTCATTACTAGCCTTTGTTTTCTCCTGGTGGTTCCATTTTACTTGGTATATTCTAAATTCATGCATAAAGTCATCAAAAAACACAATTTTGTTGTTCTCGCAAATTCAGTAGTCATTCAGGAAGCTCCATATTTTGACCAGGAGGTGCGAGCTGCTGTAGTATACTTAGAAATGAGTTTTTCTTGTGTCCCTTCCCTTCTTCAGTGACTTCATTTAAGTCTGGGGTCCATTACGTTGGCTGCTTCCTCTAGATTGTGAGGCCTGATTTCCTCCCATGCTTCTGACACCCTGTTTGTTTGTGCTGCTGACTCCCCACTGATGGCTGCCCACCGATTGTGCCATGCTGTGTTCCTGTTTTATGGGGAAATGTTCATGTGTGGCTGCTGTGTTTGATATTAAATCTGAGATGAACTTCAGGAGGTTTCCTGCTTTTTATTAAAAATGATTTTGGCTAGGGGCTGTGTTATCTTGTTCATAAATCAGGCATTCTCAGAGATTTAATAATTTAGAATTCACACGAGCATTTCACATGAGCATTTGGGGGAATAAACATTTCTTTTCTCTGTTAAAGCTGCCTCTTAACTTCCTTTTTTCTTTTTTTTCCCTTTTTCCTTTTCAGTGCTTCCATTTATTTATTTTTTTAAGTCTTCTTTGGGGAGGTTTGTAAAGATTTATCTCACGGCTATGGAAATAATGTAAGAGGAAGAGTCAAAATGATAGCTTTGTTTGGTTGAAATACTTTAAATATGATGAAGTTTTGTGAGTCTTTCTCATCACTATTGGAGACAAGCTTTTATTGTAATTCTTTTGTGTGTGTTTTTTTTTAAATCTCAAGTTATATCTTCCAAAGTAGTTATCTTCTCTCTCTGTTTTAATGAATCATTTCTTTTAGGACATGTCCTAGAAAAAAAGGTTGATAAAAAACCAACAAACAAAAATAACAGAGGCCAAAGTGGCTGGGAACTCTTTCTGTAGGAGGTTACAAGCTACGTGAAAAGCAGAGTTATCCTTGAGGGTGGCAAACCGTTCTGGCAATGATTCTCACAAATGTTCACACTGGAGATTTAGAGGAAACACTTTGAGGGCACTTTGTAATGCCCAGTGAATGGCCTTACACTCTTCCGTAGAATTCGGTGACTATGAATACATAAATAAAGATATTTGAAAAGTTTCTTAGGAGTTAGAAGATGTTTTGTTTTGTTGTTTTCTCATTAAAAATAGTAGTGAAAGGGAGTATTGGGGTGGGAGTGTATTAGAAAAAGGAGGAAAGATTTCTCTGAGGGGGAGATTTTGATCTGAGGCTAACTGACAAGAATGAGGCAACCATGTGAAAATCTAGGGGTAGGGGGAGACCTGTGTTCCAGGGAGAGGCCCCCCCCCCGTGCCTTGTCCTGTGTGAATTTTAGATTCCATGAGAGAATACATTTTTGTTGTGGTTGATGTCTTTATCCCTTTACTTATGTGTAGCATAAGAAGATATTTGGTAAGCATTGGTTAAATGAATGAACTCTCTATAAAGCACTGTGATAAATGCAAATGACAATATCCTTAATAATATTACCACAAATGTCCTCCTGAAATTCAGATGATTTTGACAAAGTTGTTTGCAGTAAAGTTTTGATAAAGCTAAAGGCATAAAATACAGAGACTTATGAAGACAGTCCATGAGCGTCTGTGATAATACGGTCCACGCGTGTTGCATTCTGGAGGTCTGACCTGATCTACAGACCCCATTTTAGAATCTGGAAGGGTGGGCCGGCCACGGATCCTTTAAATGATCTGCTGTAATGGTCAGCTTCTTTCAGCCAGGCTCACCCTTTGCAGTTGTAGTGATGGAAGGTGATTTAGTGTGCTGGTTGAGGATAGAACATCTTTAGAACCCAGGAGAAGAGATTGGAAGGTGGGCACCCTGTTCTCCCCTCACAATGGCAGGCAGAACAGGCAAAGGCAGGCCTTTCCTTTGATGCTCTGGCACAGGAACCAGTGCTCCACTGAGTTTTCAAAGTCTTCTCTTAAACAATCTTAATGGCTTAGCTTTACTTGCCAAAGTGATTGGATAATGAACTTTTAAGTGAAGTGGACTTGAGACTTCATTTGTTCAATGCCTTCTTCAACTGATGAGGAAGTTTAAGCCCAGAGAGAACCAGTGGTACCCTGGGTCCCTGCTAGTGACTGGGACAGGACTAGATTCAGCCTTTACGTTCAAGTCCAGAGAGTTTTCCATAATTTTCTGAAAGCAAGTTAAAGCAGGTATCAAAGGCAAAACTCCAGAGATGTAGCGAAAGACAATTTCCACTTGGGATGGTGCATGTAATCGTTTTCTTGGTTATAATCGGGGAATGGGGTAGAGGGGAAATATGGAAGAGAAGGGAAATTAAGCGGTGGGTGAACATCAGAACCACTGCTGCTTCCCCAGGACAGATAGTCCCTCAGCCATTGCACACTGTGGATGACTTCAGGATATTATCCCTGGAGAGAGACTTGCCTTGGCATCTTTGTAGTCTAAGAAAAGGCATGGTAAGTATAAAATGAATGCACAAAAGCTTGTTTTTCAAAAGATTTGACTTTTGATCTGAAAGATAAAAGATCACAACATTTCCATTTCTGCCGGGAATATGAATCTTTGTAAATGGACAGCCTGAGGAGAGGAGAGGGACAGCTTTCAGGAGGATCTGCTGTTCTGTGGGCCTCTGTGACCTTTTCAGGGAGCCGCCAACTGCTCCAATCAGAAGTCTCCATTACTTTCTTGATGATGACATGTCATCTCTCTAAATCGGCAGGGTTCTTAGCCCATCCACTCTATTCCTTCTCATCTCTTTTCTCTACTGCTTCGTTAAGCTTCTGGGTTATGTTCTCTGAGACCCTGCCATGTGGATTTACCACTTTGACTAAAGCCAGGTAGCTGTTGGCTCTCCCAACAACTTCACAGCTTTTCCACTGAGAATTTTCCCCTCAATTACCCTAAGTATAAATAGGAATTTGTTGCACTGAAAAATTATTTTCAACTTTATGGGGTCAAATATATATAGACATAGCTACATAATCATTCACATATAGCCACTTTATGGAACGAAGTCACATATTTTTAATTCCATAGGAAACCAGCGTTGGGTCCAAAAAATGATCTCAAGACATCATTTGACTTGTAGAATCTAGAGCAGTCATTTTAAAACTATTTGAAAGCCCTAGATCACCTAATTTGTCTGGCAGAATATTTATACATAAAACATGTAAAAGAGGACTGATCTGGTAAAAGTGAGTGAGAACAGGGTAGTCTATAATCCTATCAATTGTCCAACTTCTATTTCAATTTGCAGAACACCCTGTTGGAAAGCTAGATAGCTACTTGACCACCAGGTATCAAAGTAAAATGATTACTAATAATTAGACTCGTCATTGTTGATCAGAAATATTGAATCAGTTTTTGGTGGTAGAAACAGTAGCTCATTTGTCATAGTTGAATGTCCCCATATTGACCCGTTTCTTATTGTGTGGATGGTCAGAAATGTGGCTGGACCTGATGTATGTGTGTCTAGTAGAAGTGTTATCATCTCCTTCTAAGACATGTGTGTATGACATGTTTTATTCTAACTCCCATTTACTAGGCTAAAGTGGGTATATTTATTTTATGTTGCCCAGTTCTTAGTATAGATATTTAGCATTGCATTCATTGTCTTATGTATTCTTATGCAAAATGAGGGGCAATTGTGCTTTGATCTTTGTTGGACTGGTGGCAATTGTCAGAAGTGCAGGAGATTTTATATTTCAAAATAGTGAACAATGGGTTCCGTCTTTGCTCTGTTTCTGGGAAGTTTGAATAATAAATTTTTCACTATCCTAGCTTTTTCAGATGTAAATGTTTTTATTTGATTTTGCCATTGGGGGCATTATTTTATGAATTTTATATCATGTACTGGTCTCATAAAACAATGTAGTACAGGATAAAATTTAATGAGGACCCATTTTAAGTCTTACGTACACTAATTAGTTGAGCTTTACAAAAAGTCTTGATATAATGAAGCCCTTCAGTCTTTTATTAGTTAGGGTAATGCCAGCTGCTGTAACATGCAAACCCCACATTTTAAATGGCTTTAAACAATTGAAAGTTTAAATTTTAAATCATGTGATAGTCCATTGTTGGTGTCGCTGGCTGACTGGTGGGCTTTCTTCCACATGTTGGTTCTGTGACCCAGATTCTTTCCATGGTATGGCTTTGCCACTCTATGTATCCTCTGCAGGTAGCTGTCAGTTAGTGAAAGGGGATAAGGCAACCCGCTTCTCAATCACCTTGGCCTTCAGTTGCCACATTGACACACAAGAATGTGTCACAGTTGATACAAGAGATTCTGGGAAATGTAGTCTCAAGAATAACTTTTACTTTGGGAAGAGGAACACAGAATGGTGGTGGGTAGTTAATTGTCTCAGCCATACATCTGAAGCTTGGGAACTCGGTTATAAAAAGTGGTTCACTGAGGTGTTGCATTACCTTAGTACACTTTAGACCAAATCCTGAGCAAAATAATGAAAATGTAAAAGGTATATTGTAAAAACAATGTAACAAAAATAAGCATTGACCATTAGTGTGAAACTTTATTGTTCTTAAAATATTTTATTTAAGTAATTTAATTGCTAACATTTTATTGGAAACCAATTTTGTTTTTGTACACTCAAACTTGCCTACTAATATGATTATGTTTACCCATGATAAATATGGATAACTGTAATATATCTGGAAGACACACTAAATCTAAAGAAAATGAGAAAAAATGAGATGCAGACAATGCAAATTTTTTACTTGTATGAAATGCAAGCAAATGAAAAATTTACTCTCAAGCTACATTTTGCTGAATAATTTTATTTAGGCATGAATTTATTCTAATAGTATTAAAAAATAAAGTATTTTGAGGGCTAAAAATTCTCATGCTAATACTTCCGACTGCTTATTACTCTGTTTCTGAATTGTAAGTTTTAGTTCATTTTTCCATTTTACTTTATTTTTCTATGTGGTTTTGCTGCACCTTTCTGCCTTTTTTATGTGTCCATGTACATTTTTCCACGAGTCTTCTTCAGCCCTGCAGTCTTTTAATCTGTGTCTGTTCATTTCTTACATCTTCCTACAGGTCTCTCTGTCTACTCTTTTTGTTTATGGAGTTCTTCATCTGTGGACAATGGAGAATGGTGAGATTGCGATTAGACATGAGTGTCTAATTAGACACTGAGACATTGAAATTTAAAATGTCTCAGTGAAAACACCCATAGCCTTGCCAGGGTACTGTAAGAAGCGGAGGGCAGGTGTCTAATGCTCGAAATCAGTGGGGACACTGTGTACCTTTATGTGACAATCTGCTTGTCACATCACTGTTCAGCCTTGGCCCAGAAATTGTCATTAAGTTAGAACATGAACCACGGACATTTAGGAATGTTCATAAATAGGTATATTGAATGTATTCTTCCTCTCTCGCTACATTTTTTTCCTTTCAGTACAACCCACGCCATTCCCCCAAGTACCTGCTGTGCCTCCTCCAATGCAGTTCTTTTAAAATGTTACTAACAGCCCAATCCCCACTCCTGGGGGATAACTAGTGACAGCACTTAATGACAATGAGGCCAAATCACTGAAAACACACAAAGAAATTTGTGTAATTCCAGTTATCTGTAATCTAAGTGTTTCAACTCCAGAAAATGATCAAGAACACTTATTTGTAATTCATTCCTTGCTAAAAATGTCAGAAATCACACAGCCAGATAGGACAGCTCCATGTCTAGGGGTCTCTGGAGAGTTTGGAATAAGTAAGAGTCAGGAAGGTGTGTAAAAATGTATGGGGAAAAAAATCATGTGAATGAAAAATACAGACAGATTTTCTTTGAGATATACTCTTATTTATCTTTTTGTCTGTAATGCATGACTGAAGTTTGAGGAGTGAGATAAAATTAACAGAAGTGGTAACAAAATAAATAGTAATTCTGCAAAAAATTGTAGATCAAAAAGATATAAGAGATGCTCAAGTAATTTCTAGGTCAGTCTACAGAAAAGCTTTCAAGGTCTCTATGGGGTCATTATAATGAAAATGTGAAATTATAAAATGTGTGATTCTAAAATAAATACTTGGAATCAAAAGATGCTTAATATAATTTTAAATGTTATACTTTATGTGGAAATGAATCAGAGTTATGATTCAGTTGTATATAAACAAATAGTCCCTAGTTTACTAACAGAATTAAAAAACACTATAAATCCGTTTTCCTTTTTTTTTTGGTATCTCACATATTAAGAAGTTTGCCATTTTCTTGCCCTTTTTAATCCCTGCTTTTATTCCTTCTTCCTTTTTCCCGAATGCCAAGTACATGTGTTAAAATATTAATGATTTTTAAATAGAAAAAGAGAAGCATCAACCACTTCTCTCAGAAGATTCCAGAACACACAAGAGTAGGTTTTAACAGAACTGTCATCACACCCAGCTCCAGGGCTCAAGGACAATTTTTAATGCCCCAGGATCAATGAGTTCTATGGTCACCATTGTGTGTATTTAACACAGGGAATTGTAAACTTGTTTTGGTTCACACACATTTCAGAAGATTTTGTTCAAGTTATAAAACAATTTTAGTAATATCCTAAATTCAAGTGATTATAGAATTACTCATATGATCTGCATATCAGAAATCCCTGTGATCTTCAGGTGTGTTCAACTCTCTGGAGAATTAAGCTAGGTTTACTTATTCTGTTTCCATGGCAAGAGTCTTTTTAGCCATTAGGAAGCACTGGAAACAAGGGTTATTTCTGATGCTCTATTATGGTTGCAAAGTACATTTAAAAAATGTAACCCACGCTGCATTATCTGCAAGTGTATTTTTGTGATGACTGTTAGCTGCATAGGAAAAATACTTGGCTTAAAATAAGTCACATTGTAACAAACAGCCTTCTGATGTTTTTGTCACTTAGAACACATATTTGTCAGCACGTACGGATCCTAGAGACCTTATACATAGAGTGAAGGTAGGCACAAAGCAGCCAAGATGTGATACCATAGATGTGGAACTTAGAGCTGGAAGAGCTAGGTTCAAGTTCTACTCCTTCTATTTACTGCTTTTGTGACCTTGGCCGTGTCACTAATCCCTCTGAGCCTTGGTTCCCTTGTTTGAAAATGGGGATATTACCTTCAATTTCGATGGGTTGTTGTAAATTTTGTTAATTATTCATACTATAGCTCATTCCACCAAGGATTTGAAATGACATGTATATTTGAAGATAAACTGTATTTGTTAGCGCTTTGTAGATTATACAAACATAAAGTACCAGCCATTACTGTTGGGAGCATTGGGATTCCTGGGGAGGTCCATCCCTTAGAATGAAAGAGCTTCTAACCAGATGTTCCGGAAACTTCCATTTAATAATTTAAAATGAAACAAATATTTATCCATGTGTGACATAGGCTGGTTATGTTATAGATGCCAACTTAAAATAAACCTACAAAGAAAAGAAAACTACCCAAGACCTTTTGATTGAAGACCATTTGCAACTAATAAAAACATCAGATTCTCACATACTTGATGCCTGTTATTTGAAAAGACTATACATAATGGCAAAAAGCTCTTAAGGCTTAAGTAACTCTTTTCAATATGTTTGCATTTTGTTACTCATAACAAGCATGCACAAATATTTGAGAAAGCGTAGGTGTGAGTCATTTTTACTCAGCTTATAGACAATACTTCTGTTGTACTTAGAATTAGTGGCTACCTCACAATCACATGGAGGCTTTGAAATATCAGTGGCCTACCAGTTCCTTTAGTTCCTTTTATTATGTGTGCCATTCGCTTTAATCTTGGGTTACTAACCATGCTTATCTGCCCTCTGCATCTACAGCCTTCAGAAAGATTGCTCTGGCATGGCCTAATAGCTTTTATCAGCTCACCCAGTGGCTCTTAAGCTTTGATGCTTGAAACCCAGGAGTTAACCACATGATGCCAAGCCCTTCTGAACCAGTCAACTGCTTTCCTGAGCAAATGATTGCTGTTTATCTCAAGGCAGCCGTGGGAACTCCTCTCCTCCTTTCCTTTGTCAAAGTGAAATAGAACCTTGGGACAGAAGATAGTGGTTGTTTTGCCACACTCCCTCTAATTTCCTAGGGCTTCATTTTACACACAGAGTAATAATTATCGGCCTGTTATAAATTGTGTCAAGGTTAGACCCTCTCTCTCCTGGCCTATATATTAAGCTCCTTTGATTTTTTTCCCCCCTCCAATATCTATATAGTATATTCGACTTATGGCAAAATTGTTAATACTCTAGTTCAGTTTATCTGACAAGCATGCTTACTTTTCCTCCTTTTCCACAAAAGTTGTCTAGGGAAATTAAGTTAGCCTCTGTTGTCTTTAAAAAACAAACAAACAAAAAACCCTATTTCCTAAATGGTAAAACTATACATTACAGTTCATGTTACACAGGAAAACTATAAAAATCACGGAACAAGGTGTTTTTCACCCCCCTCCTTGATAGTAGATGAAACTGCATTTTCAGTGACTACATGAGAAATGCAGTCTTGGTAAGAGCTCTCCACTAAACATTATGTTAGGCAATTATGATTTCTTGGCAAATTAATAGAGTCTGAGGACATACATGCAGAAGAGAGCGTACGCTTTAGTGGTTCAAATGCTGGGGCTTCAAGGTACAGTGATCCGCAGCTGAACTTTGCGTTTCCACTTACAGTTGTGGATCTGTGCACAGTTATTTAAATTCCAAGACTCCATTTCCTCACATGGAAAATGGTGATGATGTTTCCAACTTGCAGTATGTTCAAGGATAAAATGAGGCAAATATGTAAAGTGCCTAATGAAATGTGGGCACATAACAAACACCACATACATGGCAGTAGCTGCTGCTGTTGTTTTTCTTATTGACAAGCTGAGAAAAAAAAAGAAAAGGAAAACTAATCCAGGAGGTTAGATTTTTTTTTTTTCTTTTTAAGGATTTTTTCTGCTTAGATCAATTTAGAAAACCTTCCTCAGAAGGACCATAATCTCCAGACAGGAAACAGACCAGGAGGTGGGCATAGAAGAATTGGGCTGGGATTCTAGATTCTATGCTGAGCGCGCCACAGCCCAAATTTGAGACTTACTATTTTCTGCTATTTGGCAGCATCATCTGATGGGACAGGACTACCTGTCCCGGACAGGTTAGGTTACTTCAGTGCATTTAACAGTAAGTCACCTCACGTTTTATTACCAGAACTTTTCAATTTCTTAATCGTTTCTTAATTTCTTGTCTTTATACTAATCTTGCAAGGAAGAGAGAGCGTCGCTCTCTCCCTCTCTGCTTCTTTCCTCCACAGAAAGAACTTAACACCCCATTTGGGGATATTATAAAGCTGAAATGGTCAGATTTAAAATAATACAGTGAGTATTTGAAAAGCAGCATATAGACCTTCACCTTCACCTTCTTACCCCTTTGCATTGCCATATCTCCCTTCTTTCAGATAAACAGACTCCATCTATAATTTGCCCTGTGCCATTCACTCCTTTGTAATTAATTGGCCCAGTGATTTCCTTTCCTTCAATTTAGCATTTATCAATCCCAACTAGCAATGCATGTTATGGTGTTAGCAGAAAATTCCACAGGCCCCTCTGCACCCCGGGGAAAGGGAACATCTGCTGCTTTCCCTTTAGGACGCTGGGATTTAGAGGTCAGTGTGTTTCCCCATCAAGGCTTAAGGCTTTGGGGATCAGGGGAGTGCCCGGCTCCAAGCAGCATGGTGAATGGCAGTTGCTGACTGGCTAGGCTGGCCTGTTCTCAACCAACAGAGGATGGAGCTGTTCCACATAATGAGCTGGGACTTAGTGTGCTAAACATGCCCAGCTTAGGGGGGGAGGCAGGCGGTGCCTTCCCTTCCCCCACCCGCCTCCCCTTTTCCTGGTTCTAAACTGTATTTTCATCTTGGAAGAAATTATAGTGAGGTCTTTATTAGCAGCAACCAGCAGGGTTAAGGCTCCATAAGGGCTGATAAGCTCTATGGCTAAAAAAAAAAACAAAAAACAAACAAACAAACAAACAAAACCCATCAGCCTTTATACAGGGAGCTGAAGGTTTAAGTTGCTTGAACTGGAAAGACTCTGAAGAAGTGATTATGTTAAGTAAGTAACGTGTATGGATAACATGGAATCAAATTATCAGGGTCAGTAACTTCCCGGCTTTTCCAGTGCATTAAATGAAGACTTAACGTTGCCATACGCTTGGTACTTCCTGATGCCACATGGTGTCAGCACTGTCTGGTCATATGTACTTCACAGCACGTCATCTCTAATTTCATGGGATTATCTGCACTATTGCTTTAATAGATACTCAGGATCTTGAGCTTCCTTTGAACTCACAGTGGGGCAGCGCAAAGTCTTTTGTGAGCATTTATTTCTGTGCTTTTTGTGTTATATACCAAATTATTATTGCCATCATTTAGAAAGCTATATCCTGCTCTCATGCCTCCAAACACGTATGCTTATTTGCTGGTAAGGGAAGCTCCTGAAGGGGAAAATACCCTGAATATGAAAGACCTTTTTGGGGACTACATGAGAAAGCTGTTAAGTCAGTGAATTACTATCAGAAAGATGTTGAGGACAGTGGTTCTCAAAGTGTGGTCCTCTGGCCAGCAGCCAGGAACTGGATAGAATTGCAAAGCCTACTGAATCAGAACTCCGACATGAGCTCAACAATCTGTGTGTAACACGCCTTCCAGGGGGTACACAATCCAGTGAGAGAAACACTGCTGTAGCATTTGTGGAGTAGAAGAATGGGATGGACCCACCTGTTCTGGGGGTCGAACAGTAGACAAGACAACTGAAGGGTCTGCCCCTGTGGACCTTACTCCATTAACAAAGGAAAGTGTGGTACTTCATCCCGATGAAATGTTTACAGATACCTAACAGAGCCTATAATTTTCGTACATACCATTTAACATTTTTGTTTGAATCAGCCTATTATCGTCTTTGGACGTAGAGAATGACTAACAGAAGATGACTAATAAGCAATTCCTTGGTGCATTTCAGAACCATCCCCCTCGCCATATGTATATCCATGGCCATCGTCACTGTTGGCTACGTGCTCACAAATGTGGCCTACTTCACGACCATTAGTGGTGAGGAGCTCTTGCTTTCAAATGCAGTGGCAGTGGTAAGTCCAAGTTGGGGAAATGCCAATTTGAATTTAGGTTAATGAGTTGATGCAATTTCATAGTAGTTCCTTCAGCAGAAAGTGTTGTGGAATGCAGTAATCTTTTCTTGACCTGAATGACAATGAATATTTAAAAATTTAGAACATGGCTTAGCATATTCCATTTAAGTAATAGAGCTAAAATCCTATATGATTTCTCTGTAGAGTTAATTTCATGTAACACATTTCCACATATACATATTGAATAAAAGGCATTATTCTTCCAACACATTTTTAAGGATAAGTGGGCAGTTACTGAATTTAAATGAATTCATTTTGTTTGATGGGCAAATTGCAGTTTATTCTGTACTCTTTCTGTTTGTAAACTTTTCAAATGCTAACAAAATATTTTTCCCAAAGTACTACTTAAAGATTTCCAGGAGGACCATACATGTTTGTTTTTTCTCATATATCCTTTCGAATACTAGCCAAAGATATTATTAATTTTGGGAAATGCTGAGTTATTCAGACATAAACACATGTCATAGTTAGAGTACTTCTTAGGATATTAAAGATGCTTATGTGCATTTTAACTCTCTAAGAAATGGATACTCAAGTTTTATACATTTCCCAAAATTGATTAGACTTCAGGACCATCTTTGCTCTGAGCAGTCATTTTATGGGACTGTTATGCTGTGACACATACTTTCATTTTGTATAAAAACTTAGCCACTAAGAGAGCATTCATTCATGACCTTATAACGATGAAGGGTGAAAAAATAACTTCCCATCACTAGATGTCAGCTCCTTTTAAAATAGTCACTATTTCCTCCTGTCAGTAACATCCACTGGGAAGAAATTATCTCATTTCATGTTCACTGTATTAAAAAAAGACTTCACCCGCTGCTGTGAGTTCTACCAGACATCCAAATGGACAAAGCTTACTGACGTCGTGTCAGACATCTCATCTTACTAGACAAAGGGCAACACTTACTCAAGTTGGGCGTAATGTGGTCCGTTAATTACACAGCACCAGCTGCATCAAGGACAACGAAAGAATCTCACTTTTTCTTTTTTTAAATGCATCCTTTATGTCATAGCATAAAAGGAAATTTCAGAAGTTTTGTTTATCTTTTGTGTTTTCTGTGGTTTGAGTTCCTTGGACTTGTGTTTCTAGTGTAGCGTTTTTATGGGAAACCATAGAGGAAATTGCCAGATACCTGAGATGGAGGGAGTGACTCCATAAATAGAGATTCAGCTGAGGTGATTATTCTGGGCAACAGATTTTCAGAATGGCTCATAGATATGATATAAGTGATTAAGTCATCTTTTTTTCCTCACCGCATTTTCATGTCCTAACATTGGGATTAAAATATGAAGCAAGTATCTGCAATACTTCTTGGTGTACATTTGTACTTCACTATCAAAATGTGGCTTTCCAAGCTAAAAGAGAAGGTACTGTGCAGAATGATTTCTGTCTCCAAAAGGAGAAGTTCTGAAGCGACCTTTTTCCATTTACCAGAATGAAAGATTTTTGCCCTAGTTGATAAAGATTTGGCAAATGGATCATTGGCATTTGAAAGCAGAGAGAAGGTGCTTGTTTAAACCTTGGTGCATGGTTTTCCAACAAGCAATGAATGTCATGGTACATAATTCTGATTATTGTCTACAGAGTTATTCTGACCCTAACCAAAGGGAAGGATGATAAAACACATACGTATCTCTAGGCTAATAGAAAGTCATAGAGCGAGTTTGGCCTCAGCTGTTTCATTTTATTCCACTTTCTGGCAAAGCATTAATTTGCTTCATTTTGTCTTTCACTAGACCTTTTCTGAGCGGCTACTGGGAAATTTCTCATTAGCGGTTCCGATCTTTGTTGCCCTCTCCTGTTTTGGCTCCATGAATGGTGGTGTATTTGCTGTGTCCAGGTGAGTGAGTTCAAGCATTTCCAGAAATGCATTTCTATTTTTGAGATTTGATGTGATAAGGATAACTTTAAAAAGAAATAGTGCCTTCAATTCTGGTATTTTTAAAGGGATATACAAAATTGAAGTCTTCGTCCAAGTATCAATTGCATGTCTTATTCTGCCCAGTAGAGGGCACTGCTCCTCTACTTAAAGTGTAGTCTGAAGCTGGACATGTGGCTTTTTTTTATAGTATGTCTACAGAGTCTAACAACAACATTTTATTTCTGGTGATAAAAATCTTCTGTTTCTCTAAAGGTGACAAAGAAAAAAGTAAAGTAAGAAACACCAGAAATCAGCACCCCCACCATCTGTATCCCTTTTGTTTTGTTTGATGCAGAAGTCCTTTCTATTTTAATATAAGGTTAAAACCCAATCAGATAAATATGAATGTAATATGCGTTGTCATCCTTAAAAATGAAGTAGCCAGCTGTTTACCAGAAAAATGAGTTTATTCGGGCATAGCAGAGGAATTGCAGTTCAGACATGAGTTCTATGGCGATACCATAGACAAGTCCTGAGAACAAAGGAGAGCGGCTTACTTTTGTAGAGGAAAGGAGGGAGTTGGGAGGGGTGGCTTTGAAAGGCCTTTGGAGGAGAGTGAGAGTTCAGGATTGTTGCTAGGCAAGGAGGAAATGTCTTTTCTCCTGCAGGCAGAGTTAAGAAAGCTTCTTCCTGTTGAGGTCTGAGAGGGATGACAAGAGGTAATGCATGAGAACTCCCCCTCAAGCCTTTGCAACTCCATTTTAAGTGAGATTTCCTGTACACCTGTGTGTACGTTTGCAGGTGTTTTGTGTGTGTGTGTGTGTGTGTGTGTGTGTGTGTGTGTGTGTGTGTGTGTGTTGGGTTGGATAGATAACACACATACAATGCTACCTAGGAACCTAGAACTAAATTCACCATCAGCTGTTTATACATAGGGAGAGCTATGCTGAGTCAGATGTTGCTATTGTTTCTCCTCAAAGAAGAATACAGTATGTTGGCAGATTTTATAAAATCCTAAGCCAGGTTTCTCAGGGTGTCCTCTACCTTATACGAAAAGTGAAATCCAAGTAAGCACCTAAGAAATGTCAAACCATTTGGTATGAAAAGGATGCATGTTTTCTCTGAGATTTCTGGTTTTTTCCCTTTGAAATGATCGATGATATAGTCAATTCCACCCACATTTTTCTCCCATCAGGTTATTCTATGTTGCGTCTCGAGAGGGTCACCTTCCAGAAATCCTTTCCATGATTCACGTCCGCAAGCACACTCCTCTGCCAGCTGTTATTGTTTTGGTAATGCATATTAACCAGGGTATCTAGATATAACCTTGAATAACAGGTTAGCAGAGAAGATTTCAAAGCAGACTTGCGACTGTGCTTTACCTTCTCACTCATTGAAAAATCAGCTTTATGTACATCATGGGGGAGTTTGGGAGGCAGGATGTTTTCCACAGCTTCCCCATTCAGTATTTCTGATGCACATTTGATGCCACGGAGGCAATAACTGCATCATGTGTTTTTTGTTTTTGTTTTTTTTTTACCTTTGTAGAAGTTTTTGAGATCTAAAGAACAGGATTAGTTTGGCTCCTGTCATTGACACAGGGCCTCACTGTAAAGGATGCAGAGCAGCAACTCCCAATTCTAATTACGGAAAGGGGAGCTAAAAACTGCAGTCCCAATGTCCCAGATGTCTCATCATAGGCCCCTTATAATGAAATGCACACAAAATTATACGGACAAAATAGATGAAATCCTAGATGGTGCATTGAGTCTGTGATTAAAAGGGAGACATTTGGGAGCAACCCTATAGGGAAGAAAGCAAAGCACCAAAACTTAAACTTGAGCTGTAGAATTCTTTATGCAGAAAAGAGTACCTGTGAAACAGGGCATACAAAAGACTGTGTAAGGTGTCAAAGTCCTCAAGTACCTGTGGGCAATGGTACATTCACTTTTACCCACCATTTTGTAACAGTTTTCTCAAATGGAATCTGCCCTCAGGAGCCCGGTAGCATTCAATTGAACTTTTTTTGCGTGCATTTAATTTGTTTCAAAATGTTTCTTTGAAATTTCTTTGTGAAGTATGGTACTCTCTGTGCGGAATCGGGAAGTTGGCAGTCACTGTGGGAATGTGTCACTGCGTGAAGAGGGCTTTGGTTTTAAGCCTCTGCCATCAGTCATGCTCTCCTTGTGCAGACGTGCTCTGCTGCTCTCCGAAAAGACGTTCTTTTCTGCCGTCTTGAGGGTCACCTGAGGCAAGCACACGGGGAGAGCGCGGGTGGAGGGAGGAAAGGTCAAGGTTTTGCATGCGGGGACTGACACAGTCGCCCTGAAAGGGCTGTGTTCCCTGTGTGCGCGTGGCCTGGAGCTAGCTCATCCGACGCCATCGGCAGAACTTGCACACTTTCCAAGAGGGTGCCCTTTTGGTTTTTATTATTAGTGATTTACTAACCATCTCAGTCGCTGCACCGGTACGTTTTGAGCCACGATGAGTGTGACTCTGAAAACACCGTCTCTTCTCTCAAATGTAAAACTGCCAAAAAAAAATCAAACGTCCACATACCATTCTCTCGGAATGAAGTGGTCATGAGGATGGTCCTCTCAATCTGTTATTGGTGTGAAAAAGGATTTGAAGAGCGGAATATAGAGAGGAGGTTAGTCAAATCCAAGTTGTAACCCAAATGGCAGTCTGTCAGAATAAATAATTGTGGGAACAAGACAGCAGCAATGTGTAGCGATGTTATTATCTTGGTTACCAGCTGTGGTCTCCTTCACTCACCGAGTGTGGTTTTTCTCCCCTCCCCCCAGCACCCTCTGACGATGATAATGCTGTTCTCTGGGGACCTCTACAGTCTTTTGAATTTCCTCAGTTTTGCCCGGTGGCTTTTTATTGGGCTAGCAGTCGCTGGGCTGATTTATCTTCGATACAAACGCCCAGATATGCATCGTCCTTTCAAGGTAACCTCAGCAATCTTGATGGGTTTACATAAATCTTTCTCCTCATACCTACTTCTCCCTTTGTCATAACTTGATGAAGGGGAGCTTGGGCGGGGGGGCGGGGGCAGCAGCCTCCTCTGCCAGGAAAGGTTTAACTCTTGCAGGTAGTGCCTTCCTGTTGGATTGAAGCTTGCGAAATAGTTCATCACATTTTTTTTTTTTTTTATGAACTTCGTCTGTCACATTTTTGAAAAGAGATGGTATTAATATAGGATATTTGTTATGCTGGTTTCTCGTGGCTGAGCCCAATGACCGGATAAGTCCAAAGCCTGGGATACTTTGATCTGTCTTTATGCTGAATAGTTGTAGGCAGCCATGCGGAGAAAGAGTGAGGCAGGAACATCTGGAATCATCACTAATGAGAACTCTGCAAAGGGTGCTGCTGCCTTACAAAATAGACATTTTAAGTATTTCTAAGGGCTGTCACTTACTACATTGCTCGTGTTCTACATTATACACTCCAGAAGGATTAAACATGTAACACGTATAGAGAAAGTGAAGATGTATGAATTTATCACTTAATAGAAAGCATATTCACCGTAACTAAGCATTTCCTTTGGGAAGGGCTGAAGAATATGCTTGTCATCTTCCTCCGCCTTGAATGCTCATAGGTGGATTTGATCTCACTATTTATTTGCTTCTAAGAAATAACACAGGTAATGTTGTCAGTCATGTTATCAGAATTTACTTCTAATTATATTCATTGCCTAAAGCCCGCCACAGCTTTATTAGCGGTTGAATAGGAGTCGGCCTGTTTTGTTTCTGTCGGTTCTTATTGTGAATCTCCAACAGAAAATCAATATGCACTGAGAAGATTTAACATGTAACTAGCAGCCCGTGGCCTTGGCTCCGCAGTAAAGTAGATTCTAATCATAATTATCAAACAACCCATCTTTTAAAATAAAAACCAGAAATCACAATGGTACTTAACAAGTAAAATAATTCAAACAGAACGTCTCTAACGAAACACACTTATGTATCCTTAGATTTTATTCTGTCCAAAGAGTTAAAGAAATTCAAGGGAGTATGTTTAATACATTCGTCCTCTGTGCCCATTACAGAGATTTTGCTAATAAGGTAAAGTAGGGTGTCGCCGGTTACCTGGTCGTGTGCCCACAGCGGATCACCCAGTTTCATGACAGACGTTCTCATCGTGAACCACCATCCATCTCTTGAACTGTGGTTGAAGAGATGTTTTTCTGTGCTCTGTTCCAGGTGCCGCTGTTCATCCCCGCCTTGTTCTCCTTCACGTGTCTCCTCATGGTTGCCCTTTCCCTTTATTCGGACCCATTTAGTACGGGGATTGGCTTCATCATCACGCTGACTGGGGTCCCTGCATACTATCTCTTTATTATATGGGACAAGAAACCCAAGTGGTTTAGAAGAATGTCAGGTAAGTCTTTTAAGCAGGTTTGGAACCTTCTGAGAGACCACGTTGTAGAAAACTCATCTGTGTGTACAGGAGTAACACGCGCAGCTCCAAGTTTAAAAATATAAGTAGGTTGATTGCTGGTTCGAATACGTTATTGCATTTTCACGGGAACTGGGAGAAGAAAAGGCAGGAAAGATGTTTAGGGTACATGCACTGGATCCTTTCAAGGTAGGTTTTAGTTGGCCCGTTCTAGTCACTTTTTAGAACAGTTTTCTTGGATGGCATTTTATCAGCAGCAACGTAAACAGCCTAACTGCTCTTCTGAATCCTTTACTAACCTAATTAGTTTTTTTTCTGGGTTGAATGCAGTTTAGTGATTCTGCATCATAACATACCACTTGGTGAGTGATATGAGATTTAGTGGGGAGTTAGGCAGAGAGCTGCAAAGGTCTTTCATGGCTATAACACTACCCTATTTAATAGGCATGGCAAGTCGCCTATTACCACGGGGGGGTCCACAAGACCAGCAAGAATAAGAAAGAATAACAGCTCACATTTATTGTCTGATTTCTGTGTGTTAGCACATACATGACCTCATTTAATCTTTATAACAACCTTCTGAGGTAGGAAAATTATTGTCCCCATTTTACAGATTTTGAGTTATAACATGGGAGAATTCCTGTAACTTGTTCTAAGTCATACAGATATTAAGTAAAAGAGCTAGAATTCAATTTTGGGCAGTTTTTGTATTTTAAAAAAATCATCCTGGAGACAGTGAGGGGTTGAGGCTGAAGACAGAGGGTAGGGGTTGTTGGCATCCTGATGAGAACTGAAGAGGGTCTGAACACAGGCAGTGTCGGAAGGATCCAAGAGAAAGCATATTAGAAAGATAAGGAAGAAGAAAAACCCACAGGGCTTGGCAACCGGTAAATTGGAGGAGGAGACAATATAGAAGATCAGTCGTGGGAAGGGAGTCTAGGTACAGCCTCCGTGGAAAGCCCAGCCCTCTGCCCCGACTCTGCAGAGTGAGCCTTTAGCCTCACATAAGCTTTCTGTCCCCTGCAAGGTGTGGGAGCTGGTGTTATTCCTATATCCAGAGGGGTGAACCAGGACCCAGGGAGGGGGAGACTAGTTTTGAGCGTACAGATTTTTAAATCATTGGACTAGGATTTGAATCCACATCAGCTGGACTTCAAAGTTCGTGACCTTTCTCCATTGGGTGCCTGGGGCAGGAGAGGTAAAAAGTAGAGCCAGACAAGCAGATATGTTCTTGCTGGTGAGTTTGGTGACTTTAGAAGATAAGCTTTGTTCTCATTCATTTTAATTTACTTTCTTTACCATAATTAATTTTTAAAAGTTCAGTTAAAAAATCCAGAGAGATTACTGGTAAAATTGTTAATAAATATCACTATTACTAAAAACAAACAAACAAACAAACAAACAAACAAAACAAAAAATGACTCGGTGTACATATTGACATCTAGTGTGCTACACAAACTCATTTAGAAGCCAGACATTTAAAATAGAGTTTTGCTACTACTGCTCTTTATTGGCTTTTAATTGGTATTTGGTATCATTAGACCTTACACGTACTGTTTGTACTGGGTTTTGTTTTCTTGCTGGCAACACTATTCCCCGAAGAAGTGTTACTATAAAAATGAGATTCTTTCAGGCTCACACTGCACACTGACTGCCTAACAGGGTATTTAATCTCCGTTTCTTGTTAGATCACATTATTTTTTTGTAGAATATTTTCAGTTCTGTTTTCATGGTTGTAGGCAATTCTGAGAAAAGAAAATGTTGTTAAACAATATTTACCATTGGGATTGCTTTCCTCATTACCAATGTTCACGACAGATTGACGCTCACCATGTGAGATCTGCATCTCTCTCAGATGCTGGCTAGAAAGGGTTAAACCTCTGTAGGCCACAGAAAACCAACAGAATTTAGGATGAAACGCTGGCAGTCCTAGAGTTGGACCTTATGGAGAAGGGAGCATGACCAAGGAGCAAATTCCTGTTTTCTCCCACTTAGTTGGCATTTTGTTCCTCCTGTTTGTAGTCAGCCAACTGTAAAACTTCTTTCCTTTTGCCAACGTGTTCGTATTTGGTACCATTTCTTTGTCAGTGCTTAGCTACTACTAGCACTTCCCATGCTTGACCCTTCTTTGATGTGTTTCCCTACTTGTGTAGTTTTGAAGTTTTGGGTTATTTTTCTGTCTTTAGTGGTATTTTGAACGTCTCCTCGGACTCCAGATTTAGTGTTAGCCTTTTGTGAAGGCAGAAGCGAGGTAGGAGCCCCATACGGTTGTTTGGTTCTCAGAACCGCCGTTCAGTCCTACCACAGAGTGTGGCCACCCTGCCGTTAAACTGCGATCATTGTCACCCTTTATCTTTGTAGCCGCCTTGAAAGTGAGTAACAAAAGCAGCAATCCTTCGAAATTTTATTTGATTTTCCTCTTAGGCAGCATTCTTGTAGTAAAAAAAAAAAAAGAAAAAAAATCATAGTAGTTATTGCTGCAGTAGCAAGTATTTTCCTAGCCTTCGGCCAAAACAAAACACACACAGACACTCAAAACAGCAGAATCCTGAACCACCACCTCACCTTTTCCCCCAGCCACCTCCTGTTGTTAGAAACAAACTCTGTGAACTTGGAGGCCAGGGAGCCTCTGCTTGGAGCAGTTTGTTCAGTGATTTAAATCAAATCGTCTCGTTGGGCAATGTTCCTTACCCTTTATATTACCATGTATTTTCACCCTAATAAGCACGAGCAGATTAGCCCTGCGAAATGATAGTTTATCAAAACACATCTCACCTAGGGTGCTTCCCTAAAAAATGCAAGGCAGCCGAACAGAATTCAGAAAATGGCTCAAGGCAGCTCAGTACAGACAGCCAGGCAACGTTCGGACCTGGGGATGTGAGATTTTTCAGAGCTGATGCATTCCTCTGGCCACAGGATGCCAGTATTGAACCACGTTTTGCTTGATAGCATTCCTGGGATGAAAAGAAAATGGGCTCTTAAGGGAATAGTCAGATGCCCAGAAGGCTTTTTTCTGCCGTCTGTGACGGAGTGGTTAATTCTTCTGGCTATTTATTTATTGATGTATAGAAACACGAGCTTCTCACCCCAGGAAAGCAGGGCAGGTACCCACTGACATACTTGAATACCTGGGGACACCTGGACCCGGCAAACCCCGGCCAGGCTTACAGCAGGCTCTTTCTTTACTTGACTGCCTCTATTTATCAACCAGACCCGGCACAGCTGAGAGTGAGTGGGGTGATTGGAAGTTGGTCCCTCTTGCTCAGGGGGAGATATGGGGAACAACTGTATTTAAACAAAATCTTTGACTACAAAGACTCATAGTGGGCAGCATCAGCAGAATGACTGTAGTCCATCTTGGTGGACAGTGACTTTGCAGTTCTAGCCCTAAGCTGCTTACAGTGTATCACAATGATTTCATTTCTGGTATCTCACTGAGACCTGTTTAATGCATTTGACAGACTTCACAAAGACTGCGGTGCAACATGTTAAATTAGTTAAGCGTGCCTACATCTCTCAGGGTCCCAAACCATCTTCATTGCAAGGATATAAAATGAGACCATATGTGTGAAAAGGTTTTGAGGCCTTTTTTATAAAACACACATACTATTATTCTCATTATGATCTCTGGGGAAGATTGATTTTGTGCTAGTACTGCATGACTTCAGGCTGTAGTTCTCATGCTGATACCAGGTGTGGTTGGGTAAATCATTCTCTGCAAGGTCCGTTGTTGTTTTAACTGGTTTCAAGAATAACCACTAAATGTGAAAGGTAAAGCTAAAAATACAATTACTATTTGATCTTGTAACTTGCACTTCCTAAAAACACCAAATGTAGACGCATTGGCTCAATTTTAAAGAAATAGTACCTTGCCAGAAGCCCAAAGCATCTGGCATTCCACTACATCCATGCTCATATATGTCCTTTGGCTTTCCTGAGTAAGAAGGAAGCTTCCCTAGAGTCTTACTGGGTCTGTTGAGCACCCCTGTCTGACCCCATGACTATAGATAACTTAGAGAAAAAGTTGGTGTGTTTCCCACAACTATGCAGAGCCAAAACCAGTCACTTTGCTCAAACCTCCACAATGATTGAAATTATTCCAATCTTGAGATTCCAAGAGAAGCTACAAGAAAGCCACAGGGGACACTGTCAACAGGGCTGATTAAACAGGAAGAGACAGGACTGGGTGAGCAGAACCAGAAGAGAGAGATTCTTTGATCCCATATGTGCTATTGAATAGGAGACCCACATGGAACATTCAGGGAGGAACATGTCACACTACGAAAGCAGTAAGACCTCTAAGGGGCTCTCCCTGTGTCCAGACTTGATGCGCTGTGGTGACCTGAGTAAGCAAGACGTCTAAGAAAGCGAAGGGGCGAAGAATACAGAAACACGCTTTGGAAAAGGCTTTTGTTTCAGACATGGAGGGACAGATACTGCATAAGAAAGATAGTTATTAAAAAAAAAAGAAAGAAAGAAAAAAGAAAGATCTCAGTAGATAAATGCATGAATAGTCTCACACACACGCACATGCGTCTGTTGTGGAGATTAGTTCAGACAGCTGCAGCAGGACTTCTCCAGGGAGGAAGGGCTGGAGGGATGTCAGTTGAACCCCACTGCTTTGCCTGTGACCACTGCAGACCCTGAGGACATCAGATACCTCTGGTTCCTTCTGTGCCTACAAAAGCCACCCTTCCTTACTACTGATTGATAACTTACTTTTCCATGGCCTGTTTTTCCAGGATCGTTTTACCATATCTCTTTCCTGTAAGCATGGATCTTCACTGTTCTTGAGTGTTCCCTTGTGCTTCATGTGCATCTCAATGTAGAATGGGTTGTGACAAGATATAATTTATTTAAGAAGCATTTGTATAGAGTTTACCATTTGCCAGAGCTGTACTGGGCCCTTTATAATAAATGGATAGTATATAAATCAATGTGCTGAGGGAAACGACTTTGGGGAACAGTGTTATAAAGCAAAGGATGAAAAAATATACCTTTTTGGGTGGTATTCAATAGGGCCTGGAAGGGACTATTACAGGTGACAAGTCATAAGAGAGGAGGAAGACCCCATTACTGGATAAGATGTGGTCTGGGTCTGAAACCATCAAGAAGGTCGGCTCTCGAGACCCCAGGTCTTCTAGAGTTTGAAGAGTTTCTGTAGAGATTGATTGCAAAGATAAGAGGTGAACAAACACTAGTGTCCCGGGAAGCTAGAATCCCCGAGTTCTAGGACTGTTGAGATAAAATGGCCTCAGAAATCATCTAGCCCCATGGTTCCCACATTTTAGTCTCTATCAGAATTACGGATTTCTGGGCCGCATCTTCAGTTTCTGATTCAGTAGGTCTAGGATGGGGCTTGAAAAGATGCATTTCTAATATCTCAGGTGACGCTAATGTCGCTGTTTCTGTATTCTGGGACCACCAGCCCTTCGCCCCTTCACTTTCTTAGACGTCTTGTTTACTCAGGTCACCACAGCGCATCAAGGCTGGACACAGGGAGAGCCCCTTAGAGGTCTTGCTGCTTTCCTAGTGTGACATGTTCCTTCCTGAACGTTCAGTGTGGGTCTCCTATACACTTTGAGAACCACTCATCTAGTCCAAGTTCCTCATTCTTTTTTTTTAAAATTTATTTGTTATTGAGATATAATTGTCATATAATATTGTGTAAGCCTAAAATGTACTTGAGCATGTTGGCTTGACACATTTATATATTGCGATATAATTACTACAATAGCGTTAGCTAACACCTTTATCATGTCATGCACTTATCATTTCTTTTTTGTGTTGAGAACAGTCAAGAGTTAGTCTGAGCAACTTTTATAGTATAGTTTTATTGCCTATAATCGCTATGTTGTGCATTAGATCTCCAGAATTTACTTATTTACTAGTTGTAAGTTTGCACCCTTAAACAACATCTCCCCAATTCCCCCGCCCCCAGCCCCTGGCAATCACTAGTCTACTGTTTTTACAAGTTCAGTTTTTCAGATTCCACATATATTACTGCATACAGTATTTCTCTTTCTCTGCATTTCTCTTATCTCACTGAGCATGTCTTCAAGTCCCACCCATGTTGTTACAAACGGAAGGATTTCCTTCTTTCTCATGGCTGAATAATATTCCTGTGTGTGTGTGTGTGTGTGTGTGTGTGAGAGAGAGAGAGAGAGAGAGAGAGAGAGAGAGAGAGAGAGAGACATCTTATTTATCCATTCACTCACTGATGGACATTTGTGCTGTTTGCAAATCATGGCTATTGTGAAAAACACTTCAATGAGCATGGAAGTACACACATCCCTTTGATATACTGATTTCAATTCCTTTGGAAACATACCCAGGAGTGGGATTGCTGGGTCATATGGTAGTTCTAGTTTTAATTTTTTTGAGGAACTACTATATTCCAGAATGGCTGTACCAATTTACATTCCCACCATAGTGTATAAGGGTTCCTTTCCTTCACATCCTTGCCAAGTTTTGTTATTTCTTTTTTATTTTTTGAAGGGTACAGATTTTTTTTTTAATTGCCTGTCTTATGTAAATGTCTAGTTTGAATGTTCCAGGCCAGTAGGCCACTCTGCTCCATTCAGCAATCAGGAACCTGGTAACTTTCATCCTGTCTCTACACCCTCTGGGGATGATGCCTGAACCACTTGGTCACAGCACCATGAATTGAGTTGTGACATCCTAGCATGTGTACGGTGACATCTCTTTATGATTTGTTTTGCATTTTCCTGATGATTAGAGATATTGAACACCTTTTCATATACACTAGTTGGCCATTTATTTGTATGTCTTCTTTGGAAAAATATCTGTTCAGGTCCTTTGCCCATTTTTTAAGTTGGACTATTTTCCTTTTTTTTGCTATTGAGTTGTCTAAGTTCTTTATAGATTTTGGATATTAGCCCCTTACCAGACATATGCTTTGCGAATAGATTTTCCTATTCTTTAAGTTGTCTTTTCAATTTATTGATTGTTTCCTTTGCTGTGCAGCTCTTTAGTTTAATGTAGTCACACTTGTTTATTTTAGTTTTTGTTGCCTGTACTTTTGGTGATTTAGCCAAGAAATTATTGCCTAGATCCATGTCAAGGATCTTTTTCCCTACATTTTCATCTAGAATTTTATAGTTTCAGGTCTTACATTTAAATATTTGATTCATTTCAAGTTACTTTTTGTGAGTGGTGTAAGGTAGGGGTCTAGTGTCATCCTCTTGCATGTGTTTTCCCACATCATTTATTGAAGATTTCCCAGCATCATTTATTGAAGAATCTGTCCTTTCCCCATTGTGTCTTCTTGGCAGTCTTATCAAAAATTAGTTAATTATATAAATGAGGGTTTATGTCTGGGGTCTCCATGCTGTTCTACTGATTTTTGTGCCTATTTTTATGCCAATACCATACTATTTTGATTGCTATAGCTTTGTAACATAGCTTGAAATTAGGTGTTGTGATGCCTCCAGCTTTTTTCTCTTTCTCAGTATTGCTTTGGCTATGCAGGGTCTTTTGTGGTTTCAAACAAATTTTAGTACAGTTGTTCTATTTTTGTGAGAAGTGCCATTGGAATTTTGATCAGGACTGCGTTGATCTGTAGATCACTTTGGGTTGTAGAGACATTTTCACAATATTAATTCTTCCAATCCAGGAACATGATATATCTTTCCATTTGTTTGTGTCCTTTTCAGTCTCTTTCATCAGTGTCTTATAGTTTTCAGTGTACAAGTCTTTCACCTCCTTGGTTAAATTTATTTCTAAGTATTTTATTGTTTTCAATGCTATTGTATTAGCATTGAAAGTAATTGCGGTTTTTGCAATTATTTTTAACCTGTTAAACTGCAATTACTTTTGCATCAACCTAATAAATGGGATTGCTTTCTTAATTTCTCTTTCAGATAATTTGTTGTTAGTGTACAAACATACAACTGATTCCTATATGCCGATTTTATATTCTTCAACATTACTGAATTCATTTATTGGTTCTAACAATTTTTTTAGTGGTGTCTATAGAGTTTTCTATGTATATGATGTCATCTGTAAACAGAGATAATTTTACTTCTTCCTTTCTGATATGGATGCCTTTTATTTCTTTTTCTGCCCAATTGCTCTGGCTAGGATTTCCACTACCATGATGAACCATCTTTGCATTCCTGAGATAAATCTCACTCGATCATGGTGAATGATCCTTTAATGTGTTGCTGAATTCAGTTTGCTAATATTTTTCTGAGAATTTTTGCATTGTAATCATCAAGGCTATTGATCTGTAATTTTTCTTTCTTATAGTGTCTTTGTCTGACTTTGGTATCGGAGTAATGCTGGCCTTTTAAATGAGTTTGGGAGTGTTCCTACCTCTTCAAGTTTTTTGAACAGTTTGAGAAGTGTTGGTGTTTATTCTTCATTTGGTAGAATTCACCAGTGAAACATCTGTTCCTGGTCTTTTCTGTGTTGGGAGGTTTTGATGCATCTGATCCTCAGCCCACCTCAGGCGTGAGGCTCAGGGTCATGGCAGTGCCCCTGGCAATGGTAGGTCAGAGCCGGGACCTGAGACCCCGGGGATGGGGCTCAGAGCAACAAGAGTCCATCTCCCCAATGATAGTTAAGGTCTTGACCTCGGATGTGGGGGAGTGGGGCTCAGCAGCAGCACAGCCCCAAGAATGGCAGCCAAAGTGTGATTTGGGATTCTGGGGGCAGAGCTCAGAGCAGGGGAAGCTGCCTTGGTAATGGTGGGAGAAAGCCTGACCTGGGGCCAACGGGGCAAAGAGCAGTGGCAGCTCAGGTCTGGTGTATGGTAAGGTGCTGTGGCACCCATTCCCTGAGAGTGGCGCACAGCAACAACCAGGGCACAGCAACAACCCCGAGAGCATCTCACCTCAGCACTAGCTTTAGCCTCTGGGAATAGATGCAGAGGTGGAGGCACTCCAAGCTGCTCCATCAGCAGGGATCAGTATGTTGACAACGGTGGGAGACTCCCTAGCAAACGCTGCGCATGTCCACAGTGGGGAGGCTGGCTGGGGACCTCTTGCTCATTCTCCCTTCTGGTGAACTTCCTTAGGGCTCTGGCTGGTGGATGGGGTGATGCAGGCAAGTTCCTTTGCTTTCCTATGTGGCCACCTCGATTTTTGAACTCCACTGTTTTGTTTCCTGCTTCTTCTTTGTTGTCTAGAGCTTTTCCCGAGCTATTTTCTTCAGTTTGTAACTGTTTGTTTATTGTTGTTGTTTTGTTATGGGGGAGATGAGTGTTGGGACCTTCTAACCCTACACTTTGCTAACATCACTCCCAAGGCCCTCCGTCCTGTAACGGAGGCAAATGAGGTCCTGGGAGATGAGGAGCTTTGATCAATAATACACTACAAGTTTGAGACTGGAAATTTTATTCTGACTCTTCTTCTGATTTTGCTGAGGAATTGGTTGTAATCTCATAGGTGCAAAAACAACAAAACAATTTTAAATTGAATATGAAATGTGTTTTTGAACATATATTTGTGTCTTGATCCTATTGTCTCAAAATATTTTCAGCCTCCTGGTTCATAAATGACAGTCCTTATTTGAATATAAAATATTAATGTATTCTTGCTGAAAAGCCACCATGGGAAGTTATAGAAGTGACAAATAAATTAATTGAGCATGATAGGATTCTAATGAAGTAAATAATTTTTGAAAGTGCTCTATGAAATAGGTAGTTGTGTGTTTTCAGTATTCAACCCCAAGTAATTCACATTTTGCTGTTTTTTATGCATTTCTGATTTCTGTACATTTTTAATTTCTCTTCATTATTTCTTTGTAGGCAGAATAACCAGAACATTACAAATAATACTGGAAGTTGTACCAGAAGAAGATTGTCATAAACTATGAATTAATGCATTTGAAATCTTGGCAATCTATCCTTGGCTCAAAGGGCTGAAACAAGATATGGACGTTCACTTCATTTTATGAAAATCCAGAGGATTTCAACTTTGGTGATGGACTTAAAGGAATCAGTTATTTCTATTGAGATCTTTTAGCGTATTCACACTGGTTTCTAAGAAATTTAGTAATAACTCCATGTAGTTACAGAACGCTAATATGCAACCATACCCTGATTTCACATGATTCTTGAGTCTCTGATATTTACCAGTTGAGGTTAGGGGAAAAGGCTATGGAATGGACAGTGACTTCAGTGGTCTTTCTCTATAACATAGCTTATCATGCCTAAGAAACTTCAAATTGAAGACGGAGATGTTTTCTGTATATATGGGTTTTGTAAAAACAATTTTTACATGCTATAGATGACAATACTGTGAAACATGTTTCCTACTCTTCTGGAGAAAGAAAAAAGAAAGGCATATGTCATCGTTATGGATAGAGGAAAAAAGGAAATTTGTTTTTCATTGGCATTGCATTACATCCCCTTAGCTATCAACTAGATATCACTCATCTTTTAATGGATGATACTCAGAGCATTTTGAACAAAGGACAGAGGGAATAGTCCCAATTTTAATGAATGTATTAAAGAAAAGCTTCTAGGGGCTATTGTTTATGAGACAAATTCAGGAATTATGTTGAAGTGAAAATCCTTGAGAATTTATTATGTTAGGATTTTTTTTTCACTCATCATCGGAAGTTACATGGTTATGTGCCATTGTGTTTTCACGGCAGCCCATTTGATCAAGAAAGGATGTAACACCTTTCTTACAGCAAAGCAATAATCAGTTTGGTATTAAATCCTCTTAGGCACGATCACCTGTTTCATGAATAATTTACCATTGATAAATATATCTAAATACATGCATTTTCAAATCTTCAAATTACAATATCAATGTAAGGCAGGAATCACCAAAAAAGGAAATGCCCAAAATATTATGCTCAACCATATAATCCGATCTATATGCAATGTTAGTAATTCCGAACAATTTTTTTATTTCTTAGCTATTTTCACATGGTGATGAATTTTGACAGGTTGTACATTTCCTTTGTACATTTTATATTCTGTTAAAATGTCTCTTCAGATAAAACTGTCCAGCTCAATTAGGAAAAGGCATGTATTTACATAAAAATTGAGGAAGAAATGTCACTGCTAAATAAGATTTACAACTGATGTTTATAGAAATTTTCCACTTTCATATCTAAGCTTTATCAGTAATTTCCTCACCTTAATTATCATTCCACTTGAAAAAGAGATAACTGATAACAGATTCACTGAAAGAAGGAGAAACTGTGCATGAATATGTGTATCCAGACAGGTGTTATTATACTAGGTTTGGACAATATTGTGGAATTTTCAAATGACAGTAATATCATGATGCAATTTGTTAATTATTGTTTACATACATCTAAGATTAAATAGTCATAGCCAGAGTATGTTTCATTGTTTAATTTTTTTGTCCATTTGAAATAAGAATTTTTGAAAGAATTACACTGACTAACCTCATTAAGAGAAGATGTAGAGTTCACAGACAATTGACCAACAGTAATGATAATTAGTAATTTCAGTCAATATCAATTCATTAATTTCAGTATTTGCTCTTGATAACATTTAAAACATATCCAAGATTGACATTTTGTCAGCCAAACCTAGTGTTTGGGTCCCTAAGTGAATTCGTAAAGGTCCTCTTTTTCTCTTACCATTAGGGCTTAAAATTTTATCTGTAGTCTCTATTTCCTATATACTTATCCACGTTTCTGCCCACTATATTGTTTCTGGAGGTAAAATAGATTTCCTTCATATTCCTATTTTTCACAGTCTAGGCCCATATAATCTAAACCTGAAAACTTTCCTGATTTTTTTTTTTTTTTTTTTGTCTAATGAAAAAAAAAAAGGTAAAGTCTCATGGAGACATTTGTGTGGTTCTTGATGATTCCTGAGGTTAATGTGTTTATATCAACAGGGGCAGACAGGTCTCCTCATTTTATTTATTTGTTTATTTTTGGTTCCAGTTTCTCTTTGCATATATCATTGTACAAGCTAACTAGAATATGTAGTCACCATTCTCTCCATCATTATCAACAGTGGTTTTTCCATTGTTAACTTTCTAGTCCCTCTGTCATACCATTTTAACTGGACAGAAAGTCGTTCAGTAATTTTTAAAGAAAGTGATGGAGATTAAGTTATACTTCAACTCATTTTTAGGATACATCATGACAAGACACAGGGTTTCTGTAATAAGGGAATCAGTATTCACAATGGTTCTTCAGAATGGTATCATGTCCTAGAAAAGATGGCGGACTCCAGTACCAGACCCTAACATTAGCTGTGTTGTATGCACACATGTGCCTGTGTGCTTGTCCTGTATCTCTCCCACCCCCCGGCACAAAATTAGGACAAATTATCAGGTTGCATTAGAAATGCACGACAGTTTAACACTAAAAGACATACGTTGAAACCAATTTCCGGATTGTCTTTGTGTGCCTGGTAAAATTGTTTCCCAATTGCTATTTGGTGTATCAGCAGATAGTTAACATCAGTATAGTTACATCCCTCAACAGAATTCTTCATAAACTGTAATCAGTCTTCAGGAAACTCATTATTTTGTCTCTATTTGCAGATGAATATAATGCTAAGGAAGGGAGCGTCTTTGACCTATAGTTGATTCCTTATAATTGCGGTAAAGATTATGAAAAGATAGAAAACTAAAGGTCAGAGTAGCAGGAAATGAAAGTAATATATGATTGGAGGTAACAATATTTGGGCATAATTTATTATGCAGTGCAGTCAGAGAAATATTAAAAATTAATTGTCTGCTGGATATTCCTGAGAAGCTATTGAAACATAAGCTTCACTGCCCCTCACTTAGATATGCCCCTTCCAAGGTCTTATACCTAATTTTGCACTAGGAATTTTGTATTAATTTTCTTGAAAAAGATCAGCAAAATGGCCCTACAAAATCTGCATTCATCCTTGTGAGTTAAGTAAAATACTCCCATTACTTTTTCTACTAGAAATAAGCATGGGTGTTTGTAGGATATATTTTTAAGATTTTTATTAAAATATGCTTAACTTGCAATGTTATATTAATTTCAGATGTATACAATAGTTATTCAACATTTATTTACCTAAAGAAGTGGTCACCGTAAGTCCAGCAACCTGTAGGATGTATTTTTAAGTAAAGTTGTGAGTTAGTTGAAGTATCTATCTCTATATAAGTGCCTTTCTCATAATATATGTCATGTGATATATAAGGAGCCTTTCACCTTTGACATAGTTAATATGTCAGTTCTGAGTGATAGAAAAACAATGAGTAGGATTGTTGTTGTAGCTCTTTTTCTTAGTTTGGAAAGAAATAGGAGAGATTTGGGATTTGAATGCAGATGAGTCAAGAAATTTACTTTTTCTTAAATATAATCTTGCTTCATTTTACCCTAGATGATATGCTGTGTGTTGGTGCTGTAATGTTTACAGAGTTACATACGACCTTCCTAACCAAAGTCAGGAATTAAAGTGTGGCACTGTGTAACTGACAACAAGCTCGTGGTGGATGTAAGTTAGAGTAAATAATGAATCATCTTGACAGCCTCCGTTTACAATATTTATAGATAAAAGAATTATTACCTATAAATGTTTTTTAGGATAATATTCCCGTAAGCAGTATTTTTAATCTTTCTCAATATCTATATTATAATACCTAAAAGTGTAACCTCTAGGTAGTAATTGTAATAACAGCAAATTTTAACAGCAAATTTTTGGAGATAATCCTTTCTTCTTTTTTGTTGCATTTTCAATGTAGTTGGCGTTGAAAAGCAAATGCCTGGTCTAGTTTTAGATTTGATTTAAATTCACAAAGGCATAAATCGTGGTCTCACAGAACATTCACCAGTTCTTCATATGTTGTGAGATAATTGTCCTTTACAACCTCATAAGGATATTAACTTAAACTTTTTGAACCATTTCTCTCTTTTCTTGCATGAATCAGTGATTCCCTTTGTGTTGTTTTTTTGGCGTGATATCCTCACGATAGGAGTGAGTCCTTATTTGAATTTACACAACTACTGATATTCTTAGTAAGAGATTAACCACTTAGGTTTACTTTGTTGGTAGTCCCTGCCCCCCTTCTCGGTTACCATTGGCTTTAAAATATCACTGGAGGATGGTTACAGTCTCCAAATAGTTGTTTGTTATATGTGTGTATTTCAGCTATGAGGATGGAGGGCCATTTATAGTATCAATAATGGTCTTAACTGTTTTATAGATAACAATTCTCTCAAGAAGCTGTGGAGCACTAGGCATCTGATCCCCTTTCAGATGACTGCATTTGAAAGTGAACATACTTTTTTTCCCTCAGCATATACACTACTGATTTTTTCTTAAAGTATGGCTTACCAATGAATTAATTTATTGGTTAGAAGACTTGCTTGCTGAGTCCTTATTAGCTCTTGCTAAAGCCTCTACAGGCCATGCTGAAAGCTAGAGGAACAAAAAGACTAACGCACAGTTATCTCTTTTGCAGCAGTGACTGTATTTTTGAGCACCCTGTGCCACAGGTATTTGGCACAGCGTCTGGTGGGAAACCACATCCGGCCTCTGTGTGTTACAGCTGTAACGGCTGAGATGTGAGTGGTTCGATATCAATGAGATTGTGAGGACAGACCTCCCTTACTCCTGCTAATTCTTTGGCGCACGTTCAGAAGCATATTCATCTCACACGAGCGGCAACGCAGTGTGTTCCCTAGTTCTAGGGTTGAGTACCTGTCTGATTTCAAAGGATTTCTGAGTTCTTCTTTCCTTGGCATTTTTCCTTCCTTCCATATTTCCGTTTACAGACTAATGTAATATAAAGAATAGTTTATAAAAAGTAGCAAATAGTTTGGAGAAATAAAACACAGATTGTTTCAAATGAATGAATGTAACGTATGCTTATAACAGAATAGGTATGATCTACATTAAACTACTGTGTACACTCACAATTTTCAGCACTACTACCACATAGTACTTTTAGTCGTTCTAGAAGCAAAAAACCAATATGTATAACTACGGTACCACACAAACCATAAGAATCCTCCAAATTTTGTTAGGTAGTCTCGGATTATTTTGATCCTTCCTTGGAGAAACGTTTTACCTAATAGGTTCCCCTTTATGACTGCCATACGTCTGGAGCTAAAGTGTTAATACTTATATCTTGAAAACCAGGTTCTTCTTTTGACATTATCCATGTTCAGAGAGTGGCCTGTCACTTAACTCAGAGGCTATTTGGGGCCAATGCCTGTGTTCAAAATAGCTGCTTATTTTGAACACAGGCATTGACCGCCCCACCCCCACCCACGACACACACAATTCTATCTCTTTGTAAATCGATTGTAGCTTAACAGCAATGAGTTTTCAGTGGTACCCCTTCGACAGTCTGAGAATTTGTGAACATAAGCGTCAGATGTGCTAAACTTGCGTAGCTTAGTACTGTGATATAAAGTGTCTTCTTCCTATGCCAAACTGGTGAACAACTAGTTGTGTTTTACTGATGTGAAGTACTGGCTACTTGTGGCTTTCTAATAAACACAAGTCAGAGGAAGGCAAGCCTCGTGGCCTCCTAGACTCAATGCTTGGAGAACTTAATGTGTCCTATTTGTTGACAAAGATTTGACTCAAAATTTTACGGCACTTGCTTTTGCTTATCATAGAGTGGGTTAGATGCCCTGGAGTGCTTTTCGTGGAGTAGTGATGTACTGATAGCGATGGCTTTTAGTTACTGACTCCGAATTCATCTCATGATGAATCTTCCATGCCTTTTTATAGTAAATATATCTGTGTACTTGATAGGAATGGGTTTAGTGAGCTTTGTGTTAAAATTTGACCTAGTAACAGTAACTTGTTCAATTATCAAGGGGGTAGAAAAGTCCGTGTGAGTGTCGTTATGTTCATATTAACATGTTAGTAGGCACTATGTATGAATGTATTTAAATGCCTTTTGTATCCTATGGCAAGCATCGGTAATTGGCACCAATGGAACCAGTCTAACCCAGTGGGAATGTGGTAATAAGATCATTCTGGAGTGTTGTGCTGGCCGCCATCTCTTTGATCTGTGCTCACATTGTACTTTATAGACCAGTTATACCCCTTTAAGTTGGATCTGGAATGCATTTGTCATGACCTTGAACCTTTCCCTAATTAAAGGGTGGGGGAATAGTGGGTTTGGCCATGTGACCTAAACTACAGGTACAGGGAAACCCAGTAAAGGAACAGTGAGCCTCAGAATCCTGAGTGGTCCTCCTCCGTAACAGGGTTTTTCCCTCTGTCATGTGATAATGAAACTTGGTAGAGGCGATTCGGTGTGTTTTATACAAATTTTTCACATGTCTTATGTTGATAAATTCTTAAAGAGCAAAGTTCCTTTTCTGCACCTACATTCCAGTCATATCCGGAGTACTAAGATATTTAACTCTGAGAACGTAAGTGGTGCAGAGGGACTTTTATTTGTGGATGGTGTTGTATTTCTTAGGATTCGCTGGCACTGATGCCTATCCCAGCATGTGATATGTGAAATAAAGTGGATTTTTCTACAGCTTAATGATTTCCCTCTGGGGAGACTTCTGGTGCAGCAATCACACTGCCAGATGGTGTTTATGGGCTATTTGTGTAAGTGGTAAGATACTATGAAATAAGTGTGATTTCATCTGGTGGAAACTCTTAGTGCATGTGTTTTTGTATGGAGTAAATTTTGGTGCAATATGATGTCACTTAATTTTGTATTGAATTTCATTTCAATTGTGTTTATGTGTGTATATATATATATATATATACTTGTCATGCTTCTAGCTGCTTCAATTTTTGTATATGTATTTTTGTACATATTTTTACTTGAAAATATTTTAAGTGGAAATTAAATAAACATTTGGTAGTTTACATAATAAAAATGATGTTTTGCTTTTTAAAAAAAAATACTATATATTTCCTTAAATTGAAGGTCTGGGTCTTAATGGTTAGATTGCTCTATCACTGATTCTGAGAATGTTAGAGTCTCCCACTTATCAATTTCCTGCACTAAAAACTGAAAATGGTGGCAGACTCATTAAACACTGCAGACTCTCTTCTTTTTTGTGGCCTATATCCATCTACCCTCTGGTCCAAAATATCTAGCAACTTCTTTCTTCTGTTTTCACCTGTCCTACTTCAGTCTTATTTCTTGCCTCTTAACAAAAGTTTCATTTGTTGTCTGTCTCTCAGCCTTTATGTTTCCTCAGAATTTTGCTTCTGAAACGCCAATACTGTAAAAGTCTTCAATGGTTTCACAATATATTTTATTTTTTTTAATGGATGGATAAATTTCAAACTCCTCTGTATAACTTTCTGTATAGCTTTCTGTAATCTGCCACCTTTCTTTCTCCTGCTACAAATGACCACTTCTATGTTCTTTGCAGCCATGTTAAATGTCTTTTCAGTAGTTTAATAAAGAAAAGATGCCATCATCTCATTTGACACACTGCAGAATCTTACAGGAATTTTATTTTCCTCCCTCATTCCTATCTCCTGACTCCCCACATAGCAAACTTCTACCCAACATTCGAGACTGAATTCAAAAGTCACTTCTTCTAAAAACTTTCCCCAAGCTGGTTCAGGACCTGACCCCTGAACGCCTTCATTATCTGGGGCATACCTTTTTATGTACCTGTTGGTCATTTCTATATCTTTTTGGAAAATGTCTATTGAGGTCCTCTGCCCATTTAAAAAATAAATTTTAAAATGGATATTTCATGCTATTGAGCTATATGAGTTCTTTATATATTTTAGATATTAACCCCTTATCAAATATATGATTTGCTAATATTTTCTTCTATCCTGTAGGTTGCCTTTTCCTTTGTTGCTTGTTTCTTTTACTGTGCAAAAACTTTTAATTTTAATGTAGTCCCATTCATTTATTTTTGCTTTGGTTGCTTACGCTTTTAGTGTCGTCTACAAAAATAATTAATTGCCAAGACCAATATCAAGGAGATTTTTCTCTATGTTTTCTTCTAGGAGTTTTATGGTTTCAGATTTTACATTTAAGTCTTTAATCCATATTGAGTTATTTTTGCTGAGTGTGTAAGATAAGGGTCCAGTTTCATTCTTTGCCTGTAGATATCAACTTTTCCCATCACCGTTTATTGAGGAGTATTCTTTTTCTCCAGAGAGTATTTTAGATTAGTCTGTCAAATGCTAGTTGACCATACACGTGGGGGCTTATTTCTGGGCTCTTGATTCTGTTCCATTGGTCTGTATATCTATTTTTACGCCAATGCCACACTGTTTGATTACTATCGCTTTGTAATATTGTGTGAGATCAGAAAGTGTGATGCCTCCAGTTCTGTTTTTCTTTCTCAAAATTACTTGGCTATTTGTGGTTCCAAAAAAATTTTAGGATTGCTTTTCTAGTTCTGTGAAATATGTCATTGAAATTTTGATATGGATTGCACTGAATCTACAGATCACTTGAGATTGTATAGACATTTTAACAATGTTAATTCTTCTGATCCATGAACATAGGATATCTTTCCATTTACTTGTGTCTTCTTCAGTTTCTTTCGTCATTGTCTTATAGTTTTCAATGTACAGATCTTTCACTTCCCTGATTAAATGTATTTCTAAGTATTTCATTGTTTTTGATGCTATTGTGAATAAGATGGTTTTCTTTATTTTCTTTTCAAATAGCTTGCTATTAGTGTACAGAAACACAATAGATTTTTGTATGTTGACTTTGTATTCTGAAACTTGACTGAATTCATTCATTAGATCTAATAGTTTTTTTTTTTTTTTGTAGAGTATTGAAAGTTTACTAAATATATGATCATGTGATCTACAAAGACAGTTTTATTTCTTCCTTTCTGATTTGGACTCCTTTTATTTCTCTTTTTTGCCTAATTGCTCTGGCTAGGACTTTCAGTACTATGTTGATTAGGAGTGGTGAAAGTGAGCCTTCTTCTCTTATTCCTGATCTTAGAAGAAAAGCTTTCAACATTTCACCATTAAGGATGATGTGAGCTCTGGTTTGTCACTTATCACATTTATTGTGTGGAGGTATTTTCCCAATTTGTTGAGAACATTTTTCATAAATGCATGTTCTATTTTGTCACATACTTTTTCTGCATCTATTGAGATCATATGATTTTTATCTTGCATTCTGTTAATGGAGTGTATCACATTCATTGATTTGCATATATTGTACCATCTTTGCACACCACATGGTCATTGCATATGATCCTTTTAATGTGCCAGTAAATTTGGTTTGCTAGTATTTTGTTGAGAATTTATGAATCTGTGTTCATCAGGCTGAGTTCCCCAGCCACATGATGTCACTGGCTAGACTCTGTTCAGTCTGAGCTGCAGGCCGGGCTTCATGGTTGGACAGTCTGCTGCCTATGCTCCACTCTAGGGCAAGGTCTCTGGCTGGCATCCCTGGTGAAGTAAGGCTGCATTGCATTTGCGTGGGGCTGGAAGCTGTGCTCCATGGTCAGGCAGGGTTGCTGTCCACGATCCCTGGATGGGTGGGACTCCATGATTGGGCAGGATAGCTAACTGGGCTCTCTGCCTGAAGGAGGCCACTTCCTGTGCTCAGCAGTGGGAAGTACTGCAGGCTCGGGCTCCAAGGCTGCCTCGGTCCCTGTTTGGGTTCCCTTGTAGACGGGGGTGGAGGTTATGCTCTTTAGTTAGGGAGGGCTGCTGGCTTGGCTCTCTGCCCGAGAAGAGTTTTAGGATGGGCTCCACAGCTGCCCAGGGTCTCTGGCCAGGCTTGCTTGTCAGGCAGTGCTGGAGGCTATGTCAAGCAGTTGAGTGGAGCTGCTGACTTGCCTCACTATCTGGGTAGGATCGTAGAAAGGGCTCTGCCACTGGGACAGCCCCCTGGCTTTGTACCCAAACTGGGCAGAACTGCTGACTAAGCTCCCTGGCCAGACAGGGCCACTGGTTTGGGTCTAGAGATGGGCAGAATCGTCTGGGATGTAAGGTCAGGCACCACTGCCAGCAGGAATGCTGTCTGCCAAGATTTGCACATTTGTTATTGTGAGACTTGCTCCTCTTCTGCATCTCTTAACTGATCCCCCCGTGATCCTTGTGATGCATTGTCTAAGTTAGCTTTCTGGGAAGCTTCCTGGAAGGCTGGGGAAGCTGGGTGTCTATCTCCAGCTCTCCTTTACCCAGTGGAGAAATCATAGGCCATGGGGGACCCCTCGGAGCAGGATTGCGTGCCCTGAAGGAGGGGAGATATGGTCAAAATGAAACCATTCCTCTTACCCTACTAAAGCAGTTTTTCTTGTTTCTTTTGTGGTCCAAGGGAGTGTGCCCCAGGTTCACCCCAGGTTCTGGATCTTCACGAAGACGACTTGTCTATGAATGGTTGCTAGTTACTTTTTCCAGGAGGGGAACTAAGTCAGGAACCATCCATTTTGCTGTCTTGCTCTGATACAGTTTTCCATACTGAGGTTTCCCTTACCTGAAGTTCCATTACCAGATGTTTCTCTGCACACTTATAGTGATATATTGATTTCCTTAAAAGAATAATTTGATATCATCCAGGTATGCCTAATGATAAGAAAAAAGGTTAATGTAGAAAGTCTGTGATTATTAGTTAAACACTTTCTCAAATTAAAGCTCTCAGATTTCAGTGAGAGAATATTGAATCAAACGACTGAAAGGACAGAAGAAATTGAACACTGGTTCAGTTTTGTAATAGATGTTATTTATCATTTTTATTAAACTTTGTATTAGCCATGCGCATTGTATTGACTAGGATACTCCTCACCACTCTCTATGAATAAGACAGATGACGAGTCTTACTTCCATTTTTGGATTAAGAAAATGAGTCCAAAATTGCTAAAATGGGTTGCCTAGAGCAACAGAGAAAGTCAAAGAGGTCAGATTAGAAATTCTGATTATTAAATCAGTCTTAAATTTCAGACTATTGAATCAAACCATCTCTTAGGTGAAAACAAGAAGTTCATTCTATATATAAGTCATCGGTCATTAAATATTTACTTTGTAGCTCCGGTATGATTAACAATACATGTTATGATATGTGCCATGATTCTTCAGCTCTAGAAACTCACAATAAGTCAGCTTGGATGAATAAGAATATATAACAAGCCACAGGAACACATTTAATACAGTGTGTGATTAGCTGTGAAATGTGTTACAACTGAAAATGCATGAAAGGATGAAAGTGTTGGGCTTTGCATTTGTTTTTAAACATTTGGAGGGTGGAAGTTGATTTTGGATGGTGGTATGTGTGTGTGTGTGTGTGTGTGTGTGTGTATGTATGGTGTAGTTTAAAGTTTGAGAAAAGGCATGCATGCAAAGCATACTGTGTTTTTGGTTCATAGAAGGTTAAATCTGAGTGAAGGACAGTAAATACAGAAGTGGTGAATGTGTTATGTCCACTTATGGCAGAGCCTTTAAATCAGGAAAATGACTTTGATCTGAAGAGGGAAGCCACTGAAGGCATTTCTGAGCGGACTACTATGGTTAAAGTAGCAAGTAAGGAAGGTTGGATTATCACCTCTGCTAGAGAGATAATGAAGGAAAATCTGGGATCAGCAAAATCTAACTGATGAGCCTTTGCAATAAGCAGGCATGAAGTGTAGATTAGGACTGGAGATAAAAGGGCAAATGAATGAGCAATTCTGGAAACAAACAAACAAATCAACAGGTCTTTGTGCCTGACTTACTGTGGAAGAAGAAGAGGAGAGATCAGTGGCGTCTCCTGGGTTTCAAGCCCGAATGAGCTGATAAATAAAGAAAACATGTGATTGAAATAGGCAGGTTTGGTGGTAGACTTCTGATTTCCTTTTATGAGGTGGTGGAGATCGGAGCACACTCTCATTTATGAAGTGCCGGGTTTGAGGTAGTGAAAATCTCATCTGGATGCATCTCTGATCATTAGATGACGGGCAAGAGCTCAAGCGAGGGCAGAGGACTTGAGATACATATTGTTAATACTCTTGGGAAGGCTTATAAATATCACTTCTCTTCCTCACTTGAATTATAAGTCAATTAAGACATAAGTCAAAATTGTAAGGCAGGTAGGAGAACAAAATATCACTTTTATTGCTGATACAGCTATTGTAGACACACGCGATTCATGGTTATGGGCAGGTGGGATTTTTAATATTGAACTCTACAGTTAGAAAGACTTGCTTATCCCCTCCCAGGCAGCCTTGTACATATTTGTACATAAACTTAAACTTGTACATAAAAATACAAATTTGCTTAATCCTTATGACACCTTCATAAAGTCCACCTTATTATGAAGACACCGAGGCAAGTTGGAGTCATGTAGTATGTCTACAGTCACATAGTAAGTGTCTGACACATTTTAGTTATTTTTAAATAAATGAATTTTTAAATTATTCCTATTCTCTGACCACCAAATGTTTTCTTTCCAGTCTCTTCATAAGTGTTGAAATTTATTTGCATACTGGGAAAAAAGCAGAAGAAACGTCCATCAATAGGAGGATTGATGATGGATATTACTGGTTCTTGAGGAAATCTATGGGTCACAGGGTATGCTGGTATTTATCTGGAGAAAACGTACCTAGCTGTGAGGAGATGTGGAGGATGGAAGTATAATTTGGGAGGTTCTCTCACCACGAGGAAATTCTGTCACTAGTAAAGCAATTCAAATCAAATCACAGGCCTCATCTCTACAATCCTGCCATGAAGCCATAGCTAATAAATGTAAATTTACTTCTAATTAACAACTGCACCTTCCCCTTCGTTTCTTGGTTTTAGATATTTTTGTTTTCGTAGGGGTGGAGAGGGAGTGAGCAGTGGACAGAATAACAGGGAGATTTGGAAGAACTACCAATTTTATTTGGAGCTTTTAACACTTCCTCAAAAATTGTTCAGGTTGAACTGACAAGACATGAAGTTATAGAATGTTTGAAAATCCCAATCATATTATTAATTATACATTTATATAGAATTTTTTATGTTTATAATTATATGAATATTTTTATATTAAATCATATGTGTATATTTAATATCTGATAAACAAATACTGCTTTTGAGCACCCATGGACCATTCACAAAAATTAAGTTTCTATTGGGACTCAGTGGAAACCAACTAAATCTCAAGGAATCAATCTCTGGAGACTATAACAATAATATAGCAATATTAGAAATCAATAATAAAGAGATAACTTTAAGAAGTCTGTATATCTGTAAAGTTCAAAATAGACTGCTAGGAGACTGCTTGGTTAAAAAAAAAATACAACCTACTTAGAACTAGATGATAATGAAGAAACCAGCAAGCCAGCATTTTTACGTCACAGCTAAAGCATTTTGAGAAAGACATGTAGAAGGCAAGGGGAGTGGCGATGTGGACACAGGGGGAAATGGCAATAACAACAACAGCAGGACATCAACAAGACCCCGAGAGGGACATGCAGGCTGACCCAGCAGAAGGATCCCGACCTGAGGGACGACTTAGTCGTATTTTTAAAAGACAATAGTTTTGAATGAGTTAACTGCTATACTGCAATGATGATGTGTTCCATGAAAACTAGTTTTTAGAAAGGAAGGGGAGTCAACAGGAAATTAAATTGATATTAGGAGCTGCAATAGAAATGTACGTACCAGTGAAATCATTGTCATTTCATGTTGTAAAATTCCACAACGTTTTCAGTTATTTATACACCTGGGGTCCATAAAAGAGAGGGGGGAAAAAAGAAAGAAGAATAAGGACGGTTAATTTGCCATGGTAGCAAGAGAAGGCCATCTCACGGGTGGATTACTTAATCGCCTGTCCCACTATCAAAGGAATTTACTCCTGTTTTCTAGATTTCAGAAGGAACCAAGCATAGACCAAACTTTCTCACTTCTCAGTTTGCCTGGCAGGCTCTCTGACCTAATAATCTGAAGTTTCCAGATAGTGTAATTTTCAAACACTAATATCCATGAATCATAAGATATTCTCCACCATTTTTCTTTAACGCTATAGTAAGTGAAGCAACAAAAAGAGGTCTTGAGATGGGCTTATTACCTTTTAGCTATATAATAAGATAAATGTGGCTGTGGAAGACCATTCCGAAGACGTTCATTTGAGTTTCACTATGAATATGGATTTTAAAGTACTGATTTTTCCTATAAAATCTTTTTCCTTCATTTACCAAATGCGAGTCTTATCTGCGTCATACAAGTGCAAAGGTAATTTATACATTTAAACAGGAAATTTACCATTGAAACCCTGATTCATTTTGTACAACATTTTCTATCTTAGATGGATTTTCCAGATTATAAATAACTGAATGAGTTGTGATGTTTTAAAACATGCTTTAAAAATTTCCTTTCCTGGTGACATGTTTTTTATTACTGTTCCTCAATATCATTTCAACTTGCTATTAAGTAAGTCCCTACCCTTTGCTAGAAACAGATTTATTTTAATACATGCACAATATTATATAGTTTAATTCAATAATTTAGTTCATTCATCAAATAATAAGCCAAGTTGAGTGTTATATACTGAAAGATTAAAACATAGGTTTTCTCAAGTAATTAGCAGTCTGATGAAAAAGAGACCCATAAATTGATAGAAGACAGTGTTTTAAGGGACTGACAGAGGCAGGTGCAGGGCATTATGGGAGCTTTTAATAGTCACACCTTATCCCACTTATGGAGATGTGATCCTGGAGGGATGATTCATAAAGTAGGGTTAAAGGCTAACCAGGCAAAGGGGCATGGAAGGGTTGGGACTGTGGAAAGTGCTCCAGCTACGAGGTGCAACATGTGTAATTTCAAGGAGGAGAAATTATACGGTGTTCACAAGGACCTCAAGCTGTGTTTGAGCCAGAAAGAGAAGCATGGGCTGGAGAAGCAGGCAAAGGTCAAGCTGTATGGGACCACATAGGCCTCGGTGAGCAATCTTTCTATGATTCCTTTGGGCGATAAGCAAGGGGAAACTGTCAGAAAACGCTCTATTAGCAGAGACTAAGTTCTAGAGCATCATTGTGTAAGAAAGGTTACAATAAGGAGACCGTGAGTGTTCTAGGTAAGAGATGACGAGAACCAAACCTGGGCTGTGGACAGAGAGACTGACAGAGGGGGTATATTGGTTTCCTATTGCTGCTATAATAAACTACTACATATTAGTGGCTTGCAACGACATAAATGTGTTGTCTTAGCGTTCTGCGGGTCAGAAGTCTGACATGGGCCTTATAGGCCTAAAATCAAGGTGTCAGCAGAGCTGTGTTCCTTCTGGTTGCTTTAGGGGAGAATCTGTTGCTTTGCTTCTTCCAGCTTTCCTGCATCCCGTGGCTTGTTGCCTCTTCCTTGCATCACTCTGAGCTCTGTTTCAGTTGTCACATCTCTGACCATGACCCTCCTGCCTCCCTCTTATAATGGCTGTGATCACATTGGGTTCGGTTCACCCAGATGATACAAGATAATCTCATCTCAGAATCCTTAACTTAATCACATCTGCAGGGTTCCTTTTGCCATGTAAGGGAATGTAGTCACCGTGTGAGGGATTAGACTCTAAGCATCTTTGATGGCCATTATTCCGTTCACCACAGAGGCCAAATTGAAAAAGCACTTGGGAGGACTTGGTAATTTATGAAGATGGTGTGGGATGGGTGAAAAAGAAAGTAAAAAACAAACAAAACAAAACAAAAAACCTTGCAGGTATTTAACTTAACTGACCTTTAAGATAAAAGATCATCAACTGAAATGAAGTACAGGCATACCTTGCTTTACTGCACTTCTTAAGTGTTGCGTTTTTTACAAACGTGAGGCAAGACGCTCGCCAGCAAAAAGGTTATGCCTCGCTTATATCACAGTAATACTTACCTTATTATGGTGGTCTGGAGCTGAACCCGGAAGAAATAATTCAGGGGTGAGGTGGTCCTCACATGGGGGTTGAGTTGCCTCAAGCCAACAGGAGATGCCTAGCAGGTATGTTGCTATCTGAACCTGAACCCCGGTGGATAGTTGTGTTGGAGGTCTAGACATGGATGTTCTCAGCCTTTAGGGAGCAGAGTTGAAGTCATGGTGGCTGCAAACACACAGGGAAAAATCGGTAGTGAGAAGCACAAGGGGAAGGCAGAAGTAGGTATGTTTGGAATATGAGCGGCCCTCAATATTGACGGAGGAGGAAAATCCAGAGAAGAGAGTATCTCGGGAGCCAAGGGTACAGAGCAGTGGTTTTTACACGGTCTTCTCCAGCCATGCTAGGGGACACTGCCGTTTCACCACAGCAAAGAGGAGTGAATAGATGGGACTCCACACTTCCCACCAAAATCAGAGTAACTATACTTTTATTTGACTTATTGGTTTACATTATTTTCATCAGGTTTTTATTGAAATAAAGTTCTTTGTGATGAAATTGCATTAAAAATTTGAAAACTTCTACAGTAGAGATTTGAGGTAGAGTGAATAATGAGTATCACATGGTCGCTTGGCTAGAGCATGCTGTGAATGTAGCCACAACAATGCAGCTACTTTCTGATTGCTTTTATCAATCTGTAATTAACCGATTACAGAGCATTGTTGGGTCCCTGTGTTCTCAGCATCTTGAGCTCTCGCATGGCACTTCTCATGCTCTACTTTCCTGTTTGTTTTAACTTCTCTGTGTCCTCCTCTAGATTGTGAACACACTAAAAATCTCTCCAGTGACTTTCATCTTTGTATTGCAGGTGTAAAATAATGAAGAAAAAATTATTCACTAGACCTAATCTTAAGGAGAAAACTGCCTGTCTTTAGGTAGAGAGAAAGATGGACCTCCAAAGTATGCACAAACAAAATATGACGCTTAGTAAATTGCTGTGCAGAAGAAGGAGACAGAAGCTGTTTTAATCCTAAGGAGAAAGATGAGTAAAAGGTAGAATGAACAAAAAAATAAAGGGAAAAAGAAAGATAGCAAAGAGAAGGCAGGAGATGTAAAGATACAACTCTGGCCCATACATTGTCAATGTTTCTACAATTATAAATCCTTTCAATGATAGCTGGTAAAGGTTATGAATTTTAGACTGAGCTAATATAGAGCAAAAGAAAGTGTGTATAGAAGAGGTATCTGACAAAAGTGGTGTGAAAATACAATATCTGAGAATTTGAAGATCTCACAAAGAGGGTAGTTGAAATAGGATATTTTAGATCAGCACCGCCCAATAGAAATATAACATGAGCCACAAAACGCAAGCCACATATGTAATTTTAAATGTTCTTGTAGACACATTAAAAAAGTAAAAAATAAATAGGTAGAATTAATTTTAATAATATAGTTTATTTAACAAAATATATCCAGAATATTTTTGTTTAATCATGTAGTCAATATAAAAAATTTTAATAAAATATTTTACATCCCTTTTTTTCATATTAAGTCTTTAAAATCTGGTGTGCATCTTATACTTACAGAACATCTCAATTTGAACTAGACACATCTCAAGTGCTCAGTAGTAACATGTAGCTAGTGGCTTCCAGGTGGGACATAAAAAAATCTAGATCTCCATATTATAGGTAATCTGTGGCCAATATAAAGATTTCGTTTTCAGTGCTCCTCTGGCCCAAATGTGGGACGACCTCTTGGATGATGCTTAACTAGTAAGATATTCATCATGGCTGCCTGTCAGTCGGCTGCATGTAAGTTAGACTCAACTCAGCATTAGTGAACACAGTTTCTTGAGTAGAAAGGGAATGGTTAACTGTCAGGTCTTCAATCCATTCTCTCCCTTTACCTGAAAATGCTGGCAAGAAAGAGTAAGGTAACACAGTGCAGTCTTCCTACAAACTTTCTAATTACGGAACTCTTGGGAAACGCACTAAGGTGTTCAGTAGAGGGAGAGTCTTTTTTCGATGGAGCGCTGTGAGCACATGCTCAATCGTTGCTGAAGGCACAGTCTATGGATTTGGGGGGAATGGAATCTATGGAAGGGCATGCATGGATTTCTAGGAAATGTCACGGAAGCTATGTGGGTATATATTGGAGAGATTTCATGATTAAAATAGGTCTCTTCTGTGTAAGTAGTGTAGCTGCAGACATCATTCGTGATCTCATACATTAATCGGGGCCAGAAGGAATTCTGATGTGGCGGCAAAGCCCTAAGAAGCTGCACTAGGGATCCTGGACTTGCTTTGCCTGTGCCATGGATTATTGGATTATTTTTAAGTTCAAAATTACTAGAACTTGAAACTCTGATTCATGTAAGTCTTGCTTGATAATTTTGTCTTTTATGTTTTTTCATTAAGAGATTAGAATATTTAATATGAAGAAAATGGGGTTTATGAAGATGTGCTTAATAACCTGGTTGTGAATACAGCTCTGATTATTTAGCAAGTTCTTGAATGCTGGGCAGAGGTTACTTTATCTGGAGTGCTGCTGTCCTTCATGGAGCCACTTGGCCACGTGTGGCTATTTAAATTAAAATTAAATAAAATTAAAAATTTAGTCCCTCCCTTACACTTGCCACATTTCAACATTCAATAGCCATAGATGGCTAGTGATTGTTCTGTGGTTATTCATGATGAATATAGAACATTTCCATCATTGCTGAAAGTTCTATTGAACAATCCTGATCCATAAATTAGAGATATTATTGGGAACTAGAGTGTCACACACTAGAGACAGGCTCTGTTTTGACTTAGAACCTTTCAATAAAATGAGGCAGAGATGTGAGGCATGCAACTAAGAGAATCATTTGTTTTGGTCAAAAGAGATGAAGGAGCGTGGAGAAAAGGAGAGAGGTATGATGGGGAGGGAGGCAGAAAACCAGAGAGATGAGAGAAGGCTGTACCTCCTGCCATACAATTGTATACTTGTGAGCACTACATTTTAAATAGCATTCCTGAACTAGAGAATAAGCAGGTGTGTGTGTGAGGGGTGGGCTGCTGTCACAGGAACTAAGTTCCAGTAGGTTTGGAAGCACATGGCACCAAGGTGAAGCAGGGTCTGGAATCACAGCAATTGTGTAAAAGGCTTTGGCTCTTCTAGTATTTTAGAATTTGTGATTCAAGTCATATAGCTAGGTCCCTAAGAGACATAGGGAGGATGCACTTAATATTTTTGTTCTGTTAGTACATGACATGATGTCTGACGTAAAATAGATTCCCAATAAGATAGTCAAATGAATGGATGAATCCAGTACCAACTTTCTTGAAGCAAGTTTTGTTCATGGACAGTTCTTACTGTATGGAAGGTTTATGCAGCACAGTCTTCGACTTGCTCTGATTTTCCCAAGGACAATGGAAATTTAGATCAATGGCCGTTCGGATAGAAGTTACTCTTAGAAGCTTAAAGGTACTCTAGCTTGTATTGGAGGTCCCTTAACCTCTGGAAGTCTATAGTGTTTCTTTATGTTAGATTTGCTGCTACTCTCAAAACTCTGAAGTCACTAACTATTTACTCATTTACAGTACGTCTTCAACTACAGAAAAAACCTTGTAAGTTGAAACGTATTTTGCAGACACCATTAAGTTGAAGAAATGCAAATTGTAGACGACACGGAGACATTGACTTTTTGTCTCATTTTAACAAAGGCAATTCTAGAAGTGCAGCTCAGTTTGGATCCCAGTAAACCAGTCCTGAGGAATGACTTTAAATGCTGAAATTGTCTAGAAGCTGGTTTAGATTCAGTGTTACTGAACTATGTAGAAAAAGACTTCATTAAGTTGGATTTCATTCTATTTATGCCTTTGTCTTTTCCTTCAGTGTTTAAGTGAAAATAACGCGTAAGAAATCATTGCTGACAGGCCTAGAATTTATCTTCTATTACTTATTGTGATACTTCTCTCTCTACCCACCATTACACTCTAACAAGTCGAATATCAGTTAAAGCGATGTTTAAGACCCTATAATTCACAGCATGGTATCTGTTTTGACTATATTTAATGGCCAGCACTTACTCCAAATGAGTTAAAGCATGTTATTGTGTAAGCATTTATTTTTGCTACTTTACTGCCTTTGTAAAACATTTTCCTATTCCTCTACTGTTTTTCTGTTCTCTTGTAAGTTTTAATCACAGGATGTAATTAGTTAATAAGCAGAATTAGACACTGCACCGATCAGGTTGATAAGTGCAGGAAATTACCACCAGACTGACAAATGGGTAAGCACATACACGCATAGCAAACACCCTGGTCCCACATTTTCCCCACTTGTCTATTAATCCATGAACTTTTCCCCTTCAACTCAGCTCCTCAACTTGGGCCTCTCTCTTAGAGAACGGCATTACCTTTTATCTTTTTGCTCAAGTCAGAAATGTGGCTATAATTCTCAACAATCTCCCCTACTCTGTCTCATACAGACGTTACATTTGGTGAATGTAGAATCTAATTGCATAGCGTACAATGTAAGTTGAGTGAAGCTAAGTCTTTCCCTTCGCCCCCTTTTAGAATTATCTAGATTATCTGCAGGAATGTGTCTCATTTACAGGTGACGAATTATGTAGACCTTAGTTTTCCTTTTATTCTACAATTCTTTTCTGTTTCACAATTGAATCCATCATGATCTTGACTTTATAAAATCTTACTGTGTTGAATTGCCTTTGATTATTGAATAAGGAGGGAAGTAGGGATTTGGATATATTAAAACACCGATTTTGCCATTTTCCTTAAATTGTCTTCTGTAGCACTCTGAGGAAAGCATAGCCATCTATGTCAAATATAGAATGCAACTCAGTTTACGTGCTTGCGTTAGTCTTCCTATAAATAATGTCAATGTTTACACAGTTATGTCACCCATACAGTTGCTATTATTAAGAAAACATTCCACCATCCTGTCAGTTAGCTCTATAAAAGTCAGAGAAAAGTATGTTCATAGCACTATTGCTAGTTGGCTAATTGTAATTATTATCTGTATTAGCTCTGTGTAATTCACTGGAATTAGTATCTAGGGAGAGTAAGAGAAAATAAACATGATATCTGCATGTAAAGAGCTATAATCTAATGCAAAGATAATACAAAGAGAGATTTTTAAATAAGTAAGATTCATAGTCAACTAAGTTTCATAAAATTGCCTACTCTGAGTATAAGATGAAGATATTTTTATAGTAACATTGACAATGGTAAGTAATAGGACACAGCCTTAAATATACGGCACAATAAGTAAATTCAAAGGACAGAACATAACCATTAAAAATGTTGCTTTCCAAAAAAATGCTTAAAACATGAAAAATGCTCACAGTATTATGTTGAGTAAAAATAACATATGAACCCAAATTAAATACATAGTGAGAAAATTGAGTCTGCAGTATCCAGAAATTTGCCTTTTGCTCTTATGTAAAACACAGACTGTCCTCTGCAGCTCAGTTCTTACAGCTATGTTTTGCTCTACCCCTTTTAGTTGGTGTCGTCTATTGCATCCCCCATCAATTTGTGAAAGCTTTGGCACTTGGCCTATATCCATCAGAATAAGTTATTCTGCCCTGTAGTAATAAACAACAAAGAAATCTTATTAACTTATAGCGATAGATATTTCTCTCATGCCAATAGCCTCCACTGGTTAGCCCTGACTTTACTCCTTGTTTTATTGTCTCTAGAACTCAGGGGGATGGAGCCGTCTCTCCCTGGAACTTTGTCACCACAGACAGCAAAGAGAAATGGCAAACCACACATAGGCTCTTACAGCCTCTGCATCTCTCCACTCACTCCACTTCACGCACATTTAATTGGCCAAAGCAAGTCCAAGTTCAGCATTGTGGGGACGTGGAAGCATTCTTCAAGAAGCACACTAAACAAAGGAAAGTACTGATATTTGATCTCACAGCAAACAGTGACCCTCACCTCTCATTTCCTCCACTCTATCACATTAAATACGTTTCGCCACTACTCTAATTCTCATTCTCAGGTCACATCCTATATTATGGTTTTGGTCTCTCAGAGGAGCTCAAGTCCTATTTCCTCACACAAGCTCCTGACTCCTTATTCAAGAAGAGATAGAAATACTTCACTTAATGGTCCTTTAGTAGATACGTTACTCAAAGCCCAAGATGCGTCATCATCCGCTTGAAAATGGGTAAGGACTTTCTCTGTGCTGAGCTAACTGAGCATCCTCTTTCTTACAGATAGTTGGACCATTTATATTTACCCTGTCTCTCCCTTTTGGATTCTGTCCCATATAACCAGGTGGGATGGGTGAGTGGAATGGGGACGGGACCAGTTAGCTCTTAATAAAAATTGAATTAACTACTCTCTGTCTCCTGAATATCTTAAATATTCTTCTTTCTGAAATGGTGGCTTTTCCTTGCATTGAATATGCAGAACATGTTGATCATTATTTGGTCTTTGGTCCAGAAGTATAAAGAAATTTCTTGTTTAATTCTTTAGCTCTAGAATTTTTAGACTCAAACACAGAGTAGGTTTTCTCTAAAACGCAGCGATTATCTCTGGCTTGTGGGATTCTAGAGGAGTTTTTATTTCTTTTATTTTTGTAGTTTTCCAGATTTAAACATTTTTATTTTACAGTAAGCACATCGTTACTTTTACATTTAGAAAAATATACGATAAAATTATTTTCGGAAAGAACATAAGAAAAAATAAAGAGTACTCCTAGGGGAGACTGGTATCGGGGAGATTAGTAATAATTCCAGGTCGTTTGAGAATATGTATAATATCGTGTTCATTTTTATATTTTTCACAGTTCCCAGTGTTGAAAGATGTTAATGTGACCTTATGGTGGTATTAGTCCTAGGCACACACAAACTTCCTAATCTGCGTTAGACAAATCTGCTCCTTTTTTGTATTTCTGTGTAAAGATAAACAGAGATAGTAGGACAAGGAAAAAGACACTGCAGGAGTTTCTATGGCTTTAGACTCACACTCCAATTATAAAACTCTTGTGAGTTATCCTGAACCAAAAAGATGGAGAACATTTTAGATGAAATTTCTCCATCTAAACCATCTAGGTTCTAAGAGCCTAGAAGTAAAGTAGACTGCATATCCTATTGTGTTATTTCCTTACTGAAGCATAAATGTGTTTAAGAATTTCTAATTCAGAACACACCCACCAGTAAGCAGAAGAGCGTGTAGGAACAGATACCAGGACTTGGCTGCTGTTTGAATGTTTTCTTAGTCACAGAAAAGCTTTCTATTTTGGGGATGTATTTACCTAATAGAGGTAATATGGGGAGAAATAGAGTCAAAATAGAGTCAAAGACACAAAAAGTGACTCATAGGAGGGAGGGAGGGAGAGAGAGAGAGAAGGGGAGAGGCAGAGAGAGGGAGAGGGAGAAGGAGAGGGAGAAGGAAAGAAGGAGGGAGATGGAGACTAGAGGGAGAGGGAGAGGGAGAGAGAGAGAGAGAGAGAGAGAGAGAGAGAGAGAGAGAGAGAGAGAGAGAGAGGTTAATTTTCTTAAGGGGTTTAGGTCATGGGCCATTATTCCAGGATCTCAGGAAGAAAAGGTCTACAAAATTTACCCCCTCATGCATTCACTAGTAAAGTGACCAGTAAAATAGCCCAGGATCTGAGCATTTCATAGCAACACTCTTTGTTTGTTGGAGAAAGTGAAGCTTGTTTGGAGCATTCTGTAGCCAACCCTTGAGAGAGTTGCAGAAGCTGGTCACTGCATGTAGAAATGAAGAGACAGATTTTGCAGAAGCTGGTCACTGCATGTAGAAATGAAGAGACAGATGTAGGATGGATGAATCTTCTAATATTGCAAATGAATTGGAGGTAGACCAGGGTATTTGTTCTTAGAGATACAATCTTTGGCCTTCATTCATCACAATGTGATATATAGATGAGGTATGATAGAAATGCACACTTGAAATCTATGTAATTTTACTAACTATTGGCACCCCGATAAATTTAATTAAAAAAGATTTATCCAATTATGCATAAATTTTATGAATAATATTAACAAATTCAGACATGTAACAGATATTCTAAGAAACATGCATCTAAATTATCAAATTAATAGTCCCAAAATGGACAACGCTAACACTTCACACATGCAATCCCCTGTCATTGACAGCTTTACTCACCATTATTCGCATTATTTTACAAATAGCTTTTAGGGGTATTATGGTTTAGTGGAGCAAAGCATTGTATCATCATGATTTCTCTGGCTATTACAAAACTTCCTTTGAAAACATTTCAGAAGATATTTCTGACTTAAAAAATAGAGGTCAAATTATGAAAATTAAAACAACTCTGAAATCACACCTGACCATGTAAGAAGCAAGTGAAGTTCAGCATAAGAAGAAAAGTTAAAGCAATCTCCAAGAGTTTAAGAGAAAAAAAATAGTATTTTCGCATAAAAAGAGAATTCTTTACCACCTTAATCCATTATTAAAGGTGACCATTCATCCTTAGTAATCAGATCAATTTGTGCTGAAATTTAGTTCTATATGTGTGAATTGGAAGTGATCTTATTAGTGTTCTACTACATCAAGTTTGATAAAATCCCCAATCCATTTCAGTTAAGTTTCTATTGATCCACTTAAGAGATCAATTTGGACTTGTTCGATTTCTTTTGTCAAGGGATTTCATGTGGCTTGAGTTAACGTTATGAAATAAATGTGATTTAGAAATGTAAGATGGAATAAAAAAAGAGTCCAGATGAGTATAGACAGTTATTTGAACTCAAGTTTTTGTATTTGATAGGGCAGCGTCATTTGGAAATGGACTAGAAAAAGCACTAGGACAACGGAGTCGGAGTGCCTTTCAAAGTACTTAGCAGTCATACCTTCTGCTCTTCTGCCAGTGATTATGTTTCCTCTGTCATTTAACATTTGAAATCTAGTTGTCAATCAAAACGTAGTTTTCGTTTTATTCTTAAATATGTTTTACAACTATTTATACTGACTTTCATAGACTAAATATTCCCTTCATACCTATGTTTCAGTTTTCTATTATTTTCTGCTTTTCACCCTCCTTTTTCTTAGAAGAGAAAAAATGAATTTTAAAATGTGTGGAGATCTTGGGGACAGTTATTGGAACGCTACCTGAGAACCATTTTTCTGTCTCCTTCCTCCCTTCAGGAACAGTTTTAGAAATGGCCCTAGAAAGAGAATGACTCAGAAACATTCCTCTTCCCTGCTAATTCTGTTCTCTTATATAGACTAGATACAGGAAGCAGTCTTCAGACCTTGTTGTCCACCTGGTAAAGAATAGGTACGGAGGTATGCAGTGGTTCTGCATATATTGCATTGTCGGGGAAGTTCAAAGTAAACTTCCCTGGACAAAGAGATGTGATGGTAGAGACCAGACATAATGCAGAAAGTCAGAGACTATAATTGGTGGTCAACGTGTTATGCGATGCCATTGTTTCCGTCAGTCTTCAGTTGGGAGAACAGAGCTACTACTGTACGTTGCATGGAAATAAAAGATTTATTAGAATTTGTGGAAGACATTAGACTCTAAACAAATGTGGGGGCTTACTAAGGGGGTGATGTGTGGCAGGGAGATGTTGGAGGATTAGAGAAATAGTTGTGAAAAATCATGACAGCAGACAAACTGGATCTTGTTGGAAATTCAAGTAACTAAGGTTTCCTGGTAGCCAAAGCGAGTGTACACAGTCCCGCGGGTGCTAACAGCATAAAAAAAAAAAGAGAAAGAAAAGACGGTGAAGGAAGATGAAGCCCCATGAGAGGAGTGAAATAAGATACCCCTTTTCCCCATACGTTTATTTCAATCATTATTATTATTAAATAATTATTAAAGGTTATAAATAATTTTAAAGAGCTCTGTTTTGATATTTTGCATACTTATTGGTTTACTAGATGAAATGCAACAGTCTAGTTAAAAAATTTCACCCTGGTGTACATAGAAGATCTTTGGGTTCAACTTACTTCCTTTTAAAGATGAGTCAATTGAGATCTACTAAGTGTAAAAGATCCATGCAATATAACACAATTAGTCAAGATAGAGTTCTGTCAGACAAGTCTTAGCTCAGTGCTCTTTCCGCTATACCTTATGGCTCCTTGAAGAGACATTTTGACTTAAATTGCTGACCAGGTCTCACACTTTAAAATTCTTTGATCCTGTAACTGGCCTTATTTGACATTTACCTTAGCAAACCCACTTTTGAAACCTTAGTCCTTAACCTTACTCGCTAGAAACCATAATGAAATAGGGGGATGGCAAAATAAAATTTTCTATATCCTTACAACATAATAATACTCATCTTTAGCCAATTTCATCCAGAAATCCTGACAACCTATTAGATGCCATACTTGTATAGTGTATTAGGCAACATGAAGAGGTGCCACAAGGATTAACGCTGCCAAAAGTATGCTTTGCTTTAGAATGACGTGTCAGGAAATTCTACTGATCCATTCTGTTTTCTTGTGTCACATTCAGCTACCTTCACGTCAAGCTTTTCAAATACCTGCTAAAGTGGATAGATTAAACATTCAGCTCAAATGTATTCCAGTAGGAAGAAACTATAAAGTGTGGGAAAGGGGGTTAGATAGAGTGGGTGTTTTTTTCCAAAGATAAATAACAGTAGGAAAAAAAGCCTTATGGTCATTGCAGGTTCTGTTCTGGCCTAAGGAAACTTAAAGTCTTTGAAAGCTGGAACGCACTCTGAACCCACATCTGTCCTAAAATGTTTACAGCTTAAAATTGAGCTCTGCAGGTGCAGTAATAATGAAAATTGGAATGCCTAGATTTCTGGGCCATTAAATACCTGTTTTGTCTGCCATTTTCAGGTGATGTCTGGGGTTACCTGAACAAATTATAGCCAAAATTTAGTTGTGCTTGTTGATTTTTCACTGTTGCTCTGTTTAGGACACATCAAGTAGTAAGTCACTAATGCCTTTGATTAATAGTCATAGCAGCACTTGGGAGCTTAATCAATCTTCAAAACAATTTATTGTTTGTGCAGTTTATAGCCAGTGCTTTTCAGACACTTAAAAATCACAGAGAAATTGCCTTTCTTTCTCCTTCAGCATGGTGGCCTGTTCCTTCTCTGACTTTCTGGAAGTGGTTGGTAGACATGAATCACTGTCAACCTTTCCATAATGTACTAAAGGTGGAATCCGCTTTTCAGGAGAATAGTGACCATTCTACCCACCGGTTTCTCATGCCAAGAGAGGACTGAGAGCAAAAGTGCATTTGGGCAAATGAAAATATAACTAACGGAAGTGATTTTATGCAGGACCAGTTTCTAGGGTACAGTTATCAGGAGAAGAGTGAGTGAGAAGAGGGTGGTAAATGTATGCTGTGCACGTGGAGGCGTTTCTGTGCGCTGCCTGATTTCTGCCGCACCCTGCTATTGAACACGCTCCATGACACCCATGTATTCAATGAGTAGTTTTAAAAGTCATCTGAAGAAAATTGTTAGAGAAGGAGTTTGAGCTTGCAACAGAGTTTAGCAGAAAAGTGTTACTGTACATAGATCTCTGTGGGGCATTAGGAAATGGGCCACCCAGCTCGTCACATCCCCTCGTAGCAGCCTTGAGTCTTTTCCCAGCTTCTTGCCCTTTCCCGCCATCTTCTCAGCTCCTTGTCAACAATTCTAACCAGTTACAGAAACTTAGTGATGGGCAACCAAATGAACTCAAGCAAAAGCTTTAAAACCCCACGTCCTGGACGAGTAATGAGGACATCAAAGTGATCTGTTGCCATTCACCCACAGGAATTCTTGACATTTTCAGTGGAATCTACGGCATCATAGAGATGTGTTGAAGGAGCTGATTTCCTGAGTAAGCAAACTGAAGCGGCAACCCTTTGTGCTTCTCCGTGAACAAAATAGTATCAAGTGTGTGTTTACTGGGGGCAACTAGTCCACAGGGCCAGGAAGAGTCCCCTTGTTTAGTATCCAGTTATTTTTCTGACCAGTCATATTTATTTCCTGTAAGGAGCAATTACCAATCTAAATATACAGAAACAGAAGGAGCTCAGAAGGAGCCAGTGGAGAGGGAGGCTTAGAAAATGCAAAAGAGAGGAAATGCTTATGGAACAAGGTGTGGGGGCAGGTGGAAAGAACTGAGTAGGAGTTCAGGGGAGGGAGGGAGAGGAGAGAATGGGAGCTAGCCCCTGTGGAGTGTGCTCTGCTAGCTATTATGCAAATATCTCAATGAATCCTCCTGTACCTCATGAATTAAATGTTGCTATAAAAAATAACAACTAGTCAGAAACAGTTCTCCAATCCTTATCCTAGGTACATGCAGTATGCTTTTACCTTCAGCACAAAGCAAAGCAGAAACAAAATGTTGGCCACTTGAAGTTGGCCACTTTTGACACTTTCTCTGATATTCTCCATGACTGCCCTCACTTTCTGCTTTCTGTAAGGGTGGCCACCGTGCTTGAAGCAGCACTCCTGTATAATGGAGTTTAATTCTTAAGTCTAATTGAGCAAAACAATGTCCTGCTCCTTCTTAAAGGATTTATTGGGGGAGAAATGAAAGAACTTGGGGCTGCCGTGAGCACATGAAGAAGGAAACAATTTATTGCATTGGGGAGAGGAGCTTATTCAACGGCACTGACATCTGAGTCTGTGGGTGACACCTGCTCTGATAGGTAGGCTAGTCATGGCGCTGACTAACAGAAAGCAAGCAGGAGTATGAAATATTGGTTCAAGTTTAATGGCTGATTCGTTGGCCTGAATAATTGATTTCTTCAAGAAGTTTTCAATCTGAGTCTTATTGTATCCAGACTACATGAAGGGATATGGCCCCACAGTAGATAAATAGGCTCTGTATGTTCTAAATGAGAGGGACATTGACCTTGACTCTTTCCAGCGGTGTGGTAGAGCAGAATGGTGGGGAAGACTTATGAGATGGATCGGCCACATTAATTTAGGTGACATACTCTTCCCTCCACAAATGGCTTCGACATTCTCTGCCCACACAGCAAGTACTTTCTTCTGAGTCAGCAGTAGTAGCACATTTATTTACTCTCTTCCACGCATTTAAATAACCAGTTCATAAAAACCCTCACAGAGAGTTTGTTTTCACGTACTTTAAAAAGGATAGATTCTGTTTGCGAAACTTCACGTTTAGCACTGGCCCTTCAGCCCCTGGTTTTAGTCAAAATATTAATTTTTGGAGCATTTTAATTGGAAATTAAAATACCCAATTAAAAGCAAACATATGTCATAACATTACTAAGAATATGAAGGCTGTCGAAACAAAAAGAAAAGTTATGGCAAAATTGCATTACACTTGCAATGATTTTGCTGTTAATCAACTTCAAATTCTAAATTTTCATCTTACTGTAGTGGAAGAACTACATATTTTGAAAGCGTAGGACTCGGGGGGATCTTTTGAATGCTGACTAGCCAACAGCATGTCATATTTGTGCTTTATTTTCTTGATGCATTTAGCCTTGGAAAGCAAGGTCCTTGATGAATGTAACCACTCTGCATTTCTTATCATCTTCCAGCTGTGGAAATATTACAAAGTATTTTGAAAGCCAAGGTTTCTCAACTTCATACTTTATGATAGAATTATAAAAGGGAAGTAGGTAGGCAAATAAGAGTTTTATTTACCTAACCCTTTAGAAGGGAAAGTAAGATACAAAGAATAAGTGGCTTCCTTCAATGTTAGGAGCAAATTAGGAGACCAATGCATATTTTCCTGAACCCTCCAGCTGGTTTTGAAATCATTTTATTTTGCCTAAAATTGTCAATTTTTTAAATTTAGTAATACTGTACTCCTGTGTAACATATTTGACTGCAGAATATTGAAGTGTAAATGAGAGTGGATCACTTTAATTTTGTGTTTATTATTTATACCTTGCATTGTTAAAATAAAAAGTATTTAAGGGGCTTATAACATATCAATCTTTTTTTTAAGTAACAAAGTTGGAGAATGGAAAGATAAGTGGGAAAATAGGGTAATATTTAATCATGAAATACATTTCATAATGTTCAATAGACTTTGCTATAGCTCGGCTGAAAAATTTACCTCAATTTTCCTAGCACCTAACACAGAGAACACCCAAGGAGTATTTTATTTCTGATACTATAAGATTTTTTTCCTGTGGATCCTATAATTGGTTTATAGGAAATATGTATTTTCAAGCATCTATTTCCAAAATGATAAACTTAACAAAGGGATAATATAGTAAGAAAGGATTGTTAAATTAAGAAAGCAAACTCAGTTTTAATCAAAAACATAACCTAAATTAGTCTTGGTATCAGACTTTTAGGTGGGATGAAATGGTTTTTTGGCTCTGCCAAGAAAAACTGAAGAGAATGTTGAAGTGGACATTTCTATATTTCCGTGGTAATATTTATTCAACATCCTCCATATGCCTTTTGATTATAGGGAATCATTTTATTCTGACAAGTTAACAAATTGATTGACTAGGCCCATGAGGAATTGTAAGTACATTTAATATAAGCTGAACATATCTCGTTATCTCTATAAAACATATTGGAGGAATGCCAATGCTGCTGGCCAACTGGGAGAGCATCCAGAGATATATTTGGACCTTGATACTCTTTTCCCTTTTCCGTAGATCGTACACATATTTGTTCCCCATCTGGATGTTAGTTAAAACAATGTTAACAATATTTATTGAGTAACAATTATGGGTCAGGGTTTGTAGTTGCTACAGTTGATATTAAGAAAGAACAAATCCATAAGTGACAGTGCATAAAACATAATAAAGGCATGAGACAAATAAACCCAGGACTGTAAAACACAGCCTACCTAAGAAAGGCCGTCAAGAAGTACCAGCCATATTTGACGGAGTGCAGAGGAGGGGAAGGTGGCCTCTTTTGAAGGGATAGGAAAAGGTTTCGTGGAAAAGGTGATGTTTAAGATGGATAATGGATATGATTCGAACCAGTGGAGGAGAATGTTCATGCAGAAAACGTGCGCGAGTATAAGCACCGAGGTGGCATTCAGTTCCACTCACCTCCCTCACTCTCTGCTCCCGGCCACCGTGAGAAGCAGCCACCATAGAAAACTCATTTCCTCTCTCCTCTCATTTGTACGGCTTTCGACTGCATCTCAACCCGTCCACTTTGAAGCACATCTCCTTTCCTAGCTCTGCGTTCCTGGTTTCGTTACAGAATCCTCATTTCTGCAGCACTCATTTAAACTAACAATTTATTTGGATGGTCTGCATGAATTTTCTCCTCAGCAATTCTGAGGGATTCTCTCACTCAGATCACTCACTGCCTTAGTTGCAGCCAGCTGCCTGTTGATAAGGTTACAAGAAAGGCTTCTGCCTTTCCTGCCCCTCTCTCCCTTCCCCTGGAGACGGGCTTCTAACACCCCCTACTCCAGACTAGTTGACTCCAGGGCCTTGATTCTCTGCTTATCGAGGAGCCCGGATCAGATAGTGGGAAAACACCAACGACACAGGAACTGTGAGTAATCTGGTTTACTAGGAATAGGAGATGTACTGAGGAGATTGGTAAAACATAGGCCCGGAAGATAATTTAGGCCTATATTGTGGACGTTTCTGAATGACAGGCCAAGAAAATTGTATTTGATTTGATAAGAAATGTGAATGAAATGGAGGATTTTGAGCAGGGTTGGCTGTTTGCATTCATTTCTCTCTCCAGATACTCAGTATGTATGTGCGTGTGTGTGTGTGTGTGTGTGCGTGCGTGTGCATGAGGCATTCTGATAGGAAAAACGGGGGTTTATCTCCATCATGCCATCCACCACTGTGCACACCTGAGAAAGGATTTCTGGAGATGAGGAAGATGATGGAAGTTGGGAAAGTTAGTTGGACCACAGTGCTTTTCAGAATGTCACTTTCATAAAAGGCTCCAGCAGCCTTGACAGGGAAATACATTGCTTATGAAAGAGAAGGTGGACAATACCAGTAAAAACAGAAATATGCATTTCCCCTGTGGATCTGTAGTTGTAACTGGATGAGACTGGATGGAACCTGAAACCAAGCTGAGTCTCAGGCGCTACTGACAGCAGGGACGGGTTCAGTTCGCTCCTAGCAGTGTTTTGGGGACACGGAGCCCCTTCCAGTGCACCTTGCATGTGGCAGCTCTGATTTGGACCATCTTTGTTCTGTGTGTTCTGTTTGGGAGTGTATTGTACACCAGTTATTTTAACTAGTAGTTTTTCATTTGTTGCTGTGTTAATTATAGTGAGGGCAGGGCAAAACAATCATAGATGGATGTGAATGTTTTATTCAGTGAACCAAAGAAATATCCACCAGGGCTGTGTAGAAATTGCAGTGGACTGAAAATAATCGAATATGAACGGGTTTAGGTAGCCAGTGGCACCGACAGCTTATGAAGCTGAACACCAGATTTTCTTTTCTTTTTTTTTTTTGCTACAGTTTATGTGAGAGTCACTGAAGAAAGAAACCTTTGGCATGATTATATTTTCTTGTGGAATGTAACTAATTTCACAGTGGAACAATTCTGACAAGAGTTCTTAGTTTCCTTCCATATGTTTGTTTCATTTTCTAGAACAGGGGTTTTTGCCCGGGCACATTTGAGTGCTATTGAGCACCATAGGAAAACTGTTTATTTTTTGTGTGCAATCATCAGTGGCAAAAGAAAACAAGACAGAAACCAAAGGAAAGGTGAGTCAGGGTGAATTGCTCTTATGCAATTGCATGCTAGCACAGAGACCTGAAAAACAAAGCAAGGGGACATCTTGGCCCCTCATCAAGATCTGAACCAAGGAGAAAATCATGGATGGACACATACGTGGCATTCTACGCCCTCCTTCCGTCCCCGCTGACCAACCTTTATGACAACCTTTCTTTTAAAGATAGTCTGAGGAGTCGCTGTGTTTTCATTCAACTGCAGACACTCTTGAGAAGCAATAGCATGAGAATAAGTGGCTGATACTAGAAAACTAAAATTTCACTCTATTTCTATAAAAAAAGATATAGATATCCTAAAATTTGTATCTAGGATATGCAAGAGAGAAATAAAGAACAAACAGACGTAGTACTGACTGATGTTAGATTCATTGACGGTCTCTTATTCCCTTGAATTTTCTATTGATTACTTCAAAGTTATCATTTCTAAATAGATTTTTCGGGGTGGGGATCTTGGTGCAAAATCTTCAGTATGTTCAAGGGGCTTTACTCTGACACTTATTCATTTCATAGATTAAAAAAAAAAAAAAAGTTGGCCCTTAAATGGTTATGTGAGCTTGCCTTCGCCACTTCCATCCTTTACACTCTTGCACATACACACACACACACACACATACATACCACATGCATGGGCACACAGGCATGCACACACGTGCACACACACACACATCATATACTCATGACATTTTTTGAAGTATACCCCAAATAAAAACCAATCTAATGAATAACTTCTGCTTGTTATTGCTCAGTGTGGTATCAGTTGAATGGGAAAAGAAGGAGGGCCACAACAGAGCAGTGCTATAAATGCTGTTATAAGTAGCTACACTAATTTAATCATTGTAATTTAGCATCAATGTAAGCTCAAAAGAAAAAAAAACACTAATGATTCATTCACAGAAATTTGGTTGGAGTTTTTTTTGGTGCCTGGCATTGTGCTGATGTACAAAAGGCACAGGAAGTTGCATAAGAAATGGTATGTGCTCGTGAGAGCCTCAAAGTCTAAGAGCAAAACATTTGTTTCTATATAATAGTAAATATAGAAACATTTATGACATAATAGTAATATAATGAGTTCAATAATAATTGAATAGTTAATAGGTAGCTCAAAAATGAGGAGGGCTACTATAAACAGAGTGAAAAGCAAACAGCTCAAACTAGAAAACATTGCAGCTCATATAACAGCAGAAAGATCTAATTGCACTAATATGTAAAAAGCATCTATAAATGAATAAGATTACCCAGAAGAAAAATGTAGAAATGATATAAACAAACACATCATTAAAGGAGGTACACATAACCCTTAAAATTATGAAAAGGTACCCAGCCTTCATCGTAATAAAAGAAATACAATTTCGTATTATACTGAAATAACATTTCTTACCTATTAAGATGGACAGAAACACGTAAGTTTGATAATACTGTGTTATCAAACATGGGGCAGATAAGCACTTCCCATATTTGAGAAAGCGTGAATTGCTACAACACATATATGTGGGACAATTGAAAATGTTGATCAAAATTTCATACTCTCTAATAACAATTCCAATATTTTCTGTAGGTATAACAGTACATATTTGCAAAATTACATATCATGAGATTATTGCATCGTTGCTCGTAATAGCAAAAGTTAGAAACAACTTAAAGTTCATCAATAGGGGAATGATTAAATACACCAAATTATAACCCTACGATAAATACTACACAGCTGTAAGAGAATGATGCTATAGTCTATGTATTAATATGAAAGCACCTCTCTCCAAAACAGATCATTAAGTGAAAAAAAAAAGCCATGTACAGAACATACTGTGGAATATGCCATCACTTGTGTAAAACCAGGGGAAAATTATACTTGTATTTGCTTATTTATGCATCAATATCTCTGGAAACACAAAAACCAACCAATGGAAAGGAGTATTGGGTGACAGAAGGCAATGGTATAAAGGAGACTAATTATATATATATTTATTTAAAGAAAAGAGGATGGACTAAATAACTCCAACCTACAGGGTCAGGAAAGACTTTGGAAAGGAAGCCGTATTTGAGGTGAATCTTAGATGAGGAGAAGTTCAAGCAGAGGGAAGAAACACACGAATATCATGAGCAGATACTCAAAAGTGTGAAAATATGTGGAGGGTCAGCAAAGCCATAAAATGACACTTAGAAGGAAGCTTCAAAGAGCTAAGGAGAGAGCAGTGATACAGAAAACAAAGGGAATGGAAGGTTCAGGCAGGAGGGCGTGATCATTAGCACCAAGAGCTGCTGGGAGGTCACTCAGGCTGTAGCACGCCTGCAGTTTATCTGCAGTTGATTCCACTTTCAACTCTTGTATTTTTGCCATTGGACTCTGTAGTTAAAGGTGTTGGTTTTATTTCTAGCTTCATTAGCCAGTAATCTACAGATTGCTTTCTGTAAACGTGTCTCTTCATTAGACACCTACATAATAAAAAAGTACCAGGAGGCCTAAGAGATGACTTCAAAACTTAAAAAAATCTGTTTTGTGAGACAAATTGCATATGCTGAGCGACTTGTGCATGACTACAAAGCAGGCTATCGAAAAGTACAAGGTAGTGCCAACAAATGCTTGATTTTCCCCAGCACTCAGTTTATCAAGATACTTAATGGTATGTGTTGCCTAGTCATCAAAAGAAGTAACATGCATGTCAGTAAATCATTATACAGCGCAACGTAAACATAAGGGGTGATATAGGGATGAAGACCCAACCGTGATGATCACAGTAATAGAGATGACCCTGAGAGGAAGTGAAACTCTCCCCAGCTCAGGGTTTTCCTCACCCCTAAGCGTTGCTACCTGTGTTTTCCTTCAGACTTTAGATAAGGCTCAGCTGTGTGTGTAAATAAGTAATATTGGCTGGGGTTCCAAAAGGGCCTCATGGATTTATGCTGGGAAAATGGGGAGGATGTATCAGGGAATAAAAAGGGGAACTGGATCCTGCAGACAGAAGAAACAGCAATAGGAGCAAAACTGTGGTCTTCTGAAAGGGCCTGATGTGTTCCAGGGTCAGGGAGCAGGACGGGCCTCTGTAGTTCTGACCGGTCATGAACGAGATGGGTGAGGTTGGCTTGGTCATTTCACCTTTCTCAAGTTCAGTTTACTCACTTATAAAATGAGGAGTAGGGACGAGATCCACGGTTTTTCATTTCTTCCCTGAGCAGTGCCATTTTATTTTGCCAAGAGCTCTTCTGCTTAAAAAGACCAATAGATAAAAGAGTGATGGGAGCTGCTCTGGATGAAGCAGGCGTGGGCAGCCGGCTGCTCTCTCTCCTTAGCACCTTTGAGGGAGCCTCTGAATGAAGAACTGTAACCCATTTGCAAATGACCAAATAAGAGCATCTTATGGCCCCTTCAAGTACTAGTGTTTCCGTTGTTCATGGCTTTAATATTCTGAGAGTACTAAAACAATGAATAGCCTAAGATGGCATTATTCTGAGATAGCTTTTTTCAGTGTTCCCCTTGATCATTTTAATCGCTTTTCAACTTTTCATTGTAATAAAGCCATTCACCTGGGTGTCCTGGTGGCTTAGGCCACCCCAATAACTTTACTGAGATACATGCATACCAACTTCAGAATCTTATAACTGAAAGATACGTGGACTGGCAATTATTTATTATATAGATCCTAAAGGACCAATGTAAGCCATCTAAACTTATTTCACCTCAATATCAAATTACATTTATTGACATTACATTTTTCTCCTGTTATTCTTTTTTATTTACAGGATGATTAATTATTTTTGAACAGAAGAACAATGCACCAAAAAGTTAATTTTCTTCACTGTGTGGCTAACTTTCTATCTGTACTTGATTATGGCACACGCACACGAAAATTCATGAAATCCAAAGCTTAAGTGTCATGCTTTGGGCTAAACTTTTAGGATACACTTGAAACAGTCCAAGTTAGTTTATTATAGAGGAATGGTGCCGCCCTCATGGTTAATTGATCCATATTTCTAACCTTTAAATGATGTTTAACTCAAAGTTGGTAAGCCAGCTTCTTGCTTATCAGAAAGATGGATTGATGTTGCCCGACTGAAATTAATCAACATTCTTAGAGCAGCGGCCCAAACGGACTGTTGAGGAGACGAATTTATGGTGGTCGGCACCCACTTTCTAAAATAAAATTGACGGAAAGGGTTAACTACTGGTGAGTGAGGACTGGTGGCTCTGGCTGCTGCCTGATAGCCTGGGCAGAGAGAGGTGTGTCAGCAGCATGCTTTATCTTGTGCTGGGAGTCAAGAACGCCCCCCTGTATACAGGGACTGGCTCCTGTTGCTGGAATAAACATAGCACGTTGTCCTTGCCGTTCCTAGTCACTGCTGAGCATGATTGGCACATGCTCCAGAAAGCAGCGAGACTGGAAAGGAGACAGAAGGGAAAGCAAGAATGATATCAACAGCCTCTGCGGGGATTTATTTTAAACCTGCCATCTTGTCAACATTGTTTCTATACGACAGCTGAGGCTTTTGCCAAGTATTGAACATCTGACCCCATTTGGCTTGTCATTTGAAGCTCTGCCTTATTCTAAATGGAAGGGCTGACCCTCTGAGAAGCCGTAGTCTGAATCTGAGTTTGGTTCATCACCAAGTTCAAGATGATTATCTGAAGTTTGTTTGAACCTCAAGGGAGAATAAAACTGAACTGGAATATCTCGCCAGAACGAATTTCTCCAGTGATTTTTGGCCTTTCAGCTTTTGCTTAGAAATGAATGGGATGAAAGCAGCTTTTTTCCTCTGGCTATTTACTAGTTGGCACATTCCAGACATATCATATGCCACTCTGGTGATAATGTAGCAGGGGAAGAAATATATTTAATCATTTTTGAAATGAGAAATAGGACATGGAGTGTAGTCTCAGGTTTGAATTGCATTTTTTTAGCTGACAGACATTGTCATATACAATAGTTTATGTATTTCACCTCCTAGAAACTGAGATTTTTCCTGCTAAAACTTCAATGGCTAGAATGAATGAAACATAAACTCTCATTAATAGTCAGTAAGAATACAAACTTTGGAGTTAGTTAGACCTGGGTTTAAATTTTGGCTGTACCACTTCTTACAGATGAAACCAAGAGCAAGTTATTAACCTCTCTGAACTTCAATCTACTTATCTTAAAAACACTACGGGCAATGCCTCCTTTATAAGCCTGGAGTAAGGATTATGTAGCCTCTAAGCATAGTGTTTGGATCACAGTAATTATCTAGAAATGTTAACTATTTTTATATTAATAGAATTCACAGTAGACATGCAATATATGCAATTAACCCACAAACTTTTTTTTTTTTTTTTTTTTTTTTTTTAGTCACATTTGCCACCATCCCTTCCAAGGCAAGAGGTGTTATTGAAAACAATAACAACAGTAATGCAATGGTAACTTTTGGAGGGGATTATTATACTAAATATTGTCATTTTATTTTATCAATGTTTGTGAGACAGGAGTTGTGTCCCTACATTTCACTGCATATGGTTGGTATTTGCTATATTTTTCCTTTATAAAATCTGCTGTGCCACTATGCTCCATCAGCCAATATTTTAAGAATTTTTAAGGAAGAATAATTTCATTCATCATGGTTAAAATGGAGAGACTTTGTTTAGATTGGAGATTATAACTTAAGGGGTTTTGATCCTCAGACTCTTGCCTTGCTAATGGAGCAACATGACCATTCTTTGGATTGTAAATACTATGTCAGGAGCGAGTAACAGTCCCAACCAAGCTGGCTGCAGATTTTGCGCTAGTATTGAGCTGGTTTAAAGTGGCAGTTGAGAACCAAAATATTAGGTTGGTGCAAAAGTAATTGCGGTTTACAAGGTTAAAAATGATTACAAAAACCGTGATTACTTTTGCACCAACCTAATATATTAACTAGCTTGTGACATTTCAGCTGGACTGTGTACGCAAGATTTCTTCCTAAATGGGTACCTGGTGACACAGTGTAGCCTCAGGTAACCAAATTCATAGTAGAATAGGAGAGGATTAGTGAGTTGGTTCACGATGACTCACATAGTCTATTTAGTACATGATGATGCAAAAATGTAAGGACCATGAAGCTGTGTTTAAATTAATAGTTAATGAGTTTAAAATTAAAAAAAGAATTCTTCCATTGAATTGTATGGCTCTGTCAATAAGATGAGGCGGCATCAGATATTCTGAGTAAATATTTTTTTCGATATATTGAGGAAAGCAGCAGAATCCAAACCGTTACATAGGATATAGTGGCCGATTTCTCATATGGCTGGAATTGTATACAAAGTCAATTCCAAAAGCGGTGTTTTCAAAATAATTAGAATAAAGTTATCATTGGAAGTATAGCTTGTAAACTCTCCTTTGACACAAAATACCCCTTTTTATGATCAGTAGTTTTAATGCTTAAACAATTCTATTCCTTTATAGTCTCATACCATGTTTTTAATTAAGAACTTAGTCTTTTTCCTAAATACTGGCCCCGTGCTGCCCATTTTCCCATTTTCACCTCATTAGAAAATTGAAAATGCTAAAATAGATAATTAGAAATTTTCAAATTCCACATCAAAAGGAAACCACTTGTTCCTAGTAGCCATCCTGTCATCCCCGTGAGCCTTGTACATCCGTCAACTTTCCCGGGAAAATAACACAATGCGTGCCTTGATGGTTAGTTCTCTAAAAATAGGCACTTAATTTTCTTCAAAGGAAAACAAACATTTTTTTTTCTCCCCTAAAGTTGAGTAGGTGTTAGGTGTCGGAGGAATTGAAGCAGCCAACTCTGGAGCAAAAGGTAGTAGCTTATGATTCAGTGCTTTTACTAAGTGAACACATGTGTTTTCTGAACTGTATCACAGGGAATAACCACAGGACTGGCCATCCTGTTGGCAATAAACTGTGTGAAACATGACAGTGCATAGATTTCTAAAGACTCAAAAGTTAGGAGAGGCTGCTATCTTTCCCGTTCTGGGTACGGTTCCCTATATTTAACTTCGATCTTTCATATTTCATTCTCAGTATTTTTTATTGTGCGTCCTTAGTAATTGTGGAAAACACAGAGTTACCATTTCTTGCTGAAGTCTGTTACGTGGTAGACTCTTCTCAGGGTTCGATGCATGCCATTCCTTTTCAAACATAGCTCATATATCTTAATTTATTCTCTCCACTAACCTATCTCCCTGATGACTTGAGGAGTATGTACTGACCGTAGTGTTTTGTCAGATGTCTAATCATTCCAGTGTCTCCTGGATCATCCAATTGTCCCCCCAAAGAAATAACTATGTTCGATAGGAAAATTATTTCCTCGCTCTTATTCATTACTCATAGGTCATTAATGTTCTTGCTCTTTTTAATAAGAGCATTACCTCATCGATAATTATTTCCTTTCATCCTACCAAAAGGTATTTAAAAAAATAAACTGTCCTCCATCTAGTCTTTTCATAACTGTGTTCTATTCGTTTCTGATCACTTTTCCATTTAATCACTGCTGATTTGAAAACCACTTTAATCTACTAAGAATGGCTGGGTACTTGGAAGGTTAGACAAAAAAAGCAAAGAGTAAAATAGATTAAATGATAACTAAAGCCACCCTGAACGTTTTATTCTTTCTTAATGTGTGTGGTCCCATCTTAAAGGGGCGTTATCTGTCATCGAATGGTGGACCTGACAAAGAATGTTGTAATTCAAATTGTGTTTTATGCAATAGTTTTAGTCTTCAAATCTCTACCATGCTTTCTAATTTACTCTCATGGTGCCATGAATGTAATCAACACAGATCATGTCTTCTCTGGGTTATTATGAAATGAAAGGAAATGGTCATGGAGTGTGCAATACCACTAGCCTGCATTTTTATAAAATTGCTTCTTCTAAATACATCCTGTAAATGGTTGGGAGTGCGTCCTATCTATTTTTCTTTCTTCATGTTCCAGTAATTCTTTCTTTCATTTCTCTATTATTAATGTGTATTAAGGAGTAGTGCTTCCAGGTAGTGTACTGCGTTATTTTATTTAACCAGCAATCTTGTATTCCCATCTCCCCTTGATTCTCCCTCCTTGCAGGAATTCTGTTTCTCCACTGGTCTCATACAAGTATGAAAAGCCTCCCTGGACTTTTCAGAGTTTTTTAAGGACACTTACATTGCTCAGAGGCTTCCCTCCCCAATTTGTATGTAGCCTTTGGAAATCACGATTCCATTTTTGGTTTTTGTTTGTTTGTGCTTTGAACTGATAGGTGTTGCTTGGAAGGTTAAAATTCCTAGTCTAAGACTTTAAAAGTGACGAGCCTAATACAAATGACCTAGTCATTATTTCCTAGAAGATATCCTATTACATAACATGGGAAAATATCTTGTTTATAAAGAAAACATAGACACGTTTGGTCACAGATACTGAGCCAAGGAAATAAAGGAAACATGAGAAGTTGAGGTAAAATAATGTTTTCCAATTTGGAAAAATCGATTCATATTCTAGGTCCATGGAAATAGGGCACAGGCCAGAAAATATACAGTGATTTCTCTACACTAAGAATGTTGTTTGACTAACAGAATAATTTTGGGTGGGGGGGAAACAAATCACTTTAATGATTTTTTTGTGCTTTGTTCTCATAATCCATTTCCCTTTGCTACAGCCAAAGGGCTATTACCCTAGTCTCTGAAATTTTGAAGTGCCCCGAATCCTGTTTTCTGTGAACAATTAAAACTCTCATATATTCTATACAGGAAATGAGATTCCAACACCCAAACATACGATCTTAAGACCTTATGAGGCGATGGTAATCGACAGAATTAATGACAGCGTTTGATTTCACGAAGCAATGTTCACAAAAGTTGGCACACAACTTTGAACTCCAGGAGTTTGTCAATAGAGCTCCTTTGGTGATGAATGCAGGCCCCCACTTTATTGCAACTAATCTTGAAATCATGGTACTGTACATACTGTCTACTATAGAAATAATTTATGAACATTAATTGCAGAGCAGAGAGGAGCCATTTGCTTCATGGAGTCCATCAGCAAGCTGTCCTTCCTGTTTGATCAGTAAGCAAAGCTGAGAGCAAATAGCAGATGGGACTGTCCCTTGATGGCAGCACACAGCAGTCATGAAATACAGCACAATCTTCCCCCAGTGTGTGACGTTTTTAACAGTGGAAGATCAGAAGCAGGCGAGGTGTGGGCGAGGATGAGCTATTGTGTCTGATGAGACATCCCTTCCTTCTAGGAAGATTCCCATAGCAGATTGGGCTTTGGCAGTTGATCTCAGAGGCTTGATAGAGTATCATTACAGATCTCATCTGGAAGATTCTGTGGAAAAGGGACAAACCTCAGAAGACCAAGGTGAATCTGAGGCCTGATCTCTACTCAACGGGTGGTTAAATTCTAGTTCCTTTAAATGCCCATCAAAGACACCACAAAGCCAAAGATAAAGCTGCCCAGATACTGCAATCAGGTGCTAATGTACCATCTGTCACGATCATTGCATCCTCTGCAGTATTTTATTCTACTTACCATAACTACAAGAAGGTATTTGTGCATTTTATGTGTGTGGGTGTGTGGCTAAAATCTTCTGCATCTGTTGTTTGTATAATCACATTGAAGACTCTTACTAGCACTGGGGAAGCTGGATTTAGTAGGTGCTTTATCTCCTAATGGAAAAATCTATCAGCCCAACTTCAGCGACAATTATGAAACAGCTTTCTGGCAGTCAGATAGAACTAGTCCTCAATTCCACTAGTAGGTCATTTAGTCATGCCTAGTTCACTATTACTTTTCACAGTTGCTTTTTAAGGGTTTTCCACTCACCTCAGGTTTCTAACTCTGTCTCATTCCTTCAACGTTAAAAGCTGCTTTTATCTCCTATTTAAATAAAAGATCAAGGCTGTCAGACAGAACTCCTTTAGCAAACAATTGCTGCCTGCTCCCCCCAAGCTCTCAATACCCCCGCCTTCATTAATTCTCTCCTTTCCTCCGATTTCAGGGGGAAAGTTACCTGCCTCCTTTATAAAGTTAACTCAAACACGTGTGTTCTTAATTTTTCCCAATTCCATTCATTCTTCCATTATTTCATTAATTAACTGAAATAGTCAACCTTTTTCTCCTAAATGCATCCTCTGACTTGCGTTTACTCCTTATAAAGGAAAAGGAACACGGCATTATTTCTGAAACCATATTGTCCTTCAAGCTACCCCTTCCGTTCCTACAAAACTTCTTGAAAGATTAGTCTACAGTCCCTGCCACCGTTCCTCTTCATTTACTCTTCTCGTTACTGTAATCTCATTTTCTGTTCCCCCATTCTTTGAAACCCGTCTATCAAAGTGTGCAGTTCCTATCAATTGAGTACAATGGTCATGGTTTTAGACCATCAGCCTCTGAACACTCTTTCTACAAGGATTAAATCCTCAGGGTTGCACATCTTGGCAGGAGGCAGGTCTTCATGTGCAAGGATGAAGAGTTCAGATCTCTGTCTTTCTACACCCAGGTGCCAGGGCCAGACATGGAGTCGTGGCTTGACAATCAGGTGGTCCCACCTGGGGACAGAGCAGGAATTATTCACAGAGGGCCAGCAGCAGAGCCTGGAACAGAGGTGGTGTCGGTAGACATTGTGTCAGTGGTGTCTCTGACTAGAGCTTTTGTCTGTATTGTTTTCTGTTGACTAATCTCTTTTGGTTCCTTCCTACTTTCTGAGCCTGTTTTTTCGAGTTTCACATAATTCTGTGGGCTAATATTTTTGCTATAAATTTCTTTCATCCCTTAATTCAACACATTTGGTTTACGTTCCTTTTAGTTAAAGATCTCACTGATACAGAAAATGGTACTTTGGAATGGGTTTAATGTAATGAAGTCTAAGTATTTAGTTTAATTTATATTTTAAATATTTTTTTTATTTATCAACTACAGTTGATGTGCAACATTATATTAGTTTCAGGTGTACAACTTAGTAATTAGACATTTATATAACTTATAAAGTGGTCACCCTGATAAATCTAATACCCATCTGACCATACATAGTTATTCTAAGTTTATTGACTATATTCCCTATGCTGTTCTTTACATCCCCATAACTAATTTTTAACTACCAATTTGTATTTCTTAAAACCTTCCCCTTTTCCACCCATCTCCCAAACCCCCTGCCATTTAGCAACCATCGAAATGTTCTCTTTACCTGTGAATTTGTTTCTGATTTATTTGTTATTTTCTTTAGATTCCACATGTTAGTAAAATTATATGGTATTTGTCTTTCTCTGTCTGATTTATTTCACTTAGCATAATACCCTCTAGGTTCTTCCATGTTGTTGCAGGTGGCAAGATTTCATTCTTTTTTATGGCTGAGTAATATTCCATTGTGTATATGTATGTACCACTTCTTCTTTATCAAATTGTCTGTTGATGGACATTTAGGTTGCTTCCATATCTTGGCTATAGTAAATAATGCTGCAATGAACATATGGATGCATGTGTCTTTTCAAATTAGTCTTTTGAGTTTCTTCAGATAAATACCCAGAAGTGGGATTACTGGGTCCTTTTTTGTGTCTTCTTGTGGCCTTTGTTTTGAAGTCCATTTTGTGTGGTATAAGTATTGCTATCCCAGATAGATCTTAAATGCCACAAGGCAGGATTCGCCCTCCACCTCTTGCTGGAGAGTGGATTGTTAAGCACATTACTCTCAGGATTTCAGAAGTACTTCCTTCCTTGTTTGGGGCGATCTCTTCTTGCTTGGAGACTGTATTCCTTTTTGTAGGGGTTAACTTTACAAGGGAGAGCCAATTCACCACTTGGAACTCACAAACCTCCCTTTATCTACAGACTTCTAACTACTAGATCGATGCCAGCCTGTCCCAGGGGAGTCAATTGCATTGTAAAAGCTGGATGGAATTATTCCTTTTATTTTATGATGATGACACTTAGGACTATATGTAAGAACCATAAGGATTAACAACGATGATTGGCCTTGGGTAGGTAAAGCATAATTTTTCAAAGTGATGACCGTGTCAATCTGAGCTGGCTGGAGTGGGTCTGATTCTTGACTCATCTGCTTGACTATAACCTGGATTATAGGAGGCTTAGGACAATGAAGTTAAGGTTCTAGAAATCTCTTAAACAACACAGAGAAGAGTAGCAAGTACTCTGGGGTGAAATTATCCTACGCAAATCATTTTCACCTAATTTGTCCCCTAAGAGGCCTAGAGCATTACCAAGTTCCTACGAAATGTGATGATGAGGCGAGAGGCAGCAGTTTTGAAAAGAGTTTGTGCTCCCGTTCTTTGTAGGCTGAGGATGTGGTGCCAGATGCTGCCATTGAAATGGTTTCCCTGATTGACCTGAGGAGGAAGCTGTTGCAGGACAGCAGGGCCCAATCGGCAGCATCCAGGGGCAAAAGGCAAAATGGTGTGGTTACCATGCTAGGCAGCTGGACGTGCTCAGCGGTCACATGCTCTGAGTGGCAGGGGTCGGCCGATTGGCGGGTCTCTTGATGAAACAGGTGACAGTCCATCAATCCTTCTCGATCTTTGTTGTGGTAAACACTCCACACCCAGGAAGGACAAGTCTGACACGGGCTCCCATTCCGGGGAGTTGCTCATTCTCGTCTAATTCTCAGATGTGAGTTAGTTCCACAATCAAGAATTACTTGATGATGGAGTCTGCCATAATGTCACTTATATGTGCAGTGACTGTCCTTCCTAGCTTTCACTAAAGGATCTGTGGCCATGTATTGTGTACAGCAGATAAACAGCCCTTAATCTGATTAGTCTGTTTTTGTTCTGGGTTTATTCAGAATGGCTGGAAAATGGTGTCCTTTTGGAGAAAGACTTCCAAAGAATGGTTGCTCTTTTGCACCAACTACCTAGCAACATCAAGAATAGTGACATTACATTCTAAGGGGAATGTGCTTTTAGGGGTCAACATTCACATAAACATTTTCAGGTACCAAATGTTATTGTTTTCACTTTGTGACTAAAATAGACTGCTTACATTTCATGTCCTGCTGATACAGACACATCCGATAATATGGCTATATCGACATTTCATGCCAAGTATTATCTACATGTGAATAGAATACGGAATGGAATGGAATGGAATAGAGTAGAGTAGAATAGAATAGAATAGAATGACCAGATCTTTGGGATATTGTAAAACACCAATTCTGAGCTACCTAATTCCTGGACCCTGAGAATAATACTGTGGTCTACTGATCAGAACAGCAAATTGTACTTTAGGTTGTAAGTTGAGTTTTGATCGGAGTGTGTCCCTAGGGGATCCAGTCTTGTGGTTATTTTTCTGAGTACATAACTGAATAGGTCTCTTAAGCAATTGGCAGACCCCCCCACTGGCTCCCTCTACTATAAATAGAACTATTAAAGCTTCTGGAGTTGTCCCTACCTCCCAAAGTACTGAAATCCAAGGTAATAATTGCATCCATAGGCAAATCACAAAAATTAAAGACATTATCCAAAGCATGAATGATGTTGGGTTGATGATTCTTTCCATTTCTCTGTTGAGGTCTATGTAGAAGACAGGCAGGCTTAGAAGACATAGACACACACTGAGTAATTATAAAGTGTACCCAGTTGTCCATTTAAGAAATATTTATTCAATGCCAACCAAGATCCATACTCTGTGCTAGATGTCAGGGGTACAATTATGAGCAAATCTTGGCGTGGCGTTTGCTTTTGTGGCACAGATATTTGGGTGGAGAGTGACATTGCTCAAGAGAATTCTAGGAGCTTGTGTCACTGGGGAGTTATGTTGTCCTGGTGTTTGTGTGCCCAAGGGGTTTTGGGGGAGGGAGCAGGGGACGTGAGGAAAGTCTGCCTTCAGCAAGCGACACTTCAGATGAGCTGTGAAGCAGAGGCAGGTGGCAGCTAGGCAAAGGGAAAGGACCAAGACACCACAGGCAGCAGGAGAGAAGTGTGTGTTTGTGGAACTGAATGAAAGACCGTGAACCTGGAACACGAGAGTGAGAGGAAAAGTGGAGAGAGGAGGCTGCAGTCGTAGATGGGGGCTGAGCTTGTCCAAGGGCAATGAATGTGAAGTCAAGGGCATGTTTTTAAATAAGGAAGACATAATCAGATATTTAAAAGACTTCTCTGACTGCAGTAAGGTTTGACCCAAGTGGCAAGATATTAAACTATTGCAGTAATCCAAGTGACTTTGTTGTATGGATGTAGAAATTGGTAGGTAAATTAATGAGATATCTAGGAAGTGATATTAATAGGATGGGAGATAAATGGACTGTGGACAGTGGACTGAATATTGGGCATGGGGCAGTAGACAACGTAAAGTGATACGCTCGTATTTCTGGCTTGTAAAGCAGATACAGAGGGTGCCAAAAAATGTGTACACATTTTAAGAAATGAAAAAAATGTATTAAAATTGAAATACTCAATATAAACCGATAACAAAAGATGAACACAAGTCACATTTGACTTCTGCAATGACGAGAGGTGCTCAAAGTGGTTCCCATCAGCGTCCGGACACTTCTGATTATGGTGAACTACTGTTTGAGCAACGTTGACTAAAGTGTCTACTTGTGTACATTTTTTTGCATCCCTGGTGTGTGTGTGTGTGTGTATGCAGAGAGAGAGAGAGAGAGAGAGAGAGAGAGAGAGAGAGAGAGAGAGAGAGGTAGATATATATCACTAAATGAGAATAGAATTAAGGCAATGATCATATGTTCATTCTGGGACCTGTATAGATTGAGGGGCCTGACAGTCACGTGAAGATGTTGGGAGAAAAATTAGACATGGGGGTCAGGGTTGAGAACAGGTTTGGTGATGAAATAAGCAATAAATAGGGGGTCACTTGTCCCTAGATGGGAATTGAGGCCAGAGACCTGGAGAAAATACAGAGTGAGAAGAGCTGAATGTGTGCACTGATGGACTCTGGCAGACAAGGGACATGTCCTCCTGGAATGCAGTCAGGACAGCGCGGTGCAGTCGGGACAGCACGGTGCAGTCGGTACAATGTGATGCAGTCAGCAAGACTTTACCAAAGATTTGTGGGCTTAAAATGACCAAAACAAAACCGATGGCACTTTTCAAGCCCTCTCACTTCTTACTGGCTTATTCTAAAATAGTGACAACTAACACAAAACATTCCAAGGTCGAGTCCTCTGATTTTGATAATATTGGCTATTAGGTAGCTGATCTGATGATTCAAATAAAGTGTAAAATATTTCTCATTCATAAAATGACTTTCTCATACTCTCTACTTCTCTCTTATCCTCATTTCTCTTTTGTGTGCCTTCTTCTGTACTTAACAAACTCTGCTTTGTATTTAAATGACTTCTCTGGCAATCTGTCTACCCATCAAGCCTGGGAAATTAGGCAGAGAACCCCACGTTTTATATACTTTTGTGTTCACAATGATGGTGTGGTGCCTCCAGAATAGTAAGTGGTTCTGTGTCTTGTAAACGTTTATTTTTGTCTTTTAAATGTTTTTCAATCCCTGATGTTTTGTGTATATATATATATATATATATATATATATATATATATATATATTCATATTATTTCTGGCTGAAGGCAAACCAACCAAAATTTAAACATCTAAATACAAACTCTCATTTTTATTATTTGGCATAAAAAGAAACGTCAGGTACATTAATAAGCTAAGTGTTGTTAGCATATTTCACCGGAGTCCCCTATTTTTCTTTCCTAACATAAGAGTGCATTACCGAAATTTGACCACTGGGGGGAAGCACAGTGCAAAGCTGCCGTTACAACGTTCCCCGTCCAGGCCTCTGAGAAGCCACTCTGTCAAAGACTTGTGCTGTGCTTTTAATGTAAGCAGAGAGCCTTTGTCTGTCAGTCTGTCTGTCTCTTTTCCCTTTGTCAAATTCTTTTCTCTCCCTCTTTTTCCAGGGCTCTTTGTGGGTGAAGACTTTTATTTTGAAACGTCTAGGAGCTAATTAATAAACAGGAAACCTAGCTGAAGCTGGCACACTGCCCTTTCTTTGCTCAACCACATGGGCATGCTCGGGTAATTGTAGTTATTTACATTTGGCATCCAACTGACTCAACGAGCAACATCACCTTTTTTTTTTTCAGTCTATGAGTACCCAAGCTATTAAATTAAACAGGTTAATGTGGCTGCAGCATTTCGTCCCTACTATCCCCACAGCTACAGTAAATCTGCCACCTGTTTATTTCCATAAAAATTCAATTACGGCACCACCAGTTATTCTTCTTATGTGAGCAATTAACTTCAGGCAGTTTCGGGCCCCAGAGAAAGGCCAGGCTGGGCCGCTCCTGTCTTTTCTCTCCACTCTCTTTAGCCGCTGGTGGTTTCTTTTGCTGAGTGACTCCTCACCTCCGAATCAGTGAAAAATGGCAAAGAGACTGGACTGCTGTGCCTTGTCATGCCAGTGAAAAAAGCAAAGCCTGAAAAACCTCAAACAAGCACCCTGTCCTTCCGAGCAGTGCGGAGGCTCAGAGGCCAAAGAAGTGAGCAGCACGCCTGCAGCCAGAGCCCGGGGACACCGCTGCACGGCCGAAAACACACCACACTGAAGACGGAATTGCCTTAAAAATTGTCCGTTTTCTTCGTTCTTGATCTTTGTAAAACAGTGTAACTGTGGAAGGAGAGGGTGGTGAAATGCCGTGGCATCCGGGCAAAAGCAACAACATGCTCATGAAGAGGAAAAACCACTTTCATCGGTGGTTCACACCAATATTGATGTAACCAAAGGCATGGTGAAGCAGCTGCGTTTCTTTTCCCCTTGAAGAGGAATGAGTCTTGCTCTTTGTTTTTGTGGTGCCTCGGAGGCAGGTGGCTGCTTCAGGATGAAGTTGAACATCTCTTTCCCAGCCACTGGCCGCCAGAAACTCATTGACGTGGACGATGAACGCAAACTTTGTACGTTTTATGAGGAGCGTATGGTGACAGAAGTTGCTGCTGACATTCTGGGTGGAAGAATGGAAGAGTTGTGTGGTTCGAATCAGTGGTGGGAACGACAAACAAGGTTTCCCCAGGAAGCAGGGTGTCGTGACCCGCGGCTGTCATCTGCTCCTGAGTAACGGGCATTCCTGTTATGGACCAAGGAGGACTGGAGAAAGGAAGCACAACTCTGTTGGAGCTTGCATTGTGAATGCCAATCTGAGTGTTCTCAACTTGGTCATTGTAAAAAAAGGGGGAGAAAGATATTCCTGGTCTCACTAATACTACTGTGTGTCGTCTCCTGGACCCAAAAGAGCTAGCAGAATCCGCAAACTTTTCAATCTCTTTAGAGAAGATGATGTCCACCTGTATGTTGTGAGAAAGCCCCTAAACAAAGAAGGTGAGAAACCTAGCACCAAAGCACCCAAGATTCAGCGTCTTGTTACTCCACATGTCCTGCAACTCAAACGTCAGCGTATTGTTCTGAAGAAAAAGTGTACTAAGAAAAATAAGGAAGGGGACACAGAGTATGTTCAACTTTTGGCCAAGAGAATGAAGGAGGCCAAAGAAAAATGTCAGGAAAAGATTGCCAAGAGACATAGGCTGTCTTCTCTGAGAGCTTCTATCTCTGAGTCCAGCAAAAATGAGATTGTCTAAGAACAACAAATAAATAAGATCAGACATTGAAAAAAGAGGAATGAGTCTTTAGTACCAGTTGAAAATGCTGACTTTTATCTTTATTTTTTTTAAGGTCTGATTCTCTTTGTCATATTTGTTCCCCTTCTTTCAAAAGTCTACCAATAAACATCAAAATTACTGACTCAGATCTAGTGATTTCCGATGTTACCTAATTGCTGAAGAGGGATTGAGGGACTTGCTTCCCATTAATCCCTTTCATGCCGTTGATACTGATTTTGCTTGAATAAATAGTATTTATAGTAAATGTGTAAACATAGTTTTAAGAGCAAATTAGACAGAAATGATCATTAGTTAGGGGATACCGGGGTTTCAAACTAAAAGAAATACTTCTCCATAAGTAGGTTGGTACCAATTACTATCAAGGTGTAGTTATTATAATAAATTCTGAAATGAGAGATCCTCCAAAAAAGAAAGAAATATAAATAGGGTGTAAGTAGGTGATAGACCCCAAGGTGACTCTGAGCTCCTAGCTAAGGCATGTGGGTGGACAGCTCCAAGTTTCAATTGATCCCTGCACAGGCTTGAGGTCTGATGTCAGCCATGCCCCAAATACTCCCAGGGGATTGAATGAGTATGTAAATAGACTTCCTTTCCTTCCCTTTGTCTTTCCTCTGAACATGCCCTGTGCCAGCCAGCATTAGCACTGCTGCTGGGGTAGAAGAACGTAATAAAATGGACTTTGATGGCAGCATGTCACAGGAAACAGACACAGTCTAATGAAATTTATTCTTCTTTTACATGGTTACTCAAAAGAGAGATTCCTTTAGAAGTTCAAAGGGGCATTTATAAATCCTCCCCGGGCAAGTTTGTACCTAGGGCTAACAAACGGCAGGTGGAAGAGGGAAGGAGATTTTAGAACCTGTGTTCTACCTGGATAGGGCTGATGAGCCTTGAATGAAACAAGACCAATGTCTGTGAATCTGAGACCACATCTTCTGCTTTCAAATGGGTTCAAATTCATGGTCTTGAAAAATTGTCCTTTTCCTGTCTTCAGATCTTCTCTTTCAGTTCAAAGTAGAAATTAAAATGGGCTTTAAATGTTTGTTCTTCATCCTGGACTTTGGGCAGTTGCCTAATTTCTACCGCTTCCTTACCTCCTGAAGAGTTTCAGGCTTTTTGCTTCTGCCAACACGAAGCCAACACACAGCTTGGTACTTTGAAGTCTGAGTTAAAGCGAAACTAAATGGACCATGTTTATCTATCAATTAAGGCATTGCCTACATCCTTAGGGCTGATGTTTCTAATTTAGGCAGCATTCTATACAATCCTCAGGAAATTAACAACAGAGATTGAATTTAGGAATGGGGGTCATTATACAAAAAAATGCAGGAAGAGCCTGGAAGAATTTGACGGGGCTCCAACATAAGCTACATACACTCACCGGGCTCCAACATAAACTGAAGAAGGTCTTCGGAGAAGTGGGAGTGCAGAAAAACATTAATGACAGTTCCCAAAATAGAAGTTTGGTTTAAAACTCCTATTGTGTCAAGTGATCTACTAGATTACAGAGTCTTTGGCATGATTGATGTTTATAATTAAAAAAACCTCGGTCTTGCTCTCAGAGATTAGCGCGTGTACAGTTCACTGTCACCACGTGCTAAGCAGAGTATTAGATTGAGAAAACAGTTTAAAAACATAAATTAAAACCCTCTTAGAGGTTTACAGGGGTCTTTTTTAATTTTAATTTTTTTTTTTAATGGAAACCAAACTAATCAACATCGATTAATTAGAAGGCGCTAACATGGTAGGTAATTGGGCCCTCTGGTTGCCTCCAGCACATCCTATTCCCCTCTGCTCAGAAATCCTTTGTAATCACATTTGCTTGGCTTCCTTTCCAGCCAGCTCAGGACTCTATGCACGTCACTGTTCCAGAAAGACAGAACTTTCCTTTTCCTCAGAAATCCTGCTAGATTCATTAAGTCCTTGGTTTAAGTGAGTTTTATTGTCCAAACGGTGCCAACAGATTTAACTTGAAGCTGCATAAGTATAAGGATTGTGGTTTTGTTTTTGTTTTTTTCTGTTTTTTCATATTTGGCAGACTCTATGCAGAGTGCCTTCCAAATTCTAAGATTTGTCTCCAGAATTGTGGCTTGGCAGGAAAGCGAATGTGCAATCTTCAGGTGTAGGGTTGTTTTTTTGTTTAGTTTAGTTTTGTTTTGTTTTTGGTGGAATTTATACTATAGAGCTTGAGGCAACTTGGAATTTTATAAAATAGCTTTCCTCAAGTGCTAAGTATTAAGCTTTTATTCTCTTCAACTGTAAGGGAGGGGGGTAGTGGTAAAATAAAGCTATACTGTCTGACCCATACTCCCCAAAAGTTTATCCCCCAATTTGGTTTTCTATAGTATTTATTTTGTGTATCTATCCGCCCCACCAAGGATGCCTATTCAGTTCTTAATTAAATTCTGATAACCTCTTAACTTGATTATATATTATTACATGTTATATTAGTATATATCAGCGATTATTTGTGAAGACTTTGGTGGTTGCTTGTGGAAGAAAAGAGCTGCTTTAGGGTGGTACATTTCTTGACAAAGGGCTGTGTCCCTTTAATGGAAAATTTATTTCTTAGTGTATTTATTGACACATGAAATTTTGTATCATTAAATGGCAGCCTATGGGGCAAATTTGGAAAACGCATCACTTCTATTTAGGAAAAATTCACATGTATTTTAACCCTTAAGGCAATGTTACTGCTTATATTATAGTGAACTCATTGTTTGCTTTATTCCAGCCTTAGACTAAATATCTTGGTTTATCTGACATGATGTAGGTATTCTTGAGTCGTCCTGTATCCTTATGTAGACTAGCGAGATAACAACTGTGAAGAGGGAGAAAGAGGAAGAAACGTTTTCATTCTACTCTATTCTATTTTACAATGTCAAAGTGCTTTGACTGCTTAGAAAGCAAAGATTCTTCTCTTATCAAGAGATAATTGATAAAATTCAGTCTATTTCATGTTTGGAAAAATGTGGGTCTTAAAATTCCTGGTCTGACAAGTGCTGTGTGAAAAGGAGAAAAAAAACAATAGCAAAATAGAAAATCAGCAAGGCTAGTGAGAGTCATGACGGGTTGCTCAGGTCTCATCCTATTTAACCTTTTGCGTGTTGCTTCCAAATACTTAACATACAGTAAGCTCAGGTGATAGATACTGGGTTTGTCCTTTCAAACCATCATTGAGCTACATTTAATTTGATAGTTAATTTTCCTTCTCAATAATGACAGAAAAATTGTCAAAATTTTGTACATTTTATGTCCATCTTTGGTTGGAACACTTCAACTGCTTAAGTAGTGCAGTTAACTAAAACGTGGTAATTAGTTAAATAACGCAAAGACTTGGATTTTTAGTTATTTGTTTACTGAAGATTTTAAAAAATATAATCCTGAGAACAGCATGATTTCAACCCCTTGTAAGTCCCTATCTCTCCTGAAAGAGAGAAACAGAGTATGTTTTATTCCATGTTCATACAAACTTCTCTGAATTTTAACTCTATTAAATTTTCAAGCCTTGCATCTAAACTTGTGAGTTTCCTAGGAGAAATTACAAGTGTGAGTATCTTCAGTCATTATGTTACATGAAAAGCAAGGAATTTTGGGCTACTGAATCCATTCAAGTAGTAACCCTCATTATGCCATCACTCCCCAGAGAACTTGTGACAAGAACATGACACGACCCTCTTTAGCTCAGAACTGGACTCTCTGTGCATGGGGACATTTTGTTGGTTATCTCTAAAGAACTCAGTATGAACTCATGGTCACTGCTGCTTCTACTAACCACCAGCCAGAACCACTAGAAGAATTAGGTTGGTAGACATGCTCTCAGGCCAAATTTAATTAACATTTTTGAGATGTCTCGCTCCATCTCATTTCAAAATTATATTTCAAGACTTATCAAACTTCTGACCTCACTTTATATGCATTGTTGAGAGGAGACTCACCAACATACTCTTCCATGAAAGTCTGAGAGAGCTTGCTCCATTTTTAGAATTTCTTCTCTGTTGTTTGTTTTGGCCCTGGTCAACCTTGAAGCAAGTTTAGTATTATCTTACATTCCCAACTACTACTATCCTTTTCCCTTTCACTTCACAAGTCATTATGGAAAAGTATATATTTTATCAAAATAAAAATATCATACAGCTTCCAAATTTCATTCCCCAAAAACTCATGGTTAGACATCTCTTCCCAAATTCTCTCCGATATTTCTCAAAACATTCCTCACACTTTTTTGAAGGTAGTTTGTGGGTGAGAAGAGTTGTAGCAGTAAAAATAAGCAACTTTATTTTTCCAGCTGCCAATAAATTTTATTGGTCATATTTTTCTCATTTATTGTAATACTTGCCTAAACTGGACAATTTATCCTATTCTCTAGCTCCTATCAGAAGGAATACCTTAATATAAATCAGTCTAGAATTAACATCACTGTATTTTATAATATTCTCTAAATTTGGTCAATTCATTTAGACCTTGTTTGTAAGCTATTTTTGGACATGTTATGCAAATAATCCTAGCCGCTCCTTATTCAAAATAACGTTTTATATCACTTCATTAAGGAGAATTTTCTATGGTTATTTTAAGGAACTGTTAAACCTTTTCTGATAACTTTCCAAGCTAAACCATTTAGGCCAAAACTTCCTAAACCATTTGAGATAAAGAACCGTTTCGTTGTTTTTGTTATTACTGTTTGTTTAACTGTCACAGAGTCACATACCAATACTTCTGTAGAATGCATTGGTCATACATTTGACATGACAATTCAGATTGTTACGTAAGTCTCTTAGTGTTTATTCCCAATTTCTGTCCTTATGTCACTGTGGACTGGTAGCAGTTTGCAGACACCCCTGCCCCCCCCCCCCAAGTCCATGGGCCATATTTAGAATGACACTGATGGAGGCTATTTGTCTGTGATGTAGAATTTTGGGGAAGTGATCAAGAGGTTGCACTTATACTATAACAAAATTGTAATATGTGTTCAGAAAGATTAATTTCTCCCTAAAGGAAAACATTAATCGCTGCTTTCTAAAAGTAAGATATTCATCTGGCTATGGATTTTCACAAAAGGATGTCAACGCTAGACTTTAGTCTGTCGTTTCTTACACCACAGAAATGCTGTTCCTGTTTTCCAGTGCCCTGCCAGAGAATATCACCTTGGAATCCAACTCTTGTCAAAAGTCCACATGAAAGAAATTATTATATCCTCTAGATCTCTTTAGATAGTCTAGGTTGTAGTTTAAGTTTCATTTGCCCATTTGTTTTTTTTATCTTGGGTTAGTTGGGTCATCTAATATCTGAGTATGTGAATCACAGTGTTTTGACTTCGAGAAGAATCATTTAACTGAGATAACTATAAATCTTGCCCCTGGCTTATATTTAGAGATGCTTTAAAATATTAATACGAAACTCAATATTACATTCTCTTCAGGGATTTTTTGGGGACATTTTCCATTTAGTATTCTCTATTTGAAAATTTATGTGAAAAATCACATTTATTTCATATTTGTAGAAAAGGTTCTCTTGCAATTTGTTTTTTTTTAGACCCAATGATGAACAAGAATGAGTTGTTCGTCTGGTTAGTACAGGCTCAGATGTTACCAGAGTGTTATTTATCTATGCAGCAAATAAGTATTAAATGTCTCCCATATGCTAAATAAGCATGGTACTAAATCCTGCTAATTCAATGGTAAGTAAACCACGTATTTTTCTTGCTCTCAAAGAGTGAAAAATCTAGTGGGAGAGCAAGGCATGTAGTCAAGTAATAACATAAATAACATGTAAAATGATGACTATGAAAAGTGCTCTAAAAGGAAGCTACGTTGCTAAAAATCTGTATTGAATTGTTGGGCTTATTCAGCCAAAAGATATGCAAACATGTTTCTCCCATTTCCTTGCTCCATGCTACCAGGTAATGGTAATAATTTGGCTGGTTACATAGGTGTGCACATCGTCCCTGAGATAAGAGTACTCCAGGTGTATTCTGAGGTTCTAAGAAGGAAGACAGCTGCCTGGGACATTGTTTCTGCAGGGAGACGGTTGATGCACTGATGGATTTCACAGATTTAGCTAATGTGGGTGGTTTTCATTGTACTTGGCTGTGGTGTTGCTAGAGAGAGTAGTCTGGGGGTTGGTGATGGAGCTAGGTGGTAACTTCCAGCAGAATAAGGGGGTCAAGCTTGGAGATTCTGTCCTTGGGGGTCAGGGTGAGCACACATAGAGGCCATGACCACCAGGCCATCTCTTAGAGGTTAGAGGTCCACATGTACACAGGAAAGCTCTAGCGAGAGTCGAGAAAATTTCATCACAAAACAAGCTCGTCTTCAACCGTCACTGCAAACCACAAAGGCCAGAATAAATGCTGACAGATGTCCGTTGTGGGAGGATTTGGAGTTTGGGGTTATTGGTACTGAACCCTGGTAGGCAGCACCAGATGGGTTGCTAAACAATTCCTCCCATCTTCCTCTTGCTGACAAGAGTTTCGTTAACTTGTTAGCTAGCGTTTTATACTGTTTCTTTGCCTTGGCTGGGGGGATGGTAAAGTCAGCTCCTGCTGGAGCCACAAAATCAAAGGTGAGAAGGAACTTTTATGACACTGGGGGAGCAAAGGTTGTCTGAGATCTAGGGAATTCAATGCTGAGACAAGTCAAGATCAGGGCAGAGCCTCTGGTCAAGACGCTTCTCACTGGGCCTCTAACAGTTCAGGTTTGGGAAGCATCAAGGGGACCAGCACAGAGATAAAGACACCCTGCGGCTGCCTCAAGGATCATAGAAGAGCAAAGGGCAGCACAACTAACCTCCAATGGAGAGAAAAATCATAAATGTAGACATTTTAATTCCTGCCTGGTTAACATTAAATGTACATGTTACAATGGTTGATGATAAAATCTTACACGGAATAATATTTAGAATAATAATGATGGGTTTGTACCTGTTCCTCAAGCAAAGATCACAGATTTGTTAGAGGATTGCTCAGAAAGCACAGAGGCCTTGCTCAGATTGAATCCTATGGATTCTGCTATTTTTCATTATGGATTTGCATTCCTAAATCTTTTACCAAGAAAAGCAGAACCTTTCCCCTCGGGTTCAGCTGTTAGCGACAAAGGTTCTGTTGCTCTCCCTTAAAAAGTAACCTCTGAACTGCAAGCTATGATTGCAAGCAAGGCTTATAAAATATATGTGTGAGGAAATTGTATTGTTTCCCTTCGTCTATAGACTCTATTTGTCATTAGTGATTGAATTTTCTCACTAACCTTGTGCTAATTAATGCATGAGCTGTCACCTCACTGTCTTGCCTTTTTATAACCCACCAATATAAAAACTATGTAAATTTTCTTCTTAGTCGGGCAGCTTGGGCCATGGGTTCTGTTTTTCTTTTCTCCCACTGACCATGTAAGAAAATAAATACGGCCTGTGACAGACATTGCAGCTTTCCCATAATATCCACTCTCCTTTTTCCTCAGTATCAGAATTTTAATTTTATTCAGCGCAAGCAATGTGCCTGGCTAGCTGGGCATTGTTTCTGTTTTCTAAATATTATTAAGGACCAGGGACTCTTGTGTACTAACTTCTCTCTTGATAAACAGGAGACTTGCATGGATTTAAACTTTGGAATATTTACAGAGTGACTTATTTCAGTGGATGATATATTCTTCCAGGCTTATGCATAGTACCAGATAAAGTCCTCGATTTTCTCTGATTTCTGAATGGAATCTGTGGGGCTGAACTGAGCCGCAAAAGAAAATTGAGCAGGAAGGAATATTGGACTTTAATCCTCTACTACTTTAGTTTATAAGGAGACAACGCTTTTATGTGGCATTTTAAATGCTATGTGTTAAAATGATAATGGAATATTGCTCATTATGTTCAAATTTAGGAAAATATTCCAATCTTACGTTTGGAATATCGTGTCCAATTGTGTGGCTGAGACATCTGTTATTTTTGGCCTGCTGGGTATCTATCCCCGTTTTACTAATAAAACACTCCTGTTTTCCTTGATTGAGCCATCCTTCTGCAGTCCTCAGGCCATGTGGTTGGGAGTGGCTCATCTACTCTCTGACTCCAGGAAATTTCAAGTCCTGGCTAATCAGAGTCACAAGATTATTGTTTCAGGGATAGGCCTGTGACATAAGCCTCAGGTCACCTCTGTTTCAGGATTAGTAAAGTGGAAGTATGGTCACACTGAGATGATATTGATTCCCTTTACAATGGCATGGGAAACGCCTGCCTGGGAATTCAGCCAATACAAAGGTAGAGGAAGTGCGAGACGAAGAGTAACCAAGTCCTGATGTCATACTTTGCAGCACATGTCTGAAGCTGTGCCACATCTGGACTTTTCAATGATGTGAAACAACAAATTCCTTTCTTTGCTTCAACTTTGTTTGTGATGGTGTTCTGTTACTTATAGTAGAAAGAGTTCTGACTAACACATGGTGCTCATTGTACCATTTCCTTGTGTACTACGTTGGGTTGTGTAGGTGGGCACACATTGAGATTAGAAGTAAAATAGGGAGAGAAGTTGAATGTGTCCCAGAGTTAATGTTTGATGTCTGTCCTGACCTACTTCAGAGACTAGGTGGGAAAACAATTTCCTAATCCACTAGACCATGGAGGCTACAAATAGTCTCTTCTAAGATAGATGCCATTTCCCTGGTTGAAACTTGACTTCCCTGCTATTGATATAGATTATAATAAAGTAAAAATGGGAGGGAACAAGTGAGAGGTGGGGCTGCTGAGCTCCCCTCAGGCCACGCTCACCTTTGCTAATACCATTTTTAGTCCCTCCGAGGGAGAAAAAGGCGCTAGTTTGAATAATCAGTGTGAAGAGCAGACAGGCTGGCCACACTGATTTGTGGGTGCAATTACTGTGCTATGAAATCTTGTGCAGTCCAAGTGCAGCTCTTATCTCTCCTACTTCCTGGTTCCCAGCAGCTGGGGAGGGAGGGTTCTATTTGCAAGAAGGCTCCTCCTGGGATGTGGTACTTTCCATTGCTCTGTTTCTTCCTCATGGTCCCTCTCCTCATCCTTTCTCAGTCATGCATGAGTGTGCTGTTCTAAGACTTTAGATTCATGGAATTAGGTAGCTTCGCTTGGAGCATTTAGAGCATCTACTCCAGCTCAGAATTTACCCAAGTTCTGAACTTAACAGTCAGGGGTTTGCACAAAATTGAAAACAGAGGTCCTTTGATTCACATTCAAACACTGTTATTTATGTGAACAAGAAAAAGTATATTCAATAAGAATGACGTAAATAAATGTATTTTCTTTTTATATTATCTGCCAGGAAGTTCAAAGCTCAATGTGTGGCTTAAAAATGACAACAACAAAACTAACCTTTAATTGTTTAAGCTATATTTAATTGTTATAAGCTATTATTACCTGCAGCCTAATAAGATCCTAAATGAAATATAGTCTTATTCATTTCTAGATGACAGAACTGATTATAGAACTGGCGGTAATTTATTTAATTTTATACCTACCCTATGGCATTATGCATGAACTCCTTCATATAGGAAAGCTTGTCTTATTTTCTCTATCTTATTCATCTTAACGTCTATATTCTTAGACGAATGCCCAACACATAGTAAATATTCAGCAAATATTTGTTAAATGATTTATCTTCCAAATGTTAACAGTTTATCTGGAGAAAATAATGTATTCTTGCTAATCAGAATGGAAGATTTCAGTGGTATGATTTATCTAGATTTTTAGTCATTAATATATCTTATCCAGCACTTTATAACATCTTAGAAATACAGGCAAGACATGAATAAAAATCTATAGGTGTTGCAAAAACTGTAGCTATAGCTAAACTATTGGATAATAAAAGTTGTATTCAAAATGAAATACTAAAACATTTGGGAGAGTTTTTTAATCCTAAATGTGGTAAATTCAATAGGAATTCAAATTGACAGTTTTGAAGAGTAGATCCTCAACAAAAACCAACAAACCCAAACCTGTTTGCTGAACCCTTCTAGGTTAGAATCAGATGAGAAAGTGTTGGCAGAATGAAGAATATTTAACTTGGGGAAGATGATTCTTGTAGATAGGGAAAGCGTAAGTAGAGAGTTTATAACATGTGACACATTTGAAGCACTTTCTGGTAGGCGATAAGTTAGATTTATTCAATGTAGTTTCAAAGGGACTAAGAGAAAAGAAATGGGAGCAAAGTGTGGGAGCTTCAGGTTGAGATACTGGAGCTCAACGTGAGGAAACCGTTAGCAATACACAATTTTCAAAGGTAGATTTGCCTGATTTGTGAGACCCAGAGCTGTGCTGAGAGTGGATTGTCATGTGATCACCTGTTAAGGCTAATGACAGAAGCTTTCCTGCTTTGGGTAGGAGCTTGACTAACTTGCCTGTTAAGATGCTTTTTTGTTTAGGTTAAATCAATTTGATAGATGCTTTTCTTTTGTTCTGAAGGATGGTATTTTGGGGTATCTTCTGAAATAAGTGACAAGGTGGTGGTGTCATGGGGTGAGGACTTGTCAGCCATATTATTTGTTCAACTTGGTTTTTATAACGAGGGTTACGGCAGTGGATTTGATGCTGTCTGTTGGTGTCAGAGGCGGGGAGATCTATGTTACTTGTCTATTTCAGATGGCCCTACTTACCCAGAAACAAGGCCATGTTCATATTATGATAATCACTAAACTAGAGGCCATAGTATGTGTGCCTGCATGTATATGTGTAATTAGTCTACAGTTGGGGGCTTTTTAAAATTGTAATGCTTTTTGAAGGTGTCATCGGTGATGGACCAAAGGGAGTATGCCACAAGTGGTCCAGACTTGGTTGTATTTCATTCTCTGATAAAAAGCACTGGCTTTTGTGATCCCTGGAAGCTGTTTTGACTTCGAGGGATAAATCTGAATTATGTAGAATGGGAATGAGTTACTATTCTGATGACTTATAAATTAATATTCCTGGCCCTCACTGCCCAGACCTAAGCCATATTAGCCACATTTCAAGTGCTCGGTGACCACCTGTGGTTAGTAGCTACTGTATTCACAGTTCTAGCCTAGACCTTTAAAGAGAGCCCCACATGAATGACACAAACAATTCCAGGGGTTTTCCACGTGAATAAACCCTCTTTTGTAACTCTACCTCTTCTCTCTTTCCTTAGTTTCTCCCCCCCCCCTTTTTTTTCACTTTAAAAAAATTTTTATGGTCTTTTTGTCTCCTATGCTCCTAGTTCCAAAATAATTTACCCCATTTTTGAAAGCCTTTGAGTCCCAAGTCCATGCTTGTGTCTTGTAAATTGCAGAACATTAATTTAGTCTGTTTTGCTCATTGCTATATCCCTAAACCATGGAACAATTCCCAACACATAGAAAAGAATTAATAAAAATTGGTCACGTGAATAAATGACAAATACAGGAATTCAAGCTCTAGAATAAACCAGGGATTGAAAGTGTTTCTGGCTTTGCCAGATTTATGCACCTCCTTTGGGAGACGAGTGACCCTCTGGGTAAAGGAGAAGGGACAGCCAGGTGATCCAACTCGGGGACACCATTTTTCCTAACAGAAACGTTTTTTTGAAATCTAATATTCTACACTGTGGAGATTAGTTTTCTTTGTAAAATAGCCCTATTCCTCCTGTCAACATATCTTTGATCTCATTACCAAGAAAGAGATAGTGGTTCTTTTCCTGATGGAGGTTATATTATAAATCCTTTTTAATTAATTTGAAAATAAAGGGGTCCAGGTATACTATTATTGTTGGTATCTTACAATAATGCTATTACAAAGGATAAGCTTATCAAATATATCTCATATGTATATTCTTGAAGACTGTAGCCACCTTTTCCCTTCACCAGTTTAGCCCAGTGCTTTAAACATAGTAGGCAGGCAATTGACATTGTTTGATCATTCAACAGAGCCAAGAACTGTTGTAATCACATAGAATACCTCAGTCAATAATTAAAAATCTCTGCCCTCAGAAAGCTAAAATTAAGTGGAAGTACAGCAAGAGACAAATAATAAGCCACAATCACAATGAATAAGAAAACTACATACTATATTAGAAAGTGATAAATGCAATGGGAAAACAAAAGTAGAACAGGAAAAAGGAATTGTGAGGAGGGGAGGGGTGGTTTGGACCTTTAAGAAGGCAATGGATTAAAACAATTTAATTGAGGCTGCTATGCTTTCATCTTGTACAGTATGGTATTATTTTTAAAATGAAAGGTATAGCAGTAAAATGCACATATTACTTAAATACATAAACTGCAACTGAGTTTCTCTTAATCTGAAATTTAATTTGTATAATATTACTTGGCCTTCCTTTAGCTTGGATGAGATTGGATTATTATAAACTGAAAGGCAATGATAGAGGGTTACACAAACCACCGAGGAAAATATAATAAAGGAAAATATTCTATGTCTTACTCTGTAATCTTTTGTTGGTAAAGGATATAAAAATTATGCCAACAAATTTTAAGGAGTTTAATAAATTTTTATTGCAAATACCAGTTTGGATAAACCAATAATAGCAATAAACTCAAAAAGATAAAACTACAGAATAAAACTCTATTTGAAAAATGACACATAGCATCAAAATTATAGAGATTTAGTAGACAGTAATGAAACAGTAAGAGATATATCAACTTAAAGTTATAGACATTAAGTAGGGCTTTTCACATTATATGTTAAAATAAATCATAGGAGCAGGGAGCTATCTAGACATATCTTCATTCATAACTAGATAAAAATTAACTTTATAGCCACATTATATTAGGACAGCCATTACATTGAGAATAACAGAAGTTCTAAAAAAAAAAAAAACACAAAAAACAGCATAGTAGAAAACATTATAGTGATTTTTGAATTTGGTCTCATTTCTGACACTGACAAGTAACCTCCCATATTTGCTGCTGTAAATGAAATGGTCGGGCCAAAATGCCCAGTAAGATCACTTCTAACTATAGAATTATTTGATTCTGACCTGTTCAAAGATTTCTCTGGATTATTTTAATTAGTGGAAACAATAACTTAAGCTTAGAGAACTGGATGGATGCTATTTAAAACCATGGAATCCCCCTCATAAACCCAAGATGACACAGCTATTTATTACCACAATTGTTCTTTTCAGTTGGCCCCGTCTGGCAATCTGAAGTTTTCCTTTCATTTCTGATACCAATCCATTCTGTCAATATGTTGGAAATGGAAAGTAGAGGATTAAGTGGGCGTACAGCTATATAGCTAGTCCAGATGTAAAAATATACTTGTAAAAAAATGTTTCTTTCTGAAGTCAAATAGGTAGCAGAGAAATACAAATATCCTTAGTCATACTGCTCTCAACACCAGGAATATGACAATAAATTAGTGGGATACAAAAAATAAATAAATAAATAAAAGCCACTGATATAAAGAGTTTAAATTGTTTCAGATCATCATTATATTATTTTACCCTCAAGATTTCAACTAAGAAGAGCTCTACTTTTAAACTGGAAATAGTCCAATGGGGGTACTGCAAAATACCAAAGAAAGAACACTTATCCAATATACCAAAATCCAGAAAGATAAGTGATAATCTGTGACATCTGAGCTGCAACCCACTTTCTTTTTCTGCCTCATTCTAGTTCAGATTGACAGAAGCTTCACCCAGGCTGGGTGAAGCCAGGAAAATGGGGCTCACTCACCACTTAGCTCCCCAATCAAAATTTAATTTATTGCATTTCTCATTTCCTCCAGCTACAAGTTGAAGAATCTAAATTCCTGGTAGTATGGTTGAGAGGTCAGGGGTTACCATCCTCCACCCTGTTCCTATCAATTGGCTAGGGACTATTCCATGTAGAAAAGGTTGAGAATACTTGGACCTTATCCCAGCTTACTCATAGGACAGAGGTTCCATGATGAGAATGGCAAGCTGAGAAGACCAGAGACTACCAACGTGCCCGTTGCCCAAAAGAGTGGCTCTCCAGGGGGAGAGGCAGTTTATAGTAAAAGAAAGCTCTGCAGCTTTCCCCAAAGGCATTGATTTCATTTGAAACAGTGTGGAGAACTTCAAGGCTAAGGGGGCCCCTGAAAACAATAGTTTCTCTTAATTAAAGCAACACTCTAAGCCATAGGCCAGCTAGTTCAACAGAGAAGAAAGAGACACCTAACAAGAACCCTCCTAGGGTCAAAAAAAAGCTAAAAAATTGGCCTCAAAAAAAAATAAATAAATAAAATAAAAATAAAAATAAATACCCTGGAAAAGGAGCCCAGATTTAATTGGATTAGATTGCTGAGCAATTTGTGCTCAGTCTTGAGGATATTGTCAAAAACAATAAAGTAATCAACCGGTAATTAGAGAACCTTAATGGTGGTATCTATACCAAATGAAGCAGGCAGCTAACAAAAGAGATCATGGAAAAACAGTCTAAGAGAGTCCTGTTAAAACTACTGTGCCTAATTCCTTGTGAGGGGTGTAAATGTCTAACTATTACATTGTTTTGTACACCTGAAAGTAAAAAACTAACAAACAAACAAAAAACTACTGTGCCCCACCTAAAGGTGCACTCAAGGATAACAAAAGTAGGAAAGGATTTCACTAAAAAAGCAGAACCAAGCCACCAAAATATAAACAAGCAAACAACAAAAAGAGGCCTATGAGAGGGGAATGGGTTGTTTTTAACAAAGAATTACGAGACAACCAAAGAAATAGAAAAGTGTGACCCACATACAGGGGAGAAAAGCAGGAAACAGAAACTGCCTGTGAGAGGGACCAGATGTCAGATTAAACAGAGACTTCAAAAGCAGCCATTTTTAATATGGTCAAAGAATCAAAGAAACTATGCTCGAAGAAATACAGGAAGATGTGAAGACAATGTCTCATCAAATCGACAATATCAATAAAGTGATAGAAATTATAAAAGAACCAAACAGAGTGTCCAGAGTTAAAAAGTATAACAAATAAAATGAGAATTCAATAGAAGGGCTCAAAAGTAGATTTAAACTGGCAAAAGAAAGAATCTTAACTTTATAATAGATTGATAGGGATGATGCATTCCAAAGAAAAGTGTGAAAAAATGACTAGAACACAGCTTAGACAAAATGGACAAGTTTCTAAAAACACACAAACTACTGACTCGTGTATCTAGCAACCTCACATTAAGTAACAGGTAAACAGACTGAATTAATAATCATCATTTATTTGTGAAGATATTCTATTTCCTACATTCACTATAGAATGCTGGACTCCATTGTTTCCATCAGACGAAGTAAACTTAATTGTTTACCTCCTTGTCGTCCCACAGCTGTTATTTCTACTCCCTTCTTGTAAGAAGAGGAAAGAAAAAGGACATATATAGTGTTTTGGCCTATGATTAGTTGATTGGGAGAAGAAATTTGCAAAGAGAATTCATTATGGTACTTCTGCTTTGATATTAGGTTGGTGCAAAGGTAATTGCGGTTTTTTCAATTATTTTCAACCTTTTAAACTGCAATTACTTTTGCACCAATCTAATATTTACTCCCTCTCAACTATTTTCTTTAATTCTTCAGAGTTCACACTTGTTATAACACACAGCTCAAAAGGAATACCTGGTAAATTCTCCTAAATATATTTTTTAAAAAAATAATACCAGTAATATACACATTCTTTCAGAAACAGAAAAATATGAAACAGTTCTCAACATGATTTATGGAGACGCTATGACTTTGCTACCAAACTAAAAAGAACAGTTAGTGAAAGAAAAATGACTAATAAACATTTATGAAAAAAAACTAAACAAAACAGTGCCTAACAGAATCTAGAGCCATATAAAATGTATAATACATCATGACTAAGTTGGGTTTATTTGAGATTTATTATTTTGAAATCAATCAATTCATACATTCACAGAATAAAAGAAAGATTATACAATCTTCCTAATAGGTACTAAAAAAAATTAGTAAATTAAACAGCCATTTATGGTAAAAATAATGAGAAACTAAAAATAGAATAAAATTTCCTTATTCTGATGTAACATTTGTAAAAGAGATCGTATGGTACGCATCATACTAAAGGTGAAATATTGAAATCTTTCCCTCCTCTGAGGAAAGGAAGACAAGAATGCCTTCTATTACTGCTTCTATTCATTATTGTGCTTGAGATACAAACAAACCAGATCAATAAAGCAAAAGTAAATAGACAAAGACATACATGCATAAAAGGTTTAATGTTGGAAAGTACAATAGGAAACAAATTGCCATTTATTCATGGACATTTTTATTGTATTCATGGAAATTTAAAATAATCTATTAACATATTAGAACAAATAAATGAATTTAGCAAGATTACTGGATAGAACTTGAGATTTCTAAATTTTATTTTATATAACAAAAACAATTTAAAATTTTACAGAAATTGCTAAAAGAATAGAAATGTATTTTCTTTCAAAATGAGCAGAAGAGAAATAACAGAAAACAATGTAAAGAACCTTTGAAGACTGATTGATGTCAGGAAAAGGAGGCTGCAAGTTGACCATGACTTTGGCAGTGGGACGGGGTCATTTGCACATTTGCTCTCAGCGATACTTCCATCTTCTGTGTTCTCATCTGTAAGGTACAGGGCTGGAGGCCTGTAAACCACCTTCCTGAGATTTCTTCCTACTGGGCTCTGACAATACGAGGCACTGGCAGGTGACTGGAAAGCGAGAGGAAGGAAAAAGCCAAAACCCACACCTTCTCTTGGGTAGAGGGTAGAGCTTTTGGCAGAGCCTTCAGGAACAGTCACAAAGGGTGACGGTGAGCACGTGGGCTCCTGCTCAGGCCATGTGTTTCCAGCAGCAGCATGTGTAGGGGGTTATAATAAAGCAGCAGCCTCTTTAGCGGCCCTGGCAGCAGTGCTCTGCCTCCGTCTGTACCCGGGACCGCTTCTGGGGACTCTGGGCCCGGGGTTCCTGCACTAGCAACAGGAGAATGGGACATGGATTTCTGCAAGGCACCTTCAGGAGTGGTTCCACAGTACTAGGTCCGGTGGATTCCCGCGCTCCAGCCACGCTGAAAGCAGTGCAGGTAACACCGTTTTCCCTTCTGCTCCTGCAGCAGAGGTCGGCGGTGGATTACTACAGACACTAATCTTTGAGGAACGTTTCCTTTTTCTCTTCTGGCTACTCCTGCTCTTCTAATTCGTTTGTAGCTTATCTCATATATTAAATTTCTTCCAGTTGAAGTTTCTGTTTTCCTGACTGGACAATGATACTGGATACATGATGGAAGGACAATACTGCAGAAACCAAATCAGTTTTTCCTTTGTCATTTCTCCCACATTTACGTGTATTCATATTTAATTTTAGTGTGTTTTTAAATATTATGCATATAGAATAAATTATCTGATTGACTTAATACGTGATATGAATAAACACTCTCATACTAACATATACCTTGCATAGAAATAAGAATATTAAATCAATAAAATAGTTACATTTCGTAATTTAATATTTTAAAATATAGTAAGTCCTCCTGGAATTTAATACATGAAGTATAAATAATAGCATGACAAATCAAGATAGTAATCATATAATAATACATCTTTCTTTCTGCTTAAAGTTCTTTTATGGGCACATATAGAAAAGAAAGTATAATTATACTTTTAGACTAGAAATCTATTGTAATATTGTTCACTAGACTACAACTTTAAAATTTTGAACATTTTGTTACTTGTCGTAATGAACCTATTAACAAGTATTGTGTTTCCTGATTATGTTTGAATTATAGCTTATTTCTTCATCGAGTCTCAAGGATCATGATGTGACTCATGATGCACACTTATGAGTTGTTCATATAATTACAGACAGAAACTATACATATAAAAATGAAAACAATTTTAGCCATAAGAGAAAAGCTTAACTTTTATGAATATTATCTCCAGTGAAACACACCAAGAGAGAAATACACCTGGTAATGACAAGATGACATAAGATGTGCTTACCTAGTTTTGTGCATTCTGGGGCATTTTTATATCTAGGGATTTCTCCATATCCAGAAATAATAGATAATTGTATAGGAAATGGTGTTTAATCCAGGATTTCCTGAGGATGACTAAAAGATTTGCTGAGAATGATTGAAACCTCAATCAGAATTAGAACTATAAATTTTACTGCACATAAAATTAAGCATTAGTAAATGTATTTGTAGATATATAATTAATTATTTTACCTTTCCATATTAAGAAGAACGGAGCACTCTGGTATATTTGAAAATAGCTTCCTTTCTTATCCTACCTGCTAAAAGCATAAGAGGATTTTTCTCAGATCCTCACTGGGATAACCTGCAGAGCTCCAGAAGATAAAACTCAGGAAAGTGTGGGGTCCTCCCGACGACTGGCTCCCGCTGGAGTTTTCCTCTGAGACAAGCGCACACTGAGCCTCCAGCAATTCATCAGTCACAACTGCAGGTTTTCATGCCTGGCACTGGCTCCTGCAGACATTTCAGTTCCTGGGTTTCTGCTCCAGGAAGCTGTGATTCTTCGTATTCACCTGTCAGTGAATTTTGTGGTAGCAGTTTGCCCCGACATCCTTTCTGGTAGAGAGCTAAGAACAGTTGTTGATTTTTTTCAGTTTATTCAGCTTCTCAGTACTTGTTAATGCCCTTGCTACTCCTAAAGTTCTTACATGAAAACTGGGAGTCTGCGTATCTGAAAAAAGATAAAATTAAAAAAGGAGGCTCAGAGAGCAAGTTGAATGCAGTGGGGAAAAATGCAGAATGTTTTTGCACATCTGAATCTTAAGGATAAATATCAAGCTTGTTATAAATAAACAGCATTACAAACACTGAGATGGCATACTTGCAAACCATCCCACTAAAGCCTGAGCGTGCAAGGAAGGAAAGGGTGCCCACTCCAGAGTGCTTGTGCTCTTGCATCTGCATTGTCTCCTCCTGCAGCCCTTCTCACCCCCACAACACCTTGCCGCAGACTGTGTAGGGCTGAGCTCTTCCTTCATTTCACAACCTTTCTAAATTCTTAGCCATCACATTTGCAAACACTTGGTACTCCGGCCTATGTGGTGTGTATATTGGTGTTTCTTTCAGTCGTGTTGTCTCATCCTTATTTTTTAGCCATGGTGGCAATTGTATGAGTTTCTGGGTTCTGTAGCTCTCTTTCTGAAGCAAACAACCGAAATCCCACATCTCCCGCTTCTGTTTCTGTATTTGTCCTGCTACACAATCAGCATTCTGAGTGATGTATCCGTGCGAGGCTCATTGTAAATCACCTTTGTCAGCCTGAGTCGCTTTGTGCTTGGAGTTGAGCTGAAAGGTGATTCCTTTTGGGGCAGCAAGATAGCATTTCCTACTTAAACATTAAATGTTCCTTTACCAGCAGCAGCTAGAAGATGTTACTCCTTAACATTTTCCATCCAGTGGCATATGGGCAGCAGGAGTTTAGAGTTCCTACGTGCCCGACTAAACCTCTAACACAGAAATGAGGATGCTCTTTATTATGAAGATTGAGAAAGCTCTTTTGTGGTGTTTGTTCTTTAAGACAAACTAAATGTATTATTTCACAACCAAAAAATCTATTGCTTGTTATTGTATTCAATTTTCAACAGTTTTGAGTGGATTTGAAAGGTATGAGGTGTAAGTCACCGAAGAATTATCCTTGTTGGGGAAAGATAATCACAGGGAACCAAACTGAAGACTCATATACCAATTTTGATTACCTTTCTACAAGCAGTTAGAATGTTATTTTCTAAGCTGCAGAGCAACTAATGGCTTGAACTGCAGGAAGTATTTAATTAAGTATTGATTTCAGGCCAAGCAGTTGTTTGGCTGATGCTTTATATTGTATTATAATTAATGGACCTTAACCAGAGTTTAATTTTTCTACACTATTCCTGATTTTCAAGCATTGTAATAGCAATCTTCAAATAATCCATAGAGGGAGACTTGGACTTTTTCTATTAACTTTTTAAAGTTTTGACTGCATTTTTAACATACCCAGAAGACATCTGGCTTTTGATAGTAGCTTCAAAGTCTCCTGCATTTTGAATACATTTAAGATTAAATTTTCCCATTGACATATTGTCAATTAGTCAGTAAATTCCTTCACACATGTTTAATATAGGTCCTATTATTAAGGGCATGATTTACCGAGGAGTTCTGTGACTTCCACTTCCCTGGAGTTCTGTAGACGAATAATAGATTCTCGTTTGTTTGGGATGGTCCTGAATGCTTAAGTAATGCTGAATAATGCTTACTTGAAAGGCAGAGGGTAGGGGAAGCTTCCTTTCGAAGGCTCATCCATAATATTACCATGTGACTGATAAGATCCTATAGAATGTCAGAAATACTGTGTTTCCCCGAAAATAAAATCTAACTGGAAAATAAGTCCTAGCATGATTTTTCAGGATGACATCCCCTGAACATAAGCCCTAATGCATCTTTTGGAGCAAAAATTAATATAAGACCTGGTCTCATTTTCGAGGAAACATGGTATGAGTTTGTAATTTTTGAAATAGCCATCTGACCACTTTCTGATTTGGCACTTTTCTTAAACTCTAGCCTAGCTGTGTATAAGATGACTTAAATTTTTAACAGTTTCACTGTGTATCAAATGCATAGCATCATTGAGATCTGTCTGTATACAAAGATGAACAAAGCTTAGTTGGGAGTAGATGCTTTTATGTACTTTACAGCCTATTTTGAACACAAACATTGCAGAAACAACTAAACCATATGGCAATCTGTAATACATGCTGTAATAAAGAATGACTTATTAGTAAATCTGTTCACAAAACTTTCTGAAATACTTCCCATTTTACTTTCTTTGTCCTACTTCAAGTCCTTACCTTTCTCCCCAGTCACTATTATAGCTAAATTCCCTTAATATGAAGTCTTATGAATGTTACCCAACAGTTGCTGCAAAGGATTCTGCAGAATGAAAGTTTTGGTCTCTTCACTCTCATCTTGATATCTTAACATATGAGACTAGCTGTTTGTTTCTGCTGTAGTGTGGTTGGGGAATTTGTTGTAATCCCAACAGCAATTTCAAGTCTGGCAACTGGTACTCCCTTTCTGAAATGTGGAACAGCTACTTTGTGTCAGCTCCCTGGAGAGCTAACACATTGGGGAGAAAGCAATGGAACACTTGCGGGAAGGGTTGTACTGGCTGAATTTTAAAACACTTCAGTGGATTCAAGACTCCAGTACTTTTCAACGATCGTGGAGCCCAGAGCATAATTGGTTGAATCTATCAGAAAGTAGCTGTTCAGGATTAACTATGCAAATTTGAGATCTGAGTCAGCGAGTAACCTTTAATTTACTCTTCATCTTCACCATTAGGTGGTGTGAAGAAAAAGGAGGAGGTCACTTGTAGATTTATTTCCATTTCAGATCAACCAAGTCACCTGCTGTTAAACATAAAAATTTTACATGCTTAAAACTATATTAATTTCAGCAATTTTTAGGGGGTGGAGCTTTGTGAGAATATGTATGTAGTAATGAAAAGGGTATTTCTTATCTCTTTGTGCATGTGTTTTATATAGAACTAAGTCTCACTGGCATCAAATAATTACAGAATTGTCAGTTCACTAAGAGAATTGTACTTTTTTCCATTTTACACACTGATGCTTATTCACGTCAACTTTATTTGAAATATGTGATGAAAATTTAAGTCTTGTTATGTATGTTTATGTGAATCAACTTGGTATTCCAGTAATGTTATAAAATGTTTTTTTTTTTAAACACTAATTAGCAATATATCAGTTACAGAGGAACGATGCCTTTTATTTTTGTATTGAGATATTTTTACTACGAACACAAAGAACTGCCTTTAATATACAACAACATTGTAGCAGTAGAGGAATTCAGGACTCTGACTTTCCTGCTGTCCTACTGAGTTAGGGATGGGGAAGCAAAGACATCTACAATTATGAGCTGATGAGAACATGGCTTCTTCTGGGAAAGCGTGTGGGCATTTAGGCCTGAAAGTTCTTGTGAATTACATAGTTACTATCCAGGGTACAACCAGGGTACATTGTATAAAGGGAGAGGTAACTTGTTCAGTGAATGAGTGAATAAATGACAAAATGGAAGAACAGCCAGTATAATTGTTGGCTACCACGATTAAGTTGCATCTTCTGTTACCCAGCCATGTTTTCTCATAGTTGATTGGAGGATACCTAAGTAACAATAGCAATAATATCAAAAACAGTGTTTGACACTTATGGTGGGGGCCCTGGAAGTAGAAACCCAAGCCTGTGTTTTTCCATGCCCCAGATTCTGTAGTGAGGGTACAGACTGCATCTAGAATACCCCATTTTAAATCTCAGCATACCACTTCTTTTGCTATGTAAACCATAGGTAAATAACTCAAGTCCACTATCCTTCAAGTTTCTCATCTTAAAAAGAGGAAAATAGTTGTCCCTGTCTCGTAGGGATGGCTTGAGTATTAAAAGAGATAAAATTATATACACTATTTAGAATAGTCTTGACAAATTTGAAGCATTGTTCAAGTAGCAGCAATTTTTATTATTATAGCAATTTTTATTGCTATTATTTCCTCAGTGGAATCCTGAAGGTTTCATCCCCTCTCTTTTGTAGCCTTCAAAAAGTACCTTTCTGAAAATGATGTTTCCCATTTGCATCTCTGATCTCTGGTGTTCTTATCTACTGTCTGTGTTACTTGGCAGTCATGCTGATCTGAACCACATTGCTGCTCTCCGGTGTCCCAGCTCTGCTGTCACCTTCCCTTACTCTGTGTAGTCCCTGTCATTTTTCTCTCTGAAATTTCTAGCTGAGGGAAAAGATGTCCCTATCCTCACTCACCTTAATCCAGGCCTAGCTTCCTCAGTTTCAAAGAACGCCTTGATAAATTAAAAAAAATAAATAAATACTTATTAGTCTTTCTTTCTTTCTTTCTTTCTTTTTTTTTTTTTTTTTGTTTGTTTTTTGTAGATATCTCTGCTGGATTCCCTAAGAATCATTTGGAAACCAATAATAACAAATGCTTCAAGTGCTGCACTCACCAATGCCTCTCATTCAACCAGCAATGAACCAGTGGACCAGGCCAGACCTCAACCACCGTCTTCCATCTTTCATCTTCCACTTCAGGTACAATTGCTGATCACTCAGACCATCTTAAGGTTTAATAGAATGTCTCTCCTAAACCTCTTGTTTGAAGTTCATACTTTTGATACTGCAAGCTCAAAATATTACTTCAAAAGATCTCTTCAATTTCTCTGAAGTTGGTACTTGCGTCTTCTATATAAAAAGGGTGCCAAAAACATGTATACACATTTTAAGAAAGAAAAAACCGTATTCAAATTGTAATACAATGAATGATGCTAGCATTCATTTGATTAATGCCATTTTTTGAGCGAACGTCATACTACATATTGCTACCATAATTCAATTTCAAAAAGCAAAACATAGATAATATCTTTTAAAATGTGTGCATTTTTTTGGCACTCCTGGTATAAAGGAAACAGAGGGCCTAAGTAAAAGCCCAGGCAAACATGTGGCTATAACACTATTACAAATGAAGAAACCTCAGAGCCTTGAGTTTTGAATTGAGGCAGACTGCTATGACTCTATCATGTCAAAATAGGTATAATAATGCAGAGGGAAACAACGTGAAGACCTAATGGATGTTTTACATAACCATTTTATTCAACTGACCCCGATTCTATTGACCCTTGAGGTTAGAAATGGTTTAGGAGAATAGTATACTATGATGAAATTATAATTGTTTTCCTTTAAGTACTTATTTAGTTTCTCTATAGAGGACTTTCGCTTTTGACTATGCATGAGTCATTTTGAAAAGACTGAGTGTAAGTCTAGTTAGTGACCAAACAGAGGAAAATGCTGTTTCTTTTTTTAATAACAAAAATCTAATGGAGTGGATTGAAAAAAACAGTTCTTTACTCTGTCGTGAGAGACTTTGGAAAAAATTGCTGCCATTCAATGGAATTGATCTGAGCATGATTGTGGGGAAGAGTATGTGAAAGAATGAAATTCATAGAGAGGCATGAATGGTAAGAAATAAAGGTGTGCTCCAAAACTACAATATTTCTCATTCTTAAAAGGAATATGAGAATATGACACAAAGCTATGACTTTGAAAGCAGCTGTACAACACCATGTGTGCCGTTCTGATGGTATAAATCATAAAAATGCTTCACAATGTAAATGTTTAGGATACTTGTATTGAATTACTGCAACAATAATAACGTGCCATGAAAGAAAGGGATCCATATATATGCTAATTAAGAAAAGGCAACACACTGTAACTACTGCAGAAATCATAAAATATTCAGTTCATGTTTTTTTTTTGAGCATCCAAAGAGGTTCTGTTTTAACTTTATGAGTGCAATTTGGCTGGAAAAGGGGTGTATGTGAAGCAGATTGTTAAATGCTTTTTTACCGTTACTGGCTGTTTAACAAGGTGCTCCAGTATGATGATAGGGAAGGGACAACTTGGCCTTGAAACATTCTTTTAAATCACTTTGATGAGTTTGAGGAAGGATACTGACCCAAAAAGAAGTGTCTTTGCTTTTCAAGTTGCTTTGATGAGTTGGGTAGCCGTTGACCAAGGTGATGTGGTTAAATAGTTGGCTGTAAGTTTGATAGTACCTATTTTGTATCTGCATGTTAAACTCAGCGTGAAAGACTGTAATGAGACCGGTAACTCATTCCTCAAGTGGCCTTAAATGTATCCCACCAAACTGTCATTGTTCTTTCTACATCTAAGGCATGAGGGTACATAACCATATATTACTGAAAAATGTTGTTTCTGTGGTCAAATTTCAGGGTTAATTGAAATGATTCGACAACACGTACTATATATTTTCGCATTGGTTCTTTTATTTCTCATTTAGAAGGTCAATATTTCTAGTCTTTGGACTAGACTTACGTTGTAAAATTTTTAGACTCTGGACTTTACCTTTTCTAAGAAGCATGCCTAAGTTACTTTTGCTCCTGTGACTTTGTAGATAATAAAATTTGCTCTTTAAGGTCTTCCCCTTCCATACTGATCACACAGGTTGCCTCTTCCAAGTTGGGAAGGAGACACTAAAAATGGGTCAAAGCACTGTGCTCAGAAATGCTATTTTGGGAACTCCTCAACTCTTCACCTGCTGGCAACTCTTTGTGTTTCAAGTCCTGTAACAATCGGGGCAGTTTTAGCCTCATGCTAATAACTCTGCAGATCAATTGCTTTAACTCAGTTTCCTTGCTAGCGCACGGATCCTAATTGTAGCAGGATCACTGGTACAGGCATGAAATTACCTGGATAGGGTCCAAGGTTTTGTACCAAGCTAGAACTCTGGCTGAAGAAAATCCTCTGAAAGCGTGCTTGCAGTGGCACTTTATATAAGGGAAGAGCGTTTTGTGTCCTAATTATAAATTTGTTATTAAAACCTATGAAGGCTGGGAAAGGTATATACTGGGAGCGCCAAAAAAAAAACAAAAACGTATACACATTTTAAGAAAGGAAAAAACAAAACTGTATTAAAATTACACTGATGGTAATCACTTTAAGCACCTCTTCTAATCGCAGAAGTCAAACATGACTTGTATTCATCTTTTGTTATTGGTATATATTGAGTATTACAATTTTAATACAGTTGTTCCCTTTCTTAAAATGTGTATACATTTTTTGGCACCCTCTAGATTTGGCTCATCACCTGTAAGAACCCTGCCTTACTCAGGCTGATGAGAAATATATTTCTAGTCGAGAGTGCAAACATTTCTTTACTCTTCCCCTCTGATCATATTTATATTGCCTCGTTTCTGTTGTCTCCCCTGGAATCAGCATCAAAAATCTCGTTTTGCTCGGCATGTCACATTCTTCAATGTGGCGTTTAGTGATATAGTGGTGGCTTTGTAATGTGTCAACTTGACAAGAGTGTACTAATTTCCTAACATTTTCTTTCCTGCTTGTTTCTGGTTTGGGTGAGATCAAGAGAGACTCTTTGGGAGATTTGGAGGCAGGAAGTAAAGCAGGGGCCATTTTGTGTCTCACACAAGTCAATGACCTGCTATGTCATCTTATTGCTGTGAGGCAGTGATGGAGCCGGCAACACTCCACCTTTCACCAGATCCCTTCTCTGCTTCAGTGACTCTTGGCCAAGTGTGTGTGCTGCGCTTCACGGTGAAGGGTCCTCGCCTCTGTAGGACACCCATGTCACCAAAGTCAGACAGGCATGAAGAGCTGACAAGGGTTTCACTTTGTCCTTGTGGGCTGCAGCTCATACTTGTGAATTCCAGCTGGTTCTTTTTCTCCACCACATTATATCTGTCTTTCCTCTCAACGGCTTACCCCATGAGCTTCAAGCCCCAGAATCAAATGCAACAACAGCTGCTTAATGAGGCCTATAAATTCCAAAAGAAATATTCCCCCATAAAAAATATTTTGATATTTATCCCACATCTACATATTTATCCTAGTGGCTCTGCCTCTCTACTAAAGTCCTGACAGAAATCAATTTGGTAACAGAAAAAGTTCTAGAAAAACAGAATCTTAAAAATGATTACTCTGAAATGGCCCTGGGTTTTCTGGAATTGTTTCTTTGATCTGACTAAATCTAAAGCACTTAATGACCTGTTTCAGTGGTTAGGAGGAGGATACTGATAGGCTATGCCAGGCAGTAGTAAAATAGCTACATATATAATCCCTTTTAGATACTTGTAATTAAAGCACTATAGAAGGCAAGACTCTAGTGACCAAGTATTTGCTGTTATGAAATCTTTCATGGAAATAGGTGTGTAATGGCTTTTGTTGCTTGCTTATAACTGCTGGAGGACTGGAGGAAAATATATGAAACACCAAGGCTTTCAATTCCCAGCTCAGAGTCTGCACAAGTGACCCGGAGTCTTCTTTGACTCCCCTGAAATAAATTCTTGTGTCTTGTGGTTACAGTACTGAGATTTAACCTAACATCTAATCTTGAGAATTACTGAATTACCATGCAAATAGGTTCCCAAACTCATAGGGTCTCTTGTTGAAGTTAAGATGTTGATTAGGAAGAAATGAGATTGTGAAAATTGGGAGAGGAACATATGGGCAGATTCCGATGATGCCAGAATCTCAAACCCTTAAATTTCACCGAACCTTCATGGCTGGTTGAAACATCCCTCTCTGAAGAACCTGTACACTCTCCCTTTGAGGGGGTTGAATTGCAAGTTATTGTTGATCCTTCTCAGAACATATGGAACACAGCCTTTCCTTGCTTCTAGGTCTATAATCAGACTCAGGTATAAGAGGTCCCAAATGGATGTGGTAAAAGTGGGACCTGTGAGGACTTATAATACAGTAGGGGTTTATGGAGGTGAGGTGATCAATGATTTGGGTTTAGGTTCTCATACCATGGACCCAGGGGGTCCCTGAACCTACTGTGTGGTCATTTATCCAGTACTGAAATGTGTAATTGGAGTAGATATGCTCAGAAATGAGTTCCCTGACCTGTGAGGTGAGGACATTCACCAGAACTGCCTCTAACCACAAAAACAGTGAACCAAGAAAAATACCACATTCTTGGAGGGATTACAGACATGATTGACATCATCAAGTACTTGAACGTTGTAGTGGTTGAGATTTACCTGCTGCTGAACTGCACAAAGCTGACCTGTACAAAGCTGCTGACCTGCACAAAGACCACAAGACGTCATGTATTCTGAGCTGGCAAGGGTAACGATACACTTTCACTGTCCTACGTCAGGGATAAATGAATTCTTCAGCCCTCTGGTATAATCTATGTCACAGCGATCTTAATCACGGTTTCCTTCCACGGGACAACACGGTTATCCATTATATTGATTATATGTTCTGCTTGGACCCGGTGTGCAGGGAGTAGCAACTACTTTAGATACATTGGAAGATACTTGAATGCCAGATGGTGAGAAATAAATCCCACAAAAAATAAAATGGTCATCTAAACTTGGTGAAATTCCTAGGTCTCCAGTTGTGACGGGCCCTGCTGAGATTTTCCAGTCAAGGTGAAAGGCAAGTTATTACATATAACCCATTCAACCACTAAGAAAAAGGCACTATGCCCAAGCAGACGTTTTTGGATTTTGAAACCATTACGTAACTCATTTGTGTTTGTTACTCTGACTCATTTATTGAGTGACCCTGTAAGTTGCCAACATTGAGTGAGATCCAGAACAAGACACCAATCTGCAACAGGTCCAGCTGTTGTGCCAGCTGTTCTGTCTTTTGGACCATATGACACAACAAATCCGATGATGCTTGAAGTGTCAATGGCAGATAGGGAAGCTCTTTGGAGCCTTCAACAGGCCCCTAAAGGTGACACATAGCACAGCATTTAGGCGTTTTGAAGCAAAGGCAGGCCATTCTCTCCAAAAAACTACCATCTTATTTTGAGAACAGTTACCATGTGACTTGAGCTGTCTTTCATGAACTGGGTGTCGTCGGATGCTCTGTGCCTTAAAGTGAGGCATACACACCAGCATTCCATAACGAAATGGAACCAGGTCCTCAATCAAGAGGCAGTAAGTTGCCTGAGAAAGTTGCCCAGATGACTCTGCTTTTTGACGCATCGTCTCCTTTCTCAACCTATACCTAAGGCCTCTTAGAGAGTTCTCTATGAACAATTGCCTGAGGAAGTAAAATGTAACAACTACCCAAAAATGAATGGCTGCAGCGCCACCGCCCCGCTCTGGGAAGGCCTTCAAGGAGATGCATGAAAGGAAACCTTCCGAAGTGGGCAGAACTTCAGGGTGCATACCTGGTTGTTCATTTATTTTGAAGGAAAAGTTGGCCAAAAAGTATAGGTTTATAGTAACTCATAGAATGTGGCTAATTTTTTAGGCCAGATGGTCATATGAGCATAGAATGTAAAGATATCTGTGTCCTATGTGAATGCTCACCAAATGGTCACCTCAAGAAGGAAGGATTTTAATAATCAGAGGATGGAATGATTCATTTGGGGGATATCAGTCAGCCTTCCACCCCATTGTCTAATGGGCTCATGAATGCAATAGTCATGGTGGCAGGACGGAGGTTAAGTAAGTTTTTCCACTCACCAAGGCCAATCTATGGTTAGTGCTGGGTGTTCAATCTGTCAGCAAATGAGGTCAACTGAACCCTGACGTGTCTCCATTCAGGAATCAGCAAGCTACATGGTGGCAGGTTAATCACATAGGGCTACTTCCATAATGGAAGGAAGGGGCAGTGTTTTGTTCTTCCTGTAATAGATATTCACTCTGGATATGAATTTGCTTTAGATGTCCCTCAATGTTTCTGCCAAAACTACCATCTGTGGAATTACAGAACATCTAGTTCCTGCTACCCATGTTTTCTTAATGGCAAAGTAGCTTCCCTACGGCTTAGCTTCTGGCTCTGAAGGAGCTATCAGCCTCCTATTAATTGCTCACCATCAAAATCTCCATTGCTTTCAAGAGGCCCCTTAGTCTTGAACCTTCTCATGCTCTGTTGTAAAGCTGGTTTCTTTGGAGAGATCGTCGTGCACTCTGTTCTTACGTCCCACCTCTTCTCTGCACACAACTCTCTAGAGATGGGACAGTGACCCACTTCTTTTGGTGTGACCCCCTTCATTAAGAGCAGGGGACTGGGTGGGGTTGGTAGTTGCTGGTCTTTTTGGCTTGCCTCTCCTAGTCTGGAGCCTCTACCCACTGAATGAGTTGGGGTGAGGATGATGGAGACCCCAGTATTCTCAGCCTGCTGATCCTGGGCTACAGCCTCTATCCTATGAATGGGAGCTGCTTGGATCGCTCCTGACCCTGCGTGTATGTGGAATTTAGCCTGTTCTATATAGGCTGTCGGGGAATGGGACATACTGGTGTCTCCCTCCTCTTGGGGAGATAGCAGCTCTTGAGCTGAGGGCCCAAGGAACTCCGTCTTCTTGACCACATCCACTTGGAGTGGATCTCCCATGAGCTGAGCTGGGGACAAAGAAGAGCAAGTCATGGCTTAAGTGCCATCAACTTTTGCTGTGTAACCAAGGTATCATAGATTTTCTTGAATGCCATTTTCTTCATTTGGTGTATGTCCTTAGGACAGTTGCTGAGACTGAAAATTTTTTTAAAATAATTTTTACCAACTGTAGTTGCTTCCCTGGGGAGCCAGACTGCAGAGTTCCTCACCTGGCCTTTCTGGACACGTGTTTCCAGGTTAGCTGCTCTTGATTGCACTCGTGCTCTTGATTGTACCCTGTGAGGCAGAGACATGACATTATTATTGTCTTTATTTCGAGACTAACTACGGTTCAGTGAGATATGTATGGATGCCAAATCGAAAAGGGGTAGATTGTGGCTGCTTTGTTATTATGTCAGTTTGGCTAGGCTGGACTACGTTTCCCAGAAGTCTCTTTCCTGCGTGTTTCTGGTTAGATTAGGCCACGTGAGAGATTGTTCTGTGATATCTGAAGAGCAGAAGTATAGCGACAGCCATTTTGTACTCACACACACTTGTTTGTTTGCTGGGTCACTTCCCTGTGGGTGGCAGCAACTAGGCCTGCAACCATGCCACCTTTCTCTGGACCCTCATGTAATTTCTCTGACTGGTAGGCCAGATGTGCACATTTAGCGTGGCCCAACTTCTGTAGGTCCACTACGCGCCAAAGCAACAAATTATGGTTATCTGCTTGTTTTCATGGGCTCTAGCTTGTGTTTGAGGGTTCCAGTGTTTTCTTGCTCTCCTTTACCTTTATGCCCCTGTTCCTAGCTGGATTATCTGACTTTACACTCTAGCATCAGATAGGAAGGCAACAGTTTACAGAGACTGCTTCACCAGCTCCCACAATTCTGGTAAGTCAGACACCTGCCTAGAAAAAATCATCACTAGATTTTTAGTGTATATATCTAGTATACCTCTAGTGTTTCTGTTTCTTTGATTGAACCGTAAGTGATAAAGTGATATAAACATCCACAAACCTTTTTTTTGTCTGCATTGAAGAACTTTCTAAACATGACTCCAAAGCATAATCATGCAAAAACAACAAACAAAAACAGCTTTGACTATTTTGGGGAGGGACAACGCATCTCAGGTGGGTAGAGAATAAATGTCCGGTATCCTTGTGGTTGAGGGAGCTTGAAGAAACCTAATTCCGGACATTATAAAAAACCAGACCCCTCTTTGTATGACACTCCCCTTCTCATAGATCTGACCATCCTGTGCTAAGATGCCGCCTCACTGGGACACATCGGAGCCTCTGTGATCTAAGATATGGTGTGTGGGTGCAAGGTGAATGATAAAAAATAGAAAAAATTCAAACCTATTACCCTGGACACACTAGGATTGGTGAGACTTTCCTACACATAATGGGTCAGAATCTTGGTTTTACCAGTTCTGACCTTGAGACTGTTGGAAAATTACTTAATTACCGTGTTTCTCAGTTTCCTTATAACTAATAACCTTTTTGTAAGGATTGCGAGGCTAGCTATTAATATTTGCCCACTCCCGGAGCTCGTAGCTCATCAGTTCTCCTCCGCATGGAATAAGCTAAGGAGATTCTCAGGCAGTCATTGCCAGCAAGCTCACGTGGTGACTGTTTCCTTCCCATGGTCAGGGTCGCTGCCCTTCTCTTCCCCGTTTTGTCTCCAGGTCTTGTGCTGATTTTTGGGGTCTCCTAATATTGGCCCGAGGACCAAACTCTTTGTGGAGAGCTATAGTAATTTTTCTCCAAGAGGAAATAGTCTTTCCCTCCAATGTAACATTTCTTTCTGGCCTTCTGAGGGGTTTGGGCCTTTGGGACCCTTAGGAACCCTGCTTTCATAAGTGTGTAGCTGCCTGTGCTGGAGAGATTTATAATCTACTAGCGAGAGAGCTGAGGGCTGAGACCTTGTGTGCCTGGCCCAGTGCAATGTTTGTGCATACGTGACCTCATTTAATTTTTGCAACAGCTCTCTCGGTCCCATCTTACAGAAAAGGACACTAATGCTTAGAAGCAGTCACTTCTCCACTGTCGTAGAGCTGGTGAGCCTGCCTTGATCCAGGCAGTCTGGCTCCAGAAATGGTGCATTTCATCACGATTCTATAGGAATAGCTACTAGAACAGGAGTATCAATCTTTCCTACCACTAACAAATACATAGTGAATGTGTGTGTGTCTGTCCTTCTCAAAGAAACATAAACTCCCACATTCAGATAAAAATATCTGCCTCATAGAATTGTTGTAAGGAGTCAAGGAAATATTTTCATGTAAACAATCTAGCAAAACAATATTTGACAAGTAGTAGCTCTTAAATAAACATTCCTTACTTTACCTTCTTCCAGGTCCTTCTAATGCCTTTCCACTTCGACCTACCTGTGGGAAATTTTCTTATAGACCTAGAGGATCTGTCTAGAAGAACTAAAGATGCTCAATCCCCTTTTATCACAGAATCCTAAACTTCCTCATTTGAATCTGTCCTCAATTCTAAAATAAAGTTTTCATTTGCCTCAGTTTCCACCACCCACACTCCCATCATAAGACTTATAGGCATTAATGCAAAAAGACGCTGGATGAGATGACGTACCCTTGATATTTCAGGGTTAACAAGGCCATTTGCTCTTCATGTTAACACTAGCTCAAGTTTGCAGATCTCTTTTTAAATCCAAGTTTGTTCCTGTGCAAACATGGTGATTCAGGAGGCCTGTCATTTGGAGGAGTACGTGATGCAAAGGCATTTGGATTACTCAATGGTGAATATAAATCAGCATATCTGTGATCAGATTATAATGTGAATGGCACACCTGCTATCATAGCAAAATGACTTGCAACATGTATAGTAGAGTCCTTGTTTCAAGATTGTGAGGGAGTTTGCATTTGTTTCCAGGGCAGACTTTGCTCAAAACGAGTGATATTTAAACGCTCTATACCTTTGCCATTTTAAACTTTCTGTGCAAATCAAGGGGGTTGGACCCAATGATTCTAACATTCATTTATCTTGAATTCTGTGGTTTTCTTAATTCAGATATCATCCTTCATGTTTCCTAGAGAATAACTTTGACACTCTGCTGGGTGTTTGTCAACAAGATTCAGAAATAAACCCTTGAAAACTAGAACTAATAATATACAAAGTAAATTTATGGCACTTCTAGTGACATTTTACAATATTTTTATTGCAAGGGAATCACTTTCTTAAATCTCGGGTTATCAATGTTCACTTTTTTAAAGAAAAATACCTTAAATATAAGAGCTTTGACATAGCTCTTAGTAGAAAAGTTTCATAGTCAAGGTTTGAAATGCAATGGAAAACATTTTATAACTATAGATTTCACAGATGTACTTTCAAATTGTAACATACACTATTTCTTATTCAAATATTGCCATTCCATATATAATTCTGGATATTTCTGAATCATTTAAGTAGACGAGTTATAATGCACCTTAACAAGGAAGATTTTCATTTGTCCCTCCCTCTTTGGGAAGATAGTTGGCCTCCTTGAGAACAATGATCCATATCTCTAATCCAGATCTTCTTTATAAGAGGAGAGTAAACTTCAAAAAATGTGTGTTTAATCTTAAAAAGGACTAAGAGATATACTAGAGGAAATACGGTTTCTCGGGACAATCCAGTGGCTCACACAAGTATTACTCTTCGTCAGTGTGATACCATAGACTCATTACAGCTTTCAGCTTACCAGGATTAAGTACCATAATTTCTAAAATGCTCAGGTCTATTAATCCCCTGTCCATCCATTCTTCTCTTGCTGATATTTTGTGTTGTAATTAGTATGCAGAGGAAATCTGCATGTGTCTATTGTATGAACCCCTCCACCTGTTCTACCATTTGTCTCTTTCAACAGGTTGTATTAAGGACCATACACAATACTTGGATTTTTCAATCCAAAATAGTCATACTGGTGATATGGCATTGCTCCACTAACTAATAGATCATTCTGCATCTCAAGCTGTGTGGCCCGGAAGACAGGAAAGTTCCCAGGGACATGAGGGTAAAGGGGGCACCTCAGCAACCACGAGACTTACATATCATTCGGCTCGGATGGATGCCAGCCTGTAGTGTTTTCTATTTGATTGTGTATTTAAAACTATATATAATGGAATCTGAATTTATGTTTCTCAGGGCAGCCCAGTAAACTTATATTGGAAGGGTAAGAACTACTAGGTAAGGACTTCCACTTCTCACCACTCGCTGCAGACTGGAAGAACGTTTTTCCCGTCAAAGGCTGCTCATTTCCTTCCCAGGACCTAGACCTACCGTATTTCCCTGAAAATAAGACCTACATGGACCATCAGCCCTAATGCGTCTTTTGGAGCAAAAATTAATATGAGACCGGTATGATATTATATCATATTATATTATATATTGTATCAAAGACCCGGTCTTATATTAAAATAAGACTGGGTTTTTGCTCCAAAAGACACATTAGAGCTGATGGTCCAGCTAGGTCTTATTTTCGGGGAAACACAGTAATGTGCTATGGCACATTTATCATGCACCAGCGTGACTGATATGTCCACGTATTAGAATCCCCTTGCTTCAGAGATGAGACAGCAAGTGCATACAAAGCTACATATTTAAGGTGGGAGTGTGGAGAGACATAAATAGTAAAATCTTAATATTAGTAATTGTTATTAATCATTAATAATTGTTAGCAATTATTATCAATAATAATATTATTATTTAACTTAAACATAGATAGCAAGGGGCAGAGTGGAGTTTAAGAAATAGAGTCAATAAAATAAAGTCTTTACGTCATTTTGCTTATCTGAATTTCTTATTCTAGCTATACTTCTTCTTATAAATCAGTGCTTTCTAATCTCACTCCCAGTGCAATGCTAGAGCTAACTGCGCTGAATAATAATTTTGTCCTCAGGTAGAAAGGAATGAAGAAGGAATAAACAGGCCTTCTAGATAATTGCATAGCCTTCCCCACCATTCCCATGCCATGCTAGCATTTCAAGTAATGTCCCTTTTGTCTCGCTGAGAAAAATCATTTCATGATTTATTACACTGGATTGAAGGGTATATACACTGAAGCAAGAACATGGCTGAAGGGCAGTCAGGCATGAAGAATGTCAAAACAGTTGGTGTGTTTAAATTTTTCTGAATTCCTTAGGTAAACTTTTTGGGCTGATTTTCTAAGACAAGAATCAGAAGATAAAACAGACATTAAGTTACATAAACTATAGATGATGGCACCCGGTTGTCTGCCTATTCTAGAATTAAGATAGAAAAACTGATTCTGCAGAAAGCTTTCTGTTTTTAAGGTTTCTGTGTCATCAAATTACCATTTGTCAAAATGAATTCTGTAGTATATAAGTTCTTTCAATATCATTAATTGTTATTGAGGTTGAGAGCCTGAGTTTTTTGCAGCAATTGTTCCAATACACAAAAAAATGCTACAAAAATGAGCCTATGGTCTTTTCCCCCTGGATATCACCTTTATAAAAAGTATAAAATCGAAGTTTATTATAGATTTCTATGTTTTGCATACCTGAAATAGAGAAGGGCTTCAGTCAATCTGGGAGTGATAAAATTTGATTTCTCATTTCTAAGTATGGTCTCTCTCCAGATAAGTAAGGAAACTTAAAACTTCTAAAAGCAAAAGAAACTTTTAAATTTATTTTTGATGCCTCACGTGGAAAGTTGAATCCTACAGTACACGCCAACAAATGAAATATTTAAAGTTCCAGCGGAAGCCAGTTCTACTGTTCTAACAACACAGTCCACCCACTGTTTTCTACTGAGGAATTTCCCAAGGTTTTGTGAAGAGATAGAGAAAACCTGCTTAGCCAGTCAATTCTCTATTTACTTAAGTCAGATTCTTTATCATAGAGGTGATGGATATTGTGGTTTCACATTCATTCCCATCATTTGTACACTTTGTTAAAACATAATTTCAAAATAAAGCACATGATGTATCAACATCAATATCACTACCAAAACTATGCTGGTAACAGAAACCTTGTTTTCTTAGATTTAATTCTGAAAGTATAATTCTCAAAACATTTCAAAATTGGATTCTTTCACAAGAGCCTGATCAAAGATTTGTTTAACTCATTAATGAGGTGGCCAAGGGATGATTTAAAAATTTATAGATAAGGCAAAAATATTTATAATCCCCGAAAGACAGAATATTGGTATAAAATTTATCTGGGGAACGTAATTTAGTGGTTACCAGAGGGTAAGGGGGTTGGGGGGTGGGAGATGAGGGTAAGGGGGATCAAATATATGGTGATGGAAGGAGAACTGACTCTGGGTGGTGAACACACAATGTAACTTATAGATGATGTGATACAGAATTGTACACCTGAAATCTATGTAATTTTAATAACAATTGTCACCCCAATAAATTAAAAAAAAATTTCTAAATTAGAAACTCATTAATGCCCTTCAACGATTTGTGGGTGAGGCTTTTTTCTGATAGAATAAACCACAGTGAGATTCACAGAAGGTCAAGAAGTGCTTGGGTGAATTATATCACCAGGAACACTGTAATCCTTGACTGAAAGAGAGACAGAAACAGCATAAAATGAAAGGAGGTCACTGGACCCCAGAAGGCAAGCTGACAAAACTACATGGCTGCAAACTTTTGCTTCTTGAAAAAGGAAGGGTAAACATTTGTTGCTTAAAGTCACTAAGTTTTGGGGTGATTTGTTACACAGCAGTAGAGAGGTAAGACACAATGAAAGGTTGTATTTGAAATAAGTAGCTTTCACATAATTTCGAAATAGAGGTAAGAGAGGTACACAGACATACATAACACAACGTAAAATACATGTCACAAGAGAAGCTCATAGGAAGTCTTCTATCAGTTCACTGAATGAGTGAGCAAAGCGTATGTCTGTCCAAATGGACTAGACCAGGCAGATGGGTTGCTGTGCAAGAAACAGTAATTGAAAACACAGGAGCTGGATTTGAAACCCAACTCCACCAATTCCCTGTTGTGTAACCTGGAGCTGATCAACTTCCCTTACTTGTTTCCCAATGTATGATGTGAATGAGAATCCCTCACTGTGAGTATTAGCAGTGCAAACATCTCTGTTTGCCCTGGGCAGTTTACTTTCATGCCACTGGCCCCAAATATATGAGGTCTGACAATTAAGTTCGCAAACTTGTTGCAACCATGTTGCTAACCTTTTTTCGATGTCAGAATGATTATTTATTATGGATTTTACCAACTGGACAAACAGTTAACCAAGTTTACTCTTTGGAAGTGCTGAAAAGGCGGCGTAAAAAAGTTAGATGAAAATGACCTGAACTTTTCACCAACAATTCATGGCTCTTGCAATCACTGCAATGCACCAGCTCACACAGCACTGTCTGTGAGGGAGTTTTTAGCTGGTAAACAAATAACTGGCACACCCTCCCTACTCACCTGATCTGGCCCCCAATAACTTCTTTCTTTACCCAAAGAGAAAGGAAGACATCTTGATGACATTCCGGACCTCAAGGGTAATATGATGCCAGCTCTGATGGCCTTTCCAGAAAGAGTTCCAGAATTGCTTTGAAAGGTGGATAAGGCGCTGGTGTCAGTGCAAAGCTTCCCAAGGGGAGTATTTCAAAGGTGACCGTAGTGATATTCAGCAATGAATTATGTAGCACTTTTTCTAGGATGAGTTCGCGAACTTAATTGTCAGATTTCTTATGTCCCCCACGGACACATATCAAGTATATTGGGACAAACTGATGATTCATACTAATTGTTTTCAAATTGTGGACACTTAGAGGTTCCTCAAGGGTTCTTCTGTCCAAACAAGATTATTTCATTCCAAATATCATTACTGAACACATAATATGCCCCAGGCATTTGGGGGATATAAGCGTGAGAAAAATGGACAATTCTTCCCTAACAGCAATCCCATTTAGTTACAATATACTGTGTAGTAGCTTTATTTTATGTGTCAGGTATGTCGGACTTACTCTTCACAGTAGAGGTATAGTAACAATATTCTTACTAAAATACTGTTTTGAAAACTACCTAATTTATTTGAAAAAGTATAAAGGGCAAAATACAATCCTATCTCTGAATTCCTATTTGTCTTATAAACAAAGAAAGAGGGATAAGTATAACTTAACTTGTTTAGCAGAGGGTGTGACAAGTTATAAAAGTAGCTTACTTATGTTAACTTAGAACACCTTCCAGCGAGAGAAAGGAAAACAGACGAGAAGTTGGTCATCTTTTACTTTTCCCTGTGGTGGGTAGTCCTGATAAAATAGAGCCTTAAATCAAGTGATTTAGTGTTTTCTCCCACCTGTGCTAACGGTGGAATGAATACAAGTAACTGAACTATTGTAATCAACGATTCAATGATTGACTTGAATTGCTTAGAAAAGAATTCTTTGCCATGAATATTTAGAAACCTTGACATTTCTATTATGAAGTAATTTTGAAGTAGGGCGAGAGCCACTGGATAGATGATTCAAAACTTGCAATCAATAAATCCCATGTTTTTTGTTTGACTTGCTATGCCATTCTTAGAGGTTTCCTTCATTTTTATTTTTTCTTGGAGGTTTATGATTAAAAAAAAAAAACAACTTCCTGTATTATAAATTAGATATTTTGAAGGTAAGGATATATACATATTTTTGAGGATGCCAAGAAATAAAATCAAGATATACTTTAAGAATAAACTGTGATTCAAATTCAGTAATTACCACTGAACTTTAAAAGTTACTAATGATGAATAAGAATTTTTAACATAGATAATACAGTTTTGTTTCATCACTAATAAATTAATAAGTACATAGTTAAATATAATCTTCATTGAAGTTAGTTAATATAAACATTATAAATAATTAAATGAAAAGTTTCCAGTGGAATAGCAGCTTTTAACAATGTGCTTTCACCACTCTTAGTTCTCTGAGGCAAGAAAGTTTTGAAGTTATAGTTTGGATAACTCAGAAATCACAAGAAGAAAGTTTTAAAGGAGTTTTTGTAACTTTGAAAGGGGTATCAAGGAATAGGAAAATAAGCAAACATTTTGATTCCTTACTTTTGACTAATTAAGCATTGAGTTGGGTATTTCACATTAACTATTTCACATGTCATAAAGAGAATATCTTCTGCTTTCTACAACCAGGGACAGAGAGGTCCATATCACTAGCATATGAATGATTTCACCCAGTAGTCATCTACGAGAAAGATCATTGGTCAGTGGTAAAACCTTTCTGCTGGTCTTAACGTTTTTTAGAACGTAGTGGCTCCATGTCTTCCACAGTGTCCATCTTCTCTTTCATCTGTCCCAACAAGCCACGTGCCAGCTGTTGAACCGGTCCACTCCAAAACGGAGAAGCTAAACCAGGAACCATTGACACTGGGTCTTACGAGACCCTGAGTAAGACCCCACGTGCATCAGAAGGAAGTTCTCATTAGCAAATGTCCCCTTATAGAGGGACTTGTCACCAGTACTATTTTTGTGCTTGGAACCTGGTACATGGCATTTTGATATAGCAGTTTGGAGTTGGGTGTATGTTTTACTTCTTGAAAGGTGAGCGATTGGTCTCGTAGCTCTTAAAAATTACAAAGTAACATGTGAAACCTAGGTTCTTAGTCCATCCCAGAATCTTACCCCTACCCTGCTTAAAAATGTTAGGGATGTAATTAAGAAAAATTTGAGTAACACTGAATATGAGGACTGAATCAAAGTTCAGGATTGAATAGGGGTTGTCTCTTATCACGTATCACTGTAATAAAAATGATATGTAAAGACTTAAATGATAAACATTCTTATTATTTTGAGACTCATCTACAAAAAAAAATTAATAATGCATCTCAGAAGCTTACAGAAACCAATGTGGAATAAACTAGGGCAGGATCTACAAAATCTCCAACTTTTATTTCTATTTTTAAATCTAATTGGACTAATTTGAATTTCAGGAAATGTGAAAATTAAAGGATAATAGGCTTCTTTTTTTTGTTCTTTCTGATTTTAATGTGAATTCTTATAGCCTTTACCATGTTAAACTAGTTATTAATTATGATTTAGCAGTTGCTTTGAGATAAATATTTTTATCATGTTGAGAAATTGTCTTCTTACTAACTTAAAGATTATAACAAATTTTATTGAATATTTTCCTCAATCTAAGAATTTCTTAACTTTTTGAGTTATTAATATAATATTTAATAACTTTTCAATATTAAAGCATGTTTGACTTTCCACCCCCAAATTTACTTTGCTACAAATGTATTAAAATTTTTATACTAATACAAGTACAATTAACATACAATCTTCTTTTAAGTGATGTTTTCTTAGGATTATTTTGCTCAGTAGACTAATTCGGTAAACTTAATGTATTTTTATTTTGGAATGCTATATATACTAGGGTGACAATTATTCCTTCTTTGAGAATCTGAAAGAACTCACACCTAAAATATATGGAGATAATTACATGATATACATTTGTATTTATTTCTTGCAGTTTGTCTGTTCAAGATTCCTTCCTTCTTTCTACTTTTTAAATTAAGTATACCATGCATGTAAAAAACTGCACAAAGCATAAACAACTCAATTATCTTGTGTGTGTGTGTGTGTGTGTGTGTGTGTGTGTGTGTGTGTGTGTGTTTTACGTCCCTCCCCTGCAAACGTAAAATGGTTTCAGAGATTCTACCACAGCACTATAGACTTTTGTACCAGAAAATTCTTTGAGGAAGGGGAGCCCTCCTGGGTTTTATAGAATATTAAGCAGCATCACTGGTCTCTACCCACTAGATGTCAGTAGAACACTCCTACCTATCTCTTTGCCCCCTCTCCCCACTACTGCAAATTGTGATGAGTTAATCTATCTCTAGACATTGCCAAATGACCTGGCAGGGGCAAAATCACCCATGGGTGAGGATTATTGCAGTACACTGACCTTTATGGTAATCACTTCCTTTCTTTATTCTTTTATCATGTAACCATACATTCTTAAACAATATCAGGTAGTTTTGCTTGAAAATAATTCTTTATTAAAGTAATGTAACTTGTTAACTAGACTCCTAATCACAGGCCCCTAAAATAGCCCTCAAGGTAGAGTGACCATATAATTTCTAACCCACGCTGGAGCCACAGACATTAAACTTGGGTAAGCTTGCATGGTCACTCTCTACTTCAAAGGGACATCAGCAGTGAACATCAGCCTCACAGCTCCACACATGTAGAGCTCCCTTTCCAGTGGATAATTGTGCGTGAAACGATAGCAGAAGAATAAAAAATGAGGCATTCCCAAGGGCAAAATAATGAGGGCAAACACAAAACCTTGGGGATGAAAATTTGCAAAATACAACATTCATGTAATTTGGGTCATAAAAAGTATACTCTTCAAATAATTTCCTCTATTATTCCATATATTATGTTTACCACATTAGCACAAAATAAATGTCTGACTGAAATGTCTTCCAAGATTTGCACATATTAATAATTGCAGAAAGGATCGTAATCATTGTATTTAAGACATTTTGGGTCTATGGGTTACGTTTATGTGCTATTGTGATATAATTCATATACCATTCAATTCATATTTTAAAGCACACAACTGAATAGTTTTTAGTGTATTCACAAAGTGGTACACCTATCATTACTATCTAATGTTAGAGTATTTTCAACACTCTAAACACAAAACCCGTACCACTTAATAGTCCCAATTCCTATCTGTGGACTTTATATATGAATGGAATCATGCAATGTGTGGTCTTTTGTGACTGAATTCTTTCACAGAACATAATGGATTCAAGTTTCATTCATGCTGTAGCCTGTATCAGTATATCATTCTTTTTCATTGTCAAATAATATTCACTTGTATGTATAATTTACATTTTGTTTATCCACAGTTGATGGACATTTGAGTTAATTCCATTTCCTATTATGAATAACGATGCTGTGAACATACATGGGCTAGTTTTTGTGTGGACTTGTGGTTTAATTTTTCTTCAATGTATACCCGGGAGTGGAATAGCTGGTCATATGGTAACTCTGTTTCACATTTTGAAAAACTGCTAAATGGATTTCAATGTGGTTGCAACACTTTATAACCCCACAGCAATGTATAAGGTTACAATTTCTTCATATTCTTGTGAACTTTTGATCATTGTCAGTCCTTTTTATTTTAGCCATCCCAGTGGGTGTGAAGTAGTATCTCGATATAGTTTTGATTTGCATTTTTCCTATGGCTAATGACATTAAGTGTCTTCATATATTACTAAGACATTTGTATATCTTCTTTGGAAAAATGTCTAGTATGCTTTTTTCCCCATTTTTGAATTGGGTTGTCTTTTTGCTACTGAATTTATAAGAAGAGTTCCTTCTATATGGGAAATACTTGACACATGTCAGTTATATGATTTGTAATTATTTTTCCCATTCTGTGGATTGTTGTGATAGATTCGACTCCATTTTTAACATTTGACTGTGGGCAGCTTTTAACACCTTAACCATTTAAATTCCCTTCTGCCCCACAGCTGAACAAGCTGATAAGAGAGTCCAAGTTGTCCCGCCTTTAGCACTGGAGGGAAGTGTAAACCATGCATAAGGACCCTCAGCCCAGCCTTATCCCATAACAACTTTAAAAAGCCCCAAATCCGTGTCTATTCTTGGCTTTCTCAAGCCATTTTTGCACCTGATCAGGCATCACCTTGCTCACTCAGGAAGCCTCATTATCTGAACGTGTGTATTTCATACCCTCTGGGTGCATGTGTGGTGTCATCAGTCTTGATATCCAAACCAAATTTTGGGTGGAAGTCCATTCTGTAAGAGGAGTAACCAAGTAACTGTTTTTTTCACTATCTCAATAGTGTCCTTTGAGGCACAACATTTTATAACTTTAACAAAATTCAATTTATTTACTTTTGTCACTCGTGCTTCTGCAGTGAGATACAAGGAGACGTTAGATAACCCAATCTCATGAAGGTTCACTCCTATGTGTTCTTCTGAGAGTTTTATAGTTAATATTTTAATAAAATCTTTTTAAAAAGAGCTTTACAGTTTTTATCATTTATCTTTACTCTATGATCCATTTTGAACTAATTTTTGTATATGGTATGACAAAAGGAAATAACTTCATTCTTTTGCATGTGGATAACCAGTTGTCCTAATATTGTTCGTTGAAAAGACTGTTCTTTCCCCCTATTGAATTGTCTTGGCACACTTGTTGAAAATCAATTGACCATAATCATAAGAGTTTAATTCCAGACTTAAATTCTATCCCCTTGATCTACATGTGTCTATCCTTATACCAGTATCACATTTTCTTATTTAGGGTAACTTTGTAGTAAGTTTTGCGGGGGAAAAAAAAAACAACAACAGTGAGCCTTCCAACTTGTCCTTTTTCAAGATTGTTTTGATTATTCTAATTCCTACTATTATGAATTTCAGACACTTTTCAATTTCTACTAAAAGGAAGCTGGGGATTACATTAAATGAAAGTTCCATTTGGGGAGTATAGTCATCTTAGCAATATTAGCTTTTGGATCAATGAACGTGGGGAGTTTCCCCATTTATTTATGTCTTTTAGTATTTTTAAACAATATTTTGTAGTTTTCACTGTACAAATCATACACATCTTTTGATAAAGTTATTTCTATTTTTTCTTTTTAATGCTATTATAAATAAAAATGTTTTCTTTATTCTCAAGCTTTATTGAGGTATAATTGGAAAATATTTTCTTAATTTAATTTTTGGATTGTTTGTGGCTATGGATACAAATACAACTTTTTGTTTGTTTTGTTTATTGATCTTTTATCCCACAACCTTGATGAATTTGTTAATTTGTTTCAATAGTTTTTTGTTCATCACTTTGGATTTCCTATGTACAAGATAACATCATCAGTGGATAGAGATAGGTTCACTTCTTCTTTTCTGATATGAATGCCTCTTATTTCATTGTCTTGACTAATTGTCCTCCCTAACACAAGTGTTCAATATAAATGATGAGACCAGATATCCATGTATTATTCCTTATCTTAGGGGAAAAGCATTTAGTCCTTCATTATTAAATATGCTATCATCTGTGGGATTCCATAGACATCTTTTATCAGGTTGAGAAAGTTTTCTTCTACTCCTAGTTCCTTGAGTGTTTTATCATGGAGTATATAATTTTGTCAAATGCTTCTTCTTTACCAATTGAGATAATCATGTGCTTTTTGTCTTTTTTTTTTTCTGTCAGTAGGGTGTATTACATTACTTTTCAAATGTTAAACCAATCTTGTATTCTTGGCATAAATCCCACTCTGTCATACTATTTAATCTTCTTTGTGTGTATTGGATTATGTTTGCTAATATTTTGTGAGGATTTTTGCATGTATGTTCTTAAGGGATATTGCTTTGTAGTTTTACTTTGATACCATTTTCCCATTTTGGTAACAGGGTAGTAGTGGCCTCACAGATGAATTGGAAAATGATTCCCCCTGATGCTGAGAAGATTGTATTTTTCATCATATATTACCACTACATTCTCTGCTCAATTAGCTTAGTTGTCAGCTAATGATTGAACACAAATTTCTTTAAATGCCTTGAAGAAATAAATCTCCCTTATTTTGCTCTGTGTATAAGATGGGGCACACTTTCATTGCTCTGGCAGATTAAAATTCTACCTTAGTCTATACTTTCTTTTTGTTCAGAGCCTAAAAGTCCACCAGAAGGGAGAGATTAAGGCCTTCTCAAGTCTTTCATGGTCATGGGCACAGCACTGGACATGCAAGTGACCATCTATATTCCCAGGAATATGTTGGGAGGTTTTCAAAGCCCCCTATGGACTTTTCATGTGCCATATTTTTCTAATATATTTTTTGACTTGTTTTTTCAACCTTGTTTCACTTCTTCAAGCCCCTGCAATTTTAAATAATTGCTGCTGATTATTTTTGACAAACACCCTGGAGATAGAGTTTTTCTCCCTGAATGAGATGAGTCAGTTCAAATAAAGACAAGCTGTGTAAATGAGACTTTTCCAGGCAATGACCAGACAGATCAGATAGTAAGAATTCTATGAGGTAAGGCTTTATGGAGAGATCCAAACCCATTTTGTCTCCTTTCATGGCTGCTAGCCTGCTGTTTTTCACAAATCTGTGGTTATGACACTATTGATTTTCAAAGTTATCACAGAACTTGGGAGAGGTGATTGGGAATAGGGCAAGTTAAAATGCTACAAAGCTCTTTGTTTTTATATGAAATATATCCCTTTTATTGGATAAATGCTCCTCAGGTTTTTGCAAGTTTTTAGTTAATTTCCAGAGTTCAGAAAAATCTATCTTGATTTTGAAAAATTTTCCATTGTTATTGCTTTTATGGAGCAGCAGATTTTCTGAGGTCTTTACCATTTTAAAAATGTTCTCTGTTTCTGAAAGAATTTAGGAATTTTGTAATTTCTAGAGGTCATTTAATTCAGTAAGAATGTTCATATTACTAGGATATAACAAACATTATCTTTTAATGTTATTTTTTAATCCAGTGTAACTTTTTATTTTTATGTTTTCTGGTTGTGCTTGTTTTCTAATGGATTTCAATATTTTAATCTGTCTTTTAGATATACTTCTTCTTATAAATTATTTTTTTATTTCAATTTTAATACTTATTTATTCTTGCCTGTTGTTTTTAATAGTTGTTACTTCTCTTCTGATTAACTAAATATGGCTATGTTCATATGAGAGTCCATGAGTTTTTCTCCCAATAACTGTACTCCCCTTCTTCGTCAGTGATAGGTCCTTAATTATTAATTGAGTACATACTGCTTAGAATAAAGATACAATTTCTCAGCTATTCTTACATCTGGGTGTGTTCAAGTAGAAATTGCATGTGCAGTTTCTGGGTAGTGCCTTTAATGGAAGCCATTGTCTAGCTTCCTGCTTTTTAACTCAGTCTGCCATCTGCAAAGCAAACATGGTAGCCGATGCTGTTAAAATCACAGTGGAGCAACAAGCTAGAAAGATACTGGTGATCCTCAAGTTGCAATATGAATTCTGAACTTCTTATTTTCAAGATTTTTATTTTAATGGGAAGGAGATAAAATTCCATCTTGTTTATACTACTATTGTTCTAGAGGTTCTGTCAGTTAAAGATAAAAACAATCCTAACAGAAACAATCCCTAAGTAATGATTTGACTAAATCCTGTATGTTTAACATAGTGTTACTTTTATTATAGTACGTTCCTAGAAATCTCATCTCTATGTGCTTCTGTCATTTACTCAGCTACCGTGTTTTCCGTGTTTCAACGAAAATAAGACCTAACCGGACCATCAGCTCTAATGCGTCTTTTGGAGCAAAAATTAATATAAGACCGGTTTTATATTAATTTTTGCCCCAAAAGACGCATTATCGCTGATCGTCCAGCTAGGTCTTATTTTCGGTGAAACATGGTATTATTAAGACAAGTCTCATTTTATAAGAATTAAAAATGGCTTTGGGTTTAATTTACATAACTTATTTCTAGGTGTCTTGTTACGTTATGACAAGTAAAATTTCTGCTTTTTGAGGCATTATGGACATTTTAGTAGAAATATAGAACATCACAAGTAATGAATATATCACATAGGGAGGAAATGCCCAGGCAGAATCGCCGTGTGAGGGGCTCTGTGGGTTGCTTTCCTAATACCGTCACATTGTGGGTTAGGATTTCAGCACAGAAATTTTGGATGGGCACAAATATTCAGTCCATAACAATAATTCTAGTTTAATGCAAATAAATTAACAAGTCCATATCATTGTACAGAATTGCAATAGGCAGCAAAAGAAATTCAGTAAATGTGGAGCTAGCAAAGAAATGTATCAGTACCTCTGTTATTCTTTTTAGTTGCCATATTTAAAGTTTTATGTAAAGTATGAATATAGTTTCCATGAGAGGTGCATTGTCAGGGTTCTTCAGAGAAACTGAAACAATAGGAGATAGACAGGTACACAGACACACACAATTATTTATTATAAGGAATTGCCTCACAGAATTATGGAGACTGAGAAGTCCCAAGATCTGCAGTCAGCAAGCTGGAGACCCAGGAGAGCGGATGTGTAGTTCTAGTCTGAGCCTGAAGGCCTGTGAACCAGGAGATCCAGTGGTATGAGTACAAGAGCCAAGAGGCTCAAGACCCAAAAAGAGCCAATTTTACAGTCCAAGCCCAAAGACCAGGAAAAAAACCAATGTCCTAACTCAACCAGTTAGGCAAGTGGAGTTTCCTCTTGCTCAGCCTTTTCATTCTGTTCAGCTCTTCAGTGACTGGATGACATCCACCCACATTAGGGAAAGCAGTCTGCTTTACTCAGTCTACCAATTCAAATATTAATTTTATCCAGAAACACCTCCTGACTATTCTGTGGACTCAATGAAGAAATCCCACGTGTTGTTAACAGTGGAAGAGGGAGGCCGAAGAAGAGATCAGAGTCCATTGTTTCTGATGAGAAGCTAGTCTTCATTCTTAGTTTATGTATGTAATGAGTTTTTTTTCCTCAGGCTTAAGATTTTCTCTTTATCTTTGCTTTCCAGCAGTTTGATGATGATATGCCCAGGTGTGTATTTCTTTGTCATTATCCTCTTACTGTTCACCAGGATTCATGCAGTGGAAGGTGGTTGTTGCCCATCAAATTTAGACATTTTTGGTTATTATTTCTTAAATATATTTGCCCCATTTGCTCTTTTGTTTCTGGAATTGTAACCACACAAATGTTAGACTACATGTTATAGTCTCGTAGGTCATTGAGCTATATTCAATTATCATCATCATCATCATAAATATTATTTTTTTATGTGCTTAAATTTGGCATTTGTATTCACCTGTCTGTAGGTCACTGATCTTTTCTGTCTTTCTTTTTCTTTTCTTTTTGGATTTTTTATGAGCGTTTATCTGAGCCAAACTGATCATATGCCAGGGAGCAAGATCTCAAATGCTCATAAGAATAACATTTTGCTGTTTGTGATCTTTTATTTTGCAGAGTCTAATTTGCTATAACATCCAATGGGTTATTTTATATATTACTTGTTTTAGTTCTATGATTTTTTTTTAAATACTGTTGTAACGCTTCTGAAATTTCTCATTGTTTAGATGATTATATCCATCTTTTTTTCCTGGACATTTTAAACATATAATAGTTATTAAATATCATTGTCTACTAATTCCAATAGTAAGATCCCCTAGAGATCACCTTCTTTTGATTATGGTCATATTTTCCTGCTTCTTTGCATCACTAAAATATGATTGACCACTGAAAACTGTGGATGAAATGCTGCAAGGACTCTAGATTATTTTTTTTCTAAAGAAGGTGGAACTTTGTACTATCAAACAATTAAATTACTAATCACCTTGCTGTTGAGGAAGCTTGGTTTTAAGGTTTATCAGAGCAGGCCAATTTCAGTTTTGTACCTTAACATAGGGAGTGACCCTGGGTTCTTAGATAGATTACTTACTCTGAATGTGTGGCCTTTCTGGGGTGATAGTGTTTACTAAGCTTCTAACTCTGGGTTATTTTGTGGGATCTACAAACTCCTTCCCAGCTACTGGGCAGCTGCTAAAATTCTCTGCTTAGCTATTTAGTTTCTGGATATTGCTTTCTGCTGGGTTCCTTGGAGTACCTTTCTGTGCATATGCAATTTGAGTCAGTTAAAGATTTGAGAGGAACTTATATGAAGATTTTAGGACTACCCAATCTGCAGTTAACATCTTTCCAAGATTGTCCATTGAAAATGTCAGTTTTGGCACCACCAATATCCAACTCTGATGACTCTTCTGTCCTGTGAGGCTTTATTTACCTCTTCCAGGTGCCATATAAACGAGGAAGTACCTTCATGGTTCTGGGCCTCAATCAGTATGATTCTGTTTTGTCAAGTGCCATAAGCCCGCAATTTGGCTACATTTTGGTTACTCTCCAATAACAGTGTTTCTGTTGGGGATGATGAACAAGTTCTGGAAATAGACAGTGGTCATCACAGTTACATAACGTTGTGAATGTACTTAAATTAATCCCACTTCAAATGCCACTTAAATAGTATATTTTATATTACATGCATGCTACCACAATAAAAAAAAATAAAATCTGCTCTTCAAATGTGAGAAACTGTTACAAGTGAGGATATTCAACAGAAGTTGAAGAAATTCAAAAGTATTTACCAGTGAAGAAAGCCTTCTAAAATGCATTTGAAAAACCAACCATCTTGTGACAGAAAATATATGACGAGATATGCTTTTGAATGATTTTATGTCTTACAGCTAGAACTATGTTGTAACTTCTTGTAGGCATGGAATGTGTGTTAATCTATACTTCTGACTTCATACATTCATTTTCACTTAATGTTTCATATTAATGTGTCTTTTATACATATGAATTTATTTTCTTTTTGCTCTCACATAAATTCACATTGAGAAAACACCCCTATCCATGGATTTTGAATGTTTTAGGATAGTGTTCCTGTTTTGTGTAATTATGGCCCATTTAGCTATAAAAATAATCTTTTTCTTGTTTTTCATCTTACTCTTGTACTATGATATCCTATGTGAATATTTTTATGTTGGGCATATGATGGATTAATGCTTAGTGAAGACACTATTTTATGATTGACTCTCTTCATCCCTAGTAGTAACTGCTATAACAGTACATCTCATCCATAATTTCTATTGCCTTTGATTCTGTGAATGAGTCAAATACATTGAAATTTATTTTTAAATAGTTTTCTTCTGAGTTTATTTTATTATAAAATCAAATTAATGGACTTAAAATGTGCTTAGTAGTTGTATACTTCAGAATTAGGTCAAATATTTATGATACAGTACACAGGGGGCACTGTACATCTGGAAATGTCTTCGTAGTTTTTTGCCATTACTTTTTTTTCCTTTTGTGTCTTTGTATTCAAGTATCTCAGTTCTTATCCTTCGGGAACCTCTTTCTATTAAACAGTCTCTTTTTCTCACCTTGATCATATTATTGTCTTTGACTCCTATCCACAAGAACCTGTTATTTCCTAACAATAAATTTACTCTTTGAAGAAGTGTTTCTATAGCCTATGCAATGATTTAAGAATTCCAAGACTGTTTTCCATTCTTTTATTCTTCAGATGTTCTATCACATTGAATTTTAGTTTTAGGTTAAAAGAGTTTGAAAAATAACTAATCATTAATATTTATGGTCCAGATTTTGCTAATGAAAATACAAGACACGTTGTTAAATTAGAACCTCAGATAATACACAAATACTTTCTCTTAGTGTGACATATTAAAAACTACTTGTACTAGTGGGACATACTTATAATTCTTTTTATTTGAAATTAACATTTAGCTGGATGTCCATTATTTTATCTGGCAAGCCTACTGATATTATTCCGAAGATAAGAATAATTTTAGTTTCTCTTGGGATGATAATTTCCTGAAACTTAGGGATTTTAAATTCTAAAGCCTTTCTCGTGGTAAGTAACATTCATATTTGAAGACTGTCCAATGAACAACTTCATAACTAACTCTTAAAACATTTTAAAAGATCATTTTTATTATTGTCATTAGAATATTTCCTGTATTTTTTAATGAATAAATCAAAATTCCTTTAAAAGTTATCAGCCATATATGTATACCATATATATATATCATATCATATATATATATATCATATACATATATCATATATATACATATATTATATATATATTTTAGGGAATTAAAATGAAGAAACATGCAAATATACCTACCACCTAGGTTGTACTGATTTTCCTCTCCAGTACATGACATATATTTTCATTTTGTAAAGAATAAAACAAACCCTGTAAACGTTTTTTATGATTATATTGTTTTCAGGGGAAAAAAACATTTCTTTTTTTCATGAAAATTAGGACACATCAGTTTTGAAACAGCTTCACCCCCAGTCCCCCAAATTTGTCTTTTTGGAACTAAATCTAAAGAGCTTCATAGCTCATATCATGTACTCTAAACATGTACAGCCTAAAGCACAATTTTACAGCTGAATTTTAAACCCCTGTGAAATGGGGTTTCTAATGGAAATGCTGACAGACTGCTAGCTGCAGGGACACCAGCAGGCACCATATAATAAATGGGTCTTAGGGAGACATGATACAAGCCCACAGGTAATTAATGGCAGGAGTAACATAAAATATAGGCACACCATCCCACTGAGAGCATGACGCAATGGAAGAAACTTGAAATAAAACACAAAGAATGTCTTTAGCAAAGAACTGTGAGGAAAGACTTGTAAAATAAATCACGAGCTGGGACTGTAGCTAGAAGCAGTCATTGCCTATTCCTTTATAATTAGAATTTTTTTAAAAAAACACTATAAAATCATTTTTGGCTAAGCAAAATTATTCTGCGTAATGGATTGTGAAGTCAATAAAATATAAACTCAACTACTCAAGCAGCTAATAATAACCAGGGCTTTCTAGTTGGAAAGTCTAGCTGTAAGAAGTCCAAGATTATGACTCCATATTGCAGGAGGATTGACTGTAAAATATAGTCTTAGAATGAAGAATGGTATGGCTGCTTTTACTCTCTCCCAAATGTCTTGATTCAGTCTCCTAGTTGCATTTTTGTTTTGTTTTGTTTTGTTTGTTTAACTCTGGAGATCAAGAAGGTCCTGAGATTTGGGGCCATAATTCTCCTTGACCTTTGAAGTCTGTAGTAATTTATGGTTCATTTTTTCTTAATTAGAGGATAGCAGACATCAATTTAAGTGACTGAAATCAACTTTAACTTCATCTCTACTTAGGACTTTATTTAGATCAGTCATTGTCTTCCAGAAACAGTCCGTATTTGTCAGTTTATACCAGTTATTTCTGAACTCAAATGTATCCTAGAAGACAGAACATGCAAATTAAGACACTACTGTGCAGTTGGGAGGATATACAGTGGGGTGGGTGGTATATGGGGGAGGGAAGGTGGGAGGGAGGGAAGAAGGGAGGGAGGGAGGCAGGCAGGAAGGCTATGGATTACTATGACAGATTACTGACCTAAATTTTTTCAGGGATTTCAGTCAATCCTCTATCTTGTTTCCTGGACTCAGGGTGACAATACATTAATCCTACATATTAACAAAAGGGATGACTGAGTCCCTACAAGTTTGAATGACGTGCCAAGCAAGGTCTTATAGCCAAGAAACTGGAGGAATAGTGACAAATACAAACTATTTCCTCCTGCTAACGTTTTTCCATGTTAATGAATTGCCCTTGTAATTTCAGAAGACAGTAAAAATTTTACATGAGTTAGAGATATTCTAAATTGATTTACAAGCATAGATTTGGGCTAAATAATTCAGATAAACTGGCTTCTGCCAGGACCATCTACATAGATATTTAGTTATGGTTTCATATTCATAAAAGTCTCAACAATAAAAATCCATACCATTAGTTTTTCATTACTTACTAGAAAAATATTTTACCTAATGGAGTGACTTTTATGTACTTTCTGCTATTAAATTTTATAAAAATGCTTAAAGCATATTACATTTTTGAAATTGGTCATTCTTTTCTTTTTTTTACCTTTTTCTGTTTGACCTATGAAAGTGTCCCCATGACAGTTTTTGAGTCAGATTCTCCAAGAGGAAGAAAGAATAGAGCACCTTATGAAACATTTATAAATTACTTGTTTCTGATTACAAAAATATATTTTTGTGAAATATTTGGAAACATGTTTCATTTATATTTGTTGGTTGAGTGACATTATCTACTTTGAATTTCTGGGTTAGTAGAATTATAATTTTGTACTGGAATGTGGTGATAACTACATTGTTTTCAAATTGTTTATCTTTTGTTTTAGTCATTCAGATCTATCGTTAAAAACATATAATGTTTTAGTCATTCAAATACGTCATTAAAATATACAATGTATTCTTTGCTTAAAAGAATTAAGATAATTTTTAAAATACATATTAGACAAATAACTAGTGTGGCAGAACAATTACATCGTTAACAATTTGGACAAAACTGAAATTTATCAATGAGAAAGGTCTGAAAATAATTATCATACACTGCTATGCAATAACAGTTATATATGATCATCTTCCATATTATCACACAATAAAGAGCATAATCTTTAATGCATTAACCTTTACATAATTCACAATTTTTGCTATGTTATAAACTGTCTAGTTTAGCTCACATTCATCAGACTTTCTCAGTGAAGGAAGCAATGAGTTGATTTACATTCTGGTGCAATCTCCTCAATCTGAATATTTACTCATAAATATTTTTCTGTGGTTAAAGCTGGACCATCAGAAGTTAATCCTGTCCAGATCTTGCACTCCAAATCACATTTACTGGCAATGATAACATATTTCAGTGTCAGAACAATGTCAAATTGTTAATTTCTGAGTTTAGCTCGTTGATGGGTTTAAATTGTGTGTGTGTGTGTGCATGCGTGTGTGTGTGTGTGTGTGTGTGTGTGTGTGTACCAGTACTGGTCTGCATTCCACACTTGAAGTAACACTATAGATTTCCACATTTGCAGTAACACTACTTTAGATTTTTTCTCAGCCAAGGAGTTATGTTCTTACATGCTTCCTGAGAGTGAAGACGCAACTATCACAATTGGATTCCTCAAGAAAAAAGCATTTTGGGATCCAGGAATAATAGACTTCAAAAACATATAACTACATATTTTTAAACTGTTTCAGATGAACAATTTGAGTGAAAAAAACTTCTTTCTTTTTCAATAGAATGAAAGGTTTATTTTAAAAGTTTACTTCAAACACCACCCACTCATCTAATAATTCTTCCTTTCATTTACAAAATGAGTAACGTGTCTGGAGATGACTAGAAATATTTCACTAAAATTTGTTTTAATATATCTTGGCTTAGCTTTCCTTTGCCTTTAATTTCAGCCTGTTTCACCAGTTGTCCGTGTTCTGATTAGTTTCCACTGGTATGAAATAAAAGTGATCTGCACATCATCTGTTAATTGTGATTCTTTCATATGCTGTTCTTATTCTCACACTTGACACAGCTTAACAATTGTTCAGGGAAGAGGATCCCTTTTCAATTCAGTCTTGGTATGTACAAACAGGTTGTACATACAGGAAATTCTGCTGATATTCTTGGATAGAGTCTAAGCTCTCAGTTTCAGGGATTTGTTTTAAAGTTGTGATCACAATACAAATTTATAGTTTTATTTTTGTAGTTATGCGGCCTTTGAATTATGAAAACCGCACTGAATAGTTTGTAGAACTATCGTTTACAAGAACTATGCTTTCTCTGAGCACCACAGTGTCATTTGTACACAGATCAACAATGAAACCAATCTATAAACCATGCTCCATAAATAATTTCTGAATTTTATTTTTCCTTCATGGCTAGAAAATATATTTCTTCAATGCATTGAGGACATACACAGTATCCACAGAATAATATCCTTGGCTAGATTTTAAGAATCACATTACTTGATTTGTAGACTTCTCACAGAAAGCAATAAACTTTTTAACTGAGGCAAGTATGACAGCTTAGTGTCATTCAGGATATACCAGTAGGAAATTTGAGCATCATAAAAGTAAAAGCCAAAATGCTTAAAATCATACTGGTTATATTTTACATGAAAAATCACCTCATTTTACATTTGATTAGAAGAAGGTAAAACTACATCCATACCTTTGTTATTTATTCAGGTTCCTCGCACTGAGATGTTACTTATTTACCTCTTGAAATGACATATTTGCTACGAGTATGGGAAACTATCTGTAAGGGCATAACGTCAGAATTGAAAGTTTTTCATAGTTTAAATTTGTTCCCTGAAACACTTCTGCTTTTGCATGCAGATGGGCTAATGGTGCCGCGACAGTCATTAACCCAGAGTCACTTCCAAAACACTGTGCCGAGAGATTTATTTTCTGTGATTACAGTCTCGGGCTTTCAGTTTCGGTCATGGCCTATTTTTTAGCGTAATGTCATTTTTTTTTTTTTTTGTCTCTTTGCAAAACACAAAGATTTTTGCTAAAATGAATTAAGTCAGTGGCTGATTGCCTCCCAACTCCATACTCTCTCCAAGGCAGCTGCTGTCTTTTCCACAGCAGAGTGTGCGTTGCTCCATGTCGTGCCCCAGCAAGCCACTGACATATCTTGGCTTGGTTTGAGCTCGCCTCCATCAGCTCATGTGGCTGCTCCTCATCGATTCTTTTCACCTGACCGGTCTGGCAAATCCGAATTCAAATGAGCAGCACTTTTGGTCTGATAAACTCGCTCTTCTGTGATACTTTGCTGTCTGTATTGTAATCCTGCCATTTCATGGTCAGAATCGTATGTAGGTAGCAACAGTAAAATCAGCTGGAATCTGAGTAAATTTCAGGCATAGTCATGTTCTATATTTCGCTGGAATTCATACCTCAGTTCTTTCCTCCCCCCTACTCCCCCCCGCTTTTTTCTTTTTTTTTTTTTAATATTTTAATCATAACTGACATACAGTATAATATTAGTTTCAGGTGTGCAACGTCGTGATTCTACATATATATACCTTACAAAGTGATCACCACAATAAGTCTAGTAATCATCTCTCACTGTACATAGGTAGTTATTACGATGTTATTGACTCTATACCTTGTACCTTGGCTCTTTAAAGCTTAGCTTCATACGGAATTTTATCACTTGTTGATATATCTACATTATATTCATATCATGTCTGTATCCATATCTAATCATTTCACTTAAAACTTTCTTGTATTCCCATATTTGAGTTTTGTTAGAATTATTACTGCTCAACACCCAGCTGCGAAAGCCAGGAGAGCCACCTTTATTTCCTTTTCATTCTTAACAAAACGTCCACTCTGTCACTCAGTAAGTCTTGTTCTTACCCCATTGTGTTCATCACTCTTTCCTTTGCATCGCTGCATTTCACTCCTTCAGTGACTCCCCATTTCACTCAATAAAAGCTGGGGTCCTTAAATCACGCACATGGAGGAAACTACATAGAGCATTGTAAAGTAGTAATCTCAGGGAATTTGTGACAAGGGCACATTTCTTAACAAAATAATTGGAGATGGACACAATATTTTATGTACAAATATATTATGCACAATTAAAGTTGGTTTTAATTATATTGTTCTTTTGGATGGCTCTTCTTTGTATTAACTCTGCCTACAGAGCCATGTATATCCAGGATACATTTGTTAGCAATTCTGCTTTGGAGAATCTTCACTGAAAATTAGAATTTTAGATTCTTTACAGTTTCTTCCATATCAACTTTTGTCTTCATTTCAACTTAATATTGTCTCATGGATTTTCACTCTAATTTCATACATGCCATATCTTCTTGCATTGTTCTATTAGAATGGCAGATGTATTCCTTAAGTTTTTTTTCTGGATATAGCCATAGAAGAGTTTCAGAGGTTTTTACTTTCCATAAAACTCCAGATGATTTCATGGCCCCCTCCCTTTTTCTGTATTGTTTGTCAACCATGAGGAATTTTGTTCCTGCTTTACTTATTCTCAAGTGAAATGAGCACCCACAAGATTCAGTTTTGGGTAGGAGGTAAACGGTTGGAATATACTTGCCTTGGCTCCCTGCTGTCGTCTTGGTGATGGTTACAGATCTCTCCAGGGCCACAGCTGGAGTCTCAGTTGATTTGTTCAGCTGTCAGTCTCATACTCAATTTCTGAGAAATATTTTTCTCTTTTGGAATGCAATTTTTCCTACCCTGATTATTCTAAAGACACTAAAACAAACAAACAAAAATAAACAAAACATTCTATTCTCCCAAGTCAGTGTTAAGGTTGTATTTTCTCGAAAATATCACACTTGGCTTTTTGGAACCTTTTTTCCCAGGAAGTAGTGTACTGCCAGCATCCCTTCCCCACCATCCCTTCTCCACACGCCCAAACCCTGAGCCCTACCTGGTTTCTTCCAGGTCTGCTGACTTTATCAATTCAGAAACAACTAGTTTTAAAGAAAGCTTGAAGGGGTTGGAGAAGGACTCTCTGTCTCAAAATTAACTAAGAAGACAGCGGCACAATTTTTCTTATTGGCACAAATTCTAGATCTAAGGCAGGAGGCAACTTGCCACTTTGTGAGTCTTCATGTCATGAGGTTAAAGCTGTATATTACTCAGGTAAAGCCAGTATTTGCTAAAGCCAGTGCTACGTGTATTTTTCTAAAAGCAACGAATATTTCCCCAATTTTTGTAACAAGTTGTCTTTGAGTCTTGTTTTTAAGGTTTCACATGTTCTGTGTCTTTAAAATATTTTAGGAATGTGAAAGAGGTAAACCAGATAACAATTAAGCTGAGAAATCTTATCTTGGTTTGAATCACTTGTTCTGTGATACATCCCCAGAATTTCACTGCAGCCTCCCCTCTCAAACTTCATTTTTGAGAGTTTAGAGCTTGAGCCGAGTATTCTTCTAAATGCAGCAGTCTATAAGCTCTCAGGGCTGCAGACAATTCAGCCATATTGTTTTAAAACTGTTAAATTGGGAATATTTGTCACAGTTAAAATGTGTAAAAAATGTGTACTCAACTAATTTAATTTAACAGCAATGGCTCCGTTCTCTAATAGAACACTACAGAAGGTAGAAAAAAATGAGTATCGTTTCAAGGATATAGATATAATCATGATGAAACATTTAGCAATGGTGTGCTTTGTATTTTAATATATGCAGAAAAAAATAAGGCATAACTCAGTTCAATCAATCTAGCCAGAGATAAACTAAGTACTGAACCTAAATCTGAGGTCTGTAACTATATGAACTTAGCAACTGCTCTATTTGTAGTCCCTGATAAAGAAGCATAAAATTGCCAGTGGAATAAACATGATTTCTGACTTTAGAAAATTTGCAATTTGATGTGTATTCCAACCTTTTGATGTTATGCAGACCAAATAACATATTTTTAAGAAGTAAAGCCATACACCTAGCTGATCCTTAAAATGCTGATTTTTCAGCACAGATCAAAACAGCAATAACAGAGGGAAAGAAAATGGCCTATTTTCCCATGAAAGGTAAATGACTTAAAAGAACTTACACAAGTTTTATCAAATCCGTATACTTTAAATGACTTTAATTTGTTCATAGAAGTTTGCCTTCCATTAGAGTCTGTTGACTACACAGAACTCCCAAAGGCAAAGGGCTCATGATATGAAATACATAGTAGACTTATTTTAATGTTTCTTGAGTGATAAACGAATGATGATACAATGTCATTAATTTAGAAGAAACAAACATGATTTATGTGCATTCAAATTTTTTTCTGTGAGAGGTTTTTGACAAATTCAAAACTTTGTCAAACTAGTAAGAAATGTACAGATGAATAAACTACTTTTTGTGCATTGATTAAACAATAGTCATTTAATTAGGGCATTACAAGTCATAGTTTGATTCATTATTAACCTCTTAATGTGTACTAATCTTATTTGCCATTTTCTTACTGTTCGGTAGAATCTGCTATCACAGGCTGGCATGGATCTTTGTGAGTTCTTTGCTTAGCCTATTATTTGGCCAACAGGCTACTAGGATTCTGCTAAGTATCTAGGAACTCAATACACATTTCTACATGCTCCACTAAGCCCATTTGCCCCTCCATGTCAGCTCTCTACTCCTTTGCACTCTGTTCTCTGCTTCCAGGAGGTTTGAGTTGGGTGGAAAACATCATTGGCTTCCAGTAGAGTTTGGCCAATGGGAACCTAAGCAGCAGATTGGAAGGTGAGGGGATGTGGGACATGGAGTCTGTCCTTTGAAAGAAGGTCACAGCTCCTGTCAAGGCAGCTCTTCCCTGTAACTGAAGCATCTCCTCTAGTCTTCAGGCGGAGCCTTGGGGATAGAGGGACAGCCCTGTGATCCTACACTATCTCTAATGCTTTCTTCACATCCCGTACACTTGTTTATAAATAATTTTTGTTAAATTCTTCTAGAAGAATCATAATTTGAGTAGTCTTTTCTCTCTTGGAACCCAACAAGAAGAAAGTTTTGAATGGTATTTATGAAAATCCTTCAATACTGAAGTGCTTAATTTGCTTGATTGAATGTAGAAAATTTTTATTATTAATGTAGGTTTTTAGAGAATGTTGATTCATTTTCTCTGAATACCCATGTTTACACTAACTTCTGGTTGTGGCGGTATAGAAAAAAACAAAACCTCATTACTAGCTTTAAATTAAATACAACTAAATACTGTTAAAGACAATAACAAGTTTGCCAGTTAGGAAAATATAATGAGCCTGAACAATTGCTAAAAGCAATATTTCACAGTTAACTCACAATATTTTAATGGGCCTTCTATTTGAGGTAGACATTTCATAAGCTATCAGATGTAATACATTCCAGTTGAATATTATTTTTGGTTCATTCGCTATGATTTCTCTTCAATTATCCTGAACAAACTGAGTCTTCTCTGGCAGTAAAGATTACATTATCAGGCTCATAACTGAAATGGAGAGCATCTCTTTCTTACTTTTATGCCCTGGACTATGGTATCAGAACATCACCTTTCTCAAAAAGACCCCAACATAACATGATAATTTTAAGAGAGCTTTAGGAACATAATAAAAACACTTTTAAATCTTTATTTGAATCTCTACAAAGCTTTTTTTTTTTCCAAACTGAAATGATGGAAAAACAAAAGAATTTCTCATTCAGTGAAAGCTTTTTTTTCTTTCTCTTTCCTACAAGTGTATTTATCAGAAAGCATGCAATCATCATGCATTACATAAAGCTAAATCTTTCAGTGGGAAATACTCACAGATCCCTAAATTAATGAACGACATTTGTCAATTTCAAAATCCTAAACTCATTGGCTTTTTCAAGGACATGAAATCAGGTCTACTGCCAGAAAATTAAGAAAAAAAATACATTCAATTGTAACACTGATAATTGAAATTATAAAATCTATTTTAACAACTCAATGTAGGAACTTTTTATTAGTGTTATATAAATCAAAGTGCTTCACAATGTTATTATTCATCAGATTTTTATTTTGAGAGTGTTATCCATCCTTGAGTTCAGGCTGTATAAATCAAATTACACTCATGATCTTGCAGTAAACACAGTCCACATTAATCTTTTGGTTACTTGGTATTTTTTTAATGTCCGTGCAAGAGCCTCTATACATCATATGCACTTGCTTAGTGCAGCCTTAGACTTTTTTTCACATTGTTTCCCATGAGAAAAATTTCATCTCTGTATCAGGATTATGAGTGTCTTTGGTTCATGGACTCTGTCGTCTACTTCTTTAGGATTCCCTAAAGCCCATGTTACAGTTATAGACATACTACAAAGGTTAGTTGATAGATTTCAATGATTTGTGCTGAATTGTCTATTAAGCAAATCCTAGGGATTTAAAGATAGTTATTTGAATCAACAAACTCATGGTTACCATTTGGGAGAGGGGTTAGGGAGCTGGATGAAAAAGGGGAAGGAATTAAGATGTAGAGATTGGTAGTTACAAAATAGTCATGGGGGTGTAAAGTACAGCATATAGAATATAGTAAGTAATATAATAACTATGTATGGTGCCAGCTGAGTACTAGACTAATTGGGGGATCACTGCATAAATTATATAAATGTCTAACCACTGTGCTGTACACCTGAAACTAATGTAAAATAGTATTGAATGTCAAAGGTACTGGAAACAATTTTTTAAAAATAAAAAAAGAATAAATTTTCAAAACAATACAATATTCAACACAAACACAACCTTCCACATTTCATGCCACTTTTTGTAGTGATAAGAAACACTACATTACATAGTCACAATCACATTCAATTTTGTGTGTATTTTTACTGAAGTAACATGCTGAACTTTAAAACAAAAACAAATATTTTAGTCCACTCTTTGGTTTCTCTACATTATTATTTCATCAAAGCAACCGCTTCAGTGTGAAATCTGTGTGAGATACCATAATGGAAAATGCCATCAATAATGGAGTATCTGTTTTTTCATAGAAAATAAGAGCAAGGCATCCTACAGTTCTGAGCCTGCCTTCCCATACTTCTCATAACTGTCTACTAAAGGGCCTCTTCTTTTTGCTTGATGTTTCTCACACATATATTTACATTTCAGTATTAGAAGAATAACAATGCATAGGAGCACTTAGTTTAAATATTTCACCATGCAGTCTAACTGATATTTAGTTTTTAAGTATTAGGACAGAACTTAATATATTCTTTTGGTTACTTTTCATAGATTGCTCGATTTTGTTCAAAAATTAAATATGAATCACTGCCATTTGCAGAACTCATAACAATACTCCCTAAAGAAGATCCTACAAAACAGTTTTTCTGTTTAATTTTGTATGCTAAGTTCCAATAATACACACCCACTTCCTATGTAGCCAGGTACGACTTTTTATAATAACCCAATGGGGGAAAAAGATGATTCCTTGTATGGAACAAAACCTTTCAACCTTTAGGACAATTTTCATTGTCCTAAAAATCCATTGTGATACCCTATTCATTCCTCTCCCTATCTTCAACGCCTAGCAACCACTGATCTTTTTACTGTTTCCATAGATTTGTTGTTTTCCAGGATGTCATATAGTTAGAACCATACAGTATGCAGCCTTTTCAGATTGACTTCTTTCACTGAGTAGTATGCATTTAAGTTTCCTTTGTGTCTTTTCATGGCTTGATAGCTCATCTCTTTTTTGTGCTGAGTATATTCCAAACTTGGAGGTACAACAGTTTATCCATTCACCCACAGAAGGACATCTCGGTTGCTTCCAACTTTTGGAATAAAACTATAAACATCCATATGCAGGTTTTTGTGTGGGCATGTTTTCTGCTCCTTTGGGTAAATACCAAGAAACATGATTGCTGGATCATATGGTGAAAATATGATTAGTTTTGTAAGAAATTGCTAACTGTCTTCCAAAGTAGTAGTATTTTGAATTCTCACAGTTAATGACTAAAAGCTCCTGTTGCTCCACGTTCTAACCAGTGTTTGGTGTTGTCAATATTCTGGATTTCGGCTGTTCTAAGAGGTGTGTAGCGGTATCTCATGCTGTTTTAATTTTTATTTTTCTGATGAAATATGACGTGAAACATATTTTCATACTTTTATTTGCCATCTGTATATCTTTTTTGGTGAGGTGTCTGTTAAGGTTTTTGACCCATTTTTTAATTGGGTTTGTTTTCTTATTGTTGAGTTTTAAGAGTTCTTGGTATATTTTGCATAACAGTCCTTCCTTTAAGAGATGTGTCTTCTGCAAATATTTTCCTTTAGTCTGTGGCTTTTCTCCTTATTTCTTGACATTGTCCTTTGAAGAGCAAGTTTTTAGTATTAATGAAATTCAGTTTATCAATGTTTTTTCTTTCATGGATTCTGACCTTGGTATTGTATCTAAAGACTCATCATCAGGCCCAACATCATGTAGGTTTTCTTTCATGTTATCTACGAGTTCTAGAGTTTTCATTTTACATTTAGCTCTGTGATCCATTTTGATTTAATTTTTGTGAATGGTGTATGTAAGGTGTGTGTCTAGATTCATTTTTATGTTTAGTTGCTCCTGCATTGTCTGTTGAAGAGATTGTCTGCTCCATGTAATTGATGAAATAGAATACAGAGCCCAGAAATAGATGCCCAGAAATATAACAGTCTTTGGAAAAAGAGCAAAGGCAATCTACGATTAATTGTAGCTTTGTAATAAGCAATGATGTGAGGTAGTGTCAGTGTTGAATATTCTAGGTTTTTGTCTCCATATAAACTTTAGAATCAGTTTGTTGATATCCACAACATGACTTCCTGGAATTTGTTAGTGGCTTTTGGCATTAAACTATACTGAAGAAATATCTAAATGGTTGGTCCAAGTTAAGGAGAGAAAAGATCAATTATTCCAGTAACTCAGAATTCCAAGGTAATAATAGATAGTGTTGAACTCTTTAAATTGAATGCACCTGGCTAAAGCATGAATTGCCACAGACACTGGCTCAGAAATTGAGGCAGAAAATCCTCATGGATGTATCCAGAAGGTATTTGTTTATCCTGTATTTGCTTTCAGTAGTGTCTTTATGAAGGAATCTGGAATATTAAGAAGGAGATGAGAGAAGTCTGGCGGGAAGAATTTTAAAAGGTTTATACTGTATTTGAGATTTTTAGAAAAAAGAAAAATGACAGATTTGAAAAATTAATCCACCAGAGAAAAGATTTTGCCTTCAATGATGATGAGAATAATTTAGTGTCATGTAGAGATATTTGAGGAAGCCAAACATCAATAATATACAATGTGTAGCATTTTAGTTAAATGAAAAGGAACTGTAGTAACAAATGAAAAACTTGCTTCAAGGGAAAGTGTAATATGGTGTTTTTGCGTACATATTAAATTTTTAGTGAAATTTGTATGCAGAAAAGACCATTTATAGGTTTATCATTTATGTACTTAATAGATAAAGCAATAGTTTAAAGTAAAATTCTTTTTATACTTTTAAGTTTAGCATGGAAATATAATAATTTATAAACTTGGCAGATTTTAGTAATTATTTTCATTTGAACATTAAATTTTTAAATGGACCAGACATAATTTAAACACTTCCTAATATTTTAAACTGTATTTATAAATTTAATATTCAGTTTAAGTAATTCAGTTTTTAAAAATCTTGCTGCATATTTAAATAATACATATGAATGTAATGAGCTAAGCTTAAATAGAAGGAAGCTTAAAAATCTCTTTAATCTTCAAAATTGAATACAAATATTTTTTATTGATAACTACAAATCTAAATTACATTATTACATATTGTGACTTGACGCTACAGAATTCTAATTGTCAGGAAAAAAGTGTGAAATGTTTGGAAGGGACATAAGAAATTACTGGGTATGGAGTTCTGGGCCATATCAACTAGACTCTGGGCATTATTGGATTCTGTAGGGGACGTGTACGTTTGATTGACTGGTTTACAGCTTGATAGAGATAGAAGCTAAGTTGTAGAAACGATAAAAAAAATAACAATTTGTTGACCATAGAGATACAAATCATTCCTGCAGATGACAATACAAATGAATTTTCTTTGATAAAAATATAAATTCTGTAAGTCTGATTCTTCTTTGAACAAGTTTTAACATCTTATAGGTTCCCTCAATAATTAGTAATTAAATGAAATCTTTGAGTCTTCATTTTATATTTTTATGAGAGTCATGATTTAACTCTTTTGAAAATTCTACTTTAACACTCTAATAGGCTGAATTACCAAAGGTACAGAGGGTGCCAAAAAATGTATATACATTTTAAGAAAGGAAAACTGTATTAAAATTGTAATACTCAATATATACCGACAACAAAAGATGAATACAAGTCACATTTGACTTCTGCAATGACAAGAGGTGCTCAAAGTGGTTCCCATCAATGTCCAGACACTTCTGATTATAGCGAACTACTGCCTGAGCATACATAACATCTCTTAAAATGTGTATGCATTTTTATGGCACCCCCAGTACAAATACATAAACTATATTAAAAAATCAGATTGCTTCTTAACATAAAACTATGAATACTAGTGTATTATTTTAAACTTCATTATAGTTAGTTTTCTTCCCAGATTTCAAAGGTGAATATACACTAACAAGGACATAAAAGAATCCAGAGAAATCATGTGCCACCAGAAATTTCAGCCTGGTAGGAAAGCTAAAGCTCCAGTTAGTCCTAGATTCTTCTCATCACCCCACCCATCACGCTGAGTTCCTTTTCAGTGTTATAACATCCTGGACTAAAGAATGTTAAAGCTGTTCACATGACCTAATTGGCACTTTCTCTTCAGTCTGCAACTCCCACCCAAGTTACTCACTTGATGGGATTATACATTGAATTTTCTCTTAAGAAATGGGAATGTCTTCTGAGTCTAAAAATCTTAGAACTTGATGAAATTCTGAACTCTTCTATGTTTTCTCGACCATTCAACTTCTAAGGCTATTTAAAATATTCTGCAATTGATTTATGGATAGCTTGACATGATTTTTTCCTTGTTAGGTCATTTTATTGTCAAATTGAACTCTTCATAAACACACATATATTTTTTGCAAATATTTGATGGAAATATAATTTTAGGGCATATGGTTAAACCTATGGCCTTGACAAGTATCTTTAGGAAGGAAATGACATAAACATGTACATGTTTTATGAAGATTTTACAAAGAATAAAAACTGGTGCTCATTTATTGCCATTATGTTTTATAGAAATGCTGCTTCTTTCAAACTTTTTAATCAGAAAAAAATCTCCAAGCTTCGTTAACTAAATTGAGGAGATCTATTAGTCTAGCATTATTAGCCACATAATAAGGGGGAAAAAAATCACAGATAGCTTACTGTAAAATTATATTTAAGATATTTAAAGTTTTGATTTCCCATCAAGTTTTGATTTCCCATCAACTCAGGAGATTATGATGAATGTTTACCAAAATCAGTACATGACCTTGCCTGTGACTTATAACCTTATTTTGAGCCCAGAAATGACATCTTTATTCAGCATGGGTTTGAAAATCACATGGTACTCCAAAGGCCCTTTGCTTAAGGGACCTTCAGGGCAGTTGCACTGGTTTCAAACAATAATGAGCTCTCTATAAGGCTGACTACGGAAACTTATCTGTCATCCTGACATGTTGAAGAAATCTACTGGAAATGTTGGTGGCAAGAACATGAAATGGACTTGTTGAGATATAAGATATCCAGAAGGAGATACATTTAAAGACATCCCATTAATCAAACTGACAATGGAAAAGCCCAAACAGAGAAAAAAATACAGATGTCTTACTAAACCATGGCTCATTAATTTTTCTTTTTCCCCCCTTTCTTCTCTATACTTTCTATTGGAACATTTCTTGAGTCTGAATATAGTCAGTTGCACATGGATGATTTAAAGCTTGGCAGTTGCATTACATAGCAATTTATTTCAGAAATGTAAATATTTTTTAAAAAATTCAATCTCACCTTTGAGATTCAATTTTTTTTCTAACCTAGGATTAAAAAATAGCATGTAATAAAAATGTTAGATGGGAGATCTTAAGGCTTTCCACAAACAAGTGGATTCCAAATGTTAATGAACCAAATGCTTTGTAAAGGGTGTCATAGCAAATGTGAGTCAAAGTGTTGGCTCTAACATTAGCAATAACTAAAGTCCGAACATGATGTAATTTTTAAAAAGACATTTTAAAAAAGTTATTATTTAAAAGTTTTATTATTGCAATTAGTAAATTAAACAAGCAATAACTCATGAAAAGTGAGTGTAATAATTTTTTTCCAGTCACTTTACATTTTGTAGTTCTAGTTCTCCTCTTGACTAGATTTTAAAAAGTAACTTTTCTTGTGAATATCAGGAAAAAGAAAGTTCTCTGGTCACTTACTGTCCTCAACAGTGGTTCTGTGAGGCTGACTCTGTAGGGAACGTGTGGCAGAACCACCGAGAGAACCACTTGTACAGAGGGCCGCAGTGCTACGAGTTCTGACAATTAAGTTTGCGAACTCGGTGCAATGCTGTTGCTAACCTGTTTTTGATACCAGAGAGATTATTCATTATGAATTTGTACCAGCTACACAAACAGTTAACCAAATTTACTGTTTGGAAGTGCTGAAAAGGCTGCGTGAAAAAGTTAGACAGCCTGAACTTTTCACCAACAATTCATGGCTCTTGCATCACGATAATGCACCAGCTCACAGGGCACTGTCTGTGAGGGAGTTTTTAGCCAGTAAACAAATAACTGTATTGGAACACCCTCCCTACTCACCTGATCTGGCCCCCAATGACTTCTTTTCCTTTCAATATTTCGTTTATCTTCGGGTAGATATGTTGATGACATTCAGGACATCAAGGGTAATACAATGACAGGTCTGATGGCCATTTCAAGAAAGAGTTTCAAAACTGCTTTGAAGGGTGGACTAGGCACTGCCATTGGTGAATAACTTCGCAGGGGGAGTACTTTGAAGGTGACCATAGTGATATTCAGCAATGAGGTATGTAGCACTTTTGCTAGGATGAGTTCGTGAACTTTATTTTCTGAACTTAATTAATCACAGCCTGGTATCAAGCTGGGTGGCCACAATGTTCAGAAGCTCTGGAGTGGGCAGGATAACTATGGAACCTAGACGCCCAGCAGCCTGTGGTGCCTGATCAGGTATCATATCTAAGGAACCGGAAAGAGTGGTACTAAGCCACTGTAGGCCCCAAGCAAGCAGGACTTTCTAAAGAGTTGATAGGTCACGAAAAGAAATCATGGATAAGTGGGGCTACCATCAGCAGAGAGAAGAGGAGGCTAGATTTTGCAGAGTCTCGGGAAACTTGTGTGAATGGTAAATGTGCTGTGGATAAAAACTGAGATGATATAATTACAGGGACGTGTCACCTTAGCTGTTGTTGCAGACCTTTCTCATAGTATGAAATGAACAAATAGACCGAACTGAACTGGATCTTACTAGCTCACGCATGAGAAAACAAAACAAAAAAACCTGTAATTATTTTGTTTCTTGAGTTTTGCCTCCCTAGAAATAGCCAAAGTCTGAATCTTGGCTCAACCAATTGGTTTATTTAAGACAATTATGTTGACAGAAAAAGCTAGAACAAGCCTAAGGTCTAGTAGACAGGATCTGAACCCCCTGTAGGAAGCTCTCCAAATTCCTACTTACTGGATAGCAGAGCTAAGGTGGCTATTGTTTTGGTTTTGGGATTGTGCTTGCTATTTTTCATTTGCCTGCATAATTGATGAGGATATCCAGCTTTGTGAATGTGAATTTATCTAATCAATAAGAACACACTTACAATCCTGTTGCTGGATTCTGTAGCAATCAGGCATTCAAGCATTTCTGATTGCATGTGGCTAACGCTCTCCGGGATTATAAATGGAAACATTGTTCCCGTGCTGAGAGAACAAGAATATGTCTTTTCATACAAGATTTAAGATAGCATTGCATATCATCCACACCTATCTTTTGCTCTAACATGTCTGTGTGGCTGATAAAAGTTACTGGTGCTATGAAAGAGCAATTAGTCACCATTGTTCCCTTTGTGGCTGACATTATGGCAAATGCTGACACTACTAGCAGTTGGCTTGCTGTTTTGAATATTGCCAGTGCTCTCTCTTTGTATGTTTAGGAAGGTATTTTAAGTCACCTTCAGTTTGCCTTCATTTGGAAAGGCATTCAATATACTTTTACTGCTTGAAATCCCAAACTATGTTATCTGCTAGTTGGACCAGTTCTAGGATACTGTACAGTGCTGATTGAAAATGAAATATTCCATTACATTAATGATATATTGGTAATCTTACTCAAATTTTTAATCAGCATTTCTGAGTGCCCTAAAACAAGGAACTTTAGAAGCAGTGTTTAGAATAGTAAAAAACAAAGTCTTCTCTGGATCTACATATTTCCTTCAAAATCCATAAAAATTACAGAAGTTTGTGACCACAAATATTTGGTGTTTGGTCACAAAAATTTCACAGCTAGTTGGTGTCTTTGGCACTGATACTTCCACTTTAAGTTATGGAGGACAGCCTTCTTCCTTTCACCTCACTGTTCTGGGGTAAGAGTGAATCTGTTACTAGAGACAGATCATTTCTCTGATAGAAGGTCAGGACTTTCAGGAGTTATCCCCAGTATCCTGACTCTGTAACGGGTTTTTCTCTAAATCAAAATCACAGAAGCTTGACAAGTCCCACAGTTTCATTGTGAAATGAAAATTGCACCTCTGATGAAGAGACAGCCCACATATACTTGAAACAAGGCACGTGAGGAGGTAATAAAATGAAAACTAAGCAAAATAACAGAAAATTGAACCAAACCCACAGGGGCTCTAATTTAGATAATTATTTTTACAATATATTTACAATAATAAATAAATGCTTGTTCAATGGTGACCTCATCTATAAGACTTGTTGCTGATTAGCTAAAAAATCCAGAAAAGAAAATAAATTTCACAGAAGACAGAGTGAAAGGGTTAACAGTCATGCAATCAGCTTTTGTAAGGGAGAGAAAATTGGGGCAGAAGTAATATTTAAGAAAATAATGGCTGAGAGTTTTCCAAAGCAGTACACATAATAAACTCTCTCAAATTTTTCTTGATCTCTATACTGGTTTCTATGGGTCTAGCGGTTTACCACAAAATGGAATGACACTTTTACCAGGTTTCATTCCACTTAATTTGAAATGAAACCTTGGAAATATGGGTTCCTTATTGCATACAAGAACACAATTTTGTGTTTGTTTTATTAACAGGTAGACATAATACCTTGTTGGATGAATAAAAGACTAATTTTCAAAAGTAAACAGTCTACTTGTCCCCCAGAATGTAGTAGAAATACTGAGGTACCTTACAGGGCAAGATCAACATGGACTTAAATTTATCTGAAATAAAGATATCTGGCAAAAACTTTTGGAAGAAGCTGTGGTTCGGTGCGTGTAAAACATGGGAATGGGTAAAGGAATGACTGGCCTCTTACCTAGCTGCAGAGATTAGGATGCACTAACGAAGTTCATAGTAATTTCTGTTTCTTTTAACTTAAATATGTTAGAAAGCGTTGGCAATCGTGGTCCTGGATGGACTAATTCCTGCTCTCTCACCCTCCTGTCTATGCAGCCATGTTGAATGAGCATCCGTTTATACCCTGTAATGACACCTCCCTCTCTCATCACTGACTCGAGTTGACTGACTCCTCATTTTCCCCAGTTTCTATTCTACTGAAAAAATACATTTCCTGTTTGTTTTGTTTGTTTAGATACATAAGGCTTACAAATTGATTAATCAATTTATAGATTGACTGCTTGTGTTAGATCAGATTCAGTGGTAGAACTGGAGACCAAATGTAGTGTAAGGATGGGTCTGGGGAAGCAATCGCTGCCAAGTTGCTGGTCCCATGAGTTACTGTTACATGTTTATTCATATTCTTAAATTTTTTACAGTAAATATTTGTAATTAGAAATTGGCTTCTCTAGTTTTTCCCTCTGGGGAAATAGGTGTGGAAAATTTAAAGACAAGGATGGTACATTTACATATCCTTTCAGGACCAATATTCACAAATTGAATACAGGTTAATAATGATACTGGGAATTACTAACTTGGAAGGGTGAACATAGAAACCGATTTTCCCCCATTGAGACTGGATTAATGCTTCTCTTTAAAGTTAGAATTAATATATTACAACTTAGATTCGATTGGACTGGCTTTTCACCTCTTGGTTTAGCCTCATCTTAATTTGAGAGACAAAGAACTTTAAGTCTAGAAGGAACCTTGTTTAGATTTGAATACTATTTTTTTTTCAGCTTTACTTAGCATATCCTGATTTTTTTATTTTTTCTTTTTCTTTTTTTTGCATTTGCTCAATACTTAAAGATGTCAGGTTTCTTTTAATATTGTTATTTAGTGCTTTGTTTTGTTTTCCTTTGATCTTGAAGGAGTCAAGAACTGAAAATTGGTTTCTGTGCCGTGTTTTCACCCATCCCCAATACATACAGATGCCATAAAGACATTTATCAATGTTCTGTTTGTTCTGTTTGTTTTTCTTAGGTTGCTATTAAGAAAAAAGTCTGTGTTAAGTATAGTCGGGGACTGTTTTAAAAGTCTGTGTTAAGTATAGTCGGGACTGTTTTGGAAATGGAAAGTTCTAGGCACTTTAGGCACTAGAAATTCTTGAGTCCTGTAATCTCTCTCTCTCTCCTAGGACCAGTATTATGGTGTTCAGCTCCCACCACACACAGAAATATTGCTTTTGAAGCATATCATTTGCATCCTGCATCCTTCTTAAACCCTCTGGGACAGCTGACATTGTCAAGCATCTCCTCCTCAGAATTAGAATGTATATACTAGGACATAAGAAGTGAATCAGGCATCAAGGAGAAAGCAGTGTCTATCTCAAAGCTGGGTCTTCAAATTCAGTTTTCATTAATTATTTTCCAGGATATGAACTTTCACTTCTATGTGAATGTTTCACAAATTTTATTTCTATTTCAAACAAATCAACCAGCTGTTTATTTTAAATTTGGGAACACTAATGCATTTTATCTTATATTAGTCTTAATACATGCTTCGTGTTTGAGGAAGCCGTAAGTATCAGTTCAGAACCCAGGAAAGGAAATTAATTGACAAGACAAAAGACTAGGCAGTTTAAGAAGCCAAATATAAACTTTTTTCAAAACAGCTTTACCATTAATAATGTGGCTTTTTCCTGATCCTGAAACCCAGGATCAGACTGATTCAGCCACCTCGTCACTGATGGCTCTGGAATGAGTTCAAATTTGATCCCCTAGAGCTAGTGGCTTGGAGGTAGGACAGAGCAGAACACTCTCTCTCACCCCAAAGGAAATAGGGAGGAAGGGGCTGGAATGTTCTACCAAGATCTTCTCTAAGGGAGGGCTGAGTGAGGGGTTAGAGAGAAGCCAGGAAGACTATGCTAATTACACTCCCTCCACAGGGAGAAAACTCAAGAAAGAGAAAGAAATGGATAAGCATACCACCAGGATATATAACTGAATTTATTCACTACAGTTCTTTCTTTCAGCCTTTCCTTGTATGGTGTAAGGGTTTTGTTTTTTGCCAAAGAAACAGGGTAAGTCTGTTTCACATGTTTAGGGGTTTTTATTTATTCTTACGTATCACTTCACTTTGGGCCATCCACCATTTCCGTCATTTCCCATCATCAATATTACATCCTGGACTCACAATAACTCAGGCATCAGTTGAATAACCACCTTTCTCATTTATGTTTTTCCTTTTATTACGTCCTCCTTCAATCTATATTTCAGGTTACCAAGAGCCATCTTCTGTGTACGTGATTTTCACTGTTTATTTAGTTCCTCCTCCAGATAACTACTGTGAGAACTATCACATAGCCTATACGGCATAAGCAATGGAGTCAATGAGACCTGAGTTACATTTTTGTCTCTGCCCTTAAATGACAACAGAAAATGGAGTAGATTTTTCTCATTCTCAGAGAGAAAAGTAAAGAATCTGAACAGATCAATAAGGTCATTGAAGTTTTCCTTTCTCAAAAAGCTACAGCCTGAGGAAGTTTTCTATGTGAGTTCCACCAAATTTTCAAAAAACAGCCATTTGTATTTCATGTTAATGGGAATAAATGTACAGTCCATAAATAAAGTATTGGCTAAATTAGTTTAATAATACATTTCAAATAATAGATTATGAAAAGGTAGGTTTTATCACAAAATTGTAAGTTTTTTGATATCATAAAATTAATGTATTTAAGATGTTGGCAGACTAAATGAGAAAAAAATGGTTAAACAATACACTATTTGTATATCATATGATTATCTACCTAGAAAGAAACCTTATGAAATCAACAATTATTCCTATCCATTAGTTCTAGAATGAAAAACAATTTACAAAAGCAATAACCGAGGAGGAAAACAGTGACGTGAAATGTTCTCTATAGAATTTAACCTGATTAAAATGACAAATGAACTGTCTGGGGACAGAGGAAGGTAGTATTAACTCATCTGTTCAGTGCAAGAAGGTCATTTACTATCTTATTGTCAATTCACAATCATTGCCACGTCAAGCCCACTGTTGTTGGCACACGTTATCTAGAAGGATGCCCAAGTCACTCCAACCCAGAACGGCCTGCACAGAAACACTGCAAGATTAAGAGAAATTGCAGCTAAAGTGATAAATTCTTTTTTGCAGTAAAGTTCATAATGTTGTTAGTGTGGGCCTTGCTAGCATTTCTGCTTATCTAGATGGCTTGCTTGGCGGGGTGACCCTCTGATAGGTCACTGGTCATGAGGCCCTCATCAGGCTGTGGCTTCTGTACCTGCACATGTACAATTAAAACTGGACATAGATTGGCACTCAGGAGTCCCATGCTCCAGTGTACCAACATATTTGCTGTGGATAGGGCATCACTAGCTCCTACAGTAGTAGGCCAGTCGGGTAATATGATTGTATCTCCTCTCACTAACATAATAAATTGTATAGCTCCATTTATTATACACAAGTAGCTGAACTGTGTAATTCAAAATAGAACATAATAAAAATGTTATTAATAGAATCTTTAAAAATAAATGCACTGTCTAAAAGAATAAATGAAGAGGATGAAGCACATAACAGAGCTAAGTCATTAGCTTATGCTGTAGCAAAGGCAGGCCTATTTTTCTTAGGGCTAGGAGTTGATTTCCCTCTATTTTCTACACAGGCCCCAGTCTGGGACACTTTGAGCCTGCTGGGGCTGCCATATGCTATGAAAACTGTTCTTCACTATATTCCCAGTGATCCCATAAGACAAAAATGACAACTCTCAGCTCAAAAAGAGCAGGGACTTTTAACTCCCTCCCTCATTTTTGTCTCTCTGTATATTTTGATCAGTTCCTAGGAAGAGAGAAGGTGGAAGTCTGCTTTTGACAGTATAATATTAAAACCATCAGCATTTAAACAGGTAGGGAAATGGTGCAAAACACAGGTACAATGCAGAAATAACAGAGTCAATTCAGCCTTACCAGAAGCAGAAAGAATTGAAATGGGACAAGTGCAAATTGTCCATCTTCCAAGCACAAAATTTTCCTTTGATGCTAAGTCTGTATGACATCTGGATAGAGACTCTTGCTTAGCTGACCTCAACCATTTACAGACACTTACAAGAGAAAACCTTCTTGGAAATGGGTGCAGGTTATACGACTGTTCAATCTCGTATTTTCCATGCATATATTTCCACTTACTGAAGTTTTTGGACTTTATGTACCTTTTTCAGTAATCCTTTTTGAAGATATTGTGGACTTTTTTGTTGTTGTTAGACAGACACAGTTTTCTTTTCTGTAGTTTCACTTTCCATGGTTCTGGTTACCTCCTGTAAACCAGAGTTCTAAAATATTCAATGGAAAATTCCAGAAATACACAATTCATAACTTTTAAATTGAGCTCCATTCTGAGTAGCCTGATAAAATCTCATGCTGTCCCACTCCATCATGCCCAGGAAGTGAATAATTTCTTTGTCCACCGTCTCCACATTGTAGATGGTACCGGCTCATTAGTCACCTAGCAGCCATCTTGGTTATCAGATCAGTTATGAGAGAGAGCGCTTCACAGTACTTTAATACAGTATGTTTTTATAATTGTCCTATTTTATTATTATTGTGTTAAATCTCTTAGTTTAATTGCTTCTCTTAGTTTAATTGCTTCAAATTACTGATTTTACAAATATATTCTTAGTGATCACAATGTATTTAAAAATATATAATTACAGAAGCAAATGGTTACTAGTTTTAATTCCTAGAGAATTCTTCAAGGCAGATCCCAAACCAGTTACTAGTATAATTGGATGGATCAAAGTTGAAAAAAAATGTCAGATACATTTGAGAAGGAAAGTGTTTGTATTCCGTATGTGCTCCTACCGTATGAACTGACAAGATCCAGGATTACTCTGACTTTATGTTGACATCTAAGGGAAGATGAAGCTATTCCTCCAGGCAAGGTTTAATGTGTGGAAGTGCAGATACAGGACTTGAGAGAACCCCAGCCCTGAAGTATAAATACGGGGTAAAACTGCCAAGGGGCAGAGGCAGCCAGTACTTTCACAGTCATTCGAGCCATCTGAAAAAAAGTCATATGGATAACGGTTGTTTCATATTTCTCAGTGAGGAATCGACTCACCGTTTGTATCAGCTATTAAGTTTGAATGAGTTTCCATAAGCAAGAATACTGGTAGCCTAGACCCATAGCATGGCAAGGCTCTGGTAATCAGTCGCAGGAAGATCTTGGGCAATTAATCTTCCCGATAGCTTAATGTGGTCAGGCCGGTACTATCCCTATATCACCAAAGAGGAAACAGAGATTAAATGAGGTGATGTGACAAGCTTTAACACAGTGCCCGGCATCTATTAGCATTTCAATTTTAAAATGCTCCTTTTCAATTGCTCTCTCGCTTTTTCTCACACTCTGGATGCAATTCTAGCTTGATACTTTGGGCGTTGTATAAAGAATTCATAGAGATTCTTGTTAAAAGCAACAGAAATTATGATTTTTAGAATGCTAAGGTGCCTGGAGAACGAGGTGCAGGATCTGATTCCAGGAGCACTGGTCAGCAAGCCTGTTCTGTGGCATGGTTGGGGGTAACTGCTGCACTCCCACCTCCTGCCAGGAGCCCCAGGTGAACGTCATTCAGGTAGGGCTTGGGGGAAGAAGTGGATTCTAACAGTAGAACATTTCAAACCCTAAGCAAAGGCAGCATCGTTTAGAAGCTAACAATATCTATAAAGGAAAATGACTTACATGTGCCATGATAAGGTGGCTTATAAAGAGGTGTTAAAAACTTCAACTTAGTTTGGTTCAGTGTGATAAAATATGCAGGGAGTGAGCACTAGATGACGTGTTCTACCTCCAAAAGTCACATTCTGTATGGATTTGCCAAGTCTAATCAGCTGGATGGATGTACAGATTAGATGTGTTACACAAACCCCTAGCCTCCAGACACCTGCCTGTGCCTTCGAATAGATGGGAAATATGCCACCTCAAACCAAATCATAAAAACTCAAATTCCCTGTTTTATTAGTTCCCAGATAAGTTATGATATGCCTTTAAGTAAAGCAATCTGATATTTGTCTTTTCTCCACCACAGAAGACTTTTCTATGCCGATATATCAAAATTGACGGAACAGAATCTTTATATCGTGTCTACTAACCTGTACCTTCCCTGTGAGATGAGATGAGAGGGATCAACATTCACCGGTGCTTCGCCCAGTGGGACGTAATGAGCACCTTTGCTGTTCACTGGTCCACGTCTTTTGGGAATTACTATCCCATTTACAGGAGAGAAAATTAGGTTTTAATTCTTATGTCAAGCACGAGGAGAGAGTGTTTAAGAGATGTTAGCGGAGAAAAATGTTCCTTATGTATCATTTCTATGTACTATGATGAAATTTATAATGTCAGTTCCATGATAAGTAGAGGACGCAGAAGTCAATACATTTTCTACCTAGTAGTGACTTTTCCTTGTGCTTGTTTGCAATTCCCTGATTGTGCAGAACTCTAAACTTAGCAATCTTTATTTTAACAGACATTTATGTCCCTGGAAAATCTTAGAGGTTAGGAAACTTAGGTTTGTCATTACATTAAATTGCTTTTGAGGGAAACACTAGTAGGGAAATTTCAGAACAATAGTAAAAACAAGTACTTTGGAGGGTTTACCTTGATTATGCCTTGTGATTAATATCTACAGTGGCGATCTGGCCATAACCCTTTTCAAATGCTCAACAGGTTGCCAGGAGAACTTCTACTAAGGAATGTTATTTGATTTGTAAATGACGCGTGGGAAATGGGGCATGGTAGAGACTGCTGATGAACAGCTAACCAAATGTGGTGCTGCCCAATTATAGAGGTGTCATGGCATGTACTGTCAGGCGTTAGAGGTTCCTTGTGAAAATGGGTGTCCAGCCCCGGTTGACAATCAAGGGTGGGATCTTTGTGGAAACGTGTAATTTGTTTTTTAGCCTCGTCATATTCTTCATTCAATATTTTCTCTCCTTTCGATATTTTCTTATATAGTAAGAAGATGGGTCCTAGAGTGCTGACATTTCCTCACGAGTGGCTGAGGTCATCTGAACTAATGGCTCATGGGACTTCTTATAACTAGTACATCCCTCACTCCATGCAAGGTAAGAGTACCTCCTTGAGGGAGTGGGAAGAGGTCATTTGTCTCAGTTAATTTTTATTGCCGTGGAACCAGTAACTTTGTAAAAATAAAAAACCATATTGTTTTTAATCCACCTGAGATTGAGACTGATTAATTTACTTAGTCAAATACCATTCATGTTTCAGTATAACGTGGATCTGTCTCTATATTGATTGACATTTTGTATTTTTTATTTATTTCTGTGGCCTTCTAAGTGCTCTAGTTGATTGTCCTTGTCTTTGCTGAGAATTTCAGAAAAAGTAGCCTGGGTAAGTAACCAGGCTCCAGCAAAGATGAAATGCATGTTAGCACGCTCAGCTTCTCAGTATTCCACACCAATTGTACATGCATTTATGAAAAGGGCATCTGAATTACTGGCTTATGTCTTCATGATTTGAATACGAACAATTCTTTGTAGTTTTCTTAGTGAAATGCTGCTGGCTGCCCTTCCTAGTATTCAAAGCCACTTTCAGCGGTCTGGGCATGCTGCTGCTGCTTGCCCCAAAGATGGCAGCATGTAGCACAACAGCCATAAAACGGCCATCTCTGTGCTTTCCTCCTTTTTAGTGTGCCAGCAGTAACAGCTGCTGCTGTTTGCAGCCTGCTCTCCCAGATGTTTTTTTATATTTAGGATGGCAACAGCAGTAAGAAAAAGCTGTGGTAATTTCTGAGTGTTGCTCTGAAAAGCTACACTGTAGCACAATACAGATATTCCCTTTTTCATTCACAACACAACTACTAGGTTTCCAGGTTGATACATTTTTTATGAGGTCTGACAATTAAGCCCGGGAACTTGTTGCAACGATGTTGCTAACCTTTTTTGATATCAGAGGGATTATTCATTATGAATTTGTACCAAATGGACAAACAGTTAACCAATTTTACTATTTGGAAGTGCTGAAAAGGCTGCGTGAAAAAGTTAGACAACCTGAACTTTTCGCCAACAATTCATGGCTCTTGCATTACGACAATGCACCAGCTCACACGGCACTGTCTGTGAGGGAGTTTTTAGCCAGTAAACAAATAACTGTATTGGAACAACCTCCTTACTCACCTGATCTGGCCCGCAATGACCCCTTACTTTACCTGAAGATAAAGGAAATATTGAAAGGAAGACATATGGATGACATTCAGGACATCAAGGGTACGTGGTAATACGACGACAGCTCTGCTGGCCATTCCAGAAAGAGTTCCAAAATTGCTTTGAAGGGTGGACTAGGCACTGGCATGGGTGCATAGCTTCCCAAGGAGAGTACTTCGAAGGTGACCGTAGTGATATTCAGCAATGAGGTATGTAGCACTTTTTCTAGGATGAGTTCACGAACTTAATCATCAGACCTTCATATACCTATACACACCTGTGTAAATCCCAGCCAGCTAGAGAGAGGACATTTCATTTCACCAGAAGTTTCCTTTGTATCCCTTTGCAGTGAATACCTACACCCACACACACTCACCATCGGAGGTAACCACTATTCTGACTTTATTACTGCCTGTTCTTTATGTTCCACTTATACAAAATTCCAGTATCTGTGTGAAATGTTTTACAGCTATTTCAGGGCTATGGTAAGACAAGCCTTATTATACTTTCAGGTGCAGAGCTCCCATTAGTTATTTTCCTGCTGCCCCCTGACAAAAACCAGGGCACCAGACACATGTCCAAACTCCCCCGTGGGAGATGCCGACACTCTAGATTATATGTCTGGCACCCTGTTTTGGGGGCTGCTACCCAGGAAAGAGCCCTGGAACATGTAGCTGTGATGACCAGTGGGACTTGCAACAAATGGAAAGACAGTTCTCGCATTCTTAGGGGGCTAGCTACCGTTCCCATGGCAGAGCAGACTGCAGAGACTCACGAGAGACTGGGGGTGTAAGCGACCAATCTATTTGCGTGCCCCTCAAATGTGTGCCACACCAGAAGTCTGTCTATAGGGCCTACTCAGATGATCTTTGGGGAGGGAGGCCACTGGGCATTGTGTTTGTGCCGTTCCTCGGCCTCACTACAGCTTGCCTATAGGTCTCAGAAGGTAGCTTATATACTCGTCTGCCACCCCGATTTTTGTGGTTGCCACCCAGGGAACACCTCCTGAGATCATCTTGTTCTGGTAGTCAGTGAGACTTATACACTCCTGTTGGACTGCAAGTGTGTATTTGTGTACTTTAAAAGTTGCTGCCAAAGGGTCTGGCTTCCAATCAGCCTGAATCTACGTGCTGAGATCCTCCCCTTTGGGTCTTGGCATAGCCTCAATTACTGAGAGCTACTAAAATAAAATAGGCTGCTTGGACACTCAGGGAGGTTTGAGAGACAACCAAAAGCTAGGGCCAGTTTGAATGATACAGGACTGGCCTACTATAGGAGATAAACCTGAAGATAAAACAGCACCTCTCCCAGGCTTAACATTTGTATTATGCATAAAACCAACATTAACATTTATCTTATGCATAAAACCAATAGCAAAAACAAAAGTCAAGCAAAATGAAGAAACAAAGGAATATATTCCAAATAAGAATGTAGATAAGGAAACGGAGAGGGGTTCTATGTTAAGTACCATCAGATCCGTCTGTGAGGTTAAATGCCTTCCTGGGCAGGTCTTCGTAGGTACTCCCACGTCAGGCATGTAACTCCTTTTCTAAAAGGCTTATCTTTGCCTTAATGGACAGGGCTGGCTTGTTTATTTCTGTGATTCTATAAATAGTCTGTTGAGACTTTGCTTCCATGCATATCCTGTGAGAAACCTGCAAACTGTTTGACTCAAATTTTTATCAAAATTCTCTACAGGTTTGGACGTTCTTACATCGACACAACATAGCAATCTCCAAACCAGATGATTCTAGCCAGAAATTATTTTGGGGGAATTCAAAACTCTGCATTTCCCAGACCTGAAAGGAAAGTGGCTACAGCTTGGCTATGTCTATCTCTGACTGTCTTTCTGCTTGCCCAAATCTTATTTGTCTTTCTGCTTGTCCAAATCCTATTTCCTGTAACTCTGTCCAAATCCTGAGAGACTAAAATCCCAAAAGTCAAACAGGTTTGGCAGGAAATTGTTTCAAGATTGACATGATTCCAGGTGCTAAAGCTGCCAATTCTACAACATCTTACCTGCTTGCCATGGCAGGACTTTATAAACTGACCTTACAGAGACAGAGAAAGTGAAAAATCAAGGTGACCACAGAGGACATATCTCACTATTCCAATATTCTAGCATTCCAAAAGCCGACTTTACTAAACTAACATTGCTACATTAATATTCTAAGATCAAGTGCTGTAAATGAAATAATATATTATAGCTATTCCAGTAAGTATATGTGCAATTTTAACCTGCTGTTTTTCTTCAGTGTTATATTCAGGTGTCTTTCTCTTTATTTTTTTGTGTATCCATTGTTGATATATATCAACCTTATGGTCACCACAAACCAAAAATCATCAAACCACAAGAGAAGAGACCAAGAGAAGAAAGGAACAGTGAGGAACCATAAAAACAACCAAAACACAATTAACAAGATGGCAATAAGTAAATATTTATCAATACCTGTAGATGGAAATGAAAAGATAGGGTAGTCATACTCATATCAGCCAAGAAACTTTAAAACAAAGACTATAATGGTAAAGAGATGCACAAATTTCCTATTCTTGGATTGACCCAACATAGAAGCACCTAAATATATAAAGCAAATATTTACCAGATCTAAAGGGATAAACTGCCTAGGACGTTCTTATCTCACTGCTATTGTAATATTGTCAGTCAGGAATAGGACACCAAGGCCCAGAAACACCATTTCAAAGTAAGATGGTGTAGGGTAGCTGTTGAGGAAAATTTGCCTTCATTGGTTGATGTGAGCTTTTGTCTATTCGCTCTTGTCTGTTCCTGTATGTGAGGTGATTTCTGTGCTATGACCAGGGGTTGAATAAAGTCCCCCTTTGAGGCACAGAAAGCAAACATCATCTCATGTCTCCCCTCTGGAGAATGAGACCATTCTTGAAGAATTGAGACCATTCTCCCGAGCAGGGGAGACATGAGATGAGGTCGCTTTCCTGCCTTTTCTGTCCGTGCTGTGAGGTGATGGTTGGCTTAGGGTTAAAGAAATTCTTGATCAGGGGTTGAGAGAATTCCCTCTGTTCTGTCTGTTTCACCCACATCAACAGATGAAGAGAAGTAGCTAAGTTATATCAGGACAACGTGACAGGCACACTGCCAGGCTTTGGAAGACCTTGGGCTGATGGTCCCAAGCAAGAACAGTAGATACTGCTTGTCTGGATGAATTGGCCCTTCGGCCAGAAGGGCAGCATTCATATTAGGAATTGCAGGATCCTCCCGGAACTGGCCATTCCCGGAGGGGGAGGCAGGAACACAAAAACTTGGCTCTGGGGTGCATCAAAAGAGACATATAAGACAGACCTCAGGTAGATTGATTAATTGCTGTTTCAAGAAATTGCTTGATCAGGGGTTGAGAGAATTCCCTCTGTTCTGTCTGTTTCACCCACATCAACAGATGAAGAGAAGTAGCTAAGTTATATCAGGACGACGTGACAGGCACACTGCCAGGCTTTGGAAGACCTTGGGCTGATGGTCCCAAGCAAGAACAGTAGATACTGCTTGTCTGGATGAATTGGCCCTTCGGCCAGATGGGCAGCATTCATATTAGTAATTGCAGGATCCTCCCGGAACTGGCCATTCCCGGAGGGGGAGGCAGGAACACAAAAACTTGGCTCTGGGGTGCATCAAAAGAGACATATAAGACAGACCTCAGGTAGATTGATTGATTAATTGCTGTTTCAAGAAATTGCTATTCAGAAGATTTGATGTTTCAGGACTGCTTTTCAGGATTAGATTGTTTCAGAGTAAAAGATCGTAACTTGCCTCAATGGACAACAAAGGGACTTATTTTGATGGTGAATTGTCATCATTCTAGCATCTTTGGGAACTTGTATGTTATTTGCAACTTGCAGTATCAGAAGACATCCTAACTTCTAACAACATCAATGACAACAACAGCAACATTCTTTAGATTGTTAACACCTTGAAAACTTATATACAGCTTGCAACTTATAGCATCAGAAGACGCCTTGACTTGTAACAACAACAAAGACAACAGCAGCAGCATTCTTGTGAACCAGCAAGCAGCGGTGTGGGAGACGCCTGAGTTTCTCTCAGCTATAGACCTGGCAAGATTTTGATTTATGACGTTTCCAGTGCTGTTCTCTGGTTTGGTGAGCTTTTGACATCTACTGAAGTAGTTACTATCCTATAGAGCTTATTACTGTTTTTGGATACTCCTTACTGATGTTATGGGTGTATTTAGCCAAGTGATTTTTGATCAATAGTAAACATATGTTGGGATCTCTTAAACTTATATGTACGTGTACTCCTCTGACATGACATTGTTATCAATGTATATAGTTCATTCTTAACCACCTTTAATTTATTCAGTGATATCTAATCAATTTATTTAGCAATACGCAATAGCAAAAGACAAGGGCAATTAACAGAATGTGCTAATGACAGAAAGTAATTAGCCCCATTCTAGCATGTGTCCCTGCTCCTTCTTTACCCCCCACTCTTCATTACAGATGGGAAAGTCATGGGCATCAGGGATGCGAAATGGAGGACATCAAGGCCAGAGAAAACAGTTTCAAAGTAGCTGACAAAAAAATGTGGAGCAGAGAACTGGGCGGGAGGGGCCACCACATCAGACTGTAGAGTCAGCCAAGACACCAGCCCAGGTACCGGGGTAGGGAGACGGGGGCAATCAGCTTCTGGTAAACAATTTAAAGATTACAGACTCAAGGACATATAGTCTCTGGCGCAGCTTAGCGTGTGGGGCTTTCCATTTTCGGATTCCTCCTCTCTCCAGAGTGCTTTTCTCTTGTGATTTACAATAAAACTGTACTGCTTAAACTTTGCCTCTCTGATCTGCGTTCCATTCTTTGGCGACTGCAAGATCACGATCCTGGGGACACCTGTGGACAACCACCCACATTATTTAGGGGCTAGTCTGGGATGTAAAGAGAGGTAAATATTATCTTTGCCTTTCTACTTGCCAATCACGGGCCTTCATCATTTTATTCCCTTTCTCCTGTCACACGAAAATTGGGCCTGTGTCAGCCATTTAAAGGCAACTGGCATGGCTGCCAATCTCTAAGACTCGGAGGACAGGTCTTCCTGGACCAGAGTTGGCTGATCCCTTGATTTGCATTAGGAACATCGGCTTCTCTTTCTCTGTGGAGAGGGGAACGTCCTCGGCACGTGGCTGGCAGAAGGGACCTAGGATGACAACTGTGGGACCCTGGCCATAGCGATGCTACAGTGGTTCCTAAAGGTCTCTGTTGTCCCACGCTGGTCCAACAGCCCGAACGGGTGCCTTGGACCACCCCCTCCCATACTGTCACTCTCTTTTCAGCCTCTCCTATTTTTGACGTTGTGTGAGACTTTGGTCCAGGACCTTTCCCCGTTAGATTTCCTCACCCACCTGATACATTATTCCAGGCAACATATAAGGTAAGAAAATGGACCTTTGCATTTACTGCACTTCTTTAATCACCAGGGACCTTCTCTTCAAACACCTGGTGGAATTCCTCCTTGAATCCCATTGGGATCTCCTCCAGGCCCTCAACCATAGATGGTGTTGCCCTGAAGTTCCCACCCAGCACCTATGTCGTTTCTGTTCTGACCCACTCCTGCCATTTCAGTAGCTCCTGCCTGGCGGTCCATGTTTACTTGGGCCTCCATCCATGGGGTCCCGAATATTTTGCCGCCTTTCTCTTACCTCTTTTTGTCACACCTCTGGCAGAGTCAACAGAATTACCTCCCATATACCTGATTCCCTCTACATCAAGGAATCCTCTTTCTTTGAGGGCTTTTGGGGCTTTCACAAGATTTTCCTTAGCTTCTATCAGGACTGGGATACTTTAGAGTCTCCCTCACTCAGACAGATCCCCTCCCTCCAGGTCTGGGACATTTATACCCTCATCTCCGTTCTCTTCAAATGGAGTCACTTCTCATAGTCCGTGCCATCAATTTCAGGGATGCCCAGAGCCGGGGCCTCCATCCATCCACCCTAAGATGGCCCATCGTTGGCCATGCACTATACGCATCTCCAATCACAGGGGTGGCCAAGCACTCACTTGGGGTCTGGGTCAGGCGGCCCAGGTGAGCATGACTAATCCTGGCAACCTGCGACCCCCAGTCTAGCTCCTGGTCATGCAGAGTGTTTGCCCATACTGTCTGGGGCATCCCCTAGAGCCTTGGTCTATCAGCCCTCAACTACGTATACCTTCTGAAATATATCCTGAGACATTAGGACAAATTTGACCCCTAGACCCTGAAAAAATGGCATATAATATTCTTTTGCTCCAAAGTGTGGCCCCAATATAAATTACAAGATGGGGAGAGTGGGCCCCTCTGGGAATTATTAATTACAATACCATAATACAATTATATTTATTCTGTAAATGGGAAGGTAAATGGTCTAAAATTCCGTATTTCAAGCCTTTTTTGCTGAGGGACGATTCAAACTTATACAAGAAATGTAAACTGACCCAGCCTTTCTGGCCCTCGCTTCATGCACCCCTCCAGCAAAGCCTTCTCCTTCAGGCAGAACACTTTCCCCCTCACTTGAAGATGGGTTACAGGAACAACATACCCACCCAGAGATCTCTCCTCAGGCCTCTCACCTTACCGCCCCCCCTACAGGCCTGACTTATCCCTCAGCACCCTCTAGCTGTCCTCCTTACCCTAGACCACCTGCCCATGGCCACCCCACCCACAGGGAAAATGCCTTGCCATTACAAAAGATGCCAGGAGAATGCAGCCCAGTCCGAGTCCAGGTCCCTTTCTTCCTACAAGACCTCAAACAGATAAAGGAAGACTTAGGTTTTGAAAAGCCTCTATGTATTTGTCTGTGTCATCTGAAAATGTTCCCAACTCAAGTTTTTGAACTCTCATGGAAGGACCCCACTTTAACCCTTAATCAGACTTACCAGCTCTGAAAGACAAGCGGGTCTACAAGTTGCTGAGAGATTCAGGGATGATCAATTTTTAATATACCATGATGATCAGACAGGACAAAATCCTGTCAGGGAGCCCTTCCCCATAGGAAATCAGGTAGTACCCAACAATGATCCTTAATGGGACCCTGATGCTGCCATGGGGAACTGGCAGAGGAAGCACTTTCTGGCATGTATCTTGGAAGGCTTAAGAAAGACTGGGGAGTGACGTCATAAAAATGGCAGCGTGAGGTGAGCCTCTTGAAATCTCCCCAGGAATTTACAACAACTTGAACAACTAGAACTCCACAAAGGACTCCCTGAGCAGCAGACAGACAAGACTAAGAAGCACACTACTGAAATCACCTAAAGGTGGGCAAATTGCAAAAGCGGGGGAGGAGGGAAGGGAGAAGTATGGAGACAGGGCTGTGCGGACGCAGGAGGTAGACCTAGTTCGGTGCTCCGAGCTCCCTGCATTCCGGAACTACCGCAGCTGCAGGAGAGGGAAGAGCTTGGACTGCTAGGGCTCTGCATATGATCCACAGAACTGAGGGGACAGCATATAACACAGCTGAACCCAATGCTCACGGCAGAGACCTCGGAGCAAAGACTGAGGGAAGAAAGCTGAAAACAGTGGTTTAAGCACTCACTGCCGAGCAGAGAACGAAAGCCTTAGGCACTGAGACTTGCCGTCCCCTCACTACCCTCCCAGAGCTTGCTCGCCACCACCTGCCCAGTGTTAGAAGTGGAACAGTAACAGTGTCAGAGCAAAAGAACAGAATATTTGCAGTTCTGAGAACTGTGGTCCACAGACATGGACTTGCAACCCAAGTAGTTCTGGCAAAGGGGAGAGAGCTGTGGAAGCAAGGCTGGCTGTGGTGGTGGTCACCACCATTGCTTTGGGCCACCTCTCACAACCCACCCCACTCCTGTCCTCATCTACCTGGGCAGATCCCTGCAGGAATAAACAGAGCTGCTGAAACGCAAGGGCTCTGAATCTGATGCAGAAAGAACTTTGGAACTTCAAAAGCTCTCTGCATCCCCACATGGAGGTGGCGCCGTGTGACCCAGGCAAACTGTTCACAGAGGAGAAGCCCACCTTCTAGGGAATCCCCCCATTGTGTGAGAAGCTGGAATAGTACAGAGAAAATATAACTCTACAGTGTGAGAGAAAATAAAAGGCTGCAGTCAGGGAGAAAATAAAACATTCTACCAACATCTACTGGAAAACAAAAGGAAGACCTCTTCCTATCAACCTGTTGCAGAGGCCACTCCTGTAGATGTCTAGGAAGAGAAATAATACATCAGTAATTGTCATGAATAACCAAGGCAACAAGACAGCTCAGAAAAAAAGTGGAAAGTCTCCAGAAAAGGAACTTAAAGATATGGAAATATGTGACTTAAATGACAGAATTCAAGATTGCAGTTCTGAAAATACTCAACGAGATGCAAGAAAACACAGAAAGGCAGGTTAATGAACTCAGAAACACAATCAAAGAACAGCATGAGCATTTTACGAAAGAGATTGAAATTTTAAAAAAGAACCAAATAGAACTTCTGGAGATTAAGAACTCAATAGAAGAAATTAAGAATGAAATAACCAACTTAAGTAGTAGAGTTGACCAGATGGAGGAAAGAATCAGTGACATTGAAGACAGAAACCTGGAAATTACATAGATGGAAGAAGAAAGATACTTGAGACTTAAAAGAAATGAAAGAATTCTACAAGAACTTTCTGACTCCATCAGAAAGAGCAATATAAGAATAATGGAGGAGAAGAAAGAGAGAAGGGAACAGAGAATATATTCAAACAAATCGTGGATGAGAACTTCCCAAACTTGTGGACAGAAGTGGATCCTCGAATCCAAGAAGCAAATAGAACACCTAATTACCTCAATCCCAACAGGCCTTCTCCAAGGCACATTGTATTAAAGCTGTCTAAAATCAATGACAAAGAAAGAATCCTCAAGGCAGCCAGGGAAAAGAAGACGGTAACCTACAAAGGAAAGCCCATTAGATTATCATCAGATTTTTCAGCAGAAACTCTACAAGCCAGGAGGGAGTGGAACCAAATCTTCAAACTATTGAAAGAGAGAAATTATGAGCCTAGAATAATATATCTAGCAAAGATATCCTTTAGATATGAAGGAGGAATAAAGACCTTTCCAGACATACAGAAGCTGAGGGAATTTTCTAATACACGACCTGCACTACAAGAAATACTAAAGGAGGCCATTCAACCACCATCAATAGGGACAATTTGTGGCAACCAAAACATAATAAGGGGGAGAGTGAAGGCCTGAACTGAAATATGGGAATGGAGAAAGTAAGCGTGCTGAAGAAAATGGACTACTCTAACTATCAAACTTTCTTTTACATAAACTTAAGGGTACTGTTAGTAGTTGTTAGTTCTGCTTACTAGTAGTTGTAGTTCTGTTAGTAGTTGCTTGGTATATTTTGGTGCTCCCTGATTGGGGGCATAATATATCTAGCAAAGATATCCTTTAGATATGAAGGAGGAATAAAGACCTTTCCAGACATACAGAAGCTGAAGGAATTTTCTAAAACATCAGACTATACATTCTTTTCTAGTGTACATGGAACATTCTCAAGGATAGACCATATATTGGGACATAAAATCAGCCTCAGCAAATTTAAGAAGATTGAAATCATACCAAATATATTCTCTGATCAGAAGGCTTTGAAATTGGATATCAACTGCAAAAAAAAAAGCAGGAAAAAACACAAATACATGGAGATTAAACAACATACTTTTAAAGAACGACTGGGTCAAAGAAGAAATTAAAGGAGAGATCAAAAGGTACATAGAAACAAATGACAATGAAAATACATCCTACCAAAAGTTTTGGGATGCAGCAAAAGCAGCTTTAAGAGGGAAATTTATATCATTACAGGCCTATCTCAAGAAACAAGAAAAATCCCAAATAAATGACCTCATGTTACACCTTAAAGAACTAGAAAAAGAAAAACAAGTGAAACCCAAGGTCAGCAGAAGAAAGGAAATAACAAAAATCAGAGCAGAACTGAATGAAATAGAGAACAAAAAGACAATAGAAAAAATTAATGTGACAAACAGCTGGTTCTTTGAAAACAAAATTGACAAACCCTTGGCTAGACACACTAAGATAAAAAGAGAGAAGACACTAACAAAATCAGAAATGAAAAAGGGGAACTTATTACGGACACCACAGAAATACAAAGGATCATCCAAGAATACTATGAAGGACTACATGCCACCAAATTGAATAACCTAGAAGAAATGGACAAGTTAGAAATACATAGCCTTAGAAATATATAGCCTTCTTAGGCTGAATCATGAAGAATTGGAAAATCTAAATAGACTGATCACCAGTAGGAAATTGAATCGGCCATCCAAAACCTTCCCAAAAGCAAAAGCTGGGACCAGATGGCTTCACTAGTGAATTCTACCAAACCTTCAAAGAGGACCTAATAATACCTGTCCTACTCAAGCTCTTCCAAAAAATTGAAGAAGAGACAATATTCCCTAACTCATTTTACGAGGCCAACACAACATTATCCTGATACCAAACCGTGGTAAGGACAACACAAAAAAAGAAAACTACAGACCAATATCTCTGATGAATACCGATACAAAAATCCTAAACAAAATTGTAGCAAATCTAATGCAACAATACATTAAAATGATTATTCATCACGATCAAGTGGGGTTCATCCCAGGGGCACAAGGATGGTTCAACATATGCAAATCCATCAATGTGATACATCACATAACCAAAACAAAAGACAAAAATCATACGATTATATCAATTGATGCAGAAAAAGCATTTGACAAGATACAACATCCATTTATGAGTAAAACACTTAATAAAGAGTTTAGGGACTTGAGAAGAGTCGTCCTGTCTGCTTCCCATTCTCCTCTTTACCTCACCCAGTTACTTCTCAGTGTCCTGGGAGAACTTCTCCCAGGGCTGAGCTCTTAGCAGCTGCATTCACTTGGTCGCTGACGTCCCTCTCCCTACGGGCAACCAGGAGACATAGCATATTCACCAGGAGTAGATTTCATCTCAAGACACCATTTTCTTTGCCATCCATAAGTAGTAACTCCTCAGGTTAAAAGTTTTATCATGGGAAGTGACATCATAGGAATGGCAGCAGCAAGCTGGTCTTCTTGAATTCTCCTCCGGAACTAACCACAAATTGAACATCTATAGCCTATCAAAGGCCTCTCTGCTCATCACACAGAACAGCTAAAAGACTAGTACCAGGATTACTTGAAGGTGGGCAAATTGGGCGAGCAGGGGAAGAGGCAGGGGAGTGGAGTAGAGACGCGGCCGCATCCACAGCTGCGGAGATGCAGGGGGGCCCAGGACAGAACAGAGACCACAAGAGCCAGGAGGTGGGCTCTTTCCCTGTGTCCCACAGCTGATCTCTCCTGCCAAGAGAGCAGCATATCCAGGATTTGAGGCAGTAACCTCCACTGAGAACTCCAGCTGGGCCCCAGAACAAAGGACATAAACACCATACCTGGGCCCCTGTCCCCACTCTCCCAATCCTACTCCTGCCCTTCCGGAGACTCAAACTGGCCCCTGAACTGAGGAGTAGTGTCAGATTACAGAGGAGCCGTAGTGCTCAGGATCTCAGAAGACCTGGGTGGCCGCTCTAACCCAGAGAAGATGCTGGGAACAGTGTGACACTGCTGGGCTGGGATGTGAGTGTATTTGGTTTTTTCTTTGTCGTTGCTGTGCTTAGTGATTTGCTTTGTGCTGAAATTGCCCTACACCAGGACCCAGCCCAAGAAGCACAAGATTCAACACACCCAGAGGCCAATGCCAGACCAAAACAGAGTATTACCGGGTGGCACACCCAGAGGGAATTCTCTACAGTCACAAGAGCCCATAGTGGCCAAGCCTCATTTGAGCAGTCAACCCTCACGCAGAACATCCACAGTGGGCAGAGCCAAGTCTCACAACTAGTCAGCCTAGGAGTCAATCCCACCTACTCACAAGCTAAAAACAATTAAAGATCAACTTTAACAGGACAATATACACACGAGTCTCCTTTGGAGCACACGCAGAAGAGAAAAGTAAGTGGGTGCGAGTCAAATATAAAGGACACATACTGCATTCGATAACCCAGCAAAAACCGAGAACCCTAGGGTATCTACCTAATACATCGAAGCAAACATCGAGAGTCAGCCAGAATGGGGAAACAAAGAAACATGCCCCAAATAAAAGAACAGAAGAAACCTCCAGAAATGGAGCCAAATGGAATAGAGGTAACCAACCTATCAGAGACAGAGTTCAGAACACTGATGATAAGAATGTTTAAGGAGTTTAGTGACAATATAAAGAAGGAGAGAGAAATCATAATGAAAAATCAGTTAGAACTAAAGAATACAATTGACTGAAACAAAATGGATTAAAGACTTAAATATAATATCTGAAACTATAAAATTCCTAAAAGAAAATATAGGACGAAACTTTATAGACATTACCCGGAGTGAGATTTTTACTGGTATGCCCCCTTGGGCAAGGGAAGTGAAACAAAAAATAAACGTGGGATTATATCAAACTAAAAAAATTTTTTTCATAGCGAAAGAAACCATCAATAAAACCAAAAGGGATCCTTCTGAATGGGAGAAGAAATTTGCCAATGATATATCCGATAAGGGGTTAATATCCCAAATTTATTTACAAAAAATCTCAATTCAACTCCAAAAATAAAAACAACCCAATTAAAAAATGGGCAGAGGACATGAAGAGATATTTTTCTAAAAAGGACGTACAGATGGCAAACAGACATATGAGAAAATGCTCAACCTCACTAATCATTAGAGAAATGCAAACGAAAACCTCAATGAGATACCACCTCACCCCAGTCAAAATGGCTATCATCAATAAATCAACAAACAACAAGTGCTGGCGTGGATGTGGAGAAAAGGGAACGCTTGTGCACTGTTGGTGGGACTGCAGATTGGTGCCGCCACTATGGAAAACAGTATGGAGGTATCTCAAAACTCTGAAAATGGAACTACCTTATGATCCAGCAATTCCACTCCTAGGTATCTATCCGGAGAAATCCAAAACTCCAATTCAAAAACCTTTATGCACTCCTATGTTTCTTGCAGCACTATACACAATAGCCAAGACATGGAAACAACCGAAATGCCCATCGGTAGACGACTGGATTAAGAAACTGTGGTACATATATACAATGGAGTATTACATATCCATAAAGAAGAGTGAAATCTTATCATTTGCAACAATACGGATGGACCTAGAGAAGATTATGTTAATTGAAATGAGTCAGACAGAGAAAGACAAATACCATATGATCTCACTTATATGTGGAATCTAGAGAAAAGAATAAATGAATGAACCAATCAGAAACAGTCTCGGAGACACAGAGGAAAAACTGAGGGTTGTTAGATGGGAGAGTGGGTGGGGATAAAGGGAAAGGTGAGGGGGTTAGAAAGCACAGTCAGTAGCCACAAGATTGCCACAGGGATACAAAAGTCAATTTGGGGAATGTAATCAATAATGCTGTAAAGATTTTGTAGGGTAGCCAATGGACACTTGTCTTATTAGGGAGACCACTTCAGGGATGATGTAGATGCCTGATCACTGCACTGTACACCAGAAACTGAAGTTGAACATATATAAATAAGCATTAGGAATAGAGACAGTGGAAATGTAATTGCTGTGTGCGATGTCAGCGGGGCAGTGGATGGGGGAGGGAGGTTGTCACTGTGTGAGGGGTATAAATGATAAATGTCTGACTATTACATTGTTTTGTGCACTTGAAACTAATAAGAAAAGTTAAAAAATAAAACACTTAATAAAACAGGTATGAAGGAAAATACCTTAACATAGTAAAGACCATACATGACAAATTCTCAGCTAATATCATAATTAACGGTGAAAAACTGAAGCCCTTTGCTCTACATTCAGGAACACGACAGGGCTGTCCCCTATCACCTCTGCTTTTCAACATAGTGTTGGAAGTCCTTGCCAGAGCAATCAGGCAAGAGAAAGAAATAAAAGGCATCCAAATTGGGAATGAAGAAGTTAAATTATCACTCTTTGCAGATGACATGATGCTATATATAGAAAACCCTAAAGACTCCACCAAAAAGCTATTGGAAACAATCAACGAATACAGTAAAGTTGCCGGCTACAAAATCAACGTACAAAAGTCCATTGCATGCCTATATAGTAACAATGAAATCTCAGAAAAAGAAATTAAAAAAAAAGAAAACAGTTCCTTTTGCAATTGCAGCAAAAAGAATAAAATACCTAGGAATAAACTTAACCAAGGATGTGAAGGACCTATATGCTGAAAACTATAAGACATTTTTGAAAGAAATTGAAGAAGACACAAAGAAATGGAAAGACATTCCATGCTCATGGATTGGAAGAATCAACATAGTTAAAATGGCCATATTACCCAAAGCAATATACAGATTTAATGCAATCCCCATCAAAATCCCAATGGCATTTTTTAAAGAAATAGAACAAAAAATCATCAGATTTGTATGGAAACACAAAAGACCCCGAATAGCCACAGCAATCTTAAGAAAAAAGAACAATGCTGGAGGTATCACACTCCCTGACTTCAGCTTGTACTACTGGGCAACAATAATCAAAACAGCAAGGTATTGGCAGAAAGACACATAGACCAATGGAATAGAATTGAGAACCCGGAAATGAAACCACATAAATATGGACAGATAATTTTTGACAAAGAAGCTAAAAACATACAATGGAGGAAAGACAGCCTCTTCAATAAATGGTTCTGTGAGAATTGGATAGCCACATGCAAAAGAATGAAACTGGACTGCTATCTGTCACCATGTACCAAAATTAATTAAAAATGGATCAAAGACTTAAGCATAAGACCTGACACAATAAACTGCATAGAAGAAAACATAGGTACTAAACTTATGGACCTTTGGTTCAAAGAGCATTTTATGAATTTGACTCCAAAGGCAATGGAAGTAAAAGCTAAAATAAACGAATGGGACTATATCAAACTAAAAGCTTCTGTACAACAAAAGAAACCATCGACAAAATAAAGAGGCAACCAACTGAATGGGAGAAGAGTTTTGCAAACAGTGCCTCCGATAAGGGGCTAATATCCAAAATATACAAGGAACTCATGAAAATCAACAACAAAAAAACAAACAACCCAACTGAAAAATGGGCAGAGGACCTGAAGAGATATTTCTCCAAAAAGGATATACAAATGGCAAATAGGCATATGAAAAATGCTCAATATCATTAATCATCAGAGAAATGTAAATAAAAACCACAATGATATTATCACCTTACCCCAATTAGAATGGGTATCATCAACAAGACAAATAACAAGTGCTGCAGAGGCTGTGGAGAATAAGGAACCCTCATACACTGTTGGTGGGAATGCAGGCTGGTGCAGCCGCTATGGAAGGCAGTGTGGAGGTTCCTCAAAAAATTACAAATAGAATTACCATATGGCCCAGCAATCCCTCTCCTGGTTATCTACCCCAAAAATCTGAAAACATTTGTTCATAAAGACAAGTGTGCTCCAATGTTCATCGCAGTTTTATTAACGGTGGCCAAGACATGGAAACCAAAATGTCCTTCGATAGATGAATGGATAAAGAAGTTGTGGTATATATACACAATGGAATACTATTTGGCAGTAAGAAAAGATGAAATAGGACCATTTGTGACAACATGGATGGATCTTAAGATTATAATGCTAAGCAAAATAAGTCAGACAGAAAAAGCAGAGAACCATATGAGTTCACTGATATGTGATATATAAACGGGAAACAAAGGAACAAGACAAACAAATGAGAAACAAAAACTCATAGACACAGACAATAGTTTAGTGGTTACCAGAGGGTAATGGGGGAGGGGGGTGGGAGATGAGGGTAAAGGGGATCAAATATATGGTGATGGAAGGAGAACTGACTCTGGGTGGTGAACACACAATGGGATTTATAGATGATGTGATACAGAATTGTTTACCTGAAATCTATGTGACTTCACTAACAATTGTCACCCCAATAAACTTTAATTAAAAAAAGAAAGACATGGGCTAAGCCCCTCAATTATTCCAAACTGTCTACCATTAGTCAGGGGTCAGACGAGAACCGCTCAGCTTTTCTAGGAGGCCTTAATCAAACACACCCCTATCAGGCCAGATACGCTGGAAGGAGACATAATTCTTAGGGACAAGTCTGTAACTCAGGCTGCCCCAGATATCTGCAGAAAGCTACAGAAATTGGCTATAGAGCCCGAGGGCACATAGGACAATTGTTTAAGGTAGCCAACACTGTATTTCTATAATAGAAACCAGGAGGAGAAACGAAATAAAGAAAAAAAGATAAAAAAGAAAACAGACATGCTTATAGCGGCCCTTCAAGCCACTGTCCCAGAAGAGACCAAGGGAAAATACAACTGTTAATCAATGTGGACGGTCCAGGCACTGGAAAAAGGACTGTCCCCAAAGACTGGGGGCAACACAGAGACCACCCCGATCATGCCCCCACTGTGGAGGAGACCACTGGGAATTCAAATGTCCTCAGAGGCCTCAACCCCTGGGGTCAGCCTCGTCCAGTCAGGCCCCCACATGAGATTGAGGGGCCGGGGCTCTGAACAATGGCTCCCAAATCCCTGTTGCCAATAGAGACCTCTGAGCCCCAGGTACTCCTAGAAAAAGAGGAGAAACCTGTTAACTTCCTCCTAGATACAGGAGCCACTTTCTCTGTCCTTCTCTCTAACCCAGGGACATGTCAACCACTGTGTAACTATCTGCAGAGTAACTGGAAAACCAGTCACCAAATACTTCTCACAACCTCTGGGGTGTTTGTGGGGCAACTGTGGGACAGAGCCCCAAAAAGCAGTTTCCAGGCTCTCGGCCTCACATAGAAAGGTGCTGGCTCAGGTAGTAAATGGCCGTCGACTGCGATCAAATGGCCAGCAGCTGTGGCTAGTTGGCCGTCAGCTGTTACCAGTGAGCCATTAGCCATGAATATAACTGCCGTGGCGAGGCTAGCAGAAAATGGGGGCTAGCAAGAAGATGGTGGCTGAGTCTGCAAGCGGCGCAGTGAGGGTTGAGAATTGTGTTGCTCCTGGTTCCTGTGTCTCCAACCCAGCCGCCAGCGAGAGTATAGTGGTGTGACTTCCCTACCTATGGCTCCGTGGGTGTTCCTTTTTGGCCTCACCATATCCTGTGTTCTTATGTGGGGAGCAGGAGCAGAGACCCTGCCTGACACCCTGCATGACACATGGCGAAGTCGGCGGGATCCCCTGCACAACAGCAACCTATTGTTCTCTTACCCTGTTTTGATCATACCAGAAAGTCCCAGTCCCCTGCTGGGAGGAGTCCTCATGACAAACCTAGGAACAGTAGTCCTCCTGGCCCCTGGACAAATTCCCAACTGCCACCCAGTAATAGAACCAGACATCGACCCTGAGGTCTGGGCCGAGCCTGGAATAGTCGGCCGTGCCCTAACGGCCACCCCAATCCATGTTTACCTCACAAGGACCCCCACATATTTCCTTGCAGGAGGCTGTACCCCTTAAAACCTGAGATTTGACAAGGACTAACCTCAGTTATCAATAACCTTAAAAAGACAGGGCTCCTCAGGACATGCAACAGTCCTTGTTAACACCCCCATCCTGGGAGTCCGAAAACCCAGAGGAGACTGGCGCTTGGTGCAGGACCTCCAGGCCATCAATGAGGCGGTCGTCCCCATACACCCTATAGTCCCAAATTCATACACCCTCTTAGCCCAGATACCTACAGAAACCAAATGGTTTACTGTCTTAGACTGAAAAGATGCCTTCTTCTGCATACTCTTACACCCTGATTCACAGTATCTTTTTGCCTTTGAGATTCCCGAAAGCCAGACGTCACAGCTCACTTGGATGGCCCTTGCCCAGGGGTTTAGGGACAGTCCACATTTATTTGGACAGGCCCTCTTGAAGGACCTGCCGAATTCTCCTCTGACCAGTGTACGCTGTTACAATATGTAGATGATATCTTGTTCTGAGCTCCCTCTGAAAGCCTTACAAGCCACGGAACAATTGCCCTCCTAAACTTCCTGCCTGCAAGGGGTTACAAAATGTCTAAGGCCAAAGCCCAGATGTGCCAGACCACAGTCAAATATTTGGGCTTAATGCTTTTGGAAGGACAGAGAGTCCTAGGGCCAGAAAGGGTCCAACCCATTTCCACGTACCCCTACCCCAGGACTCTTAGGCAAATTAGGGGTTTTCTTGGCATAACAGGATATTGCCATCTATGGATTTCTGGCTATGGGGAAATAGTCAGACCTCTGTACCAAATAATCAAAGACACTCAAGAAGCCAAGACGCACCTGGTGCTCTGGAACCCCGAGGGCAAACAGGCCTTTAACCTCCTGAAACAGGCTTACTAACTGCCCCAGCTTTAAGCCTCCTGACCAGGGGGCCCTACAACTTACATATCACAGAGAGAAAAGGAATGGCGCTGGGGGTCTTGACCCAACCAAAAGCCCTCCCTAACAACCGATAGGTATTTAAGCAAGGAGCTGGACTTAGCAGCTCTCGGGTGGCCCGCCTGCCTCCGATGGTTGTAGCAACCGCCCTCCTAGTACCAGAGGCCCTCAAACTCTCCCTGGGGTAAGACCTCACACTACATACCCCACACCACATTCAGGGATTACTAAACACTGAAAATAGCTACTGGCTCACAGACGCTGGTCTCTTAAAATGCCAGGCCCTGCTGCTAGAAGGCCCGATAACACAGATCAGGACACGCTCTGCCTTAAACCCTGCCACCTTCCTCCCTGAGGATGGCATGGGACTCACACACGACTGTCAATAGGTGTTAGCACAGACCTATGCGGCCAGATGGGACTTGCAGTATGTGCCCCTAAACAACCCAGTGGATGCTCTTCACTCTTTTATAGAAAACGGGGCCTGCCAAGCTGGCAATACCATAGTCACTTTGTATGAGATCACAGAAGGCCCTGCCCCCAGGCACCAGCACTCAGCTAGCTGAAATTACTGTCCTCACCTGAGCTTTGGAACTGAGCAAAGAAAAAGGGCTAACATGTTTACTAACTCCAAATATCTAGTTTTACATGCCCATGGAACCATCTGGAAAGAAAAAAATTTCTTCACAGCCGCTGGATCAAATGCCATCAGAAGATCAATCTGTCACTCCAATCAGAACACCTCCCTCAAAGAAATAGCGGTCATACATTGCGTGGGACACCAAAAGGGAAATGATGCGTTTTCTGAAGGTAACCATCTAGCAGATCAGGCGGCCAAAAACGCTGCCAAACTAGCTCCCACAATGGTTCCTCTAGTCTGGGACTGGTCAGCAACACACATCAGGCCCCAATACACACAGGAAGAACAAAAGTGGACAAAGGAGAGGGGTTACACTTATCTGCCTACAGGAGAGCTACAAAGTGAGGATGGCCGTCTCCACCTTCCAGCAACGAATTTGTGGAAGGTCCTCAAAACCCTACACCAGACCTTCCATTTAGGGTGGAACAAAACCCTACAGATGGCTCAACGGTTATTCACAGGCAAAGACATTCACAAAACTACAAAAAAACATGCTTACCTCCTGTGAGGCCTGCCATAGAAACAACCCCTTGATGCATCCTCAAACACCCATGGAAATACAAAGGTAGGGTAAATATCCAGGGGAGGACTGGCAACTAGATTTCACCCACATACCAAAGCAAAAGAATACAAATATTTCCTAGTATGAGTTAGTATGAGTAGACACCTTCACACATTGGGTTGAGGCCTTTCCCTGCTGGGCTGAAAAAGCTATAGAGGTAGTTAAAACTCTAACCCAGAAATCGTACCCAGGTCCCTGGGTCTCCTCAGGTCCCTCTAAAGCGACAGTGAACCCTCTTTCAAATCCTTGGTCACTGAAGGAGTCTCTAAAGCCTTGGGAATAAATTACCATCTCCACTGTGCATGAAGACCCCCGTCCTCTGGCCAGGTAGAAAAGATCAATGATATCATTAAAAGACATCTGCAAAAGCCATCCCAAAAAACCAGCCAAAGCTGGACCACCTTGTTCCCTATAGCTCTCCGTATTCAAAAAACCCCCAACAAATGGGGCCTAAGCCCTCTTGAGATGCTCTATGGCAGACCCTTCCTAACAAATGACCTACAATAGACCATGAAACCATAGAATTGACCCAACATATTACCTCTCTAGCCCAATTCCAACAGGCCATCCAACAGATATCGAGATCACAACCCAGAGAAAAAGCAGCCCCCTGTTTTCTCCAGGGGATGAAGTGCTTATTAAAACCCTTTCCTCTATATCTCCTAGTCTAGACCTGGTCTGGAAAGGGTCCTACACGGTAATACTTTCCACTCCTACAGCAGTTAAGGTGCCAGAATTCGACTCCTGGATTGACCACTCTCGGGTCAAGCCCGGACACCTGTAGATCCCAGCCATCCCCAAGGAGATCTGAAAGCAATCCTGCGCCGTTCAGATAAGTGCCCAGATGGTGGGACTTAACCCCAAAGGGATGATAGTGGACGGGTTTCACTCTCCTAATACTTGCCTTTTTCCTCTTTCTTCCTGTCACTCTCATCTGCACTGCCCTAGACCTGACATCCCTTCCCGGTCGCGGTCTCCCATGGGCAGGCTTGAGTTTGGGACTGATCTGCATTGTATTCTTAGGACTCACTCTAGTGGTCCTATGAAACGTTCCTGAAGTCCGGGGTGACCACAGGACTCATCTCCCTTGTTCTCCTTCTGGCTGCCACCTACGCCCTCCAGGCAGAGAGAATCTCAGAATGGGTCCAGCTGATGGCAGCTGCCTTTAACCTAACCAATTGTTGGATCTGTGGAAGGGAATCCCTGGGCACCATTTTCCTGCCCTTATTTTCACCTGGCTACAAGCTAATTACACTGTTACCCGCCCCCCCCACCCCAATCTCTTACACTAGCCCTTTCCCCAACAAGGCCATTGAGGGATTGTTCCTGACGCCTGGAGGGAGGACATGGAGAACAAGAGATGACAGAGTCCCTGGTCCAATGAAACCCAGACTCTCGCCTGGCTAGATAGGCTGAGCCTTAATACTTCTGCCACCTTTCCACTTTGCTTTGAAAATGCTATCTAAGCTGTATGCCTGGAATTATTCCTTGGGATCTTCTCTCTTCCCAATGTAAATTCACTTGCAAGGTCACCACCGGTTCTGGGGAAGAACATTGGAATTCCTCGAATTATAACACCCTACAGGCATATAAAAACCCACCAAATATCACATGTTCCTCAGGACCCCCTACCCCCCCAAGTAGGGCAGCCTTTACAGCCACCACAAACCCATCCTGTTCTGCAGGATGGTCTCATGTAGTCTGCAACACATTACGGCTCACTTTGGTGTTCCGACTGCTCCTCTCCACTCACCGGTTCTCCCTAAAAACTTACCCCTCAAGCACTTTAGCTTCCACAGTCTCTGCTAGACTCAACATGGATCTAACTTTAATTTGGCAAAAACTGAGGGGAACGTCCTCCGGTTCAACCAAACCCAAAACCCTCTATACATACAGGTTTAATCTTAATCTAATACCTGAGGAAGGTCTCTTTTTTCTTCTGGGGCACCGGAGCCTACATCACCCTACCTTTCCTAGCTCCCGTGGCAGACTATGCTTCTGGCACCAGCTATATGCCACATGTTTTGAAACAACTGCACCCCAGAGCACGGAGGGTAGCAGTAGCACCGGTTTAATTCTGCTTCTAAGTGGGATCTAGCAGCATCCGGTACCGCCTCGGGGGAATCTCCATCCATCTATTATCAGTCTAACTAGCAAAGGCTTTAAAAGAAACCACTACTGGAATATGGAAGCTTATCCAACAAGTACATTCACTAGCAAGGGTGGCTCTTCAAAAAAGGCCCTAGACTTACTAACTTCCTATACGGGGGGGAACATGTGCCTACCTAAAAGGGAATGCTGTCTCTACATAAATCATACTGGGTCTGTAGTCACCCACTTAGATACTGCAAATGAACTTGTAACTTCCATTGAAAATCAGACTAGTGGACATCCCCGAGAGCTCAACTCTTAAGATGGCTATGGCCCCGCCTGGACCCTCTACTAGTCCTTCTCTTTCTGCTCTCATTCGGACCCTGCATCCTCAATCTGCTCTTTCAGTTTATCTCTTCTCACCTAGAAACTGTAAAGCTACAAATGGTACTCAACATGGAGCCCTGCATGGACCTCCAACACCCACCCGTCTACTGCGGACCACTAGCCCACCCTCTGACCGACTAGCCCACTGCTGGCCCATACTCCACTCCTTCTCAGCAGGAAGCAGCCAGAGCAGCCTTTGCTCTTTCCCCTAATGGCAATTAGGGTTACCTCATCAGAGGGGAGATTAAGATAAGAAAGTCCTAGGTAGTCAGGAACAGGACCACAATAGACCCAGTAGACATCAGGGCCCAGAAAAACTGTTTCAAAGTAAAATGCGAAAGTCATGGGCATAAGGGACACACAGCAGGGGAAAACAGTTTCAAAGTAGGTGACAGAAAAATGTGGAGAAGGGAACTGAGCAGGAGTAGCTACTACATCAGACTGCAGAGCCAGCCAAGACACCAGGCCAGGTCCGGGGGCGTGTAGGTGGGGGGCAATCAGCTTCTGGTAAACAACTTATAGATTACAAACTCAAAGACATCTAGTCTCTGGCACAGCTTAGCCTGCGGGACATTCCATTTTCTGATCCCCTCTCTCTCCGGAAAACTTTTCTCTTGTGATTTACAATAAAACTGTAGTGCTTAAACGTTGCCTCTCTGATCCACGTTTCCATTCTTCAGCGACTGCAAGATCACGATCCCGGGGACACCACGGACACCCTCCCACATCAGTAGGGGACTTTAATACCCCACTTACTTTAATGAATAGCTCATCCAGATGGAAAATCAATATGGGAGCATTGTGTGTTCTACAGTTTCTGGATGAAATGGTCTGTATATATCTCTTAAGTTCATCTGACCTAAATTATTGTTTAAGGTCATTGTTTTTCAGTACAGATGGAACATAGTTTTATTGATCTTTTCTAGTGTTTTTTTTTGTTTGTTTTTTTTTTTTTAGTCTGTTATTTCTTCCCTCCTACTAAGAGCAAGAAAGAGATAAATTCCAGGAAACAGAAAACCTTACAAGACTGAATCAGGACAAAATTGAAAATTTGTGTTTTGGAATTTTAAAATTCAGATCTAAAATCTAGGACCAGATGGCTTCCCAGACAAATTTTACCAAATATCTAAACTATTCCAAAAAAATTGAAGAGGAAAAAATACTTCCAAACTTATTCTATGAAGCCAGCATTACCCCGATACCAAAACCAGACAAAAACACCACAAAAAAAGAAGATTACAGGTCAATCAAAAAGTAAAAATCATATGATCTCTCAACAAGGTGGGCATAGAGGAAACATTCCTTGACATAATAATGGTCGTATGTGACAAATCTGCAGGTCACATTATACTCAATGGTGAAAAGTAGAGCGCTTTTCCTCTAAAATCTGAAACAAGACAGAGTTAACACTTTTATTTTTTGCCCAATTGCTGTGGCTGGAACTTCCAATACTATGTTGAATAAAAGGCATCCAAATAAACCCTAACGATTCCACCAAAAAACTATTACAATAAATAAATTCAATCAAATCATTGGATACAAAATTTATATACAGAAATTAGCTGCATTTCTATACACTAATAATAGCGACCAGAAAGAATTTAAGAATACAATCCCACTTACCATTGCATCAAAAGGAATACAATGGTCTCTTCAATAAATGGTATTGGGAAAACATGACAGCTACACACAAAATAATAAAACTGGACCACTATCTTACACCATACACAAAAATAAATTTTAAAATGGCTTAAAGACTAGAATTTTTACATTTTAGCTAAGGAAACTATCAACAAAATGAAAAGGCAACCTACTGAACGGGAGAAGCTATTTTCAAATCATATATCCAATAAGTGGTTAATATAAAAAAAATGAAGAATTTATACAACTTAACCCAACAAGTGTTATGTGGATGTGGAGAAAAGGGAACCCTTGGAAACTGTGTTTGGGAATTAAAATGGTACAGCCACAAATGGAACAGTATGGTGGCTCCTCAAAAATTAAAAATAGAATTATCACACAACTCAGGTGTTCCACTCCTGGGTATTTACCCGAAGAAAACAAAACACTAATTCCAAGAGCTATATGCATCCCTATGTTCATGGCAGCGTTATTTACAACAGCAAGATACAGCAGCAACCTAAGTGTGTGCATCAATAAATGAATGGAGGAAGATGTGGTATAGGCAGACCTCGAAGATATTGCCGATTTGGTTCCAGACCACTGCCAATAACATGAGGATGGCGATTAAGTTGTGAGGCACGGACCTCCACTGGCAAAAAATAAATCACAGATGTTGCCTTTTTTTTTTTTTTAACAAAAGCATTATAAAGTGAGGTGCAATAACATGAGGTATGTCTGCATACACACACAATGGACTATTGGCCATGAAAAAGAAAGAAATCTGGCTATTGTCTTGGGTTTCTACTTTGGTGCCCCAATTTGAAGATAAATAGACTATGGAAGAGTGAGTCTAATTGTCAGCATTAAGATTTTCTCCAACATCAGATGTCGTGCGAGAATGCAAATTTCTTAAAATACGTGATGGTGCTATCAATTTAGGTATGATTTCTTAATCCTGTGAGTCTAAATTTAGGAAGGAATTTCACTAATCACAGTGCTAAAGCTTGTGGAGTTTAATAATTTCAGAAGATAATGATTGTTATTTTTAACGCAGGGATTATTTTAAAATACTATATAGGTATATGCATATACAGGTATCAAGAACTTGTTATACTTTGTGAAGCAGCTTTTTGTATTTTCCTTACAGGCTCTTATTACTAGAAACTTATTACATTTAAAATGCTACAAGGTAGCGTTTCCATGTAGGGACAGCAAAGCTTTTAGCTGTGGTAGCTGTTCTAGGATCAATGTCAAGATTTATAAGAAGCTGACAGACTTTTTCCAATGAAAGTCGTCCAAAATCTATGGCGTGACACATTCTGTATATTAGCCCTGTCACTACTGTGCATGGATTTGAATCCCAGATAAATTGAAAATCCCGAATTCCTGAACTTTAGAAAATGGATTTTTAGATTGCTGTAATTTCTTCTATAGTCTCTAGAGAACACATAGTGGCAGTTATAGATATGTATTTTTTCTCTCTGAAAGCCGTATCTTCCACCCATTTCACCGCCCTGCTTTCCCCCTTCCCCCATTATCTATTAACTAGCTTTTTATGCTTGGCTGATTTTGAACAAGATAAAAATCTTATTGGGTATTAAAAAAAACAAAAACAAACATGTGATGTCCCTTGGATTTTTATCCCTGTATTGTTGAAGTGTGGCACTTCAGATGAGAAGAGTACCCATGAATAATTGAGGATGTAAAAGGCCTTATTTTTCCATAGCTTTCTAAATATAAAAACGACTTTAGCATATTAACCCTCCCCATCACCTACATGTTGGCCGTTCAGTAACAGTAAACTTTGGGGTGCCCTTAACAATCACTCAGGCTACATAGAAATTCTTACAGTATTAGATGATTGTAACTGACACAGGTGTTAGGACCCACATTTGAAGACAGAGTTTATTAGAAGATTGGGATATCCTGGAGAAAATTATAAACATCTAAAAAATATGGAACACACTAAGAAAACCAATAGATAGTTGCCAGAAAACATTGCATATGAGGTTTGATTCTTGGCCTTTAAAATCTTACAATTGGACTGATTGGTAAATACGGGGATAATTTTACAACTTCTTAGGATGAAACTGGCTCCTTTTTTCAGACTTTCTCCACATGTTGGCGATGTGGTTGAGTTTAGCCCAGATGTCACCTATCACTCTTACAAGGAATTATCATACTGTAGGTTGGCAGAAATATAGGTGTTTTGCAATTTGCAATTCAATGGCTCAGTTTTTACAAAGTGAGGAAAAATGAACAACCAACAGATGTGATACAAGCCTTAAGAAGTCCATTCAGCAGTTCAACTTTAGCTACAAGATTTGACAAGCTTGGGCAACATTAAGTGTTAGACAGCAGTACTCTATAATTTGCACATAATTTTACAGCCTTATCAGCATATTAAATACGATGGCACATTGGCCTCACAACAGAGCACATCAGAATCTCAAGGAATGCACAATGAAAGGCAACGTAGGTTTTTGTTGTTACTTAACCTTAAACTTTACAGAATGTTCTAATACCGTTTCCCCGAAAATAAGACCTAGCCGGTCAATCAGCTCTAATGAATATTTTGGAACAAAAATTAATATAAGACCCGGTATCATATCATATCACATATTATATTGTACCCAGTCTTATATTTTTATATATTCTTATATTTATATAAGACCAGGTCTTATATTTTTGCTCCAAAAGACTCATTAGAGCTGATTGTCCAGCTGGGTATTATTTTCAGGGAAACACAGTAGGTAAGGCATGTGACACTGACTTTAAACATTTAAAATTGTCCTTTTTTTCAGGATATATAATAAACATATTTGATTTAATAAATACTTGGTGTGGCTTAATTCCCTTTTAATTAAATAATGAGCCTTTTCTGAACATCTCCCGTTTTATTTCTCATTAATAAAGCTCCTGAAGCATCTGCTGTAGACGTTCTATCCAAGAGACTGTCCTTTGCATAGAGTAATGAAGAGCCATCTGTTTCCGTTTTACAAGCATTAGAATTGTGCTACCTATGAATGAGATTTAAGATTCTCACTAGAAAACACTCTTTTGTGTAACTACTAGGATTTATCTTCTAAATGGGAGGACGGAATTTAAAAAAAATATATTCTAATTATCTATTGGCTCTTAATATCGCCCCTATATTTCCTTGGTCAGAAAAATGTAAAGGTTACCAGGAGGGTTATACTACTGAACAAACCCCTGTCTTTATATAACAAGGTTAACAGAAGTTCATAATTATATTAATTACATTAAGCTCAAATATTATATTAAACATTATTGCATTTGTCTTATTGCTCAATGTTGTAGTTCCATATTGGCAGTAAATTGTTACTTCTCATATGTAAGAAAAGGCCTCCTACACTTGGGTGGCTGGAGTTGAAGATACAGGACTCAATGATGTTTGGAATTAAGCATTTCCTGAGCTTTCCTTTCAGATTTATTCTACCTTTCTTTTCTGGTTTACCTTGTGGGGTAAACCACTAATGGGGTAAATTAGTGGTTTACCCCACAAGGTCAATTGTAGCACTAAGCAGCTTTCTCACATGGGATAATCCTAAACAGAACGCAACGGAGGGAGATCAGTAGAAAACACTGTTCTGTAAGCCAAGCGAGAAAGGGACTAATAGCTGCTATATAAACAGCCAGCAGTATTTGCTATGATACTCTGCGTAATTTATTGATAAGATATAGGTGTGCAAGTATATTACATATATTTACCAAGTATATTTACTTAATGGTTTTAAAGAGAGCAATTACAAATATAATGGCATAACTACAACCTTCCTTATCTTTCCTTCCCTCCCTCCCCTGTTTTTCCCATACAGTTGAGCTAGGCCCTCGTTCTTTCAGAGTAAAAAGTCTATAAAGAAAGGTTATAAGCAAATACATTTTTAGATAAAATTAGTTTCCAAAAAAAAGATCCAAGAAAATTCAAACTATTTTTCTCCGGGAAGAAACAGGACAGAATATGAAAATGAATAGAGAAGGGACAGTTGCTTTTTGTGTCACATAAATATGTTTCATTTTTAAAAAGTCATGTGCATACTTTATTTGATCAAAACTTAGAACGTTTCATTTACTTCTGCACAAGGTCTTCCACTAAGAAAGAAGATTAACTGTCATCGTAACAGATCTTTTATTTCCTACTTTTGGTATATTAAAAAAGAAATTTATCCTTCTCAAAACCCATTCCTTACCATTTCAGTTTCTTTGATGCATTTAGTAATATCTCAGAAATTGATATGCCACATCTTCAACTTACATTATAATTCAGTGAGTGAAAACTCTGTCACCTGACTTTGAAACAGACTTTCCAGTTAGCTTAAGAATCAGTGTTTGGGAAACATAATAGAGTCCGTGTGAAACTGCTACCTTGACTGATCTCTGTCACTGTCTGACTCACTCTAGGGGGTCTCTCTCTTACACACATGCACATGCACGTACACACACTTGCTGAAGTGTTGTAATTCTTTACCTTAATAGTGCTTTCAATCCTTTGCAGTATTTTTTAAAGCATTCCTTGAAAATTAAATGGATCATTGAAACTCCCCAGTAGTACTCACATGCACCTACATTGAATACCACACAGCCATCTTCTAATGTCCTCAACAAAGTCCCAGAAGTCCATGGATTTCATCATGTCAGAATAATTTAAGGAACTGAGAGAATGTATATGCCTCAGTTCCAAAATGAGCCTTAAAAATGGGGATCAGAAAGGCTTCATGAAGGGGCAAAACGGGTCCAACCACAGGCAAGCGCTGCCGTGGTGCCTTCGAAATGGAACTCTGGGAACCACCTTAGGGTCTTTCCAAAGAGGCACAGAAACCCTTCAAGATAGAGAGCCAGCATGTTAGACTTGCCACAGGTAGGTCATTGTCATGCAGGGTGGCAGGCGGGGTCTCAGCTCCCGCTCCCCACATAAGAACACAGGACATGGTGAGGCCAAAAAGGAACGCCCACGGAGCCGTAGATAGGGGAGTCATACCACTATATCCTCGCTGGTAACATCTGCCTCTCTGCAATCCGCAATCCGCCCTTGCTAGCCCCCATTTTCTGCTAGCGTAGCCACAGCAGTTATATTAGTGACCAATGGCTCACTGGTTACAGCTGACGGCCAACTAGCCACAGCTGATGGCCATCCCATCACAGTTGATGGCCATTTACTACCTGAGCCAGCACCTTTCCACGTGAGGGCGAGAGCCTGGAAACTGCACTCCTGGCTCTGTCCCCACAGTCATCAATGGCCAGCAAGTTTTAGCTAAAGACAGTGACAGGAAGCATTTGAGATCTTGGTCCCTGGCATATGTCATCAGTTTGGCTCAAATAAACTCTTATAAAAATTCTCAAAAAACAAAACAACAACAAAAAGGCACTGACAACCAATACAATGGCCTATCAACGGGCAGCTGAGATAGCACATGTCACAGGAAAAGAGTTATGTTAGGATTAGTCCTGGCATCAGACTTCTCTGCTCTAAGGTGGCAGAGTGGGAAGAAGAGTAAAGAGAACAGCCTGGCTTGCACCCGTCTTGATGGCATTTGCCAGAGGCAAGAGTAGGGGTGGGTAAGATGAACATCAGGCTAAACGGATCAGACTCTTAACCACACACTCCTATGAAGCACTTTATCAACCATATACCGCGAATAAAGAGTATTAGCATTTGTACTATTTATCATTCCTTGAGCCACTTAATTTGATATAGAGAAGTTCAATGGCTCAAATGGTTTCCTGAATTGAGAAGCCAAACCAATCTTGGGCATATTCCTAGAATACAGTCATAGCCAATAACTTTTCTTTACCTAACCCTACAGGTAGTTACAGAAGGGACACACAGAAAAACAAGCCAACAACAGGTCTGTCTGTGTTAGAAAAGGAACCGAGGGAAAAACAAAAATGAAGGGAGGTAAAGAGGTAAAAAGGAAAAGAGAAATAGAACATAAGTTGATGGATTGTTAGTAAACGAATGAGTTTGTCAAATGTCTGTGTATTTTAGTTTGCCAAGGTAAAATCCTACTTAAGAAAACTGACAGGTTTGATAGACAGTATACAGTCATGACTATCTCGAAAACTACAAAAGTTTCTTTATGCTACTACTTCTCTTGTGAATCTGGGGAGCCCCTAATCTGAACTCAGATTCAACTTCATTTACCACCCTCTAAATGGCAGGGCAATTGCTTCTGCTCCCAGAACAGTGTGCTAGATCACATAAGCACATTGTAGTGTAGGAGTCTGCCTGTTCAAAAGTCAGAATTAGTGTTAAGCTATTCAGCCCAGCTACGCATATGGTGAAAATCTAGAGGCTAAAACTTACTTTTATGAAAAAAAAATTGAAAGAACTCAGCAATCCATTTTTGATTAGACGCATTATTATTGGTTAGCAGCTGTTTTTTTTTTTTTAACAGAACATTTCATTTCTATCAATGCTATCTTTCTAATTCAGCTCATCTGTGGAATTTAGCAGTGCCTGGAAACTTGCTTTATTTCATCAGTATTTCACAGATTCTTTGTTACATTGAAAAATATCTATAGTGTACTTCGGAAAGTCAGACTTTACAAGAATCAAGTTTTATGGTCACTGAGTTTTTTCACTGGGATAACGAATCAATCATTTAACATAACAGAAGCTATAACAGCAAAGTTATGTTCCACCACTTCAATTATCAAAAAAGAAGAAAAATTGACAGCTCAAAGTTCAACTGAGTTTTGGTGAGTTTCCCTTTAAAGCCGCATGTATTACTCTTACTGATAAATAATGTGTTCCCCATGTAAATACTGTGTAACTCATTTCCATGCCTCACTGGATTCAAGTGCTCCTCTCTCTAATTAGGCATCTGTTAGACAATGAAACTTTGTTTTCCTGCACATAATATTGCTCCCTTTCCTAATGTAGCTTGAATAATAACAACTTCTTTCTCAAGAGATTAATTTGATGCCTAAAGTGTCAGGAAGGAAGATTCAACATTTACATTATGGTAATTGGTAGGGTATGAATACGGCATTGTTTTTACACAAAGCCACACATTTTAAAATCCAGTAATAGGAACCAAAACCCAACAAGTTTGAACACAGGAAGTACGGCACTGGCAGCATCAGTGTGGTATCCCGAATATGGTATCCGTGGCTGTTTGGGACGTGCTATTACTTTCAAATACGCAAACTGATATATCGGTCTTCTTTGTGTTGTATGGTTACACATACCCATATTTTTATCTGTATTCTTAGCAGTCAGAGCACATTTTCTCCATGAGACTATTCCCAATATACAAAAATGTGTATTGATACATGGTCATTAGTTTTGTAAAAGAAAGCTGTTCAAGGAAAACTACCAAACCAAAGATGAAGTTATGAACTCTGTGGAGCTCTTGCGTGTCAGGGTGGTCAATTAGGACAACAAGTCAAACTGAAAGCAACCACCAAGCCTACCGTGTTTCCCCGAAAAGAAGACCGGGTCTTATATTAATTTTTGCTCCAAAAGACACATTAGGGCAGATTTTCAGAGGACGTCTTATTTTTTTCATGTACAACAATCTACATTTATTCAACTACAGTCGCGTCATTATCTTCTGGAATATCGTCGTAATGTATTAAATGCGTCCATCTGGCTAAGATCTTAACTGGGGCTTATTTTCAGGGTATGTCTTATTTTGGGGGAAACACGGCATTTACTCACTGTAACAGTGTGACGAGAGAGCACAGTAGGTGACCACGCCCCAATGTTCCGTGGCTCTCCGTGGAACAGCAAGGCAAGGGTTAATGACAAGCAGTGCAGACAGGGCCATTACGTAACAGCCAAGCAGCCCCCAACAGAACAGAAGGCCCCTGACGTTTTATGACTCGAGGGACTTGGGGCGAGGGCTAAGAGTGGAAAAGTCCTGAGCCCAAGTAGACAAAAGGGTCTTGGTTAAGGTCCCCACAAGGAGGTCTCGGCAAAGATGCCTGAGAAGTGACTCATCCAGTTCCCCTGAGTCTTCCCCCTAGGAAGCGCCTAGGCTAGGGAGACAGATGTGTAAAAGCATGGCTCGTCTGGGGAGCCTCAAGTCCTTCACTGCAGCTCCCGCCAGAAATTCCAATACACAGATCTGTTGTGGACAGGGCAGCTTTCCCCATGAGGCCTGCAAGGTTCACACAGGGAATTCTGGCCCAGAGTCGGACTCCTCAGACCAGTGGTGTCAAATTCAACAAACAGATTCCACACTTCTGAAGACCTGTAGCCTTAGCATGGCAGAAACTGAACGTTGACTTCAGCGATGATAAATTGCAAAAGCAATCTTCATTCAAATTTTCTACATCATAAAAAAGAATGTCTTTCTTTATATATTGTTGAATTTGGTATAAGCATACAGAAGTGTTATATCACTATAATCTCAGTGTTCATAGAATGCGTGACCTCATGCTATGGCATGTGACATTTACAATGTGGACGAAATACTATCTCAGCCTGTGAACGACGGAATTTATTGCAGCAATGGGTACTGCTTCCCTGAAAGGAACAGTTTTTTTTTTTTTTTAAGATGCATCATTGTGAAGCAAAAATTATTGGCTCTAACAATGCATTTATATGCCAGCAATAATGAGCAAAGCAGAATTACTGTTGAGCTGAAAGCCTTTGAAATTAATAGTTAAATAGTTATTCATTAAAATGAGCTGTACATGATGTAAGAAGAAAATTTTACCAAAGTTGTTACTTTCTCTTCAATATTGAAAAGGAAAGCGAAGGGAAAAAAGGTCCTGTTTAGCTTTAAAGAATTGTTTGAAAAAGTAATGGGTAAATAGAGAAGTTGTGCCCGCTGCAAATCCAATTACTTGCTTATCAAGAAATCACAGCATTTAATCAAATGCAGCTCCCATCTCATTTTTAATGTAGGCTTTTTAAAGCCGTAAGACATGTATGGGTTATACAGAACAGTGAAGACCAAAAATAAACAGGAATTTAACTTAGTTAATATTTGTATATTATAAATATACACTGCACATATGAACACAAGCCCTCGTCCTTGAAAAGATACTTATCAGTTTTCAGTTGAGCAATAATTTTGCATTAAATTTGTATTCGTTTTTAATCAGTTTCCTGACTTATCAAAAGATATGAACAGAATCCGAGAAAAGCACTGACAGCATCACAAAACTAGACATGTGAAACATGTGACATAAGAGGATGTGATACACATTATCTTACAGTTCCCTTTGCAAAAACACATGATTTAGTGAGATGCTCTAGAGTAGGGGTGTCCAAACTGCAGCCCGTGGGCCAACTGTGGTCCGCAATCCATTTTTAAATGGCCCGCAGCAAATTCCAAAAACATATTGAGTTTACTTAAATAAACCAGGTGAGGCAATACGTACTTCACCTGAGTGGCCCGACTGTTTGTGTATCTTACCGCATATGGCCCCTGGTGAAAAACGTTGAACAAAGTTTGGACACCCCTGCTCTGGAGCCTAGAAACTAGGTAATATTTAAGTGCTATTTCCCAGTTACCAGTGGTTTACCACCTGCCTTGTCAGGTGACATAAGACATCAATTTATAACAATCATGACAGTTAAACTCACTGAACTAATGGGTCTATTGTGATTAGCACATGAATAAGTATAAATGATTTGAGAATTACATAGGAAAGTTTAGACTAATCTGTAAAATAATAACATAGTTGACATAAAACTGAGTCATGAAAATAAAATAACAACATACTGGACATAAAACTAAGTCATGAAAACAATGTATTTTTTCCTCATTAGAGCTGATATAACAAACTTATTACACACGAAATGAAATAAACAGAATTTAAGTATGCTTGCGCTGTCACAGGTTATGTATCTTTCTTTCCTGGAAGTAACTGGCGGTGGTATAGGAAATTTTCAACATTTATATTTTTAAAAAAATTCCTTCACACTTTATGAAATAATTTTGTTACCTATGGTCCCATGATTCCAACAAATGTAAATATTGTGGACTAGTGTAACAATAATTCAGTGTCATACAAAATCAAAACGTTATTCTTTCAACTATGTATCACCTACGTACTTTGAATTATAATGAACGCATTTGTAAAATTCGAGTTGTGGGGATTCAATGGAACTAAATACATACTGTCTTATCAAATTCAACATGCATGCTCAGAACAAAGACCTCATTTAGAGGAAACCAAATCATATTCCTGTGTCTACTGCCCCTGCACATTAACCATGTTAAAATGAAACCGACAGTGCTTTAACAATTTCTGTTGTTGCTCTGCTAGCACATTTCTGGTTTCCTAAACAGGCAAATAGCACAGTGAATTACATGGATCTTCTTAATGCTAAGGCAAAGAATTTTTTTGGTAGCAAATTAACTTTTATATTTGAATTGAAAACATGATACAAGCAAGCCTGGAGTTGCAAAGTGATTGATAAAGCAAAATTCAATTAGGTTGGTCTCAGTTCCTTCTTTGCAGTTTAATCAAATTTGTGAAACTTTATAACTCTTGGGGAGTCAATGTCACAATCGTTTTAAAATAAGGATACTGGCAAAGAGTCAGTTATCATATGGAAACTAATTTAGCTATTTTGCTGAGAACATACTCATTTCTGTTTCATGTATCCTATGTTCTATAAGTGTAATGAAAAGCCTCGCAGTAGGGTACAAAAATGCCTGCTTGCAAGGGTAGAAAAAGACTTTCCCTTGGCCTAAAAATACAAAGAAATTGTAGGCTGATCTCATGCATTTTTACATGACCTTAGTATAGCTATGACCAATCTTCTTACATAATCTTGACATAGAATCCCAGGCCTGAAAAATCTATGCAGAATAATTCTGGCTTTGATAATGGGGCAAAATAGATAACATGACTTCAACCCCTGAGGTCGACCTCCAAAAGCTAACCTGCTCGAAATGTGGGATAAAATTTAAGAGACATTCTCACAAGGAAGAAAGCGAAATCCCCCAAACAAAAGAAAAGAAACATTGAACTTCAGCACATATTGTAAAAGAATGAGCTGGCACTGGAGCTACAGAGAGGTCTTAGTACTTAATCCTTGTGTAAGTTACAAAAGAATAACAGAATCCCTGTAGAACCGAGACCCCGGGTCTTATATATTTTAGTATTTTAATATAAGACCCGGTCTTTAATATAATAATAATATAACATAACAATACTGGGTCTCATATTAATTTTTGCTCCAAAAGATGCATTAGGTCCGGCTAGGTCTTAGTTTCGGGGAAACACGGTATGTCTGATGGGAAGAGATATGTATCTTGGAATTCAAAAAAATGGATTCACCTCTACTGGGTTTTGGTTCAGTTTACATTAACCGAATGCTTCTGGAAATCCCACACTAAGAAATCTACCTTACGAAATAGGTGTTGGCCCAGAAGGCAATGGTAGGCTTGGGGTATGAGGAAGAATCAAGCACAACATCTGTCTGGCCACACAGGATCATACAGGTAAAGCCCTGTGAGGACCAAGTCACGACCCAAAGCTATAAAAACACTCAAACAAAAATATGCCCTAAAAGAGAGTCACAGACATGATAAGCCAGATGAACAGAATCTGAAAACTTTAGGTAATAAAACCAACTGGTGGACAAGAAAATGTACATTTAAAACGATTGAAAACATAAATTGAAACTATATGAATGAAAAGCAAAATAACATATAAATATTTGGAAAAGAACTAAATGTAACTTTCAGAAATGGAAAATTTCCAGTGAAATAAATCACTCAAGTTAAACCATTGATTAGAAACCGGTGAATAGAAAATTAGTGACCTGGAAGCTAGATAATAGTTAACGATTATTGCATGATTACTAAACATTCAAGGGCTACATAAGTACTTGCTATTCTACTTTTTATGATTGTTTGTTGTTAATTTCATTATAAGTACATTCATTAATATGTTCTTGTTAGCCGGAATTTGTTAGGGACAAACAGACTGGTTCTGTGACTACTCTATCAACCACTCTGCTGTATTGCCTCTAAGGAAATTATCCAGAATTCAGCAAATAATAATTAAACGCACAATATGAGGGATTATTAGGTGCGGAGTATGAAATTTAAGAAAAGTATGAAATATAGAAAAGTAGTACTAGAAAGTGAGAATTGGGTATTATGTCAATGGCTTCAATTACTTCTATTCTTTTCACCTTTTAGCTCCATGACATAAGTTGCCTAAAATAAATAAGCTTACAGGACAAACATTCTTAGGAGCCAAGGGTAAAAGACATTTTTTTCATTACTTCTTACACTTATTCTAGGTGCTATCCTAAACAGAAAGAACAGAGACACCAGGAGAGAGGAGGTAGGAAAGAAGTGGGGGAAACAAAGGAGGAGATTAAATCTTTCTTAAGAAAAGGTGCAGCCACAGCTAATTGTAATAGACTATGATACTATTAGCATGGAGGACGGGAACAATCTCCACCCTCCGTGTTCCCATGACAGTTCCAACAAGAGCCAAGTGAAAACAATGGAATCCCACCTCCCCACCGGAAGAAATGGTCAACAAGGATAGCAAGGACCCACCGTGGGAACTGAGACTGCCTGCGACACCACCCCTAAAACTTGCATATTTCGCGCCCTCATTGGAATCAAATCCTAAGCCTTTGTTCTTCTGCACAGTGGCCCTCCATCTGGCCTGCCCAGTCCCACTATTTTGGGAGTGTAGTACTTCCTTTCTCTTAATAAATTCACTGCTGGCTTGTCTTTGTTCACGTGGCTAATGCTGTACCTCCTGGAATGCCTTCCTGAGACAATACAAGAAACCTTGTTCTCCTGTAGCACAAGGACTGAATATGGGATTTAAATAGTTACATTGATGCCTCAAGAACATCTTTCTCACCTGTGTGAGTAACGTGCTTACACAGGGTTGTACAATTCAGAACTAGGCAATATAGATTCTGTAAGTGTCTCCATGACCCTCTACATATTTCAAGAATATGTTGTTACTACATTTGCCTTTCTACTTTGTATCGGGAGACTGCATTAGAGTTATTTTGTTAATTTATTATTTCCATTAGTTCTTAATAGCATTCTTTTCCACATGTGCAACATAGAGTACCCAAAGCATATCGGTTGCTCTCCGTACCCCATAAAGGCAACATCAAAACACTGTTGCTTCGTTTTAACTAAAGCAGAAATGTTGCTATTTTACTAATTTCCTTTTCAACCTTATAGGGCTAGGTATATTCTTGTTAGTGAAGAGAAGACATGTGACTTTTACATTCATATTCTGTATGTTTACTACAGAAAGCAACATGCATTAAAAAAAAGTGAAAATTCACTGTGACGTTTGACTTCATTTCATAATTTAGGTCTGGCTCTTTGAGTCTAGATTTTTCTGGTTCACTCGCTGCAGTAATGACTCTATTCATCAAAAAGCAAGGGAATACAATGCTATTGCAATCACAATGGATCAGAGGAATCGGTGTTGATTTTTTTTCTTAACTTCTAATCAAAACCTCTGCAACGTGTAGCTGCTGGTTCAGAGTTTCTAAAGTTGAAAGCAGTAGCATGTGAGCATTTTTCTTTCTCAAGGCTGTAAGTTTATTTTTCCCACCCTAGAGGGAGGAGACAAAGGAAGGGGGTAAGCAGTCAAACCTTAGCATGAGGTAATCGCTCATGGAGCCTAGGTGGTGACTCAACTACGTGTGCAGCAACAGTAAAAAGATTTTGCCTGTAAGGCAAATATCCACGGAGGCCCTTTCTTCCCCAGCTTGCCTAGAAGCTCCGCTCGAGGCTAAACGTTATTCTTCAAATCTGCATTTTCAACCATGATATTTGAATACCAAGTCATGTCAGGTTTCATAGATTTTAAAAAATTATCACTAACATGTACCTGCTTCCTCGTTACACCCCCCCAAAAAAATACTCGAATGATTACAATTACCAGGGGTGCCAAAAAAAAATGTATACACAATTTGAGAGATGTTATCTATGTATTACTTTTCGAAGTAAAATTGAATTACGGTAGCACTGCTTAGTATGACGTTCGCTCAAAAGATGGCCTTAATCAAATGAATGCTAGCGTCACCATGCGACAGGCAGGACAGTCAAAGAAAATGGCAGAAGCACGATTGTCATTTTAAGGAGCACAAGGCCATTTTGAAGTGGTATCTGAAATTTGAGAAGGTTGTGGAAGTACAACGACAATGGAAGCATGAGTATGAAACAGAACCTCCAACACGCTTAACAATTCAGGCATACGTGATAAGTTTGAGACACACGGTGCTGTCTGTGATGTGTACAAGGGAAGATCCGGGAGGCCTCGCACAGCAACACGTCCTGCTTCTTCTGCTGTGGTGTTGGAACAGTTTACATGCGCCCCACAGAAGTCTACCAAACGATGTTCACCGTAATCAGAAGGGTCTGGGCGGCGATGGTAACCACTTTGAGCACCTCTTGTAATTGCACAAGTCAAACATGACTTGTATTCATCTTCTGTTTTTCATATATATTGAGTATTACAATTTTAATACAGTTTTTTCCTTTCTTAAAATGTGCATACATTTTTTTTGGCACCCTTTGTATATAACTTTTAGAGCAAGCTATAGTAATAAAGTCGAACTCGACCCTACTGATCTCATCAATATTAATGTCTTACTTGAGAATTCTCAAGAACAAGGAGAAAAACGAATGTTTTACAATTTTCACAGAGCTGACATTTGAGACTGACTCAGAAATCAGCTGTATGGTAATAAAGTCTCTATGATGGAGCAGAAGCTCTCCTGTGTACTCTGTAGAAAGAAATGATCCGACATTTTAATAAAGATGAATTAAATAATAGATTGGAAAACAACGTGTATACAAGGGAGAGAAAGATGGAAAATACCACTACAAAATCCTTAAGACTGACTAATATTTACACTAGATTCCAGTAGAGAAACTGGAAGTTGATATCAGAACCCCTTAAAAAACTAATACTTTATTTTTTGTATTAAAAAGTAATAGACATCATGAATGTCTCAAAAATAACCTTCATTAATTCCATGTGAAACAATGTGGCATATAGAACTCAAAGCTGTGTGGTTCTTATCAGGGTTGTTAACATCAAAATTAAATGTCCAAGGGTAACAAAGTAGGAAAATTACAGTCCTGACAGATGCTGTCTTAGGAGCTAGATGCAGGGGTGTCCAAACTTTTTTCAACGTTTTTCACCAAGGGCCATATGCAGTAGAATACACAAACAGCCGGGCCACTCACTCGAGGTGAAGTACGTATTGCCTCACCTGGTTTATTTAAGTAAACTAAATATATTTTTGGAATTTGCTGCGGGCCAATAAAAAATGGATCGCGGGCCACAGTTGGCCCACAGGCCGCAGTTTGGACACCCCTGAGCTAGAGTGACGCCACACATTTACTTCTGTCCCATATTCTGTGGCATCATATTTATAAAACTTCCTGTGGATGTGTTTACACACACCCGATATACATTTCAATTCATCCATATACTATTTTCAAAGATCTTTAAGTTTTGAAACCTTTTTTTAAAAAATTGTCAGAATTTATTTTTGCTTGAAGGTGTTCCTCATTATGTTGAAATTCTACTGGGGTTCTCATCTTATTTTTAACACTATTTAGTTTCTAATGTTGATATGCTGAAATGCTACATTTACATATGTTTATTACTATTCAAATGGAAAATTAATATATGCATATCATAAAAAGGGGTGTAAATGGAAAGATTCTTTTCTGTCCAAGATTCCACAGGGCTCCTTTTAATATACAAATATTATATTGTGCAACCTACCAGAACTCACCTATGAGTATACACAAGTACATTACTTTTAACAAAAATGAAATCATGTTTTATGTACATGCACACACAGATACATGTTTCCTCTCACGCAATTTTCTACTTTCAGTAAAAAATACAATATATATTTTGGTTCAATCTGTTTCAAGTTAGATCTGCTTTATTTTAGCAGCAGAGTGAATGTTTCATTATATAAATATATACTACATTTAATGAACCTTGTGTTAATGAGCATTCGATTCGTTTCTAGCGTTTTGCTAATACAAACTATCCTACAATGAGAATCTCTGTACCTGTGTCTTTGCTCAAGTGACACGGTGGCGTGCTCTGACTAATAAAATGTGGAAGACAAGACTATGTGCTGCTTTTGTGCTACAGGAAGCAAGCTGCCAAGTAAGACGTCCGACTACCAGAGACTATAATGCCCTCCCAAACCGCAGAATTATGGGTAAATAACAAAATGTTTTAAACTGATTTTTATGTTAGGTACACAGCAACAGATTACTGAAAAAGCCTTCATTAAAGACTTTCTGCTCTTCAAAAGACACCATTAGGAGAATGAAAAGGAAGTCATGGATTGGAAGCATTCACCATACGTACCTAAATAGGGACTTATATTCAGATCATATAAAGAACCTCTACAAATCAGTAAGAGACAGAATGGCTCTCATCAAAAACGAAAGAAGTAAATGCTGGCAAGGATATGGGAACAAGGGCCTTGTGCACTATTGGTGGGATTGTAAACTGGTGTAGCCACTATGGACAATAGTATGGAGGTTCTTCAAAACATTTAAAATAGCATTAGTATATTATCCAGCGGTTCCACTTCTGGGTTTTATGTACCCAAAGAAAAAACACTAACTCGAAAAGTTATCTGCACCCCCATGTTTATAGCAGCACTATTTACAATAGTCACGAACACAACCTGTGTCCCTCAACAAATTAATAAATCAAAAAGTTGTGGTATACATAAACAAGATAATGTTATTTCACCATTAAACACACACACACACACACCAAAAAATCCCTGCCATTTGCAAGGTCAGTGGACATTATACTAAGTGAAATAAGGCAGAGAAAGGCAAATGCAGGATCTCACCTATATGTGGAAACAAAAAAACAAACAAACTCAGAAAAAAATGAGATTTGAGTTGACTGGAGGCGGGGTTTGGGAACGGGGGAATTGGATGAAGGTGCTCAAAAGGTACAAACTTTCAGTTATAAAAAAAGTACTGAGGATGTAAGGTATAACATGATGACCATAGTTAACGCTGCTGTATGGTATATTTGAAAGTTATTAAGAGAGTAAATCCTAAGAATTGTTTTTTTCCTGTTTTGTATCTATATGAGATGATGGATGTTAACTAAACCGATTGTGCCAATCATTTAACCATATATGTAAGTCAAGTAATTATACTGTGTATCTTAAACTTACACAGTGCTGTGTCAATTAACTGAGAGAAGAATTTATAACAAAAATAACTGAACAGAAAAAAAAACAATGCAAAATTATACACTGTACAATGTCTCAATAATATACTGTATGCATGATAAAGATAACATACAATGGTTAACGTAGGCTTGCTACAATGGTGGAATTATGGAGTTCTACTAACTTTTTAATATTATCTTTTAAATAGAGTATTAATTATGAACACAAAACGGACTCTAATAATTCTCTGATAGCTCTGTCAGTCACAAAGTGACAGTAATGCCACAGCATCAGGTGAAAGGCATACCCAGCGAACACCCTAAGCAGGTAACTCCAGACACAGGGTGGAGTGTGACCATCTGGAGGGCTTTATCCGATTGCAGACAGGTGCACCGCACCCAGTTTTGAACATAAGATCAGAGCTCTCTGACAGCTCTTCACTCAGGCTGCAACGGACAAGCTGACAGCCACACCTGCACTCGTCCCAGATGGAGCTTGAAGCCCCTCCTCCTGACCGTCTCACCAACCTGGCCTGATACCTGAAGCCATGCACCCCAGCGCCAAAGGGACTCTTGCCGAACACAACTCTCTCTCATCCTTCTTTTATAAGACTCTGTTTACTTGCCTAACCTTATTGCTTCCAAACCTGTGTGACCTTCTTGTGTGAAACCATTCTATCTCGACTATTGGAGAATATCCTTAGGCTGGAGCCTTGGTTAATGCCCGTGGTAAACCAAGTCAGTAGGACTAGATCCATGGCTTGATTCTAATAAAGTCTGACATTACAGAAAAGACACAAACGTGGGTGAGACTGCTACTGCGATAGCCCGGTCCTGCTCACGGCATCTTTTGAATACAAAGCAAATTTAAAACAAAGTTACTGTATAGTAAATCCTCCCTAATTATAAATTCATGGCATTTCAGATGTGTCCTATGCTGCTGAGTTATATTTGATGAATTCATAGAAAATTTAATCACTGACTCTTTTCCAACATATACTGAGTATGTACTACATGGCAGTTATTATTCTAGGCACTGTCGATATAGCTGTGAGGAAAACAGGAAAAAAGTAAGACTTGCCCTCCTGTAACTAATATTTTAATGGAGAAGAGGCCAATAAATGTATTTAACATTTATAAGGTATTTTAGAAAGTGGTGCTGTGGGAAAAAAAAGAGCAAGGAAAGAGGGAGGAAAAAAGTCGACAGTGTGGAAGAGGGAGCGATTTTAAATAGAGGTCAGGGTAGGACCTAATGATTTCAAAAGGGAGTTTAGACAAAGTTGTAAAAGAGACAATACAGCAAGCATGTGGAAGAGCTGTCTAAGCAAAGCAGCAATTCAAAGAGCAGGAGAATGCTGGTATAGTAAACTGAAAAGCCAGTGCACATGGAGCATGTAAGCAAGGAGAGTATTTAAGAGGATAAAGGTAGTAAAAGATGAGTGGGGTCAAAAATTGTCAGTATTTTAACATTTCTTTTGTATACTTTGTATATTTTGAAATAAAGTTGGGGCAAGGCATAGGAAAGGCACACGTCATCCATTCCTCCCTTTTCTTTCATGTATCTTCAGCTCCTGTAAAGCAGGAATTTGATAAATACTTATTTAAGAGACTATCTGGCCCAATTGTTATAGTTTATAATTATTTGAGAAAATAGTGTATATCTAAGATGTATTACAGACAATAATTATGCTTCATATATTCTTGAGTTTATAAATGCTGAGTTAATTAAAATAAAAATCATACAAAATTTTACTCTAAATCTGTACTTAGGTGGTTATTTTCCTTTGATAACAGCTTATTTTGCATATTTCTATATTCATACACATACTTACTAATCCGAGACCCCATGCAAAAGGAAAATGTGTGGTATAATACTGACCTAAGAAAAATAAAAAGGTGTTTCAAATATCATTGTAACAGATAATATTAGACAAAGGATGCACACATCCTAAATGGAAGAGCCATTTACACAACAGAAATACGGAGACCAAAAAGTCCACTCCGTTAAGAACAAACCAGAGCATTAGCACAAAGAAATTATGTGTGTGGTATTTTTTACAGACATTTTACAATACTAAGCTGAAATCCATTATTTCCACATGTTGCTGTGCCTTACAATCTCCAGGGGATTATAATGGATTATACCTTAAATACAAGGTCAGACAACTAAGTTCATGAACTCATCCTAGAAAACTGCTACATACCTCATTGCTGAATATCACTACAATCACCTTCAAAGTACCCCCTTGGGAAGCTATGCACCAATGCCAGTGCCTAGTCCACCCTTCAAAGCAATTTTGGAACTCTTTCTGGAATGGCCATCAGAGCTGTCATCGTATTATCCTTGATGTCCTGAATGTCATCAAAATGTCTTCCTTTCAATATTTCCTTTATCTTCAGGTAAAGAAAGAAGTCATTGGGGGACAGATCAGGTGAGTAGGGAGGATGTTCCAATACAGTTCTTTCTTTGTTTTGTGGCTAAAAATTCCTTCACAGACAGTGCTCTGTGAGCTGGTGCACTGTTGTGATACAAGAGCCATGAATTTTGGTGAAAAATTCATGTTGTCTAACTTTTTCATGCAGCCTTTTTAGCACTTCCAAATAGTAAACTTAGTTAACTGTTTGTCCAGTTTGTACAAATTCATAATGAATAATCCCTCTGATGTCAAAAACAGGTTAGCAACATCATTGCAACAACTTCTCGAACTTACTTGTTAGATCTTATATTCTATTTCTTTGTAATGCACATCAATACAAAGTTCACAGCACATGTTTAGAGATGTTTGTAGTTGAGTCCCTGATACAAAACACTGAAGAAATTTAATTATTTGTTATAATTATAGTCCGTGTTACCAGTAAATCATACTTATTTATATTTTAATATCTAAAGGTGTATTTACTCACTGTAGTCCCATATGATTGATGTGATTAAATTCAAATAATTTGGGAGAGTATTTGCACAGAAAAACATGTCAAGAATTTTTAGAGAGCATTTTCTCAGTCTGTTGAGATTTTGCTTCCAGGGATGTTCTTTATCTGACAAACTCTAATAAACTCTTATATAAAAAAAGAATTTTTAAAATTTATATTGTCGTCCCACCTAAAGTATTCCTTGTATTTAGGAAGGGATTCTGAAAAGCAACAGTACCCTAAGCAAAATTTGACATAAAGCAATTTAATAGATGTAAATTGTGACATAAAAAACAACAACATGAAGGAGTAAAAATGTAGAGCTTTAGAATACAAACTTAAGTTCCTATCAACTTAAAACAGATTATTATAAATACAAGTTATTTTATGTGAGTCTGATGATAACTACAAAGCCAAAACTTATAGTAGATACACAAGAGATAAAGAAAAAGGAATCTGAGCATACCACTACAGAAAATTATCAAATCACAAAGGAGATAGCAAGAAAAGAAAGGACCAGAGGAAGAACAAACAGCCAGAAAGCATAACAAAAGTCCAATAAGTACATGCCTATCGATAATGACTTCAAAACTAAATGGAGTACATTCTCCAATCAAAAGAGACAGAGTGGTTGAATGGAAAAATAAATAAAGACTCATCAGATGTAAGAACCCACAAAAGTTGAAAGTGAAGGGATGGAAAAGACATTCTATGCAAATTGGAAACCAAAAGAAAGCTAGGGCAGCAATACTTACATCACACCAGAGAGACTTTAAGAGTGTAGTAAGAGACAAAGAAGGTCATTATATAATGATAAAAGGGGGAGGGTGAATCCAATAAGGGGATATATGTGTAAATATTTATGCATCCAGCATAGGAGCACCTAAATATGTAAAGTAATGTTAATGCCAAAATAGTAAAATAGACAGCAATACAGTAACAGTAGATGACTTGAATATCCTACTTATATCAATGGAGACATCATCTAAAGAGAAAAATCAATAGAAAACAATGACTTGAAATGACACAGAGCAAAAGGACTTATCAGATATATAAAGTATATTCCATCCAAAAGTAACAGAATACACATTCTTGAGAGCACAAGGAACATTCTCTAGGATAGATCACGCTAGGCCACAAAACAAGACTTAATAAATTTTAAAATATCGAAAATGTATCAAGCATCTTTTTCAACAACAATGGCATGAAACTAGTAATCAATTACAAGAAGAAAACTGGGTAATTCACAAGTATGTGGAGCTATAACAACATTCTACTTCATGTCCAAGACAAAAAGAATTAAATAAAATACCTTGAGGTAAATGGAAATAGAAGCACAACATACCAAAACTTATGGGATGTAGCAAAAGCAGTTCTAAGAGGGAAGTTCATAGCAAAAAATGCCTACATCAAAAACAAGAAAGATCTCAAATAAACAACCTACCTTTACAACTCAAGGACCTAGAAAAGAAGAACAAATAAAGCCCAAAGTTAGTAAAAGGAAGGAAATAAAGATCAGAGTGGAAATAAATACTAAAAAGACAATAGAAACAAACAATGAAAATAAGCTGATTTTTTTAAAAAAAAGATAAGAATTGACAAAGCGTTAGCTAGACTCATCAAGAAAAAGAGAAACAGGACTCAAAATAAGAAAAGTAAGAGGAGATGTTACAACTCATACCACAGAAATACAAAGGATCGTAAGAGACTACAATGAACAATTATATGCCAACAAATGGACAATCTAAAAATAATGGGTAAGTTCTCAGAAACATACAATCTTTCCAGACTGAATTATGAAAATATTGAAAATCTGAACAGACCAATTACTAGTAAAGTGATTGAATCAGTAATCAAAACACTCCCAACTAGATGGTTTCACTAGTGAATTCTACCAAACATTTAGAGAAGAATTAATACCAAAAAATAGAAAAGTTTGGAACACTCCCAAACTCATTTTTCAAGGCCAGCATTACCATGATACTGAAGCCAAATGTATGCCATAATAAAATCAGAAGCCAATATTGTTGAGGAACACAGACACAAAAATCTTCAATACTAGAAAACCAATTTTCATAATACATTAAAAGGATCATATACCATGGTCAAGTGGACTTTATTCCAGGGATATAAGGATGGTCCAATATCCACAGATCAATGTAATACAGATTAACAAAATGAAGGATAAAAATCATGTTAATCTCAATAGATTCAGAAAAGGATTCGACAAAAGTCAACATACATTTATGACAGGGAACACTTGTGCACTGTTGGTGGGACTGGAAATTGGTGTAGCCACTACTGAATACGGTTTGGAGGTTCTTCAAAAAATTAAAAATAAAACTGCCTTATGACCCACCAATTCCATTTCTGGGTATTTAGCCAAAGAAATCCAAAACACGAATTCCAAAAGATACATGCACCCCTATGTTCCCTGCAGCACTATTTACAATAGCCAAGATATGGAAGCAACCCAAGTGTCCATCAATAGACAATTGGATAAAGAAGATGTGGTAAATACATACAATGGAATATTACTCGGCTATAAAAAAGGAAATCTTACCATTTGCAACAACATGGATGGACCTAGAAGGTATTACGCTAAGTGAAATAAGTCAGAGAGAGACAAATACCGTATGATCTTACTTACTTGTAGAATCTAAGGAACAAACGAAATGAATAAACAAAGCAGGAACAGACTCAACAGAAACAGGCTCATAAATAACAATGATGGTTGACAGAGCAGAAGTGGTTGGGAAACAAGGTGAAAAAGGGTGAAGGGATTAATACAAATTGGTACTTACAAAATAGTCACAGGGATGCAAAGTACAGCATAAAGAATATAGTCAATAATGTAACAGCTATGTATAGTGCCAGGTGGGTACTAGACTAATGGGGGGGAATCAGTCCATAAATTATGTAAATGTCTAACCACTATGTTGTATACCTGAAACTACTATAAAATACTGCATGTCAACTGTAACTGAAAAAAAATCTTAAGAAGACCATTTATAACAAAAATCCTCAATAAAGCAGGTATAAAAGGAACATACCTCAACATGATGAAGTCCATGTACCATGTTTCCCTGAAAATAAGACCTAGCCAGGCAATCAGCTCTCATGCGTCTTTTGGAGCAAAAATTAATATAAGACCAGGTATATTATATTATGTTATGTTATATTATAATATATATTATATAAGGCTGGATCTTATAGTAAAATAAGACCGGGTCTTATATTAATTTTTGCTCCAAAAGACGCATTAGAGCTGATTGTCCTGCTAGGTCTTATTTTCAGAGAAACATGGTATGAGAAGCCCACAGCTAACGTCATACTCAACTCTAAGATCATGAACAAGAAAAGGTGCCCACTCTTGCCAGTTTTATTCACCATAGTATTGGATGCCCTAGCCAGAGAAATTAGGCAAGAGAAATAAAAGGCATACACATTGGAAAGGAAATAAAAATGTCACTATTTGCAGATGACGTATTATATATAGAAAACTCTACAGACTCTTCCAAAATACTGTTAGAAAAAATAAATTTAGTAGAGGGATACAAAATCAATATAAAAATTCTGTTCAATTTCTTTATACTAATAATGGATGAGCAATAAGAAAAAGGAAACAATCCCATTTATAAATCCATCAAAAAGAACATACCTAAGAATAAGTTTTAAAAAGGAGGTGAAAGACCCAGACACTGAAAACTGTAAGACACTGATGAACAAGATTGAAGATACATAAATGGAAAGATACTCCATGCTCACGGATTGGAAAAATATTGTTAAAATGTCCATAATACCCAAAGCAATTTGCAGATTAAATGCAATCCTCATCAAAATTCCAATGGCATTTTTCATAGAAAAAGAACCTAAAATTTTTATGAACTCACAAAAGACCCTAAAGCCAAAGCAATCTTGAGAAAGAACAAAGCCAGAGGCATCACACTTCCTAATTTCAAATTATATTACAAACTATACTAATCAAATCAGTATTGACATAAAAATAGACACACAGATCCATAGAACAGAATAAAGAGTGCAGAGTAAACCCATGCATTATATGGTCAATTAATTTATGACAAAGGAACCAAGAATATACAATGGGGAAAAGACAGTCTCTTCAATAAATGGTGTTGAAAAAATTGGACACTTGGAATAGAATGAAACTAGACTATCTTATATCTATACAAAAAATCAATTCAAAAATGGGTTAAGGACAGGAACATAAGACCTGAAGGATAAAACTTCTAGAAAAAAACATACAGAGTAGCTCCCTGACATCAGTATTTGTGATTTTTTTGGGGGGGTTTGATATCAAAATAAAAGCAATAAAATAAAAAACAAGTGGGACTACATCTAACTAAAGAACTTCCACACAGCAAAGGAAACCACTGACAAAATGAAAATGCATCCTATGGAATGGGATTAAGTATTTGCAAATCATATATTTGATAAGAGGTTAATATCCAAAACACATAAGAACCCATACAATAGAAAAAAACAACAATCTGATTAAAAAGTGGGCAGAGGATCTGAATAGACATTTTCCCACAGAACACCTACAAATGGCCAACAGGCACGTGAAAAGGTGCTGAGCATCACCAATCAGGGAAATGTATATCAAACCTAAAATGAGACATCACCTCACTCCTGTTAGAATGACTATCTTCAAAAAGACAGGAAATAAAAAGTGTTGGTGAAGATGTGGAGAAAAGGAAACCACTGTGCACTGTTGATGAAAATATAAATTGGTGCGATCACTATGGAAAACAGTATGGGGGTTCCTCAAAGTATTAAAAACAGAACTACCATATGATCAGCAATTCCACTTTTTGTTATTAATCTGAAGGAGACAAAGTCACTGTCTTGAAAGGATATATACACCCCCATTTTCATTGCAGTGTTATTTACAATAGCCAAGAAATGGAAACAAAAAGAAGGAAATCCTGCCACTTTCAAGAACATGGATGGACCTTGAGGGCATTATACTTAGTAAAAATAAATCAGACTTAGAGAGACATATTGTATGATTTCACTTAAATGTGAAATCTAAAAAAAAAAAAAAAACAACAACAAAAAAACAAAAACACAAACAAAAACATACCAAAAAACCCTCATAGAAACAGAAATGGTATGTGCTTGCCAGAGGTGAGGCTGGTGGCGGCGTGTGGGTTGGTGTGAAATGGGTGAAAGCAGTCAAAAGGTATCAACTTCCAGTTATAAGTCCTGGGAACCTAATGTACAGCGTGGTGACAATAGTGAACAATACTGTACTGTATACTTCAGAGTTCCAAAGAGAGTAGATCTTAAAAGTTATCACAAGAAAAACATAAACAACTGTGAGGTAAAAGATGTTAACTGAACTTACTGTGGTAATCTTTTGCAATATATACCTACATGAAATCATTATGCTGTACACCTAAAACTAATAGGACATTGTATGTCAATTATCTCATAAAATTCCTTTAAACAAACAAAGCATGGTTAAGTAATTTACAGATCTCAACTGCACTAGAAATCAGGGAAATCCTAACTAAAGCAACAATAACATACAATTTCATACCCACCAGTTTGATAAAAATGTCAGTCTTATTATATATAGCAAGTGTTGGTGAGATATAGAAACTGTCCTACACAGCTGGTAGTAAGTAGTATTAACAAATAAAAGTACTGACTTAGGCTTTCCATGGATTGCCTCATTTATTACTTACAAAGATTCTATGAGGTAATTACTATTAAACAAAGCAAGTTAAATGAAAGGGAAAAAATACTTTCAATTAATCTTTGTGTTCAACATCAATATTTATACAAATATACCCAATAGGAAATAAACTCTAGCATATTTTTTTTTCTATGTATGAGTCTCATTGGTGACTATAATCTGTTAAATCAAAATAATGCAATACCTGTAAATAACAAAAGTTGAGTTTTCTAGGTCTAAGATTCTAAAACTAATTAGATCTGACATAAATACCTATCATTATATGGATGGCATTTACAAAGAAAGGATTCCTTCCTTTAGAACCAACTTAGAAATGATTTTATCTGAACATGTGTGATAATAAATAATACTTGATTTTCTCACCATCCGAAACACATGGGGGTATCAGTAAGTCAGACAACTTCACTGAAAATGAAATTCCATGCCAGCATTACTTACAGAAATAAGGTTTATTTTATTAAAGGAATAAAGAATACCCTAACACATTCAACCATATGCCTCTGTCATGAGGTTTTATACTACATTGCATGTCCTCGACTATTAAATATGGTACCTATGCTGGTTTTTTGATTGCAAGCCTCAGAAGTCACTTTAGCTAATTCAACAAAAACAAAATTTGAAGGATAAGGGTTTCTCAGAGTCATAAGAGTAGCTGACTTATGAAAACTTGAAAGGTTTAGGAAATCAGTGCAGATCCAAGTTTCTACATAATAAGAGACAATTTCCTCAGGTACCACCACTGACATAAATGAGCCCAAAAGCACAATCTCAGGATAACAGGTGGGCTAAGGAATCAAATGTCTACTATCACTTAGAAGAGTACTTGCAGAGGGAGAATGTAAGTGTAGCAACCCTGGAGTTAGTACTTTATCATATCGTAATCTACTAATTTGCAGTACAGAGCATGGTGAGCCAATTAGAAGTCTTAAAGAACTTTCCTTACTTACTTTGTATTTATTTGATAAATATGCAAAGGCACGCATTGAGAAGTTCATCTCAAAGTGAGACCGTAAAGTAGAACATTTAGAAGTCAATTAAAAAAAAAGTAAGTTAGTGGTTTGCTTCTTTTCAAGGCCAAAATTCATGTCTCAGGATAGGCAAGATTCGAAAGAATTGCATTCTTTCTTGTTTAACTTTAGTGTATTATATTTTTCTGGTGTTAGCACACTTCCAGCAGCTTTCCATCATTATGTCAGGGTAGTCCTTCATAATATTTTTCACATTTTCTGCCTCATACATCAAACTATAGAGTTTTATCCATAAGGCAAAGCTGTCATTCTGTAAAATTTTTAGCAACGTTCTCATTTTTATCTGACATCTAGAAATACCTAAAGTAATAAAAAATCATTTTTACCTCATATTTGCTTTGGTTTTCATTCTGTCCCTGTCAGTCTATATACCGTAGAGCAAGGGAAGATTTATATAACATCATTTTGCGTGTTCTAGAATCAGACAAAGAATACTCACCTTAGCTGGTTTTTTTCACACAGAATTTTATACAAAGCATAAAAACTATGCTTAAGATCGTCTCCTCTTAAAACTTTACTTTTTTGCCATAAACACTATCCATTTGGTGTTTTTTAAGTTTCGCAATATATATGTATAATACTTTATATGTATAAAATATTCAACAACTACAAGTAAAAAAAAGACTTCATTTTCTAAAGAAAGTCACTCTTCTGGGCAATTTAATGAAAACATTAAAAAACTGCCTTTATATGTTCCTTGGTATTGTCTCATTATAGTTTTCAACTAACTATCGAGTGACTTAGAAAATTATTTTACCAAACATCCAGGTTTTATTTCTGGGAATGCAAACCAAGCACTAAAATACATCCTCATTTTCAAATGACTTATTTCCCCAAGTGTTTTAAGTGTAGTTCCAAACCTCCACATGCTGAACCTCAAGGTTATAAACAGTAACTGTGTATTTTACTAAGCACTTAATATGTGCCGAATACCATGAAAATGTATTAACTCACTGGATTCTCAAATAAAATGAGGAATAATTTATTCTCTTATTTACTATGTTTCCCCGAAAAGACCTACCCAGAAAATAAGCCCTAGCATGATTTTTCAGGATGACATCCCCTGAACATAAGCCCTAATGCGTCTTTTGGCGCAAACCTTAAGACCCGGTCTTATTTTCGGGGAAACATGGTAATATTGAGAAAACTGAGGCTTAGAACGGTCGACCAACTTGTCCCAAGTTCACCAAGCTAGTAGGTAGCACAGCAGGCATCTGAACCCCAGCAATCACCCTTCGGCCCTCTCCTTCTACCAACTCTGCTGTATTGCTTTTCACAAAGTGGCTTCATTGTAGAAAACCCTAAACTAACAGATGGCAAGTATTCCAATTTCATCAAGTATTTACTTTTCATAGTGATGACTTCACGATGGACAAAAAGGGTAAGTATAGATGCTATAGTTCATCATTCCTCTCAACCATCCATTATAACATAAACTGCAAAACAGATCAAAATAACTCCTCAATGCACAACAAGAAAACGAGCCACTTCAGCATTTTCCCCCCGAAATCCGAGGACCTTAGAGGACCAGGTATGTGTTCTGGAAAATAGGGTGGAGGCAGAGTGGTCCAGAGAGTTTGGGAAGTGATACCTGCTTTCTTCTTTTCAATAATATATGTTACCATATTAATATTAGAACACTGAGGCCTGCTTATCTTTATTGCGATATTTTCCAAACATGTTTGAAACAATTAATGAGCAAGTACACAATTTGGGAATGTTACTAAAGACTGAGAAATCTCATTTTCTGTGATACTCTTGGAACTAGGGGATATCAGATTCTCTGAAAACAGTTTTAGAAATAAAACTAGACAGAGTGACTAAGTTTCATCAAGAATTACTGGAGAGAGTGATTATTTTTAAATGCCATGGATAAAATTGGGCCAATTATAATTAGCAAAAGTACATGCATGCATTATCAATTTATAGTTTTTAAAGTTGTTGCTTCCCCTTGTTTGTTTTGCATTTGAAACTAGATAGAGGAAGAGACAAAACCAACTAGCTTGTAATTTCAAAAATGTTTCAGTAAAGCTTCTAGTTACCATACTTTTTAAAATGAATGACAACATCAGGTTATTTTGCCTTAATAGCAATACAGAACTTATCTAGTACAAAGGATTTTTAAAGACGTTTTTACTTAGCCTGACATAAAGGTAAGCAAAAAGAGCACTTTCACTTTTTATTTTTAAATATTGAGTAGTGCATTTTTCAACAATTTTAATCATAGGTTGGTTTTCCAAAAATGCTTACACACTGCTTCAAAATTAATTGTAAAATATACGAGATGAAGAGAAAATAATTTTCTCTTTAAATACTTGAATTAAAAAAATGTGTTCACATTTACAGACCGGATTCTGTAATTTAGATAACTTACCACTAGGTGGAAGTAGTGTCTCCACTGTCATTAAATCAATGTTGCCTCTAGTAGCCAATTAACATTAATTACATTTTGTATTTATTCATGAAAGTATAATTCTTTACTGTATGGTCAATACAGTAGCAACACAGATATTCCTTGAAGGTTGATACTTTAAGCTATATGTTTTTAAAGGTGAAAAAGGAAACGATCTTTCACTGAGATGAACTGGCAAATGGATTTTTCAAGTTTTTAGTACATACGCAATTTCATTCATCAGAATACCTGGATAGCGGAGGAAGTGCTTCACTTTTATTATTTTACTGATGAAGAAACTGAGCTCAGATAACTCCTGTAGTGATGGATTTGAGATGTGAATCTATCCAACAAAAAACTGTACTCTTTTTCTCATGCTTTGTCAACTTTATCTTACCAACTAATACCAAATATTGGGGGCGAGTTAAATTACAGATCTCCACTTACAAGTGTTAGGCTCTTTAAAATTCACCTACCCATGGCTGTCTGGGCCCATCATTACTTCCCGATGATGACATCCACTCAGACATTACTGGAAAAATCTTTGCAGGGGCCAAGACAAAAGGCTCCTTCTTTGCATACTGTGTTCAGTCTGTTTGCAGTCCTAGTTACCTACCACCTGCCTGACTTTGTCCAGTGTTATCTCCTTTTCAAATTGGTGAACATTTTTTGTTTTTCTGGGCTACTATCCTGATTCCTGAACCTTAAGGAATAGTGACATATCATGGAAAGAAAAAAAAAAAATCACTGACATTTGGGATCTGGAGTCAAACTCCAGTCTCTGCTACCCAATAGCTATTACGTCGATTCTTTGGGCTTTTGTTTTGTTTGTTTGTTTCATATATATATATATATATATATATATATATATATATATATATATATATATATATATATATATATAAGTTCTGGGCTTGGTCTGAATGATAACGTTCCTTTCCAGGTTTAATATTCTATGATTCTATGATTCTCAGTGGCTATAACATAACACTGATAAATTGGATGTAGTTTGATAGTAATAAAATTTTATGATAATGATTATGATCAATATGTCTTAACATTTTTTTTAACAGTAGAATTCTTTAGATATTTCATCAATGCCATTTTTCTCAGCCCTCAAAGTCCCTAAATATGTTGAAATAAGTTTCGATTTCATTGGATCAGGCCAACATTACATGAAAAGATGCAAGGCATGTCAAATTGAATTAGGTCTCTTTTGGGGGAAGATGCAGCACTTTCCCAGCTTGCATGTCATCAATTAGAGGGAACAGAAATACTCTACCTACCCTACTTGTGGGTAAAACAAGAAGCTAGATAAATATGTCTCCAGGCTAAGCACTTTTTAGAAACATAAGACCTCTTCCAAAAAAAATTAGGAGAAAAGCAGAAACTAAGTATCACTCTACAAAATAATTTTCTAAAATTAAAATACGGAAATATATGTGTTAGATGCTTATTGTTATCAAACATATCAGAGAAGATAGGAATACTAAGAAACAAGAGCTTGGACCAATAAAAGGAGGTCAAAATTGGGATGAAGATAAAAATACAAAGAGAATAAAGTGACAAAAACAAAATGCTGGGAGATACAAAATACACTAGTGGCAAAGCTTCTATCAAATCAGTGATTTGAAGCGCACACTTGGAAAAAGAAAATGAGCAAGACTCCCCTAAGATGCAGTGGGGGACAGGAAGCGATTCCACTGAAAGCAAGCGTGGGTAGGAGCTTAGAAGACCAGAGCACGGCCATCATTCTGACATGGTCGCTGACAGAAAAGCAACCAACTCAAAAGGAACGGGAGCAGTGAAATTGATGATGATACAGGAAACACAACACGGACTCAGTAAACCCAAAACTGAGTTTATAAATTCATTAGAATGATTACATTTCTATATTAAAAGGGTTGCTGGACCCAATTCCAATGTAGGGAATGGTGGTGTTTCCCCCACGCCAACAAACAATTCTCAGATACCAGCAGGATGTCCAACAACTCAATCTGACACTATTTACCTGTAGATAGCATGAGATCCCACAGTTAAAGTGTTCGGTCCTGTAGGACTGCCCCTCTTTACACACACACACACACACGCCAGATGCCAGACGCCCACCCAAGCTTCCTGTGCTTCTGATTGACTACAGATTGGAGGTTCCAACAACCTACTCCAACGCAACATGACAAACGGAAGCCTAGGTTATCACCTATACTTCCCATAGATCGGCTATAAATCACAGGTTTCCACAACCCCCTCCTTGGGTTCTATTATTTTGCTAGAACGGCTCACAGAACTCAGAGAAACATGTTATTTACTAGGTCACTGGTTTATTGTAAAAGGACATAACTCAGGAACAGCCAGAAAGAAGAGCTACATAGGGAAGGGTATGTAGAAAAGGCATCCAGCTTCCATGCCTTCTCCAAGCACACCACTCACTCCCCACATCTCTGTGTGTTCACTAACCCAGAAGCTGTCCAAACCCCATACATTGATTTTTATGGAGGCTTCATTACTTAGCATAATTGATCAATCATTCGTCACTGGTGATTGATTCAACTTATAGCCCCTTTCTCTTCTCTGGAGGTCAGGGGGTGGGGTTGAAAGTTCCAACATGTCAATCATATGGCTGGTTCTCCTGGCAACCAGCCCCCATCCTTGGTTGCCTTGGTCACCACGTTAACAAAACAAAAGGCATCTTTTTCATTTCGAACACTTAAAAAATTCTAAGTTTTGGGAGCTGTGAGCCAAGAATTGTAGATGAAAATGAAATATATTTTGGACATCGAATGACCAATACATATTTCTTACAAATCACTGTATCACACACCATCCGCTGGTCCCTGAACACATTCCTTAAGCAAAACAACCACAAAAGTCAAAGGGCACTGGCACATTAGAAGTTCACTCATTAACTATCCAAGCCAACATATCACATGAAAATGTGTCCCAGGATGAGGTCACTCAGGTTTGTGGGCTTCCCTTTGATCTTGTCAGTTTACCAAAACACGAGTGGTCTCAGCAAACATGGCTTTACCCTTTTGGGCACCTGGTATAATTCAATGAAGTGACAATGTCACCTCTTGCTCTAAGCCTCTTTCAAGGTGCACTGTAGTATTGAATTTTCCTCATGACATGACCCCCTTATTCCTCCTTTTATCCGCAGCTACTATTTCTTCTTCTCTGCATTTATCATTCATCTTTACCTGGACTTTCCCACCTTTGGAAATGACACTAGGTTCGGCCTCTGTGCTGGTCTGGATTGCTGGGAGCAATACTAGTCCAGCAAGAGCCTCCCCCATCCATTCCGGTTCAGGCGAGGTCAGTTACACAGGGCGGAGAGTGAGCTCTTTATTCCACCAGGAAATCTAGTTGAATTCACTGTGAATCCCAGTTGTGTCAGATAACCTCCAGCCAGGCACAAACTGTCCAATCAGGCCCTTAGGAATGGTAAAACAGTGACAGTTTCTTGCTTAGGAATCATCCCTGTTTATAGCCAATGTGGAGACGTAGCCCTGGTCGTTTGACCGACCAATGCATCAATAGTAAAAAAATTATTAGTGACATGGGGGAAAAAAAAAAGACCAGCATCTCCCCCACCCCTCTTTCCCACATGCACCAAAAAACAGAAATCTACCTGGTGGAAAGAGTCCCTCAGCCCTGCTCATGTTCAGGTTGAGGGTGAGCACTCACCCGTGAAGGTGTGTAAACCAGCCCTTCATGCCTTCAAATTCCCCCCATTTTAGCCGAATGTTGTAATTGCCCGTTCCAATGCTGTCCAGCAGTACTGAGGTCACTCTGCCCATTGTTGGATGTTACTGGCTGTAAAGTATGTTCCTTGGTGTGAAGAAATGATGCTCAGCATTCCAAGTTGGGGCAATACCTTCTGTGCAGGTTCTTTCATTACCCTCCAAGCATTTGCATCTACCACCTGGTAGGCAAAGTGCAGTCCAGAGTCACTGTGGGGACAGAGCCAGGAGTGCAGTTTCCAGGTTCTCGGCCTCACGTGGAAAGGTGCTGGCTCGGGTAGTAGATGGTCACCAGGTGTGACTAGTTGGCCGTCAGCCGTTACCAGTTAGCCATTAGCCACTGATAAAACTGCCGTGGCTATGCTAGCAGAGGATGGTGGCTGAGCTAGCACGGATTGCAGTTAGCACGGAGGGTCGCAGAGAGGCACAGATTGCAGTTCGCAAGTGAGGTTGGTTAGTAGAGGAGCGGCCCGCAGATTGCACATCGTGCGGCTCCTGGTTCCTGTGTCTCCAACACAGCTGCCAGCGAGAATACAGTAGTATGACTCCCCTACCTATGGCTCCGTGGTTGTTCCTTTTTGGCCTCACCATGTTCTGCGTTCTTATGTGGGGAGCGGGAGCTGAGACCCCGCATGCCACCTTGCATGACAGTCACTGTCCATTTGCAGCCTCGAAGGGCCATCAGCATCAGTGTGACGTGCCAGCTCAGCTCAGGGTCTTCCCTCCAGGGAATCTGCACACGGCCATTGGCAGTGTCTGCATCTTTTGCTGGCAGACAGAACAGTTCTAACAAGCACTTTGTGCCTCCGAGGGTGTGGGAGGACTCTGCCTAGATGTAGCCCATCGCTGCACTGCTGCAGTGCCCCCAGGTCTATTCATTTTATGGACCTAGGTGGCCCTCTCAGTCAAGCACATGGGGCTAGCTGCTTGTTGAGCCGATCACCTTCCTCACCTGGAAGGGAGTTCTTCTGATGGGCCTCCACACGCCCTACTAATGCACCCGCGGATCTCCTCAGGGCTGTGCCCCACCTGGGCATGCCTTTGACAGGCCAGCTTTCCATCGCACTCCTGCCTGACCACATAGCCAGGCCACTGGCCACTGCCCAGGAGTCGGTAAAAAGCCACACACAGGGCCCTCTTGCCACTGTTCAATTCTTTCAGCGCTGCAAAGAACAGCATGCAATTCAGCCCAACGAGGCTGGTCATTTTCATCTGCTCCGATCAGTCTTCACATCTGCTGATCTCAATACATCCGATTTCCAAACAGGCTGTCACGTCACCTTGGAACTGCCATCCACAAACCACACAGCTCCTTGTGGGTCAGTCGGGAGCAGTTTACAGGCCACTGTCCAGGGACAGGAGACTCCAGCATCACCTCAGGCAGCTCCAGGCTCAGTCCCAGGGCAGGAGGCTGCCTGGCTCTCCTTTCTCCTCCTCGCAGTCCCCAGGCAGCAGGCTCCCGTATAAATCATTCCCACTGTATTCTGGGACATTTCAGGGCACCGCCAACCCTCTTACTGTTTCTCTGACATCACCCCAGACACTGTGGGTGTTGCGGGTTTCACTCATTTTATGTCTTTCAGTCATAGCAGAGGCTTCAATTAATAGTGTCAGAGAGCAAGGCAGGAAATGCCCCTCATGAAATTCTCTTGTCCGGAGTCCCAGTAGCTGTCATGGGTGTCACTCATAGGTTCTCGGCCTGAGGCGCAGTCCACACCCCACAAAGGGCTCTCTCACAGAGCATGTGACCCCACCAGCACTGCAGCTTCCATACTACACAGTGTGGTTCCAGGAAATCTTCCTGGTTCCCTCTTAGCTTGTCCAATCACTATGGCTTGAAGGGCGGATTTACATGCCTTCCGTTTTACAATGTCAGGTAGGGCAAGTGTTCCCCCATCAGATACAATTTTCCTCCCATAACACATACATCAGTAGAAAAGATACAGTATTTCACAGAATGCCTGGTTCAGGCACACCTATTCCCCTCCATGCTTTTACCGTAATCCCACCCTCTCACGTGTTCTTTACCACAGCCTCCCTTAGCACCTATGGGTTTCGGTTACAATACCACGGTAGGGACTCGGAGGTGTCTCTGACCCGACACAAAATCTATTCCCATAAAACACCCAAGTAAAGAGACACAACTTCTTACATATCTGTTTAAACATTCCCACTTTCGTTATCCTATCAAGCATCACATTTTACTTCCTCTCAATCTAATTTTCTGTAAATAGACCTTACAGTGTCTTTTACCCGGTCCACCAGGTTGGTTGTTCCCTCAGGAATAAACCTCCCAATCACATACAGCCTGAGTGTTGGCTTTGCCAGTGAGCTTTTTTTTTTTTTTTTCAGGTGTACAAAACAATTAATATTTAGACATTTATCATTTATATCCCTCACAAAGTATAACCCTCCTCCCCCAATCTACCACCCGTCTGACATCGCATACAGTCGTTACATTTCCACAGTCTCTATGCCAGTGAGTTTTGTTTTCTTCCACGGGTTCATGACATTCTCACATTAAGGAATCCTAGAAATTTCTTTCCACTGTTGATAGTTTTACCCAGTTGTGGAAAAGGCTTCGGGGTTGAGCCAAGGGACTGGAGCCTTTTGTCAAATTTTAACTTTTTTTGGCCTAACTGCCTCTCCAAAAGTTAGGAGAGGTTTCTAACCTCTGGTTAGGTTTTTGCTTTCTGGCTTTTTAAAATTTCTCCAAATTGTGATAAATAGAGCAGACTTGCTTGCAGCCCTTTAATGTTGGTTGACAAGAAGGGGGTCCCTTTGACCGCCCAACTTTAGGTAGTACTGTTTTAAAACCTTTGCTTTAACCCCATCTGTTTTCTTTACCCCTTCTAAAGATTTTCACCATGTTCAGGGGAAGTCCTGTGACTCCCCCTTTTCTGCTTTGTTTTGTCTCTATCAATATGTACTTTATTCACCTTATTTCTTATAAGGTGAATAAAAATTTCCACCATGTTGGGAAAACTCTCTTGGCTCTCCCCTCTGCCTTTCCCACTCTTTAGTTAATTAAACTGTTTTTATTAGCCTCTGTAAAACCCATGAGGGGAAGCTGAAATAGCAAATCTGATAAGGCTTCTGGAAGTGTAGCAGTAAAATGACATGGGGTGCCCATGCAACAGGGGCCCCTTAATCACAGCGTTTACCATGAGCTGGCTTAGAGGCATATTCAGCAGGTGAATAGCCCCCCGGGCATCATAAAACCTGTCCCAGGGGGCTTGCATGTGAAGCATGTCAGCTACTTCAGTTGGGGTGTTCCATTTGGCATTCATAGGGGGAGATGGACAGTCCCCCTTTCTAGGGTAAACAGACCTTACAATGGCTTTTATCCGGTCCACCAGGTTGGTTGTTCCCTCAGGAATACACCTGATCACACACAGCCTGTGATTGTTCCACAGTGAGCTGCAGCCTGGTGTCACCCCAAACATGCTCTTCCACTCTGTACCACTCAAAACCAAGGACCGTTACTCGCATCACCCATTTCAGTAAAGGATCTTCAGAAACCTGGTGATAGCAATCCACAAAAAGAAAACTCCTGTACATTCTACCTGCTGATTTCAAGTTTCTTAGTGTTGCCCTTGCCCCACATGGGCTACCTTCTTCGTGACCAGAGGTCTTGGAAATACTTCGTTACTCTGCATAATGTTTTCCATTTTTAGGTGGCTTTGAAACTAATGGCCAAAAAGCTCAGATCAACCCAAATCCAAGCATCAAGGCCCAACCCAACACTTTTCTACTTTCAGTGCAGCGATTACAGATAATAACCAAGGGCTTGAATATGTCACCTATTTCATATTAGTTTGCTTTCTTTTATGCGTCCAGTGAACCAGCTCTCCAGGATTTGATCCATTTCTAATTTCCATTGGTAACTTGCACCTGTAGTAACTAAGAGCCACACAGCTGTGCTCCATACCAGGAGTGACCGACCATGTGCCACCAAGGAATCAAAGGCTCCTTATCCTTCACTCCATCTCATTCCTTCTCTTCCCAAATCACATGTTTCTGTGAGCCATGGCCGTTCTAACAAATCCCACTTCACCGACACCAATTAAATTGGTTTTTTGGACCCAATTCCAACGTGTGTTTGTGTTGGGGTAAGGGGGTGGTATCCCCCCAGACCAACAAACAATTCTCCGACTCCACCAGGATGTCTGAGAATTCAACTCAATTCTGACACTATTTACCCAGAGACAGCATCACATTCCACAGGTTACATCGCATTCCACAGGTTCAGTCCTACAGGACTAGTGCCCCCTCCAAACACATACACACTTCAGATGTCACCTGCAAGTGCAGGCAAGTTGTATCTGTAAGAGATGCATAAGGCAAGATATGTGGGAAGCGGTGTGGGGCTTCCATGCTTTCTCCAGGTGCATCACTCTCTCTGCATCTCCATGTGTTCACAACCCAGAAGTCCTCCAAACCCTGTTCTCTTGGGTTGTTATGGAGGCTTCATGACATAGGCATGACTAGCTCACTGCCCACTGGTGACAGATTCAACCTCCAGCCCCTCTCCCCTTCCTGGAGTTTGGAAGGTGGGACTGAAAGTTCCAACCCTTCAATCACAGGGTTGGTTCCACAGTCAAGGAGTCTCTATTCTTAGGTGCTTCCCAAAAGTAACCTCATTAGCATAATGAAAGAAATCTTTTTTTTACTCTCATCACTTAGGAAATTCCAAGAATTCTAAGATCCAGGGAATTGTGGATTAAAAAAAAACACAAATATATATGAATAATATATTTTGGTCATCTGAACTGCCAAAGATGTATTTCTCATAAATTACAATATCACACTACATTAGAAGAATACTGATATATTTACAAACTAAAGAAGCTATTTAAAATATTTTACCACCAAAACAATCATAAAATCATAAGCAATCATAAAATTTAAGACAAAATACAATCTGTTTAGTAACAGAAAAGAAACTACAAAGAAATTTCCCAAAGTTTCAGAAACTGAGCTATACATTTTGATTAGGAGAAGAAACATTTATTCTTTTGTAAGCCTTTAAGAAAAAGAGAAACAGTGTTATATTATCAAAAAGCTGAATCCATAATAGGGGTTTAATAATCATGAGTGTTCTTGTGATATAGCAACACTTAAAATGGCAAAACATTTAGAAGTACAAAGAGAAACCTAGAGAAACAAAATATAAAGACTGTTTTCAGTCTTTGCCTTATTAACTAAAATGAATAAGAACTCCAATATTTTAATACATATGTAATTTATATACATAATAGAATGTATTGGACTATAAAAATACATCTCTAAAGTTGCTCCTGAATACCTTAAGTTTAGTAAATTGAGATATCGTCAATATTTCTGGATATAAACTATTGTAATGATTTTTCCTGAATAATTTATAGGTTCTAATTATACTACAATAGAAACCATGATGACGTTTCTTTTTAAGGAAAAGTAATTATGACTCTCAAGTTCATTTGATGAATTCAAAGAGGAAAATAACTAAGAATATTGAAGACAAAGATAATAAGAGGGCACTTGTAATGTCAACTCTTAAATACTATAAACTAGTAATTCAAGATGTAGAACTGGCACAATAAATGATAGAACAGTGTAGAACACATAGCTCTGAAAAGGAGTCTACACACAAACTGAGCACATGAAGGCATAGGTAATTGTGAATTAAGGTACTGCGTGGTGGAAAAGTCTACCTAGGAGTTAAAGAAAACAAAATCAAGTCAATTGTCCATCATCTCATATGCTAAGACAATTTCCATATGACACGATGAATTAAAAGTGAAATGTGAAAGAGCAAGACTATTAATATTACGGAAAGAAAATAATTTAATGTGTAACTCATCATGGAAAAGTCAAGATCTTTCAAAACATACTAGTAATGAAAACAAACCCAAGAGAAAATACTGATCATTTTAACCTGAACCTGAAATGTCCATTTAAACATTCTATGGAAATAATATATCAATGCTAACATTTACTGAGAGTTTGAAAGTGGGAAGTGGGAGGAGATTAGAACTGATTTTAATGAAACAGTGGGTATAAGCCATAAAGAAGAGAATGGTATTCCAATCTATTACTACCTGTGTTGAAAGTACAGCAACCAATTCAAAGGAATGGGAGCTTTTGTAAGTTTTACATTTATTATTATAACATATCTAACCCTCATGATAGCTCACTGATACAGGTGCATTTATTGTCCGCCTTTTATGAAGAAACTAAGGAACAAAGAAATAAGGGTAACAAAAGAGTAACAACAGCCAATAAGGGCAGAGCCAGGATTAAAAACAAGATAGCCTGACTCAGAGCACATTCTTTTAATACGTCACTATAATGAAAATGCAAAAGGAAAAAAAATGTTAATAGAACATTTAATATGTTCTAATACATGACTCTTAAATACATATAGAAGAGATAGTCTTCAAAAATGCAAGTGAGACATTTTAACCAAAAATGAATTTTTAAATAATCAATTCTGTCTATGTAATATTGATATTCTCATATAGGAAATTTCTGGAAATTTTCTAGAAAATGATTTGATTGTATTATAGGGATCAGTAACTTTAAAAAAAGTTTTAGATTTGGCCTTTGGTCCAAAGAGTTCAGATCTAAGAGGTACCCTAAGAAATATTTAGTGATACAGAATATAAAATGTTGTATTGTCTGTCACACTAGTAATTTGTATAAAATTATTATAGTGAGAAACTGTTTAAAACTATCACAATCCGCTGTAGATTTTCTACCTAAAAATCACAGGTTCAGAATTTTTAAAAAGACCCTTTGGTGATTTGTTGCAGTCAATGTTAATTACAGCACCTATCAGAACTATTTTATCCATTAAAATATTTTTGACTATTTAGTACTGTACAGCAAAATATTTAAAATATTTGTCAATTTTTATACTTAAAATCTATTAATTTTAGTTTAAAAAACAAGTAGATAAAAATATATTGGCTTATATTCAACAAAAATGTCACTAAAATTCATCCTGGTTTACACTTCACTAGGAAAAAAGTTCACAGAGTAGACTTATCTACTCTGAGGCTCAGTTAACTTCAATATTAATTTCATGGTCAGGTAACACATCCAGCTAAGGGCAGTGTTTTTATCTTGGTAATCCTCGTTATCTCTAGCTACTATCAAACTCTCCTGCAGAGAGTTGGCATTAAAAAAATAAATAAGAATGGCTAAATAAATGAACCAATATAAAATCCATTATAAAACTTACATATTAACATATGCTCGGAATGTCTGTACGTGTCCTTATTTGTTTTCTAACATGAATTTCTCTCTTCTGATGGTTTGGAGTAGGGTTTTTTTGAGTAGCATTTTCCCTACCCTTTACGTTAAGAACATATTAATATCCTACAAATATGTACATTTCGCGGTTGAATTCTTAATTGCCTTATACTCTTTTTACTAAGTTTTGTATGCTTGAGTTTATGGTCAGAATTCTATGAAATACTAGAATTGAAAATAGGGCACACCTACTTTGTATTAAAAGAATAAGAACTGCCAGTGTCTGAAAAATTAGACAAAATAGACAATTAATTATATGCTATTAATGTGTAAAAAGACTTGTGACAAATTGTATTAACTGCATGCTCTTATACATCTGAAGAGGTCATGCCACTTTTAAAAGTATCTTTTGGAAGACAAATGTATCTTTATGTGATTGATAACATTATAAACTGCATTATTTATGACTCTACTGGAATATTTAATTGTAAGCTTTAAATTAAACTGCTCATTAAACAGCAGAGTTAGTACCAAATTCTTAAGATAAGCCAGAAAAGCTGGCTGCAGTGTAAGATAAATTTGAAGGTCTAGAATTTCCTGAAATGTCTTTACAGCTTTGTTTTCAAGTGACTGACCCCTAGAGATGTTATATTTATCTTAATGTGCCCTTAGTAAAGGGGATAATTCTTCCATTAATTGTCTTCACCCCAAAGAAATGATTCATTTTTAAAAGCCCCGGGTTGCTTAAATTCAAATTCATTCCATTGAATATTCTTATTAGTGCTTGAGCTTTATTTCCAAACAAAGATGGAAAGAAAAAAGTAACAAAACTATAGGTGGGAGTTGTTTGCAGGAGACTAAGGGGATTTTAGGACATGGACACAATTAAAAGCGAAGAAACAGTGGAAAAGGAGTATGTTAGAAAAATGGACAAGACACCCAATAGAAGCTTCGAGAGAGACAGAAAAAGTAGTAGATGGAAACAACTTAAAGTGAAGGAGTCAGGGTGGCTCTCACAGGCAAATACTTAATTACACAAAGGCACTTGGTTTCTTTCATGGAGTACCTGCCAAAGAGAGCGAACACCAGCAATTCTAGCAGAAATTGTTTCTATTTCTGTTAACAGAACTGGATGCACACTCAGGGTTCTCAGAGGGGCTTCCCAAATAATGTAGATTATTTTTCTTCTGTCCCCCAGAAGCAAAGGCCTTGAAAAATAAACCTGACTGTCACCACACTTTAAATGTTCATGGTTGGTGAGCTCAGTTCAACAGAATAGTGTGCTAATGAAATCTCCATGCCAAGCTTCACTCTACCGGGAGTCTGGAAACTGCCATCAAGTTTACAGTGAAGTGGAGTTGGGGTGGGGGGGCATGCACAAGGAAAAAGGATGAACTCACATGTTCTGCTCGCTGCACAGCCATCCCAGCAGCTGTTTTAGTGGACAGGCCCATTAAGAGTACTCCAGAGCCCTTCTCCCATACGAACCAGTTCAAGTGTGTGAGCCAAACATCTGAACGTTAATAATTATTTCAATATATGGTTCATAGAAGTCACTTTTGCTTTCCCATGTCTCTTTCCACCTGCTGTCCATCGATTTCACTCACGTGAGATGACAAAGATTTATAGTGTCTACAGTAAGGTACTTTTTAAGCTAATGCATGTAAAAAGACCTATGATAATGGGCAGTCAAATAATAATAATAGTTGAATTATGGGAAAATCAATTCCAAAAAGTTTAACCCTAAGATACTGGCAGAGAATGGTGCAATTTTATAAAGCACGAGTAGACAGATGACCTCTAGGATTAGAAAGGTAAATCTTAAGGGGAGAATATATCACATTCATGGGCATGACTAGTCCTATATTTCAGCTGAAGAACTTTTGGATCACTGAGAAATCTATTATAAAAGCACAGATTAAATTAGTCCAAATGTGTGGAGATTGTTATAAATGATCTGATCATAATCTTGATTCCTTGAGAAATTTTTGGTCTATTTTTCACACTAAGCATTTGGTAACAGTAAGTTTTCAATGTGGCCATCTGTTCCAGACACTCATGTTTTATAAACTTTCTTCCTAGTGGAAATTTGCCATTACTACACACTGAATTTCAGCATATTTTTCACGAATTAGCACTTTGTTTATCTGGATTGAACTAAGGACACCATGCAGGACAGGAAAAATTCAGCTAAGTTTTCAATGCAGAACATGGGTGAAAATGTGAGAGTATACAGGTACCGGAAGCTACACACACACAAGGGGAATTTGCACAAACTCACAGGTTCTTCCCCAAAGCCCTCATTGAGAGCTCATAACAGAAAGTGGGGGCAAAGACCCAAGAGAAAACTCCTTTCTGGAGCATGCCTGGGAAAGAGATACAACATCCTTTAGCCTCTGTCTCCCCTATGGCACAAAAGCCTTAAGCCAGCTGGGGTAGGTCAGTATATCACCTTCAGGGCAAGGGTGAAGACCCATTCTGGCTTGGGAAAGACAGAAAACAAATAATCATCTCTACCCTCGGGGAAGGAACAGGAATACATCTTGGGCCCAGATAATTAGAGGTCTCCTTCACCAGGTGGAGATGGGCAAGAGCCCTGGAAAGTCTCCACAACTCAAAGTCAGGGATGCAGGGCCGACCTACCGCGTTTCCCTGAAAATAAGACCTAGCCGGACCATCAGCTCTAATGCATCTTTTGGAGCAAAAATTAATATAAGACCCTGTCTTATTTTACTATAAGACCTGGTATAATATAATATAATATAATACAGGGTCTTACATTAATTTTTGCTCCAAAAGATGCATTAAAGCTGATGGTTCGGCTAGGTCTTATTTTTGGGGAAACAGGGTAAAAGGCTGACCCAGAACAATTGAGAATGACTCCCCACCACTTTATCAGCAGGTTAATAACCCGAGTTATAAGTAATAACTGTCTACTGCCGGAAGAAGATCAAGAGCATGGAGAAAGGGCTTCTCTGAAGTGTATGTAGTTGAAGGGGAAAATTTTAAGTTGTCGATTGACCAGACATTGAGAAAAAACTTCTGCCGACCCAAACACAAGAAACAAGCCCCAGATGAATGGGACGCCTTTGGTGCCCCATAATAAATGCAGGGCGGTAGTCCAAATCCTAAGATGTTTCTCAGTCCTGAAGTCAGAGGGGTTTCCATGTTGACTTTGAAGCAAACTGCCATGGTTTGCAAGGAATGGCCCCCACTTAACAGACACCAAGGAAGTGAGGACCTTGGTGCTACAGTCACGAGGAACTGTATTCTGCCAACCACCTGTCTGAGCATGGAAAGGGACCCAGAGCCTCAGGTAAAACTGTTGGTCCTGGCCAAAACCATGATTTCAGCCTGATGACCCAGAAAAGACACTGTGTCTGGACTGCTTATCAAAGGAACTGAGATAATGAGTATGTATTAGTTTTTATCTCTATTTTTATCACCTTCAATTGAATAGGTACTCATCATCCTTAAGAGAATGGAAACCCTTGGCTCCAACAGATGCTTTTTTTTCTAAGGTAAAAATTCACATAACATAAATTAAGTAACCATTTTAAACTGTACATTTTAGTGAAATTTAATTTACACTATTATGCAACTATGGACTGTATTTAATTCCAAAAATGGGTATTGTTTTAAGTCACTAGGTAGCCTGTCACACAGCAATAGAACACAGATTTGGGTGCCCATTATACACTACTGGAGGGATGACGGGTCACTCAAATAAATAAAGGGCATTGGACGTGGCATGAATTAATGTAAATATAAAATTTAAAAAGTTTAATTGTTGTGGAGAATAGCTGTCTAAAACAAAGGGAATAACAATTTGTGAATTGACAGTATTGATGGAAGTGAAACACATGACAGTATTACAAAGGATAGGTGGGAGGAATTGGGGATATATTGTGTAAAGACTTTAGATTACCCACAAAGTGATTTCTATTGCTGTTATAGGTTACCAGTTCACTTGTTGCAGTCTACCTTCAATTAGTTAAAAAAAAAAAAAAACAAACACATGTTGTGCGCTCTAAGGCACAAAGTTTTTCATAAAATGTATGAACAGTAAGTCAATAGTGGGAAAAACAAAATCATAAAAAGTCAGTAGTCCAAAAGAAGGCGGGGGGAGGGGTGGATACAAACAAAAGATGAAACAAACAGAAAAGAGCTAGCAACAGGGACATCTTAGTACAATCATATCAGTAACTACATTACGTATCGATGCTCTGAACACAGCAAGTAAAAGAGACCTTACAAGATACTACACATCTACAAGTAATCTACTTCAGATTGAACTGGAAAATTTTTCTCAAAAATATCATGGAAATGTAATCAAAAGAAAGCTGGAATTGCTATATTAATGTTGGAAAATGCAGACTTCACGTTCAGTATGTAAAAGAGGACTGTTATATAATGATAAAAGGGTCAATTCATCAAGAAGTCATAATAGTCAAAAGATAGAACTGCGAGGAGAAATAGCCAAATCCATAGCTATAATTGGAGATTTCAACACTTTTCTCAGTGATCAATTGAACAAGTAGGTAAAAAACCATTGTTTATGAGAAGAACTGAGATTTTTATGGAACACTCTACAACTGAATACATGATCTTTTTAATTGCACATAAAGTTAAGTAGACCATATCCTGGACCATAAAACAAACCTTAACATAGTAAAAAAAAAAATTAAAAAGCAAAGTAAAAAAAAATTAAAAAATTTAAAAAGTATGTCCTCTGACCATAATGGAATTCAAGTAAAAATCAATAGCAGAAAGATATCTTGAAAATCCCCAAATATGTAGAAATTAAACATACTTTAAAATATCACATAGGCCAAATCAATAATCACAAGGAAAACTAGAAACTATTTTTTATTGAGTGAAAATGAAATACAACATATAAAAATTTGAGATGCAGCTAAAACAGTGCTTAGAAGACAATTTATGAACCAAAGGCTCACGCTGTAAAAGAAGAAAAGTATCAAATTAATGATTTAAGCTTCTACTATAAGTAGAAATGTGTATTAGATACAAGACATGTAGGAGGAAATAAATGAAAATAAGAGCAGAAATCAATAGACTTGAAGAGAAAACCAACAGGGGAAATTATTTACGCCGAGGATTGTTTTTTTTAAAAAAAGTAATAATACTAGTGATAAACCCCTATCCAGGAAGATCAAAAAGTTAGATTTATTCTAAGCTCAACAGGAATCTATTGAAAAGTTGTCATCAGGAGAGTGAATTGGTCACATCTGCATTTTAAAATGATATTTTTCTGCCTTCTCTGGAAAATAAATTGGTCATGAGCAAGAGTTGAAACCTGGTGATTAGTAAAGGGGCATTACCACTGTCCAGACAATATAGTGATGCATGAGTGTAGTGGCTGCAGAGCTCTGGAGATGTGGACACACTGGAAACAGAGTTTGTACTCAAAATTAAAGGACTTGCTTAGGTATTGGAAATGGGCTTGAGTTACTAAGTTGAAGACGGAGATTTGACCAGGTTTGTGGGAGGAAACCAAGAATCTAATCTTGTCTGATAGCCAAAATGGTAGACGAGGCATCAGTAAAGGAGACTTAGAGAATAGCCAAACATATTTGGAAAGAGACCCAGTAAAGCCTATTGGTACAGAAGCAAGAAGAGGAAAGTGTTTCAAGAATAATGGAGTCGTCAGCTGTGCCACAGAGCACTGTGACAGATTTAGGAGGCAATATGTCACAGGGAGATCCTAAGTAAACATCCCAGGGAGATAAGTGAACTTAGCTACCATCTTTTCACTGAAGTGCTAAGGGTAGAAGCTAGGTTGAAGTATGTAAAGAATGAATAGTAAATATTGAACATAACATGAATAGCCAAGTCTTTCAAAGTTTAGGAACAAATAAATAGGGAAGCAGTATAGTTAGTGGCTTAAGTGAATACAGGGTAAAGGGTGACATTTAAGATGGAAGATACTGAGGCATGTTCGTAAAAATGGAAATTGATACTGCAGGAAAGGAAAGAAGAAGCAAAGCGTGGAACAAACAGTCTGATTTAAATATCCTCCCTAGACCTAAAAACAAACAAACAAACAAACCTGCCTAAGACTACTTTAGACCAATGGTGTCTTAGTAAGAAAGTGTCCTACTTTTTAGGTCATCGGGGGAAGCCACCTTCATGAGGACACTGTCTCTGCACAGAACTTTTTTTCAGGTTTTTCCAATCCTTGAACCTGGGCTCTCTCTCTACCTGTAGGTATCTGATGCGGACACATGGTAAAAGCCATTCCAACCTTCTAAATTTCTTGCCATTTGACTTATAATCTCAAGCAACGTTATTTTAGGTAGCATGTTCTTATGAAGGTCACCAGTACTTATAAGCATTAAAATGCAAACCCATCCTCAGGCTGGCTCCCTGTGAAATATATTTCTCAGTCTCTCTCTAGCCACAGTCAGACTACTGTACCCCAGTCAAGTATAGCGTCTTCTATTCCTATTGAAGAGCAGAGCACCGTCAACGGGAAGATGAACCAGGAAACCCATCTCAGATACTCTAGGACTGTCTGTCACTGGATTAGGGGAATCTGAGTTTCTCAATGGGCACTGGGATTCTTAGTCAGAAATAGTTCAAAGGCTAGCTATCATGCTTGAGGCAACTACTACCATGATGCTGGATAATCTCTTTTTCCTATTCCAGTAGCTCTCAGTTGTTTTCGTCTTAAAATAATTTACACTCTTAAAACTGTTGAGGATCCCTAGTCCCAAAAGCACTTGTTTGTGTGAGTTGCAGCTATCAATACCATATAAGAAAATGGAGAAAATTCTAGAATATTTACTAATTAATATTGCAATAAACCTCCTTTACCTACTATAAGTAGCATGTTATGAAAATAATTATATTTTCCCTAATGAAATATTAGTGAGAAGAATAGCACTATTTCATGTTTTTGTTAAACCCTTTCATACTGGCTTACAGGAGGAGATCAGGGTTCCCAAATCTGCTTCTGCATTCAGCCTGTTGTATATGTTGCTTTGGGTGAAACATGTGAAGGAAATCCAGCCATACACTGCCATGTAGTTGAAAAAGAGGGAAGTATTTTAATAGCCTTTTCAGATAATTGTGAATATTTTTTGACAAGCAATAGTTTCTTAAAGATTGTCTACAATGTGCAATCTGAAACCATCCATGAATTTGTACTATTACATTCAAATCCATTCGTAGTGTGTGCATTTTGGATGGATTGCTTGCCCGTATCATGAATTGGTCATTTGGAAAATTGATTCCTTATGCTATGTAGATACTCCACATGTGAATACATTTCTTCATGCAATACGAAAAAACACACTCATCATCACCATCACTCTCATCAGAAAGCCTTTAAATATTGGGAAGTTACCAAGCTCACAGTGGCAGAGACAAGCTTTCCAAAATTCTAATTTCCAGCTGAAAGTTCAGATTTTATCACCGGTAACAAATATTGTCACGTTTTTTCTTAGAAGTGACAGGCTCACTAAACTTATCTTCAAAAAAATATGTGCCAAACACCCAAGTCTGCATAACCATTAGCTTGGGAGTCATTCTTTTAAATAAAAATGGTGCTCCATGAGAACCGTGGCTAGTTCACCTCATCATTCAGACATCATACAAGTGCTTTTCCTTGAGTCAACCAGCATATTACTCTGCAGGGTGCTTTCTGTGTATTTCTCTCTTTGTCACACAGCACATTAAAGAGATCTGTATCTAAGGGTTGAGATTTAACAACATGAGTAATTTCTACTGCTTCACCACGGCATTCTTAATTGAAACTGTTCTTTTGTTCAATCTGCAAGTGCGTGACGATGAGCAATACACTAACTGCTAGCAGTGTGGTACCACTGCCGTGATTCAGGCTAGGGTAGTCGTTTTACTATGGATGTTATTACGATTATTGCAAATGTCAATGCTGAAGAAACAAATAACAGTACTTTTACAAAATTCTGATATCAGGGATCTCCAAAAAATAACTTGGACCCACCCCTAGGAATCCACTGGACCACACAGGGAGAATAGGTGCCTTCCTACCAAGATACACTGGTAAGAATACAGTTTAGGGACGCACTTAACTATAACTGCTAGGCGAAAGGTGGTGGTGAATTTTGGGAGTTAAGGCTACATTTCATATATTTTCTTAGTCACTTACCCAAAACAATTTTAATTAGTCACTGCTAACATTTGGCTCTGTAAAAGGAGTACACACTGCAAAAATAAAAAGGACAGCACACTTTTTAATCCTAAAAGTGAAACTGAGAAGTGTTTATACCCCCAGTCCATCCTTTCAATCCCATCCTAATTTAGAATGAAGATTTAGCTACTACAGAAGGCATTCTTGATACAAAGAGAAGCCTGGTGTTACAATGTCCTTGAGTTATAACTACTCAGGGAGTTCAGTGAAGAAGTCAGTCACAAATAAATATAGAAAAGTTATCATCCACATATACTAAGTATAAACAGAAAAAATAACCCTTTGACAACCCAATAAAAATATAAAATTCCTAGCAATAAATATAAGAATATGCAAAACCTCTTCAACGAAAACTGCATGAATCTAAAAAAGGACATAAAAGGAGACTTGACAATAGGTAGGAGCCTGCCATTCTACTAGGTAGAAAGAATAAACAATTATAAACAATGTACATCTTGCTTTAATTGACTCATATTTAACCCAACCACAAAAAAACAAAAACAAAAAAACATTTTCGACAACATGATTTTTCAGTCTCTCCAACAGAATAAATATGTGAGACTAGCCAGAATATTTTAAGAAAGTAGGGAATTTTCAGTTTTTAGAGGTATGTATATCAAGGCTACAATTCATTAAAACAATGAGTAACTGGGGCAAGGTTAAACATGTTATCCAATGCCACCGAACTTGCAGTAAAGAAACAGACCCAAGTTACATAATAAATGTGGTCATGATAATCACAAAACTAGTGATCACATGCTGAGTACTTATTAAACACTATTCTAAGTGTTTAATATATATTAACTCATTCAGTCCACTCTTAAACTCTATGAGGTAGGTACCATTATATCACTTTAGAAATGAGTTTTCTGAGTTAAGCAAATTGAGGATGATTGCATAACCAACTTGGGAAAAACATTTGCCATTAAGGCAAATAAAGTTAGAGGTTTTGTTTGTTTTTTCTGCTAAAAAATATGTTTCAAATGGATTATGTTAAATATAAAATAATTAAGACAAAACTTTAAAAACAAGACAGACAATTTACATTAAACTAATGGCAAAAAAAAGCACCCAAAACACCTCTTTAAGCATGATACCAAAGACATAATGAAAAAACTGGTAAGTTTAATTATATTTTTATTTCTGCATTCAGGCAAAGATTTAAGATAATAGCAATAATGGTGGAGTTATAGGGAAATGTACCTCATTCCCTGCAGGAGGAATAATAGATCAATAGCCTTCAACATATGTATACTCTTTAAGCAAACTATTATATTTTTAGAAAAATTGCACCATGAATTCTAAAAGTAAGTATATATAAAAGATGTTCATAAGTATTTTTATAAGTATAACAAATTGAATACAATGTAACTATCCAACAGTAGCCCGTTAGGATAGAAACTGCAGTATATCCATATAGTAATTAGTAGATATTATAATGATACTATAGTTCTGTATGTATGGGCAGGGAATGATGTTCTATTGTATATTGAAAAATTCTCATAAACTGTATGAACAATTTGATCCCACGATTATACCCACACCCACCTCCTTCTAAAAAGTGATTCTTAACCCTCGCTGCGTGTTAGAATCACCTTGAGAGATTATAAAAATCTTATTTCTACGACTACAATCCAGACCAATTTAATCAGACTTTCCAGAGGTGAGATAAAAGTATCAATATTTTAATGCTCCTAACATGATTTTAATAGCAGCCAAGTTTGAGAACTATGGGTACAGACCCATACGCTCAACTCTTAGCTATGAAGGTCTTTGTGGGATAGAATTGTTTTGTCTCTTTTGTATGTTTTCACTTTTAATCTATAGATTTGAATGTTGATAATGGTACAGGGTGTCTCTCTATATGTAACGAGGAGTCTGGCTCTCCATTTTTTGATGTCTGACTGTTGACAGCTCTAAGCCTCAACCGTCTTCCTTCCCTGGGTTCCCACATCTGATCCATCTGATCAGAAGGCTGAGGTTCACCCTCCTTTGGCACAGGTGGGAGATTTAAACCAGGCCAGCCTCTTCTCATATGTGAACCCCCTTCTGGCCTTAGAGTAAAAACCCCAGGCCCATCAGTCTCCTTGGCTTTCTCAAGACGTTTCAGACCTGCTTGAAAGGCTGCCCTCCACTCCCGAGGCCTCCATTATGTAACAAGCTTGTTCATACCCTATGCATGTGTATAAACATACATCAATGTGAACCAAGTTTTGGGTCGGGGTTCATTTGACTTTTCAGGGAACTGTAACAGCATGGAAAATAGCCACTATTGAAAGCTGTCATTGCCACTCCTAAGACCATATGCCATCATGTACCACCGAACACTCTCTACTGCATAGTACCTGGTCTTTTATCGTCCTCAGCTGCTAACGACTCCTGTTCTATTCTCTGCAAGAAGTCTAAAGCTTGGAGTTCTACCAGAAACTTCTCAGAGGGTGTTGATATCCTATTCCCAATCTTCAAACTGAATTTTTCAGACAGGGTGGGGTGTGGATCTGCCCATTCTGGCATGGCTCTCTTCTTCTGCTGTAACACATTATACATATGTATGTATAACACGGTCTTTGCTCTCTTCTTCTGCTGTACCACATCACGCCTTGATTCAAATTCCTCTGGAGTTTTGATGCTATGACAGGAAATGGACTGAAATTTCAACACCTTGGTTTTAGAGCCTCAGAGGGTTTTTTTTTTTGTTTTGTTTTGTTTTGTTTTTTGGTATATCCTCTTCTAGAACCCTCACTTCTGTAGTTTTGACCCAATTCCTTTTAGTCAGTCTTTAGTCAATCTTTAGCTATGTCTCATTTACACTCATCTTGCCATGCTTGCTCCTGGCAATGTTATTGAATGAGTCTTTTTATATTTATTATTAGCCATAAGCCTTCTTTACAATTTTTTTGTACCTATACTTTTTTTCATAGAATGATAAAAGATTCTTACTCTCAATTATAGTAGTTTACAACTCTAACAGTCCCAAGTAATCAGTATTTTAATAGCTTCATAATATTCTTGAGTAAATCAACGTATTCTCAGTGGTTGGTCAGCACATGAGTCCTGTTTTTGTGCGTGAAATTTTATTGCCGCTCTTTGTTTATGTAGTTTGTGACTGCTTTTGTGGTACAACAGCAGAGGAGAACAGTTGTGACCGAGACCATATGGGCTGCAAACCATAAAATATTTACTGTCTGTCCCTTTACAGATGTTTGCTTTTGATCTATATTATTGTGGAACAGCTAGAGGTAAGACTTTCCACAGTAAAACTACTCAAACAGGAATAATAAAACATTTAAAAAATATTTGATAAGTGAAAAAAGTTACAGGATAAGAACTGCGGTGGGATGAAAGGGGATTGAGACTTTTTAAACATCTACCATGCAATATAGACTGCTATGGAGATTACATGTCTTCACTCACAAAACCCTAACAACCCTATGTCTTCCTTTTACATCGTCAAAGGCAAACGTCCTCTAATCAATTTTGGAGGGAAGAGGAATTCTTTTTCATAGTCTCTTCTTAAGCCAGAGGAACTTCAGTGTCTCCCAAAGTAGCCTGGCTTCTGAGAGTTTTGGTTCCGTTACTTTTCTTTTTTTTCCAAGGTGAAATTGTGGCTCTCTTAGAAGTATAAAATAAACATGTCAAATAGTTTATTTAACTTAACTAATGAGGTAACTATAATAGAAAGATGCTATTACCAATTCAAAGGATAATTTAAAGAATTCATAGGCAGTAAAAATGCTAAAATAAATTTACACATAGATGCAAGACTTGGTCTAGCTATAGGCAATAATTCTCCTGGATACAACAAATTTATACCGAGGTTTGCCAAAAAAAAAAATGTATACACATTTTAAGAAAGGAAAAAGCTATTAAAATTGTAATATATACTGATAACAAAAGATGAATCAAGTCCTGTGTACACATTTTTTTGGCACCCCCAGTATTTCTATGGACAGCATCACTTGCAGTATCATCTGTTTTCTACAACTTAAGAGTTGCAAAATAGCTTAAAAACAATGAAAGGCAGGGATAGCACACATGGAGTAAACTACATAGGAGCCCCACTAGTCCTTTTGGTGCTTCTCAAAGTCCTAATTTTCCTGACAGCTCAAATGGTCTACTTATTTTCTCCTTGCCTATTACCAATGTGGAATACTGACTTTTTAAATTCGTTCTCGCAATGTTGTGATTCTCAGAAGGGATACATACAACACTTTGGGGGCTAATGCTAAAGTAGTTACATAACTACAGCACAAAAAAAGGAAAAAATTAACATTTAGTATTAGACATTACTATCCAAAGGCCCAGGCCACTCACTCTTTCTCCAGAGTAGATAGTCCTAAAACTTCTACTATTGTACTTCCTCAGCCATCTAATTCAAAGGCCTAAATTCAATATCCCTTACTTGATTATGCGAAGAGATTCAGTATCCTTTTTATCTTGTCCTGGGACCTGACTATGCCCAAATGGATACAACTGGTCAATTGAAAGTTTCCATTGAGATCGATCAGGGTGTTTTCCTCAAGAAGGAGTCTCCCTAGAAGTAAAAATATGTCAGTTCTCTAGAGGACAAAGTGCTTTTCATCAGTCTTTGTCTTCAATTCAACAGCAATTTTTTCCAAGGTAATAGGTGACTTCAGAGGTAAAAAAGCAGGGTAAGGGGTACGGACAATTCAAAGTATCAGGATGGGTTTGCTATTTTTACTGAATTGCTAGGGAACGCCTCCCTGGGAAGAGATTTGGATGAAGTGAAGGAGGCCCTGGAGGAAGTATTCTAAGGAGGACCAGCCGGGGTATCGTCCGTAATCATTCGTGTATCTGAGGAGGAGCCAAGGAGCCGGCCTGGCTGAGTGGAGAGTGTAGGCATCCGGTAAGGTAGAAGGCAGCTCGGGCAGGGCCTCACTGGTGAGGTGCCTGTGAAGCCCTAGTTTGTCAGAACAATAACAGTTTCACCTATTTCCCAGCGTAATTGTGTATCGCCTCTTTTTCTCTCAAAAGTTTTGATTTAGATAATTATATTGTTACCCTACTTACAGGTCACGGTAAAAACTTTGTTGAGTTACATCAAGAGCCACTGTAGAACTTGAAACAGAGGAATGACGTGAACACTGATGCATTTTAGAAAGAGGAAATTAACAAATCAAAAGAATATTGATTGGGATCACTTTCCTAGATAGGGAAATCACCCCTAATGACCTCGGGAGTGCTGACAGATTAAGGCTGTCGACAGATCAGCATGAGAAGAACACACACATTTAGCGTAGATTTTACAACTCAGTTCTTTTTAAGGAAACGATGATCCCCTTAAACCTGAACATTTTCATGCTAGGTTTGAAGAGTGAAAGTTGTAGAAAAATGTGATAGGACAAAAGGTAGGAACTTAGTAAACTGAGGGCCATTTGGCAAGGCCCGTTGGTTCAGATTTCCTTTCATGGCCTTCTTTCTTTGGAGATATAAGAATGCTCCTTTCCTCTGGGTGTAGGGAGGGCACCTGTCACATGAGTCTTCTGATCTGCTTCAAGGGAGATGGTCAGAGAATCCTTCCTGCACCTGCTCTTTCTCTAATTCCTTCAGCTTACAATATTAAATATGCCACTGTGCCATATTTTGGGGTGGGGTAGCCTGAATCCCACCACAGCCAATTGCTAAACTCTTCTAGGAGCAGGGAGGAGTAATCCAAGGCCCATAGAAATAGCAAAAAAGAGGCAGACGATAGGCCTGTAAGAGCAACTGAGCATCGAACCTGGGGTTTGATGGAGAAGGACGGTATTTTGGATGCAGCAATGAAGAACAAGGAGGGTATCTGTCCTACCTCTGGGTCCACTAGAAGGTTTTAGGGAGACTGATTTCAGGCGAGAGCTAGATTTCAGGTAGAACAGAGGGTAAAAGTTGTTCTCTGAAGGTACTTACTACACAGCATGTTGAATATAGGCAGTTTAATGTCTAGGCTGAGACAGGCTGCATACTAAGTCAGACAGACTTGACTTTGAATTTTCGTAACAAGTGTGTGAACTTAGGGAAGATGTCTAAACTTTCTAAGTCTCATTTTTCTCTGCTACACAGTGAGAATAATGTATTTATCTAATTTTTATAAGAACTGCAATAGCATGAATCAAATATCTAGCATGGAGTCTGCCATATATGTCAAATAAATAGTAACTCGAACAGATGTTTGGAAAGTTTGTATTAAATGAATGGATGGGATTCTTCAACCAGGAGCTGAGGCAAGTAATTAACTGGATTACATTATCACTGCCATCAAAAAAACACATTTACAGAACACACTCTATGCTCAGGTTAGAGAGAAATGAACCTAATTTTTAAATGTCTTCCTTTTAAAATGTTTTCATGTCATTCTTATACTCAAAATTCTACAATGGTTCTGGATTTCACTTAAATTAAAAGCTAAAGGTTTATAGAACTAAAATAATGATTTATTTATGCAAATGTAATTTTAATACTGCTTGCTACCTGCAAGTCAAGACAAAATTTAGACGTCTACTTCAGGTCAAGATGAAATAACATGGACTCGATTTCCCTGCCTCTTAAAACAGAAAAAACAAATTAGCTTTGATTTTTAAGATACTAGATATTAAGCAGCAAAAAAGACAATCCTTGCAAGAGAAGCAAATGAACGTGGAAAGCAGAGGAATGTGTGTCTCAATTGTCCCAGTTTACTGCCCTGAGAGTCTCCAGCAACAGGACACGGAGGAGAATCCAAGTGGAGCCTGACAGCCTTTCTCCAATGAAGGGAGAGAGCTCAGAGGGCCGCAGACCAAGGCAGTGGGACTTCACAGACCACACGGGACAGAGATGCTCACAAAGAGAACTCAGAAATGGAGAGGGTCCCTTGTGGCGTAGTCAGCTGAATACTGATGAGCACATGTCTGAAGAAACTGCCAGAAGCCTACAAGAACCACCTGAGAAGATAAGAAATGTTGCTTCTTGGAACTCACATCTGGCCTAGAATAGCGCTGGCTCCCACCAGCCAGCATGGAGGACACATGAAGGGAACAAAAAATGTCACTGGTTGATGTTACACAGGTTTTTTCCAGAACTATGTTCCTTAATATTTTCTATTAAAGTGATGCCTTTGGAAAAATTACTGGAGGCAACGAAATGAGGATACCAATAAACTATTGCCACAGGATGGGGACTTCAATTCAAAGGAAGCTACTGGTCGCAAGCAGTATGAACATCTGTGAGCCTCCCGACTTGGAGGGAGACCAAGCCTCGTCTTTCCCAAAACATCCATCTTCTAAAGGGACGAGGGGAGGATTGTGGCTGCCTTCCTCTGGTGGACTATCATGCTCCATAAAATGTCTAAAGCAGAGGTTCTCAAACTTTAGTCTATTAAGTAAGATTAACCTGGAAAATCTTAAGATGCAAAAAGTGATTCAGTAGGTCTGGGGGTGCAGCCAAACATTGTGCATTCCCAAGTTCCCTCCAGGAGTCCCTTTGAGTAGCAAGGTTCTAAAAGTTTTAAAGCGCTGTGTGCACCTTAAGTAAATTAGGGCTCCTAAACACTGGGTGGTGGGGCCTCAGCTTTTGTGGTACCAAGGTATATACACTGTTTCCACTATATCAAGTAGTACCTGCCCCCAAGGAAGGAAATTGCCTAATAGAAATGCTGTGTCAAGGATATCAGAACAGTAGACCTTTTAGATAAAAAAGTAGGTAATTTTATATGCTACATTAGCAAAATATTTATAGGATAAAACTTATTTATAAACGTAAGTGATTTACATTTAGTTGCCTTTGCATTATGTATGTACATCAATTTCACTTCTCACTGACAACCTCCTAAGCAGCCCAGCAAGATAACCAAGTATTGATATACAAAAAAGGAATGGTAGAAATATGAAAATTGTGAAAGTTAATCCTCTGACAACGTAATGTCAAGAACTTGTGTCCTTCTACATTAGAAAGTAAATCAACTCTAAATAAAGCCATAGAAATGACGGGAAAGTGAATACTGACCACAACAATGCTTCCTATGGCAGACCTTCCTAATTGCCATCATTTAATGCCTCGACAAAAGACTTCTGGAGACACTAAGGCAATTAGAATCAACTTCGAAAAAAGTCATTTCTTAGTAAATCACCGCAGATCACAGCTCGCCTGGAGAAAACTGGCCTTAGAAATCTAGCAATGTCAAGTGGCATCCAAGCAAGATGCTGTTATATTCTCTATGTCCTTTGGCTATTATCGTAGAAAACTGAAAGGAGCCAAGGAAGTGATGAACTGTATACTGGTATAATTTTCTTCAATGCATTCTTCGATAACAGAACTGGGGCTTTACAATCACTATAGGGTGGGCAGGCCAGAGAAGAGCTGCTTAATGTTAAAGGGGTCACCGAACTGGCAACAGACCTTTTTAATCTTTGATCCCTGTTCCACCTCAAAGCTGGACTCGTAGGATACAGAAACTGACTTGAGAACTACCATTTGTTTATAGAACTGGCCTTTGTGAAGTAAAACTTATGCAGTCTAGTTCATAATGAGACTTGTGGAATAGGGACATAGCTGTCATCTAGTCTGATTCCAGTCAAGGTTCCATTTCAGTAACTGAAGGTGCTAAAGGTGATGCTTTTCTCCCCACGCTGTCACTGCCCACTACGTTGCAGCTCCCTGCCAGCTGCACAATTTCCTGGGATTTGCATGGCCACTGGAGTTCATTATTCCTATTACATCTTAGAAATGCAATTTCCATTTATTTCCTATTGAATGAAATGAAAAGACTACCGTTTCTAAAAATTTATTCAAGCAATCATTTGCTTTTCTTTTATTTCCTGTGGGAAAGAGTCTCGTTGACTTTGGCAGGCTTTCTGTCTTTTTTATTAGGTGCCTTTCACTGATAAGTTGAAAGAAAATGTTGCATCATATGGGAACTAAAAGAATCTCTTGTGAAATTCTCCCACTGATAGAATAGCCAGAGTCAGAATAGCCAAAGACTGACTTTTTGAAAGCAAAGAATTGCCTATCTGGTTATCCAACCAAATAAGCTAATTTTTAGGCATATAGCAGTATGATTTAAACAAAGCCCCGGAGGAGGTACAAAACACATTGTGAATCCATTGTCAGTAACAAGTTATGACAGACAATTGTAAAAATATAGTTTTTAAAAAAAGGAATTTTATTTGTTATACTATGGGAATAGGAAAAACTTTTTAGCTTGATATAAAGGAGGGAAATAAAGTGGATTTCAAAAGTATGAGTTTTCAAGTTTTCCAACCTTCCTTCCTTCATCTGTCCCTCCTCCTCCCACCAAGACACTAGGACATTCCTTAGGAGGAACTGCTACCTAGATTTCATTGTATCATTTTAATAGTGTATGGTTTTCTAAGACTTGGACTCAGATATGTCCTGAAATGTGAAGCTCATTTTGTAATCTGAGGGTAATTTAGAGAGTGAGTGGCTGTATATTCTATGGTTTCCTTTTTAATGTTATGTGCCTTGAATTCAACTGCAAAACCACTTATTGAGCCAAGGATTTGCAAAGCGAGTTTGCAAAAGGATTACTCAGCGAGTGACTGGTGATGGCCCGGTTGATTAGAGATGGCCTCTGCCAACCTGTGGAGGGATAATTACAATAAATACGTAAAACAAATTCAGAAAAGCACTGTCATTGATTCATTCACACATTTGCTGAGCTCCTGCTATGAAAAGCAATGGTCATACCAGACAGAAAGATAGCCTTGCCCGTAAGAAACGTGTAATGAAAATTTAGAGGGATAAGGAAGCAAACAACTATTGTCTATAACAATTGTTCTGAACACAGGCACATATACAGTGAATCTGACCTTATCTATATCAAAGACATGTGCTATATCTATCCATTTGTGCCACCATTTCAAGGGCAGATATGACTATTAGATTATAACGCTGCTCAGCCTAGACAGAGCCCTTTTAAGGTATTCCAGGGCAGTGACTACAATTTGAGTGGCAACAACACAAGAAAGCTATTATCTATTCCTTATGTCTAGCCATACATCCATTTTCTTTCTCACTTGTTCTCCAGAGAACATTCTTATATGTCAGGATGCCCAAATCCTTCCATCATAATCTCATTCTAGCCCGGTTTGCCACGGAATGAATCTCTTTACTATTTTTCCATCCATACTTAAAATCCATCATCTTGGTGTCATGTTCTTGCTCTTCTTCCCAATTCCTGCCAAATCAATCACCGATCTCTACGATGCCTCCCGCTGCAATGCATTAGAACCAAATCTGAAGTTTTGGATTCCTCATCCTAATCTAGATCTTTATCTTTCTTAGGCTCCTTCTGTCACGACCTTCAAACTGTACTCCTCCATCTAATCCCTTTAGTTCTATAATAGATGAGTGTCTAGAACACGCTATACATTACTCCCTATTGACAATCAAAAGTACATTTCTGTTCTTCATAATTTATCACCTCAGAAAGGGGAGCTCTGTCAACACCTTTTAGTTCAGGGAGACCAATTTCACACTGACCCCCAGAACCGTAAGGCAATAAATGTGCTGTTTTAAACTCCAAATTTGTGGTAATTGGTGACAAGCAAGGAACCCACTAAATTTGTGCCTGTTGTCACAAATTAATATGCAACGTACCATTTATTTTATAAAAAAAAATTTAAATGGGCAATCCTGGAAAAAAAATCTATTGCGATTTTTCTATTAAGTCACGAGACTATCTCCCTACTCAGTTTGTTTTCCAAGTGTTTCCTCTGAGTGACACAACCTGACTATTAAATAGTACATAGCTAAGTGTGTCAGCGAAATGTGAACACCTCGGCATGATCCGTAACCTCAACTGCACCTCTCATCATTATTCTCATTCGAGACACATGCCACACTCCCCTACTTACAGCTTTCATAATCAGCTAAGCCCTCCCTTAGGTTTTCGCTGCTTTTCATTGCACCCACTGCCCTCCACACACTTAAGGTGTGAGAAAAACTCAGTTTGGACATTACTTCTACTTTAACCTTGCCGTCCCCAGTCCTGTTCGACCCTTTCTTTGGCATTTCCTTTGCCTGCTACACTTCCCTTTAACACAGGTATTACTTACTCTAGTTTAGTCTTCCTCTCTAGGTAGTTCCAGCCCTTACGTTCGTTGTTTCCAGTGCTTTCACTGTCCTTGAAACCCCCGTCTTTGCAGTACAGTTCACAGTACCTACTCAATAAAATATTGTACAGTGAATGGAAGAACTCTCTACCAAACCTCTCAAATTCCTCTCAACAGCATATTATTTCAAATTACTTCTGCATTTGATTTTTTTGTTCCCTATGTCTCCTTTGCTGACATTTTAAATTTCCCCGTTCCACGGAGTGCCATCTTCCCTTCTTCCTCTTATTGCCAATGCCTGAAATGGGTGAGCTACGTCCATGCCAGAGCTTCTACTCATTCACGTTTTAATCCCCTGCATATCTGCCTTCTGGAACCATCCTACTACTGGCATTATTCTCTTAATATCACCACCTGCCTATTCAAATTCAATAACCTTTTCTCAGTTTGTGTTTTATTAAATCTCTCCAATTCTTTGGACTCTCTTGATCTTTAAGCCTCTTTATTATTCTTCTGCTCTTTTCTGCTAGTTTCCCTTTCTCCATAGCCGGCACTTCTCTTAACTGTGGTTTATACTCCAGTTTGGTTCTACGTCCCCTGCTCTTCCCCTTAACTACGTGCATGATAGGTCCTCTCATAGCATCAAGCACTTTCCATTTCGCTCCCTGACTTTTCACCTCCGCTTTAGTCCCATATGTGCAAAACGAAATGGCAATACAAATTGGTTACCCTGACGATATTGGAAACTCAACCTTCCCTAAACAAATAGGACTATAATAGATAAGTGTCTGCAACACTCCATACATAACTCCCAGTTTGAAAATCAAGACTAGTTCTGTTCTTCATAAATTAGTCTCCAGAAAGAAGGGCAGCCTCGTTAATACCTTGATTTTTGCTCAGTGAGACCAATTTCCCTGAAACCAGTGACCCTTATGAATATGCCCAGTACTGGCAGGAAAACCTAGTTATAGTTCCATCTTTGAAAACTTGGCAACAGCACACATTTGTTTTTACTTTATCCAGTAGGTTCAATCGTTGAGTTATCATATCTACGATATAAATTACGTCAACATTTACAATTCTCTTGCCCTCTTATGATTGTCCAGTCATTCATCATTTACTTTTCTTTTTTTAAGTCAGTTATCATTTGAGTACAAATCTTCTCTCTGTTTGCTGTATAGCCAAGGGGAGGTTGCCTAACTTCTCTAAGCTTTGGTTTTCTCAGTTTGTAGAAATGGGATTATAGTGATAACCTGAAATATTAAGAGAGACTTTGAGAGTAAGTGAATGTAACTATTTAGCATAATTTCTAACAAGTAAAAGCACTCACTAAACAGTAAATATCGTATTCATGTTAAATGACATACTTTTTTCACATTTAACATCTCAGAAATCAGACTGTGCTGTCATCTATAGTATGTCAGATTATATACCAGTTTATTTTCTTCCGATCCTACAATCAATACACAATTGTGCATCTTTCAATAGATAGTGTCAAAGATTCAATGAATAAGGTGATTTTATATTATTGTATCAACCTTTTTATTCCTTTCAACTTTCCTTGTAAGATATTGCCATCTGCATACTTTTTGTAAATAAAACTTATTTTACTCCCTAGTTAACGTTTTGCGTGGTCCTTTCTCAATGTTTTCAGCTTTAAATGTTCTCTAGAACTTAAATTCTACAATAGTCTATGTTATGTACCACTCCAACTCGTTAATCTGCCGGGTTGGACTTCTCACAACTGGCCCCCAATCTCATGCCTATTCTTACCTCCATACATGTGCTCCCGTGACTCTAAGATTCTCCCATTTCTGACCTATTTAAAGACTACTTATCCTTATGGATAAAATTCAGTTTCAATAAGTTATTCTATTAAGCTATTTTGAGTTTAAGAAAAGTGTATCAAAAAGTTACCCTAAATGGCTCTTATATACATATTCAGAACAAATTTCAGTATTTTACGTGTGTGTGTGTATATATATATCAGTATTAAACAGTTGGAGAATATTGTTTTCTGTTCTGATTCCATTGATAATGTATGTGTTCAGTCTTATGTCCTCACCTAATGTCATAGCATCGAAGCTGGACAATGGCCCCTTCATGAATTCATCTAACATAATTTGCCTTTCTCTTTGAATCAGGAAAGAGCAGTATCATTGCCTCCCTCTTTCCATTATGATTATTCAGACATTTTGACACTTCCCCAGGGTCACTGTGGTAGGTACCCCTCATTTTTGTTCTTTTCACATTCATTTCTGATTGCTACATGAGAAAGGGCTTAGCCAAATGTGAGAGTGGCTAGCAACTGCGGGGCACAGTTAACACCCAGATAGAACCGCAGGCTTGGCAGTGGGTAGGAAGCTGGCAGAAGGAACGGAGACACACCTGTTCCCTCGAGTGATGTTTGTTCCCTAATAAGAATGGGCATGGGTTCTGATTTTCATGTGTCCTGAGAAAAGAAGGATGATTTTCAAGCTTTTGGAAAAATATTTGAATTCAATAGAGTATGCAGTCTATTTCTAGATGAGATAAAGTTATCAGAGGACTAACTTAAAACTATCAGATTTATTTTAAGAAAAATCGAATTGAACAAGCAGTATAAAGTATTAAGTAATTTGGATTAAAATATAGCTGTTAATTGGAAAACAGGATTTGAAATTTCGGATCATTTGAAAAGTGATTTTTGAACAAGCATAATTATTTGTCATCTAGTACTTAGTAATGCCAAACAGTATGACATAATAGTAAGTTAGATTTTTGTTGACCTTATGTACCTGTAGAAGACACCCATTAAAAACATTTTAAACATGTTATCTTTAAATATATGCACTTTTTGTTTTAACATTATCTAATTTTAATGCAAAAGTTTTTAAATAATTGACTACCTTTACATTTGATTCCCTTTATATTGCACCTGCCCTGCCTATGACTGGATCTAACTCCTACTCTGCCCAAACTGTCAGAATCTAATCACTTCAACTAATTTAATCTCATTTTCCCTTGAACCACAATTTCTTCATTGTAGCTTTAGAGACGTTTTGAACTTGTTTAAAAACTCATTCGGATGTATCTAAATGTAAACACTATACTGCACATATTGCCAAAACAAATTTAAGTTACAATTGGTGAATTTTTCCTTTTAACTCAATAATTTTGTGCCTGTAATGTACTTTGAGAGTCAAAAAACAATTATTTTAACTAGCTCCTACAGGTAAGAGTAACATACTGATTTTATTTTTAAGGAAATGTATTGACCGATTGACATATTTGCTCTGAGTTTGATTGAGTTTGAGTGGGTGTGAAGATGAATCACAACTATTAACATGAGCACCAGAAAAAAAAAAAAATAAGGGACAGACAATCTTGGAAAAGCCTCTACAAACAGGATATGCTTTGTGCTATACTTGAAATACCAATTAGGGAGACAGTATCATAAATAGGACATGTGAGATCTCTTTATGTCTACGATCATTATTCAAGATTAACCAAGATAACCCAAATCAGTTAGCTACATATAGTCACCATTGTTCAACTGATGTGTCAAGCATACCTAGAGAGGTAGAGTGGGATGGAGGCATTTATCTGCCTCTCCTTCTGCGATGGCAGATCTACGTAAATGACTATGCCTCTTACACAGGTCTTTCTTCTGGAATTTTCTACATGTAATAATCCACTTGACGAGCAAATGTAGTTACAGATCACACTCAGGTACATTCAGACACAAGTATTTCTTATGTACATTTATCTCCTATATCTCCTCTCTCTCCTATAAAAGGAGACAATCTCCATTTAGCTCTCACTCCAGCATCAAACTAACATTCTGGCTTCTACATAATAACGGGTCATCATTCCCGACAATGATCTGTTTTGGGGAAATATGCACATTCCAGGTTGAGGTTACTCACTTGGTGGTCTTGGTTTCTCCTCAGGTCTCTCCCCTGGGCTTGCAGATGGGCCGTGTCCTCGCGTGGCTTATTGTGTGCATACACATCGCAGGTCTCTCTTCATACAGACACCAGTCACAGTGGATTTGGGCCCGCACATGACCTTACTTAGCCTTATTAGCAATTTTAAAGGCAAATTTAAATCAACATAGAATTACATTCTGAGGTATGCTGAGGTTTAGAACTTAAACATATGACTGTTGGGGAAATACAGTGTCATGCGGGGTCTCTGGTCCCACTCCCCGCACCAGAACGCGGGATATGGTGAGGCCAAAAAGGAACACCCACGGAGGCAAAGCTAGGGGAGGCATACCACTATATTCTCGCTGGCGGCTGGGTTGGAGACACAGGAAGCAGGAGCCACACGATCCTCAAACCACCGGTCCATTTCTCTGCCAACCAACCAACCAACCAATCCCCTAGTGTAGCCATGGCAGTTATATCAGTGGCTAATGGCTAACTGGCTACAGCTGACGACCATCTACTACCTGAGCCAGCACCTTTCCACGTGAGGCCCAGAGCCTGGAAACTGCTCTCTTGGACTCTGACCCCACACACAATTAGGCCCATAATATGAATGAACTGTCTAACAGTGTCTCCTGTTTAGCCATGATATTCTCTACTACAAATTAAAATGATTTAGAGTATTCTCTGGATCAGTCACTTTTTAATTAACAAGTTAGGTTAAATGCACATAAAAATCAAGCACATTTTAAAAATTATACTTTGCATTATATGTAATTACAAAGCAGTGGGGCATCCAATTAAAGGCTTCCTCCAGGGAGGAAGTACAGGCATACCTTGGAGATATTGCGGGTTGAGTTCCAGACCATTGCAATAAAGTACCACAGTAAAAGTGTGGGGACAGAGTCCCAGAAAGCAGTTTCCAGGCTCTCGGCCTCACATGGAAAGGGGCTGGCTCGGGTAGTAGAAGTCCATCAGCTGTGACTAGTTGGCCATCAGCTGTAACCAGTTAGCCACTGGCCACTGATATAACTGCCATGGCTGAGCTAAGAAGCACGGATTACAGTTAGCAAGGGGTTGGTTGGTTAGCAGAGAATTGGATGGCAGATTGTGGCTCCTGCTTCCTGTGTCTCCAACCCAGCCGCCAGCGAGAATATAGTGGTATGAGTCCCCTATCTATGGCTCCGTGGGTGTTCCTTTTTGGCCTCACCATATCCTGCGTTCTTATGTGGGGAGTGGGAGCTGAGACCCTGCATGAGAAAAGCAAATCATCTTTTTTGCAGGTGAGGGTCTTACCTTCAGTTTGTAAAAAATAATGCAACACCTGTGAAGCTCAATAAAGCAATGAAGCAAGGTATGCCTGTAACAAAAGCATGTAATGATGAGGTGCTTTCACAGATTGAAAAGTAAGGCACACACAGAAGTTAATTTAAATGGTGATATTTCTGCTCTTGTATGAAAAGTTTTTTCAAAGGCAGAGGTGGAAAAAGGAATAATAGTTAGACAACAGAATCATAGGGATAACTGTTTGGTGTGGGGGGTGTGAATCTGTCTCCAGTGTACATAAAATATCTGTTCTAATTCCTCACTTTCATGATGAACTTTTTGTATCAACTTGATTGGGCCATAGGGGCCAGATATTTGATCACATTTTCTGGGTGTTTCTTTGAGGGTTTAGATAAGATTAACATGTATATGAGACTGAGTAAAGCAACTGCCCTCTATAATCTAAAGACTGAATAGAACAAAAGGCTGGCTCTCCCTCCAGTAAGAGAATTCTTTTGCCTGACAGCCTTTGAACCTGGGCATCAAACTCTTCCCTTGTTCTACAGCAAATTGCAGACCTTCAGATTTGAACTGGGATATTATATATGCCCTGTGGATTTTAGGCTTATCAGACTCAATAGCATGAGCCAGTTGCTCATAATAAATCAGGATCTGAACCCTGGTTAATCCTCTATAGTAGCTTGATTTTTGTGTACGTTTTAATTACGGTCTAGTCCACCTGCAAATAACAGAGCCTTCTCAGCTACTCTAAGGTACTGGTAGGAATAATGCATTGCAATTGATTTGTATTGGGATAACTTGTCAGTTAGTAGCGAAATTAGCGGAGAAGTCTTTAGAAAGCACTCGAGGTTTAAGAATTATGAAAGGCATAGCAATATAAATTTACAGATGTGAAGGATCATTTCATTTTGGTTTGCAACAGTAAATTTTTATCAGTTATCTAAGTTTCAAAGTTTGCACTTTGAAAGTGCAAAACCACAGACCCAAAATGGCAATGCCCGTGCTAAAAGCCCATGATACCAAGCTTAGATTTATTACCAGATCTAATTGCAGTTTCAACCTCTCCAAGAAACATTTTTAACCAACTAGTCTGGAAACTTGTGGTCAAGCACCAGTAATGTGTCACGTGGGCCCTCTCCATCCTCCCCGCCCCCCATAGAAAAGAGATAAGCCATATAAAAAAGAAAAACTTACCCCACCTATCTTCCCCCAAAGTAAAGATATCCTGGTCCAAAAATAACCCCTTTTCTTTTGTCAATATCCCCCTCACCCCACCCTTCCTTCCTATAAAAACGTTCCAATTTTGCACAACTCCTCAAAAAGCCGTTCTCTTTGCTAGACAGGACGCTGCCTGATTCATGAATCACTTAATAAAGCCAATTGGACCTTCAAATTCGCTTAGTTGAATTTTGTTTTTTAACACAGCATAACAAGCCACCCCAGAACTGAGTTACAACCACATGAATTAATTATTTTACTCACTCATACATACTTCGAGCAGGACGCAGCCAGACCAGGTCTTGGCCTTTGCACACCTTACGCGGAGTGGAGTGCAGGAACTGGCCTGCGAGTGTGGAAGAAGGGCCGGCTGGCTACTTGGCTTTCTTATATAGGCCCCTCCGCGGGCTGCCCGAGACTCCTCTCCTCACAGCTGCGGAGGCTTCTCTTCTCACAGCGTCTCAGCTAGTTCCAGGGGCAATCACAAAATTCAGGAAATGGAATTCACTTGTTTTTTTTAAGCCCTGGCTCCAGAAACTACTATAGAATCATTTCAGCCATATGCTATTGGTCAAGCTGTCAAAGAACCTGAATTTAAGGAAAAAAGAACATAAACCTTCTCAATGGGAAGAATGTCAAAGCATTTTGGAATCCTGCTTTTAAACTGCCACAGTACGCCCTCTGGCCACAAATTCTTTACCTTCCCTACACACATGTAAAAGAGACCTGCCCCCTTGACAGACCCTAGGAGAACTTATCCCTTTATAGAATTGGTCTCTGCCTCAAAGCCCAGAGCTTCATCAACTTACATAGGTCCAGGTCCAGGTGAAGCTCCTTGGGTTTGGATCCTTGGAGACAGCTCCCTGAGGATGGTTCTGCTAATCTTGAAGACCTGGGAAGAAAACAGTAAGGTATCTCCCACAGAACATGTTTGGCATAGCAGGAGGGAACAGGTGTAACATAATTGCCAATGACGTTCCCATTAAGAAGGGAGTAGCAGGAAGCACACAGCAGTCCCTAGTATCTCCTAACTGTTACTACAGCCTGGCCCACTTCTATCGCTTAGGCCTTTGATGATTGGGCCTCTGTGTGGCTCTCCAGGAATTATTCTGTGGTTCTTGTCTCTGCTCTCTGGGCTCATGGTTCTGCCCTCCGAATCCCTCTCAACCTGCTGCCTGCTCATAAAAGTTGAGGGATCGGAAGACCTCTTTCCATTTTATTCTAAGCTGGAGTTATTTTGACCAGAATAATGCCCTTGAAAATGGAGTGGATTTTCCATGAATGTAATTAGGGTTCCCTTTATGAGGCAAAAACCACAATCGTGTCTTTTTGTAGTAAGTCCTTCTCTACCCTGGGCTCCCTGAAGAGCTTCTGTGAGACAGTAGCTTTAAGACTTTTAGAAACCCCATTATTAATTGGAGAGGATTTGCAAGACATGCCTTCTGATTTTTATAAGCCTTTCTGACTGCCTGAAAGAGTTCCTGAGTTACCACAGTTCTTTCTGAGATATTAAAAACAATCGTATAGTCCCACACAGAATTAGATTTGGGGCATCAGAGTATTTATTATTTTGAGATTTTTTTTGTCATGTGGAAAGGCCTGGAAACAAAGTGTTTTACTTTTGAACTCAGCAAATTCTGGCTCTTTTATTCTTAGCACTGCATTCCCTCACCTTATACTCTCTCTCCTCCTGCATTTTTATCATCGCTGGCAAAGAAGCAGCTATGTGCAATTTTCAATATTCTAGATGTTTGAGTTTATTAAGTTCATTTCCCGTTTTCCATATTTACTGCAGGACACAGGTTGCCAACATTTCCACCACTGCATAATAAGAGTCTCGTTTCTTCCAGCATCCAATAATATTTCCTTCATTTTCCTTTAAACCCTCACCAACAAGCTCCTCAGTGGCCTTTGGCCTATTTCACTAACACTTGCCATAGGCTTTTCTGGCTTCCACCTGCTGCCCAGCCTCCAACCAATAAATAACATATGTTGTTTTTTCTTATGGAGGCACCCCGGACCTTCCAGATAACAAACTCTGTATCCGTTATCTACGGCTATCTACCAAACCATCCCAACAGTGGTGTCCTAAAAAGATAATGATCTGTTATTTTGCTCGCAAATCTGCAGTTTAGGCAGGGTTTAGCTAGAAGGTTGTCTTTACTCTGGAATAGGAGTGTCAAGATTAGAGGCCATGCTTTAAAACTTCAAGAATGTCCAAAGAAAAAATATGAAAGAAAAAGCTGTTTACTTCAGGGCAATGACATGACACTTTTTGAACAACACAATATAGTGGTTAGTATATTATTAGAACTTTGAGATGAAAAATGATTCACTCAAGAAATAAACCTGTTTGAAAAATTTATAAACCTCGGACGACTTCAACTTAACACATCAAAAAGTACTAAAATCATTTATTTAAAACGGAAATGAGGAGATATGATTTTTTTGATAGATAGGGAATTATATTCATGACAAGAAACACATTAGGGGATAAATTCCCACTTCCTTTGGAACAGAATAAACCATATATTTTCCTCTGCTAGTCCTCTAATAATTGGATAATTTGCATCATCCAAAATCCTCACACAGCACCTTCATTTTTCCTCTATTTCCCCTTTCTACCAATTCCCATGGAATCCTTTTTATTTGTGACTTTGTTGGATGACTTTTGAACTAAGTCATTTTTACTTATTACTGGTTATATCTCTTTTGGTTTTCTTTAGGACTTTATGTTTCTCTTTCATTATCAATGTCCTTTTTTTGTTTTGATTATTGTTTGTTAACAATAATCGCACATCTACAGAACTAGTTAAGTTACATGTCTTACTGAACGTGTGAGAGTCACCTAGACTTCCAGAGTCTGAAATAAATTTAGAAGTGTTCAACAACCACAGCATTCCCTTTAGTGATTGAGAGTAGTTATATTCAAATCTAATTATTTCCTTTGAAGTTAACCAAAAAGGTCCGAGAGTTATTAGTTGTACAACTGAGACAGGTTAGTTAGTATGACATCAGGCAATTAGAGACTCTTCAGTAGACTGAGCAAAAACAGAACAAAAACAGAACACAGGGCAACTGTATGAGGATAAAAATGTCATCAATCATAGTCTGGGGCAAATGGGTTTGTTTCAAAGGTCTCTCCCCCCAGCTGAGCAGTAGAGCGGAGTCTGGGAAATATTGTATCCATAGACACCCATATCCCAACATCCCCCGCTCAGATAGAAATAAAGGTATATAAACACAAGCTTTTGCCTTAGCTAGTGGGCATCCCAGTTTTGGGTACCCCCTCCTGTTCGGGAGCTGTAACTCTTTGCCTACTATAATAAACAATCTTCCTGTGCAACTCTGCCTCTCCCAGGTCCATGTATCCATTCTTCAGCTCCACGAGACTACGAACCCCGGCATTCACTAAGCAACATCCTACCTCACAACCAAATGAACACACCGTGAAGTTCCCACCCTACTCTAAAAGAAAACTTCCCCACACAAATTTCATTTCTAGTTTGCCATTGTTGCATGAAGACTTGACTTTGTGGGTTTAAGCTGAGATTTACAAGAAGGAGACATATTTTGGTAAGAATGTGTCAGAGGAAAGGCTCAAATGGCATAGTTTAAAAATATGTTTCAGTGAAAAACTTTAAAGGATCAGAGAAAGGAAGGGAATGGAAAGGGAGGGCAGAAAGAGTTTTAATTCCATTCAAAATGAGAGAAAGAGAGAGACAGAGAGAGAAGGAAAGGGACTGTAGAGTTGATTATTGAGAAGAGTCAAGTTCTACCAAAATGAGAAATTTTATCTTAGTTTTTACAATTACACATACTTTCCAGAAATAGATAGCATTTTATGATTAAAAGGACCCTGCAAATTGTTTTCTCTTCTGTAAAATGATCACATAGAATTAGGTTCCCAATAAGAAGTATAACTGTCATTTCCTATGGCTCCTTAGGAGTTTTGTTAAGAATTACAAACACTTCAGAAATAATTTTCAAACATTTTTATTTCTGCTGAGATTGTGATTCTTAAAATAGATTAAAAAGATAAGTTAAAATATTTTCAAAGTTTACAGGAATTTTAAGTTTAATTTACTCATCACGAAGTATTGAGCCAGCTTCCAGAGAAAAAAGCAGCTTTTTCAATGACTCATTCAGAATGGACTACCTCAGAAACCTTTGATATTTCAGAATTTTCCTTAATATTTAGATGTTATAATCCTGAACTTAGCAGACTTTTTCCTGGGGCTAGAGGAAATACAGTGTTGGCCTGTATCAACAATGGTTTTGATCCCACATGAAAATTACTAGAAAAGTCTGTGATATAATATCTTTAAATGATGGCAAAAACAGACTACAGCATTATAAACATTTTTTTTTTAAATCAACATTTTTGTAATGGCTCAGGCTTTCATTAACAAAAAAAGACTTCTCACCACTTGCGGGCTTTCTTTTCTCACATATGTGATCCCCATAAAAACATGAAAAATTCTTATTGGCATAGAAACAAAACAAAAAGGAAATCTTGATTCTTTTCAAAGAAGGGCTTGTGAAAGGTTTATTGCCCATTATGTTGCTAAGAATTCATTTATGAATTATGTGAATTGTTTAGCATGCATTGGATTATTTAACTGTTCATTTTTATTTACTTTTAATTACCACTTTGTAAATACATGAGTAAATGCAAATTTAATAAAAGGTTTAGTACAGCCATCAATAATCAGAGCAACAATGAAGATAGTTCTTTCCTTTCACACATCTGCAAGTCATTACCTAAGCACGCCAGAATTTATGAAATTACATCTATCTAGCCACATGGGCAATATTTATCTAAAGCATTCACTTCCACCATTTATACATTACTTAACATGTATATATAATGTCTAGTGGTATGGTGGTGAACATTATGAATGCTCTTTAACAAGCTCAGAAGGGAGAACACCCACGCGTCAGTCACTTAATGAAATGAAGGATGACGTGGGATGACTAATCTTGGTGTTCCCAGCCCCACCCTCTGTGCTCCAAATTGGTGCAATTACTTACATGCCTGTATATGTGGGTTCTGAGACATTTCCAGCTGGGATTGGTCTCTGCACATGAAGGACCAACAGCACAAACAAAATACCTCAAAATATAGTAATACTAAAAAATGTACTGTCAAGCCTAGAAGTTAAACAGAAAATCTAGAACGCATTTGACTATTTTGATTCCTAACCAGTTTTCTTTTTCTGAATAACCGCCTTCCCCTTTTGGTATTTTTTTTCCTTTGGCTCTCATATCTGGTTTTAATTTTGTCCACTCCAGACTAATTACATGTTATCTGTCTCTAAAATGCTTAGATATTTCCAGATTCTGTCTCTACCTTCCTTGTTCATTGACATATGAGACCTCAGCTTTATCCATGTGTTTTCCTATTTGTGCGCCAAATTTTGCTTTGGTGTTCCTGGTCCGGATTCTTTCCTCCATATATTATGCATCCCCCATATGCCAGCCTGTTGCCTTACTGGTGAGAAGGAGGTTTGCTCTGGTTTGGGATAAAGTACATCTTTCTCAATTTTGTTTGAAAGTCAATATTTCATTGTGATAAGCTCAATTCTTACAGGAAAGGAATTTCACTTATTTTAAAACAAATTTTTGTGTTTCTCAGAAGTTACCTATTTTTGCTTACGTAGATCAGTTGTTATTAACACGGGCTGCACAATATAATCGTGTGATGCCAGTGTCCTACTCAAGACTAATTAAATAAATTCTCTGTTGGTAAACTCTGGGCATTACTATTTTTTAATATATATATATATATATATATCTTAGATGATTCTGATAAGAAGCATGTACGTATTGAGAAACCTGGTTCTAGATTGATGTGCCTCACACGTACATGTACGTAAAAATCACCTGTGGAGTTGATCAGATGTAGGTTCTCATTCAGTAAATCTGAGAGCCTCCATTTCTAACAAGTGTCTTGGTGCTTTCAATATTGCTGGTTCATAAACCACACTGAATAGCAAAGGTCCAAATGAAAGTAGTTAACTACCTAATTATGTGACTATAATTAACATAATGAAGAATTTATGGAAGACATCGTGGTTAAATAAATGCCAGGTGCGTTCTTTGGGCTGTAATAAATATTCTAGGAGACTTTTTGCCTAATGGCCACCTGACAATGTCATTACTCTTGATGTTGTCCTTGGTACTTTGTTTTAAATTCTCCTGTTGAATAATTATCATCACTTATTTTCCGAAGTGTGCAAGATTACACCAGGTTACTAAAATAGAAAATACAATGTGTTTTGATTAATCTCTAAATAGGAAGACATTAGTTTGTGAGAGTGTATGTGTGTCATGGACCTAGGTAGGACTTTCTGTCTTTTTTTAACTGTCTCCATTTAAGTGGCGCCTTCCTATCTCAGCACCGAGATGACATTACAGTTCTGTGGTCTATGCAGGTAAAGAGGAGACTCACCCGCTCATTCTGTGATGGGCCTCAGGCTTACCACTGCCTCACATCTTTTTTTATTATTTCAAGTATTTGAGAGCGCCAAGATATCAATGGGTATAGCACATCTTGGAAATATCTGTGATTGTATGAGTGGGTAGTGATAAAAATATGAAACCATGGTTAAAGATATAATTTTAGAAAAATCAGAATGACTACACTAGGTCTTAAACTTTAAATCTAGAGCTACTTTGTTAAAGGGAAAGAACACACAGGTTTGTTAATCAACAGTAAGACTTATAATCCATTGAATTTTCAAAATTGAGACTCATGACCACCCTCAGTCAATTGCGCCCTTTTCTCCCTCCATCAGGTAGTATCCTCTGCCTGTCTGATCATTGCTAATTATTTTATTCCATTATTAAGGCCTTACTTCTCTGTATTCCCTCCCACTTAGTGTCATGCAAATCATCTCTGCCTTCCATTCTACTTGAGTAAAAATGGCTGACCTTTATAGACTATATACTCTGTGCCATATAATGTCTTTAGTCCTTTATATGTCGTAATCCATTTAAACTTACAGAGCTCTTGAGAGGCAGAGTATGTTTTTTTTTTCCTTCTTCTATTCTACTGAAGAGGAAACTGAGACACACAGTAGTTAAGTAACCCCCAAGGTAATACTGCTTGGAAGGGACAAACCCAGATTCAAACCCAGGAGGTCACTTCACCTGTACCATCTTTTGCAAATTGTTAAGGAGATAATTGTAGTCATTCCTCAAAGCATTGCCCTGAGGACTGTGCTCATACCCATACAGCTCCCTCGGTAGACCTTCCCTTATTTTCTCTGTCCCAAGGCAGTTGAAATGAGAGGGTACCAGTTTGTTTAACACTAGCTAAAATTATACATAATATTTACTATATGTTAAGTTCTAGTCAGAACACTTTATCTGTATTAACTCAGTCTTCACGACAGAGCCTTGGAGTTAAGCATTCATTTTCTCTGCATTGCAGCTGAGGAAACTGAGGCACTGAGAGTCGGAAGAGCTTGCCCCCCACCCCATGCTCACACAGCCTGCAGAGTGGTTCATGAACACTGGCTGTCATGCTGCAGAGCTGTGCCGCTCTCAGCCACCTGGCGCTGCTTGCCTGGGGATAATGAGGATATATTTACCCTCTTGTCTTGTGGGTCAACCTGACTAACTCTTTTCAAAGAGAAAATACACAGGCTCCCACAATGCTGCTTAGTGATTCATGAATGTGCAATTTCATCTCAGAATTTAGACATATTTCCCACAAGTAGGCCCTAAGGAATTATAAGATGCCTGTTTGCATGCTACATAGCTTCTTTAAAATTCTGGCCACCTCTTGAGTTAGGAAATATGGATTTAAGGTAAATAAATTTTCTGCAATCGTTGTCAGTCAACCTTGGGACTGATGGGCTGAATAAATATGTTAAATTACCATTTTTATAAGCAATATAAAAAGTGACTGTTAACAGTTTGGAAAAGTCAAACAGTCACTGCACATAAGGGTTTACTTTGGGATTCACACCAGTTCAGTGCACCCCGAACATCCAGCAAAGCCACACAACCGAGGGCACACACAGCTTTGTGTGCTGACGGATAGCTCTGTTAGAGTGTGTGTCTGGCTTTGCTTTACACTTTTACAAAGGTCATTTTAACTGAGACAGAGGCAATTAACTAAAGATATTCATATTCTATTTAATGTCATTTTTTAACCCTTACAAAGGTATAAATTATACCAGTGTACAGCCATGCTCTTATGTGAAAGATAGTGAGTTAAAAATGTTTTCTGCATCATGGTTTTTTTTAATTAATAATTATTTCAAAAGAAAATCAGGTGTTATTTTTCCAAAAACAAGAAAAGGATCAATTTAAAGAGAGAAGTCTGAGATTTACTATAAAAACAGTTAATTGAAATCATATTTAGAAGAATATGATTTACTTTCCCCCCAAAAAAACAGACTTACATAATGTTTTATTTAACTAATGAACTAGAACTACTTTTCTTCAAGATATTAGAATCTACATTTGAAAACAAAGTGTGAAAAAATTAACTATATATTTTCCATCAATAATGACCTACCATATACACATTAAGATGATTCAATTAATTATCGATATTAAACATTGTTTATTTTTGACATTTACCAATTTCAGAATAAAGTTTAATTGCAAGAATAACAATCTTAATTGTTCAAAAAGGAATTACCTTAACTTTCAGGTAATGTGTACTATGGAAAAATTATAAATAAATTAATCAAATGCTGACATCTAAATATCGCAAGTTGGCGTGCAAAATACCTAGAGATTGATTAGTTTTTACAGCAAATAGTGTTACAGAACAGAAAGAGTTGCTAGCAGAGTAAAACACTGAATACCAGGAATTGCAGTGGAGAAATATTGGTTATTTTATGATGAATGGTGTCATCCAGGAGAATGAGAAGCTAATGCCCCAAAGCCCGAGCTCCCCATGGTGTGTAGGTTACAGATTACATGGAGCAAATCACAAGACCTGTGTGTGCAGCTGAGGGGTCGTGCTGGGAGCTGATTTGTCGGTGGTGAGGTAACGGTAATATATCATTTCTTCAGGTCTTGAGGACAGTTCTGAAGTCTTTTCTGGATCTTCTGGCTAGTTTCATGGCATAGCAGCCAGCGGGTTGTTCCACCTTAGGGCTCAGTCATATAACTTAGGTCAGTATGTTATCTTTAGCCTGCCAGAGGTGTGACCATGGACCATTAGTCAGGTCCCAGCTACTGTCTTCTGCTGCCTGGGAGGTGGGTGAGTGCTGATTATTCAGAGGTAAGGCTAAGTCTCTGAGGGCTATATATACAGAGGGTGCCAAAAAAATGTATACACATTTTAAGAAAGGAAAAATAAACCTGTATTAACATTGTAATAATAAGTACTGATAACAAAGATGAACACAAGTCACATTTGACTTCTGCAATTACAAGAGGTGCTCAAAGTGGTTACCATCAGCATTCAGATGCTTCTGATTATGGTGAACCACTGCTTGAGCATAGATAACATTTCTTAAAATGTATATACATTGTTTTTGGCACCCCCGGTGTATATATATATATATAGAGAGAGAGATGATTTCTAGAGCTATAATTTAAAAGTAAATTCAATCAAAGTCATAAGGACCCTTGGTTTCAATAGTTATGTTTCTCTAATGTTAAGGAATAAATGTGATTTATAGATAATGTAATACCATTTTATCTCAGCATTTTTCTTTAAGACTTACTGTACTTTGAACCCTCTAATTTGTCATCACTCAGAAAAATAGCAACTGCTACTGAATATCACTTCATTCATTCATTCATTCATTCATTCATTCTTCATTCTATAAACATCTTACATTATGTTAATATTATTTGGATTGCTTCGTATACCACAAATTCAATGTAACTGCATAACCTATAAATATGAGCATTCTGAGTCTCTGAAAATAAATGCGGCTGAGTTAATATTGAAAGTCTTGCTTTCGGCAGTAAGAAAAGATGAAATAGGACCATTTGTGACCACATGGATGGATCTTGAGATTATACTGCTAAGCGAAATAAGTCACACAGAAAAAGTAGACAACCATATGATTTCACTGATATGTGGTGTATAAACCGAAAACAACAAAAAAACAAGACAAACAAATGAGAAACAAAAACTCATAGACACAGACAATAGTTTAGTGGTTACCAGAGGGTAAGGGGGGTGGGGGGTGGTAGACGAGGGTAAGGGGGATCAAATATATGGTGATGGAAGGAGAACTGACTCTGGGTGGTGAACACACAATGGGATTTATAGATGATGTAATACACAATTGTATACCTGAAATGTATGTAACTTTACTAACAATTGTCACCCCAATAAACTTGAATTAAAAAAAAATCCAATAGAGTAGTATAAACAGAAAGGGCTTTGGGGAACAGAGAGGGGTCTACAAACATAAGCTTTCATTGCAGAATACTTAGCAGAATTGTGTGTATAGGTTTATCCAAATTAGTTAATGTTTGAATGACTAAATTAATCTTTTCAACATATGACTGGTAGAAAAGTAAGGGAATGTTAAAGATGCTCAGGAGTCACCCTCCCAATGTCACAGAGACTCTTGTGGCAGTTCACGCTCTTCTAACTATGCTTGCTGCACTTCAGTGTGTGAACAATTGGGGGAAATATGAATTTATTTATTAGGGTATTTTATTTTCTGTTATGTTGAATTATATAGGGTGTCTCTGAACTTATCAACACCTACTTTAAAAATCATCAGTTCATTCTATTCTGAGAATAAGTGGAGAGAACAGGGAAAGCATAACCTCTTCACTGTAGACAAACGTTTGCACAGACACATTACTTGAAATCACACTATTTAACAATAGCTCCAGTGCTATTACTATATAGCAGCAAGGTGAAAGGATTTGGACTTGAACTGGTGCATTATCTCTTCTTGGGTCTCCAGTCTGCCAACTCACCCTGAAGATTTTGGACTTCTCAGCCTACATAGTCTCATAAGCAAACTCCTTAAAATAAATCTTTCTCTATATCGTTGTATCTTATTTGTTCTGTTTCTCTGCAAAACCATGATAGAATGATATGGCTAAGTTGCAGAGGCTGGCAATGATTAGGATGTGGAAGGAAGGAAGGAAGGAAACAAGGAAGGAAGGAGAAACGAACTTTATAAGTTCTAGTCTGAGTAACTGGGAGAATGGAACTGCCTCCAATTAGAAAGTCAACAAGAAGGGGTGGGTATTTAGGGAGAAGAGAATTAACTCAGTTTGGGACACTTTAGAAAAAAAAAAGAAAGTCTTGCTAAGCTCTCATAGTATATAAGCTCCATAGTAACCAATATATTCTGTGTTGCAGTGATTAAAATCCATGTTAGAGATTCATAGGTTTACTCTTAGTCAAGTGACTTCATTCATCTAAACCACATCTATCATCTATCAACGGAATAATAACGGCATCTCTCCCTTCTGGCTGCTAAATGTGTTACAAATAATATATGGAAAGCGCTTAGCATATATAGCAAGAGCACCCCCAAATGTTAAATGTTATTTTTAAAAAGTTAAGAGAAATATCAGGAACTTTAAAATAATGACCTCTAATCTGTGGATTGGAAAGAAATAACCAGGAGCCTCGGTTGTCAGTAATACTATGGCTTTTGTTGGTATTATAACTGATGAATTAATTATCATTAAGAATAGCTTTAAATACTTTAAAACTGTCATATGCTATTTACATGATTGCTTAGGTATTCTTTTTAATTAGGACCATTTTGAAAAGAACCTACAGATGGAATCAGACTATCATTCATTTAAATGTCATGTTCCCACTAAACTTGATTTTTGTTATTTTAATTGGTTCTTTATAGACAGTCTAGAGGAGGCAAAAACTGATCTTGAGGGATATAACAAAATTAATTTTACATTGGACTTGAGTTACAATGAGGTATTCTGATACCATCATAACTTTATTTTTAGTATGAAGTAATACACAACAGTTCTTGGAGTTTGTCAGCATCATGATGTGACTTTCACTGTAATAATTTGCACACTGTACTTATTGTGTAGGGCCAAACTAAATAGAAACTGGTGTTGTGGTTTCAAGCACAGGTCACACCAGGTTTTCCCGTACCACCTCTCAGTGATGCCTATGTTCACTCTAAAGGAACCAGGTCCTTAGAACTGTTTCTTATTGATGTCCTGTGTGAAATACTAGAAATATACATTAACTAAAGCTATGAATGGTATGAATTTAAATCAGAATCACATACCATGTATTTATTCACAGGAGTTTGATGAAGATAATATAATTTTCATTCGACAAATATTAATGCTTACCATATGAAAATCACTTTCTTATAAAATTTCAAAGCACATAACACATGTTCAAGTTACTCTTTATAATCCTCTAGCATGCAAAGATTATTACTCTCATTTTATACAATATTAGATTCTAGAAAATAAGGTATTAAAACACTCAGTGGTTGAGGAAGCAAATAAATGAAATCCGGACAGCGGTCAAATGGAGAAAAATAATGAGATTCTAATTATCTAGCCCAGTATGTCAAATGAATAAAGTATGATAGCGCAGGCAGTTGGCTCAGTTGGTTAGACTGCAGTGCTCATTAACACAAGGTCGCTGGTTCAATTCCCACATGGGCCAGTGAGCTGCGCCCTCCGCAACTAGATTGAAAACAACGACTTGACTTGGAGCTGATGGGTCCTGGAAAAACACACTGTTCCCAATAGTCCCCAGTAAAAACAAACAAATAAATTTTTTTAAAATAAAATAAAGTATGATAGATTCTTACAATAAAATAATCTTATATGTTACTAGAATAGCTTTATTAATATCAATACTTAAAATATTATTAGTCATCATAGAAGCAAAAATACCAGCTTCAAGTTGCTGTAGAACCAAAGAATCCAGATAACTTTTTTCCTCTGTGACTCTGCCTAAATTTGAAACATACTAACCCCACACTTGATTCTAATAGCCATATAGGAGGTCTACTGTAATCTGGAAAAAGGTCTTATTACCGGAAATGTAACATATTTACAAATTGTTATTTTTTCCTTTTATACTACACATCTAAATTTGCCAACTACTTCCACAGTCAGGGAAGAACCTTTACATGTTATTTTAAAAATGTGAATTTTTTGGACTGAGTTTTTGACTTTGAGTCATTTCTTGTGACATTTTGATGAGATCCTTTCAATTTAATGGATCCTTGGAGTCATGTCCAAACATATTTGGTTTTAGTAAACAATTAAGAAAATTGTATTTGAAATTTTGGGTTGGATGTGTAAAGCATGTGCAAAATCCCATTTCAATATGAACACAGTTTCTAAACAAAACCATATGTTGCTAGCAGATCTTAGCTAGTATTGAAAATCTGCCGGCTATCTATAAACATTACATTCCAGAAGAGAATGTTAAGTTCTTCCCTTTAAAACATCAAACAGAAAAACTATTACTTTTCATAAGTAATATTTCATCAGATCATACTAAGAACTAAATAAAGGGGGGAAAAGTAAAGAAAAATGAACAATGAGAAGTTTTGTGGTTTTTAGCATATTTGTCTATAAGCAGAAGCTGAAGATTAAGGAAGCTTAAGGAACTGAAGATGAAGATGTCTAAACACCACCTGCTGTCACTGGGCTACACCTTTGCAAAGACCTGCTTGTCCACGTTAGAGGCTGGGTTTTCAGAAGCTGGAGTCAGGAAAGAAGTCACCGTTCTAAGGATGTCCAGAACTGAAGAATCTTGAGTGACAAGTCAATTAGGGAAAACTCTATTATGAAATGCTAGGTAGACCAAGAAGATAAACTCTGCCCTGGAACTACAGGTGAAATCCAGCGAAGGTGCTGATCCAATAGGTGGAACAAAGATGGAGACACAGTAAATTGAGAGTGGGTTGGGGACCAGAGAAGTGGGCACAGAACCATTATTACAAACAGGCTCAGGAGATCTGTGATTCTTGTCTATGTTCTAATGCTTGAGTATTTTGGGCAAGAAGCAAGTGTGAGAGCTGGAAGGAAGAGGAAAATACAACGGAGCAGGCCATGGTGTGGAGCCCATGTTAGCCTTCCTAAAGACGATGACTTTCTTCTCTAAAATGAGAGAACAGAGAGGAAGAATAGATGGAAAGAAGAGAAACTCTGATAAGATGTGACTACACTTATGTCAGGTGGAAATAGTGTTGGTGGGAGCTGTGGAATATGGTAGTCATATCACTCTTACCTCACATTGAACTAAAAGCCAACTAAAAATTTTTATACTTGCATTTTGGCTATGTATTGTTGATGAATTGGATATGAATTCTGAGGGAGAAAAGCCAGGATTTCCCCTCGATTTCTTATCTAAACAACTTAGTGTATAGTCATGACATTGAGGTAGATGACGCCACCAGCCCTCAAACCATCAAGACCTGGAAGACCCTGAGGCCCTTTAAATGGGTCTGTGACATCTAAATCATTTTCACAATAATTCTAAAATACAATATGCCTTTTATGGATTAATAACTCTTTATGAAGAATTTCAGTTCTAAACATTAGAAGGCTCTTATTCTGGTCCGCAGCGGAAATGTTGGCATCCTCTGCCTGGAGTTGGATGCAGCCATAAGGAAATCCAGAAGGAAGCTGCTGTCATCCTCTTTCTCAAAGTTGATGGGGTCCATCTTGAACCCAGGTTGTTTCTCTGGGCTGGGCAGTATGGCCTTGAGCTCCTGTAGGCGGCTGTCACCAACAGAGGCGTTCGTGTCCTGTAGCGCCTGGTGAGAGACGTGGAACTTGATGCGAACTTGGGGGTGAACTCGGGGACCTGTACCAACTGTAAGAGTATGGTCGTAGCAGTTCTGTCCCGAAAGCCCGTTGGCCCACAGGTCTGGGCACACAGGTTGGCATCAGCCCTTACATGTCCAGACACAGGGGACTGTTGATGTCAAAGATGAGTGGGTGTGGACAGCGTTCGGGCCCAGACCAGACAAGGCTCCTGAGCTTGGTGGGAGGAAAGCTGTGCAGAGGTTGCTGCAGTACTGGGTGCACCAGTGGCGACAAGCCCAGGTCACATGGTCAGCCCAGGTCTGTGGCCACTGGAGCACCAGGCTGCGCTGCACCACCGCTAGGGGTTCGGGGTCTGCCAACTGCAGTGTTCACACCATAAACTTGGAGCCTGTCACATAACGGTGGATTTTTCTGCGCTCTGCTTGAAGAGGCCTTCAAATTCATCCCGAGCCCACGGCAGGGTGTGCCCAGTGGCATTGGGGAGGTTCTTCAGCATGCAGATGGAAATGGACTTCTCAGGAGGGTCCTGGCAGGAGTTCTATGACTCTGTCAAGTCTGGGATAATCCCTTGCACGCTGCCCTTTGTGCTCGGTGTGACCGATTCCAGCAGCAGCTTACGGTAGTACACACAGCAGCGGTCCCTATACCAGTGGGCGTCCACACAGTCCAGGGCACTGGCCACACCACCCAGGTTTTGGAAGAAGTCATTGTCAAAGACATCCTCAGTGTCAGGGCTCCTGCGGTTCTGACAGCTCATCACCCGGATGTTTGGGTGTATCTGGTGCACAGCTGCAGCAGCTGTGTCAGACTTCAGTCTCGAGACATCCCAGGGCAGGAACAAACACTGTATGTTCAGATTGGATCTCCGTGGTGTCCACGTCTGTCACGGTGATTGCCCTCCTCTCCCCGCAGCCTAGCCAAATCACTGCAAAATGCCTAAGCAGCTCCCGGCCAACGGCCTCTGTACCCAGCAAGAAGTAACTCTGTCTGCCTATCTTCTCTTGTTGGTGTGAGCCAAATACAGCCACCTGCCCACCATAACGGTTCTGGCACAGGAGGCACTTGTCCTCTGTGAGGGCCTCTTTGTCCTCAGGGAGACACTCCAGGGCATCAAGGTACAGCCACTGCATAATGGGCATAAATTTCCAGAGCAGGCCTCCATAGCTTTCTGGGAGGCCAGGCCCTTAGTGAAGGCGTTTACAGGTGCTAGATCTCAGCAGTCACACGTTCAGCTTCCAAATGAGGCGTTCCTGCAGGTTGTCGTGCTGCAGTGTCGGCAGGGCAAGAGCATTCACGGCCTGTACTAGGCTCACCAGTTCTTTTGCATCCTCCTCACTGTGGGGCTGAGGGGGCCGGCTGTGATCAGCACAGAACTGGTGCAAGGCCTGGAAGCCAACGTGTAGCTGAGTAGGTGAGAAGACTCGGCAAAGTCTGTTCTCACATAGTCTTGCTCTGCCAGTGAGGCCAGCAAGGATTTGGAGCCGATCTTCTTAGTTACTTGGACCTGACTGGCGATGCCTCCAAGGACGAGGTCAGAGAAGCTGGAGGTATCTCAGATACTGAAAGTATAAAGGACATTATTCTGTATGGGGCAGGTGGTATTGAGTTTGTTCATGCCCTGGACTTGTGTGAAGGAGGCAAAGTCATGCAGAGCCTCATCTAGGCAGGTGACAACATCAGGGCTGTTCCCCATTGGAATCTGTGAGGCTCATTTTCTCTCCAAAGTAACAGAACTGCCCAAACAGGCCCCACATGTCTGCCACCGCCAGCTTGATTCCATGGCTGTGACAGAACTCACCCACCTGTAACTGGTCCTCCAGGAGCGTATTGGTGAGGACCACCCCTGGAAACCACTAAGGAAGTCCTCAACGAGGAACCCAGTATAGGGTACATAGTACATGATGGGCAGATAGGCACACAGCCCTTGATCTCAGCAAGTTGGGACTATGATGCCTCAGCCTGGATTTTACCGATGTCTTCCTCCCGCAGGTAGAACTGGGAGGAGAGATCAGCCCACTGGGCAGTGCCCTGCTCATGCAGGGTGATAGCTCTGAGTGCACCAAGGATTATATTCTTGGCTATTTCCACACCTAGGCCCTGGAGGCCTGACACCAGCCCACTGGACGTCTGGAGATGTCCTCATTCATGGCCTCATTGCCCATCACATATAGCTGAGTGGACACTCATCTATGGCTGTTTCCACTGGAATGCCAAAAGTCCTGAGGGCACTTTGAACATCACAGAGTAGGCAGAGGAGCAGTTAGAACTTGGTTTTGAATCAGGCCCAGAGAGACAGTGTTTCTTGGATGGTATAGCATGCTAGACATCTGGAGGATCAGAGGTGGTCCAGATGTGGTAGGTTTTTCTTTTTGTTAGTGGCAACTCTCAACAGCCAAAACAAGATGGCAGCCATGGAGCTGGAGGCCCAGACAAAATGTTTTATAATATGACTTGCTAATTCTCATTCTCTCATGAGCGTTTAGTGGAATTTTTCAGAGACTGTACCTCTTGAGATAACATCACTGTGCTATTGGGCTATCATTCTATTGAACGATAGTATGTGTATTCTTGCTTTCAAATGCTTCGTCATAATTTCTAATTCAGTAAGATAGATATAACTCTTATAAGACAAACTCTTGGGAGTCCTCCGTTATTTAAAAAATTCTGTGACATGACATTCAATAATTTAAATGAAATTGAGAATCCTTGAAAGTGACAAACTACCACAGCTCAGTTAAAGAGAAATAATGGCTAGAATAGCTCTCTATCTACTAAAGAAATCAAATTCATAGTTAAAAGCCTTCCTATAAATAATATTCCAGGCCCAGATGGCTCTACTGTTAAGTTATTTCCAATATATAAGGAAGAAATAATACCAATTTTATACAAATAGAGAACAAAGAACAACTCCCCATTCATTTTTACGAGGCCTGCATTACCTACCGTAATATGAAAACAAAAGGCACAAAGATACTACAAAAAAAGAATGGAAAGAAACTGCAAAGCAATATATCCCAGAAATATAGACATAAAGATTCTTAACTTATATATATCTTCGTGAGGTTTACCCCAGGAATGAAAGAAGGGCTTAACATTTGAAAATTAATCAATCTAATTCACCATATTAAGGTTCTAAAATGAAAAAAATCATATGAAGGATTCAGTAGATGCAAAAGAATAAGTCATTTGACCACCTTGAACACCTTGTCATAAAAAAATTTCTTAGCAAGTTGGATATTGAAGAGAATTTCCTCAATTAAATAAAGAACATCTACCAAAATCCCATGGATAGCATCAAACTTAATGGTAAAATACTGAATTCCTTCCCCCCATGATAAGAATAAAAGTAAGGATGACCTTTATCACTACTCCTATTTGACATTATACTTGAACTTCTACCTAGTGCAATCAATAAGAAATACAAGTTGGAAAGAAAACAGAACAATTTCTATTTGCAGAGGACATAATCACCTATGTAGTGTAGAACTACTAAGTAAGTTTAGTGCAAACAGCCTTTTCCCAGAAACATTTTTTTCAAAAACAATCAGTGGCGATTCTTGAATATCAAAAAAACAGCGAGATCCAATTACTGAATACTGAAGATGTCAGTAACAGTTGGGATAAATTAACAGGTTTGCAAAAGCTTAAAAGGAAAAGCTGTGGCATGAGATATCTGTAAGGGACATTGAAAGGCTGCAGTATATTCTTGAGAATGTAGAATGCTATGTGCACGTATACAGCTGGGCACATACCTGGGCAGAGTGCATGCTCAGGGAAACATAAGAAGGCCCTGAGCTCTCACCTCCAGCTAATCTGGAGACTCTGTAAAGAGAGAGTAATGGCTAAGCTGGCGTTGTAAAGTCTGGATGAGTTTTGAAGCCCTGTCCCAGGATACACACAGAGCCCCTTGGCAAAGAATGTGAGGCCTATTGGTTAGAGGCAGCTAAGAAAACCTCTGTCCAGTTATTGGCTGACAGCCAGAGAGATTTCGGTGGCCACACATGATAAAGTGACTTAACAGAATTACTTCAGAGATGTCACTAAACGAACCACACAACACAACAACAAACAGCCAAAAGAACCCTGATGAGGGAGAAACATTTGATTTCCCAAGTCGCCACATTACAGTATTTAAAATGTCCAGTTTTCAACAACAAAAATATTTGTGAGATATGCAAAGAAATAAATTATGGCTCAAATAGAGGAAAAAAGCAGTCAATAGAAACTGTCCCTAAGAAAACCCCATGTTGGGTTTACTAGACAATAGCATTAAATCACTTATTTTTAAATATGTTCAAAGAACTAAAGAACCATATCTAAAAAATACAGGAAAGTGTTAGGATGATGTCTTACCCCTACAAAAGACTATTAGTAAAGAGACAGAAATTATAAAATAGAGCCAATATAGATATTCTGGAGTTTAAAAATATAATAACTGAAATTAAAATTTTACTAGAAGAAATCAGCAGATTTTAGCGATGAAAGAAAATATCAGCAAACTTGAAGATATATCGAACTTATCTTAGTAATGAGTTTAAGGAACAGAAAAAAAAAAGAAGAGAAATAAACAGAGACTGGAGATCTGTGAGACACACACACACACCTCTCTCTCTCTCTCTCTCTCTCTCTCTCTCTCTCTCTCTCTCTCTCTCTCTCTCTCATATGCAAGTGGCCAATACACATATGAAAAGATGCTCAACAAAATGAGTCACTAAGGAAACACAAATCTACACCACAATGAGATACTTCACACTCACTAGGATGACTATAACAAGAAGGACAGACAATAACAAGTGTTGACAAGGATAGGAAAAATTGGAACCCTCATTCATTGCTAGTGGGAATATAAATGGTGCAGCCGTTAGGCAAAACTAGTTTGACAGTTCTTCAAGAAGTTAGCATGACCATATGACCTAGCAATTCCACTCTTAAATATAACCCAAGATAATTGAAAACAAAGGTGCACAGAAGAACATGTATGCAAACATTCATAACTGCATTATTCATAATGGCTAAAAAGCTGAAACAATCCAAATGTCTATCAAGTGATGAGTGACAACATACGGTATATCCATACAATGGCATGTTATTCAGCCACATAGGTTAATCTTTTTAACAGGTTAGCTGGATCACTTGGATAGCCATATGCAAATAAATAAAGATAAATAAATAAAATTGAACAATAATCCTTATCTCACAGCATATGCAAAGATTATACAAAAATTAACTCAAAGTGGATACTGAATATATGTGTGTAATCTAAAATTATAAAGCTTTTGGAAGAAAATATAGAAGGAAAAATCTTTGTGACAGATAAGACATAAAAAGCAGGAAAAATGAAAGTTGATATTTTAGACTCAAAAATTAAAATCTTTTGCTCTTCAAAAGCCACAGTTAATAAATTGCAAAAGAAAACAACAGTTTGGGAGAAAATGTTGTAAAACATATTTCTTATAAAGGACTTTTATATTTACCAAAGTACTCTTATAACTCAAATATCTCTTAGGTAATGAAGACTTGTTTCTGGTCTTTGTGTGGTGAAGAACCAGGCTTGTAGGAGGAAAGCACTGAAAATTCTGGGGCTTGGCCACATTTCAAAGTATTTCCTGTTGTAATAATGCTCACTCTGTTTCCTGTCCCTGAAATCCAGATTTACCACAGGATTTCAGTTCTCTCCAGGAAAGGACATATTGGATCCACGAATCTGAATTGTATTCTAGAAGGAAGGAGCCATTAACACGACATTGATCTTAAAAAGATGATACAACTTGGTTGAGGCAGAACAATCAGAATTATGCCTTTTGTCCTATCTTTATTATTAATAATGCCCCTTTTATTTTAGAATTTACCAGTTTAGTGGATAGTTACTGAGTCATGCTAAACTTACGCCACATTCAAACCCACAGATAAACAGTGATCCTTGAAAGAATCCTTCAGGTAGACAGGATGGGAGAAGGAGGGAATAAATTAGCTAGTGTTACTTTCTTCTTTGTTAATAGCACCCACATCAAACAGCTTATTATTATTATTATTATTGTTATTATTATTATTATTAGACACTGTTTTAGAACTGCTAAAGTGTTTCAAATGTATAGGCACAGTGGAACTGCTTAGAGGGACTGTGTCCAAATTACCAATCCAAAAGTCATTCTGTTCTACCTTTCTGACTTTCAATATTTTAATTTTTAAAATAGGGATGGGACCATCTTTCTTCCATATATCACAAGGATGTCCCAAAAATCATATATGATAATGTATGTGAGTGCAATTTGTAAATTCCAATGTGAAATATAGAATTGTTTTGAAAAAGGTTTTATTTTTCTTCTAAAATCTCAACCTCCATGTAAGTTTTCTTGAAGACTATTTAGTAGACATTTGTTGATTATCTTCTTTATTCACGTTGTTGTACTAGTCTTTACTGAAGGTAAACCTAGAAATCAGTGTTTGCATCAAGTGATTGAACTGATTTGGGCATATGATCCAGGCTCACTCTATCGTCTTTCTCTTGAGAATTTGAATTCACATGAAGTATTTTTCAGACATGTCCCTGGAATCATAGGATTATATAAAGTTGTGGTCAGAGTTGGCTCAATGTTTACCCAAATCCTTGGTGAACTGAAAGAACCTTGAGGGCGAAGATTTTCTAGAGAGATTCAAGGGAGAGGAACACAGAGCCTGGCTGCCTGAGGCTCCAGCCTAGAAGAGAAGACAGAACTGCTGCCTATAAATCTGTCCCTTCTGGCTCTGTAATCTATGCTACTCTCTCTCTCTCTCTTTCTCTTTTTCTTTTTTTAAACAGCTTTATTGAGATTATTTTACACGTAAAATTTACTCATTTCAAGTGTATAATTCAGTGATTTTTAGTAACTTTACCGAGTGTTACAACTATCACCATAAATCATTTCTAGAACTTTCATTCCCTGATAAGTTGTCTCCTGTCCACTTACAGTTAATCCTGACTCTCACCCTCAGTGTCAGGCAATCACTAATCTACTTCTTATAAATGTGCCTGTTCTGGACATTTCGTAGAAATGGAATCCTACAATATGTCATCTCTTGTGTCTGGCTTCTTTCACCTAGCATCATGTTTTTGAGGTTCATCTCTTGACGTAGATGTGTCAGTAGTTTGTTTCCTTTAATTACACAGTTGGATTTCATTGCATAGATATACTGTAATGTCTCTATAGGTGACATAGCTCAGGGAAGAGCATTTGCTCCCGTATCCCGTTCTTAACGCAAGTCTCCCTTCACTTATGATGGCTGGGATGAGTTTCAGTTCTTAGCAACCAAAGGATCTCTGACTGACTGGATCAAGGCAGTTAACCACTACAGAAAACATTCCTTGACTCACCTCAAACTATCTTTGACAAAAATGTAGCGTTATACTTATCTTTTTACTTTACTCTTATTATATTGGTATCTCTAGACTTAGGTTTCATTTTTCAGGTTTCGTACACATGTTCAGAAAAAATATTACCCATCTTTTACTATAAATCCATAGTACCCACTATACTCAAATATTGTATCATTACTATACATATCTTTTCAATGATTACTTTTGTATATATAGAAAAGAAAAATAGATTATTTCTTGGACATAAGGAGATGTTAGGATTCTAGTATGTTTTCTGCTAGTAAGACAACAACTTATTTTTCTCTTCCTAGTTTTCCTGTGCTACAGAGTTGTATGCTATACAGATTGCCCAACTAATGCACCACTTGCTGGGAAGTCAAGGTATTATCTGTGCAGTTTAAATATTTATGAGTCAAAAGAAACTACAAGCTGAAGGGTGTGCCATTTATGAAAGCTTTAATGGATGTAGTTTAGTCCAAACTGAAACTTGTTTGGGGAGCACAACTGCATTTGTGTAATGATACATGAAAATATTACTCTGTACTTGGCATAACATCAGCAAGTAATTGGAAAGCAGAAAATGCCTAACTGTAGTTTGTGAGACTTTTACTGCTGAAAGAAAAACTGCTATGATTATAGCAGAAGACTGTGTTAGCAAAAGAACAGTGCTTCTGGGGCTTAAATGCAGGGGATATTATGCCACATATGTCATGACAATGCAGTTCCTGTGTCTTAGGAAGTGTGGGTTTGGTCCCACATGAGCAGTGGTGAGCAAATATTGGATGGCATGGCACTTGGCTGTGACACCTGAAAGCACAGACGTCACTGGCAAATAGTGCACTTATTCTAATTGAGAACCACGTTGGCATGTTATTAGACTTCTGAGACGCAATGGGATGGTGGATATTCACAACTTCCAATTAGACATAGGAGAACAGGAATACAGCATGTAGGGGGATTATTGGGGGCACTCTTGCATTGGTTTCATTAACATATATACTCTACCTATTCCACTCCCCTCCTTTTTTCCTCCTTTTTTCCTTGAGAGACAAAGACCACCTTAGGCTGAGTGGATCTCAGTGATTTGTTTCAAGTGTGGATAGTCCTAGTCACAGTTGATGGAATTCGCCGTTGTGTGTTTGTGGGTAGGTAGAAAGGGTACAGATGAAAGAGAAAAGGCAGTTGGGCTAAGGGTGAGCCGTGTCAATTAGGATTTCCTGTGCAGGCTCAATGCAGGAGGTCACCTTCTTGAAACCCCTTACTATTGCCCTGGAAAAGGAACACTCCTGAAGTATGTCCGGCTAGAAATGTTGGGTCAATTCATCTTACCTTGTCAGCTTCTGGTCTTCTGGACCAAACAGAAAAGCATGTACCTAACTACAAAATAACTATTCTGAAAATAGCCCTAACTCCTCATTAAACAGCTTTAAAGCTCACTTTAATTATTTAGTAATTAAGAATTTATTATGTGATGACATATAATATGTGATTTTGATTTGATCTAGCCAGGCATAAAAAAATCCATAGCTTGTAATACATATGTGTGTTTGTATAAACACATGTGCTGTACTTTCCTTTTGCAATTCAGTGCTATGTGCATTAAAGAAAAACTAAAATTATAAAAGTTACACATGCAGACAGTTTCAAATAATTCTACAGGTTTGAATAAAAAAAGCAAGAGCATCCTTTTCCCCTTCCCCAAAGTCATTCCCAACTCTTGCCACCTTTCCTCGCCTCCAGAAGCAACCCAAATGGTAAACCTTTAGATATTTCATTTGCTATTTACCTTTATGTGTCTAAAAATATGCTAGTGCTGCTATGTTTTGATTCCTTTTTCAGGCATATTGCATTCCCCTATGGAAGAATAGATTATTCTTTCATATGTACCTGTTAAAAAAATTATTCTGATACTTGTTAAAAACAGTAAGGAGGACTTTATTCAGGACGTTGTGATAAGTGTCAAGACAATCACAATAGGGGAGAGAAATCAGGCTCATTCCTGAATACGGTGAAGACAGCTGGGGATTTGTAGCCAAGGAGCAGAGTGAAGGGGTCAACAGATGGACAGTTACTAAGAGGAAACCTCAGGGTGGGGGGATTCTTGCTTAAGGCACGACAGGGTGACCAGATGTCAAGAGTGGGGATGAAGAATTTCATCAGATATCAAAGGTGTGAGGAATTCCTGCTTAGGAGGGTTGGGCTAGGCAAGCTAAAGACAGGGCTCAAGACAGAAGCCTAGGAGAGAAGGGCTCCAAGGAGCCTGTCTAAAGTTTGGTCAAGGAGAGGGTCTTTATCACACCCACCCCCTACCACCCCAAATACTTCTCTTCCCAGGTGTCTATGCAATAATTTTTAGTTCAATCAATCGTCACTGTTTGCCTAATGATTTCACAAATATTATTACGACACACTTTAAGGCTCAGCTGTGTTGAATGATTTATTATGATTATCTTTTCTTTCCTCTACAACTTGCTTTCTTTGGGGTTAATAATTGCCTCATTTTTGTTGTCATTTTCTATAATCAAATTATTTTCCAATTCTTTATAAGTATAAATCTCCCCTCAATGTATTCAAACGTATCAGATTCTCTTGCTTCTCCCTTCCTCACTCCCTATCATTTTTTTCTTTTCTTGTCCCTTCTTCTTTCTTTCCTTTTGTGTTTCCTTTCCCTTCTCTTCCCTTCTGTTTCTTTTCCTTTTCTTTGCTTTTCTTTCTCTTACCCAAGAGCCATGCCACAGTAATGGAACTGGGGATGAGCAGATGTCCCTAAGCAGAGTTTGTTCTCAAGAAGAGATGGATCAAAATCAATGATTTTGCATATAATTTTAAAAAAATATCAGCAGAGACTTCCAAGTAAAGGTAGCGCTTTGAACATAGTCATCTACATTTCTCCCTCCCCAAATTCCACAAATTCCTCTGAGTTTTGTTGTTGTTGTTGTTATTGTTTTGTTTTGATTCAGTCATAAGAACGTTTCTCTGCAGGGATGAAATTTGAGCTAAGACATGAATATGGCCTGTATCATCAGCACTACAGCTCTGGGCTTTAATTATAAGAAAGATCCAGATATTCCAAAATTAAGAGAGAGAGTATTATCAGAAGAGGGGACAGTATTCCATTCAAAGGAGAAAGCTTCTTTAATGTGAAAAAGGAAATAAGAAATAAGGACTGTCAATGTGGTTGGGGGAAGGAGAGAGAAAGGAGATGTACCCAGGGAAGGAAAGGTCCCAGGTCAGGGTGACTCTAGAAGCAAGAATCAGAAGAGTATTCTAAGGAAATGTAAAGGCTCCAACCATGAAGGAAAGATTCTATGTGATGATAAGAAGGCATTGGAGGAAAGTATTTAAACTGGAGTGGATGGATATATAACCTGGTTTAAGTTTTTCAAAGAACACCCTGCCTGCTGGGTAGAGAATCAAGTGAAGGGGGATATATTTTCAGTATATATTTTGGAAGTTCCATCATAAGATTTGCTAGTTGTTTGGACACTATGGTGAGAGAAAGAGAGGAATCAAGAATGATTCTTTGGTGTTGGCTTGAGCAACTAGATAGGTGATGGTGGCATGTACCCAAATAAAGAAGAAAGCAGAAGGAACAGGTCTTGGAGTATCAAGAAGTATTTTGTTTGTTTGTTTGTTTGTTTGTTTTGTTGAAATTAAGATAGGTATTTCCCACCCAAGGGAGAGAATCAAATGGTCCTCTTGGAAATGAGTTTACAGACTTCAGTTATAGAGAATCAGAATTTGGATTATATAGATATCATTGAAAGTCACGGCTCTTGAGATCTTCTAGAGAAAAAAATTACTTGAGGCAGAGAAAGGGGCTTAGAACTGAACACTAAGGCACGTCACCATGTACTTGTCCAAGAGAAATAGAAGAAAGCAGCAATGAAATTTAAGAAAGATAAGCCAAAACGAAAGGAAAAAAACAAAACAAAACAAAAAGAGCCCCAGGAAAATAATCGGACTGAAGTCAAGATAAGAAAATGTTTTACTAGTTGTCAACTGTGTAGAATGCTGTTGAAAGATGAAGAAAGATAAACTTAGACAAGTGATTATTAAATTTGGCAAAGCTACTGTGGTAATAGTAGCCTCCATGAAATGTGGAACATAGAGTGATTTTTGGATGATTTTAGGAGAAAAATGGAAGATGAAAAGGAAGTGAAGATGTGATAGAAGACAATTTTTTAAGTGGTTTTACTGTGAAGGGGATCAGAGAAATGCAGCAGTAGATAGGAAAACTGAGATGAAAGGAGAGGTTTTACTATTCATTTTTTTTTTTTACATCAGAGATTTAATGCATATTTCTATGTTAATTGAACTGATAGAGAGGAGACAGAGAAACCAAACTTCCAAGAAAAAGGGGTGAATCAAGGAGCAAAAATCCTTGAGAAGGAAGAGCAGACGGCGTAGAGAGCACGAGAGGTTAGCACTTGATAGGAATGATATTTCCTGCAATGTAACCTGGAGGGAGGCTGAGAGTATTCACACACAAAGGAGCTGGGAGATTTAATGAAGGTACGTGAGCAAGTTCATGTTTGATTATTTTTATAACATCATTAAAACAGAAGCGAGGTTATCTGCTCAGATAGTGGGGTGAGGGGCATATTGGAGTTACTATCTCCAGACTGAAACTTAGACTGTGCTAAAAAAAAAAAAAAAAAAAAAAAAAGGCAGCTGAATCAAAATGCATTTCTCAGTATCACTTTAGCATATGCCAGCACTGAAAAATAAAGATTTATGATCCTTGAAATCCACATCACGAACCATTAACGACTTTTCACTCAGATATAAGTCCTGACATATTGCCTCTACTCATTTAACTGTAAAGTTGTCATCTGGGGGTTAAAATATTAACATACTGATGGTATAACCACATTACGTTATGATTACCAGCAGAAATGTATTGAATCATCATAGTTTCTGTGTGTCATGTAAATCAACATTTGCTCCCATTTCTGGTGCATCCACAGGGTATAAACATCTCCCATAGTGCGCAGAGGCAAGCGATGCAATGATAGCGCTTCATCTCTCCTGAAGTCTGTATCAATCACCATCATCAATTTGTATTTTAATAAGCAGTAAGTGCTATTAGGAGATAATTCTGTGACTATAACCTCAAAACAATGAGGTATATAACTGTTTCATCCTCTTTGAGGAAATGTTTTATTTTCTCGATAGAGCCTCTGAGACACTCCATTGACACAAAGAAAATAGATGCCGGAGGATGTAGGAAATGATTTCCATGTATCCTATTCACAGTTTAGTTGGTAAGATACTAAACTACATAAAACAGAAGACCATACAGAGCTTCGAGATTTTGCTAAGTAATGCATGTTTCAACAAAAATACACACTCCCCCATTTTTCCCGATGTTTCCATGTTTGTTTTAAAATGAAAAGGAAACAAGACCTGAGTCACGTGGTCTAGGTTTTCTACCAGGGGGTCTTTTAGCAGGAAGTAATTTATGTTAATGAAAGTACATGATTGTACGTAACATCTCATTTAGTGTTGTAAGGAGAAGGCTATTGTTTGGGAAAACAAGTTTATTCAACTGTATGAGACTTACTCATCTATATAATTAATTAGCTAATATTAAATGTATGCGTGGCTTCATTTGATTCTTGTACTACACTCGATCTTAGCCAAAAGTCTGAGAAGTGTTAAATTTTTGTTGTAGATAAACAGTAAATCCTCCTCAACTATAACATGCAGGTTTTCTTTTTTAATGAGGTGAGTAGAGTAGACCTAAAGCATTAAAATACAGTCCCTAAACTTATGGATTTTTACAAAATGATCAATAAAATTTCTTTACACAAAAATTATCATTTTGGAATCGAAGACCTTAGGGGGGAAAGAAGTAATTAGATCAAGTGAGGCCATACAAAGACTAAATGCTCATGCAACACTACTAAAGAAGTCCTCTCTAAATTATCTTCTTAGACCAATCATCGATTTACCTCACTTGCACTCCAAGTAATTCTCCATTGCATTTTCTCCTTATCTCACCAAGACCAGGCATCCTTACGGAAAATAAATACAATCAAAAAGAAAAACAAAACCAAATTGAACACATAATCTTCAGAAAGTCATTGCAAAATGCACCTATGTTGCTTAGATGCCCTTTCATTAACAATTCTGATGGATAAGCTTACTGAGTAAATGTGCACAAGTCATCACTTTGGTTCATACTTTCTCCAATTATGAAATATTTGGAATTTTTGATGTCTTACAGCCCTTTGAGCTGTTGGCTTCTATCATTTGAATCATGTCACCTGGTGAAGTCACAGAGCCCTGATAGGAAGACACTGGAGCTAACGTATAATTGATTAGGAGTTGGGGGGGGGTGGCAGCAGCTATCATACAGTTATCGCACTGGTCATATTTCATTGTGGTTAGTCATCTGGAGAGCTGTCACTGACTCCCTTAGACAGTCTTGCATATGACTTCCACCAAATCTAGGGAATTCCAAAAAGTGCTTGTTGCATTGGATCAGACTGTATCTGCACAACACAATTTTCCCAAACTGGAGAGTTCAGGTGTGAGGTTAGAAGGCCCCAGGGAGAGGAGAAAGAAGTATCATAACAAATGATATCATTAGTCCCTGGAAATGTTACTTTCCCCATCTAGCTACGGAACCAACAACATCTTTTGAACTTTCCATGTAGATAGATTTGGCCTTGCACGGAGAAGTGAAGCTTGAAATGAGTTTAAAATACAGACTCATAATTCTTAGAAAGGCCCTTGAAAATCAAATGAAGGAAATGTTACTGGGAGGTAGGAGAAGTGGTGAGGTGAGGGGGACTCTCCCTTGTACTGTGTATACATACACCCTGTGTTGTTTGATTTCTCTCCTATTTTTGTAACAACTGTGTTTTTGTAACTAAATAACTAAGCTGATAGATAGATAGATAAATAGATAGATAGATAGATAGATAGATAGATAGATAGATAGATAGATAGATAGATGAAACCAAAAGCAATCATTGGAACATCAGGTGAGTTAAGAAATCAGAGGAGAAATGACTCTGAGAACCCCGATCTAATTTTTCTATCAACACCTTTTAAGTTCCCTCACTCACACCCCATGCCCTCAGGTAGTTAGGGCTCCATCTTCATCTGCAATTTTTTTGAGTTTTATTTAATGAAGGTGAAACCACCCCACCTGCCAACCCTCCGGAGTATTTGGAAACATGGCGCCTGTGTTGAGAAGGGGCGTGTGTATGTGTGTGTGTGTGTGTGTGTGTGTGTGTGTGTGTGTGATTGGATGACTCTGGCACACTGCTGCTATTTAGTAGCAGGAATGTCAAATATCCTGCAATGAATGAGCGAATCCCACAAAATGAACTGTTGTGGCCTAAATGCTAACTGCATGTCTGTTGAGAACAGTGTGTGAGTTTTTGTATTTGTCATCCCTCAACTGACATGGGATCCATAAAGATCCAAGATTAGGATTCAGGTAAATATTCCTTGTTTTGAAGTAGGAATAGCTCTATTACATTGAAACCCAAGAGTATTTTTCCTTATGAGTACAACGTGCATCTTTAATGCCATGGTTATTTTCTATAGTTAAAAACAACTTTTATTGTCAGAGAATAAGATACAGAAACACTAAGTCAAGAATAAATTTACAAAATAGGTATTTTCCCCATGCTTACAAATTCTTGGTCTTTGTCTTCAGTTAAGATAACTCATCTATACTAACCTACCACCTGTTGGAACCTACCACCTCCATAGGTAGCATTTTCATTTAATGCTCACAACGCTAGTTTTTATGCCATTTGGGAAATCACAAACTGAATATTGACCCGTTCTTAGCTATGTACTCTCCTTCTTCTATGATTCTGAAAGGAAGAAGAAGAGCATGGAAGGGAGGAAAAGGGGGTACAACGAGGGAGAGACAGAGAGATGGAGAGACAGAGGGGGGGGGGAGAGAGAGAGAGAGAGAGAGAGAGAGAGAGAGAGAGAGAAATACATAGAGATATTTAGTTCTTCTTCACTACTATTTACAATGTGTTCTCTGAAATAGCGAGACCACTGCTCTAACATTAAATATGATTTTTAACTTCCTTTGGATGGTTTCTCCTTAATCTGTTCAAAGATTTAGTTCTCACTTTCCCCTTCATGCTCCAATTCCACTGACATTTGTAGTTAGGTCATGCACATGTTTGGCTTCTTTTTCGATATGATCATTACAACTATAATTTGACATTTACTAAGCCTTCACAACCACAGTTTCTCCGAGTAGTAAATATATGAAATTAATAAAATGACAGCTTCCCATTTACTCTCACTTTATTTCAGAATTAAACAGGTTATCTTCATGCATATTCTGATTGCACTGAGTTCAATAAAGAAAAAAAATTGTTTTTCCTTTGTCTGAATTGTTTTGTGCCAAATAGCTGGCTAGACAAAAACTTTTATTTTTATTCCGCTTGTTTGGCTTTGCAGAAATTCAGTTATAGTGTACATCTGTGGTTGAAAATACATTTGGTTTTATATCACAGTTCTCTCAAATTGTGTTGAAAATCATTCTTTACTCAGAGCATTACAATATGTGCTCTTTGGTTTTTCCATGGGGAAAAATACATCATTGATTTTGGCAGTAATTCCTATACATATCAGTGAATTTAAACTTAATGAACCTCACTTAAAATGCATTTTGTAAACATAGACAACTATAAAAATCAGGAATAAACTAATTTTAAGTTTTATTACGCAAAGAAAAACAACGCTACAAGATAAAAACACCATATATGTGATCATAGTGAATTGAAGCAGTACAATTTTATAATATAATGGATCTGGAACTTGGTCTCTCAGAACCTACAAATGCAGAATTTATCCCATATAGTTTTACATTGTTTAAAACTTGTGTTGCCTCAAATGTTTGTTGAAAAAAATGGTGAATAAATGAATTAGGAGAACAACTGGAAAACCAAAACGTCATTGGGTAACTAGTATGCACTTGATTTGTAGAAAGACACTCATTTCATTACAGAGGCTGTAAAAGCCTGCCTTTTTAGAGAAAGTTAAAGGGTCTAAACTTTGTAAAAGTAAAATCCAATGCTTTGGGTCAAGTTCTGAATTCGTGCCTGTGAGAGATCTTTGGGCAAAGTCAGGCGGACACCCTAGAATAATGCTGTCCCTTGGATCTTTTGGTTATGTTGGAAATAGTGTGCATTTATGCTACCCAATATGGTAGCCTCTAGCCATATATGGCTACTGAGCACTTGAAATGTGGCTAGTGTTATCTAAATCTAATTAATTTATTTTAAATAGACACACATATTTGGCAATATAGCCCTAGAGTGTTCTTTGTAATGGAAAATAGGTATGGAAGCAGCAACAATGCAACCCAAAGTAACCGTGACTGGAAGCAAGCAGAAGTAACCCTCTTCTATTTCTCCTCATTGTTGGTCATTCATTCTTTCAAGGAATACATATACACAAATATCACACATTAGCTGTGATGTCAGCAGAAATCAATTATTATATGTGCAAAGACTTAGAAATTGTGCTACCCATGAACATTTTCTGAAAAATGTGCATAATGAAATCTCCTGCTGGGAGACAAATCAACCAAATGAGCATAGATATAAAAAATTTGCTACTACTAATGAAGCAATACAACTTTGTCTCAACAATGGTTTTGTATATAGTGATGAAACAATACATATGCCAAATGAGCTTTCTTAATATTTGTAACCAGAAGAAAACACAATTGTAAGTCTTGAAATAGTAAAAACTGGTGTTACATTTTCGATACATTGTATTGGATAAAATGAAGGTATCTTATTCTCTGAAGTGGTTCTAGCATAAAACCCAGTTGTAGGCATATAAAAGAGACTCAGTTCCTATTCTTTTTGAATAATATACAATGAAAACTAATATTTTTTTGCAGTGTTTTATAATGATGCATTTTAAAAATTGATTCTTGTAATACTGTGAGTTTAGTAAGGCAGGCATTATCATTACCACTAGTTTTCAGAAGCAAAGAATGCAGAGAATTTGTGGACCTAACACAATAACATGTAGTTAGTTAGTAAGTGCGTGGAATCAGGACTTGAAATTGGTTTTTGGGAAATGAGGGCAATGTTCTTCTTATTCCATATTCCTGGCCCTCTACTAATGATGATGGTGATGATTACGACTGCCACAGTGAGAAAATAATGGTGTTGATCTTGTCCTCATTTGTACGGACCATGGATAGTCCCTTATAAAGAGATCTGCATGCACCATATTTGTCTCATATTGGAGTAGCTTTTTGATTGATTGTACATTTCCTGTATTTCACGTGCTATGTTTGAAATTACGGTCACAGTTTTAAATGTTATGTCATAGTGAAATAAGTTTTGAAGTAGCGATATTTTTCCTCCACCCATTACTATATCCTCATATATTCTGATTTGCATTATTTCCACTTTTTCTACTTTATCACATTGATTTCTGACAATGATATTAATAGCCAGAGTTGTTTTCTCCCCACCCCCGTATGGTTCAGTTTCACACTATTTGAGAAAGAGTTCAAAGTATAGAATCTATGTCAAATATTTTTGAAACCACCTTAATTGGGGAGTTAAAATATTTAAATGTATTCTGTTTTTTTCTTTAAATCAAGTATGACTTGAACAAATCAATTATTAATGGGAATTTAAAAAATTCTCATGGTGTCTATTACATAGATAATTATCTTTGTGATAAAGTTTTGTATCTTTACCATTTAGTTTCAATAAAATTTAACATTGTTTGCATTACATGTATTCTGATGCAGGTTGCTAATATTAATGTAATTAGCAAATTGAATTGATATCATTAAGGAATAGAGATTAAGAATTTTGTCATTATACTTAATAATACAATAATTTTCCCCATAAAACTTTCCTTGATTTAACATTTTTCAAAGATTCTGAGTAGTTTTAAATAATGGTTCATTTCCTAAAATATCTAATCAAGTGCGATTACAAAAAAAGTATATTTGTTGAAAATTTCAAAAGACGTGTTCTAATTAGTTTTCACGTACAGATTTATTGAGTGTTCATATAATTATCAAGCAATGAAACAATTATATTGGTGTTTCCCACAGTGGAAATATTTACTTTGTTCAAAAATATTATCTTGAAAACACTTGCATGTAGGATCATTCTTCAAGCGTTTAGAAATCATGAAAACAATACTAATAAAATCAGAGGAACCCAAAGTAGGTAAAAAAAATAAAATAAAAATGAAAGGCAGGCTTATAATGAGTTTAATATATTTAAACAAATAATTTTCCCACTCACATCCAAAAAGGGAAATAAAATTAAAAGAGGAAAACAAAAGTGGGGAAAATCCAGTTTCATGAAGTTGGTAGACTGAGCTATTTCCCATCTTCTCAGTTGAAATATATATATACATCTTCCAAATATTACAAAATCATGACCTATGCATGTATAAAATACAGGAATTCCCCAATGCGTGAAATGAAGAGAGGGTCACAGTGCAGGAACCCAGGGGGAAGTGGGGAACTAGACGTTGGCCCTCCTGGACAGAGCCAGGGCTTCAGGCCCTACACAAGGACTGTACACCAGGCCACAAGCCCAGGAAATGTGAGCAGCTGGAAATGAAATCCTCATAGAGATCCAGGACACTGGAAGAAGTACCCAAAGAATGAGCAGTGAATAAAGAGCTATAGAACCACCGCCCCCTGGCTCAGGGCGGTGGCAGGGAAGTATGTCTCTTCTCTTGGGTCAGAAGACAATGAAACCCAAGTCTGAAGTACATGATACTGTGGATTCAGAATTTAGAGTACCTTGGGGGAATCCCAAGCCTAAAAATCCCAAGCCTAAAAATCCCAAGCAAAAAGACTAGATGGAACCCAGTTTGGGATCAACCCTCTTGAGATACCCCGTAGAAACGAATGTAAACTTTTAAAGGAAAATTCCTCATTTCAGACCTTAAGTGAATCCCACAGGAAAACAAAGTGAAACAACTCATCCTTCTCAGGCCCAATAAGGCCCCTAACCTCACAAACGCACAGTCACACAAAAACTAGCTACTAATGAGCTAAAAGTAAAAAAAAAAAAAAAAAAAAAAAAAAAAAAAAAGAAAGAAAGAAAGAAAAGAAATGAGAAAAATGAGATCCATTCATTCGTAAGAGAATGGCAGACAAAATAAATAAAAGGCTTGGCATCCACCCCAAGAACTTCAGATGACAGAATGACCTGACAGGGACCAGAAACTATATGTATTTTAAAATGATGATAGATATGAAAGAAGAAATATAAACCATAACGAAAATAAAGCCCATTATGAAAAAAATAAATAGAAAGATTTAGAAAAGCCCCTAATGGAATGTCTAGAAATCAGATAGGTAGTCAGTAAAATTAAGAACTTACTGTCTGCTTTGAATAACTTAGCTTAGGCTGAAGCAGACTAAAAAAACAGTGTGTCTTAGTATCCAAAAGTCTAACAACAGACACATAGTCCCTGTGAGCTATGCTCTGGGCCTAAGACTGCAGCTTGCCATCCTATATCCACAAGAATACACGGGAGACACAGATTCAGTGGAGTACATTTCCCAGATCTCCACAACGTCATCAATCATCTTTAAGAGGGAGTCATGTTTTCTCCAAGTAGTCTTGCCAGACAGAGATCAGCATTTAGCACCATGTGCTGGGATTAAAACCAGGCCTCCTCCATTTAGGCAGCACAGATCAAAGGGGGACCTTTCAATAAACCTGCTGTAAGCCCAACAGAGATTAAGAGTGGACTTTGTATTCTGGAGTCGGACCAACACTACTCCTCTTAAAACCACTTACTCCCGGTCACCAGGGGCCAAGACGGGACAATACATGCAGAATAAAATCTGATTTTCCCAGATATTCTTAATTTAGAATGCACATGAGGCCCAGCTTTCATGAGACAGTCTCGGTTTACACTTATTATCCCAGGAATTATGAACAGTGCCTTTTTTGATTCCCCAAAGTATCCAAGAACGACCAATATATTACCTGATGACCCTACCTAAACCTCATCCCACATTCTTAATTGATTTCTTCCCTAAAAGACAACAGGAGTAAGGCTACTTAATGAACAACTGAAAAGTTTTCTTGTGGCATATAACAAGTATTTTGAAGCAGAGAAATGTAATGTAATTAGAACTAATTTAGTCTCATTAATTTCTATCAATATACACAATGGGCAAGTATTCTCAAAATAGTTCTTTGCTACAATATGGGTAAAATTATAAATTTGTAGAAGGTCTCCATAATATTTTCGGTAGTTTGCTGTAATTTCCCTAAATTACAGATCAGTTGTTCGTAATGTAAGATATGTGGAGGGGAAAAGTTAATATTATCTACATTATAAGAGAGTTGTCTAACATATCTTTCCTTAATAACTCTTTTCATCATTTTAAATTCTTGAACTAAAATTTCTAGAAGAAACTTAGAATAAAGTTTTAACAGTACTACTGTCCTATGTATGTGGTGATGGTAGTAGAATAATTTTTATTCCCTTTGTACCTTTTTATATACAACCTTAAAATACAATTTTATCAGTATTTGTCTTTTTCTCTTTTTCATTCAACATGTGTTACTTTTATAATTAGAAAAATATTACTAAACATTCTACACTTGCATTTCTTGGGAATTTACGTCTGACCACTCACCTCTTTCTCCTTGTTTCTGGCTCCTTTCTATTCCTATTTCCCATTTGCCACAACTTTTATAAGTGTCTGTGCCATCCACCTGCCCGAAATCCTCCTCTCTGCAGTCTGCAGCCCGTTGTCCTCTCATGGCTCATGCTTTTACAGACAGTGTCTGTTCTCATAGCATTCAATATGCTTATGAGCCCTGGAACTCAGTGGGTTGACATCCGCTGCCAACATCAATTGGCAGGGACCACGCTCTCCATCCTCTCAAATGGCTCGGCTTGCCTACCCGTGCCGACTGAAACTGTCATTTTCACGAGGCCCCCATTGTTGCAAATTAGCTGTTCCTGGCAGAAGTTCACAGGCCATTTCTAGGCATTAATTTATGATCTGTGCATCTATTTTATTCATTCAGACCAACACAGCACAGCAGCTCTTCTGAGTTTGAGCCCTTACTTATCTAGGCAACTTGATTAGAAAAGACAAAACAAAACAAAACTATGTTGATTTTCAGCAATTTCTGCTATCATGCAGTCATCTTCACACTAAAGGGTAAACATATCTTGGTTTCCTTTCCTAAGTGCACTCATTTTATTCATGGCATTTATTGGGTTAATATACAGAAAGGAGGTACTTTTTCTGTATCTAGGTTTATATCAATAATCATATGGAATGACTGATTATAGAATTAAAAAGACAAAGGGGGGGGATGAGAGCAAGATGTCAACATTTCTCTATTTCACCTATTATTTTATTAATTGTTCAAGGACCTGGACAAGCAAATTAAACTATTCTAATAGAAAAGAACTGAATCTTTAGCAGTGCTTTGCATTCTAGTTTTTTTTTTTAACTCCTTAGGAAATACCTTAAATGCTGAAGCAGTTAAAGATAATATTTATTTATCATACTCTGAAAATAGTGACATAAACATATGAGCTTTTCCTCTTTTTATCCCCAGTCCCTCTCAGAAAACCTGCAGGCACACAGCAGATGTTCAATAAACACTCTGTTGATATGAACTCTGGGAAGATACAACTATTTGATGAAAAAAACTATATCAGATTTATCATTTCAAATTATCAACTCAATAATTCTTATGAAAAGCTCAGATTTCACAGAACTTCTGAGGTCAGAATAGCTTTTAATGTCAAAAATGGGGTTTCAGTGTATCTCCCCCACACACTTTAAAATTCTAGATAAGTATTTGAATTTTCTTTTTTTTCACTCATTCACTTATTAAACAGATATGAATTGAAAGTGATGGGATAGGTCAAAGTCTCCAAATCATTTAATACTGCTTCAACGTGGATCAATGGAGATTGCTACTAGTTAATATTTTAACTTCTATACTTTGTATGCCAGAATTAGTTTGCCCCACATATCTCTAAATTGCTTCACCTCTGCCCTGCAGATAAACTAAGCGTTGAGAATGAGATTACCCATAAAGAGCTGAATGTTCTCTATTCATGCTCTACAAAGCGAAAAAATATTTTTCCCATTAATAAAATATCTTAATAAAGATGAAATTATTGTATTTCTCAAATTGGCAAATGCTATTGAAATAATGGAATGATGAATATACAAGCAGGATAATTCTGTAATCCTATTCACTGTGTCTCATATGTACTCAAACAAATGTTTTGAATAAACATTCTGTCCAGCATGTGGTTACTTTGTGAGAGCCATTATTTGTTTCCTGATAATTCTTTAGTAAAAAATGTTTAACACAAAAGCCTGCCTTGTGGTTTTGCATAATAATCATAGAAAAAAATAGTCTTTAGGCATATACCATGTGAGAGAAATGGTCTCCTCTATTCTCAAGCTAGGAGAAAAAATACTCACCTTTTTGCAGGTGTAAGTTAACATTGCCAATTTTAAATGAAGCTCATTTGAAAGCTGGGTTATATATAAGCCATTAGTATAATAGAGCAATTAATACTTCTCCCAGTGTGGATGAATAAATGGATAAATTGTGATGTATGACGTTGTAAATGTTGTCACTAAGAATATGATATATGTGTATATACATATATATATATATATTATATAAGCATATATCTATCTACATGACAGTATGAATCAGTGGACACACACACACACATACATACATACACATGCCACTTATGCCATTAGGCAGACTTCTGCTTGTTCTCAAATGGTGACACATGGACAAATGGAGGGGAAAAACATTCACCATAGTTTATTTCTTCCTCTGAATAGTTAAAGTAGCCCATCTTTTCAAAATGTATTTATGCTTTGGCCTTATATGTCTGGCTCAGTCATAATTTAAGCTATTTTTTCCCTCAATGATTTGAAAACATGGTAACGGCAAGGTGATACGGTGGAGTAGGGCACCAATGGTTCTATGGGGTGATGATTTTGTTTATAGGAAGAGTGGAAAGCTTGTTTATCAGAAAGCACATGAAGGAGACAACAGATTGCAATTCCCAATTCGTGCTTTGGGATTTTGCCTCTATTTACAGAGGAAGCATTTGGAAGTAGACAAAACTATACCTAGTTTCTCTAACATAAAATCCCAAGGGAATCTTCTGTTTAATATACACCCTCTTACAGTAGAATAATAGGAACCAGCATTTCTGCTTGCTTCAGTGGGTCTGCATATAATGGACTATGACATAGGTAAGAGAGGGGCATTAGAAGGCTGGGGGTCTGATCAGTCTATTGGAGGTAACCTAAAGAGGTGAAGTGGCTCTCTCCAAATAAAAATAAACAAGCAAACAAACAAACAAACAAAAAACCAAACTTTCAAAAATCAGTAAGAACAATAAAAAGGCCTCTACCTGTAGAGATGATTAATAGAGAGAAGCCATAATCGCTTTAGAAGTGAGTTCACTAATATTGCAAGGATGCTTTATGAATGTCTAAAACCCACGAAAGATTAACCAGAATGAAACAATAGACTCCCTGATGACTAGTTATGGACTGAGAGCCTTTATAGTGCACACATTAAAATAAATGAGAATTCATTTTTACTCCACACGAGTAAAATTATACATTCTCGTTACATATCTGTATGAATCACCTAACAAACAGAAATGGTCTTGTAACCCAAAGGAACTAGTCTTTTGTCTTTCTTTAACCATTCTTGTTTACAAAATATTTGTGTTTACTGATTGTTTTTACATGGAGACTTTGTTTTGTTATTATATTATTGTTATTGCTGTCAACAAAAATTTTATGCCTACTTAGATTTTAGACGAGAGGAGTTTTTTTGGGGTGTATGTATGTCCCCAGCTTTTGTGGTGCAGCATAGGGGAAATAGTTTGCTTGTGATGGTGAAATGAAAGTGAACTAAATAAATCCCTGTTTCTGTTGGCAAAGGGAAAGGAGATCCATACTCGAATGAAAAGAGTCAAAGAATAGAAATGTGCTCAAGAGGAGGCCTTGGGACTTGGCTCTTGAGAGGACCAAAGAGAAAGCTGACAATGAACAAGAGCCTACTTTTGTCACCATCTGTTAGTGGTTATTTCCCTTCTCTCAACTTGACATGTTTTCTTTTCTTTTCCTGTCTGGGCCAATAGGGAGAATTCTGTTGTTTGGTCTGTCTACCACTCTCTCTTCCTTTTAGTATCGTCACCTGGTTTTCCTGCAGGGAAACCTTCTCCTCTATTTTCAGGCTATGAGGCTGAGATGGGACTGAAGTCACAGCCAGTGCTAGGGGTCAAACACATGACCTACCTTTGGTCAATCCCAGTCACAGGGATTAGTTCATCAATGGGTCAACCAACCCCAAACACAGAAGCTGGTTCCGAGACTTTTCCCGGAGCCACTGGGTATCAGGCCTTCCCTCTATGCTGAGGTCTTTAACCTGGTAGCATGTAGGTAGGTCTGGAGCTTTGAAAACTACGTGGGGAGAGCGTCCTTCAGAACAAAGCTTATGGAGAACAATCAGAGTCCAGATATAACAAATGGTAAGAAAAACAAATTCCTGGTGATCTTATTTGAGTAGCTTAATCAGTCTATTCTAGAAGTTAACCCTAATACTTCAGTATGGTGAGCCATTTACCTCTCTGTTTTGTTTAAGGTCGACTAATTGTATTTCTGTTACTTGTAACCTAAGAATAGGTTAATATACCATAGAACTGAAACAAATAACATAAGGTTAAAATGATAGAAATTTGTCTCTAAATAAGCAAAACAAAACAATACAAAAAAACAAAAAAACAAAACAGAAACAAACAAACCCAAATAAAAATATTAAAGACACTGGAGGGTAACAAAAAGCAAGGAGATTAAGGACGGAAATTAACCCTTGCATGAAGGGAAAGCATAGGGAGAATTTCTTAATTTTGCAGTTTTTAGTCTGAGGGTTTCCAGTCTCTGCCTTATACGGTGGCTACATCTCTGCTAAAAAGCCTGCAGTCTTTCTGGTTTCAGGCAATCACAACTGCTGGAAAATGAGAGGGAAACCCCAGCAAAGATGGAGTCACAAATAGAGGGCCTTAAATTCTGTGTATAAAGTATGATGAAATCACTGGCTCATGACGGAACTATGCGTGGGATAGGCTTCAAGCAGCCAGGACAAGAATCAAAGCACTGAACTGAGATTTGAACTGCCATCTGAGAGAGATTGTAATTTGATTCCAATCAAGTTAATCGATCGCTAAAAGGACAACAAAACCAATACTTTTCAGGGGACTATAACAACTATTATAACTATGCTTATGATGTAAAGAAAAACATGTTTGTAATTAATAGAAAAATTAACAGAGAAACATAAATTGTAAACACGAACTAAAAGAAATTGCTATGAGGGAGTAAGAGTAGGATTCCATAAAACAAATAAAGGACATGAGTGTACTGTGTAGAAAATTCAACATCTCTCATATAGACTGGGAAATATATCTTCTTTTCTAGCAACACTTAATTATTATCAGTGTATTCAGGTGATTAGTTTATATTTGTGATATTCTTTATTTAATACATAGTGAGTCCAGCAGTCATTGAACACATTAGTCCGTAAACGCACTTTTAACTTCTTTGTAACCTATGATAAACTTTACAAAAAAATAAAAGTAAAATTCACTTGTCAGAACTTGTCATTATAATTTTTGTCATTTTTAAAGATAATTTAAATCTATTTTGGTACAAAGTGGTAGATAAGTAAATATTTTAAAGTAATATTAAAGGAACTAATTTTAAAATGTCCAAAAATATAAAAGGACATAAGTGATAATGTAATTTCTCTATTATACAGTGTAGAAAGCACTTTTGCAGCATTTCAGAAAAAATAAATGTTAACAGTTCCATGGGAAAGGCAAAGTACCATGGTTATAAAACACATGGGCACTAGAATAAAACAGTTATATCCTTAAGTTCCAGATATATTCTTTATTAGCTATGTGAACTTAGCATGTTTCTTAGCTTTCTTAGCTCACTCTCAAAATGAGAATTTTGGCAATTACCCTACTGATGTCTTTTTCCTGTTTTAATGCTCATTATTTTCTCAGGTTACCTATAGCTGCATTAACTAATACTAGAAGCCATGCATATTATCATCTCTCACGATACAAACTAGAGCCAGTGAGAAGAATTGATCAGTGAGAAGAATTTATGTTATTCTTTTAAAAAGGTGTCAATTTAAAAATACATTAAGGCAAACATGCTTTTTATCATTACAGTATATATTGTAAGCCACTTCCCTTGCAACATTATCAATAAATTGTGTTATTCTTTGTGGAGAAAAATGCACTATGTTTATTTGCAAATCCAGAATTTTGGCAATAGCAAATCCAGCTTCAACACAGGAAATTTGGAAATAGCAAATCCAGCTTCTATACAAGGATTTGCAAATGTACCGTGTTTCTCCAAAAATAAGACCTAGCCAGAATACGTCTTTTGGAGCAAAAATTAATATAAGACATGGTATTATATTATATTATATTATACTATATTATATTATTATATTACATTATATTGAAGACCAGTCTTATAGAAATAAGACCAGGTCTTATATTAATGTTTGCTCCAAAAGACACATTAGAGCTGATTGTCCAGCTAGGTCTTATTTTCGGGGAAACGCGGTATATACTTTTGGTCTACGTTTCATAATTATTAAAATGACACAGTTCAGTTTGTACAGTTCCTCATAATATTAACCAGACTTTCACACATTCCCCGTTGTCTTTGAATATATACCTTTCTTTTTATCTTGAATAAAAACAACTTCTAAATACTTGGTTCCATTTCTCTACAACATCCTGGTTCCATTTTCTCTATAATATGCCCTTGGCTAATTCCCTAGGGATTCCTGCAATATGCCTACACTTTGGAATGACTTCCAATGTTCTCTCTTTGCCAGTAAGTTCAGTATGCTACTATTCCTCCATTTGCCGTGGGAAAAAGCGAGCTGTTCTCTTCAAGGATACTCATGAAAGGAAAAGCCAAAATACTCATCCCTCATCCACACCTTAGAAAAAGAAAGAATTATAGCCAAATGAAAACATACAAGCTGCTTGAGATTTTCAAAATTTCTAGCCATAATGTTGCAATGACATTCCTTCAGATATGTATGAATCATCATTTTTGCAGAGCGGAAAAAAGGAGATGCATGAGAGAGTATAGGACTTTCTCTGTGAAATGATCTAATGGCTCAGCAACTCCCACAGCCTGCCAGTTCCTGCATCAGAACCCTTCCGTAAAATACAATGGATCGTTTATTTCTGCCTTCAGACTGGATGATTATCAACAAGGCCCTTGAGATGTTCTGTGGGATCCCTGCGTAAATTGGGATCATAGGTGACAATGAAATCGTCTTAATCATTAAAAGGGAAGCAAAGATTGAAAATTGACCCTAAAGAATGAATATTTCAACAGATCCCTTGACTCTATAAATCTATGCTCATAGGCTGGCTGAACTCTAGTCAGAGTGGTAGTAAATTTCTACCTCATCATGACAAGGCATTACTTACAAAGAACATAAAAGCATGCAGCAGCAATTTTTAGAATATTTTTGTGTCTCTGAGAAACCACCTGTCTGTTATCAAACCAAAGAATTTGAAAATATTTGAATAATATACATATACATACACATATACATATGCACACAAACACATGCGATATATAGATGTATATCAGCCAAGCATGACATGATTGGATTGTGTGTTACTATTTTTTTATGAGTTTTATTATTCAAGTGCATTTTCTACTCAATGACAGAAACAAACATGATTAAAATAGAAATAAGAGAATTAGCTCACAGAATGGGACCAAAAGTATAAACATAAGTGTAATGAGATAAGTATAATCATAATTATAAAAGTATAAATGTATACAAGAATTATAAGTATAAAAGTATATTACATAATTATAATGATTTTAGAAATAATGGTTTTACTTTTCTTATTATGAAAGTGATTCATGCTCATTACCAAAACATTCTAGTAGTACAGAATCTTATAAAATACAAGGTAGAAATCCCAATAATCTTCTATGCCTAAAGTAAATCACTGTTAATAATGTGATTCTTATTTTTCCTGACTTTTTTGTTAGCACACGTTATGCATATTATTATTTTAAAACTAAATGCTATAATGCTATAATTGTTCCCACTCTTAAAAAAACCCATAACTAAACATAAACACACACGCACATGCACATATACAATAACCATTTTTTATTAAGTTAAGAAGATATTTATGTACTTATGTACATCATATGATGTTTTCTTCATCAGTACATGGATATCTTCCTAATTTTTTGACTGGTTGCATTGTGTTCCATTTTATGATTGATATATAAATTAATTAGTATCAGTGGCAATTTAAGTCATGTACATTTTTTAAGATAAAGGGAAGCATATTTGAAATTTTAATATTGTCCAATTACCCTCCTAAGAGAGGTTGTATGACTTCCAAAATGTATAAAATGATATATATTTCTTCCTAACCACTGTGCATTGATTCTTTTTCACTTTGGCTTATCTGGTAAATGATTAGTATTTCAAATATATCTTTTATATATTTATTTATATTTCTCATGTTAATATGAAAACTGGGGAACTTTTTATATGCTTGCTTAATATTATGATTTCTTCTATGAATTGTTTATTTTTATCTATTTTTTCAATATACGTTCATTTTTTAAATGAAACCCTGACTACCTGAATTTCTACATAAAATTTGATCTGATAGACTCAATACTGCTGTTCATTTTTCACTGAGAGTGGGTAATAAAACATTTGATATCAGTTAATTCAATGAACATTCATTTATTAAAAACAGACATTTACTGGGCACTGGTCTTTCCTTAGAAAGGTATTAGGTGCTGAATACACGAACATAAATAACTCTACACTAGAATTAGGCAAACCTTGCTTGAAAATTTATTTCCACATTAATTAAATAAAAGTAGCTATTTCATTTGTCTGAACTGCCTAACAGATTATGAAGAGAAGCACAATATTTGATTTTGGCTTTTATTGGTGTTCTGTGCAGGTTATTTGCAAAGCTCAGTCTGCTGCCCTCTGCCTTCATAGAAATGTATTGCCTTCCCTGGAGTGTGGAACTTGTAGAAATACCTGCCTCTCAGTACACTTGCCAGACTCAGTCACTGCCTGAGCACAGCCCGTAGGAAGTTTGGCCATTGTGTGAACCAGGTGTGGGTTCAGACCATAGCACCTGGGGTCCTGCGTCCATTATGCTCCTCACAGTAGGGGATCTGAGTGGTGCATCTTCATGGCTGCAAGAGGATAACTCTCACCTTTTAGTTGGTTGTATCCTGGAAAGATGTGAAGGTAAGTTCAAAACAAAGTGGCTCAAGTCAAAGCATCATTGGGAAATTGGAGTTTTTTTTCAGTATAATCCTGTGACAAGGAAGGTCAAACCAGGAACTCCAAAATTGAATATATGGCTGTTTATATGGGACAACAGGCCTACCCTTCTGGAGATAAGACTGCTGAAGACATTTATGATGGTCCCAATTCAGGCTTATATGGGTGAATTTTATAGAAGATGGAATTCAATAGATAGAAATTGACAGGTGACACTGAAGGGCAGCTTTTAATTTATTTGTCCTAAATGCATTCTAGGCCTAACTAACCAACTGAGAATAATCCCATTGTAAACATTCTTTCTCTTGCCTTCTGGTGGAAACAAGTTATTCTTTCATTCTTTTAGTTGTGGTTTTGGAGCCATCAAAAATGAGGGGGGCGAAAGTAGGGTAAGAAAAGGAGCAAAAAGCCCTATGCCAGTTTTGGGGTGTAAGTGAAGCTACCTGTTTCTGGTAGAAGAAGTAAAGGAATCCATAATCAAGTCTTGAACGTTTCTTCATAGTTACAAAAGAAGAGTGACAGCCACTTTCTATTCTGAACATGCTATCTAAGCACTCTTTGTTGAGTAGAAGTCACTGCCGCAGCATGGACACTAGGACCCAGTGTCATGTTCATTATTTAATAAAAAACACCCAAACACCTGTGCTCTGCCATTTTACATTATATTAATTTAAGACGACAGCTTCCTTGGTGAAATTTTTTTTTTCTGCTTTACTTGCACACTGTCCCCCCTGGTGATTATTGTAGACATAATTTCACACAGGGTGGTCCACAGCCCTTTAACACCTTATATCACATTGGGATCTCTCGATAAGGACTCATTAAGTAGGTGGACAGAAGATGAATGTATCTGGAACAATGGCAAGGAGCCAAGGCTTACTCCTCCCAGGTGTTCTGAGAACTTGCTAGAACCCAATCTATCTTCAGAGAATGAATAACATGGGTTCAAGAGGGGAAAACACTGACATGAAAGAATGCTATTGGAAATAATCATTAAAAATGAAACGACTTACTTATTCAGATGAAATTCTTTTAAATAAATCTCCCAAAATGTTCATAAGCAGCAATCTTGGAGTACTTCCAGTTTTGTGCTGATACAGCTTCCTGGAGAGTCCAGTAAATGTTTTGACAGATCCCGTAATAGGGTTGTTTTATTATATTTCAGGATCTAATAGCAATGAAGGTGCTCATAAAATATACTAAAACTGGTATTCATTTGGAGAAAATTAGAGGGCTTTTTATGTCTAGGAAATGAAATTCTTTGAACAAGAAATGATTTCTCTCACATGTTTCTCTTTACTGAGGTCTTTCATATATCTCAAGTAGTATGCCTTTTTTTTTGTTATTTAAACTGTCGATGTCTGTGATGCTTTGAATCACTTTTTGTTTGAAGATCAGGGCAACAAAGTTTAAAATTCACTGTGATTTGATTGATTCATTTTCTATGAAGATTTTTGTTTGTTTTAAAGATGTGTCTCCAAAATAATGCTTTACCATGACATAGAGTAACTTGTACAGGTGGTGGTGCCATGAAAAAAAAAAAAAAAAGTGAAAATGTCTGAATAGAATGTTGGTTGAAATGGTCTACAAAAATAAAACTGGGTTATTTTTGTGAATTTGTGTATCTTTTAAACATATTCTAAGTCATAAACCTTACAGTAGCAAGTTTTAGAAAATCAAGTTAAGTCACCTAAAAATATCAGCTATTGGGACTATTACATCACTATAAAGACTGGTCCTGCCATAGAAGAATATGCACAGAGACACTGGATAGAATGGGGGGATAAAAATTCATTGATTTTCAGGGATTTGTTCTTTACTCTTTGCCTCACACCGGAGATATAAACTAACATGTTGCTATTTATATGCTACTGCAATCAGACACTTAGTTTTAAATGTTATATATGAATCAAGTACTAGGAAAAACATGATGCTCGGAAAAATGCCTAATAATGAGGCCCAGATGTGTATTTTACCATTTCAAATGTTGATTATACAGTATTTGAGACAAGAATGTGTTATTGTCAAGGGATATGTATTATGCCTCTTTGTTTCACCTTCACTGTGTTTTGTTTAGCCACCAGAATAAAAACTGAAAAGGATTGGCAATAGCTTGCCAAATCCCGTATCTTCCCTAGGTATTTGGAAATAAAATTTCTCAAATTTTTATGGCTGGCTATTTTCAGTGCTTTCCAATTATATTTTGAGGGTTTTTGTTTGTTTGTTTGTTTTTTACCAGTGAAGAAGTGATACAAAAAAAGTCATGATGTTTAAAACTTCTTTTTCCCTCCCCTTTTAAAAGTGCAACTTTTTGGAAAAGAAATGATACTTATCTTCTTAAATACGTCTGCTTTTTCCATCTGAAGAGTTAAAATTTTTATGCTGCTAATTTTATTTTTAAAACTGTATGACATTGTATCTGTGGGGACAGAGCCCCAAAGAGCAGTTTCCAGGCTCTTGGTCTCACATAGAAAGGTGCTGGCTCAGGTAGTAAATGGCCATCAACTGTGATTGAATGGCCATCAGCTGTGGCTAGTTGGCCGTCAGCCGTAACCAGTGAGCCATTGGCCACTCATATAACTGCTGTGGCTACGCTAGCAGAAAATGGGGGCTAGCAAGAAGATGGTGGCTGGCAAGTGTGGACTGCAGTTAGCATAGCAGAGTGCAGTTAGCAAGGGGTCGGTCAGTTAGCAGAAAAAGCGGACAGCAGGTCGCACGTCATGTGAAGCCAGCCTCCAGTGAGACTATAGTGGTATGACTCCCTTACCTATGGCTCCATGGGTGTTCCTTTTTGGCCTCACCATATCCTGTGTTCTTGTGTGGGGAGCGGGAGCTGAGACCCCGCCTGATACCCTGCCTGACAGTATCATTTTTTCTTTTTTATTCCTACCAGAAGAGATGTCCTGGATTAAATTGTTTTTGGCGAATAAAGCACATTTTGAAATCAAAGTGAGGTAAGACATGTTCCTCAGATATTTTCTGCTTTAGAACCTAGTTAAGCAGTAATATCTCCTAAAGATTACAGAGAATTTGGCGGATCAACTGGAAGAAGAAAAAAACAAAAGTTAAGGGAAATTAGAACTGGATTTTTGGGTACAAAAACAATCATCTTTTTATACTTTGCCATATATTAATTTATTAAAGAGATATTTGGTGAACTCTCACTATGTAGGCCTATGTGTTCTCTAGTAAGGAAACTAAGAGAATATTTCTTTACTATATTTAGTAGCATAGATGAATGACTGATACAATAAATATTATATTTTCCATTTGTTGATGGGGGCATTAAGAAAAATTCTTTCTATAAATGTTTTAGAAATTGGATTGTTAGTCAAATTTAAACTTATTGCTGATTCATTAACATTTAAGCATTACATTTTTCCCCCATTATTTTCCTGAAGTCTTTCCTGATACTTTCCATTGTAAGTATCACTATGAAGTATGACATGTTAGTTTTACAAAATCATAATAATTTAAAAAATAGAGTTGAGACCCTCTGATGGATTTGCCATGAAATTCCTACCACAGTGACTTTGTTTGATCTGTTCTGTTTTCTATAATTAAAAACATATTTGCTCTGAGAATCAACCCAGGACAATATATTTAAAAGAATGGTTTCCATTTGGGTTACATAAATGGCTATATGAACAGGATGTAAATGTACCTTCCAGTTTTGTTTCACAGCAGACGAAGCAGTTGCTAGAAGTAGGCATATTTTCAAATCTATTAACCTCTTACCAAAACACAATCTCCCACGATTGGTATTTAAATTCTAATGTTTACAATGCTCATTGTTACTTTTCTTAAAGATGGTTATCTCTTATTTAATGGAATGGATTATTTTATTATAATAGAAATCCTAGTGCTTTATCTCTTCCCCATTTAACCTCATTCCCTGCACCTTTGAGCTTCCATGGCTTTTCTGTTTGTTGTGTTGTTATTTAAATCTACTCAAGGTAGGGACTATTTTTAAAGTAAATTAACTGAACAGTTTATCACTGATTGCTCTTGGTGGTACCTCAAATCTTTTTCTTGGCTTTTCTCTCTAGTACTCTCTTTAGGTCATCTTATATCATATGTGTCTTTTGCTAAGCTCTGGACTGAGTGTTACTGATATTCAACTCAAAATCTCCTTTGCTGAGGTATCTTATTTTTTTCCATCAACATCCATCCAATTGCCTTACAAGACTTCTGCTTAGATATCTGAAACCTGCATGATCTCCACAAATGTATTATATCAAACCTCTATTTCTTCCAGTATTTCCCATTTTGATTGGGAGCCCAACCACAATCGCTGGATACAAAGCTGAAGTACTGAAAATAATTCATCTTAGTAGGGATGTTGTTGTATAAGTTAGATGACATAACTGATAAATTCCTTAAGCTTAGTGGCTTACTTCACTATAAGTTCCCAGTCTTATCTCAGTCAAAAACAGGTATTCCTGTTTGGCAGCCCTCCTGCAATATTGAATCCGAAATTCAGATTTTTTTTTTTTTGTATGTTTTGTCTGCAACTGTAAACTTTGGCTCCCAAGGTCACTGTGGGGGTCATATCCATCCAGGAAGTCAATGGGAGTAGAAAGGATAGAGATTTACTCTTCAGTGGCTTTTATGGACCAAGCCTCAAAGAGAATACATCTTGTCTGCCATAATTTTATTAAGTAGATCTCTGTGCCTGGCTATAACTAACTGCAAGGCAGTTGGAAGATTTAGGCTTCCTGTGTGTCAGAAGGAAAATAACATCAGTTTTACTGTGTCATGCAGGGACTCATGCAGGGTCTCAGCTCCTGCTCCCCGCATAAGAACGCAGGATATGGCGCGGCCAAAAAGGAACACCCATGGAGCCATAGATAGGGGAGTCATATGACTATATTCTCGCTGTCAGCTGGGTTGGAGACACAGGAAGCAGGAGCCACACTATCTGCAACCTGCCATTCACTTCTCTCTGCCACCCAACCTACTTTCTAGCTGCAATCCGCCGTGCTAACTGCAATCCGCACTTGCTAGCTCAGCCACCATCTTCTTGCTAGCCCCCCTTTTTCTGCTAGCGTAGCCACGGCAGTTATATTAGTGGCCAATGGCTCACTGGTTACAGCTGACGGCCAACTAGCCACAGCTGATGGCCATCCAATCACAGCTGATAGCCATTTACTACCTGGGCCAGCGCCGTCCACGTGAGGCTGAGAGCCTGGGAACTGCACTCCTGGCTCTGTCCCCACATAGTGATTACATAGAATTGTCTACTGTATCGTTACAGTCTTCTCAAAAATCTCTCCAGCCCATTTCCAAACGTCTGTATTGATGTTTAGCACCCTCTCTCTTTTTCTCTCTCCTCCTCCCTCCTCTACAAAATTGCGATGGTCTCTTAATCGGTCTATAAAATGGAAGTGGAAACAGTGTCAGAATTTCAAGTTTATTTTAAGGAAGAAAGATGATCCATGTAACCTTTCTTGTATATAGTTGTGTTTAATAAATGGTAGCTATTCATTGTCATCATATTCCTCATCATTTGGTTTCCAGGTAGACCAAGAACAGCCAAAGACAATGTGCATTTTTTGTTACCTTTGTATCCACAATACTTGTTTTATGCGATTTAAAGATCCTTTTGATAGAAGACACAACAGAGTGACACTCAGATAGGTGAAAGGGAGAACTCTTTTGTTATCCATCTCCAAACAACCAACAGAAGGCGGCTAGCAAGGCCATGTAAGCTTTTGCACTTGAGCGTTGAGGAACAGTAATTGGGTGCTCCTGGGGGAAGCTTACATGTAGCAAGGTTTTTGAGGGCTTCCTACAGATTCGCTAATTTAACAATTTTGCAGGCTCTGGGAAATAGAAGCTCTTTGTAGTTTTTCGGTACCTGGCCTGGGGCAATTAGGACAGCTGCATGGTAGCCCCAGTGTGAGAGCCTGAGAAGGGAAGTTGTTGGGGGTGGTCTTAAATAGATACTCAAATAGGAGAATTGACTGGCCGCTAGTCAGAGCTTCAAAACTGGGTCAAGAAAACAAACAAACAAACTATATTTAGAGTTCTTACTAAAAATAAGTACTTGTTTTAGCTTTGTTAAATGGAAGGACATTAGTATCGTGGGAAAATATTATCTAACATTATTTCTTAGCTCTTGTGCTTAATATTAATGTTTTGGTTTTGGCTATACTGATATCAAGGAGGACTTTAAAGTTATTTCAATGGCTTTTATTACAAATCTACAAAGAGATAGTGATATATTGCGTCAATGTGTTTAATTTTTAGTAACATTTGAACCTCAGGAAGTTTTTGAAAATAATGAATTTTCAGATCTGCCCATACGTTGACTCACGTTTTTTTGTTTTTGTTTTTTATTTTGTTTTGTTTCTTGCTGCATCATGTTAGATAATGTTCCGATTCTCACCTCCATCATCTGATGGAGGAAATGTCATGTACAAAGCTATCTTTCATATTGGTTGCATCCACTTCAAGTATAGCCAATCCAAAAGTATTCATACTAAGTCTTAATTTACCATACATTTTATTTTAGGGGTCATCAGCAATGCAAACATAGCCACTTTCTGGTCTCAACATCTGTGAAATGTAATGGACCTTCAAGAGGACCACTAAGAGTTATTTTATTCTGCACCATGCATCCATGCTTTGACGATTTTTCATTCTTAATACTTTGGGATGTCTTGCACAATTCCATCTACTGGACAGAGCTGGCATGGTGCTCTCCTTGGAATCACATGCATTCCTATTTGGTCTTACTCATCTTGAAAGCAGAGAGAAGAGAAACTGTTTTCATTTCTCCTAATGCCAGACACCTGCTTCAGTTGTCTGGTTTGGTTTGCATAATTCAGTCATTTTCAGAATTATCATAAACTTACATCAGGAACAATTCTGGCAAAAGACACACTTTCATTTGAAGCATTTACTCCTGTTTTCACCTTTGCATTCTCCCATTCATTCTCCCCGTGCTCCCAGCATTTTCCCCTTGGTATTCATCAGTTTTTTTCTTGTTAATTTTTACTACTGAGTTACCTAGTTATGAAGAAATACTCTGAAGATTTCCTTGGTTCACATATGATATATTCTCTGTTCCGGTAATGATGTACTGAATAGATTTTGGGTTAGATTATGCCCAAGATAACCTTGATAACTACTCAGAAATTTACAAAAATAATGGCAGCGAAGTTAGCAATAATCTTACCTGTACTGCATGATGCTTTTATGTGAACTCCTTACATATACATCAATTTTTTTTTTAAAAAAATTATAAAACCTTGTGAGCTAAACAGTATAGTTATTCCTATTTTACAGATTATGACTAAGGCTGAGAGTGGTTAAAAGAGCTGCTGAAAAGTCAAAGTGCTTTTTCTACTAGTACGTTTTTTTCCTACTATGCACAAAATCATGCACAATTCTTTAATATATTAAAAAATTTGAAATAATCATGCAAAGTAATTTTTGAAATAATGTAATATGTTCCAGTAAATGTCAGAAGAAAGCAAAAATGGAAATTCACACTTCACATTGATTCTTAATAGTCCTTAGTAAAAAAATAAATGGAACTTCTATTTTTAAGATATTTGCCTAGTGTCTTTGATTTACAGTAAGTAAATGTAGGTCCTTTGATTTAGAGTAAATAAATTATAAAATATAATTCTACATCTGTATTCCCAGTCCCATAGATACTAATCTTATATACTTCTTTGGAATTAAAAAGAGAACATAGTGCTATAAAAAAAATAAAAACACAATACTATTTATTGTAACTCATATTACCTGACAATGAATGCAACTGTCGATGTATTTTTACCTCTACATTTTTTATGATGCTATAATTTATTTATATGAGGTCAGACAATTATGAACTTGTTGCAGTGATGTTGCTAACTTTTTTGATATCAGAGGGATAATTCATTATGAATTTGTACCAACTGGACAAACAGATAACCAAGTTTACTATTTGGAAGTGCTGAAAAGGCTGCATGAAAAGGTTAGATGACCTGAACTTTTTGCCAACAATTCATGGCTCTTGCATCATGACAATGTACCAGCTCACAGGGCACTGTCTGAGAGGGAGTTTTTAGCCAGTAAACAAACAACTGTATTGGAACACCCTCATCCTTACTCACCTGATTTGGCCCTGAATAATGTCTTTCTTTACCCAAAGATAAAGGAAATATTGAAAAGAAGACATTTTGATGACATTCAGGATGTCAAGGTTAATATGACGAGAGCTCTGATGGCCATTCCAGAAAGAGAGTTCCAAAATTGCTTTGAAGGGAGGACTAGGCGCCGGCATGGGTGCATAGCTTCCCAAGGGAAGTACTTTGAAGGTGACTGTAGTGATATTCAGCAATGTGGTGTGTGATAGTTTTGCTAGGATGAGTTCACTTAATTGTCAGGTCTTGTAAAATTGATACAACATTCTTTTTGAACAAACCTGTCCTCTATACAATTATAATCACATAAAGCCATGAACTTTTAATCATATAATTTAATAGGATCCCTAGAATTATAAAAGCTAATGCTAGAGTTAAAAATGTATTAGAAGTAAACCCTTGAAAAGAGGTATAATCTTAACCAATTTGAAAACAAAATTTTCTTGACCATTTTTCAACAAAACATAATCAAATTTTTTCAATAAAATGTAGGTAGCAAAATGTATGTGGAAAAGTTAGCATTATTCGTTGTGCAAATTCATTTGACAAACTTATGGATTACCTACCATGTGACAGTACTTCCTTACACCCACATTGCTCTATTATACCAGCACTCCAAAAAAATCAAGGTTATAGACAATAATGGATCAGTGATTATTGGTAACTTCCAAAGGAAAGCCAATCGTTTATTTCAAACATTGTTTTCACCAACGAATGTAAAAGATCCTTAGGTTTGCTATGATCTTCCTGGAAAGTCCTGGGCACTTCACTAAATACAAAATTTCAGCCCAGGATAATTTTCCTACCTGTGCCACATCACCTCAGTGTTGAAAAATTATTTCATGTTTTAGAAAAACATCTCCCTTATCCAAATTATTACATTTTTTCTAGTCTATGATATAAGACAGCAGACAACTAACATTCCCACACAGGATGGTTTTTCTTTTTGTTTGAGGATGTTAAATTAGTCAGCTCAGACTGCCATAACAAAGTCCCACAGACTGGATGGCTTAAACAATAGAAATTTATTTTCTCACAATTCTTGGGATTAAAATCTGAGATCAAGGTGTCAGCAGGGTTGGTTTCTTCTGAGGCCTCTTTCTTTGACTTATAGATGGCTGTATTCTTTCTGTATATCCACCTGGACTTCCACGGAGCATACTTCTGTCTAAACTTTTTCTTCTTCTAAGGCACCAGTCATATTGGATTCAAGCACACCCTAATGACCTCATTGTAATTTAATTACCCTTTTAAAGTCCCTAAGTCCAAATACAGTCACATTTGGATATTCTGAAGGTTATTCACATATGAATTTTGAAGAAAAACAATCCAGCCCTTAAATGGCTCCAATATCTATCAGTCAAGACACATGCCATGAATCCATCCAGGGAACTTTTCAGATATCGTAAATCTGATCTTCCCAAATCCAAGAAACTCATTTATTCGTTTGCATTCCGTTTGGAAACATCAAGCATCATCATTGTGGAATTCTATAGAGGATAGTGGTTGTACTGTGTATTGCTTGTACATCTTACAGAATTCTTTGGTGGGTGTTTACTCATTTTGACTTGTACGTTATACAAGCCAGTAGAATTCTCAGGTACTTTGAGACATAAGTCCTGGATATTTAGAAAAGGTTGTGTCTCTCTAGATCTAAGTGCTTTTTCCTCTTTTCCCTTGGAAATTGGATTCCCTCTAATTTCCTTAGCAGAATCAAAATAACAGATGTTTTAAATTCCCTGATCACTTAAAAATGTGTGAGTTTGTGTGTGTAAGTGCGCTTTTTGACTATGATTTTCCTTATGTAAGGAGCATAACTAGTCTGCTTTCCATTCTGGTCTTATTAAAATGACAGAGCTAGGCTGCTTAACCACCCCCTTCAAAAGAGTAACAATTTTCTGCCTAACTATATTTAGACATTTACAATTTTCTAAAGGAGGCTTCTAATCTTAAGGTAGTTCATGAAGTACTCTTCTTGCTTATTTTAAATATTTTCCTGTTCTCTATTCCATCTTCTCAATGTGTTGATTAAGAGTTATATTTTTTTTACACTAACAAACTATTCAAATACCCTGTATTTCTTCCCATAAGTTTAAGAATGGAAATATTTATATCCCCTTCTCTATTGAAATAAGTAAGAAAATTCATTTGAACGTTCTTTCCCCTTATCAGATTTTAACATGTTGAAATCATTATTTCAAGTCCTTTTCCTTATATTTTGGATTCTAAATTTTAAAAAAAAGTATTCCTGACAGTGAGCAAAGATGTTCAAACTGTTTAATTATTCCCTTTATTAATCAAAACACTGTTACACAAAAATAAGGACAATAAACTTTCAAGCATACTGAAAGCAGCATTTGTTTGTATGTTTGCTGCTTGTTTAGTTTGTGTTTTATCACCATATTATTCTTAGATTAGTAAATTGAAGAAGATACAAATGTTATCAGAGAGGTGCCAGATCTAGAATCCACATAGATTATTTTTCTGGTTAATCTCCCAACATCTAAAAAATTAGTAGGAGTTCTATCCAAACTCCTTCCCCAAAGTACCTCTAGTATACAGTGAATATTCACTATAATAATATTAAATTTTAAATATTTTTATGATACCTCATATTTTTGTCAGACAGATCAGTTCTCATCAATGAATTGCTCATGAAAAGCATTCTGCAGTGTAAAGCACCTTCAGAGTTCAGAACGTATTTTCTGCATTCTTGCCTCTTTAGCAGAGCTCCAAGGCTTACAGAAAAGCTCTTAAATAAGGAATCCCTATAGATTGGCTTTTCTACTTCGTTCAGTCGACATTTTCATATGACCTAGAGTATCGCTCAATTTTGGAAGGGTTTCTGCATCCTTGGATTTCCATAATAGGTCTTATTTCCTTAATTATTATGACAAATGTAGTAGGAGTTACAAATTTCTCATCAGCTCCTCCAATTAGGTGATGCACTACACCAACTTCAAACTTTTCTTCTTATAGGTGGATAAAAATATTGTCTATTAGAAATGGAAATTTGAAAGGTCAGGAAAGAATCCAGCAAATTTCCCTTGTGAAGCACTATAGTGTATAGTTCTTACAGATTGAGCAACAAAATCAAGGTCATGGCATTTCTGTAACAATTTAAACTTGACAAAAATCACTTGGTCTTTATTTTCTTTCACATTATTTCCTCTTATAGAACTGCATCTTAGATCACTGCAATAACCTACTTATGGCCCTATAGATAGTAGGCCCTATAGAGGTTTGGGGCAATGTCTTCTGCCTATTTTTAATACCAGAAAATTGAAGCAATTGTGGGAAAGGTAGAAGTATGGTGAATGGTGTTAATTAAGAATTCTTATCCACTTTGTTGTCTTAGAAATTGAGTCTCTAAAGCATGATCACATTAGTAATCATAAGACCCTAACATGTTTATAGTTAGATATACCTTCTTAATCTCTCTCTCTCTCATGAAGGAACCAAACTGATGATATGAGAACGAACTCAGGCCAGTTTGCACAAATGATGGCTTCCTGTCTGAGACTGAAAGACAATATTCCAAGGGTAGTATTAAATTACCAGCATGCCTCAGTGCACTGCTCAATTTTCAATTCGTTGTCAAATGAAATTGGTATAGTGTCAAAACCCATCAAAACGCTAACACAACAATTTCTCCCTGGAGAAACATACTGTAACTATTACAAGGTACTTTTAAGGTTTATTGATTTGGAGATAGGAAGCAGAGCTAGATGTTAGAGATGACAGAGATGAAGTGCATTTCTCAGGCAAGCGTAATAAACATGCTCCCAAGTCAGGGATCATGTAAATATGAAAACAGAGCATCACTTAATTGTCGTATGTTCTGCTTTCACAGCTGTATTTGTGCCAGATTATAAATATCCAAAAGGCAAAGACATTGCTTTTCAAGATGTTGGTACCAATATAATATTTGCTTTATCTCTGATAGGAAAATAAGAATGATAGTTTAAAAAAGTCTAGGGACTCTGAAGATGAAGAAATCATGGGACAGCTTATGGACTCTGTAATATCATAATTTCAACTTCAGCAGAATGCAGTAAATTGACCTGCCAATTTCCCATATTTGTTAATCAGTATTTAGTATCTTCCTATAGTGCTGACCTCTGTAATGCTTTTCTGGGTAAAGGTGACTATTGGTTTTTTCCCTGGGTAGAATTATCAATCAATATAATTATGCTTGTTTACAATACTAAAAATAGTGCCAAAGGAGTAAAATGTGTTCTTAAATACTCTCTATTCAAGAATATGCTACTTTCCACACAGATTAAATAGTGTCACTTCAGAACGATTTGATCAAACTTGAATTCTATATTAAAATTGGCAAATGAAACAGTGACTTAAATAAAAGCATCTTAACAGGTAGATAACCACTTCCTAATTCAAGGACACCCATACGACGTTTTTTATTATGTTTTAATATTAATAGTGCTATTTTATTTATAATGAGTCTAAACAGACTATGTATATATACTGATAATAATAGAATAAATGTGGTGCATTATTTTACATATTTGTAAGTTCAAATAAAAATAGCATTAGAGATGGAGAGACATGCCAAACCCTGGATAAAAAGACTGAAAATTATAAAGATGCCAATTTACCCAAATAAATTCATATTTTAGTGTACTTCTGAACCATACCACAACAGGAATTTGTATAAAGCTAATTATATTTGAAGAAAAAAGTGAAGATACATATCTTAAATAGTTTTGTAAAAAGTAAACAGTAAAGGATATGTATTTTCCAAGGATCAAAGATTACTGTAAAATGATAGGAATTAAAAGAGCAAGTAATTACAATAAACAAACAAGGGAACTCAGAATAGAATTCTATAAATTGACATGTCGATATCTGAACATTTACTTAAAGGTAAAGGTAAGATTGCAAACCAGAAGGAAAATTGCGTTATTCAATAAATGTTCTAGTTACTCAAACCATATAGAGAATTCCAGATGGATTAAAAACTAAATTTAAATTCATTTAGAATTGTTGTATGGTTTAATATACATAAATGCATATAAATATTAAGAGTATATAAAGAAACATGTTTGTTTAAGGAATATAATTTAGAAAAAAAATTTGGGGTGGAGAGTGCTTTCTAAATAAACACTAAATCCAGATAATGTAGAATAGATAATAGATGTGGCTACATAAATAGTTCTCTGCTGTGAGCGCATTTATAGTCAATGTTGAAAAGTCTTCTACAAATCAATAAAAAATTTTAAAAAGATAAACAGCCTACTCCCAGAATAAGATATGACATAGGCCAACACATTTACAAAAGTATGACATAACACAATTATTCAGGGAAATTTAAATAAAGCAACATTGAAATGCCATTATTTTCATCAGATATTAAAATATCAATCTCAGGATATAAATATGCTGCTACATTGTTAATAATATTATAAATTTGAACAGCTCTTTCAGGGAAAAACTTAGAAGTATCTAGTAAACTAAACATGTTCAAACACAGTGACCTAGTGATTCCATTTCCAAGTATCCCACAATATTTCTGTTCTCTACATAAATATGTATGTAGAAAAATTGAAATTCTTGGTACATTGGAAAATAATTGTAAAGGAACTCTATTTCCATCATCAGTACATGCTTAAATAAATTGCAGTATACTCATACAACCATAGGACAAGGTTGATCTCTATGTACTGACCTGGAATGAACTCTGAAGTATATTGCTAAGTAAGAAAGCAAAGGAGAGAACAATATATAACCCATATGTTCATTTATGCTAAATAAAACAGTTTTTAAAAACATAACTGTATTTTATTTCATAGAACATGTTAGAAAAGAATAAACATCAAACTTTTAATTGTGATTGACTCTGGAAACAGCAGTACTTGAGAAACATTAAGGGTAAGAGTAGTGGGAAATTGAACATTTACTCTAACTATAAACTATACTTATCTATAGTTTGATAAAAAAATGCATTTAAACATTACACATACTTTTTCTAAATCAAAAATAAAAGTTTGACAAAAAACTATGATAAAATCATAAGATCTACAGTAAACTATATTTATATGTGTCAAAACTAAAGAAAGAAAACTTCCTAAATTTTCAAGAAAATTTAGAAAATAACAGTCACAAAGAAAAAGTTGATAGAACAAAATTAAATAAAATAGATAATTTCCTACATTTGATAATAAAGAAAAAAATGTAAAGTATACAATAAACTAAGAGTAGTTTGAGCCATACATTAGAAAAGAAGGGCTGACATTCTTTAAAATGAAAAATTTGTACAAAGGAATAAGAACTTATTACGAAAACAACTGGCAAACAAAAAGCATAAAGAAACAGATCATGATATGAAGATACTAGTGGCATAAAGCATTAGTCATATTTGAAATATGAAAATTTAAGCAATAGCATATATTTCACAGAGAGAAAGAGAGAGCAGTGAATGGTCCCATTCACTTCCACTCCCACACCAGAAAAGCCTGAACACATGGATTTATTTATATTGCTGCCTAGCAGTGGAAGACACTGATTAAACAGAGTTTCAAATAACATCTAATAGGCAAGTTTACTAAACTTGCCTTTATTAGGCAAGTTTACAAAGTTTTGCTTTGTTTTGTATTGTTTTTCATACAGATAAGGCTAAGGTTGGAACCTGGATAATTTGGGGTGATGAGTTTTGGAAGAGGGTGGGCCCCAAGTAGGATTTGGGTGAAACAGGCCAGGTCATTTTCAAGTTGTGCGGCTTTTCAAACCAGTGATTTTCTAGAAGATCCTGTGATTTTGTGTTTCCAAAGCCAAGTGTGGTCTCAGAGCTCATTTTGGCAAGTTTATAGTCTACACACATTCACTTCATTTCTTAACCCTCAAAGATATGATGACACAGAACAGATTATGTGTATCGAGATCTCTTAGGTAAGCAGTCTGTTAGGAGGTACTGTATCTGACACTTGGTAATCCACCCTAATCCTTGGGTCACACCAATTATTCTGGATTTGGGGACAGTCCCCTGGACCCTCAAAGCTTTCCACATGAAGCACTGCCCTCATCTTCTCTACCTGAGGACTTCCTACATAGCAAGCCTCAATCAATGGGCAAATGGAGTACGAGCCTCCAGCTTGCAGTGGCACAATTCAGAGCCAAAATACAAACACAGCCACTTGGCCATTCCAGGTCTTTATTGTTTCCTATATCTCTGCACAGGCTCTCTCTTTGTTCTTTTAATTATATATGACTTAAAACAAAATAATGCCGTCGTCCCGACGCAAGCTACTTCACTCTGTACCTCAATTTTAGAAACTTTAAGATGGAGATAAATATCGTACCTGTATCAAACAATCATTGTAAGGATTAAATTAGTTTAAATAAAATGCTTAGATACATGTCTGTTAACAAATAATAATAACGATAATAGCAGTTGTTATTATTACTACAATTTTCATAGTTATTGTGATTCCTATTATTATTCAAGTTTCCTTAATATAGCTTGATGCTAAGAAGAAATTTCCCATTTCCTTAACCAAGAACATCAATCAACCTGTAACCATTCACCATTAACTACTTTAAAAATTTGCTCAAAATATCTTTAAAATATTTCATTTAATCCCAAGCTAATTATTTTTCATTTCTTCAATACATCTAGAATATTTTGAATTATAATTTACAGAATAAAAAAAAATCAAAAAATAAGTGCATACCTTGATGAATTATCCCCAGATGCATATAACTGTAAACCCAATACCCAGATCAAGAAACAGAAGATTGTCAACACCCCTCTTTGTGTCATCTTCTGCAACAACATCATTCAAGGGTAACTACTATTCCAACTTTCTAAAGGATAGATTGGTTTTCCTTTTTTATAGTTTATGTTAATTAAACCATGGATATAAGTCATTCTTTTGTGTATGACTTCTGTCATTCAGTATGATGTTTGAGAGGTTTATCTATATCATTGGTGCTTTCTAAACTATTGTTACCTTGTATCCCAACTTAGTGGAAGCATCTGAAGAGTCAGGATGGTGACTTTTACTTGGATCCCCTCACACACTTAATGTACGCCATACCTTGATAAGTGCTCAGGAAAACCTTCCTGAATAAATATTTTGGCTCCATGTAATTCCTCACAAAGAGTTTTTACCTTCCTGGATAACCACACTAACCTATTCTTCATTATTCTTTTTTATCAACTGTCATTGCCATCTTCCTCAGATCTCCTACTCCCTTGCAAATATTTTTTACATAATGATGTATATTTAAAATATGGATTTATAAAAGAACAATATAAAGAAATAGTCAAAACTACACATAAATAGACACAACCTAGCATGTAACCACTGGTATCATGCTCTTGTTGAAATCTATGTTAATTTTAACTTGGCTGCAGATTTTTTTACATTTTAAGCAGGTTAACTTTCAGGTATCATTGAATCACCTTTTCTGTCATCTCTCTCTTTCCCATTACTGAATCAAGTATGTGTAAATCATGTTCTTTATTATCACATGATTCATTATCTTTGATTGAAATTTCTAGCTGGTTGATTAAGAGATATAGGGAAAATTGGTATTTTTTTTTAAAAGGCTATCCTTGTAGATGATTTTACTTTCCTTTTTGGGAACACTATTAAAAGTTTATTCTAATTTTGGATTATGGATTTGATAAATTTCTCAACAAGTTTTTATCTGTTGCTTCGTAAAATACGTTTTTAAAAGTCCCTATTGAACTTTATGAAGTAAAATCAGGGAGAACCAATGATAGGAGTGAAAAAAAAGAAAAACACACAGCAAACCAGATTACAATTTTTAAAGAAAAAGAAAATTAAAACCATGTGGCTAAAGGACAATTACTTCTTTTCACTCATTTTTGCTTAAAAAAAGATAGTAATAGTTTACTGTAATATAAGAAATGCACGACCCACAAGTCTGTTACAGCGCAGATGAAGGAGTTAGTCCAAAGTGATGGGGAAAAAACACCATTAAGATTTCATAACTCTGCTATCAAACTAACATCCCAAACACCTGGTAAACTTGCATATTTGAGGAAAGGTAGCAAGAACTTCTAAAAAGGAAACAGAAAAATTTCTGACTGCATGCAGGTGTAGCAACCACACTATGAAAAATATGTGATTTTTAAAAGTGCACCGAGTTCTTGAAGATTAAGTTATCATTACTTAAATCACTTGGAATATTCTAGAAGCTCAAAAAGTTACTCAAGAAGCTGAGAAAAAAATATTCTTTCTTTGAATTATTCATACTGATTCTTTTAGCTCTACCTTTAGAATAATATGATTTTTGAGCTTGAGGATTAAATCTCAAAGCAGACTACATTTTTACTTTTTTATGAATTCTAGACAAGTTTTTTCTTTTTTTCAAAATCAGGGAAAATATCTACATGCATAATGTATATTTATATTTAAACCATATCAAAGAATGCACAAATGGTAATTCTTATTTAATAAATGAGGAAAAATCATTTTGTTTTGTTCATACCTAGATATTTCTATAATCAAAAGGACACTGACATTAGTTACCTTCTGAAAGTTATCCATCGCAATGAAGCTTTCCCACATTAATGTTGGGCCTGAAGTTGAGGATAATTATTTCTCATTTCTAATGTATTTATGCTTTTTATGTATACAGGGGTGATTGATACCTGTGTTCTTTGAGATAGCTTTGAAATGCATACAGATTTGAACTTCAAGTAACTGGAGTTCCTCCTAAAAACTTATTTTCTTTGCAAATAAATATTTCAAAACCAAGAACTTCTCTTTAAATATTGACTTCTTGTTTGAATGTCAAATACACTGAACTTTCTAATAGTCAAGGCCTTTCTTCTAGTCAGATGCCTGCAAAAATTAACTGTGGTTTCAAATAATTCATTTTAAGTATCTGGTTCCATTTCTTATACATCTACCACCTTTACATGTCTGAAAACAGAGAGTATTTTTCTTTTTTTAGACAGAGAAAGCAATGAAAAAAAATCACTACTAAACAGTTTGAAAAACCTTACTTGAAGAGTCTAACCAGAGATATAAAAGGTCGATATAACTTGTTTTCAAAATTTTCTCTATAGAGATCATTTTTAAGTTGGAGTCATCACCTCCAGAATTAATACATTTAGTTATGTCGATAGACAGTACAATAAATGGTTGGAATATGTAGCTTATTTTTGGCAACTCTGCCTCTCACTCTCAAAAGATAGAGCTATATAGAGCATTGGAGTTTTAAAAGAAAGGATATTCTCATGCAACACTGAATTACGATTCTGCTTTGTGACTTGGTATAATGAAGCAGTGAAACTTTTGTTTTACATGAATTTTGTTTTATCATAGAATAAAAAATCTCTGATTAAACATTTGAACTTAGAACTCAAATCTAGTGTCTTGGCTCCCTCAGTTTCATAATGTTGTGTGTGTTTGCTGTGAATTACAGTAGAACCTCACATATTATATTACTGGGTTACTCTTATTCAAGGGAGGGATCTTTCTTTCTTAGATTAACAAACAGATTGCTGAATACATCTGAGTACATAGAGACAGTCATAGAGCGAGCCAGCTGGTTTTCTGCTTTATCAAGATTGACCAGATCTGTACTAAGATTTGTGCAACCCAAGTTGACTGAATGGAGCTGATTATGGAGGTGGAGGTGGAATACTCTAGCATCTATTAGCAGAAATCCAGGCACCCAAGAGAAACATCCAGCCTTACAAAATCATCGTCTTATTTTCACTACTTTTGTACTTAACTTTTTCAAATTCCAATGTAATAGTTAGGAATGGTCTCACCAAATTCGTTTGCAAACTTTTCTAAAATACTTACAAGTCATGTGTCAGGATCCACACTTATAAAATTGACAAAGTATATGTCCCATAACTGTGAGAACTAAATTTAAACAACTTAGCACAATGCCTAGTACATAATAAAAAAGTAATACTCAATAAAAGTTATTATCATGTTTAGAATAGCTTCTTGTTGTGCCTGTTTTATCATAGCTTTTAAAACTCTCTCCAATAATTTGGTAATAATTTTTTAGAGGAAGGGTGTTTTCATGTGTATTTTGTACCCCATGATGCCAAGCATATTTTTGAAACATTATATTTAAAAGCATTTGTGCAAGTGAATAACAGGCCAAAAATTGCTTTATGTCTACTAGATTCTAGTGCTAGAAAGATTTATATTCACTAAGAAAGAACTCATGGTCATTGTGGCTCTAGGAATAACCATCAACATTTAAAAAAAAGATAAAACTATTTTTATTAAAAGAACTGAACAAATGTCTCATCATTGATAGATTGCTTTTTTCAGGATATACTGTATTTTGAAGATAATTAAGATAAAGTTAATATTCTACTCATTAGTTCAAAGATTTAAAACCTCCTATTTAAAAGAGGTATTATCCTATTTTTGCTGAATGCAATATATAGACAAAAGATATCTAGAAATCTATTGGAAAATATGACAGCTGTGAATATTTCTTAAGCAAAAGTTTGATAAAGTATTTTGACAAATTTTTGATACTCCAGTCACAATACTTTGAGTACACTGACAGCCACATATGCGTGGTCGTGATAGATTACGTAAAGTATAGTTTGGTTCTGGACCAGGGATATTTTTGTGAAACAAGAGTTCTCACAATTAAATTGTTACGAAAAAGTTTTAAAATGACTGTTACATTAGCATAACCTGAATAGGGCTGTTTGGTGCTCCAAGGTTCTATATCTCTACATATGTAGGAAATAAAACACGGAAAGCCTTTCCAAAGGTCTCTTTTTAAATGGTCTATGCTTAAGTTATAGACATATCGAGTACCTGAACTGAGACCTAGTGATGTTTGCAAGGGCCTCTCTTTTGTTATTGAGCCCTGAATTCCAGGTTTTTTCTCCCCAGGAGAATGAGATAGTAAAACACTGTTTAGCACTTTTAGCCTCTGAGTGAGTGCTTTCTGCTTGCTGTTCTGCCGTTGTCTTCCACATACACAGCTTTTGGCAAATGCCTAGAGGGATAATTGCAGGCAGAATGTTACACTCACTTCTCTCAAATTTCTTTTTCTCAGGGATCCTGGTCCCTCATGTCCTCCCTTCCTGGATGCCTGGATGTTTTCCAATGGCCCCGTCCCCCTGTCAAAAATCTAGCTTGCATAGTTTTTCTCAGTTGGAGACTTAGTTTAAACAAGCTACTCCAAATAGCCTGCAACAGTCAACTGGAGGTATGATTTTTTAAAAAAATATAAATTTTGTTTTATCATATTTAAAAGCATTTGAAAATATAAATATAAATAAAAATATAAATATAAACAAAATATAAATTTTGTTTTATCATATTTAAAAGCATTTAAAAGCATATTTAAAACCATTTTAAAATATTTTTTAAAAATATATAAATTTTGTATATCAGGGCACGGCATTTGAAAATGGGCTTCATGGTGAGATTCTAACTTTTTTAGGTTCATTGGCATGGTAAGAGCAATCATTCTGATTATTGTTCTAGACTCTGGAAAGATAATTTTATCCTTGGCTATTCATGTTTTCTTACAAGGTGATTTTTTCCCCCTAAGTATATAACACTGCATAGCTGAGGAAGAAATCTACTCTTTACACCCCAAATCTGCAATGTGTCTCTCTATTGCACGTGTCTTGCTTCCTGGAAAGCATGGTCCTGGAAGGTCTGTAGCACACTTTTGTACCCACTATCCTTCTTGTAAGTTGAACTCTCTTATAAAGGGACACACTTATGCCAGGGTTCTGGGACCTAGGACATAATTTCATTACCTTCAGTTTATAAAAACATCAATTTTTTTTTTCTTTTCTTTTAGTACCTGGATTTCCATATTGATAGTTTCCTTTATACCAATTGTTTGGTATCAGCTTCTAATTCTAATAATGTTTCTGTCAGAGAAAGGTGTAATCTAACAACTGTTTGCTTCATACAGCAGATTCTTGGAATATACTGAAATTGAAGGGGGGAGGTTATATATATTTTAATCTATAAAAGTAATTTTAATCCTATCTATTCATGTATGAAAATATGTTTTGTATAAAATATGTGATACAAATGAGACAGATATATTATATAACATATAAATATATCATGTACAAAAATATAAAACATCTATATATAGAGAGTGCCAGAAAAATGTATACACATTTTAAGAAAGGAAAACTGTATTAAAATTATAATACTAAATATATAATGATAACAAAAGTTGAATACAAGTCACGTTTGACTTCTGCATTTGCAAGAGGTGCTCAAAGTGGTTACCATCAGCGTCTAGACACTTCTGATTACGGTGAACTACTACTTGAGCAAAGTTGACCAAAGTGTCCATTTGTATACATTTTTTGGCACCCCCAATGTGTGTGTGTGTGAGTGTGTGTGTGTATACATACACATATAAAACACACTAAGAATCCTATCCATATTGTATATTCACTCCTAAGTGAATTTCCTCATAACTTTATCTGTAAACCTATTAGAATCCTATTTCACAGAAGCCACGTTGGCCTATAAACATGCCCAAGAAAAGCCAGCCTGTTCTTAAACACTGTTTCCCAGATGTGTGAGAATGAGATAATGTGTTTAAAGTGTTAAGTATTTGTAAGATTTTTTAATGTTTGAAGTTTTTTGCTTTAAAATGCTTTCCATGATTATTAAAAGTATATTCAACAAATACTCATGGATATCATATGTTTAAATAGGGTTTTAAATGTATATTACCTATAGTCATTGAGCAAAATCATAGTTTTCTATCTGCTACTCATACCTGATTCGCAAGCCAGATGAAAATTAAGTCCTCTCGGAGAAAGACAATAACATTCAGAGGCTGTGTACCTTTTTCATACACAATATCCATCCATCACTCAAATAAAAAATGCAACATATGCCATAAAACAGGAAAAATCACTGTAGAACAAAATCATTTATTAAAAATTATACAAAGACAAAATTATTGGAGTATTGGGTATGGACTTTAAAAAGTATAATGAAAAATTTTTTAAGAAGAAGAAAAGAGAATTTTGCTAGTATATTATTAAAAAATCAGCTGTAAATCATCAAAATGAAAAATACAATAAGTGAAATTAATAATTCTTTATAACGTACAGAAAAGAAATGTAATAAACTAGAAGATAAAAGTCTGGAGAAACTATAAATTTAAGCATGATGAAAAGAAAGGATGAAAAACACAAGAAAATGCATTAGAGATATGTGGGCTGTAATGAAAAGGTCTACCATGTAATTGAAGTCCTACTAAAAGGGAAAAAGACAAAGGAGTGGAAGCAATATTTAAAGAGATAATGCTTGAGAATTTCTAAAACTGATGAAAGATACCACTCCACACATTCAAGACACTCGGTGAACCCCAAGAAGAATAAACATAAAGAAAACTACCTCTTGGCACAGCATCGGGAAACTGCTGAAACCTAAGACAAAAAGGTAAACTTAATGGCAGAAGAGATAAAAGACATGTTACCTTCAAAGGGCAACAATAGAAATGACGGCTAATTTTTCAAAGATACAGCATGGAACACAATCTTGTTAGACAACTCTGAAAGACTGTAGAACACACATCAGAGTTTTCTCAAAGGGAGCAATAGCAGAAAGCTGTGTTCTTTATCAGTCAATCCTTTTATTTTTTGGTTGGATTGTTAACTCCCTGGCATTTCAGCCTTTCAGCCTGCAAGCAAAGTAGGCTTGAGGAGGCAGAAAAAGTCCTCAAGGAACTACTGGCAGCTGCTTGCTGCCCTCTGGTGGGCAGTGTTGGCTATATGGGATTTAAAATGCATGAAAACTATCAAATGACAAAAATAGCTTGAAATGAGGGAGGGGATAAATAGAGGTAGAATGGTGTCATGTCCTTGCATTGTCCAGAATATGGTAAGAGTGTAATTTAAGGCAGTCTGCAATAAGTTCAGAATACAGTAAATATTAAATAATAATAAAATAATAAGATCTTAAGAAAACAACAAGAAATACAACTAGTAAGCCAATAAAAGGAATGATAAAAAATAAATAAATAAAAGCCAATAATAAGAAATGATTAACCCAAACAAAAGCAAGAAAGAAGAAAAAAAAAAGAGCTGATACAATTGTAGTTGGTAGATTTATAGATGGTAATTATAGATGGTAGATATCAACCTAACAATATTTACTATGTTGTTGTAACTGGGATGAATGTTACAATTAAAAGACACAAGACTGCATGAAAGAAAAAACAAAAACACCACCAAAAAAGAAAAAGAACTCCAACTATATACTGCTTATAAGAGGCACAAGGCAAATATAAGAAACAGAATGTGAAAGAAAAATATGACTATTTTACTATGCAAAGACTAACCAAAAGAACAGTAGTATAATCATATACATAGAGAAAACTTTAAAGCAAAAAAATATTAGAGATAAAAAGTGACATTTTATAATATCAAAACCAACATAAATTATCTACCTTGACAATTTTTTAATAGGCAATTACTTGACTCTCTGAAATAAAATTGTTTCCAATGAAATTAGAAATATTCTATTGACTTTCAAAAATGAATAAGGTAATATCGTGATTTAAAAAACATCTTTAAAAATATCATATACAGAGGGTACCAAAAAAAGTATACACATTTTAAGAAAGGAAACAACTGTATTAAAATTGTAATACTCAATATATACCAATAACAAAAGATGAATACAAGTCATGTGTATACATTTTTTTGGCACCTCCGGTATTTGTTTAAAGAAGTGCAAATATTCTTATTGACACATTATGAATGAATAAAAGATATACAGTACTATTTATTAAGTTATGAAACATACATATATATTATTAACTTAACAAAATTGTTAAAGCATTGTATGTGCATATGAGGGAGAAAGACTTAATGGGGGAGACATAACTCACTATTTCAACCTATTATGTATCATTGTAATTAAATTTCTTGCCATCTTTACCCTGCCCTTAACCTTCTTTTCTGTAACACATGCCTCACAAATGCTTACACTAAAGGTTCTTCTAGATGTTCGCCTTCCTATGGCAACATGCAGGTTACTGGACTGCTGTAGAAAAGAGTGTAACAACGCAGAGTCTGTGACTATGAATTTGTGACAACGGAACTTGACTGGGTCCTCAGAGCTGCCAGCAGATTTATCAGTCTCCTCTTTCACCACAAGTGGTATTTAAAATAGTCATCACTCTCCTGAAAACTACTTTGCTAATCTGCCACTGTTACTTTTAGAAGTTGCCTCTGAAATCACAAAGGATATTGAATCCATAGATCTTCACTAACTTCCAAATGTTTTTCCCGTATCTTTCTCTGTAGAGTGTAAGGAGCATTTCTTACACTCCTTACATTGACAAGTCCCAGGTCAATCCTTGCAATGGTACTCCAGCACAGATCTCATTAAATTTTTTCTTTATAATGACTTCACACTATTATTTTAATTCATTTGACAATTACAATCAACCTTATCTTTCTGTGATATTCATTTCATCAGCATTTAAATATATTCAAGGATTTTCCAATCATTTAAAAGAAAACTTGAGAAACAACCTTCCTCAACTCCCAGTAGCTAATCGCCAATCTCCTTTTATTCAGTTAGACTTGTTTACAGAGCTGTGCATATGCCCTTTCTTCACTTTACTCCCCATTCATTCTGCCATGCATTGAAACCTATCAATATATTAAATATCTCTCAACAAGATCATCATTTATGTACAGCTTAATTGCACGTGCATGTGTGTGTGCATGTGTATGTGTGTACTTGTCTTATTTGGTGTCTCACAAGCATTTTATATTGCTGATTATTGCCTCTTTGGAACACTTCCTTCCTTCCCTTAGTTTCCATAACCAGGTTCTTCTGGAAATCTACCTTCCTCTCTGGTTCCTTCATCACTGTCTTCTTATAAGCTTTCTTCTTTGTATCTAACCCTTTTTCCTCTAGTTATTAAACATTTCATGTTTGTAGGACACTACTAAAAATATAATGAAAACCCATGTACTTATACCAAGCTTTGTCAACCTCAACATTTTCTTTAATTTTTTTTTTTTTTTTTTTTAAGAATTAAAACAATACATATACAGTTGAATTGCTTTAGGCATCACACTTTGATCTCATTTCTTTAACTTCCTAGCTATTCTTCAACACCGTGCTCTTTAAATCAGTTTTATTTTTGAATTTTATCATATTTAAAGATTCCATGTATGCTTTAAAATAATGTATATTACTATTTGGGAATACAGTGATCTATATATGACCATTAGATCAAACTTGTATTGTTTTGTGTTCAAAACTTCTGTATTCATGTTACTTCTATTCTGCTTGATATATTAATTCCTGAAAGAATCATATCAAGATCTCTCAGATGTTATGGGTTTATAAGTTTCTCCTTATATATATTTTTTTCAGTTTTACTTTATGTAACGAGTAGCTCTGTTTTAGTACTCAGGGGTTAGAAGTTTTCCATCCAATGTCTGGTATCTTTAAAATAAATGTGATAAAGTCATCAATGATTTATTCCTAGGTTCTCTCGCTCTAGCTTCATCTCATGCCTCTTTCAATTCATAATTATATGTACCAGCATGTAAGACTGATGTCAGTTTCTCACTTTTGTCGTTACTTTCGAAAATGATTTCCTTTGTGTATAGATTAGAGAACACATCCCCATCAGGTTACACAGCCTGTCCGGTTAGCATGGAAGCATGTTTCAAATCTCAGCTAAGTGACCCATTCTTCCTTCTGAATCCCACTGGAATAGACGTACTGTTGTTGCCTCCTGGAACTGCCTATACTTTGAATAAAAAAAGCACTTAGAATTATTTATCTTAAAGGTTCCTGTCTCATTTAACCTTTGAATTCCTACACTTAGCACTTTGCCATATGGAAGGAGCTTCACAGACAGATGGTGGAGAGATGAACTGACATAGTCCTGCCCCTACTTTGAAGAGAGCTTGCAGCCTACAGCTTGCATGTGTACGTGTCTGTGTTTGCATCTGTACGTAAGGTATGTGTACTGGTTATAAAGATATACAGGTTTGGAATATGCGTTTATTCACAGTTCCTCATGATTGCAAACACTGACCTTAAGAAGTGAACTCCTTTTAGATTTTTACCAACGTCATGGTGGAGAGATTCCTACCTAGATTTGGAATCAAAAGAGCTGAGTGTATACAAAAGCCATTTTGAAACCATGTCCTAATTATGAACGTAATTGTGATATGCTAAAATATAATCTATCTATATGGAAGGCTGATGTTGAAAATTTACTAATTTCTACAATCCCAGATCAAATCACCCTCATAAGTATAGCCTTTTCTGAACCACCAAGTAGATGCGATGACTACTTTTTTTGTACTTCTCTTTGGGCTCTTCCCTCAGGCTCCCTTATTTCATGTGTATCGTTATCTTATTTAACTACTTGATTATTAATTCCTAGGGCATTAGTTCCTAAAGCATCAGCATTTGTGACTTACTCATCTTTCATTTCCTATAGTTGTCAGCTCAATTGTTTGCATATTGTAGATGCACTATTATGAAATTAAATTTGGATTTTGTTTTGATAGTATACTAAAGAGTAACAAAAGTATTAATTTTAATAAAAATTGCTAGAAACATATTACTTCTACTTGTCATGTCCTTTTCATTGGACAAGTTCAATATAAAGAATTATGATCATACAATAAAACATTACTGAATTTATTATTAAAAACAAATCAGTGCAGACTATGGTGGCATAAACTTTACACTTGCGAACTAAAATAACCCCAAAAGCCACTAGTAAACAACATTACTTTATTTTATGGCATGCAGGATTGCATTGTATAAAATGTCACAAAATCGTACATATTTACCTGACAGCTGGGTTATGATCACTGTGGGGACTGTAATTTCAAATTCATAACACGTACTTAATAGCCCAACCTTTATACTGCACCGAGGTAGGGTTTTGTACGTAATAATTATCTTTTATTTTGTTTCATTTCAAAAAAAGTAATGCACTTCAAAACAAAATATGTTGTATGTAGATGGAAATACATTTCCCCCATGTATCTTTTGATCATGTTTTACAATGCATATGGCACAATTGTCACTAGTTGTATAAAAGTATTCTGAGACCTTGGTTTACTTCCCATTTGTCTATTGACTTGCTATATAGCATCAAGAAGTACTTTAGCTCCTCTTAGAAAACAGTGTCCTTACAAAGGAATGATGACATCCCTCTTTTTAAAATGAAATAACAAGAGAGTATATTTGCAGTTTCATTTTAATAGCAAATTGTTAGAGAACTATGAATCCAGAACCACATTTAGGCACAATTATGTGGTGGTAAAGTTAGTTTAAGGAAAAGTATCTATTATTTATCATTTTCCTACCTCTTGTACCCTGTCCCCAGTCTCTCTCTCATTTCATACTATTCTCAGATACTTTGTTCTCAACTAAGTTAAGAATGGTTAATGATGGTTTAAATACTACCTCTGGGAGTTTAAAAAAACATTTTTTTTTCCATAAGAATCAACATTTTTAAATTAAATAAGTGGTTAGTTTCTATTTATTTGCTAAATTTGGGCAGTTGTACCTACGTGAAACATATATGTATTGACATCTATTAGCTAAGTGCCCTTGAAGTTCAACATTTGTTTAAGGATTACTATAGGTGAGGCACAGTGCCCTTGCAGAGTTTATAATCTGGGATGAAAGCAGGAGAGGCAAATTAATAAAAAAAACAAAACACAAAATTAATAAAATGATCACCAAATGACATATACACACACACACTGATGTATGTATGTGTTTGAAACTGTCCTAAATGATGTAATGGCCAATGGAGGGTGATATAAGATCACATAAGCAGGGGACCTAACCTGGTCTGGTGGGAGAGGAGGTTATCTGTGAGTGTCACCTGAAGTTGCAGGATTATATGCTCACTGGTATTAAACAACAAGGCTAATCTGAGTCATGAAATTAAGATTAAAGTAAAATAAAATTACTTGAAAAAATAAACTTGTCAAATAAAAGAAGAAAAACAGTAATCAAGTCAAATGAGAGCAGTATATAAAGAACACTTCATTTTCAAAATGGTTTGAGAGGCTCTTAATAATGTGGTATTATAGTAAGCCATATAATATACTAATTTTAAAATCCTTATTTTAAATCATGTGCCAAAATTTTGTTTCATTTTGTTGTTGCTTATATTAAGCTTTGATTAGTCCAGTTGATCTCAGTCACAAATTGTTGGAACAAATACTCAGAAAGAGGTGATCTAGGGGACCTGGGGACTACACAGACCCTCTTAAGAAATGAAGATAGCTAGAGAAGTCATCTTAATTGGATAGGAAAAGGATGGTATCAGAAGATTTTCAGTATTGTGTAAAATGTAAGATTAGAGTCTAATATGATATTTCCTAATTTGTTACCATAAAAGATTATACACTACAAAATAAGTTTGGAAACTCATGTTGATTTTATACCCAACTCTTTAATCATCCTATTTGGAGATTCATAATAAACAAATATTCATTAAGACATCTGAGTATATCAAAGTCCCTGGAAGTTTCTTCAGTAAAGAAAATTCTTTAATTTTCTTTAAGTTTTTTTACGAAGCTGTTCACAAAGCTAATGTAATCTAATATTTGTTCCTTAATAAATGTTTATATTCATCAGAATTATTTTATTGGCGGTAATAGTATTTTGACATGTTGACCTAGCTTAATCATATCAATTAGAGGATGAAAATTACATGATCCTTGGAAGTTAAATAATTTTACAAGATATACATATTTAGTGGTATAGCTGCTATTAGAAACAAGATGTCCTTACTCCCACACTCTCATTCTGTCTTTTACACCATTTTAACATATATTAGCAATATATTTTGTCTTGATCATTGAGATACTATTTTAGTAAAATATTCATTGATATTTGAATTGAATAAATAAGCCTATATCAACATACAATCGTAATACCATGTTTCCCCGAAAATAAGACCTAGCCAGACCATCACCTCTAATGTGTCTTTTGGCGCAAAAATTAATATAAGACCCAGTCTTATTTTAATATAATGTAAGACTGATCTTATATAATATAATATAATGTAAGACCGGGTCTTATATTAATATTTGTACCAAAAGACGCATTAGAGTTGATGATCTGGCTAGGTCTTATTTTCAGGGAAACACGGTATATATCACAAATAATTACTGTTTTTTATATTAAGTTTTTATAAGTATTCTTGAACTGATCATTTGGATGTCTAATTCCTCATTTCATCTATTGGGGAAAAAAGACAGTCAAATTGATAATTATTTTCTCATTAAGGCTACACGACAAGCTGTGAAATGTTGTTAATGGACTTTTATCAGATTACTGTCATCTGGCTTTCTGGAAGCCTTTAGGAGTTTGTGAACATATGCTATAGTGTAATTGGTTACTAAGGTGGTCATAAATATGGGTAATATAAACGAACAACCAGTTACACTCAGGCACTCACACACTTAATTTTCATGTGACCATTTGGTATCAACAGAGGATGCATAGATAAAATTTTTTCTTAGTGGCCATTTCCTAGTGTCTTAATAGGGCAGGAACATTTAAAGGAAGGAAAGGGCAGAAACAGCCAATGGAACAATGAACTTGAATATTCTACCAAGTGGCGTTTCAAAATACTGTTACAACCCTAATTAATATGGGTCCCAGTAAAAGAAAAATTTAATAAAATTGATTGAAATAATCACATACCATATAGTCAGAAAAAGAGCTTTTCTGCGTTTTCATGGAACAATGACAGGTTGTTTTTTTTTTTTTTTTTTTCTAAACTTGGGAGAATTTATTGGGCAGGTGGAGAAAATTGTAACTATTCTCTCACTTTTGGCATTGGAAGATAGTTTACAGAACAAAAGCAAAAACACACACACAGAAAAGATGACATAACGGCATCAGTGGAATTAATAATTGGGGTGCGAGTAAGGGTCTGGCCCCATATTCCTCCTTTTCTACATAGTAGTGTTTCTTTGAACTAATTCTTTTTCTCGTCATCCTCTGAGCCCTGGTATCACGAACATAATCTAGTACTGCAAATGAGCACATCACTGTCTCTGAAATTAAGTCTATTGTTAATTGACTTCTTACATCATGGCATGGCTGATTGCTGAAAACCTGGTTTACTTAGACAGTTTTGAATAATATTAATTTATATTCTGTCTTCATAAAGAACACTATGGCCCTTTTAATCACCTTTCCTCTCCTCTTCATTTCCTCTGCATTCTCTATCAGGTTTACCTTTTCATCCAATTTCCCCCTGCATTATAATTATTACTGACTCTTTCCACAGGAAACCCAAATTCTGTCCGATTGTCAAGACTCCCCAGGAGCATCCTACATGTTGTCCGTCTGTATCTAGCTTTGCTCTCCAACTCATCCACTTGCTTTGATCAAGTTGCTCACCTACCGTACGTAATACTCTCAGCTGAAATCTGTACTCATTTCCCTTTTTCTCCTGTGTTTATGCTATGCATGTCCATTCAGTTAGGGGGAAAACAATTTCTTCCCCTTTTACTTTTCTAAATCTTACTCCCTTCCAAATTTTGTTCCATTGAAATTGCCTCTGATCATCCTGACACTTATTTATCTTACCACTTCTAACATTTTATTGCATTTTTGGCCCTTCAAAATAAACTGCCTTGTAAGAATGTGTTAACTTTGCTAATTATTTCATGAACCTTGTTTTTACCTCTTCAAGCAGATGTGCATACTTTTTTTCAGTTTGGGTCTGTATCGTACACTTTATTTATCTTTTATACATTTCCTTTATGTCTTGCACAGTGATAAGAAAATGATGTGTGCTCAGAGTCCTTGTTGATTGATTGATTGAAATAATTGCATGCCATCAGGCTGTTTTTGTCATTAGCTGACAGAATCAAGTTTTAGAGATCCAGCTAAATGCCTGCCTATCAACCTGCCAAGAGTTGATGGAGAGGGAAGTCAGTCAGACAACTCGTTAACTCGAAAGGGAATGCCACATATTAAAAATTCTCTCTATGGATTATGATGAATTGCATTAAATTTGATGCATTCTTTCACATTCAAACTATATTTATGATGTATCTAGAGATAACACTACTTTTTAAATGTATTAAAAAACTGTCACTTATTTTCCTAGAGTTGTCATCTTAATTTACTATTACAAAGTTCAAAAATCACGTGACTTTAGCCAAAACCATTTTCTTCACAGTGCAAAAGTGGAATGATTTTTTAGGAAACCTGAAAATTAGTAAGCTATTGAGACAATAATGATATTCCTCATTAAAATAAATATCTACATAACAAATTCTCTTAAATGGAATTATAGCAGTATTCTATTTTCCAAATATACTTTTATTTCTTTAGATACATGACTTTAAAATGTATTTATATAATAGAATGAAAATCTATGCATTTTAAATGAAAAGGAGTATCATAAATCCTGAGCATATCCTTTTTTTTTTTTTTTTGGTTGATCTTAACACAGCTTTCAGTGGATAAAATTAATAAACCTAAATTTTTATCATGAAATTTCATGTTTCACAAATACTTTCATATTTTAACACAAAATATAGCATAATGAAGATGTGTTTTTCATTGGAGTTTGAATTTTTTTTGTTTTGTTTTTTGGTTACTTGTTTTCTTAATTCTCAAAGATTTGCCTTCTTACTGATTTAACCTTTATTGATCCTTTTAATCACCAGCTGTTTTGTGTTTACTCTGGGAATAGTTTTCAGTGTTTTGCCCTTTATCCTCCCAGACATTTCGTTACTCTGTCAAGACAAAGGTAACACATTTCCCATAGCTTTCAGACTCTGTTTATTTTCTTCCCACACTTCGTATTTTCCTGATCTTCCATCTCTCCTTCCCACCCCCAACACACTCCATACTTCCTCTGCATTTGCCTTGATAGACTCCAGAAAATTATGTATGACTAACACACACACACACACACACACACACACACACACAGAGGCACAGGCACACACACACTCAGGCACACACACACAGGCACAGGCACATGCACACACTCAACAAATGAGTAAAAAACATCTTTCTTGCTTAATAGTAGTTCTCAACTATTACTAATACGTTTTTCTCTTTTAATTGGGACTTCATTTAAATCCACTTTAAATAAAATAAAAGGAGAAAGGAGATTATGACCCATAGGAGAATACTTTTGTCACAATGTTTCCTTTGGGGATCCATAGTAAAGAGAGTGGTGAATGGCAAGATAAGAATTAGTGTTCAAACTTTCACACGGGGAAGAATGTCACAGTCCTGATGAGCGAGCCTTTGGCTTTGCAAATAAGCTTATCTTATGTTCTGGTTTTTGTTGTTGTTGTTGATTTAGAAAAAACAGAACTCTTATCTGTTCAGTGTTTGTTTCAAAAGCTGAAACTTCAATAAAATTGGTAATTTGGCTTATTGGAGTGTAGAGGGTAGATGATATACAATCAAGTGAGTATTTTCATTGCAAAAAGTGCAACTGGGGACTCAGATGTGGAAATGGTGGGTTCACTTGTGAGGGTCTCCAGCCCTCTGTTGAAGAATGTGGGATCATTCCTGCTGTCTTAGGGCTCGTACTTCCTCTTCAAATGATATGGGTCAGCACACATTGGTGTTATTTTTTGCTTTTGGTGGTGATCCAAGAATATAAAAAGAGAACATCTGGGTATCTGCCAGTTCCAGCCATGCTGAAAGCTCTCTATAGCGTATGTTTGTTTTTATAGATTCGTACACATTCTCCCAATGTTATTGTCCAAGGCAGCCACATTTCAAAACTGGGAACTTTATCTCATTAAGTGCTCAAACTAAACAAAATACCTTTTAAACTCCCATGTGGAGTCCCAATCCTGTGAGTCAAGTCCCTTTTCAAAACACATGTTTCATGCTTGATATAACTCCAATTCCCCTTCTTCCTGGGAATCATGACATGACTTGGAGAAATACTCTAAAAATGTCTGTATTCACTGTTTGGTGATAATTAACAAGTGAAGTAGATTCTTTCTGCAGTCTTTGGAAAACAAGAAAAAAAAAGGCCTTTTTTAAAAAATGTAATAGCTCTCTGAAATATAAGGTAGCAGTTTTATTCACAGAAGGGCGTTGAAACATAGGAAGAAGGAATGTAATCTTTTCCTAATTGTTTAGTCAGTCGATCTCAGATCCAAACTAGTAAAAAGAAGTCTTCATTTAGGAAAATTTTTTAAAGTCTCAAATTCTTGGTGAATTTGTTTCAAGCTTTGAATTTATCTTTAAACAAGGACAGTCATTGAAGATGAGTGTTTGTCACCAATATGACTGCTTCTTCTCCAAAAACTGAATGGAAATAAGCTTAATATTGATAATGAAGTCACTTCCTAGGACCAGCTTTGGCTCCCTGTTGACTAGGTCAGAGTGAAACAAAAGAAACCAGGCTTAAATGTTTTATAACACACTTCCCAATCCCTGAATCCATGAGTCGTCAGCTTACATTTTAAATATTTTAACAAAAACTTAAACCATATTTTAGGTTTTCAATTTAGATTATAAATTTAGGGAGAGCTTGGTTTTAAATTCTCCATGTAGTCAACCCCAGTACTAAATTCATTATTAGCTGTTGGTAAGTAATAACTAAGATTTAATTTTCCTGATATATCTAAATAATCTTTTATATAACTCCAGCAATTTCACAAATAGGATTAATATCATATAAACATATCTAACATTGTTTCTTCTCCACATCACCTAAAAATAAACTTCCCTGTAAAATGTTGTTATTCTTACTTTTCCTTCACATTCAAAGCACTCTGTGATCATTATATTTTATGATTCGTTTTTAAGTGAAATTGTTAAGGTGTTTCTATAAGGAGGGAAATATCCCAGTTACATTGTAACTGGGATTATGAGGTTCTGACTCTCAACACTTCACCTGCCCCATGCCAACCACACGTTAGCAGAGTTCCATTGGATTCCTATATAACATCTTGGCCTGTTTGGTCCACAGTTTGTAGCCAAACATATGGTGAGTGGCTTTGGAGAAGAGTCTTCAAGCTGTTCCGCTGCTGTTGATGTCTTTGGGCTCACATGGCCCATTTAAGTCTGTGCAGTTCCAAATTGGAGCCTGGGCCTTGTCTACTTCTGCTGAAATGTGAGGAGGTCCAGATTTTTTACAGCTTCTAAGCGTCCCAGACAAGTATAATTATCAGCACTCCAAAGAGCTGGGAATATAAGCCAAATGCAAACAAATTAGGGAGTGAGAGCAGAAGACTTGCAGCTGTTGGGTCAAGCTGGGTGCAAAATGGTTTAACGTTTTTAGAAATCTGAGAAGAATGTCACCACAGTGAACTTTCTGTGATAAAATGGACTTGTTCTTCAGCCCTTTCCTTTCTAGTCCTGGAGGAAATCAGCGCAAGAGGAGAGTAGCTTTTAAAGGAGGATAGATGTGGCAAAGATGGGTGGGCAGAAATGGTAAAACTTCCAAACAGGTAAATGTTATACAATAATTTGATAACTGCAAATTTTCTTGGAGATAGGCATAACTGATCATAATAATAACAAATAATTATTTTAAAGTACAAATTCTGGGGCCAGAATGAGAAAGCCTGCGTCATTACAATTAGGGGGAAAAAATGGAAGTTTTCTGAGAATTAGAAAGTCTATTTGACCTTTTCTCTCAATTATAGTATTTATTTTATCACTTCTCTTCTGAATGCATATTTTCTGATTTTACATTTCTTTATTGTTTTCTTATGAATCTATCCTAGCCAGTCTTGCTCTTTTCTGAAAACATCGCCTACGTGGAAGGACATGCAAATGAAGGACTTCAGTCAGAGTTCCATTTCCATATTGCATACCCTTCATTCTCTAGTTTGGAGGCATATTTTGTTCTATGATGTCGATGACAGTTTGTATTCTATAGGGATGGGACTTGCTGGAGTCTTGTGGAGCCAGTCAGGCAACGGATGAAGCAGAGTGGAAGCTCTCAGGGAGGGAAAAGGATTACGGGGCACTGGAGACCACATACTCCTTCTAAAGGCAGGTCCAGTACTCTGCCCCAGCTCAGGCTTCAGTGTTCTAGGTGGGAATGAAGACCCGAGAACTCAGAAATCTGGTTTATTTTGAAGATGTATGATTTTAAAAATGTTAACAAATTATTATTGACTATTCTAAGGGATACTGATGTTCTTAAAAATGTTGCCAATACGATGTTGTAAACAAAGCCGTCTGAAGGCCATATTTAGCATAATGGCCATCAATTTACAAATTTTGCTCTACAACAGACAATGCTTACATGAATGGGTCTTACAAAGCATTCAGAAATTTGAGTTTGTCCTAAGGAGATTGACAGATTTCTCTCCCCTGATCTCAGGTTTTCTTCATACGTTCTTTTAGGAGCTATCCTCAGTGCCTCCTGCATGCACACCCTGTCCTCGGGATTTTAGGAGAAGTCTAATCTCATCACTTATACCCTCCAGATAGCTCTTAAATCTCTACTGTCCTCTCTATCTCCATTACCATTGTTTTCCATTAGGCTATCGTCATCCCTTAACTGGAATATCACCTATTGATCTTTTTCTAACAATATCTTACCACTCCCTCTACTTTCTGTCTTAAATAGAATTTATTATTCCTTTGTTTTCTCAGCAGCTCCTCCTCCAGACATTTATCATGGATATTAACCCTCTATTCCTTATTATTGTTTTTACAGCAACAGGTATAAATTTCATTCTACAAACTCAGCACAAGAAACCCATAGCACTCCATTTCCTAAGTTTTCTACTTGAGTCCCCACTACAGTGAGGGATCCAACTTCAGGTATCTTGGAGCTCTTTTGTCCCAAGGTTGTTGCCAAGTTTCTGGAGGACTCTATTGTAGTGCCAAGGTGTGGAGACTCTATTGTAGTGCCAAGGTCAGTCACCTGTCATTTTAATTTACTGCTGAAGCATCTTTGCTTGATGTCCCTATGGTTCTTACCGTGTTTCCCCGAAAATAAGACCTAACCGGAAAAGAAGCCCTAGCATGATTTTTCAGGATGCTCATAATATAAAATAAGCCCTAATGCATCTTTTGGAACAAAAATTAATATAAGACCCAGTCTTATTTTCAGGGAAATACGGTAGGGCTTATTTTATATTACGAGCATCCTGAAAAATCATGCTAGGGCTTCTTTTCCAGTTAGGTCTTATTTTCGGGGAAACACTGTAGGTGTGGTTTCTCTGCTAAGCTTGGGATATGAGTATCATAGAGAAGGTAGGGACCAGAATTGGTCCATCTCCCTAGACCAGTATTCTTCAACATTTCCCTGTAATCATTTCCTCTATACAGGTACATTATCTGTTTATATTTTTCTGTAACTCTTTGGGAGGCCACAAGGCATCGTAATAGCTAAGAATTTTATTTATTTATTTTATTTTTTTACCACCACTCTAAAACCAATTTTTGCTCTCTTGAGCAATACTGCCCTTGTTGATAATGCATGCCCCAGACCTACTAGGCAGCCATTCTGGAGATGGCAAAACTTCTGGAGTTTTGCCATGTGTTTGAGTTGCTGCCGGGAAAGAAGATCCAGGATGCTGAGGTCCCAGAGCAAGATATATTTTTCCAGCCCACCTTGGGCCGGGAGGATCTCTTTCTGGTGTTATACAAGCACCTTTCTTGCACCTTCAACTGCTTCCCTTCTTCCTTCAAATCATCTTGTTTTTTGACAATGTCCTTTGATAAACCATTAAAATGAGATATAAAAGTATTTACACAAAGATTCTGTTTATCTCTTCTTTTTCTTTCTTTTTTTTTTTTTAAAGCAATGGAAGGCCAAATCATCAAATTCTCCCATTGGGTGAGAAAAAATACTTGCCTTTCATTTTCTTGTACAGCAAATAAAAAGAAGAGTCAGGCGAATCTATACATTACAACTGTTTGAAAACTGTACATGTAGAACATTATGCCGAATGTACATTTGTTTCTCTATACTAGACTATAACCTTTGATCAGGAAGAAATGATGGATTTTCTCGTCTTTGTAATTCTAAACCTCTATAAAGTTCCTGTCACATTGTAAGTGTGTAATGTTCTTGAATAAATAAGTGATCTGGCCAACGATCAGGATATTTGTCCACTCAGGCTGCCATAACAAAAAAACCACAGGCTGAGTGGCTTAAATGGCAGAAATTTATTTTCTCATAGTTTTGGAGACTGAAAATCCAAGATCAAGGTGCAAGCAAGGTTGATTTCTGCTGAGGCTTCTCTCATTAGCTTATAGACAAGACAGTGAGTCAACAACTTCCAACAGAAAGCGTGAGATGAGTCTGTAAATCTAATGAGTGGTATGACCTTGGACAAGTTTCTTATTTTCCTCTCTTTCCTTAGCTCAAATATAGAGATAGCATTGTTGTTATGGAAATTAGATGAAAATATATACAGAAAACATCCATCACTATATCTGGGACATAGGAAGTGCTAAATATATGTGTAAAAAATAATGTTTGACACAATCGGTAGCGCATAACTTCCTTGAAGTAATACAATGTTCCAAGATAAAGTATATTAGGACCAGGCAGACCAAAGAGATGATTTCTATGAATATATTTGTACCGGTAATAGTGAAGTTAATAAAAGTCTCTGCTCTCTCCTTTCCCCAAAGTAAGTCAATAATTATAAGTGATACCCCAGTTCAGTTTCTTCCACTGCCAGCTCCACTTTAAAGTAAAATGCTCTATAGACAGACACTTTTATTTTCCACTACCACACTAGTTCAAGCCACCGTGACTTGTTACTTTGACAACACAGGCTACTACAGGAGGCTTCTATTAGCTTCCTGCTTTCCCCTTTACTCAATTACAACTTAAAAAAAAAAAAAATCCATTTTAAAGGTATGAAGCAGTTCATTTACCTTTTGTTTAAGACCTTCACTAGCTTTTACACTTCCCATAAAAATCTGTATGTCTTTCCATGGCTCACCAGGTCTCTTGGCCCCACCTCTATCTGTCTCCCTGCTCCAGCCACATAAGCTTCTTGACTTATATCTTGAAGTGTGCATCGAGGTATTTCCTCCCTGAGGGGCTTTATAGAAGCTCTTCCTTTGCGCTCACAACACTGGCTTCTGATCCTCCAGGACTCAAATTAGAAGTCACTTCACTGCAGAAGTCTTTCCTTCCTTCCCCTTTAAGTAGGTCCAATATTGCTGATTTCAAAGTCTGTACTGTTTGTATTCCTTTTTCATTTATCACAGATTGCATTTTTATATGTTAAGTTATTTACCTACATATGCTTTGTTTCCCCATTAGACTATAAACGCCATGAAGGGAGAGTCCAGACATGTGGAGTTTACAGCCGTATACCTAGAATCGGTCACCATGCCTGGCCAAAAGTAATTATTCTGTAAAGATTTGTTGGATAAATGCACAAATAAACAAGTGAATAAACAATAGAAAATAGGCTAGAATCTTATTTCCTTAAGAATTGATGAAACTTTTCTTAGACTTGCAGGAGATAGAAGAGGAGTATAATAAATGTTTTACAATGTCTTCTGTTTCATTTCAAATGATTTAAAAATTAATAAAAATGCATGCATAGCAGCATAAAAGGATGACTCTTGGCATTTCATTCCTTGAGGGCTTGCATTTCTTTATAGATAACAATGTGCTTTGTACACAGTATGTACTCAACAAATTCTGGTTGAATGACAGTGTCACAAAGAAAATATTCTAAAAATTCAAAAGGTTTTTATTTACTTCTTATTCTCAGCTATTTTTTAAAAAATGCGGTTCCATATTATTTAGGTAAGATAATGATTCAATTTTTTTAAGAACAGAGATAGGAATTGTGTTGAAGTAACATATTTTAATATCAAAATAATTCTAAAAACCTTAACTTCATACAGCTAAAAGCAGTTTCGTCACTGTTGTCACATTTATTATTTAAAACAAAACCCTGTGGAACAAGTTTTATTATCTTAAATAAAAAATGAGGCTCAGAAAAGTTTCTCAAAACTGGTTCAAAATCACACAGCTATTACGAGACAGGGCCAGGAGTAAAATTCTAATCAGACTTTAAACTCCAGGTTTATTTTTCTACATGGCAGCCATCTTTCCTTATAAATGCTTACCTTTCCTTGTAAATACATATACCATCTATGTATCATGAAAGAGAATTTGACCATGGTTCTGAAATTAATAATTTTCTTTTCTATGTTCTGCCACATTTTCTAAAGCCAGCTGAATGTCTTGACAGATTTTCTACGGGGCTATTAGTTGGAGAACAGCCATCATGTACATAGTAGTTTGGGGAAAAGTACTATGGCCTCCCAGAGATTCTGGATAACGTAGCAGACAGAAAATAAACATGAGACATGGACGCTGCATTTGAGACGCATAAGTTGTATTAATTTTGATTCTCCACGTGTTTGCTGTTTCATGCTGTAGGCAAATCACTAAAGGAAGTGCCGGGGCCCATCCACAAGAAACAGGATGCATGCCAAAGTGCTCACAACTGAACTGGGAAATGAATCATAAACACATGGCCTCTACACATAAGAGTGTAGGTCACCATATGGATATTTGGAAAAAAAATAACTGCAAACTCCTGGGACTAGGGTATTGCTACGGAAATTCAGGAGAGGGAGAGACGAATATGGACTGCAATGGATGGTGTAGAATTCAAGTAATACTCTGAATATACGCAGAATGTGTCCAGGCAGACAAGAGAGTGAGTCGACAACCTATGCTGAGGCCTGATGTGAGCACCTCTTGTTAGGGACTATGGGGAACTTACTTTAGAGAATCTCTTAAGTATGGAAGAGGAATAGCCACACCAATTACAGAATACGGGGAGATGTAGTATTAAATCACACGGAGGCTTCAGCATATCAAGTCGTAAAATTTGGGTGCCTTTAAAATTAGGCCCTGATGTTAACTGTTGTGCTATTTATGTCTTTAGTAGGTCCACAGCCCTGTGAAACGTTGTATCTCTTGAGGTCAGCTTTCAGTTCAGGGAGTCACAGGAATGCGAAGACAAACACTACCAAGAGTTTATATCTGAGACCCCAAAGGTATGAGTCCACAAAGAAAGACATAAATGCTCATAAGGCAAACATATCCCCTAACTACTTATACATAAAATTACCCCCCCCCGCCAAGGATCTCAATATATTTGTGTGTCAATACCTTGCTGATGGTAGACGATTATACACTGCTGACAATACAGTGGGGGAATCACGCAAATTGGTTGCTAAGTTAAAAAATGCCCGTTTGGAAAACAGTGCAAAATTTCATGAAACCAATGAAAATGTTGAAGAATTGTTCAGACTGCACACAGATTTTCAGTATACTATGCAAATACCTGTGTAATTCCCTATGATTGTACATATGGAACAGACATACAACTATAATTTACATGTAATGGATTCTCAGCATATTTAAACGTAACATTCACACTATTATAAGTGACGTCAAGAGGTTTATCTTTTATAATAAATATCAGTATCTACCTACTTACCACGCAAAGTTGTTTTATACATGAAATGAAATATCTGTAACCTATTTAGAAGGAATTGAAAGAATCTGAACAGCACAAGCTGTGAACCTAACCTATTATCTTGTATAGGTTAGGTTACATAATCAGTTATTTGTTAAATGCCCCTGGGAGCAAGAGAAGACATAAGAATTGTGTTCCTAATAAATGTCCAAGGACTCATCTATGTATTTACCCCCAAATAATTTGCTAATCTGATTCATCCTGTTTTATAATAGGATTAAACCATATCTTACTGGCCCTTAAAAAGGTATTTTTCATCCCCAACTCTCCATTAAGAAAAATAATAGGGTACAAGTAGTGTGTGTCTGTGTGAGGGTGCGTATATATTATATATTCATGTGCATGTGTGTAAACTTATTCTTATCCTATTAAATCTATTATCTTTAAAACTTTATACTTAATGGGATTCTTTAAAGTTATAACATTATTTTCTAGGAGGTACCTATGTGTTTATAATTTTTCCAATAAGGCATGAGGTTGCTTCTATTCTCATCTTCATTTTCCAAATGGCAAAACTGAGGCCCAGAAAGGTTAAGAAACTAACAGAAAGTCACAGAAGTAGTAAAGCAAAGCCAAACCCAGGCTCCTGACTTCAGGACTCGTTCTCTTAGCCACCAGCGAGTTCTCGGATTGAGGGGTTTACTCTGAAAAGTGGTTGGTGAATTAAATTTCCCCTTTTTTTTTTTTTGTTACAGATTAAAAGGACCGAGTGTTACTCTAAGAGATTGTTTGAATCTCAAAAGTAGTTGGCAGGTTTTCTGAGTTCATTTCCAGGGCCTGCTGTAGGATAGGTTTCTTTATAATGAGTTCTTTAACGTGTTTCACTTCACTTAGGTCATAGCTACAAGGAAAATATTATGACCCTGCTTCCAAGACTGATCTTTCTATTTAGCTTCATAAATTGCTTGATGTCAGCAGGACATAAATACAATCTATAGTGTCTGCGGAAGCCAATATCCTGAATACATTTCCAACAGCCTTTTAGAAAATAATAAATGATGAACTTGATTCCTCTTTAGTATTTGTAGACAGGCACTGAAGGCAATATCTTCTCCCATCTCAGTGGTAAATAACCTCAGAGTCTCTGAGCGCCATCCAGAATTACAATCAGGAATCTCACCCTTCTGGAAGGTCTCAGGGATTCTGTTACCGGAAGTGTAATGCGGCTCAGCAACAACCCTCTGGTTTCTGCTGGTGTTCTCTGCTCTACAGGGCTCTTCTAAACCATCACCATACTCAAGGCGTCAGCAAACTCACCCCCCAAAAGGAACACCTGCTTTTCCCCAGACAAGTAAAGACACTCAAGGTGACTCATTACATTTTCGGCCTCTGTTTCTAAACACTTCTGCATGTAGCCAATCTAGCACTTTCTCTGCTCATTGGGGAGGTTTGAATTGTAGCTAAAACTTCCTCATGCGCTAAAGAATTCATTCCTGTCTATTCTCTTACAACTTGCCCATCAAATTCCTCCACCTCTATTTTTTCATCATTTACTTTTTCATTGATTCCTTTCCTTTAGGACCTAAACATACTTCATTTACCTCAAAAAACAAACTCCTCCTGCAGTGCACACCTGAAGCTGAAGCTGAATAATAATAAATGTCAACTCTAATTTAATTATAGTTGTGGAGTGCAGCATAAGGAATAGAGTCAGTGGAAATGTAACAGCTATATATGATATCAGAGGGATAGTAGTTTGGGGGAGGGGGATTATCACTTTGTGAGGGGTATAAATGTCTAACTGTTACATTGTTTTGTACACCTGAAACTGAAAAAAAAAAAAAAAAAGCAAACTCCTTGCTTGATCCTGTAGTCTGCTCGCCTATCTGTTCTCTTTCCACTTATGCTTCTGGAAGGTTTGTCAACATTTTCCATCATCCTTCCTCTATTCTCATTGAATTTTGATTCTCCTGTAGTCTGGATTTTCTCTTGAATTCTCTCATCAGTGAAACAATTTAGCATCCAGAGCTGCTTCTTTTTTGAAGGTGTCCACATGTAAACATACCACTTTCTGAATTCCCTCCTTACTTCTTCAATTTTATCCTTCTATCAAAGCTTCTCTCTCAACTCAGGCTGAGATTTTTATTTCCCATTGCTTCTGAGACATCTCTTTCTAGAGAGCATATCCAAGTCAATATGTCCAAACCAAACATATCATAGAGATCTACCCTCCAATACCTTTCTTTCATATTTCAGCCAACAATCTTCCCATCTCCCACACTAGAGATCTGGGATTCATCTTCATTCTTTCTTTCCCCTAATCAATAAATCCAATCATACACAAAAATTTGGTATTCTCAATCCTCCCCCTTAGTTTTTCACTCCTTCTATGGAATCATAGCTCTCCTGGACTAAAATAATAGTTTCTTGCCATGGGTTAAATAGTGACCCCCCAAAAATATTCATGTCCATCTGGAACCTCAGAATGTGACTTTATTTATCAATAGAGTCTGCAGATGTTGTTAGCTAAGGATCTCAAGACCAACTCATCCTGGATTTAGGGCGGGCTGTAAATTCAGTGACTGCTGTCCTTCTAAGAAGTGAAAAAGACAAAGGCATTCACAGAGAAGAAAGTCATATGGAGACAGAGGCAGCGTCTGAGGTATCCTTTGTAAGCCAAGGAACACCAGTGGCCACGAGAAGCTAGAAGAGGCAAGGAAAGATTTTTCCCTAGAGCCTTCAGGGTCTTGCCGACACCTTGATTTCAGACTTGCAGCCTCCAGAAAGGTGAGGCAAGTTCTATTCTTTTAAGAAGCTCAGTTTGTGGTACTTTTTTAGAGCAGCCCTAGGAACCTAATACATTTTCTACAAGTTATGGAATCCATAACTTCTAACCCTTTTTTTTGTTTTTAACTGCATTTCAGATATCCTTGCCTTGTTCAGTTTTGATTTCACTCACAGTGTTTTCCTTTTCACAGGAGGGAATCCTGAGAGGTCTATTTTTAAGGCTCATAGGGACCCCAATGTTCCAGGTCCTTTTTACCATCAGCCCCTTGCACGTATTTGCTGTTAACTCCAGGCCAGTTTCAGCTCGACATGCTTTCCACCGAGCAGATGTTCTCCTGTTTTCACATACACTGGACACTACTATGTTGCTTCCTTCTTTTGGCTTTCACAGAGATGCTGATATTATGTAGGTTTTGTCCCCACCCACCAAAGATTTTGGTTCTCATGGGAAATAGCGTGCCACCCAATTTTGTTGTAAATGTTGCCCATGCGATTTTGATTTTGCTATTTAGTTGTTTTGGTCTTCTTTGTATTGGTATATTAATTTCCTATGGCTGCTGTCACAAATTACAACAATCTTAGTGGCTTCAAACAATACAGATTTATTATCTTTAAGTTCTGGAGGTAGGAAGTCCAAAATCGGTCTCAGTGGGCTAAAATCAAGGTGTTAGCAGGGTGTGTTCTTCATGGGAGTCCTAAGAGGGAATCCATTTCCTTGCTTTTTCTAACTGCCAGAGGCTGCCGGCATTCCTTGGCTCAGGCCTCCCTCTCCCTCTTCAAAACCAGCAGTGTTGCATCTTCATAGCTCACTCTGACTCTCATACGCCTGTCTCTCTCTCTTCTGTGATTACACTGGGCGCAATGGATAATCCAGGATAATCTCCCATCTCAGCACCCTAAATTTAATCATTTCTGCAAAACCCCTTTTGATATATCAAATAATATATTCACAGGTTCTGGGGATTAGGACCCAGATATCTTTGAGGGAGGCACTATTATTCTGTCTGCTACAGTGGGTATTCAGTGAGATTTAAAGAAAAAGAAAAAAAAAAAAAGATGCTGCTACCATCTTCCCCAAATCCTCTCCTGAATTATCGTATTTTTCTCACCATAACTAAATACTGATTACTCATGCTAGACTGAAATCTTGAAAGAAGATGAATCTGGAATATTATAATTCTATCATGGTTCTCTTAAATAAAAATGTTGTCTGCCTTAATATGTGCTACTTTATTTTTATCATCCATTGAAGCAGAAAATATTTTAAACAAAGATAAGGAGAGCGAGATGCTAGGTATCATTGGAGTGTGTGAGTGTGAGTGTGTGTGTATGTTTAAAAATCCTTAAGTATAACACGGTAAAGTTCTTTATGATAAATAGATATAAATGAAGCAAGAATAAAGGTTCAAGTTTGAAAATCACTAAATCATGACAATAAAAAATCATGATTTCATCTCCATGTAGGTTATAGACAAGTGACAATGGAAAAGCTACGCCTCCTGTGTCTGGTCTGAATTAAAGCTCTTCTGAAGAAGGATGTGGAAGTCATTCAGGCTTGCACATTCCTTAATTTCTTTTATTAAAACCTGCACAAAGTCAGTGTAGCTAGAAGGCAAACCACAGGCTTCTAGAAACTACCAAGCGTAACAGCTGGTTCTAATCACCTTCTCTACAGTGTGACCATATGCACACAGTTCAGGTTTTTGTTTAAGTTCATGAATAAAAAAAAAAAAAAAATTATAAAAATTGGAGAAATACTGTGGTCCTTGCATCTATTTGTTTTTGCTAACTTTAACCCTTCTAAAGTTATGGTCAAATATATGGATAAAGCAGTTCAAATAAGACAGAGTCTAAACTGGCAGAACAGGAATCTTTTTGAACTTTTAATTACCATAAAATGCAATAGTTTTTAAAAAGTGCATTTTCTGGAACAAACATTTTCAAGACACATTGATTCTCAAAGTAACCATTTAACAACTCAATCCAGCACCCCTGCATTAAGCATCTAAGCAGGGAGGTAACTTTTATATCAGCTGAGTAAGACTAATGTGATTTGGCATTTGTGACTGCAGTGACCTTTATCAAATCATAGGTTGTCTCTTAAATACATCAGATTGAACCAGAGATAACAGACACATACTGAATTGACCTTTTGAATAGCGTTATGAAGTTGAGAATCACAACTTTTCATATTCTTTACTTGCAGTTAAAAGTAGGCTTTTAATACTTCAGTTGTCTCAGTTAATTGGAATTCCAAAGCCTTTTTTTGAGCCAATACTTCTTAAGGTCCATTTGCATTATCTGCAGTAATGAGTGACATATAGCTAGCACAGTTAAGGAGGCATTCACTGACATTGAAACTTATTATCTAATAGGTATCTCTATTGGATATATCTTAATTTTTTTTCAAGTGGTCTATAGCAACTTGTTCAGTTTAGGAATGTACATCAACTTTTTAAGTTAGTGACAAAATAACAATAAAATATGTCTTCTGGTAAACTAAATGGCATTATGGGTAAGTAAAGGAGAAATGATGTGCTGCATTGAAAATAGAATTTAAAAACCAACCAATGTGGATAAGAACAGAGGGTATGTTTATATAGTAAAAAGTCCCACAATCCCCTTGTCTTATAAGTATTTACTATTTAAACAAATGTGTTTTCTGCGGGGGCGGGGAGGGTGGTAGTGGCAGTATTTAAGTAGGTATTCAGGGGCATAAATTTATAGCTGCAATTATATTTTATAGAAATAATGGTGGATGGGTACTGTTTAAAGTGTCCCTAATGTTAATTATGATTTATTAGTTTCCATAGTCTAGAAAGAGAGAAATGTAGTAAGCATGCCTTCTTTCCAGACCTTTTTCAGTTACTATTAATTTGGAGGTGAGGGAGTGAAAATAAATTACTGCAAGGCAAATAGGTCCCCATTTGTGTAGTTTGGGCTTTCCATTTGCACAGTTTCAATCAGCATAATATTAGGTTGGTGCAAAAGTAATTGTGGTTTAGAAGGTTAACATTAATTGCAAAAACCACAATTACTTTTGCACGAACCTAATAGAACATATTAATATGCTTACGTTTCGTATAAAACTTTGTTAAAATGGATGGAGCATACTTATCAAAGTCCTACTATTTAACTTTTATTAGTTCGTTTCACTCTCCTTTCATTATTAACAGGATAGAAAATTAGTTGTCCAAACGGCACTAACCTGTTCTAGGATTTCTGTTTAAAAGGCTGTCAACGACCTCCCTGCACCATATCCTGACATTCTGATGGAGCATACTTCTCCAACTTCTTCAATATTTAGAGTAATAACTGATTTGGAAGCATCAGACCCAATGCCATTCAGAAGGCTGGAAATGTTTTCTGCATATTTCTCTAATATATTGATTTTTTTGTTTAGTTTTCAAAACAAAAAGGCAATCTTAATATAAATTTCATATTGAAGGTTACTAACAATCACTTAACCTCTTTGCACTTTTAGCTATCCTAAACCTAAATAGAAAGTAGGATTCCTCCAGCTCCATGATTCTATGATCTGTAAAACTTAATGCCAGTCTGAAAGCTGAAAAGGCCCTTCAATCATCTACCGAATTTTTCATCATGCAGCAGAAGTGTGAACATTAATGATCTACTTAAAATTCACTGTCAGAAATATTTCAGGTTGATAGAAAAGCACCTAATATTTCATATTGGTATATTTCAGTAATAGATGATGACTCAAGTCCAACTAATATGTCAAGCACAATATTTAATATTCTTCTGGGAAGCTGAGTTCAAATTATAAATCAAAATCCAAATAAACAACAGCGCTTCACTTCAAAATAATAAATAACTGTCAAATATCAATGAATGGCTTATTATACACATGTCAAATATTGATAGATGGGGTGACTTGCATATTTGTTATTGCTGTTTTCAAATCTGTTTATGCTTAGAAGTGTCTCAATGTGATCAATAAGCATCTTAATAGGGTGACCAATATCGTCAGGAAAGATCGTTGTTGTTTTTTTTTTTCCACCGTCATTATTGTCTTCTATGTTGCTGTTATAAAGTTTTCTACTTCCTGTTTGTAATATATTTCAGAGACTTCAGCTACTTATATCCTAAAGGAAAACACACACACACACAGACACTTTTGGAAGAGCTGTAGTGGTTAAGTCTAGAGTGCGTGGGGGAACAAAGTTGCCTGCATCTTGTCCCTTCTCCCAAACATTAAGGCGACCTCTCATTCATGATGAGGCCAGAACATCCTCAGCCCTTCACCATCTGTGCGCTGTCATTGAATTGTACTGGAAAGCAAAGGAAATATACACTTACATTCTGAAAACAACATGCTATCGTTGGTCAGAGAAGATCTCTGCTTTGAATTACTGAATTGCCCAATTTATGTAGTGCTGAGCTCCACCGCTTCATTTTAATTAACTTCCATCATACTATGACCAAACAAATCAAATAGTTATTTGTGTGAGGTAGAATGTCAACAGTGGTATAGGGAAAGCGGTGTTATAAAATACTTCAACATCTTATATAAAACTCATGGAGGAGGAAGTGTGTGTGTGTGTGTGTGTGTGTGTGTGTGTGTGTGTATGTAAAAAGAATTTAGAAGGGACCCATAAAAAGCAGCCGGAAGTAGAAATTCAGAAAGTATATAAAACATCTCATACCTCCTCTCCCACACTGGAGAAGTATGTTGATGGTATCTATCCACTTTTGTAAAATTTTAGTTTCACCCCAGTCACCACAATCTGTGTTGCGTGCCCACTAGTGAACCAGGCCATTATTTAGGTGAATACATTCTCTATGTGAGACTGGCTGGGTTGGATGGTGGTAGAAACTTAGCTGGTCAAGCTTTATTGTAAGATTCTCTGAGTTAAAGCTGGCAGTAGATGAGCCTTCCTTGGGGTTTGAGTGAACTTCCATAGGGATTACTTTCTAGGCTTCCTTTGAGAGTCATGAAATACCCTATTCTCTTAGACTATTCATTGAGGCTTTGTGGTATGCCTAAAATAATTCTGCGTATGGAGAGGAAATGTGGAGGTTTGAAAGTAGAGAGGGAGAACACTGGAACGGACTGTCAGACTAACATTTAATGTTAATAACCCCCCGTATACAAAAGTTGAATGTGGTTGTCATGCAGGGTGTCACGTGGGGTCTCTGGTCCCGCTCCCCACATAAGAACACAGGACATAGTGAGGCCAAAATGGAGCACCCATGGAGCCATAGGTAGGGGAGTCACACCACTATAGTCTCGCTGGCGGCTGGGTTGGAGACACAGGAAGCAGGAGACACATTATCCCCAACCTGCCATCCGCTTGTCTGCCAACCAACCTCAAGTGCTAACTGCAATCCGCTCTTCCTAGCTCAGCCACCACCTTCTTGCTAGCCCCCATTTGCTGCTAGTGTAGCCACGGCAGTTATATTAGTGGCCAATGGCTCACTGGTTACAGCTGACGGCCAACTAGCCACAGCTGATGGCCATCCAATCACAGTTGATGGCCATTTACTACCCGAGAGAGCACCTTTCCACGTGAGGCCGAGAGCCTGGAAACTGCACTCCTGGCTCTGTCCCCACAGTGGTATTATTAAGCTCCTAGAACAGTTGCTTTTTGCATCTTTGAGCTCTATTTTGAAGCAGAATCAACATCCATGTTTAAACATTTTCCTAGTGCAAAAAACTTCTCCTTCTAGAAAATGTATTTCCTCAGGCCAACTCAAAAAAAAAAAAAAAAAAAAAAGAAAAAAGTCACAGCAGGGGAGCTTTTAAGGGGATTTTCTCCTAGAATAAAACATTCATTAACGGGAATTAACTTCCCCCTGAGCCAATCCCAGGACGGATTGTTACTTTTTAATATATGAAACTACTTTAACTCAACCCAGGATTTTCAGGGTTGATGGGGTCCACTCTCAACCACTGCCCTACAGGCCCAGCGTTATCTTAATAATGAAGATACTTCTGAGGAAAAGGAGACATAATTATGCTCCTAATTGAGTCTAAGAGCAGAATTAAAGGCACTTTGGTTGGTTTAAGCCATAGAAAATTTCATACTGGAGTTTTCCTCCATAGACAAATCTGTGATCCAGTCTTTTAAATTCAAAGGGAGTAAGGTGAATCACAGGTACAATTCCTCACCTGTTAATTTGAAGAGAGTGGTCTTTTCTGTTCATTCTAGTATTGAGACAGATAAAGTTCAGATGTAATCCGTTCAATATCTGTGGTTTAGATCACTTGAATAATTTTATAACTAGAAAAGAGGTAATTCCTTTCACATGGACACAGTAGCTACAGTCAAAAGTCTTGACTTGGTAATTAAGTAATGGCTTTAAACTACATTATCACTACATTATTATGAGCTTCTTTGATTCTCCTTTTTAAAGTATATTCCTATGTCCTTTCCTTCTCCTCTTAATCCTCCTTCTTTCTCTTCCTGCACTGCAGCAGCAGCTGCTGCTTTTCCTTCTTTTTTCTGGATACGAATGGAAAAGAGGAAATGAGGGAGATTATACACATAGTATCTACGCTGTTTTCCAGCTACTTACTGTCCCAAGCGTTCCATGGCTGACAGCAGAAGTGAGGTGGGCCAGGCTAATTCTGGTTAGTCGCACAAGGCCAGAATCCAGGGGTCAGCAGGACTGCGACCCTCCTGGAGGCTCTAGGTGAAAATCCATTTCCTGGCTTCTGCAGCTTATTGGCAAAACCAGGGTCTATGCGGTTGTAGGCTTCCTGTCAGTGTGGCCTGTTCTCAGCTTCTGGAGGTTCACACAGGTTCCTTCGCTCATAGCCTCGTCTTCAGACGTTGGTGCGCAAGTAATTTTCTTGCCTCTGTTCTTCTGCCTCTTCTTCTGCCACATCTCTCTCATCGACTCTCCTGCCTTCCTCTTCCACATTTTTGTTTTTTCAGGGTGGAGAAATGTGGAAAGTGAAAGGAGCAAATGGAAGATATCTAGCATACAAATGACTGTGATAAGGAAAAATGTAAAAATCTATGTAAATATCTTTTCATCATAAAGGCCCATGTGATCACAGGGGCCCAACTGATAGCCCAGGACAATCTCCTTAAAGTCAGCTGATTAGCAACTTTAATTCTATATGCAAAGTTCCCTTGGTCATGTAAGATAATATATTCACAGGTGTAAACCAGGGTATAAGGATCATAGGGACCTAAATCCTGCCTACCACACTAATCTGCATTGTCAGTTTAATGACATGCTTTAGGAACCAGATGGGTAGGGGATGAGTTTGTAAAACTTCCTGGAAAATCAAGAAGCGTACTCTGTTCTTCACAAGTCTGGAACGAACAGAATACCTAAAAGCAGAGCCAGAGTTTCTTTTTCAAGACTTTTATTATATTTTATTTTTCCAATTCAACATTTGAATAATCACTTGAGTTCCTCAAATTTTACTCAGTGGTGAACGACTGATATGGTTTTGGCCTGGAAAAATTTTAATGTCATGTTACTAGTTAACCATTACAACCCTAGAAAAGCCTTCATGATGTTTTGAAGAAGAGTCAATTTGGGCAACATTTCTTTCCATACTCCCACCAAACTGAATTATGATCTATATAAATAAAACTAATAATTTGCTTTATATGAGATAGAGATCAATTGAACTTTGGGAAATAGTTGTCAAAAATTGATATGTAAGCTTTAGAGTAATCAGTATTAAGCTAATGTTTTTGAGAGTCTCCATTATTTATACTGGCTTTTTATTAAGGGATTAAATTGTTTCATATTTTTTACAAGTATTTTAATGATCATATAAATCTCTCCAATAATGTAATATTTTCTAATGCAGTTCCTTATTCTTGTACATTTTAAATTGCTTCATCTTTTTAATTTCAAAAGGCAGACTATATTAAATCTCATTTTCAGGCACTGAGTTTTTCCCCCTCTTTGAATATTTTATATTCTTTGATTATGATACATTTTAAGCTATAAGATTACTTGCTCCAAGTGGAATGAGAGAGATTTTCTAGTTGTTTTTCAAAAAGAAATCAACATTATCACCAATGATAAAGTAGAGCATCAATTTCACTATATCTTACCAACATACCACTATCATTTTTTGAAGTGTTGCCAATTTTGAAAAAAGTGTCTTTATTTAAATATGGTAAAATTTATATGGGATAAATTCCTGATCTTTAATCTAGTTTTCATTTTTTTTTTTTTAAATAAGGATTCTTAGAATAGAGACAAGAGTAGATGGTTTCCTCGGGGAATTTTATATAAATATCTTCTCTAGACTAAAAATAGTTATGCATCCCAAAGGAAGTTGGCTGATTCAGGCTTAGAAATGACTAAATTAAACACTCTTTGTTAGAGTCTGAATTTTTAAAGAACTGTTCTTTATATATATATATATATATATATAAATGTGCTTGTATTTTGTTTTTAACCTTAATTTACACAATGATGTTGGAAGGAATGAGATAATGTCTATAAAAAGCGTTTAATTTGTATGATGGAAACAATCACATAAAAGTATGCTATTATTAGTTTGTTTTAAATTTAACTAAAATAAAATTATTACCTAAGGATTTATTCCTCTGCTTGGTTTAAACCTAATAAGCCTAACTTCTTTTCCATTTGTTTATTTTCCTCTCAAAACCCCTAATGAGTAATTTTTGTAGAAAAATAAGTATAAAAATATTGTGTTATCAATTCATTCATTTGTATATCAAACATTTTTTCTACATGCAAAACATAAACACAAGTTGATTTATTAATAACTTTAGAATATTAAATAAGTGCTTTTGAAGTATATTTAAATGGTCACTCTCAGTATAGTCATTACTTGTTTCTATAAAGTCGAACATGGATGGTTATCCTGAACTTTTTAAAGAAAATTTACTTTAGAATAATTTTAGATTTATGGAAATTCTACTCTTAATTTTTTGAGGAACCTCCATACCGTTTTCCACAATGGCTGTACCAATTTACATTCCCACCAACAGTGTATGAGGGTTCCTTTTCCTCCAGAGCCTCTCCAACATCTGCTACTGCTTGTCTTGTTGATGATAGCCATTCTAACAGGTGTAAGGTGATATCTCATTGTGGTTTTGGGTTGCATTTCCCTAATAGCTAGTGAAGTTGAACATTTTTTCATATGTCTGTTGGCTGTATGGCTTCTTGGGAGAAGTGTCTGTTCAGGTCCTGAGCCCATTTTTCAATTGAATTTTTTTTTCTTGTGGTTGAGTTGTACGAGTTCTTTATATATTTTCGACATTAGCCCTTTATTGGAAGTATTGTTTGCAAATATCTTCTCCTATTGGGATTGTTAACTCTTTATTTTGTTGATGGTTTCTTTTGCTGTCTAGAAGCTTTTTAGTTTGATATAGTCCATTCATTCATTTTAGCTTTTACTTTCCTAGCTTTTGAGGTCAAATTCATAAATTCTTTTCTAAGACCAAGGTCTATAAGTTTATTACCTATGTTTTCTTCAATGTATTGTTTCAGGTCTTATATTTAGATTTACAGAAAGGTTTCAGAGGTAACACAGAGAGTTCCCAAATACTGAATACCCAGCTTTCCCTACTGTTAACAATTTAGTGTGATGCATTTATAACTAATAACCAATATTGATAAATTATTAACTAACGTCCATACTTTATTTTTTACCCTTAGTTTTTACCTAGTGTCCTTTTTCAGTTCCAAGATCCCATCCAGAATACCACTATACCTCCAGTTATCTTGTGTCTTTAGGCTCCACTTTATTAAGACAGTTTCTCAGACTTTTCTTGTTTTCGATAACCTTGGCATTTTTTAGGAGTTTCAGTCAGGTATTATAGAATGTTCATCAACTGGAATTTGTCTGATGTTTTTTTTTCTCATGATGAGACTGGTGTTATGGCTTTTGGGGAGGAAGACCACAGAAGCAGAGTGCCATTTGCATCACATCCTGTCAAGGCTACATACTAGAATATGATTTGCTACTATTGATATTGATCTTGATTACCTGACGGAAGCAGTTAGTGCTTGTCAGAGTTCTCCATTATTAAGTTATTCTTTTCTTCTTTCCTTACACAATTCATTTAAAAGGAATCTAATGAGCATCACACACTTAAAAGGTTGTACGTAACACTCCACATACATGAGCGTAGAATATCTACATAAATTATTTGGAATTCTTCTGCAAGGGAGACTTGTCTCTTCCTTCTCCCCCCCCACACTTATTTATTTATTGAATTATTTCTGTATATTAGCGTAGATTCATGGATATCCATTTTATACTTTGGGCTGTAATGCAATACTACTTTATTTTGTTGCTCAAATTGTTTTTTGGCACTTGAGAGCTCTTGCAGTTGGCATCTATGTACCTCTGATATATTTCCGTCATTGTGAAGTTTATGTTTGGTTTTGGTTTGGGTTTTTTTGAGCACTTCTTCACTTCTGGGCACTAAGAGATACTCCAGGTCATCTTGTATATTCCCTGCCTGAGCCCAAGACTCTGTTATTTTTCCCAGTAGCCCTAGTTTCTTTTATTTTAGAATGATATTAGAAACCAGGAGCTGAGTGTTAGGTGCCCTGGGGTATTTTTGATATGTAAGTCTATCCTACAGACAGAAACACTTGGGACTATTCTCCCATGTGTATCTTGGATTAAGTACCAAAAGTGTCCCTCTGATGGATGTTTCCAGCTCTGAGCAAATATAGACCGTCAGTCCACAAGAGGGTAATGGTGATTTTATGATTTCTTGACACTGCTAGTTATGAATATATATTGGCACATCAAGTACATAATGTCCCAATGTTGTCCTCTTCCTTTCCTGAACGATCCCATGGATTATAAAAGGGAAGAATGGTTAGAATGAGGGGCTAAAGATTGCTGACTGAATATCTCCTTCTCCCAGCTACTCCCCAGGCACCTCCCTCTGGCACAAGATATCACAACATCCACAACGTCTGGTGCTAGCCAAGTCCACAGCAGAATCACTTACAATGGCCACAATCTTCTACCTTTACTTTATCAAACAAAAACTGATGAAGCATTTACATTGTTTCAAGCACTATTTTAAGCACTTTGAACATAGTGTTGAACACAACAGAAAAGGCCCCTCCACACTACTTCATCCTGAAGGTAAAGAGAGGTGCAAACAAACAAATACGTCAGAGAATTTCAACCAGTGGGAAACATCATTCAAAACTTAAACAATGACATATTTTACATGTTCAGGAAACATGAAATTTTGACTGAGACTTAAGTGACAGGAAGAATTCAACTAAATGCAGATTTTATGGAAGAGAATTCTAGGCAATAAACAAAGCAAAGTACAAATAAGTAGAGCAAGGTTTGTGTGGTAAGGAAAAAAGGCTGGTGGGACCAAAGAAATATAGAAAGTGAAAAGTGGCACAAAATGGGGACAGCTAAGGGGGAAGGGGATGACTTCATATGTGACTTTAAAGAATTTTTGGAATCTATCCTAAAGGTGATTGGGACCCAGTGGGTGGCATTAAGCAGAGGGGTGGTATGGTTTTATCTAGTGCTACATGGTGAGGAGATTATAAGATGACAAATTTGTAGCTATAACAATTTATCTGGTACTTATGACATGGCATGTCATAAGTACCACCATCTTAATGACTTTACACATATCCTTTCGGTCATTACTTGAAACAATACTATGAGGGAGGTATTAATATTAGGTTGGTTCAAACGTAATTGCGGTTTAAAAGGTTAAAAATGACTGTAAAAACCGCAATTAGGTTTGCACCAACCTAATCATTCCATTTATATTCTAGGACATTGAGGCTCAAAGAGATTAAGAAAAGAAATGAAGGCCATGTCACTAGTAAGTAGTGGAGCCCACATTGGAACCCTACTAAATTAGTGGCTATTCCATAGTTTCAAATTAAAAATAAAAATCTATGTGATTAAGCAAGTTTAGAAATGTTACATATTAAAGAAATATTGGAGAGAAGATCTATTTAAGGTGTGATTTCAAATAATATTAAGGTGATTTTGGCTAGCAGCACCCACAGCACTTTAATTCTGCCCTCAGTCTAAACAACTTTCATCACAAGGCCTTTGAGAGGGATAGCCGCAGGAGAGAGACAGGATAACAAATTCGGACAAATTAGCATTTGCCTTCTTCCTTTATAAATATGGAAAAGTAAAGTACATTCAACAAAGTTGCATGAATTTCTCTAGGTGATACCATTGATGTGTGTACTCAGTGAAAACTTTGCAAGGCCTGTCACCAGTGCCCTCTACCTGTAAGGCAGCTGGCTCTAACGCAGACCTGACTGAGGAACCATTTTTAACCTAAGCATCTTATGCATTTTTTTTTATGGTATATCTCACACACAACTTCTGACCAATTTCATACCGTCAAAACTGAAAATTAGTTGAAATGGGTCTCAGACATGTCTACAAATATGGGTACTATTTTTATGCCTGTGTATTTTCACATTTAATAAAAATATTTACGGTCAAAATCAGAAGAGGAAAAAAAATAAATTGCTGTTAAGTCGTGTTTTCTGAAATTCTAAGGAAAAACTCGAGTAAGCTAGATTGGGCCATCTGGAGGCTAGAATCAAGCATCTGAATTAATCACTCTTCTGCCTACTGACAGAGAGGAAAAGAAAGCCAATTTCTGGTTCTAGTTCTTGGAGCTGCTTACACTATGCCATTTCAGGTTGGGAAAATAGTTCTTGGCATAACTGCTCACAGTCAGGATTAGTGTTTACTATTCAGTGGTAAACACTTTGTAGGAGACTTTACAGACTTCACAGGAAGTAAAAAGAGAATAGAGGTTATGTCCATCGTCAATCTTGTATTTTCTTTGAAAATTCTACTTTTCAATGACATGCTTGAATCAGGATGGCACTCTTGTAGCGTGGAGACAGTTGTCTTTAATGCTGACTCATAGCAGTAGAGCGTGAGTTAACCTTGAACTTCCCATAGAGTTCAATACATTTTGTAGACTGACAGCTCATTGACATAGTATTGAAGACTCTAGGATGAGCAGTAAAGACACCTGTTTAAGTTCTTTAACCCATCCTTTCAAAAAAAAAAAAGTTTTTTTATGAAAATAACTTCTTTTTCTACATGGATGGCATCTATTAAAATTCTATAGAAAGGGAGTGCTAAGTGCTTACATTGAGAAATCTTGCCTTGTATCATTGAGGACAAAACCTAAAATTCTGTCTCTTGAAGGTAAAGGTAATTCAGATTAAATAATACTTTCTTCAGTCAGTGACACCTTTGGATAAAAAGATAGAGCTCATGGTTTCCTTTTCCCAGAGTAAAGCTCTGATGTATTGATATTGATTGAGAAACATGATACATGCAGCATGGAAACTGATTAAATTGCCAGAATTTACTAACAGTCTTGAGTGTTGGGAAGAAATGGAGGGAGTGCGTTCTCTGTCAGATCCCTGGCACAACAGAGCTGAAAGAGCTTGTTTGCCCTAGGATGTGAAGTGACTGCTGAGAGAATTGGAGAGAAGCAATCACAGGGAAGATGGAGAGTAGTCAGCCCATCCCAAACTTAAGGTGGAGAGTTTCCTCAAGTTCATAAAGCACAAAGAATTTTCCTCAGTTTCCCAAAGAGTAAAGGAATGTTTTTTTTTTTTTTTAAAAAAAACAAAACTGGGCAAGTTAATTTTTTTTTTAGAGTCAAGCAAATGAAAACAACAAACATACATACAAACAACCCACAACACCATTAAGACGAGTAGCCGTCCCTATTGCAGCTGGAATTGTACCTGTAGTACTTGTAGTATGTGAAGTAAGAGCCATGGACACCAGTGAAAACAAGATGTGTGAAATTCTAGCAAAGTACATGAAATTAAGTTACAGTAAACTGATAGTCCCAATACCATGAGGAGGAGGAAGATCTGAAATAGGTTTGTATAGCTTTGTAAATAAAAACTTAATTTTTCCATTTCTATTGCAGACTAACTACATTGAGCCTTCTGCTATTTAGATCTAAGAACTATCCTAACTTACAACATAGTCAGTAATTTGAAAATAGTCTCATGTCCTCTTACTTCACCTCCATAAAATATGGATATCCAAAATTTATTTAAATTTACGATATAAAATAAAATAGGGAGTGTTTTCTTCCTGAGAATAAGATTTTTATATATATATATGGTAGAATTGTTTAGAAAATACTGGATTTGTACTAAAAGCCCAGATTTTATTTTATTTTCCTTTTTTGGGTCTATAAATTTTGTTTTAAAAATGTTCAACATATTTTGTTTTTCAAAATAAAGAGAGTAAACTTACAAGTATCTCATTAAAGATAAAAATAAAAATAAAAATAAAATTCATCTGAAAAGTATTTCTCTGTTCATTCTCTCTCCATCTTCACACACTATTTCTCTTCTGTGATAATAAAGTATAATGACAAGTATACTCTATGGCACCAAAGTGTATGTTTAAGATCTCTTTTGATTATGATTTGCTAATGGTTTATTTCGAAGGACAGAGTGAATAGCTGTCAATAGCCCAGGAGTTTTCCTCGCACTGAAGTTGAAGTTTAATGTGGCAATTCTTGGCTTATTGGCATATATTACTTTTGGAATATTATTTGACAATTAATTCAGTATGTTTCATTTAGATCTTACTTCTAGATTCAATAAGACGTCCTTGAAATGAGGGATCAATATCTTTATTCTCAAAAGTACCATCTATAAAAAAACTGCATCACATGCATATCTTCCATAGTACATCCACTATGGTAATTTTGAGTGACATAGTGACATGTTGTTTTTTATAGTGTTCTCTCTCTCTCTCGCTCTCTCTCTCGCTGTGTGTGTGTATGTAAATGTATATATATACATACACACATTTATATATATATACATACACACATTTACAAACGCACACATACATATATGTATGCATATTTATTTTTATATATGTGTGTAAATATACATGTATTTTTTTCAGAAAGTAAGTAAATTTAACGTTTGCGATTATTTTTTCAACATATAGAATAATTATTAAGCAACTACTACATGTAAGTATTGTTTGCGATACTAAATGTTAACAAAGAAGCATGTGGATAAGATAAGCAAATAGATCTTTACTAATTTTAAGTGCTATATGTGTGAGACAAAAAGGGCCCTCTGAAATCAAGAATATTGGTTGCAGTCAAATAAGAAAAATAAAAAATGATAGCAGAAGAGGCAGTAGATTATAACAGTAGCAATAGCTTTATCAAAAAAGACATAATTACTTTTTATTTATATTCCTATATAAATATTTCAGAGCTTTCCACATTTCAATGAGGTTCCAGGGTGGGCAAAGGAAAATAACTAAACGTTGCAGGGTGTAATCGAAGCAGAAAGCCTATTTTTCTATATTAGGAAATGGTCTTGAATATATGCTTATACTAAGGAGCTGACTGTGATTTGGAGTTTATATTAGCTGTACAGCCAGAAAGTTGTGGAAATTCCAAGATGCAAGGCTATGAGAAAGCAGAGCCCAGGGATGATCTATAAAGGGTGTTGTGAGAGAAAAGAAACAGACCCCAAATCCTGACTGCTTTGCTCCCTGGGGATAAGCCTTGATCTAACACAATGAAGCCATGCGTTTAATGCCTGTAGAGGTCTGTTAATTTTTCTGTACTACATGGACACAAATTTTGTCTCTTTCCCTAGCCAGTCATTTTACAAACCCATGCCATTTGTTTACAATTCGGACCAGACAAGTGAAAGTATGAAACCTACACTAAGGATATGTCAGTAATTGTGTACAAAGGGCACAATTATTTTGTACAAAGGACATAACTGTATTACTTTTCCATTTTACATTTTTTTTCTGTTTATAAAAAAAAATGTCAGGATAGATTCTGGAAAAATATTGCTAGTATTTGAAATTCTAAATATAAGTATTTCTTATTTTTTAAAATGTTATATTTCCCCACCAGTTTATGTGGTATAAATAGCTTTGGTTTTTGCTATTATATTTCATAATAAGAATATGAGTTTTTTAGAAAGGCATCGTTGGTTTAATATTATTTATATATTAAAAGTACACATGCATTGTGTATTTCATCACTGTACTGTACGCTCTAGGATTTCATCAAACAGCATTATCTTCTTCCCCACACCTTTGCAAACAATATTAAAAGAGCATTAATTTATTCAACTGGTAGTTCTTAGGTCCCTCCAAATACAGAGGCTGACATTATTTAGTAATGAACTGGGCAACATAGACCCTTACTTCAAATAGCTTACTGTCTAATTCATAAGAAAGATCTTTAAATAAAACAAAATAGAAGCTATAAATCATACCATACATAATGTAAAGTAGCAGAAAATACAGCAAAGGAAGGACTTGGATGGTATATGTTGAAGTGAGACAGACTGTTTTGATACATAGCCATTCTCCTTATGCACAATATATTTCATTAAATCTGGATAAGCACAAATTCAGTTATAGCGTAAAAATATTACAAACACTTAGGAAGATAATATATTCCACAGGCATCCTGATTGTTTCAAATTAAGCCTTTTGAAATATTAAAGATGATCAAATATTAATCTCATGTTGGCATCTATTCTGAAGTTTCTAAGGGTACGGAATAAAGCCCACGCTTATTTAGTACTCTGAACTTCATCCTACCGAGAGAAGGACATCCACTTTTTGTTCCCATTGAAACACAATGAAGGTGTTGCTTGCAATCTGTAAGGCTTTATTGTCTGAGTCTTCCTTACCTGGGGGACCACTGACCTGCCCTCCACAAAGCAAGCTTACGAGCAGTTCTGCTGACAGTTGCCTGCCTCAGTTCTGAGAGGCTGATGAGGCAGCACCACTCCTGCCAACTGCTTGAATTCTGGTGCTCCTGTTACTCTGCCATTTTGACCCAATGGACATTCTCAAATGTGAGAAGACAGCCCTGCTGGTTAGAAAACACTTGTAAACAAAGAAGCTTTTTCGGTTTTATCTTTGGTGAATCGCATCTCACGCGTCCCTCTGATAAGTATTTGCAATATTATTTACGAACATAGACTGTCTAAATAGTTGAGAAGCTTTAAATTAATTAGTTATTTCAAAATAAACCCTCAAAACACAGTAATATAGAAATTTTCTGTTAATCAATTCATACCAGTCCTACAAAATATGTGCGATGTTAATATCACCTCAGAAATCATGATTTACTGAGAAGGTGCTTTAAGTAATATTTTAAAATACACGAATATAAGTAACTAATGAACAGGGAATTCTTTTATATATTTTTCAATACCTAAAAAATACTGATACTAACCAAACTCTGTTCTAATTCATCTGAAAAACTGGACAGGGGATTCTAGAATTTTACTTTAATAATTATATTATTTTATTTGATAAAATTACCCCAGGTATTTCATGTCAAGTCCACTAACAAGAAGGAAATCAATACATTTTTTTTTTTAAAGAAGAACATAGAAATTTGTACAGGTGTGTTTTACTCTTCCAATTATGTGATTTGTTTCAGTTAAGCTACTGTGTCTTTTTTTTTTAATTTATTGGGGTGACAATTGTTAGTAAAATTACATAGATTTCAGGTGTACAATTCTGTATCACATCATCTATAAATTACATTATGTGTTCACCACTCAGAGTCAGTTCTCCTTCCATCACCACATATTTGATCCCCCTTACCCTCATCTCCCACCTCCCAACCCCCTTACCCTCTGGTAACCACTAAAGCTACTGTGTCTTTCGGTGTTTCTCTTTATCATATATAAAGTTATGGGAATATACAATACTATTTTGAACTTTAATCATGTTACTTTTAGTAAAAAATACACTGTATAAGTTGTCCAAAATGGGTGGCAAAAAATATTATTTCTATATCCTTCAAAACATTCAGAAACTGTAGTGTGGGACACATGTACATTGCAATATCTCAGAAGACTGTTTTAATTTGATTAATTTTTTTCTTCAGAGTTCTGATGATTCTCAGGACACTAATTCATGATTATCCTCATTTGCTCAATTTTCAGAACTCACATTAGTGTAACACAAGCAGGCTGTTCTTTTGTTGTTGTTAAGTAAATATCATTTTTCAAAGTGCGGTAACTAAAGTTTCAGGACTACTGAAAAAAAAATGTCCATTTGTGTTTTGTAGGAAGAGTTACATCTATACTTAATTACCTTCACCATCTATGCAATCTCTCTTGAACACAATCAATTTATTTCATGTTCAAGGATATTGCTTTCAGTATGTGAAGCATGACAGAATGAAATGAAACACTAGGAACAAAATGTAAAGGAGGTTAGAGAAATAAAGAATATAAATGATGGGTGGCCATGCATAGAAATTGTCATTTAATGATATTTGTATTTTAGTTCTTCCGCCTCAACCTGTGACTTGGATGTAGCCACAAACATTATTAAATTTCATCTTCAACTTGCCTATTTGTTTAGAATGCAGCTTAACAAATACACAACAAGAAATTTTTGCCCAAGGGAAAATAATTCAATTACTGAGAGGTTGGATATATGGCATCATAATTGCTGGTTGAAAGTCAGAGGAAGGATCTGGTGTCCTGTGTGCTCCTGTGCCAACAGGTTAGACACAAAAGGTTGGCAGGAATCATATCATGTAGAGTGTGGTTCACAGAATTATAATGCAAATTAAGGGAAGCCAACCCAGAAAACCATGCACTGAAAAGAAATGTTAATACTTTTGGAAGATCAATCTGTTTGGTAGAAGATGAATTTTGGGAGCCAAAATGGGGGCATGAGGACTTGTTAGGTGGTGATTACAACTACTGAGATTTTTTAAAATGAAGATGAATTGAACTAGAAAATGGCAACAGCAACATCAGCACACCCGGAGAGGAAGTTACTCTTTCTATCTTCATTTTACTGACGTGGAAGCTGAGGTAGAGAGGGGTTAAATAACTTACCCACAAATATCCAGCTAGTGGGAGGCAGAGCCAGGATTTACACATCAGGGTGTTGAGTCTGGAGCCCTCTGCATTACACTATTTCTAAGGCTGAGTATAGAGATAAGTTGTAGATTCCAGTGAGATTCATAGGCAGAATTGATAAGAATTGATCACTAAAACGATCCCATGAGTGAGCAAAAAACCACAGGCTGGCTATGTCGATTTGGGAATCATCAGTATCTATTGTACAACGAATGCGATGGAAGAGCAATGGACAGCACATGTGGATTAGGAAACAACCACCTCTAAAAAGGGTCCCCTAGAAAACCCCAAGATTTAAAGTATGCCAGGGAAGAAGGAGCCTATAATGTTGATTAACACAGACACAGTAATGGCACAGAAACCAAGGGACGAGGAAGTTTCAAGGAGGGTGCTGTCAAGAGAACCAAATTCTAGAGGAGCTATAATAAATACACAGTGAAGGCTGTCCACTGCTTTTTGATTTAATCATAAAGAGGTGACAGTGGACAGAATGATTTCTGGGTGGTAGAGGCCTGATCTAATTAAGTCTTAATTAGATTTTGCATGGACTGGAAATTGAACTTTATAATTTGTGTCTTAGAGAGTAGTAGGCTAGAAAAGGAGGGGCATAACTATGTATTTTGAGTATATGCTAAAACATACATACCACTTGGGAAAGCAAACTAAGAGATTTGTTGGGAAGAGTGAAAGATCAAGACAGAGTAGGAAAGGATAGATTAAGTCATATTTTGAAAAAGAAGATAAATATAGATCTAAAAAGTAAAAAATAACTGATAAAGGACAATGCACTGAAGAAGCCAAAGGAACCGTGACACCTGAATTCTTTGAGGAAACTGTATTGCTCAAATTTATACCATGTAGGATCGGTCACCCTGTGTCTTCTCTCAGAGAATTACCACTTTTGAGAAACAACTTCCTTTCCTTCTCAGTCATTGTGCTATGTCACTTTGGTGTCTCCAAACAAGGTCTGCAGTGACAGATATGTTTTTGTACAGAAAACAGCACTAATTTTCCAGTGTTTGTGTGAATCTGTGTAATTATAGGAAAAGGATTTGAATCACGAAAGTGAGGGTGAAATGCTGTACTTTATGACACAGCCTGTAAAAATCACAATTACTTGAAGTCTGTTTCTAGACTTATAAGGGTTTGAACCACACTGTTTTCTAAATACTCAAATTTAGTGTGCAGTTTTATGACAGGAAGTTGGCCTCCAAGAGCAGGAATGTATGTAAACAAAGAAATGTAGCTCACAGGAAGATTTAGTTAAATGAAGCCCAAAGGCTGCTCCCACTCAGAGCTTCTTTCTGTATCTTGATTATTTGCAGATGCTTTCCCTGAAGCACGAGGTGAAACCCAATAGTTAGCCTCCCAATACATCCAGAGCCAGTTACAGTCCGCTCTGAGTGTCAACGAGCTAAACCAAACTAGGAGAAGGAAGAAATGCAATGCCTTCTTCCTTCAAGAGGCATGGGTTATTTTTTACTCCCTTAGGAATCAAACCTCAAGAGTGAACTAACTTTTCAAAGAGAGACTAAACTATTAAATAGTACAACTGCCTGGAATCGTCACTCCAAACATGAAGAGTTGAAAGCTATAGTTGTTTTGGTCCTTTGACATGATTATAAAATCACACGCCTGCTGAGCTTCAAATTCGATTGTCTTGCCAGAAGTGCCTAGCTCTGTCTTTCTTGGCTGTAAAAATGCTAAGATGCCAGGGGCTACAAATTGTCATATATAAAGTCATGGAGGCTTTATAGAATAAATAAAGAAAAGAAAGACATCTTTGTCAGACTTAGAATGTCTGCATGAGTGAAAGCACAAAATTCTCTGATTCCCACAATACTGTCTAATACAAAGATGTAACCCCATTCTTCTGGAACCTGGGGGCTGCTTTCTTCTCCCCAAGCTAAGCAATTATGGGAAGTCGGAAGAAGGTAAAACTGATGCTGCATTCTTGGAAATTTGCTGGTTGCCATGCTTTGTGCTCACGGGACCATGAAGGAACGAGGTGTGGGAGAGCAAGGACCACCCCGCTCCTCCCCCAGGAGCTCCTACTTCCCTAGCAGTGGGGGAGATGGACCCTGTCGGTGCCCACAGGCCTTAGATGAACGCGCAAGAGATGCACTTGGGGTCAGAAGTTTTGCTGAGACTTCTGGGGAGAGGATTGCTGCTTGAGCGTACCCACCGCCTGGGTTCTGCTGGAAGAGTATAGGTAAATTCTCAAGGGGCTGCCAGTACCTGGGGTGATGGCCGAGAAGTCAGCTACCATCTCTCCACATTGAGCCTGTGGACAAAGTGCCAGGATGGTGGGCATGGGGAGTGGGTTGGGGAGGAAAAGAGGAGTTTTGCAAGTGTCAGGTAAGAAAGGATCTGTGTTTTCTCTCTCCACTTCTGCTTACCAATACCTGAGAAGCAGGCACCAAGAAGAGGGAACAGGAAGCATGAGATTCACACCAAACCCACCCCATCTGGTAGCCATTACAACTTTAGCTCATGCTTAACTGGAAGAAAGGAAAGAATTTTTTAGAATATGGAATAGTTTTAAAATGAACAAGGATGAGTCGTATAGACCAAGAGGAGACTGAAAAACTGAAAGTTGCTGAAAAATAACGTGACTGGGCCAAAGAATTATTAACAAATGTGGCTTTTAGCCAGCAAGATTATGAGATTCAACATTGCATAGATGTGGGTAGTTACTGAAAAAATAAAACCGTTTCATATTTACAACTGGTTCATCTGACATTGCTCAATACACTCATAACATATGACATGGCAGTTTTGGAATGAATGCATTGGACTCTTCAATTATTATGGAATCCCATTTTTGTGTTTTCTTTTTATTGACACTAAAATTAGTGAGTTCTTCATTCACAGGTAGGCAACGCATTTCTATGTCTGGATATTCCCCAAATCTCTGGCGGAAAAAAATATGGATATTATCTTTTAAAGATAAACTTATTGCCTTTCTGACTGTTACACTCAAAACTTCCAAAGCTTATGAGCTTGTTAACAGTGATGACCTCACATTCTACTAACTCTACCACCCACAAAATATATTTCTATTTCTATGTGCATTTGCATAGCGTGTTTGTGTAGGCACACACATACTCTCATCTCACAGATGCACACAGTGTTTATTGCAGCTCTACATCATAGTGACATGGTCCTTATTGTGCAATGGGGGGGGCATGTACGTGGCATCATGTCACGTGACCACAGTAAGCAGTAGACCTGGCCTGGCTTCAAGTGCCCTTCTCCTATCAGGGAAAAAGCCTACCCCAAGAAGCCTGGCAGTCACTGCTTCCTTATTGAGAAGAAGCCTGTTTCTATGGGGGCCAAGTTTTATAAAATTGGGTATCTTCCCCACCCTTAGGAGATTTAAACAAACAAACAAACAAAGAAAAACAAACAAGTAGAACTTTTAAGAGTATATATCAACCAATAAAATCCGGGGACTGGGGGTGGAAGGAGTGGTCACACACTGCTCGATGTCTCCAGAAATCCTCTGGAGGTCATCAAAGGAATGGTTAGGGACATAGTTAGGCCAACAAGTCTTGGCCTCAAATGTTGGATTTGGATTAAATGGCAAAAATGTCAAAATAGCATTCATTATTTTAATCATTTTCCTAAAATAAAATATTTTACTTCTAGTATGCTTTCAGTTTTGTTGTTCTTATTATCATCTAAAAAACCTTAGTTTTTCCATGTGATGGATATAAAATATCTAACTTCACTGATGCCAAACTTTTTCTGTTTTTGGTAACATATAAATGTTCTTTATTTTCTTAATTCGATTGGTTGAAATGAGTTTTCATTAGTAAACATGTCTATTATTGTGAGTATTTCCATCTGCACTAGCAAAACCTATGTCCAATAGGTAGACTTGCTAAGCTTGGAAAATATTAAGATTGTACATGGAGTTTTTTTGGGGGAAAGGCAAATTATTTTAAAGAAATATTTATATTCAGATGAAAACGAGCTAATGAAACTGTACAGGACTGCAGAGTTAAACCAGAGTTCTACCCCAAAGCATCCCATAGTGTTGAAATTGAGGCCTATGGAGAAACTATTTTTCTAGGGTCACCCAGTTAGATCCGAATCCAATTCTCCTTCTGTGTCCAGTGTTTTGGTTTTTTTATCTGTTTTCTTTTTATCCCCCAATTTAAACACCAAATCATTCCTTGCTGCATTTTCCTGGATTTGGATATTCAATGAAGTGTGGGAGGCATTCTAAAAAGAAAGAATAGCTGAGTGATGCTATAGACATAGCTGTGGAGAAGCGGAAGTGATGATAGATGACAGCGAATTCACTGGAGAGGGGTCATACCAGGGCATACTATGAAAAACAGCTGGAGAAGCAGGTCTAAATTCTAAGCGCCATTCCCCAAACATGACTTACGAGGCAAAGTGGGGTCACTGTGAAACCTTGAAGAAGTTTTACTTTGGAATCAGAAATTTGGCGGCGGTATTTCTAAGTCTTGGGACTGGAGCTTCATTGAACAGCAAGGACTGGAAATGCTATTTGAGTATCAGCATAGAGGAAATGTTCGGAGCTATGAAAATTTATGAACTCTCTGAGGGAGCGAACTGAAAGGGTCAGCAGTAAGTACAGAGTCACGGAGAAACTTCGACATGTGGGCTCGTAGGAGGGAGAGAAGAAATCAAAAGAGATCCAGTGGAGGAAAGGAAAAACCAAAAACATAAAAGTTGAAAAGGACTCAGTTTTGTGTAGTGTCAGAGTAACAAATGAAGAGACAGTTCAAGGAGGAAGACATCTGTTAAGTAGAAAATGATGAAAAACTAAAATAGATTTTTGGCTTTGTGAGAAAAATCTTTGTGAGCTTCCAGATGTTATAGGCAGTAAATTACAGCTTTTCAATTGTTTCAAATGAGAAAAGTGAGTGAAATTATTCATTTATCCAACAAATATTTATTGAGCAGCTACCATGTGCTAGACTCATTCTGTTGATGCTTTTCATGTTATTTATGACCAACCTCTTGGAAAACCCCTTAATCTTTGACTTTTTCCAGCATGTTTACCTCTAGAAAGTATGTAAACACTCCCCTCCAAGACACTCAGTAATGTTATGATCTTTTCGAATACTTCAGGGCAGGAAACCGTCAGATGCAAAGATTTTAGGAGATTTCTCTCTTTAGGACTGCATTTTGGCTCCAGTAAGAAAAAAAATATTTAAGAATCTTTATTAAATTCCTGTTAATTAGTTGGGAGAACAGTTACTATGGCTTGTATAGGTGAGAAGGTTTTCATTTTTATTTGTACATGTATAGGAAAAAATTTCAACATAAGGACCTTTGCTGTATGTCTCCTGTAATTTCTTATTTGGTTGGGTAAAATATGGCAGGCTAGTAGGACAAATGACAAGAGTATCCCTTTAATCCTAGGAGGAAATACTTCTATACAATGGATACTTCTTAACCTGTAGGCTAGTGTTCTCAAGAGACACTGAAACTCTCTTAGAATAGAAAGCATAAGAAGGCAAGGTTTAAGATCATAGGGAAAGAATGACTTAAACAAAACTGAGATTATTGTGTCTTCTTGTCCAGACTCTTAAGGGATGAAGGTCAGGCTCCTATCTCAAAAGACAGCAATTCATTTACTCATTCTGAAATATTTAGCGTGCAACTGCAAGGTTCTAATTAATGAGGTAAAGCAAGGGGCAAGGGAGACAAGGTTATTTTTAAGTGGCTCTTATTTTCTAATACATGGAATTAGATAAGTAAATAGTTGTGGGTATTTTGAAAGACTGTGAAGCAAAATCAAGATAAGGAGGAAAAAGTAAAGTGTGCATATGGGGCTGGGTGATGGCTTATTATATATCCTGAAACAGTGATATTAGAGACTGGACTTGAACGAAGTGAGAAAATGAGTGATGAAAAGATCAGAAGGAAAGAAGTTCCACAGAAAAGAAATATAGGCAATGCCTTTCAGAGAGGATGAACTAAGGGCATGTTTCAGAAACAACAAGGGACAGGGTGGGAGGGAGGGAGAGAAATACAGCTAGAGAGGTACTAATGGCATCAATGATTGGGTCTTGACCGTTAATTGGGATTTTATTCTAAGAGTGACGTGAGGCCACTAGAGGGTTTTGCGTGAGGAAGTGATATTATTTGATTTTATTTATTTTATTATTTGATAAAATATCAGATAGCTACTTTGTGTCAAGTAAATTGAACCGGGACAGGAGTGAAAGGAGAGGAATCAGGGACGAGGTTGTTGCAGATGTACAGGAGAGAATAAATTAGACTAAGATGGTAGCTATGAAGGGCATACGTGGTCCAAGTCAACATGTGCATTATAATTAGTAGGAACTTGAGAGTGCAAAGCTTGTCTGTTTTTATTTAATAGATTTTTTACAAATAGGAGAGTAGTTCTCCTTACTCCAGTGTAGAGTTGATAGGACAAAAGCAGACAGAGCTATCATCATGTGAACATGAGTCAATGGAAAGAAGAGTTATTGAAAAAGTAAAACAGAGTTTCCTTACGTTAATACTAACCAATAGGACTTCAGAGGATGCATAAAGAAACGTGGAATCCAGTAGTACCAAAATTTGTGGATTTTATAGACCTTAAAAAGAAGGACCAATATTTTGATGTCCTTAACTAAGCATGTTTTAAAACAATAGTAGAAATATCATTTCTTCTAAGGTTCATTTAATTAGATGCTTAACCTTTATTATAAACTCGATCCATTATCTTCATTATTCATTGAAAATAAAACTTTTTTTTTTCATTGACAAAATTTCACCGACCAATGAAAGTTTTCATGGTCTGGCCCCCAAATATTGACCCATTTTCCAAAGACTAACAACAAACTTCAACATTACTTCATATGATGTTAATTTTGAAGTCACTTTAGTACTTTCAGAGCAACTCATAGCTTTGCTTTTATGCCATTTTATACCAAAATTAGAGTTGCCAGATAAATTATGGAACATCTAATTAAATTTAAATTTCAGACCAACAACACATAGTACTTTTTTAGTTTAAGTGTGTTCCAAATATTTCACAGGACATACTTATGCTAAAAAAGTATTTGTAATTTACCTGAAATTGAACTTTAACTGAATAGTCTCTATTTTTATTTGCCAAATCTGTGAACTCTGACCCAAGTCCCTTTCAGAAGTTCCTATGTGCATTTTCATTTGTAGTTTACACTGAATTATCTACTGTCAAAATGCATCTATACTGTCACCAAGAATATCAGAGTGTGTTTCAATTTCCAGCCTCCTAAAAAGAACATTTTCCTAGTTCCTACACTGATAGTAGTTTCCGTATAAGCATTTTCTAGTTAGTTATGAAAATAATGCATTTTAAGTACTGAAATGGAAACAGTTTAGCTTCTAATCACTGTCAGTGAAAGGTGCAGGGCTATAATTTTGATTTTTATATATTGATCATCTAAAGCCTTTAAGTCAAGTGCTTCAAGGAAAAGCTACCTTAATTCTTTTTTTTTTAAGGGAATTTATTATCTTCAATAGTTTGACCATACTTGTAAATATAATAATACATTCTCTTTCTTTTTGGATTCTGTATTCATAGCATGCACCTCCTGCAAGGCATGAGGTAACTAGATGCATGCTTTTAAATAATTGTGATGGAGTAAGTTTTCTTCACTCCTGCACACATGATAATCCTGCCACTACCCTTGCTATTGCTTTGATTATTTTGCTTCCTTACATTAAATGCTAATACAATGGATCATTTGGTGGTATTTTCAGCTAATGGATAGCAAGAGACTTATGATCTTCACAAAGAAATGTTTCTAATCCAAATGTACTTATGCATTTTCATGATTCTGTTTTCTATTTTTAAATGGCAGTGTGAATGATCTTCATACAGAAGCAATCTTTATTTCCATTGAAGAACCCCCTCTTTTGTTTTTTGTAGAAAAGTAGAAGAAAGAATATTCTTTAAATTACACTTTTCATCAATATGAAATAGACTCAGGCAGTGAGTCTGGAAGTCTTTGAAAAGAGATGTAGAGACATGGGGGGGGGGGAGGAAGTGTAATGGCAGCGGGGGGAGAGAGAGACAGAGAGACAGAGAGACAGAGAGACACCCACACACACCTTGTTTCCTTGCAATCTGCAGATGTAATTATCCTGAATGTGGAGGAGGAAGCTGAAGCAGCTGGCATGGATTTTTGACAATCACATTTAAATTGTTTATAAGACACTCTCTCGAGTAAACATGAGTGTTCCAGATGCAAGGAGAGATTGTGGTATCTGAAATCTGAGACAGAAGATTTTACAAATCAGGCATGCTCAGAGAGTATGTGGTAGGACACAAGGCCATTCCCAAACAGAATGAAAACCACGCAGGTCAAGACGAGGCCTCTGGGACAAGCACTGAGAACCTGCACCCCTTTTAAGGTGTGGGAAACATTAGGTGAAATGCATTAGAGGGTACTGCAGACAGAAAAGGCTCAAATATGACAACTTAAAAAGAAAATATTAATATACATTTCCGATATTCTCATCCAGGCACGCATTAAGAAAGCAGAGGATTATTATGCACGATATGAACCCTAGAATTTCAGAACCAACACGAAAAATTCATACTTCTAATCCCACAAGATAAATTATTTCTTATTTGAAAATTAAAAATTGCACATTGTAGCTTAATAGTGCAGAGAGATTTCAGACATTTATACACCATCTTCACTATTTGGGGAACTTTTGATTTTTCTGTTCAGATCCTCCTAAACGACTAGAAGACACGAGTGGAGAACACTCGTTCTGAGACAAGGCTATGCAGTAGAGGGGGCAGAACTTGGGCTTCCAGGCACTCATTTATACATGTATTACAAATACGTTAGTTTAGGATCGACTGTATACAAGACAGAGCAACAAATGCTGGGGTGTAACAGGAGCGTCGCTCAAATTCCTACCTGCCTGAGTAGAATTCTGGGTCTTGGGGCCAAACAAGAGTGGGTCCACTTTACTGACTGAGACTTTGTGCAGGTTCCTCAACTTCAGCCTCAGTTTCCTCCTGTAAAAATAACAAAGGTATTATACAACATTTACCTTGGATGATTTTTTTCTTTTAATTCTCAAATATCACCTCTATTGGGATATACTTTGTATTCAATTAATTCAGAGGGTTTTTTTTTTTTGATGATGACTTTTGACAAATGTATAAAGTAGTTTCTCAGGTGATTTAGAACATTTGCCTCATCCTTCAAAGTTTCCCTGTGCTCCATTGTAGTCAATCCCTCCCTGAAACCCAGGGCCTGGCAAACTCAGATCTGCTTCCTGCCACTATAGTTTTGTCTTTGAAGATTTCTTGAATAAAGACAACCATACATTACATACACTTTTATGTCTCTTTTATGGCTTCCTTCACTTGGTAAACATCTTTTAGACTTTACCCTTATTGTTTTGCGTATCAGTATTACTCCACTGTATGGACCTGCGGGGTGTTGTTTATATAATGAAGTAAGAAAGTTTATGTAGTGACTGGGAAGCACTTCCTGATTCACAGAAATTGCTGAATGTGGGATAACTATTAAATTATTATGTGACTCTCAGACTCTAGATATTTTCTGTTGAGATTTAAGAAATGGTACCATATTCACAAAATGATACTTTTGGCCAATGCACAGCGGTTCCACTTATAAATAAAATGAGAAGTTAGGAAATTTAGACACTTTCTGGAAAATCTGGGGCTACCTTTGATTCAATCAGCAAACATGTCCTTTAGATTAATGTACTGAATTACATGTTTCAATTTGATTTTCATTCTGTATGTGTAGATTACACCACACTTAGAAATATATAATCTCCAAGGGTCAGTCTGTATTGTCGCAGACATGACAATTTATGTTGTTGCAACTCCAGAAATCAAAGTGTCTGTTATTGACATCATAAAACTTGACATGCCATTTTTTTTTCCTACAGGGGAGAAAATTAGGAAGTTTAATTTCAATATAGAAATGGCACTCAGAAAAGTAAACTGAAGATAAATCTAGAAGCTATTTTCAGAAAGAGGTTTCATTTCTTATGTCTTATACACTAAAAGCATGTCTCTGAAATTAACTCATTTTTTTATGTGTGATCAAAATCCAAAGCAACACTCATATTATACGATTCCTACCATCCCCCAGCCAGAGTCTATTCAATGCCTAGAATTGCGAGGCTAAAGCTGGGACGTAGCTTGACCGATAGTGCTTTTCTAATTTCAAAGAAAATGTACACTAGCTCAGAACTTGAATTTTGAATTTGGACTTTGCTTCTGAGAACTGGTGATTGGAATTTACAGTTTGCAACCTCAACTCTTAAATGAATCCAGGATTTATTAATGCAATGAGTAGACTGCCTGCAAGTGAAACCCTACGTTTGCTGCATACACTTAAATATGACTCAGCTAAGAGCAGCGTAATCAGAGACTGTAGAAACACCTGTACTTTTTGTATGTCAAAATTTACTCCATATATTTCATTTCTGTGCACAATGTTATTTTGCATGTTAGTGTTGCTGTTACCACGCAACAATATTGTTGAAGTTTTAAGCCCAAATTTGATACTTCTTTTGCACCCTTAGTATGCTACTGCTTGAAGAAAAACATTATTGTATGTCAGCTACACATTTGTGTAGGGTATGCATTAATGCACGTGTCCTCTTTTAATCCTTTTCAACAACGGTTATATTTAATTACATATAGTATAAAGCCACATAAAATAAAATTTCTCTTCATCTACTATTGCAAAGCTTCACTTAACATTCTTTCTCTGGAAGATCTGAAGTAAAGCTTTCAGATTTTCTTATCAGTTATACTTTAGACATGATGAGTAAGATGTCTCTATCATATTTGTTGGTCCCTTTTCAGGACACATATTGTTTGACCATCACCATGTACACATACTGCGATACAAACTTCATATTTCTGTGCTGTATGTAAGCCAGCTTTAGACATCAAAGATCCTCATTATACTGATGTGAATTGAACTATGGGCTAAGTGATAGCCTTTTGTAGGGTAAATGAAGCTCAAGAGAAATAGCTAAGTGGTCATGCTTCCCCGTCAGACAGCAGATTTCATATCCATCCCTGAGATGGTCTTTCCCTGCACAGCCGGCCTTTCATGGGTCTGCTGGGGTGGTACAGGCTGCATCAACACAGGCTTGTAAAGTTCTTGATAACTTTAGGAACAGTGATGTGTATATATATCCGTCGTTCTCCGTCTGCAAGAGTGGAGAAATTCAAGTCCACTTGGAAAGGTATGTTCTGTTGTAAATATTTGTTTTGAGGGTGAAGTTCTGAATTACTGCCTTCATAGTACTAGTTACATGGAAGGTAAGTGACAGACATGGGGTCTCCTAAAGAGTTGGGAAGATTTTAGGATCCTGCATGCTGAGATTTTAAGGGGGCTCAGGAGAGGTACATTTTTCTCTCTCTTTATCCCACTATAAAAAGTACTTTTAATCACTTGTAGATGTTCTAGATACCATATTTAGTCACATTTTTTCATTTTCAAAACCATACAACCCATTAAGGAAAAGAATAATCCCCCCCCCAAAAGGAAGAAAGAGAAAGAAAGGAAGGAAGGAAGGAAGGAAGGAAGGAAGGAAGGAAGGAAGGAAGGAAGGGAGGAAGGGTGGAAAGAAGGAAGAAAGGGAGGAAGAAAAGAAATAGCCAAAGTGTGAATATGCAATCAGTGCTAAACTAAGTTTTTGGCCAAGGGGATATCTAAGACCAAAGTTTATTTTAGTCATAGATAATAATATTTACCCCAAATGGTGATTCCTTCAGAAGTGAAGGGTGATGTGGGAAATGAGAAGTTGTGACAGGAATTCGAGATTCAGCTACTCTAAGTTTATTTAAATACATCCCTGAACCTGCTAAAGTATCTTATCCCTGCCAATGATTTCTTTCAGATGAAAAAGGTATAAATAAAACTCAACAGCATTTGAGACTCAACAGTCTAATGTGAAGCCAGGGAAAGTATCAGCATAGATTAAAACCTTCAAATATAAAAAAAAGTACTAATTGCATGGTTTTACTTATGAGTATCAACTATAGTAAAATAACAGTAACTAAAGATCAAACTGATTAACATTATTTTAATTAGATCATTGTTATGTATCACATAGGATCATTAAGGAAAACAGAATCTACACTAGGTAATTCAAACAGAGATTTAAAACAGGGGTTTGGAAGCTCAGAAAATCACTGAAAGGCTTAAGAGTGTGAAAATTGGGATGTAGGTAGGATGTCACTAGATTTCAGGTTTGCTACCTCAGTTTTGGTTCTGTTCTGAGAATCAGATACGTGTTGCTTCTACCCTAAGCGAGGAAACATGAGCTAATGACAGAACTGACCAGTAGCCTTAAGGCTGGGTATTGACAGGGGAAGTGTATGTAGTCCATTGGCCACAACAAAATTTCCCATCTGCCAAAGCCCTTGTGCCCATTGCCCTCTGCAGGTAGAACACATGGCATAAGGTGGCAGCATGGTTGGCATATTTGTGCTTGGTATTTAAAAAATTAACTATGCTTAGAAATATATTAGAAGAAAATTTACTAAATTATTAACAGTGTCTCCATTATGGTGTGAGAGTAAGTCATTTTGGTCTTCAAAGTATGTTAATTTTTTAAATTGAACTGTATCATCAGTAGCAATTCCTTGTCTACTCTATTGCTTTTCTATTATTGCATAACAAATTACCACAAAATTAATGGCTTAAAACAAACCACTTCTTATCTTAGAGACTTCATGAGTCAGGAGTCTGGGCAACAGCCTAACTGGGTCCTCTACTCAGGTTCTCACAAAATTGCAATCCAGGTGTCAGCCAGGCTTGGGATTTCATCTGGAGGCTTAGCCAGGGAAGAATCCACTTCCAAGCACATCAGATTGTTGGTAAGGTTTTTTGTTTTTCTTCTCCTTAAGATATAAAACTCATGGGGGCTTGCCACTTCGAGGCTTCTGTGAACTCAAGGAAAACCTAATTCTGCTTTTAAACGGCTTACCTGATTAGGTCAGACCCACCCAGCATAATCCATTTTTTAAAATTAACTCAAAATCTACTGATTAGAGTCCTTATTTACCTCCTTTCATCTTTGCCATATAAAGTAACATATTCTTGGGAGCAATACCGCATTATATTCACAGGTCCTGCCCATACTCAAGGAGAGATTATACAGGGGCATGTGTCATTGTGAAGTATCGTAGAACTCTGCCTACCATAATTTGGAAAAAGAGAGCGTACTATACTGGGAATTTTCTGCCTCACACGGTTGGGCACAACCTTTCTAGCTTGTTCTTACACTGGCTCCATTAGGGTATTTGGAGAGTAAATTTCTGAGGCAGGAAGTAAGGAGGTGATAAGTATTACTTTTCTCGATAGCAGAGTGATGAATTAAATTGGTACAAATTAATTCCAGAATCTTAGATTATATTATCCTAGAACCAGAAGTTGCTATAGAATGAATCTTGACATTCCCTACCATTGGAAAGAAAAACAAAACAAAACAAAACAAACAGAACTAGAATATGGGCTATATTTTGTCGTGTCTACTTGGAAGTATAGCCAGGATCAGAGCGTAGGGTTCCTGACCCCCCAGTTTAGTAGTGTTTTTCATAATACCGTCTTATTTTGGTCATGCGATTACTAGGGGTGAATTCATTAGCCTTATAACTGTTTTCCAATTTCCACGTTAGAAAGATGTGTGATTTCAATCTTGTGCCGAATATTGCACATATTTCCAAATAAAGTCTTGCGGTTGTTCTGTTTATTTTACACCAAGCAATGGGCATTTAGAGCATAGAGATACAAAGAAAAGCAGTATCAAAAAAGAGATGTGCAGGTTACCAGATCTTTCCCTTTTATCTCCATGGTCTGCTCTTTTGTATCTTTTAGGCCTTTATTCCATATCACTCTATTACTTAAAATGAAAACACTCTCCCTGTTCTTCCAATCTCCCTTTCTGCAAAGAATTAATCACTACTTTTGTCACTGTTGTTGGTTTATTGTCTCTATCTCCCCAGTAGTTTGTAGGCTACACGATGGCAGGGGTTTGTGTCTGTTGTTTTCACTGTTACATCTTTGGTACCTAGATCAATAACTGGCACAGAGTAAGTGCTCAACAAATACGGGTGGAATTAAAATAATGAATGAATGGATACTTAGTGGTAAGAGGTCGGACTTGTCCTGGGAAGCAACAAGGCCTGGAGAATGCTGGAAAATGTACACAGGTGCCTGGGAAAAACTGGCAAGTTTTTGTTATTAAAATACTGGAAAAGTTTAAGTGGTAACAATGTTTGTGTGGTCTGGGACTTGAGCCACACTACTTCAGTTAACATAAAACTCTGAGACTCTTATGTGTGTGCATGAGCAGTTTGGAACACCACGCAGTGAGGCCCTTGATCAAACCAGTAACCTCCAACTCTGGGATCCAGGACCTCGTTAATGTCTAGCGAAAAGGAACTGGTATGAGACAAAATCTTACAAAAAACACATTAGCTACTTACTCCTTTAGTATGTTATAAATTGTGTGTGTATGTGTGTGTGTGTGTGTGTATCTAACTGCCCAGAAAGTTGCATCAGCTCCTCAGACACTCACAGAATTACCTTCAGTTAATTTGGTCCAGGCTTAGAGCTTTTCTAAAAATCAATGTGAGAGATAGCCTTACAGGTATTATTTATTTATTTTTTAAGAAACTGACATAGAATCCTGCATATTTTTTTCTGTGTTTCCTAAATAATGCTTAATCTAAATTTCTTTGAATTTAGTATTTAGCCCCCCCCACACACACACCAGATTCCACAGGAGAACTGATATATTTTGTTCCTCTCACAATGATTTATATAATAAATAGCAACTCATCATCTTTCCTTGGCTCTCAGGGTGTTTGGAACTATTGTTATCTTCTTAGGGTGACCAAATGCCCTGGTTTGTCCGGGATTCTTGGGTTTCTCAAGACACAGGACTTCTAATACTAAAACTGGGCAATTTTAGGGTAACTAGAATGGTTGTTTACCCTACTTTTGATTATAAAAGGAATATATGCTTGTCTTCGAAACTTTAAAAATTATAAATTTAAAAAGTATTTATTAAGATACTTTATTTATATATTATAAATTTATTTAAAAGTAAAATGAGTTGTAAGCACACAATTGAAACTGAAAATTCTATTTAACTAGTTGGAATAAGGAACCAGAACTGAGAGTCAGAGAGAGAGTGACTAAAGGAAAGGATTTGAAAGTCATTGATGTGGAGGAGGAATAGCTAAAGAACAGATGGCCCCTTTATGTGCCATGTTGAGAGAAGCAGGACATACACTAAGTGGTAGGGGAACAAAAAAAGAAAACAGTGGGGAAATGGAAGCTTCTATTTTCATTAGTGACTAAAGCTCTTTTTATTTCCTTTAAATTTTTTCTTATCAATATTTGATGTTCTTTGATAATTTCTTCATTGAGTTCCACTTTTTTTTTTTTTTAACTGAGACTTCCTAGTCTTTAAACAATGTTAAAAATTAATAGGTTAGGTAGGGGCTAAGTAAAAAGACAATGTTTAAACTAAGATATCAGTTTAAGACTTTTTGGCCTAACATTGTTACTGTGAAGTGACAAAGTTCTGAGTAGAGACGTTTTGGTTGGAAATGACACAGAAAGAATTCCAACCACTGCCACATATTGCAAAGTGCTTCCCCGTGCCTCTGCGTCATCACTTTCTCTCCCTATATTGAGCCAACATATTGTTTTTCTGTCCAAGTAATTTTCAGTAACATCCATAGAATCCCCAGCAGTGACTGCATCTAACATAGCACCTGGCAAAACTTCAACTTAATGCCAGTAAAATAGCCTCCCCGAATTCATGCCTCTGAATAAAAATCTTCTTCCACATTCCAAAAGAGAGGAAAGGAAATGAAGAAGCCCATGATTATAAAATTAAGAAGTCATTAGCCACTAATTCCAAGACAAAATAAATAAATAAAATATGCATATTTTATAACCTGGTTCCAGCCTCACAAAGGAAAGCAAAATTATACAATTCTACCCAGAGAGCATCTGTATGCTGGCAGCAGTTTAATAATTAAAAACTTTTTTAGAGGAGCTTTTTTTTTACCCCCCATAAGATTCAAAATACATTCAAGGACTCTCTCCTGTGTTCCAGGGAGCGTCTGTAATGGCTCCTCTCATTTACATTATTAAATCCCACCACACACAGATAGATGACTTGTAATTTTTTAAATTCACTTTGTATCGTACCATTGTTTTATACTCTTCAGTGTAAGTTTACCATTTGATGTAGTTTACCAGTCACTGAATGTATCATTTTGGACAAAGCAAACATACGAGAGAAGGGAACCTATGAAAGATGCCAAAGCAGTTACACTATTTTTGCTTAGTTTTTGAATTCAATAAATTGCTCTGTCACATGGAAAATTGGTCACCTAAATGTAGATTTTTCATGCATGAGACTTGATGCCCACAAATCCCCTTACTAAATAAGAGGACCTATGAGGCCTCATTTAAAAATGTGCCCTCTGTGGTGAGCCGAATTTCGTCATGTGCACTGTGGAATGAATAGCCACACTGTTGGCACCATCTTCACAAGCTGACAGCCCGGCCTTGGCTCTGGTGTCATGTTTTTTGTTTTGTTTCGTTTTGTTTTTAGGTAGAGTCCTTAATCACATTAGAAGCTATTATAATCCCCCAGCCAATCAGACAGCTTGCCCCTGGACTGGCCATTCTTCTTGGTCCCACTGCTTTATGAGTAATGAATTTCCATGACATTGATGAGATGACATTATCCTCTCAACACAGCATAGTTTCTTTTTGTACAATAGTTGATGCTGCCTTTCTGTACCAACAGAAGTCTTGAACACACAGGAGACTGTTCAAATAGTTGGGAAAAAAGAAAACTTTTTCTCCATACATTTTTACTTCAGATATTAATTGGTTTTGTGCTCTGTGAAAGCACCTCTCGCCGGATCAACTTACTTTTCTAATTTTTATGCTAGGATGGAAAAAAAATATATTTAAAAACTGTACAAGCCACACTCATATTGCTCTAAAGTTTCATGCCCAGATGTGGATTTTAATAACCCATAGCGGTTTAAAAAAATGACCTATGTCATTCATTAGCTAACCTTGGTTTTGAAAACTGGCTCTTCCTCTCTCTGTGGGACTTTTGGACAGTGACTCAATCTTTCTAAATAGGTGTTTACCTATCTGTAAGTATAAATAATAATAAATATCTACATCTTAGCATGTTTTGAAGAGAAGGAATTGCAAAGTCTGAATCAGTAGTCGACCTGTCACATGATAACTGCTGGTTAAATAGCTGTCACTATTTTTACTAGAAGACATTAGAAAAGTAATTTACTTTCTTTATACATCTAGAAAATTAAGATAACAGTTCACACTTTTCATAAATATGTGTATGTTTTATGGTAAAGTTGGACATTTTTAAAAGGTCACACAAAAACACACATGCAAAAAAATGTAGAATCCCACATTAATAAAATATTTTAATTCTAGAAAATTTATTCATATAACATCTACTGATATTATTTCTATAAATTCTCTTAAAACCTCATAGTAACCAATACTTTAAAAAATTATTGTTTATGAGGCCAACTATTTAGTGACATATTACTGAGAAAGACCTATTTCAGCATTTGCCCCAGACACACATGGATATGTAGTTATGGGCCCTTCCTACGACTAACAGATTGGGAAGATAAGGAAGAACTTCCTCCCAGGAACTTCCCAAGGGAGCTCAAATTGTACCCATCAAGAATTAAATAGAATTCTTTAAGCACAGGAAAACACCTGCCAAAATTATGACACATAGGACACTATTCTCTTTGTTCTCTGACAAATGTAAAAAAATCACACCTTTTCCAAGGAGCTCTGACACCACACATGCAAGTAATTGGTACTGACCACCAATGCCGGCAGGCCAGAGCCCCGGTGGTTCCCAACGGGGTATCTTAGAAACAACTCTAACAACAGTGGCAGTGTTTCCAAAGAGCTTATGTCCATATCCTCTGAAGCTATACAAAATGAGCCCCCCATAGGAATTTCATGGCCACCGGTATTAAGCAAAAGTGACATGAATATTCTCTACTAAAGAGAGATCCATTCAGCATCTCTCTGGCTCACTCTGAGAGGTGGACACTGCCTAGGAACTAGGGCGTAGAGGAGGTTACGAGGCAGAGACAGAGGTTTGCCACCTAAGATGCAGAACAAACAGTCAACACAGAATACCGCCTTCATTCAGTATCTTTATGCTTATAAAAAAATAGCCACCACTCCACCCCCAGCACGCACACATACAAACTACCATTATTTTTTTTTTTTTCTATTCCAGGTAGGACTTCGAGTCAACTATTTTCCGCAAACAGGGCAATTCTCTGGGAAGCCTTATTAGCAGAGATGCCTAGAGGGAGCCGAGCCATGCCCAGAGGAGAGCCCGGCTGTTTACGTTCAGTATCCCCACTTCTGTTCTAACTCTAGCTCTGGTTGGCTACCTCTCTCCCAAGAAAGGCATACCTTGGAGATATTGCAGTTTTGGTTCCAGACTGTCACAATGAAATGAGTCGTAATCTTCTTGCTGGGTCTTGCCTTCAGTTTGTAAAAAAACGCAACACCTGTGAAATGTAATAAAGCAAAGTGCAATAAAACGTGGGTGCCTATACAAGGAAGTACAAGTGGAAAGATGGCCAGATTTAGGACCCGGGCAGTAACATTTAGAAACGGAGAACCAATTATATAGGGTAGTTGTTAGGATCAGTAAGAAGAGATGCAAAAAGTTGTGAAGGAGTAGGGAGGCTTCAGAGAAGAGGCAGGTGAGAGGTGAATGGGGAAATGAGGAATTTAAGATTCTGAACAATTCTGAAACTTGTGAAGTAACCTTAACTAGGTGGGTTTATGTGTAATGTGGTGTGATTAATCTCAGGCTTTCTTATAGAATGGGATTGTTTGGAATCAACTGACATAATAGATGTGAGACCATTTCACAAAAAAATTCAAGCACATATGAATGTGTAGTTTTAGTTGTTAAGTTATTATAGCTATTTTACCAAATGAATGGCCTAGGGACACAGAAGACGTTTAAATTAATAGGATATTAATGATTCTGTAGTTCAGTTATCTTAAACTTCCTTTCTCATTCAATATAGGAAAAAAAGCAGAGGGTAGTGCCTGAGGTGTGGGTGTTGAAAACTCCATTTGCCCAAGATTGTATCGCATCCCTCTAAATCTCTTGAATAGCACAGGAGGTGCCTCAGTACCTCTTTAAGTGTTACAAACTCTACTGCAGTTGTCTGAAGATTCCTCACACCTCTGGAAATTGAGTTTTTCTTTCCGCTGGGGTTGTAAGACCCAACAAGTAATAGTCACCCAACTGATACATGTTTCAACTTCCTGGACTGGAGTGAGACAGTGCCTGTCTTCTCTCTCCAGTTGGAGACGATTTGGGCCATAGTAAATTGCATTAACAAACCCAGTGCTGCACCTTTTCCAGTGTGTCTGCCCTTTGCCACATGACTTTGTAGCTCCTCCTTCTACGTGTATACAGTATATTTTGTTTCCTCTGACTTTGGACTTGGCCATGGGTTTTGCTTTGGCAAATAGAATATAGCAGAAATGACAGTGTGCCCACTCTGTATTCATGCCTGAAGCAGCATTGCAAGTTTAAAGTTGCTTTCCTATTCTCTGCC